>NC_133325.1:502120373-503380373 GCF_042186555.1 Aquarana catesbeiana
CATTGTAGACATTCAATAGTCTCTCCTTGTAGTTTGTTTCCAAAATCATTGCCACATTGTTCTGTGGGTTTCAGAGGAGTTGAGAAAAAACAAAAAAAACAAAAAAGAAACGAACAATTAGTTGACACAGAAGCTCCATTTCTTTTCCTGGATTGACACAGTACAATTCTTTCCATGGAGTCCATTGAGGGACAAAGGATTTTTGATGGGAGCACAAACTAAATAAACCTATCTCAGCAGCCCTAAAAGTGTAAAATTATACATTATGTATACTCCATCTCAATAGATGTGAGGATAAAAGAAATGAATTATAAAACGGTTAACTAGGTGGCATTATGTTCCTCCAAAACTACACAACATCAATCCTGGGCAATCATCGGAGTGTTGGAGAGAGAGTGTGGACAGTTTGTCCTTTTAGATCAAAGGAATACACTTGTGTGTAAATGAGGGAAGTTTAACCACAAACACTAAACCCTTTTCTGACATTTGTTGTTTCAAGATAAATCATTATTTTTTGCTAAAAAAATAAATACTTAGAAACCCCAAACATTACATATTTTTTTTTATTTAGCAGAGACCCTAGAGAATAAAATAGCAGCTGATGCAATATTTTATGTCACACTGTATTTGCGCAGCAGTCTTTCAAATGCTTTTTTTTGGGGGGGGAATACTTTAAAAAACACACCACACAGTAAAGTTACCTAATTTTTATTTTTTTTGTACAATGTGAAAGATGTTACGCCACAAGAATCGTGATCTTAATTCTAAGCAAAAAAAAAATCGTGATTCTCATTTTGGTCAGAATTGTACAGCTCTACCAACCAGTGTTGCCAACCGCCCGTTAATTTACGGGCAGCCCGTAAGTTTCCCCAGCGGTGGCCGCAAAAAAGATGGCTGCAGCCCGACAGCGCAACTGTGCATTCGCCGTTCCGAAGCCTGCCGGGCTCGGGATAACTCCTACACGCTCGGCCGGGCACATGCGCAGTGATGTAACGTCACCGCCTGGCGCCATTTTTCCCATGGCCGGCGCTCGTTCTCGGCGGCGCCCCACCACAGCAGGGGTCCGGGGAGGTGGATGATGCCTGTGCCTGGTTAGGATTCCGGAACAGAGCACTGACTGACTGACCATCCATCCAGGTCAGTCAGACCTCAAATGTGTATTGTGCTGACCTACCTATACTGAGCCAAGTGTGCAGGAGGAGGGAGGACAGATAGACAGAGCAACTGAGCAGGAGCAGAGCCATCCACAGACAGACCCCGTCCTGTGCCATGTCCGCACAGCCTCTGACCCCGTCCTGTGCCATGTCCGCACAGCCTCTGACCCCGTCCTGTGCCATGTCCGCACAGCCTCTGACCCCGTCCTGTGCCATGTCCGCACAGCCTCTGACCCCGTCCTGTGCCATGTCCGCACAGCCTCTGACCCCGTCCTGTGCCATGTCCGCACAGCCTCTGACCCCGTCCTGTACCATGTCCGCACAGCCTCTGACCCCGTCCTGTACCATGTCCGCACAGCCTCTGACCCCGTCCTGTACCATGTCCGCACAGCCTCTGACCCAGTCCTGTACCATGTCCGCACAGCCTCTGACCCAGTCCTGTACCATGTCCGCACAGCCTCTGACCCAGTCCTGTACCATGTCCGCACAGCCTCTGACCCCGTCCTGTACCATGTAAATGGAGAAATATGGTTTTCGACTTTTGTGTAACATTTTAAACACATTGCTAATAACACTAGCTACATGTTTATAGTTTAAATATTTATATTTGCACTGTTTAGCACTGAAAACAGGCATTGTAGGTACTTTTTTTTTTCTGACGCTGCAAAAAAAAGTGTCTCGGTCACTAAATTCCATGATTTTTGCCAGGGGGAAATTGGTGGTGTCTGTAAATTTTGGGGTCCTGCCAGTAAATTTAACTTCAGGGGATTGGCAACACTGCTACCAGCAGACATCGCGGCCGCCAGCCACGCGCATCGTGTCCCCCGCCGTGCAGAGGCACACGCCTGCTATAGCTGTTAAAAGGAGCTGATGTACAATAATAGCGATCCATGGAATGTGCCGACCTGCCGCAGTATAATGACGGCAGGTGGTTGGCAAGTGGTAAAACCCCCGGAGGGTGCCAACTCAACATGCCTCTGTTGGTTGATGTCATAATATAAAAAGGTAAGTATGGATGACAGTCCTCGTGGTTGCGGCCGGGCCCATCATATTATTAAAAATCGATGGATTTCATTCACTATGGTATGTCATGTCCTCCTGTATACCTGTAGCCTCCCTGACGGTATTCCCGAGTGCGGCTCGAGGTTAAATTTCAGCCCCATTAGCGGTAACCCCGAGCCACACTCGGGATTACATCTCAGGATCATGGTGCAGGTTACTTACCTTATCCCCAGGATCCTGCGATGTCCCCCCGCAGTGTCTGCGGGCTCTGTCCTCCGCCCGAAACCTCTCTGTGCCAGGCTCCGTTCCCTGCGAGCGTTGCAACACACGGGGGCGGAGCCTGGCAGCAAATAAAAAAAAAAAAAAAAAAAATGTAAAAATCATAACACATACAGTACTGTAGGAAATCATTTCACATCCCTTTTGTCCCCAATGCTTTAGGTCATGCCCTGCATGCAGTTTTATATTATATATACTGTTCTTTCTGCCTGGAAACTTGAGATTGTCCATAGCAACCAAAAAGTGTCCCTTACGTCAAAAGTGGCTTTAGAGCAGCTAGAAAACAGCAATAGTAAATTAGAACACTTGCAGAATTGAGCGATAGTGAATCATGGGGAAATTTATTTTATTATTATTATATTATTTTTTTTAATTTATATTATATTTTAATTTATGATTTTGTGTTTCAAACTTCATCATACCCGGGATGTCTACTAGACTCTTGGTGGACAGATCTAAGTGTGTTATTGCTAAGAATTACAGGCCTACAATATAAAACGCCAAATTTCTAATAATTGTACTGCTTTGAGATGCAAACATCTGAAATAATCATACCGCCAGGGAGGTTAATAAAGCATTAAAAAAAAAAAAAAAAAAATATCAACCAACAGTGGCAAGGTGTGTTGGCGCCCTCCAGTGGTTTAATATACACATGAGTTTTATCTGGGACCTTTTGTCTCTTCTATGGCCACCTGTGGGACACACATCTGTCATTCAGCTTAAAGAGGAGGGCCCATGAAAAAAAAAAAAAAAAAAAAAAAATTAAAAAAGTCAGCAGCTACAAATACTGCAGCTGCTGACTTTTTATTGGACACTTACATGTCCCAGGGTCCAGCGATGCGGGGGAATCGAAGCCCCGCTCGTCTCCCCCTCCATTCAGTGGCGCCGGGCTGTGGCTTCACAGCCTGGCACCCACTGCACATGCGCGAGCGGCGCCGCGATTGGCCGCTCAGTCACCTGGGACCTGTAATGGGCCCCAGATGATTGACAGGAGGGAGGGAGGGAGCAGGGCCGAGTCCCTTCTGTGCCGAGGGGGAAGTGATGTCACCAGCCAAGGCACTGGAAGAGGCAGACTACGAGGGACCCCCTAGCAACAGGCATTTAGAGGTAAGTAAAAAAAAAAAATTCCAAATGTTTTTTTTATTTTTTATTTTTTAGGCACAGTCATGGATTTTTTTTTTTTTTTTAGGGTGGAACACCACTTTAAGCACTTCAGCCCTGGAAGGATTTGCCCCCTTAACGACCAGGCCATTTTTTGCGAAACGGCAATGCGTTGTTTTAACTGACAATTGCGCGGTCGTGCAACGTTGCACCCAAACAAAATTGACGTACTTTTTTCCCCTCAAATAGAGCTTTCTTTTGGTGGTATTTGATCACCTCTGAGGTTTTTATTTTTTGCCCTATAAACAAAGAGCGACAAAAAAAAAAAAAAAAAAAAAAGTATTCATCAGCTTAGGCCGATAGATAGAGATATGCGCAATAGGCATATAATGATTGGTTTGCAAAACTAATAGCGTCTACAAACTATGGGATAAATTTAGAGACTTTTTTTATTTTTTTTTTTTTACTGGTAATGGCGGCAATCTGGGATTTTTAGCGGGGCTGCAACACTGCAGCGGACAAATCTGACCCCAAATGACACTTTTTGGGGACCAGTGACACTGTTACATTGATCAGTGCTATAAAATGCACTGATCAATGTAAAAATGACACTGGCAGTGAAGGGGTTAACAGCAGGGGGCGATCAAGGGGTTAAATGTGTTCCCTCAGCGTGTTCTAACTGTAGGGGGGATGGGCTGGCAGGGACATGACAGAGATCACTATTCCCAATCAGTGAACAGCAGATCTCTGTCATGTCTCCTATCAGAATGGGAAAATTGCCTTGTTTCCAAAGGCAGATCCTCATTCTGCTTCTGTATACCAAGATCATGGGTCGCCGGCAGACATAGAATCCGCCCGACCCGCGGGCACGCTCCCGCAACCCACCTGCTATCGCGCCTGTGCGAGCTGCTGTACAGCTATGGCAATTTGCGCAGGAGAGCCGACCTGCCGCCATATAACGACAGCGACTGGTTGGCAAGCAGTTAATGGGCTCTAAAATCCAGTATTGTAAACAGATGGTCCTGTTCACTGCTTGTGCAAGTATTATAGCTTAATAATTGGTGTTACTTTGCTACAATAACTCTTGAAGACACAAATTTGGCGAAACATGTTGAGAATGTAACACCTTGTTGTAGGATGAAACATTTTAATCCAGTTATATACTGCTGAACAAAACAAAATATGGTTATTGGTTTTAATAAGCTTTTAACAAACTTAATAAAGAAGAATTGTTAATTTTTAAACGCTGTGTTTTGACCGAGCACTCCAAAAGTCCCGGTTCACATATATTTCTCTATTCAAATTTTGGGATGTGGTGCAAAATATAAGTCTTATCCTACCCATAACCAGATACTGTAGATTCAATTTTAATATGTAAAGTAAACTCATCCATCGATCCATGTCTTCATGCTTTATTTTGCTGAGAGATCACTTTGAAAAACACCCCCTCTAGCATTTCTGCCCTCAGCCATCTTGAGTAAAGTCAGAGGATTCATGTAGCATTTGCTTCCTGGAATCCATTTGCCCTTAGCTCAGGCACAGGGGCAGAAGTGTGCTTAGCCTCCCCTTCTGAAGACTCCGGGGATGTTTAAACTGTTTCCAAACCTAGGCAAAAATTAATAGAGTAAAAGTTTTGGCCTGGAAACCAGGAAGTAACTGAAGAAATGTGAAAAAATAAAAGTTTAAATGATTGAATATTTATTTACGAATGCTAGTGGCATAAGAAGTTAAAGTAACCAATGTTGAGTGGGAGAGTTTATTTCCACTTTAGGCCCTGAGGGCAATGCTGAGAAAGTTTTCCACCCTCCTAGGACTAGAAGCATACTGATCTTGTCAGGGGTTATATGTATGTGGCAGTATAACTCAGTTGTTCAGGAACTCTGTGTCCCTCAATGGAGGAGAGAGGAATGTATTTTCTTTCCAATAGGACAAAGGTAGAGTAGCTCTATACTGGTATGTTAAGAATCTGATATATCTTACAAAGTACAAAAAGCTGGAGAGAAAAAACAGGATTTTGAACTTATTGTAAAACTAGTTTATTCGAGTTCATTGAGAGGCACAGGTACCAAGCCTCTGTGTTCATGGTCTTACACTTAATAGCACTTTTCTACAAACTAAGGCATCCTATGAGCAGGAGACACAAGAGACACCAGACTGGGAAATCTTTTTTGTTTGCCAGTATGCAATTGCTCCTATAGGCGCAGGTATAACTCCAATGTCTCTAAATCCTATGTTCCCCAATCTAAATCGTGAACCTGTACATTTACAAAAATCACACTTTTACTGCCTGGCTTCTCTGTATGCGATAAGCAAGATTACTTCTGAAAACTTACCCTTTTAGCATCAAAAAGGTAATGCCGGCCTTCAACTCTCCACTGTTCTTTCTTTTCTGCCTCAACTGCAGCTGCCAGTTCTTTGATTGCAGTGTCTTTCACAGCCTGAGCCTTAGCAATTTTCTCCTGGAAGAGTCAAATTTTTTTTTTTTTAAATATATAAATAAAGGGGAAGCAGCATAAAACTATACACCTTATCTGAACAATGTGGAGATAAAATTACCTCGCCAAACACCTATAATGCTCCATTCACACTTGTACGACTCCAAAGTTGCGCCGACTTTGGAATGCAACTTTAACCAGTTATAATGGACCACTGTTGCGTTGTGTAACATTCAGGTATGACTTTTAAGCAACCTTTGAGGGTTAACATTGAAGTGTATGGCCCTCAAGTTGCATGAAAGTCGGACCAATGTAATGCATGAACTACTTTGCAGTTGCTGGAACTTTAAGTTGCACATATATGAATGGTTATTATTGGAAACATGGGGAACAATATCACATGCGACTTTGATGTCCAAAGTTGCATGAATAATTTCATGCCCTGAATAAACTCCTATGAAGTCTTAAATGACACTTCATTCTTAAACACCACAGCAGCCTACAAAACTGCCACAGTGTAGCAAAGTTAGTGTGCATTTCACAAAATATCCTCATAAGCGGGACATATTTTTTAGGTTACTCATCCAGCAACAAATGTTTCTCCTTGTCATCAAAGTCCTTAGCTTATTTTTAGACAAAAAGAAATATTATAATCCTCCTGACAAACTTAACAGACTGTAGGCAAAGAAAATAAATATATACTGTCCTTCAATAAATGTAAGGATTTTGCTTGAAAAGGAAGACCACAAGAAATAGGGACGTTGTGATTATAAAACATTGCCTCCTTAGAATGCAAGTTGATGGGCTGTCATGCTGATCCAGTGTCTATAATATGGATTCACTCGCCAAGAATAAGTATGGCAGGTTAGCAGTACTGACTTCATAGCAACTGTTGTCGCTACATGCTTACTCCAGATCAATGAATCAAAATATTAAAGTCAAAGACAGTCAGGCAAATAGCAATAGTAGATGATGGCAGAAATCGCAGATCCCATATTTTCTGTGTGTAAAGTCGGCCATAGACAGCTCGAATCTCAGCCAGTTCAGCAGGAACCAGACGAGTTTTGAACAATGTATGGGAAGGCTGAATGTACCAAAAAAAAAAAAAAAAAAAAAAAAGCGATCAACTTGGGTACACACTGGATTTTACTTGTGATTATTGCTACCAGCTGCTGTATCTGCTAGCAATAATTACTGTCTTCTCCCAGTGGGGGCGGCTTCCCCCACCAGGAGAATACAATGGCTTGGCAGGAGGGATTCCCGTCAGCACGGTCTGTGTTTATGGGGGAATTTCTTTTCTGAAACACGTGGTTGCAGGAAAGAAAATGTGCACTGTGTATGGCCTGCTGTAGGCTCCATTCACACTTGTACGACTCCAAAATCGTGCAACTTTGGATGGGTGCAACTTAGGTGTGACTTGTTGTCCTCTGCAAAGTCAGACCCACTGTTGCATGTAAAACTTTCGGGTACGACTTTCATGTAACTTTTGAGGATTAACATTGAAATCTATGGCCCTCAAGTTGAATGAAAGTTGGACCAAAAGTAGTGCATGAGCTACTTTGAAGTCATTGTGACTAAGTCAAAACATACATGAATGGTTATTATTGGAAAACATGGGGGTACTTGTCATGTGACTTTGATGTGCAAAGTCACATGACAAGTCACATAAGCGTGAATAAATGTACTTTTACTCAAAGCACGTGAAAATTTCTAGGGGGTAGCAGTAATAAAAATATTAAGGCCACTTGCGCATGGGAGTAAAAAACATGTTTTTTTTTTTTTTTTTTTTTACAGATTTGAAATAAGATGGATTGTTTTCTATAGAGCAATGCACACAGCTGAGTAAAGATCAGTAATACAGCAATGAGTACAGAGCAGTAAAATAAAAATAGAAAATTTTACATTTGAGTGCAGTAATTTTTTCACACACGCATGTTTACTCATCTATAAAAGGATGTTTACGCGGGTATGAGTATATTACAACACTAGCAATGAAGACAAAATTTTACTCGTCTATGTGCTTACGCACCCATTCTCAACATTACTCAGGTCTTTAAACAGTTTTTTTTTTTTTTTTTTTTTTTTTTTTAATTCAGGGACAGTCAACAGGTTCTTCAATAAACATCAGTAAATTATGATGCCCATGTGCAAGGGGCCCAAGACTGATTTCATCATTTTCAAGGTTATCATAAAAACACAGACACACAAAAAGTAAAGAAAAAAGCAAAACAAAGCAGCTCACTTACTTCATTAATCCGGTCTATAAACTCTGCTAATTTATGTCCATACTTCTTGATACCATACACAGTAACAAGTCCAAAGGAAACCATGGAAATGGTTTCATGATTAATTACATATATTTCTTTAGACAAGAGGTAAACAAGAAGACCCGTTCCAAACATGTAGGGACCTATAAAAAGACATAAAATCCTGTGTCAGAATATAAAGATACAGTATCTTACAAAAGTGAGATGATATATTGTAAAGCGCTGCGTAAACTGTTGGCGCTATATAAATCCTGAATAATAATAATAATAATAATAAATAAAAGTGGGTACACTTTTGTAAATATTTTATTACATCTTTTGTTTTCATGTTACAACACTGAAGAAATGACACTTTGCTACAATGTAAAGTAGTGAGTGTGCAGATTGTATAACAGTGTAAATTTGCTGTCCCCTCAAAAGAACTCAACACACAGTCATTAAAGCGGAGTTCCACACAAAAATGGAACTTCCGCTTTTCGGAACCCTTCCCCCCTCCGGTGTCACATTTGGCACCTTTCAGGGGGGAGGGGGGTGCAGATACCTGTCTAAGACAGGTATTTGCACCCACTTCCGGCATAGACTCCCATGGGAGTCTACGCCTCTTCCCGTCCCCACCGCGCTGTCTCCTGGGAACACACAGCTCCCAGGAGAGAACGGGGACCACTTGGGACGCGCAGCGCGACTTGCGCATGCGCAGTAGGGAACTGGGAAGTGAAGCCGCAACGCTTCACTTCCTGATTCCCTCACCTAGGATGGCGGCGGCAGCTGCCGAGAACCGAGTGGGTTCTCGGCGTCCCCTGCCGACATCGCTGGACCCTGGGACAGGTAAGTGGCCATGTATTAAAAGTCAGCAGCTGCAGTATTTGTAGCTGCTGGCTTTTAATTTTTTTTTTTTTTTTTGGCGGTGTGGGCGAACCCCCGCTTTAATGTCTAAACCACTGGCAACAAAAGTGAGTACACCCCGAAGTGAAATTGTCCAAATTGGGCCCAAAGTGTCAATAGTTTGTGTGGCCACCATTATTTTCCAGCGCTGCCTTAACCCTCTTGGACATGGAGTTCACCAGAGCTTCACAGGTTGCCACTGGAGTCCTCTTCCACTCCTCCATGAGGACATCACAGAGCTGGTGGATGTTAGAGACCTTGCGCTCCTCCACCTTCTGTTTGAGGATGCCCCACAGAAGCTCAATAGGGTTTAGGTTGAGACATGCTTGGCCAGTCCATCACCTTTACCCTCAGCTTCTTTAGCAAGGTAGTGGTCGTCTTGGAGGTGTGTTTGGGGTCGTTATGTTGAAATACTGCCCAGTCTCTAAAGGGAGGGGTTCATGCTCTGCTTCAGTATGTCACAGTACATGTTGGCATTCATGGTTCCCTCAATGAACTGTAGCTCCCCAGTGCCAGTAGCATTAATGCAGCCCCAGACCATGACACTCCCACCACCATGCTTGACTGTAGGTAAGACACACTTGTCTTTGTACTCCTCACCTGGTTGCCGCCACACATGCTTGACACCATCTGAACCAAAGAAGTTTATCTTGTTCTCACCAGACCACAGGAAATGGTTCCAGTAATCCATGTCCTTAGTCTGCAGCAAACTGTTTGCGGGCTTTCTTGTGCATCATCTTTAGAAGAGGCTTCCTTCTAGGATGATAGCCATGCAGACCAATTTGATGCAGTGTGCGGCATATGGTCTGAGCACTGACAGGCTAACCCCCCCCCACCCCTTCAACCTCTGCAGCAATGCAGGCAGCACTCATATGTCTATTTCCAAAAGACAACCTCTGGATATGGCGTGTGCACTCAACTTCTTTGGTCGACCATGGCGAGGCCTGTTCTGAGTGGAACAAGGTTGAGCTGAGGTGAGCTGTCAGCAAATTTACACTGTTATACAAGCTGTACACTCACTACTTTACATTGTAGCAAAGTGTCATTTCTTCAGTGTTGTCACATGAAAAGATAGAATAAAATATTGACAAACATGTGAGGGGTGTACTCACTTTTGAGATGCTGTACATACAGAATTTTGCTTCAGGAGAAGTCCAGCGAAAACAGATTGTTTAGTTTTGAGAGGACACCAAAAACATTCATCGCACCCAAGATTTCTAAAATTCTCTGGGCATGTGCACATCAATTATATACCACCTAAAAACATGTCAATGCTGAAGGGAAGTTGGGGATCTCGGAGAGTTTTAATAAACTAGCGAGTTCATAAAACTCTCCAAGGTTTACCCAGAAACAACATAAACACACACACACACACACACACACACACACACACACACACACACACCTTTTTTTAAAAAGTGTATGCAAATTCTAACAATTTTCTCTTATTTGCTCGCTTTTGGTCCATTATATATCCAAACAAAATTGTTTCATTATATCTGTTTGACAAGTGCAAAAAAAAGTAGCAGGTTCATATAGCCAGAAATCTTGTGAGCCGATAACTTTCTGCCTCTGGACTGTTATCAGCTAGCTTTGTTCCCTGATAGCTCTGTGGCCTACAAAATGCCTACTATGCAGAAGAGAGGAAGGAGTTATTTAGTCCTAACATGATCCCTGTCCTAGTGTGACAAGCTGCTCAGTTTGGCTGTAACTCTAGGACAGGAAATGTGTTATTGGCAGGATTACCAGGTTAAAATAAAAAGGGGGAAAAAAAAACCAAAAAAAAAAAACCAAAAAAACAAAACTAATGCAACCACCACACCTAAGCACAGATAAGCTACAATACTGTCATTATTTGGTCTTGGGTTTACATACATTAGGGGGAAATAGTTTAAAAGCATAAAGCAAAATAAAAAAAATAAAAAATTGAGGGATACCCAAGGGAAAACTTTATGTAAAAAATAAGACTCCTAAAAAGGGTCTATGCCAATGTAATAGTTTTCACCGTATCTTCATTATATGTGCTGTAGTGTTACTGTGCCAGCATGCGGCTGCACACAAAAATAAATGCATTAAAAGCTTTGCAGAAAATAAATAAAACAGCCAAAATCCTGACCTGTGACTCCTGTCTTTGGATACAGGAACTGAAAGAATTCTTCAGGAATAAGCCCATGGCGGACTTTCCCAGGATGCTCTGGTAAAGGAGGAACTGGAGCCAAAGAAGGCTTCCCTGTGTGAAGAGACTGGCATGAATTCAAGATCCTAAAAAAGAAAAAATATATAAATGTTAGATAAAAGGTATGACTAGGAGCACATTCCTTACTGCAAACCTAAAACGATTTTGATAAAATTATTAGTTTCTAAAGAGATTTGCAAGTCTCCCAGGACAGCACTTTAGAGACTGACACCGCATACCTGAGCAAGAAACAACAAAAGTACACTTGGAAGTGCAGTCGCTGTAGATCTGAGGGGGAAGATCTGAAATGAGGGGAAGCATTGCTGATTTTATCATCCAATCAAGTGTAAGCTAAAATGCTGTTTTATATTTTCCTTGCATGTCCCCCTCAGATCTACAGAGACTGCACTTTCAAGTGCACTTGTAGCGCAAAGTGGATTTGCCTTTCGTAAATCAACCCCAATGTCATCTTACCAGTAACATTATCTAGAGAGCAGATAAAGACAATGTTCCACAATAGGACAACATGCCTGCTTTCTGCAGGATTCTACTCCATTCTCCAAGAGGGAAAAAAAAAAATTCTAACCATAGACGGGGAGGAGGAAAAGTCCAAATTCTTAAGGATGGGCTGGAGAGTCTACTCAAAGTCTTGTGTTCTTAGAAAAATTCCCACACCTTCATGCCAGAATGGGAAGCAAAGATTTTATTTCCCGAGAGGCACATCTTTTTATCAGGGCTGCAGCGATTCCAGATTCAGGAATCTGAATGTTGTCCACTAATGCTCAGGCTCCCTTTCAGGTGGGTTGTCAAGGGTGAGCCTCAACTGCATACAAATTAAGGCTGAACTTTACTTATAACAACTTGAAAAAAAAAAAAATAGAGTTAGGTACCTGGTAACTCTTTTTCTAAGAAGTCTTCCAGGGCAGCATCTGAGAGATAGGCTCCTCCTCCCTGAAACAGGAAACACATTAGTCCACCATTATAAATTTCATAGTCTTACCTGCGTGCCTCAGTTGTATTAAAGCACCGAAGGAAATCTCAGTAAATCTTAAAAGCTCCCCCGTTGTACCTGGTATTTGTCTTTTCAAGGGTGGGAACTAGTGCTGCCCTGGAAGACTTCTTAGAAAAAGAGTTACCAGGTACCTAACTCTATTTTCTCGAATGGTCTTCCAGGGCAGCATCTGAGAGGATGTATCAAGCAATACTTACTAGGGTGGGGATAGAAACTGGAGCACCTTGCGACCAAGTGCCTGGTCTTGGTCAGACAGCTGGTCTATGCGGTAGTGCCTTGCGAAGGTACTGAAGCTCGACCATGTCGCTGCCCTGCAGATCTTGCCCCTGCTTTCTCTGCGACCGAGGTAGCCCTGGCTCTGGTTGTGTGTGCTCTGATCCCGCTTGGCGGAGTGAGGCTTTGTGCGTCAAAGGTGGTCTGTATGGCCATTCTTATCCATCTGCTTATCGTATTCTTGGAAGCCTGTTTCCCTTTGTTGACTCCTGCATAAAAGGACAAAAAAGGGAGGTCGTTCTTCACCAATCCTTCGTTCTTTCGAAGTAGGTTTCCTACATCGCGTTTGTTGTGAGTGTGTCTCTTTTCGCTAGCCATAGTTTTTGGAAGCAAAGGTATGATGATATTTTGGGTTCTATGGAATGTTGAGGGGACCTTGGGCAGAAAGGCCAGGTCTGGAGAGAGAATTATTTTGTCTAAATGTATTAGGCAGTATGGTTCCATTATAGACAGTGCTTGGATTTCGCTCACTCTTCTGGCTGATACTAGGGCCACAAAAAGTACAGTCTTTAAAGGTGAGGTTTTGTCTGAGCTATCTTCCATCGGTACAAATGGAGGGGAAAGAAATCCTCTAAGTACTGTGGGCATGTCCCAAGTTGGAGTTCTATTCATTTTGGCTGGTCTAGCTCTTTTGAGTGACATCAGGAATCGCTTTATCAGCGGGTCCTCTGCTAGTCTTGTGTCTATGACTAGGGAGGGAGTGCTGCAACATGTACTTTCAGCGTACTTGGGGGAATATTTTTGTCTGCTCCATCTTGTAGAAAATCCAGGATTGTTGGGATTATGCCTCTTTTGGAATATGGTTTGTTTCTGTACCAGGAGACAAACTTTTTTCCCCCACTTCCTCGTAGATCGCCCTAGTTCCGGGCTTCCTGCTGTTTAGGATGGTATCAATCCCATTGTCTGACAATCCTTTGTTCTGAAGTCTCACCCCTTCAGTACCCAGGCCGAAAGCTTCAGGATTCTGTGGTTCGGGTGGTTGACTGGGTCCTGCGATAGGAGATCTGGCTGGTCCGTCAGTGTCAGCTGAGGCTGGATGCTGAGGTTTTTCAAGTGGCTGAACCATGCCCTTTGTGGCCAGTGCGGTGCTATTAGTATCACCATTGATCTCTCTCTGCCTTTATTTTTTGAATCACCCTTGGTATTATGGCAGTTGGAGGGAATGCATAGCATAGTTGCCATACCCGCTGTTGCCATTTATGGGGTCCAGAGAGAAGAATGTTGGTGATTTTGCAATCGCTTTGGAGGCGTATAGATCTACCTCGGGTACTCCCCACTTTTGAGTGACTTGTGCGAAGGTCGCTTGGTTCAGAGACCACTCTGTCTGTTTTATGGTCTTCCGGCTCAGGAAGTCTGTCAGTGTATTGTCTGTTCCTTTCAGATAGATACCTGATATTGACTTTGATTCTGCCCATAGTAGGATTTTCTCCGTCAGCTTCATCAAGCTTCCGGACTTTGTCCCACCTTGCCTGTTTAGGTATACCACAGTCGTGACGTTGTCCGATTGTAACTTTACGTTTCTCCCCTGTATTGCTGGTTTGAACGCTTTTAATGCTTCCCCCACGGCTTTTAGCTCTCTCATGCTTGAGGAGGCTTGGGAACATTTGGAGGTCAATTTTCCCTGTGAGCAGAGGCCCTCTAAGTGTGCCCCCCAGCTTAGGGCACTGGCATCGGTGGTGATCCCGATTGGCTTGGATTGGGTCCATTTGTGTCCTTCGATGTATCAAAGTAGATTGAGCCACCATTGTAGTGTTAGTTTGACTGTGGTTGGAACAGGAAAGGACCTGTCTAGGGATGAGTGGCTGCCATCCCACTGGGACAGAACGTAGTTCTGTAGAGGTCTCATGTGAATCTGTGTCCAGGTGATAGCTGGAATAGAAGACGTCATCAGTCCTAGTACAGTCATATCTTGTCTGAATGTTATGGGGTTAGTCCTTATTAGGAAGGTTACTGCCTGTGTGATTTTTTTCGTTCTTTTCTTCCATTAGGAAGGTTTTCGTTAGTCTGGAGTCCAGTGTATATAGCCCAAATATACCACTCACTGGCTTGGGGTCATCTGTGATTTTTCTGCATTTATTATCAATCCCCGGTTTTGCAGATAGGACATACTTGTGCACAGGTTGCTTTCTAGGGCCTCTGCTGAGTCCGCAAAGAACAGTAAATCGTCTAAATATGGTATTATGCCAATACCTAGTTGTCTTAGACTTTTTAACGCTTCTGCCATTATCTGTGAGAAGATTTTTGGTGCAGAGGAGATGCCGAAAAGGAGAGCTGTGTATTGAGGGTGCGGTGTAGTTGCTGGCCCTTGTACTGCGAACCTCAGGAATTTTTGGATGACCCTCCTTTATGGGGACATGTAGGTAGGCATCCTATAGGTCGCCATAAATGTCTCCCGTGGAAGGATGTCATGTCTTTGGAGTGTGGGAGGAAACCGGAGTACCTGGAGGAAACCCACGCAGGCACAGGGAGAACATGCAAACTCCAGGCAGGTAGTGTTGTGGTTGGGATATGAACCAGCGACCCTTTTTACTGCTAGGTGAGAGTGCTACCCACTACACCACTGTGCTGCCCTCCCTAGGTGTGTCACTCTCCAGAAGTTCTTGAAGCTGGGTTAGCCAGATTGATAAAGTCCGGGCTGTGCAGGTGGAATTTCCATGGGGTCACTTAAGGTACCGGCGTCGTCAAAGGCCAAGTCAGATTTATTTGTGACTTTTGCCAGAGAACCATCCACTTTGGGGCATTTAGCCCAGGTTTTGGTGTCCGTCTCTGCAAACGGGTCTGCGTTTGACTGTGGCTGGCATGAAGAGAGTTTCTTCTCTGGGTCTTTGCACTCTTTTTTTAGAGATATCTTTATGAGTTTGGTGTACAGGGAATGTACTAGGCTTTCTGGGTTGTAGCTCTTTATACATCTTGTCATGTATTGTAAGTTCTGCGGATTTATGTTCTTTAATACCTAGTGTGTCCGCTATGGCTTTTAGAAGGCTATTCGTATCCCCTGATAGAAATAATGTTGCCCTCTGAAACCGCATCTTCCTCGTCGGAGTCAGAGCAAAGTTCATTCTCCGATTCGGATTCATCCGAATCCTCTTGTTCTGTCTGTTCCCTGTCACCTGAAGGAACGCATATCCGGTGGTAGATGGGGTGTTGGTCTTACTGACGCTTGATGGCGCTTCTAACTTTTTAATAGCTGAGCGTAGAGGCGCCATGGTGCTCTGTATTTCTTTCTTGAAAGAGCTGAGCAGATCTTTCAGATACCCTTGCGATTCTTTGGCCGCCATTTTGTCTACACATTTTTGATATAGGGGTTTTTTTTTTTTTTCCCCCATTCTGGGGAAAACCGGTGGCTGCACAAAGCACATGTTTTGTTGCCTTCCCTTTCCTTAGGGGTGTTTGCCTGAAATCAAGCACAAAAATGGTCCCCATGAGGTAGGCGGGTAAAGGCTGCCTGTAAGTAGGCAGTTTTACAGTAAGGTTAAGACAGAGGTGACTTGAGTATTCTGGCTTACCTTGGAGCTGTCCTGGCTTGCAGGATCGGCAGGGTGGAGAAGCGTCAGACATGGTCAGCCACCAGGATCCTCTGCTTAGAGGGGCCTTTTTAACTGCTTCCTGCTTAAGCTCCGGCCCCGCCCCCAGCTGACCCCATGCAGGTTGGTGGATATACCTGCACATGCCGCTGCAATTTGTATACTCCCTTCTGGTCCCAATAGGGAGGGGGACTCTGCTGCAGTATGCTGATATATTTGCTATTATTAAAAATCCTTTTTTTTTTTTTTAAATTCCCGCTCCTGGAAGTGATGTAACCGTAGCCCATTCTGCATCCCTGGAAGCAGGCTCCAGGAAAATGGCCGCTAACCCGGAAGCGCCATCTTGGTACACCCCACCAAGCCTCCATGAGGAGAGGCTTGTTTTGCGGTGTGTGGAGGACGCCGATCGCGGCAAAAAAAACATCAATCAAGTGGGCGGCGGGTGTGGACATCATGGGGGTAGGAGAGGAACAAAAAATAAGCCGTGAGGCACCTACCGGTCCGGCGCGGCAGCGGCTGTAATCAGGGGGTAAGGCATCCATGCACCCACACCACTGTACGCTCTTCATGTCTGGGAGTATGTTGCCAGAGTTTGCACATGGAGTTCCCTGGTGAAAAAACTGCAGCAGGTCCCTTGAGCAGCGGCATGGGGGAAATGTCAGTGCATTATTGCAGCTTGGGGGGATGATTGCAGACCCCTCTGTAGGGGTAAAATCTCAGGCAGAGCAATACTGCTCAAATATGCTGCCCCTGCTCGCCCTCCCAAGGCCCGCTGGGCTAGATGGGATGCTGGCATGGAGTCTCCTGCAACTAGCACAGAGACTGAAGTAAAATAACAAACGTTTCTTTTGCAGCTCCTGTGGGTCCAGAGGAAACACAAACAACTGAGGCACGCAGGTAAGACTGTGAAATTTATAATGGTGGACTAATGTGTTTCCTGTTTCAGGGAGGAGGAGCCTATCTCTCAGATGCTGCCCTGGAAGACGATTCGAGAAAAATATGTTCTTTAACAGGAACATAGATTCCACATTAATAATTATGCTACCAAAATTAGTGTGTGCTGTAAATTGCCTCCAGCATTGCTGCTGTTCCTTCTTTGCAGAGGCTACCATTTTGCTGAAGCCCAAGCAGTAAATCATAAAGTGGAACAAACCCATCGATTTAACGGTTTTAAAATACAGTGACATCCTTGGAATGTCGGGATTGCTGTCACATTGCATTGTGTCCTCAACCAAACTGTCAAACCATCAAATGGCTGGTATTAGAAATGTTCACATGTGCAGCTCAATGGCAAAAGCGGCTTCCTTTGCTGTAAAGGATAGGAGGGTTTAATTCTGCTTTAAGGCTGTCAAGCAGATGGGTCTGCAAACTCTGCAGTGCCTAAAAATTGAGAGTAAGTGAGCATGGGCAGAGCAGGGTGAGACAGTGTATTACTGGATTTAAAACAGTATAGACACTTGTTTTTAATGTTTTACATAGCTATACCTGCAGAAGGGTCCAGCTTATGCGATCTGGCAGGAATTCATTTTCTGACTAAAGTTCCACTTTAGAGCCCTTTCACACTGGGGCGATTTGCAGGCGCTATTGCGCTAATAATAGCGCCTGCAAACCGACCCGAAAGTGCCGCTGCTTGCATTTCAGTGTGAAAGCCCCGAGGGCTTTCACACTGGAGCGATGCGCTGGCAGGACGGTAAAAAAAGTCCTGCTAGCAGCATCTTCGGAGCGGTGAAGGAGCAGTGTTTATATCTTAAACCTTCTTTATTGGTCCAAGAGACCATAGCAACCTTCCCAAAAAAAAAAAAAAAAAAAAAAAAAAAAAAAAAAAAAAAAGAGTTCCTCAGTGCCACACACTTGGTTGAGCTAGATAAACTTGTGTCTGTTTTCAACCTGACTATGTAACATGATTACAAGAGGACATGGGAAAACGGATGCAACTGTGAGCCTTGATGCCCCACACCAGAGGCTTTATATGCTATAGAAGGGGAAAACAAATGAAGAAAAAGTAAAGAATTCTGATACATGGACATATATGATGAAGGGAAAACTAAAGATTTTTTGGATAGAATTGGCAGAAAGAAGGCAATGGAGCATGGAGAGCCCTATAAGCCACAGCAGACACTTCTTGAAACAGCTTATCTAAGCTATTTTACTATTTTGCTAACCAATTTAGCATTGCAAGAAGCACACCTTTTTTTTGGAGCGAGGGAGCTTCAGGCTTTAGTCTTGGAAACAAAACAAGAAAGGCCCCTCAAAGAAACAACTAAGATGCCCACAATAAAAGAAGAAAGATAGCCGTGCCAATGAACAGAATGCCGGTTTAATATACAGGCTCCATGAAACCACCTGAAGGAAAAGTATGTACACTAAATGTTCCTGATAATCAAGGCTGAAGTACTTGTGCAGAAGCTCTGCCAATCACAAAGTAGTGCCTAGAGCTGCCAGTCCAATACAAAACCCCCCCGATGATTGCAAGGTACATGGGAGGTACCCCCAAAATCATCAGCACAGCACTCAAGGGAGCAGAGGCACTGCCCAGAATAGGGCTCATACAAGCTCATAAAGTGCAGAGCCTGCTGAAAATTCCTGCCCATCAGAGGTAAAGTGGGGGACAGAAAACAAAGCCTTTTAAAGAAGTAAAAGGCAGGACAGGAGAGCACCTAACACAGCATACCTTCACCACCAGGAAAAAAAAAAAAAAGGGGGAAGCATCTTCCGTCCATTCACAGGAAACAGAATCTAACAGATGAGAATAAGAAGTTACTTACCCAACTACAGCAGGTGCAGATTTCTTCACACTATAGGCTGTAAATCAAAAAAACAAACAATTATGAGAACACACTTCACTGATGAAGTCAATTTTCCATCTATGCTTAATAAATAAGGCAGAGAACACCATGCAATAGTCCATAGCAAAAAAAGGTATTCATCTTTTTAATGGTAAACATCAAGTTTGGAAAATATAATTCCTTATGAGGAGCGTACACAAAAAAACTCAGATAGGGCTCAAACAATTAATCGGCAGAATCAATTATGAAAACATTTGTCAACTATTTTCATAAATCGATTAGTTGGTCAGCTGATTAGTTGGCCTGCATACAGAATGCATTATTTTTTTACATTTCAGAAAATACAATGCAGCACACATATAGCTCAGTACACCACCCATACATGGCAGTAAGTGCCCGACAACTTGTGAAAGTGAATGTGTGAGGAGCATGTTCTCACTTTCTTCTCCTGGGCAGGAGAAGTAAGTGAGTGATTCTAAAGGCAGACATCTTTTTACCTTGCTATGGGGGCACTCTATACTATACATTGCGGCTTTCTATAGGGGCACTCTGAGGGCAGGAGGAGCCAGGCGTACCGGCAGGGGACCCCAGAAGTAGAATCAGGGCTGCTCTGTGCAAAACCATTACATAGAGCAGGCAAGTATAACATTTGTTGTTTAACCACTTGCCAGCCGCCTTCAGCATATATACTGCGGCAAGGCGGTTTGGCTACGCAAACTGGCATGCCTGTACATGTGGTACTGCGGGCACGCAGCCGTCGCATGTAAATAGGGCAGGTCCCCGTTCTGACAGAAGAGGGGGAGAGGGGGAGATCAGAACAGTGATCTCTCTGTACTCCCAGTCAATCCGTCCCCCTGACAGTTAGAAACACCTCCCAGGGAACACTTAACCCACCCCCCTGCCAGTGTCATTTATACAGGGATCAGTGCATTTTTTTTAGCACTGATCACTGTATTGGTGTCACTGGTCACCAAAAAGTGTTACTTAGTGTCAGAATTGTCCGCCGCAATCCCACAAAAAAAAAAAAAAAAAAAAAAAAAAAAAAAAAAAAAAAAAAAAAAAAAGCTAATCCCCGCCATTACTAGTAAAAACAAAAAATAAATAAATAAATAAATAAAAAGTCCTTAAATCTTTCCCCTATTTTGTAGACGCTATAACTTTTATGCAAACCAATCAATATACGCTTTTTGCAATTTTTTTTACCAACAATATGCAGCAGAATACATATTAGCCTAAACTGATGAATATATATTTTAGCAGAAAGTAAACAAATACTGTTTTTTTCCCTCAAAATTGTTAGTCTTTTTGTTTATAGCGCAAAAATGAAAACCGCAGAAGTGATCAAATACCACCAAAAGAAAGCTTTATTTGTGAGGGAAAAAAAATGACATAAGTTTTTGTTTGGGTACAACATCACACAACACGTGCAATTGTCAGTTAAAGAGACGCAGTGCCGTAACGCAAAAAATGGCCTGGTCATTTTGGGGGTTAAATCCTTTCAGGGCTGAAGTGGTTAAAAAAAAAAAATCCAACATTTACAATCACTTTAACCACTTAAGGACCGGAAGATTTGCCCTCTTAATGACAAGGCCATTTTTTGCAAAACGGCACAGCGTCGTTTTAACTGACAATTGTGCGTGAGGTTGCACCCAAACAAAATTTATGTAATTTTTTTCCCCACAAATAGAGCTTTCTTTTGGTGGTGTTTGATCACCTCTGCGGTTATTATTTTTTGCGCTATAAACAAAAAAAGACAACTTTTTAAAAAAAAAAGCCAATATTTTTTACAATAATAAGTAGGTTTAGGCCAATATGTATTCTACATATTTTTGGTAAAAAGAAAAATTGCAATAAGCGTATATTAATTGGTTAGATATAGCGTCTACAAAATAGGGAACAGTTATACTGCAGCAAGGTGTCTGGATAGCGTGAATCGCCGAAGGGGTACGTTGGCCCATGTGTGTGATATACTCGATGTCCGCCGGGCAACCCGCGATCACGGTATACAGAGGCAGAATGGAGATCTGCCTATGTAAACAAGGCAGATACCCGTTCTGACAGGGGACATGACAAATCTACTGTTCCCAGTGATCAGGAACAGTGATCTCTGTCATGTCCCTGGTAGCCCATCCCCCTACAGTTAGAACACACCTAGGGAACATAGTTAACCCTTTGATCGCCCCCTAGTGTTAACCCCTTCCCTGCCAGTGTCATTTATACATTGATCAGTGCATTTTTATAGCACTGATCAACGAAATAATGTCACTGGTCCCCAAAGAGCATAATTTGGAGTCAGATTTGTCTGCTGCAATGTTGCACTCCTGAAAAAAAATAAACGCAGATCGCCGCCATTTCAGTCAGTCCCCGAGTTACGAACGACTCCCAATTACGAACGGCCTCAAATGCCGGCCCCTTGTGATGCATGCTGGTCCTGGATACCTCCAAACACATCCCATACTGCAGTACTACATGTACTGCATGGCCAGAAGAGCCCCAGATAACATAACAAGTGCCCGGAACATCCCACATCCATGCACAGGCGGACATTACACTTACTAATGCAGTGTTGCGACTTATGAACAACTTCGACTTACGAACAAACCTACAGTCCCTATTGTGTTCGTAACTCGGGGACTTCCTGTACTAGTAAAAACAATAAAAAAAAAAAAAGTAAAAAATAAAAGTCCCTAACTCTATCCCATAGTTTGGCTTGCACAAAAGTTATCGCGTCTACAATCTATATACGCCTATTGCGATTTTTTTTTCATAAAAATAAGTAGCACAATATATATTGGCCTAAACTGATGAATAAAATTTGTTTTTGATTTTTTAAATTTTATTTGGATATGTATTATAGCAAAAAGTAAAAAATGATTTTTTTTTTTTTTTTCAAAAATTGACAGTCTTTGCGGTTTTCAGCACCACTCCTGTATGAGCTAGGTTTGTCATTCGGACAGGAATCGCACCGCATTCCTGTTCAGATTGCATATGACTCTCTGCAGTGAGATTTGAACCCATTCATTTTGTATGAGGTCAAATCGCACTGCAAAGTATCGGCGAGTACTTGACCAAAAGCATCAGTACTCCTATTTGATGGTAACAAAACAAAACAAAAAAAAAAAAAAAAAAAAAAAAAAAAAACTGGTATTGGTACAACCCTAAATAATAGGCATTACAGGGCCCAATTCTTCCTCCTGCTGATCACGGGCACTAGGTCATTTTTCCCTCCCGCTGACCACGGGCACTAGGTCATTTTTCCCTCCCGCTGACCACGGGCACTAGGTCATTTTTCCCTCCCGCTGACCACGGGCACTAGGTCATTTTTCCCTCCCGCTGACCACGGGCACTAGGTCATTTTTCCCTCCCGCTGACCACGGGCACTAGGTCATTTTTCCCTCCCGCTGACCACGGGCACTAGGTCATTTTTCCCTCCCGCTGACCACGGGCACTAGGTCATTTTTCCCTCCCGCTGACCACGGGCACTAGGTCATTTTTCCCTCCCGCTGACCACGGGCACTAGGTCATGTTTCCCTCCCGCTGACCACGGGCACTAGGTCATGTTTCCCTCCCGCTGACCACGGGCACTAGGTCATGTTTCCCTCCCGCTGACCACGGGCACTAGGTCATGTTTCCTCCCGCTGACCACGGGCACTAGGTCATGTTTCCTCCCGCTGACCACGGGCACTAGGTCATGTTTCCATGCTGACCACGGGCACTAGGTCATGTTTCCATGCTGACCACGGGCACTAGGTCATGTTTCCATGCTGACCACGGGCACTAGGTCATGTTTCCATGCTGACCACGGGCACTAGGTCATGTTTCCTCCGCTGACCACGGGCACTAGGTCATGTTTCCTCCGCTGACCACGGGCACTAGGTCATGTTTCCTCCGCTGACCACGGGCACTAGGTCATGTTTCCTCCGCTGACCACGGGCACTAGGTCATGTTTCCTCCGCTGACCACGGGCACTAGGTCATGTTTCCTCCGCTGACCACGGGCACTAGGTCATGTTTCCTCCGCTGACCTCCTTCCACCCCCTAAAGCCTGAAGGACACTAAATTAACCCTTTTGGTTAAAAAGTTTGCATCCCCCTGATCTAACGTCATCACATTGCTCTCTGCAGGAACACTAAAATAGAATGCTATTTCAATCAGGGTAAGCAGAATTGCTAGCAATGACAGAGAAATAGAGAGCATGCCGACAGGCCAGCCACCATGACCTGTACAGGTAAGTGACCAGGAGATCCATGGTGGAAGGTCATGTCCTTCACTAAAACCCCTCATCTCCCCCTCCCCCTATAGAAGAGAAGACGCACCCGATACCAGAGCCGCCCTGGACAGCATGATGGAACTCTCCACTCAGGAACACAAGCGAGATACGAAGCCGCCTCCAGCCACACCGCTGCCCTCCGTGTCCCTGACAAGTCCCCAAAAACCAAGATGGCGAAGGCCACGCCCACTCGCACGTCAGGAGGCGGCAAGGTTACCCGGCAGCCATGACAATTATGGGCGACGCTCAGCACACGTCTTTTAGCACTAATTGACGTAGCCATTATAAGCCCATACAAATGATTCCACTACAAATAGCTATTCAGATAAAAGTATTCAGGTTGCAGTCCGTGTCAGTGACTTGCTCTTGTGATAAATGGTAGGGAAAACGCCTGGTTTATTTAAAACGTTTACCCGTGTAATACGTATTATCAGAATGCTTGTGCCCATACTCATTTATACCGGGTCAGCTAAGTCGTGTATTCTAAAAGCCTCAGCTTGTGCTTTTCCCATATTAAATATGGCGGTGTGGACACTTCCTTTGAGGGCGGGGTCGGAGGCGATGCGGGGCGAGCTGTGGCTGACGGGAGGAGAGGCGGGGCGAGCTGTGGCAGACGGGAGGAGAGGCGGGGCGAGCTGTGGCTGACGGGAGGAGAGGCGGGGCGAGCTGTGGCAGACGGAAGGAATCTAGTTTGTGACACGTGCGGTAGAAATGAGTTGTGAGAGGCCGTGGGGGAGTCCAATGAGAGCCCCTGCCTGTATGGAGGAACACCTGGGAGCAGTGAGGTACCGGACAGGTGAGGGGTGCCTGCAATATATGTATACACACATAAAAAAAAAACAATGCAATTCCATTATGGGGGCCATACAAGGTGCAATAAACCTGCTAAAGTCACATTCAACAAAATCAATGTCTGATTTCACAAAACAGTCAAATTGGACAGCGATTGAGTGAGACGAGAACGGCATGGATAGCGATGTTTTGATCTAGCTGGGAAAAATAGAATCCTTATATGTGGATCAATTATAAGGGGTTCACCAGGGAGCTACAACATATTGGTTTAGCCTGTGTGAGTTGTTTTAATCGACTTGTGTCTGTGAAAGCCGTCACTATCTGGCGCTCTTTGCACAGCCATGCCATCTGTGGTTCAATTTGATGGACTTGTGAAATCAGACACCGATTGTCCAATTTTACTACACTGTGTACGCCCATTGTTGGGGTGACCATACATGTTACAATCTGATCATACAATCTTTGTGTAATCAACTTCGGATTGACCAAAACTAAGTAATAAGAGGCTCTACCTAAACTATCCACCCCCTTGCACTACATATTTGTTGGTAGATCTAAAGAAGATTGTACAATTAGTTTAACGTGTATGATGGGCTTTTTGATGGACGTACACTTAACAATCTGAGCAGTTCTTCACAGAATCGGATATTACAATCAGATCTGTGCGTCATTGAAAAGACAGATAATGTGTCATCAATTTGGATCAAAACTAGTTGATTTCACCAGAATTTGGTTGAGCTAGATGGACTTTTGTCTTTTTTTTCAACCTGAATAACTAACTAGGTGAGAATTATTCAGACTAGTCTGGGTGAAAGATGTGATTGTAGGAAAATACAGACCAATAAGTGTATGGGGTATCTGACCATTCCATCTTCTGATTGAATAGTAAATCTATCGATAAAGCAACGGTGTATAAAAATCATTCTGTGTATGGCCACCATGGGGTCTGCTGTCAAGTATATAGTGCAAGGAGCAGCCGAAATTGTCCTTTTTATAAAGTTTTAGTAAATCTAAAGGAGATTGTACAGTGTATGGCCAGCTTTACCAAAACGATTGTGTCCTAGCTAAACTATTCCATTCATATGGTACGGCATAAGTATGACCTCCGCAATACTACTACTAGCGATCCAGGTGGAATTTGCCCCCCTGCCCCTTTATTCCACATAATGTGGGGACTGTCAATTCAATTTACAGACATTTGTTTATATATAATACACACTTGGTTGTATATCACTAAAATAACTTTGTGTTTAGGGCCTACCTTTTTATGTTTTTTTTTTTTTATTATTCCAGAATATAACCTATGCAAATAATGTGCCCCAGCAGATAACCACACAAGTTTGTGAAATGTTCTTTTGTTTTTATATTTGAATACGTGTATATTCTTCTTCTTTTTCAGATGGAGCACTGCTGATGGCAGCTTCTAGCCTAAACAGTCGCACTTGGGGAGGTTCCATTTGGGTTTTTAAGGATCCCCTGGGAGCCCCTAATGAGAGCCTTTGTACAGCTGGAGTTCAGACAGAGGCTGGTGTAGTAGATGTGGCCTGGGTCCTGGAGAAAGCAATCCTCGTAGCTTCAGATTGCGGTATAGAGATTTTGTCTGCCAGTCATTTATGTTTGTGTTAAAAGAAAATGCAAAGTGACCTCCACCCCCACCTAAAGTATGGGAAACCTTCAAAGTTACTTCTAGGAGCACCTTTATGTCTTTAACAGGGTTGATGAGAAAATAAAATGCTAAATTCTTTATTGATGTTACCACTGATGATGTCAAGCAGGTTGACCAGGCTTATATCTCCTCCATCGTAGAGGTGAAGAGGGTGGACTGCAGTATAGTCCCAGTTTGTTCTCTCCAATGTGTCTGGCTTTTCTGGGCCAAGAAAAGGTGTTGTGACAATCTGATAGCACCAAGCTGATCTCCACCTATTATGCAGCTCTACAAATTTCTTCCACTGCTAAATAATTAAAGGATAAGGACAGAAGGGAGAAGCTGTTACTGCAGCTCTAAGATGATACTTACAGGACTACTGTAACACCCCCCAGGGGAAAAGTAGTACAATTAAAGGTTTTTCACCAAATCTTTTATACTTTTAAGTGGTGTTCTGCCTTGGTGAAAAAAAATTAAAAATCAGCAGCAACGAATACTGTAGCTGCTGACTTTTACTATATGAACACTTACCTGTCCAGGGAGCCCGCAATGTTGGCACCCCAGCCGGTCTTCAGATCGAATGTCAGATGCAGCTGCTGCCATTTCAGGTAAGGGAACCCGGCAGTGAAGCCTTTAGGCCACTCATCGGTTTCCCTACTGCGCATGCACGAGGCGCGCTGTGATTTCTGGTTGGCGCAGCGGAGGAGGAGACCGAACTTCTGGGAGATCGGGCTGCAGCCTGGTCTCCTGGGAGTGGGGAAGGGGACCCGTCAATGGTACCAAATGTGACACTGAAGGGGGGGAGGAAACAATTAAGCAGAAGTACAACTTTTGGGTGGAACGCTGCTTTGATGTAAAGTGGAGCTTCACCCAAAAGGGAATTTTTATTTTTAAGGTCACAATTCAAAAGCAGCACGGCCTTGCGGGGCTCCGCCCACATGACCGCATCATTCATTCACCGTTTCCTGTGAATGAATCAACTACAACCTTACATGATGTCTCCAACTTACAAGCCGACCTTATTGCACTGTTTAATTGGGCAACTTGGTGGCAAATGAGGTTAAATGTAAAATGATCTACTTAGAGACTAAGAATATGCATGCATTATACATACTAGGGAGAGTACAACTGCAGGAATCAATGGTGGAGAAAGATCTGGGGGTTTTGGTAGATCATAAGCTCAATAATAACATGCAATGCCAAGCTACGGCTTCCAAATACTTTCTTGTATTAAGAGAGGTATGGTCTCCAGAGAGAGAGATATCATTTTGCCCCTGTACAAATCATTAGTAAGACCTCATCTGGATTATGCAGTTCAGTTTTGGGCACCAGTTCTCAAAAAGGATATCAGGGAACTGGAGAAAGTGCAGAGAAGGTCAACCAAACTGATAAGCGTCATGGAGGAGCTCAGCTATGAGGATAGTTTAGAGGAACTGAATCTATTCCCTCTTGAGAAGAGGAGATAAAGGGATTGGGGGTGGGGATATGATCAACATGTACAAATACATAAGGGGTCCATATAGTGAACTTAGTGTTGAGTTATTCTAGAGCTGAAACAACTAATCGATTAATCGACAACTAATCGATTATGAAATTAATCGATTACTATTTTCATAATCGATTAATCGGCCAGTAACATAATGGGGTTAAAAAAAAACTAAAATGAGCCCTTTATAGTACAAAAAGAGCAAATAATCGCTACTTCAAATATTACTTTCACAGATCTACACTAAAAAAAAAAAATTAACCCCTTACAGTAGTGATTATCTGCTTTTTTTGTACTATAAAGGGCTAATTTTAGTTTTTTTCACCCCACTATGTTACTAAACATCTTAGACCTGGTTCACATCTATGTGTTTTTTGGTGCTTTTTTGCAGAAACGCACTACAGTTCATTCACATGGTTTCCTATGGGACACATTCACGCATAATGGTGCTTTTTTTGGTTCAATATACTTCAATAGAGAAGCTGCAGAAAAGCATGGAATGCGTTTTTGCAGCAATTTGTGTTTTTTAATCTGCCCAACAACAAATTGGCCAAAAAAAAATGCAAAAACGCAAATCGCAGCAAAATCACGTGCACAAAAATCAAAACGCACAGCAAAAAGCACTGCAGAAACAGATGAAAAGCAATCTGCATAGGTGTGTACCAAGCCTTATGCTGGCCACATGGATCAATTTTCAGATGAGAATATTCAGACGAAAAATCTTTGTACATTCACTGAATGAAAGAACGAAGTTCTTAAAATTACATTTTTTTTGAAGGAAGACATTGTTTTTGTTTTTAATAAAAAAAATCTGATCACTGAGTCTGATGATATTTACCAGATTCACCCTTTAATAGTATATACAGTATATATCCTCTAATAGTATATACAGTATATCGCCTCTAATAGTTTTTACAGTATATCTCCTCTAATAGTATATACAGTATATCTCCTCTAATAGTATATACAGTATATCTCTCCTCTAATAGTTTATACATTATATCTATCTCCTCTTATAGTATATACAGTATATCTCTTCTGTCTGTTATTCTCAGAGTGGATTCGATATTTTGCTCCCTAACCATATAGTTGGTTATTTATATTTACCACTGTATAGAGATATTTAAGAATAAATTACCTTTTTTTTAAAGTTGCACACATTAACTAAATTATACACCACACTTTTTCTTAAAGGTTATTAACCGAATAATCGATTAATCGGCCAACTAATCGATTATGAAAATAATCGTTAGTTGCAGCCCTAAGTTATTCACTTTAAAGTCATCACAGAGGACAAGGTTATGTCTGGAGGAAAAGAGATTTAATCTCCAAATGTGGAAAGGTTTCTTCACAGCAGGGTGGATTTGATTTAAATCATCATTTTTAAAGAGCAACTGTCATCTCTGTCCCACTGTTGACTCACCGACAGTCCCATTCAGTTTAATGGGACGGCTGGTGATGCGGCAGTGACACCACAAGCTGAGGTACGTGGCGGCAGTAGGTGAGTGAATGCCCGCTGCCATGATGGATCTGAAATGACAGGTTCTCTTTAAATGTAAGGACTTATTCTTGCTGGTAGTTAGAATCTGTAATATTTGCAAACAAAATGTAGATTTCCTATTTAGAATAATAAGCTGTCAGGTTAGTAAAACAGCGATATCAGAACCGATTCAATCATACAGTTGTATTGTACATAATATCACTGAATACTAACATTTATAGGTAAAGTTGATCCAGGGAATATCCGATTGCTAATCAGGAAGGAATTTTCCCTCTTTCGTCTTTCAGGACAGCACACTTGAGAGACCTTAGCTCCTCCCTTCTTAGGAAACACTGCCTCCACCAGACTTTTAAGTCGCCCCTTCCCTCTAGCCCGTCAGTTTTGGTGTTTCCTCCAGGAGGGAGACATCGCTTAGGAACCTGGGCCATATCAGCTGGTGAGGCTGAGGCCGGTACGATTGTGGAAAGGAGAGACAGGGGTCTCTCATTCACAGCAGCACGGATGGGGAGTCTGGTTACCTGCTGTGGCATTACACTCCCTGTCCTCCCTTGGGGAATGTGGAGGCCTGGGAGTTTGTTTCTCCGCTGCCTGGGGAGGGCGATGCGGAACTGTCCAGATCCCCCTGACTCTGAGAGTCAGCATGGAGCAACGCTGAGTCGGATGACGGGCGACGTCATTTCCGACGGGGAGGGCACTTCCGTTCGGACCGTGGCTTCCGGTTCTGGCCGCGGGACGGATAAATGAATGGCGCAACGACTGGTGCGGGCTCCATTAAGGCTGTAGTGTCAGCCAGAGAAGCATTCTGAGGCGGACCACTCCCCTGGCCAAAGGGATGTACGAGACGTATGGTTCCCGCTCTGTGCCGGGTGACTCCAGCACCAGCCACACTAAGGTAAGTGGAACCCTGCGGTGGTGTTTCCTTACCTTATTTCCACTTAGCTCACATGTAAACCCCCCTCTTAGTGGTCAGAGGGGAGGAGAGGCACGTCTGGGACCCTGGTGGTGGTTGGTCCTGGGGGGTGCACTCCTGGTGTTGGTTACATAGTTTTTTGTTTTCTTTTAAAAACTGTTGCTGATGCTGGCGCTTGTTTTGTCATTTCAGGACAAACCCGCGGAAAAGACCAAACCCTCACATGTGTCCAAAAGAAAGTGCCCATCATGTAGAAGTACTTTAGGAGAGTCCTGGGGGAAGGTTTTGTGCATTAAATGCATTGAAGGCTTAGTTAAGGAACACTCTATGGAACAGAGCTCTGACCTGGCAGCTTCTGTTAAGGAGCTTTCCAGCACTTTTCAATCTTTCAAAGCATTGTTTGAAAATTTTCAGCCTATACAGCCCCCAGTAGGTCCTCTGCCAGCACAGCAAGAGGTCGCACCTGGTCCTTCAGGTCCCTCAGTCAGTGAGGAATTACCGGGGGTTTCCAGAGAGGCTTTAGAGGATGAATCGGATGGTGCATCCTCACATTCCTCAGGCGAATCAGAGGGAGAGAAGGTGGATGGCGAATCCTCCAGAACCTCCCAATATAAACTCTCCTTGGAGGAGGTGGAGGAGCTTTTGGGAGCAGTCCACACCACCCTAGGTATCCAGGAGGAGAAAAAATCTCTGTCTCTACATGACCGAATGTACGTGGGTCTTGGAAAGCAGAAGAAAAGGGTCTTTCCGGTGCATGAGGTCCTAGTAGATACCATTAAAAGGGAATGGCGGGACCCAGAAAGGAAACCTTTCTTTTCTAGAGCATTAAAGCGCAGATTCCCTTTTTCAGGGGATGAAGCTGCTGTATGGAACAAGTCACCTAGACTGGATGCAGCCTTCTCTCAGGTATCCAGAAAAACAGACTTGGCGTTTGAAGATATGGGGGTGCTGACAGATCCCATTGACAAACGGATGGATTCTCTACTTAGAAAGTCCTGGAATTCCTCTCTAGACAACCTTAAGCCTGCCATGGCCGTCACAGTGGTGGCATGTAACATGGAGCACTGGCTAACACACATAAAAGCTCATATTGAAGCTGGGACTGCTAAGACGATTCTCTCCTCCTTCCCAATGCTCTTGAAGGGGATTGCATACATTGCTGACGCCTCAGCAGAATCGGTCCGCATGTCTGCTAGATCCTCTGCCTTGGCCAACTCAGCCGGGCGAGCCCTTTGGTTAAAGACCTGGCAGGGGGACAATGCTTCAAAAATCAAGCTTTGCGGAGTCCCTTTCACAGGGGACTTGCTGTTCGGTCCAGATCTGGAGGCGGTTCTTGATCGAACGGCTGATAAAAAGAAGGCCTTCCCCTTGAAGAAAAAGTTGGGAGAACAGCCTAAAAGGAAGACTCGCTCACAAAGGAAGTCTAATTTTCCAAGAGCAGAGTCTAGGGAAAAAGTCTGGACCAACAAGGGCAGAGGGCGCGGGGGGGCGATTTTTCACCCTCCTGAACAACCCCGAAAGCCCCAATGACGGGTTAACCCCGGTGGGAGGAAGACTGGCGGCCTTCCTCCCACAGTGGGAGTCTGTTACCTCCAATCAGTTTATTTTAGAGATCGTAAGGAGATCGGCGGTTCACCTGAAGGGGGAATTAAACCAGAGAGCAGACTTCCTCAGCCAGAGGAAGTTGAGGGAAAGCGTTTGGGTCCTCAATCAAGTCATCTACAGGATGATTGTCGGGAAATGGGGGATCCCATGTGTGGACCTTTTCACTTCAGGGGATAACACGACGGCCCCCTCCTTTTTCTCCCTGAACCGCTGGGACGGGGCGATAGGGGTGGACGCTCTGTCTCAGAGCTGGCATTTTGCCAAATGCTATGCCTTCCCCCCTCTGGTTCTGTTGCCTGCGGTCTTGAGAAAATTCCAGTTAGAGGACACGATCCTGATAGCTCCACACTGGCCCAGGAGGCCATGGTTCTCGGTCCTAAGGAAACTGGCGGTGGAACCACCCTGGATTCTACCGGTCAGGGAAGATCTACTCTGTCAAGGCCCAACTCTTCTGAATTCTAGGAAAGAGGAGACGCGCAGAATCTATTTGGAAGTCTGGAAGAAATTCAGTTCTTTGTGCGCAGAGAGCTTATTTAGTGTTCGCAGTCCAGTAGCAGTGCTAGAGTTCCTACAGAGTGGGGCAGATAAGGGGTTGGCACTTAGTACCCTCAAAAGTCAGGTGTCGGCTTTAAGTGTATTCCTTGAACAACAGCTAGCAGTGAATCCCTGGATATCCAGGTTTTTCAGAGCTTTAAGAAGGCAGAGACCAGTCAGCTCTCGCCCCTTTCCGGTATGGGATCTATCCTTAGTACTACAGGCCCTTACAGAGGGCCCTTTTGAACCTATTGAGTCTTGTATGGTGAAGTTTTTAACCCTCAAGACGGTTTTCTTAGTAGCCATCACTACTGCAAGGAGGGTCAGTGAGCTACAAGCCCTCTCTAGGAGGGCACCTTTCTTTCAAGTTTTTCTGGATAGGATTATTTTTAAAACCGATCCGGCCTTTTTTCCAAAGGTGGTTTCGGAATTTCATAGAAGCCAGGAAATTTGTTTACCCACTTTTTGCTGTAATCCTGTGAAGGAACAGGTCTTCCACAAGTTAGATGTCAGAAGATGTGCATTAAGGTACCTGGAGGTTATGGAGCAGTTTAAGAAATCCGACTCCTTTTTTGTTTCCTTTGTCTCCTTTTTTGTTTCCTTTTCAGGGGCAAGGATGGGTTCCAAAGCCTCTAGACACACTATAGCCAGATGGCTAAGATTGGCTATCAGTCAAGCCTATATAGCAAAGCGGGTGGAAGTTCCGGAAGGTATTAGGGCTAATTCCACTAGGGCTATGGCAACGTAACAAGCAGAGTGGGCTGGTGCTACACCCGATCAGATCTGCAGAGCAGCAATGTGGTCAAGTTTTAATACTTTCGTTAAGCACTACAGACTGGACTTATTGTCTGCCCAGGACCAGGCTTTTGGGCGTAAAGTTCTGCAGGCAGTAGTCCCACCCTAGGGTAAGTGCTCGTTTATCCTCTCAAGTGTGCTGTCCTGAAAGACGAAAGAGGGAAAATCGAAGTTACTTACGGTAACGTTTTTTCCAAGAGTCTTTCAGGACAGCACCGGTACCCACCCGAATATTGTCTTGCCACTAGGACGTGAAAGCATCAGGAATATAAATGTTATGATGTGTTCTTATGTCTCCCTAGACTGGCCGGAGGTTCTCGTGCAAAGACTGACGGGCTAGAGGGAAGGGGCGACTTAAAAGTCTGGTGGAAGCGGTGTTTCCTAAGAAGGGAGGAGCCAAGGTCTCAAGTGCAGTGCCGGGACAAGGTCATCCAGCGCCCAGGGCAAACATTTTATTCTAGGAGCAGAGGATTAAGATAAAAGCACCTAAACTGGCACACATCCATAGGTTTTTTTTTTTTTCATTCAGCCATTGGGCTGAATGAAAAAAAAACACTAATGCCGCGTACACACGATCGGAATTTCCATCAACAAATGTTGGATGTGAGCTTTTGGCTGGATATTCCTACCATGTGTATGCTTCATCGGACATTTGCTGTTGGAATTTCCATCAACAAATGTTTGAGAGCAGGTTCTCAATTTTTACGACAACAAAAGTTCTTGTTGGAAATTCCGACCGTGTGTAGCCATTTCCGACGCACAAAAGTGCTGCACATGCTCGGAATCAATCTGACGCATGCCCGGAATCATTGTACTTCATTTTTCTCAGCTCATCGTAGTGTTGTACGTCTCCGTGTTCTTGACCATCGGAATTTCCTGTCAGAATACATTGATCAATGCTGCAGCTGATTGGCTGCAAGCCGCTGGTCGAACAAGGTTTTCTAGCAATCCCATTCTACAGAAGCTGATCTGATGGGGCGGCTTCTAACAGGCAAGGTCATACATAGATCAAAATTTAGCTGGTCCCTGCTAAACTGAATGAATTCTGATCTGTGCTTACCCAGCTTTACCTTATTCCTTGCTCCAGTATGCTCTCCCAGTGCTGTGACTGGTCCTGTGGATCTCCTGGGTGAATTGTGATTGGCTGCGGTCACACTCCAGCTTCATCATATCATACAGGGTTAATGTTCTTGTATTGTATGATGATGCTAAGGCTTTGGGTGGAGGGAGGAGAGCACTGCAGCTGGCTGGAGCAAGTACAAGTTTTCCCCCAGCATTGAAATGGTGGACTTTTTTACTTTGCTGGATTTGGGCTGCATTCAGGGCTGCTGTTAGAAATCATGGGGCCCCGTACCGCCTACCTGACAGGGCACCCCTAAAAAATATCAAAACAATATTTTTGCTAACCATACACCACCACAAAAATTATTATTAGCATGCACAAAAACAAAACTTATAAACTTGCAGAGGAACAGGAGGGTACAGTGTGGGGGGAGGGGGCAGGATAGCACAGTACAGGGGGGGCAGGATAGCACAGTACAGGGGGGGCAGGAGGGTACAGTATGGGGGGAGGGGGCAGGATAGCACAGTACAGTGGCGGCAGGAGGGTACAGTATGGGGGGAGGGGGCAGGATAGCACAGTACAGGGGGGGGCAGGAGGGTACAGTATGGGGGGAGGGGGCAGGATAGCACAGTACAGGGGGGGCAGGAGGGTACAGTATGGGGGGAGGGGGCAGGATAGCACAGTACAGGGGGGGCAGGAGGGTACAGTATGGGGGGAGGGGGCAGGATAGCACAGTACAGGGGGGGCAGGAGGGTACAGTATGGGGGGAGGGGGCAGGATAGCACAGTACAGGGGGGGCAGGAGGGTACAGTATGGGGGGAGGGGGCAGGATAGCACAGTACAGGGGGGGCAGGAGGGTACAGTATGGGGGGAGGGGGCAGGATAGCACAGTACAGGGGGGGCAGGAGGGTACAGTATGGGGGTTGGTGGGCAGGAAGGTACAGTATGGTGGGGTTAGGAGGAAAAAGTACAGGGGGAGCAGGAGGGGGACAGTATAGGGGCAGTAATGTAGAATACAGATATGGTCTCCTGAAGCAGAGCTGTGCAGGGAAGCTGATGTCACAGATCCTATCTATTCTGGCAGGCTGTCACTGGGCTAAATATACAACAGGAATGACAACTCCCCTCTTCCTTCCCCTTCAGAGTTTCTGGCTCTCTTTTGGTGCTTTGCAGGGGTTAAAGAAGGATCCCGAGGGGGAGCATCTTACTACTGCTGCTGCTTGTGCGGGTGGGATGTGTACTGCACCAATCACATGGGATGAATAGGAGAAGAGGGATCAGCAGGGATTGGCGCAGTACACAGTACACATCTCACCCACACAAGCAGCAGTAGTAAGATGCTCCACCTCGGGGTTCTTCCTTAAGCCCTGAAAAAAATGGGGTGGGGATGAGAACCATGGTGTAGGGGAGAAAGAGGAAGGGGGGTAAAAGTGGGGCTGGGTATGAGATGGGGGATGGGTAGAGAAGAACTGGAATGAGACTGGGGGAATGCTGGTCTGTATAGGGATAAAAAAGGAGGAGGATTTGTGCTGGCAGGGGGGAAGGGAAGGGGGGGGGGAGGGTAGATAGATGGCTATCAAGGGGACTGGAGAGGAATAATCAGAGGTGGGCATGGGGCATACTCTCAGCTGGTAAGAAATAGCCAGAGTATAAAAAAAGTAAATGGGCTGTCTGGCAGGGAGGGGAGCGGGAGTGATCTCTATTGACTAGTAAAGAGACAGTGTGTTGGGGGGTGCAAGGTGGGAGATTCCTGCCATTTGTAATGTTTGTAGATCCTGGGACACACACCTGTGTGAAGGTGAAGTGTCTGCAGAGGAAAAGACAGAGAAGGGAGGGGGGAGAGATAACAACCATCTGAGAGTAGCAGTGTGTGACAGGCAAAGATGAATGGATCTGTGTGAGGATGACAGGGAGCTGGACAGCCGGATAGTGACTGGGGGAGGGGAGGAAGATGCCAGGGAGGGGGAGAGAGCATTGCAGACATCAGAGACATCAGACATCAGAGAGACAGATAACAGAACTCACCTGTACTGTTGTACTGTAGCAAAAGAGACAGCCAAAGTGAAACTGTTACCACCACTGCCAGAAACTGCGGGGAGGAAACTTCAAAGCCCTCCCCCATGCACCAAGGACCCCTGGGCAGTTTGCAGAAGTGCCTGTGCATTAAGACAGGCAAGCCCTCCCCCGCTCTCAGTGTACTGACGAATCCCCCTGCTTTTAGGGAGAGGAAAACAGGCAGCGCTTCTTATCTTCAGTCTGCTCCGCCCACCTGTAGAGGAGCTCTCACTGTCCGATCCGGCCGCCCAGCCTGTCAGGGATCTGTGCCCCGGAGAGTGTCTCTGGCCTGTCCGTGGAAGCCTGCAGCAGGTATGGGCACATTCTCAAGTCTCTGCTTTTGGACAGAATTAGCATCACAGAGGGTGAGACAAAGCATGATGCTCCAGTGTTTTGGCGCCCCCTCCCACACTCCGCCCAGGGCAGTGGCCCCTCCCGCCCCTGCCTTGTACCGGCCCTGCTCAAGTGTGCTGTCCTGAAAGACTCTTGGAAAAAACGTTACCGGTAAGTAACGTCGATTCCCCCCCCCCCCGTTGGAGCAAATTGGATCATGCTTTGCTGCTTTTTTTTTTTTTTGCCTTCCTCTGGATCAACTGTGGGTATAGGATTGTGTATATGGGATTGTATGTGGTGTGTGTGTTTTGTTTTGTTTTTTCACTAGGTTATACTAGATGGACTTTTTTTCAACCTGACTATGACTGGTGGCTTGTAGTTCTGAATGAAGTGCAAGGGAGCTGATGAGCATTCTTTTAGTTCATTCACAAGCCCTGCAGCTTGCAATCTGACAACCCGTATGCAGGTACAGGCTAAAAACTGCAGGGCTTTTCTGCAGAAGCCAGGCCTTGCATCCCTGATCCACTGTTCATGGATACAATGGTTTCCAGTCTCTTGCAGGAAAAAATAATGCACATTTTTTTCCTGCAAAAGAATGCGCCTTTATAAAAAAAAATTCTAAAAAAGTGAACGTTTCCTTTTAAGTTGTTCGAATTGCCTCTTTTCTTGTAATAAAACCATGTATTTGGATTCTTTTTATCTTGGCAGGTGCAGTGGAGCTATGGGAGTTGCTGGATAATGAATCTCTACTTGTTAATAAATTCACCAAATATGAACATGATGATATCGTCACATCTCTGAGTGTCTTCACTGATGGTTCCCAGGCTATTAGTGGGAGCAAAGACTTCAGGTTTGCACTAAACAATTGAGTTTAAAGAGTCAGTCCATCCAAAAGTGAGGAAGCGTTCTTTTTCTTACAGTTTCATATACCTCTTCCAGACTTTTGTGGTGAGATCAGTGCTTGAGTTCCCAGGCTTGCTCACACAAGACCAATATTGTAGCGTCCCATTCTCCCTGTTGGGTTATTTTTTTCACTTTACTATAGAAAATTCAAAAGTAGGAGAGGGGACATTTTTAAACTCCAAATTGGGTGAGAACCCTGCTGCTCAATCTAGCAGGATGATGTCTCCAATAGTGTCTCTAAAGCCGGCCATAGATGGAGCGATATTCTTTCCTGCAACCATGGTTGGTTGGGGGGAGTCGCCCCGGCTTGGAGACTACACTGTGATTATTCGTGGCTATAGCTAAAAGTCAGACAGGCTGGTTGTACCCAAGTTGATCAATGCATACATGGTCCCGGCTAAGCCAAGATTTGAACAGTCTACGGACGACTTTAATCTGGTTATACACTATATAATCTGATTGTGCTCTACCAACAACTATGTCATGTAAGGGCCTGTGTAATTGGCTTTAAAATGATTGTATTGTATAGGATTGTCCTCATATATTACTTAGTTTTAATAAATATATGAATGAGATTGTACAATCAGATTGTAGATTGAGGTTTTGGCCTACCAGAAGAACTGATACCTAATTTTTTGTGGATTGCTCCTTTAGTTTACATTTTGACTGTCTGATGTCTGTATCCTGTTTGTAATAACCTTTATTTGTATTTTAGTGTAAAGGTTTGGGATCTTACTCAGAAAACTCCCTTGAATTCCTATAAAGGTGAGTACAATTATTTGTGCATTTCCCTCTGTTGGTCTGGTTTTGAAGCAGATTTTTCGGTATGGCAATTTTTACATAGGTAAATAGGTCCACCTTGGACCAGTAAGTATGTGTATGTGCCATATCTGTGGGATCCCTGTTGTGAGCACTGCCACTAGGGTGTTTACCGCTAGCTTTTGGGTCTCTTGCTGAGTGCCTTCCCTGCTGCTTGCTGAACACAGGAGGTCACTTTCTCGACACAAGCGCTATTCAGAGAGCACTTTGCATTTACTCATTGGACAAGATGGAGATCGAGACATCACCGCGCTGCCTCTCCAACCTGCACAATCAGAGAATGCTTTGCATTAATTGAGAAATTGTAAAGTGTTCCCTGAATGACAGCTGTGCCAAGCAATCGATCCCATGTGTTTTAAAAGGCAGCTGGGCGGTCGCTTGGCTTGGGACATGGAAGCTGGCGACAATCGCTGTAGGAGTGAATGCCACAAATATGGCACATACATAATTACATTTGCCCAAGTAGTAAAACAAATTTCCATACCTAAACTTCGCTTCAGAGGAATAGTACGGTTGTCTCAGTCACCCAGAGGAGGTGACAGGGAGAGAAGGCTACTGGGGAGAGAAGCATGGTGTATTTTTAGATTAAAAACTAGATCGCCCCAGGGGTTAAACCTGAGGTGGGATCTGGACTTGCACTTACATTAAGAATCTCTCTCTCCCTCTCTCTCGTGGTTTTTTTTTTTTTTTTTTCACCTTTTTTATTTAATTTTTTTAAATTTTATGGTGTGCTTTCTTTGCATATTTCTATACGTGTATGCATGTGCATATTATCACTACAAGGTGTGTAAAAATTAGCGGCATACACATGGATCACCCTACATGTATTGCACCTGATTCTTTTTTGGATAATTGCCTGCAGTCAATTAAGACAATCAATGGGTGGACCCTGTGATCTTTAGAGCTACTATTTTATTTCAAATTTTTATGTCTGTAATGTGGTTATGACTAAGGCCTTATAGGCTGGAACGCGTCAACTGACTTAATCTGCGTTTGTTCACTGTGGCTATTCAATAAAATTAAGAAATTCGGAGTGCAGATCATTTTTTCCATATTGCTCTACTCAGCCAGCGACTGTGGTTCGAGCACCTGGGAACTCTGCTATCTATGTGGTGTATGGGTTGTAGCACTGATTTTTCTGTTTATACTATCGAGCACCAAACCTCTATTGGATAGGCATTCCTTTTTATATTTTTATTTTTTCTGATACATAATCATTTTTAAAGTGGTTCCAAAGTCCTAACATTTTTACCTGCATGTATTCACTACATTAAATTAAAAAATGTCACTTGAACCTTATGCACTTGGCCCAAAAAACCTGAGTCCTTGCTCGATCCAGCACTGTGCATGTCTGTAGCGGCTTTCTCCTCTCTCCATGCATGCATAGGACACAGTGGAAGCAGCGGGAGCCTATGGCTTCTGCTAATCAAGCCTGTGAGCAGGGCTAAGCCGGGCTGTGAGTGTCTATGGACACACGCTCAAGCACTTCTGCCCCCATGGCAAGCAGCTTGCTAGAGGGCAGACCCAGAAGAGAAGGAGCAGAAAGCACCAATCAGGGACCCCAGAGGTTCAGGGCTGCTCTGTGCAAAACTGTTGCACAGAGCAACTAAGTATACAATGTTTTTTTTTTTCTTTAAACAAAGCCTTTATATCCACTATAAAACACAATGTTTTGCCTGTGCCTGTGAATGCAGTAAAATGCCCCCCATCCTGTGGTGCACTAACTGTAAGTCCCAGTTTCCCCTATGTATAAAGTGCATCGGGGAGGAGCCACTTTACCTCGCTCATCTCCTGGGGGACCAATCCCTTGACTTCCTACTTTCTCTGTCTCTGAAGTGATGAGAGGACCCTGTTGCTGGAAGTGTCCACATCACACAAGCAGTGACGGGGTCCAGGAGGACCCATTGCCTGTGACTAGAAGAGAAGTCTCAGGACCCGACTGTCACTTGCCTGAGCTTTAGGTAAGTAAGGAAGGAATTCTGCTAGGGTTTTTTTTTTTTTTTTATGCCTGCAATCATTCGAGGGGGGGGTTCTTAATTACTGCAGAGTTGCATAAATGTTTCGTTTTATGCACTCTGCCTTGAGTTTGGCTTTATGTAACAGCACATAACTATTCCTAAAAGTGTAAGGTTGCACTTTTATAACAGTTTAAAGTATAATGGGTTAGGAAGATTTACTCGCTCTGTCGTGTTTACATTTCTCATCAAAAATGAAAAAAGAAAATTGGGTTGTCCCCAGAACAGTACAGTAATAGAGGGTAAATCCTCCACTAGGGGTACTAGTTCTGGTGACAACACGCGATTCCCTCACTTTGGAGGGATTTCCTCCCACTCTCTTGCTATGGCTATGGGACAGGAAATCTCCCCACGGGGTCACAGATGGCAAATAAAAGATTGACCCGAGTTATAACCCTTTCTTAGTTTAACCAAAATTAACTTTATCCACTTTAAGAGGGGGGAGTCGCCTTACTTTCAAAGAACCAGTCTTGACTGTTTTTTTCTCTCTAAACTACATAAACCATCCAAGTTTGACATACTACCAGGGGTTACACTGAGCTGAAATGTATATGTGATTTGCAATTACTGGCTGTCTTCTAAAACGTCATTGTGCATTATGTGTGTGGAAATGTAGCCATTTTGTTTATTTATTTTTTTAGCACATTCCAGCTTTGTCAACTGTGTCTCCACCTGCCCTGGAAAAGATACAATATTTCTTTCCTGCAGTGAGGTAAGGATTGTTTTTCATTATAGCTGCAGGCTACACATGCTGATATGAAACTTATAAAGAAAATTTGCTGTAGTGTTGTGTTTTGTTTTTTTTTTGTTTTTTTTTTTTTGTTTTTTGCCTTACTCTGCATTTCAAATGGACCAACACTGTTGATTTCTTTCAAGTGGATCTTCACCCATAAATATCGAATATGCCTCCTGTCCATATGAAATGCCTATATGTTTAGGCACCATCACTCCATGTCTTACTGTCCCTGCTGCTCAAACAACTTTAGCACCAACTGCCCTTTATGGCTTTTGAACCCCTTTAGCCAGTACTATCCAGATCTCAACAGCTTGCCACACAAACACGCACAATTTGTCATCCAGTGTGTAGCCCAATATTCAGCCAACACCTAACACGTCCCATCTGCCAGTTATATCAACAATTTAAATCTTAGCGTTGTCTGTGTGTAGTCCCCTTTAAGTGATATAAAAGGCAGCTTTTTGTTTCTTTTTAAATAACAAACATGTCATATTTACGTGCTCTGTGTAATAGTTTTGCATAGAACCGCCCCAATCCTCCTCTCCTCGGTTACCCCTCCTGGTCCCTCCCTCCTGCTGAGTGCCCCCACAACAAGCCGCTGCTCCATGTGTCTATTCACACATGGAGATTGGCACGGCCCTGTATCGCGCTCCCTGACTGTGATTGACAGTAGCGGGAGCCGATGGCTGCTGCTGTCTCAGCCAATGAGAAGGAAGAGACCCGGGAAAGCCAGTCGAGATGAGGTTCAGGCAAGTTCTGGGGGGGGGGCGCAGCAGCAGCAGCTTCACACAGAAGTTTTTTTTACCTTCTTACCATTCATGCAAAACCTTGAGCCTTTACAACCACTTTAACACTTATGAGTAAGAACACTCCATGTGACCTTAGTCTTTGTGTAGTGCCATAAAAAACTTGTATGAGCAGGCAGTAGTGCACACCTTATGAGTCTAGGCCTTTGCAGAAATTTATTTAAATGGCCACAGTAGGTGGATTTGCACCTACCAGCTTGTTACCAGTTGCAGACATTAGCCAGGCAACAAATGCCCCAAAAAATCTTCATCACTAGCTATTCCAGCAGCTACTATTAAAAAAAAAGACTTTCTGATACAGTGTTAAGGAGCACTGTTCAGGTGAAGATGGAGTGATTTAAAGTAGCACTGTTACTCTTGTAATAAAGTGATACTAAACACGTGCTGTTTAATTTACATTTTCCCTTCTATTTCTGTATGTGGCTGATGACGCTGTAATTATTTTAATAAAAAGAAACCTCTAAGTAGAGGTTGACCAATATATCGGCTGATATTTGGGATTTTTTAAGAAATCGGCATCGGCTGATTTTTGTGCAAAAATCGTCCGATTACCTCCCTCACACTCCACTAACAGTTTCACACACTGAGCGGCTCTGTGCTCAGTGTGTGAAACTGATCTGCAACTGAATGCAGAGAGAGGAGCTGTCAGAATTCAGCGTAATGTCGGGGGTGGGCGGGACCCAGATATCAAACACCAGCCAATGGGATGGGATCTGAGCGGGCTGCTATGTGTATGTGGCCCTGCCCACTTAAGCAGCCCAATTATTGGCTGGTTTTTGATAGCTGCAGAGCCCCGCCCACCCCCGATATCACGCTGAATTCTGACAGCTGGTCTCTGCATTCAGTTACATATAGTAACTGAAACTGACAAATTGGCTCAGTGTGAAACCTACCAGTGCCACCCGCCAGTGCCAACCTGTGCCACCGGCCAAAAAAAGAAAAATCTGCTCAAAATATCGGCCGCAAAAATCGGCTTAAAATATCGGCCGCAAAAATCGGCATCATATATTGGCCATCGGCCGGCCTGATTTCTAAACATCGACATCGGCCAGAGAAAAACCCATATTGGTTGACCAATTTTCTTAATCGATATACAGCGGTCACATGACCCAGCTCTTTCCCAGCCTGTCTGCAGGAAAACATCAGCAGGAGGGGCTTCTAGTCCTCTGCTGCTGGTCACATTTGAAAAAAAAAAAAAACAGCCTTTGGCATAATGAACAGAAGGTAGGGAGAGAGAGGGCAAGCAGCAGGATCAGCTAGTTTTTTGTAGAATACAGAAAACGAATCTCATAGTGACCGAGTATGAACAGCGTGTAATACACCATTTATTGATAGATTTTTATGATGTGGGTTTAGTGACATTTTAAGGCCTGGTTCACAACTGTGCGTTTGGTTCCCGCTGCAGTTACACACCCGTTCCCACATCTGCAACCACCCACACAGAAAACGCAGAAGGTGCGTGCGGGTGCCATTAATCAAAATTGCAGCAACTGCTTCCCCCACTGGAAACCACACTGCACTTGCGATTTACATGCAGGCTGCAATTTTAAAAAATAAAGCAGGGACCTTTTCCCTGCATTTTCAGGAGGCACGACAGCCCATGAATGGGCTGCCATGCCCACACAACATGCAGCACAGCAGAGCCGCAGAAGTGTGAACCAAGCTTAACTCTGCATCATCCACCTGCAGGTCAAAAGGATGAACTTTGATCTACATATGTTATCAGTTAAAGCCACCTGACAATGGTGTTAAATATGTTTAACCCCTTAGTTTACTGTAAACAGCCCAAATGATATATCATATTTTTTTTCTCCAATTAGCTATAATTTTCCTGCTGGTTGCTTTTATTTCTGTTTTTCTAACCAAAAATACTTTTATACAATATAACTAAGTTGTGTGTTTTTTATTTTTTTCATTTTCTTATGCACAAAAAAAAAGAAGGGCTTTCCATAAGAATTTGATGTGTCTGTTTTATGGAAAGCCTAAAGTGGTATTAAATCCACAAACTAAAATGTAATGTGTTGCAGTTTACCAATCCTTAAAGGGTAACTTCACTTTCTTGTTGGGGAAAAAAGTAGCAACAAATAAAAATAGAGAGCGATTATATATCTCATATATAATTGCTGCACAAGTACTCCTGTTGTAATTTAGGCTGGGTTCACACTAGTGCGAATTGGATTCCATGCATCCAGTTCGCATGTCAGGTAGGGGTGCGCATCTTCACTGGCCTCACGATTCGATTCGATTACGATTATCAAGTCAACGATTCGATTCGATTCGATTCCGCGATGCATCACGATGCATCACGATTACAGCGCAAGTCCGCAGGTGCTCACGGTTTTCATTAAAAAAAATGAAAGTAGTCAGGAGAACTCCATTTTTTTTATTCTATCTGTTCTTAAGAAAAAAAGAGACAGCAGAGGAGCTCCAGGCTCTCTTCCTAAATACTAAAGGAGATGATCAGAGACTGCGGACATGCTACAGGAGATGATCAGAGACTGAGGACATGCTACAGGAGATGATCAGAGACTGCGGACATGCTACAGGAGATGATCAGAGACTGCGGACATGGCACAGGAGATGGTCAGAGACTGCGGACATGGCACAGGAGATGGTCAGAGACTGCGGACATGGCACAGGAGATGGTCAGAGACTGCGGACATGGCACAGGAGATGGTCAGACACGGCACAGGAGATGGTCAGACACTGCGGACATGGCACAGGAGATGGTCAGACACTGGGGACATGGCACAGGAGATGGTCAGACACTGGGGACATGGCACAGGAGATGGTCAGACACTGGGGACATGGCACAGGAGATGGTCAGACACTGGGGACATGGCACAGGAGATGGTCAGACACTGCGGACATGGCACAGGAGATGGTCAGACACTGCGGACATGGCACAGGAGATGGTCAGACACTGGGGACATGGCACAGGAGATGGTCAGACACTGGGGACATGGTACAGGAGATGGTCAGACACTGGGGACATGGCACAGGAGATGGTCAGACACTGGGGACATGGCACAGGAGATGGTCAGACACAGCGCCCTCCCCCCCCCCTCCCTACTTACATGCTGCTCTGGCCGGTGTTCCGCCGGTTGTCACATCTCAGGATCTGCAGTGAATTCTCCCGGGAGAGCACTCCGTGCATAAAGCTGTTTTTAGTGTGTGTATATTCCGGTCATGTGACTCTCGGCCGCGCCTCCCTCCTCTCACGTCTCTCCTGATGTCAGCCCCGCCCGCCTCTCTTCCGACCTGATAGCTCCAGTCAGTGGGCGGAGCTGACACCAGGAGAGACTGAGAGGAGGGAGGCGCGGCTGAGAATCACATGACCGGATTATACACACACTAAAAACAGCTTTATGCACGGAGCTTTCTCCCGGGAGGGGGCGGGGCCAGACATCGATTTTTCGGGTCGCGTGCATCGATGCCGCATCGGGGACACCCGAATCGCGATGCATCGATGCTGCGATTAATTTCAGCAGCCCTAATGTCAGGAGATTGTGACCGGCTCTCTATGGAGCCAGTTCACACATCTCTGGTGCGTATTGCACAGGAGTCCTGTGCATCTTCTGGTCTGTTTCAGGTCCGAATTCAGCCAAATATTTGGACCCAAATCGGACCTGAAACGTTAACAGGGACACACCGTACCCCCTGCTGTGAGCTACTCCGTGCTTCAGTGTGAACCCAGCCTTAATGTTATTAAAAAAACGACATTTTCTATCTGCAGTGCTGTAATTTTCTTTAAAATTCAATGCAATGCACAGCTGGTGTTTGGAACACTCCCTAAAAATGTCAGTGTTCCCTGCTTTTGTGATTGGCTCACAGATTTTCCCAGAAGTCTGCACTAAGATACGAGTCAGATTTTAGGCATCCTCTCCAACAAAAATGTCATTATTGGTAAGATGCTTCCAATGAGTTAATCACATCAAAAGGCATTTAGAACCTGCAATTTTCCTCATTCAAACACTGCAAGTACATCAGTTTAATAATGAAAAAGTCACTCCCATTCAGATTCACTTTGCACATGGACACAAACTGCTATTTCTTCAGAATAACAAAAGGTAGGAAGCTTAAACGAAGTCTGTTAAAAATCCTTGCACTGTACATTGGTCACCCAGAGGGATTTGTTGTGTTTTTGTTAAAAAGTTAAAAAAAAAAAGCGGAGGTACTCTTTTTAACCACTTCAATACAGGGCATTATACACCTTCCTGCCCAGACCAATTTTCAGCGCTGTCGCACTTTGAATGACAATTGCGCGGTCATACAACACTGTACCCAAACTACATTTTTATCATTTTGTTCCCACAAATAGAGCTTTCTTTTGGTGGTATTTGATCACCTCTGGGATTTTTATTTTCTGCTAAATAAATTAAAAAAAAAAAAAAAAAAAAAAACAGAAATTTTGAAAAAAAAAAATTATTTTTTATTTTTTTGTTTCTGTTAAACTTTGTAAATAAGTTTTTTTTCCTTCACTGATGGGCACTAATGGGGCTGCACTGATAAGGTGGCACTGATAGGTGGTACTGATGGATGCCAATCAGTGCCAAACAATAATGCCTGCCAATCAGTGATGCCCATTGTTGGCACTGATTGGCATCCCTGGTGGTCTAGGGTGGCATACCTGGTAGTGACATGCCTGGTGATCCTGGTGGCATCCCTGGGCATCCTCGGAGGGGGAGGGGGCTGCACTGATAATCAATCAGCACAGACCCCCTCCCCCCCGTCAGAGGAGCTGCCGATCGGCTCTCCTCTACTCTCGTCTGACACATGCAAGTGAGGAAAAGCCGATCAATGGCTCTTCCTGTTTACATCGTGATCAGCCATGATTGGGCACGGCTAATCACGTGGTAAAGAGTCTCTTTAAGAGACTCTTTACCTAGATCGGAGTTGCAGTGTGTCATACTGACACAACGCAACAACGATCACCATGGCTTGATATCCTGGCGACGTCATATGATGTCCGGTCAGGATATCAAAACTGTCATTTTGCTATATTGGGGGTGGCAAGTGGTTAAATGTGGTGGAAACAAAACTTTTTTCTCTTTTAACCACTTGCCGTCCGCGCTATAGACGAAAGACGCCTACAGCGTGGACTTAATTTGCTGGGAGGGCGTCCATGGACATCCTCCCGTGCTTGAGCGGCCTGCGCGCCCCCTGCAGGATGCGCTCGGTGATCAGCGAGTCTGAGATCGATCACGACCCCTTACCACGTGATCAGCTGTCAGCCAATGACCGCTGATCATGTGACCTAAACAGAGCCGGTAATCGGCTATTTTTCTCAAGTCGTCTTCCAGGACGGCACCCTGAGAGATGACTGGTCCACCTGAGAGAAAACACAATCAAAGAGGTTAAAAACCCCTGCTGCTCCCTGTGCTCCACAGTTTTTTTGATTGTGTTTCCCCACAGTGAAACCGTTTGTTTTTTCCACAGATCCGAAGCCTGGGGCTGGTGGTCTCTCTCTGGGGACCAAAAGCTTGGGAAGCCTCTGGGTCTGGTAGGATTCTTTTATCCTTCCTAGGGGGCTTACCCCATTCATCTTAAGGGGGCAGCACTTGGAAGAGCCCCCCTAATGACTGAAGGACCCTGGCTACAGTGGTGTACCCAGAACTTCAGGGGCCATTATCCTGTCTCCCTTCCTTATCTGTGCAGGTGCCGTGCAGAAAAGGAGCCCTGGATATCCTTTCTATTCAGCAGTGCAGGCTGAGTGTGTTGAGACTGGCTTCCCCCTTCATCTTGCAGCCTTACAGCGGTGGCTGGGGACAGGGCAGGTGGCTGGTGCTTCTAGCCGTGGGGGCTTTGATCGCCCAGCCGCTTCCCCTGTGGCTCACGTGGCCGTCACCTTAGGATGACGCCGTTTGTGTAAAATGAGGGCGCTTGGCGCCATCTTCCTAGCGTCTGGTGGAAGAATCATTTCCTCCCCAGAGCCAGAAGTGACCTCAGCGTGTCCCACGTCATTTCTGGTTCCGGTCTCCTGACAAAATGGTGGCGGCATCAGCGCGAATGGAGGAGGAGGAAGATGCTGTCCTCGCACACAAAAGGACACAGTACAGGAGGAGCAGGCGCCCACTTCTCCTATGCACACCAGCTGCCACCCGGACACGGTGATTGTCATAGGCTACCCGAAGAGGCATACTGACACCAGCAGCATGGAGCGCGAGCAGAAACCCACAGGGTCCACGGCCATAGAGGAGACCGCAGGGGGCGAGTCAGACCGGCCGCCAGAGGTTTCGATGGGGGATGGTACCCCAACTCTTTTCCTCTGTGTGTGTGTGTCACAGTGCTGTTTAATAGTGCCTGTGTATCCTTTATTTCAGGGGAGGACGCCACTGCTCTTGGGGTTGCCAGTCGTCCTGTTAAATCTACCCATTCTAATTGTTGCGGGAATTGCAATGATAAGTTACTCCTGGACCATTCCAAACCCTTTTGCTTTAAATGCATACAAAAGCTGACAGGGAAAGAAACATCTCAGATTATGAGAGACTTCCTCACGGTACAAACTGAGATGCTGTCTACATTTTAAGGTATTTCAGTCCTCCCTCAAGTCTAGGGACCCAGAACCTCAGACTAGTAAGGAAGGTGCCTCCTCCCAAGAGGGCTCCGCTTCATCCAGGGGGTCTAGAAGGCGGCCAGGAACTCCGAAATCTCTCCTTTCTAAGGATTCGGAGGAGAATGAATCCGAAGCCCCTGAGCAGGGGTTTTCGGATGAGGGTTTAGTGGACAGCCAAGATGAAAAAGGTGAAGACTCCAGGTCTAGTAGGCATATTTTTTCACCTGATGACATCTATGCATCTGAGGAGATACAGGAGCCCACGACTCAAGTCTCTGCTCAAGACAAAATGTATAGAGACTTAGTTAAGCCCCAAGCCAGAGTTCTTCCAGTACATTCCGCCCTTAAGGATATTATCCTAAGGGAGTGGAAGGAACTTGAGAGGAAGCTCTTGAAATACAAAACTTGAAAGCGTAGATGCCCAACTCCTAGATTAGATGCCTCCTTGGCAAAAGTTTCCAAACAGTCCGATCTTTCCTTTGAAGATACTGGTAACATCAAAGATCAGATGGATCAGCGAGCCGAGACTATTTTGCGCAGGGCCTGGGAGGCCAATGCTGCGGGTATGAGCCCCGCATTGGCCTCAGCTTGCGTAGCAAGAAATGCTGACAAGTGGATCTCCCAATTAATAGATCGTGTATCCCGGACCTCCAAGTCAGAGGAAGTCCTAGATTCGTTGGATGTGATAGGTAGTGCTGTTGCCTATCTAGCGGACGCAGCAGTTGAGACGGTGAGTACAACTGCCAAATCCGGTGCCTTATTGAACTCGGCAAGGAGAGCCCTCTGGGTCAAAACTTGGGGCGGAGATAATTCATCTAAAACCCGTTTGTGGCCTCCCTTTCGAAGGTGCCCACCTTTTCGGTACCAGTTTAGATCAAGCCCTTGCTAGATCTACCAAAAAGGGGAAGAAATTCCCTACTAAGCCTAGGAGGGATAGAAAGAAATTTTTTCGAGGCCCCCAGGCGAAGAATCGTTTCCCAGATAAAAAGGTCTCTCTTAATAGACGGGGGGGCTGGAAGAGACCAACAAAAAGGAGGTATTCTTTTTTCCAGCCAGAAGTCGGTCGACAAGACCCCTAAATGACATTCCAGTAGGGGGAAGGCTTTTCCACTTTATCTCACAGTGGGAAGGGATCACTCAGAGCCCCCATATTCTCCAGATCATAAGAGAGGGAGGGATACAGGCTGGAATTTCTCTCCCCTCCTCCCCCCAAGTTTCTCTTAACCCACCTACCCAGGGACCCCCTCAAGGCAGCAGGAATTCTGCAGAATGTCGAGGAACTTGCCAATCAAGTGGTCATGGTGCCTGTTCCAGAGGGTCAGCTGGCTCAGGGTTTTTACTCCCACATCTTTGTGGTACCAAAGCCCTCAGGAAGGTATCGCCTCATTATAAATTTGAGGAGCCTCAATGTTTCCTGCGGTACAAGAAGTTCCGCATGGAGAGTATTTATTCTCTCAGAAAACATCTCCTCAAGGACATGTTTATGGTAACTATAGGTTTGAAAGATGCCTAGCTTCACGTCCCTATTTTTCGAGATCATCAGGTCTTCCTAAGATCCGCAATTGCCTCCCCACAGGGAATTCAGCACTGGCAGTTTGCGGCCCTCCCTTTCGGACTGGCATCCAGTTCAAGGGTATTTACGAAGGTCCTGGCAGAAGTAGTTGCCTTCCAGGGAGTGGCGTTGATCCCCTATTTAGACAACATTTTGATTTACAATCGGAATCGAGATCAGCTGTTTTCTGACCTAGCCAAAGTAGTGAAGACCTTGGAATCTCTGGGGTGGATCATCAGCAAAGAGAAATCCTCGCTGATTCCTGCCCAGACAAAAGTATATATGGGATTCCTCAGAACAAAAACTAGTTCTACCTCAGGGCAAGGTAGAGGGCCTCATTTCAGTGGTCACATCCCTGCTAGAGGCAAAGACAATCCCCTACAGAGGTATTATGATGGTTCTGGGTCTAATGACTTCGTGTATCCCAGCAGTTCCATGGGCTCAGCTACACTCCAGGACCCTCCACCACTTGCTCCTGTCCTCCTAGGACAGGGAAAGAAGGACTCTGGATTTCAAAGTCGCCATTCCAGTTGCAGTAAAAGACTCTCTTCGCTGGTGGCTTTATCCTCAGAGGCTTCAGAGGGGTCTCCTTTGGAACCAGCTTCAGCCTCTCGAGATAACTACAGATGCAGGTTCCTGGGGTTGGGGGGCCCACCTGGAGGAACTGCGAGCCCAGGGTTCCTGGGACCCGAATCACAGAAGCGCCTCCTAATTTTTGAGAGCTTTTGGCCGTCGGGGAAGCATTAAAGGCTTTGGAAGGGAGGATCAAGCACTGAGAGGTCCAGATTCTGTCAGACAATGCCACAGCTGTGGCATTCCTAAATCACCAGGGAGGCACCAGATCTCATGCTCTTCTGACCTTGGCACTAGAGATCCTTGGCTGGGCAGAGCTTCGGATTCTCTTAATTTCTGCAGTGCAAATAAAGGGAACTTTAAACATCGAAGCAGACTATCTCAGTCGTCAGCCGATTCTCCAGGGGGAATGGGAGTTGAATCCCGATGTGTTCTCCCTGGTATGTCGGCATTTTGGCAATCCAGAAATCGATTTCTTCACCCGCAGAAGGAACAGAAGGGTAAAGAGATTCTTTTCTGTCTCCCTCGAGGGGGCCTCAGAGGGGATAGACGCATTGGCCCAGGTTTGGAACTTCCGGTTGGCATATGCCCCCCGTCCGGTTAATTCTGAGAGTTCTTCAGAAGTTGTTTCTCTCAGAAGGCAGTTTGATCCTAATCGCCCCATGGTGGCCTAAGAGGGCTTTGTTTCCAACCTTACAGAGTTGGTCCATAGCCCCGCCTCAGCATCTGCCTGTTCGGCAGGACCTTCTCCTTCAGGGTCCAGTCTGCCATCCAGACCCCAGCTTCTTCAAGCTGACGGCCTGGCTCCTGAAAGGCAGAACCTGTGGGAGAAGGGCCTATCTGACAGAGTAGTGGATGCTCTTCTGCTAAGTAGAAAACCAGTCACAGGGCGTATTTACGCTAAGACCTCTGAGGGGGTTTTCTCTCGCTGGTGTCAGGAGAGAGGGACTTCCCAACAAGAAATTCCTGCCATCCTGGATTTTCTCCAGGATGGGGCGGATCAGGGACTGGCAACCAAGACGCTTAAGGTACAGGTTGCAGCCTTGTCCTGTTTTTTGGACAAACGCTAGGCGCTAGACCCCCTGGTCAAAAGGTTATTATCGGTCAGAGATAGGTTGTCCCCTGTTCAGTTGTCTAGATTTCTGCCATGGGACCTTACCTTGGTTTTAGAGGGGTTAACCAAAGTTCCATTTGAGCCATTAGATCAGATTCTCCTCAAAATTCTCACCTTTAAGTTGCCTTTTCTACTGGCGATTACATCAGCCAGGAGGATAGGTGACATTCAGGCCTTTTCAATTTAAAGAACCATTTTTTTGTTTGCTTGAGGAAAGGGTTATACTTAGGCAGGACCCCATGTACCTCCCCAAGGTAGCATCCAAGTTCCATAGAACTCAAGAAGTAGTGCTTCCTTCCTTTTGTAACAATCCCCAGAATGAAAGGGAAATTTCTATTCATTGTCTAGATGTCAGACGTCTGTTAATTTATTTAGAAAAGGTTAAAGAGTTTTGAAGATCCGGCCATCTATTAGTTAACTTTTCCAGCCAAAAGAAGGGCCACCAAGCATCTAAAGCATCCATAGCAAGGTGGATTAAACATGCTATTTCCTTAGCCTATGACCATTCTGGTACGGCAGTCCCGAGAGACCTTAAGGCACATTCCACTCGATCTCTGGCGACCTCTTGGGCAGAAAGAGCTGGAGCTTCAGTGGAGCAGATATATATAGCTGCTACATGGACAAGCCAGAATACCTTCCTGAGGCATTATAGAGTGGAGTTTCTGTCCCCTCAGGATCTGGTGTTTGGTTGGAAGGTCCTACAAGCGGTTGTCCCGCTTAAGGTAGGCCTGAGCTACTTGCTCTTCTCTCAGGGTGCCGTCCTGGAAGACGACTTGAGAAAATGACCAGTTACACTTACCGGTAAAGGTGTTTCTCGGAAGTCTTCCCGGATGGCAGGCCTACTTCACACCTGCTCTTTTTAGGTGTATTATAACGTATAGAGTTTTGTGGTGTTTATTTTCACTCTCGTGCACTGGTGTGGATCAATACTTTTTCACAACTGAGGAGCACAGGGAGGGGCGGGGTTTTTTAACCTCTTTGATTGTGTTTCCTGTCAGGTGGACCAGTCATCTCTCAGGGTGCCGTGCTGGAAGACTTCCCAGGAACACCGTTACCGGTAAGTGTAACTGGTCATTTTTCTCCTCACGCTGATAGCGTGAGGAGAAAAAAAAAAGCCGATCCCTGGCGGCTGCGAGAGGGACATCGGTCCCGATCGTGGAGAGGCTTCTGTGCCCACTAGCCTCGCCCACCAGCGCCACCCATGAGTGCCACCTATTGGTACCCACAGTGTGTCATCACCAGTGCTGCCTATTAATATCACATACCAGTGCCACCTACAAGTGCCCATCAGTGTCATCTTATCTGTGCCCATCAGTGCAGCTTCATCAGCGAATATCAATGAAGGAGAAAAATTACCTGTTTTATAACAAACTATTAAACATGTTGTTTTTTGGAAAAAAAAAAAAAAAAAAAAAAAGTTTGTCTTTATTTGTTTAGCAAAAAATAGAAACCCCAGTGGTGATTAAATAGCACCAAAAGAAAGCTCCATTTGTGTGAAAAAAATTATAAAAATTTAGTTTGAGTACAGTGCAGCATGACCGCGCAATTGTCATTCAAAGTGTGACAACGCTGAAAATTGGTCTGGGCAGGAGGGGGGGTTTAAGTGCCCAGTAAGCAAGTGGTTAAAGCTCTTCTTCCTTCTTTTTTTTTTTTTTTTTTTCGTTTCACCTAGTGATCCTGCCAGTAACATACTGCTTGTCTTAGGGTGTCTCGAATCTGAAGGAGTAAACAGACATCTTTGAACAGCGGTATTGACAATCTGGGTAGAAGGTAGCGTTGGATGCACCAGCAGATTTAGATCGACTTGACCAACAAATTAAAGCCGAACTCCAGCTAACATTTTTTAACCAGTTAGGACAACGGCTTTTTTCTGGTGGGCGATAAAAATTTTACATGAATTAAGAAAAGCTGACCATTTTTATTAGGGGTGCAACGGATCGTCACTGATCCGTGATCCGTATGGGTCAACCTCCGCAAATCGGTACACCCGCGATCCGTGGAGCACTCGGCGGCCTCGGCCATAGGAAAGGCCGCGGCTTCGGCCTAGCTCCGGAGTGGCGGCCATCTTGGTACACCCGGCGGCGGCCGTTGTTTCGTCAGGAAGTGACGTTTCGTCGCCGCCATCTTGCTACACCCCACACTCCTGCACAGTACTGTAATGATAAAGTGAGAAGGGGGCAAGCGGACATCTTGTTACACCCACCGGGTGTAAATCAGATGTGTTCTGTCACATTAGCAACCATGTAAGGTCAGCAGGTTTGCTGCTGCTTTTAAAATTTAACATCTAAACAGTCCGCCCGATCTACAAATTCTGTATTTATGCATATAAGCTCCGTTTTGTGTGGAAAATGGCTTTTAAATCTAAAACTCCGGTGGGTGTAACAAGATTTGTCTGGGCAGCTTGGTCATTTAAAGATAAAATTACACTTGCCAAGTCACCAAGTTAAAATAAAGGGGAAAAAAAGCTTAAAAGAAAAGATGAATGCAACTACAGCATCTAAGCACAGGAAAACTGCAATATAATTTTGTTTCTGGGTTTAACACTGCTTTAAGGTAAAGTTGTTGCTTTACTTATTTAGTATATCCAAAAGTGTATAGAGCTCTATGGCAGTATGCGTTCAAGCCTGAAATTTAATTTTTGCATGGAATTGTGATTTAACGTGTGGGAGTAAAGCAAGTAGCAAATTGCTACTTGCTATTGTCTCCTTTACTATGTGTGACAAGTGACCACAATTCTGAAGACATTGGTAACTGAGGCTTAAATTGAAAGGAAATGCTCCATAATGGAAACACAAAAAAATTAATAAATAAACCTTTTATATGTAAGGAGTTTGACTTTCATTCTTTTTAGTAATCGTGCACTTGTAAGTTTTCTTTCTATGTCGTTAAAGGATGGCAGGGTATTGCTATGGGACACCAGGAACGCTAAACCTGCAAAACGTATTGGTAAGTAACATGGGTAGAAAACAAGTTTTATTCTATAGGAATTATTTTTATCACTCTCTTAATTCTGCTTAGACCAGACCTGGGCAAATTGTAGGCCCCAGGGCCACATCTGGCCTTTTGGCTGTCCCTTTCCAGCCCTCTCTGCCTCCACTGTCAGCATACCTCTCTGAGCTTGTCGGCTTCCTCACTGAGAAAACTGCCAGACTCCGAGGCCCGCAGAGAGATTTTTAGGTGGAGAGCTACAAGAAATTGAGGGAGAGAACTTGAGGATCTGATCAGTACAGCAGGGAGGCTCGGTTTTAGTAGGGGACCTCCTAATGCTCTCCCACCACTTGACTACTAGACTAAGTTGTTATTGTGTTAGCGCCTGCATGCTGCAAACACCAGGAGCCGTACACCTGTTCTTCACTCCAGGTCAGGATCTTCAGAAATCCCTGCTGTACCGATCTCAGGCTTTCTCTCCTTTTTTAGTCACTTTTCAGAGGGTGAAGAGATGTTATATCGCCTCCTTACCACTTGATTTAACCCTGTAATGCCTTATTACCATTCTTTAATCCCATGTATTGCTCCATTGTACATAAGGGGCGAGTTTGATATGCGGAGCCGCTTGTCAAACTCTGCAGCCCAAGTTACAAGTGCAGCAAACGCAGCATGTGAACATCTCAGTCTGGCTATTATTTTGCAATACGGGTGGTTGGCAAGGGGGCAGTAAAACTCTGCTGCCTGCTTTTTACCACCCACACCCCCAATCCTGTAATCACTCCATCATAAGTCACAGTGTAAGCCTCCGTTCACCCTGGTATGGCTTTGAAATTGCCTTACTTCAGCATTTAAAAGCTGCAGATCAGTGCGATTTGCACTGCTGATTTCATTGCAGGTTGCGACTTCATACAACAGAAGGTCTATGAATGCCGCAATGAAATAGGCAAGAAGTAGTGCAGGATCCTTTTTTAATGTTGCTGCGGCATGAGTCGCTATTTGGTTCCATTGCTGACAATGGGGTGCAACTTGTCATTTGATTTAAAACTATAAAATCGCATGACAAATCAAACCCGTGTAAATGGGGGCTAAGAGAATCACTGCTGGTGAAAAGCAGCAAGACTAGGTGCCTCCTTGTACACACAGCGCTGCCTTGGTTTTTTATATATTATACACATTTTTGACAAAAATTACACCTGCAAAGACTTGCAGACTTCCTCAATTTCTAGTTCACTGAAACTTATCCTTCCAGCAAAAAAATGTATCTCTATTATTCTTATCTGGGTACTGTGTTTAACAGTATATGTCTTAATCTACCAAGAGTCTTTGTCATTCGACTATTACTAAAGCCTTTCTGGTGACCTAGTCAGGTCCATAAATATTGGGACATCGACACAATTCTAATCTTTTTGGCTTTATACACCACCACAATGGATTTGAAATGAAACGAACAGGATGTGCTTTAACTGCAGACTTTTAGCTTTAATTTGAGGGTATTTACATCCAAATCAGGTGAACGGTGTAGGAATTACAACAGTTTGTATATGTGCCTCCCACTTTTTAAGGAACCAAAAGTAATGGGCCAATTGGCTGTTCAGCTGTTCCATGGCCAGGTGTGTGTTATTCCCTCATTATCCCATTTACAAGGAGCAGCTAAAAGGTCCAGAGTTCATTTCAAGTGTGCTATTTGCATTTGGAATCTGTTGCTGTCAACTCTCAATATGAGATCCAAAGAGCTGTCACTATCAGTGAATCAAGCCATCATTAGGTTGAAAAAAACAAAACAAACCCATCAGAGAGATAGCAAAATCATTAGGTGTGGACAAAATCAACTGTTTGGAACATCCTTAAAAAGAAAGAACGCACCGGTGAGCTCAGCAACACCAAAAGACCTGGAAGACCACGGAAAACAACTGTGGTGGATGACCGAAGAATTCTTTCCCTGGTGAAGAAAACACCCTTCACAAAAGTTGGCCAGATGAAGAACACTCTCCAGGAGGTAGGTGTGTGTGTCAAAGTCAACAATCAAGAGAAGACTTCACCAGAGTGAATACAGAGGATTCACCACAAGATGTAAACCATTGGTGAGCCCCAAAAACAGGAAGGCCAGATTAAAGTTTGCCAAACATCTAAAAAAAAGCCTTCACAGTTCTGGAACAACATCCTATGGACAGATGAGACCAAGATCAACTTGTACCAGAGTGATGAGAAGAGTGTGGAGAAGGAAAGGAACTACTCATGATCCAAAGCATACCACCTCATCAGTGAAGCATGGTGGTGGAGTGTCATGGTGTGGGCATGTATGGCTGCCAATGGAACTGGTTCTCTTGTATTTATTGATGATGTGACTGCTGACAAAAGCAGCAGGATGAATGCTGAAGTGTTTCGGGCAATAGTATCTGCTCATATTCAGCAAAATGCTTCAGAACTCATTGGACGGCGCTTCACAGTGCAGATGGACAATGACCCGAAGCATACTGCGAAAGCAACCAAAGAGTTTTTTAAGGTAAAGAAGTGGAATGTTATGTAATGGCCAAGTCAATCACCTGACCTAAATCCGATTAAGCATGCATTTCACTTGCTGAAGACATAACTGAAGGGAAAATGCCCCAAGAACAAGCCGGAACTGAAGAGCGTTGCAGTAGAGGCCTGGCACAGCATCACCTGGAGAAACCCAGGGTCTGGTGATGTCTATGCGTTGCAGACTTCAGGCTGTAATTGACTGCAAAGGATTTGCAACCAAGTATTAAAAAGTGAAAGTTTGATGAATGATTGTTAATCTGTCCCATTACTTTTGGCCCCTTAAAAAGTGGGAGGCACATATACAAACTGTTGTATATCCTACACCGTTCACCTGATTTGGATGTAAATACCCTCAAATTAAAGCTGAAAGTCTGCAGTTAAAGCACATCTTGTTCGTTTCTTTTCAAATCTATTGTGGTGGTGTATAGAGCCAAAAAGGTTAGAATTGTGTCGATGTCCCAATATTTATGGACCTGACTGTATGTCGTAGAAAGTGTCACTAAATGCATCAAGATTACGCATAATGGTTTCCATCAAAAAAAATTCAAGCATTTAGAAGCACACCATTTTTTTTTTTTTTTTTTTTTTTTTTTTTTTTTAATTTTATCTGCCAGAGGACACATAGTTACATTGTTAGTCAGGTTGAAAAAAGACACAAGTCCATCTAGTTCAACCATAAAAATAAATATCAAACAATCCCATATACCCAATCCCACAGTTGATCGAGAGAAAGGCGAAAAACCCCAGCAAAGCATGATCCAATTTGCTACAGCAGGGGCAAAAATTCCTTCCTGACCCCCGAGAGGCAATCGGATTTTCCCTGGATCAACTTTACCTATAAATGTTAGTACCCAGTTATATTGTGTGCATTTAGGGAATATTCCAGGCCTTTCTTAAAGCAATCTACTGAGCTGGCCAGAACCACCTCTGGAGGGGGAAAACTCCCTGCATATAGCAGTACAAGGACATGAAAGAGTCCAGGATATGAGGGAGGGGTAGGAACTGAAGGGTGAAAGAATCCATGAATAAGAAAGGAAGGATGGAAGAGTCTGGGGATGTAGGAATTCATTGCTGGAGATGGGAACTGAAGGATGGATGAGTCTAGGGATAGAGATGGCGGAATCTATGGATAGGAACAGAAGTATGGAAGAGTTCAAAGATAAAAATGGTGGTGGGGGGGGGGGGGGGGGGGGTACTGAAGGATGGAAGAATCAAAGGGAGGATGTTAAGATGGTCATCATGGAGTCCTGCAGGTGAGGAAAATCAGAGATAGAGGATCCACTGTGCTGTGTACATGGCAGGGTTGGGGGTGTGATGGTCTCCTCCTGGAGTCCAGGGTTGGGGATGTCATAGTGCTTTCTGTATAAACATATTTTATTAAAGTGGAGTTCCACCCAAAAGTGGAGCTTCCGCTTTAAGGAGTTCTGACCCCTTTACATGCCACATTTGGCATGTCATTATATATTTTTTTTTGGGGGGGGTTTAAACCTGCTCTGGACGCCAGGAACAGTCCACTGCTGGATCATTGGGGAGTGCCTTTTGCCGGTGGAGCAGGGGATCAGGTGAGTAAAAGGTTTTCTCCTTTAACCCTGAACAAAATAAGCACTTTTTTTTTTTTTTCTGCCCATATGGGCTTTAACTGTTTATTTTGCTGGCACTTTAAGAATCAGCCAAATGTTGCTACGAATGTAATGGTTTATTTAAAATGTCATTGTGTTATGACTGAGATAATGATTGTAACGTGTTTCTTGCCTGTAGATTTTTGTGCCTCACACAGCATTCCTACGTATGTTACGTGGCACCCTGTCGAAGATGATACATTTGCTTGTGGTAGGTTGAGTATTTGTTTTTTGGGTTTTAACATATATGTGAAGAACATATCACAAATTCAAATGTTCTCGATTTGATTGAAACTTTTCACTAAATTTTAAAATGCAGGTTTTGTATGATGTACAAGTCTCCGCTCATCACATCCATTATTATGTCAATAGTCTGACATGCCTCTCTAGCATTACTTATACTGATAATGTGTGGCTGTATGGAGATGACAGGAGCCACAGTTGATGGCTCCTATACCTCCCAAGTTAACCACTGCTCTAAATCTGCCGTTGTCAGTGATTAATTTCTTTAAAATTTAACTATGGTCAAAAATAGAAATATACCATGCAATAAAGCTCGAACACCTGGGAGACGTAGCAGTAAGCACAGTACTTGCGTGCTAGCTCTGCATAGCTTCTCCCAATGCCAATCCAATATTCTTTGCAAGGATATACAAGCCTAAAAATGGGCTATGTATTTGGATGCGTAGAAATTAAAACTAGACCGCGCACGTATGCATATCAAATAAGCAAAAAACAATTATGCAAAACGTCTCTGTTATCCAATCCTGAATTAAAGTGCTTGGTGCAAATAAATTATAGATGGTATTCAATAAACAATTGTGAAAAAAGTCCATAATATGAAATCCTAATCCTAAATCCTAATTTAAGTGCTCAGTGCCAGTAAATGCATCCAAACGTGAAGGAAAGTGATGCCCAGGAGAATAGTGATCTTTCTTGTTTTCCCGGTAGAAACACTCTGCACTCGCCAAAAATATAAGACCTCCTCTTAAGCAAGTTTTGACCTACTTTGAGGAAAGTATCCCAAACAGGTGTTCCCATATGCTTCTGTTCGATTTTCAGTCAACCGATAGTATCATGTACACATGGATGACTAGATCTCACCATTTACTTGATGGTACTCCTGCACCTTTTAAGAGGCTCTGTACAGACCTCACTCGCAGGGAAAAAGGTAGAGGAACCTCTCATAGCGCAATAATATCCAGTTCTATTAAAAAAAAATAAAAAAATTTACACTTGCATCAATATAGAACGCTCAGGCATGTAATGACATGGAAACAAAATGCACCAGTTTGCACTGCACTCCAACGACTTGAAATGATGTGTCCCTGAAATCCCGTTCATCATATAAAATGTAGCCATATACTGGTTTCACATTTATTTTGTCTTGGTTTGCCTTCCTGCAGTCCACTGTACAGCAGAGTTTAGACTGGTGGAGGGAGAAGCAGCACAAGGGCCCAATCAGTTGTGCTGTGGTGCAGTGTTGATAGGAGGAGTGAGCAGAGTGAGAGGGGTGAGCTCATTGATCTACCGCTTCTCCTTTCACTGTTCAAGGGTGGATAGATGCCAGGTAGTAAATGCTACATGAATCATCTGGCCTTACTCATGATGGCTGAGGCTAGAAATGCTAGAGGGTGTTGAGTAGGTTTGCTTTGAATATTAAAAATGAATTAAATAGTGGTTTCAGTATGTGGTACTCAGTTTTGTTTTGCTTTTAATATGGGAATGTTTCCAAAGTAGCATTTAATTCTTGATTAGTACTGCCACACAACAGTATAAGTAATTGCACTTATAGCTTATAAGTGGCCAATTAGAAACTGCAGGGATGTGACATGACTGCTTCCCAGGTATAAAGAAAAATAGTTTGTAGGACATTTGTGTGTTTGTCATATATGGCTGTGTGTACGTAACAGTGATATAATATACAGCATGAAAGTGCCATCCTATGAAGTTTGGTAGCATCAAAGTCATGGCTTTTTTCAAATCTTTCCACAGGTGATGAGAATGGAAATGTTCACATTGTAAATTTGAAGAATTCAGATTCAGCCCAGGCAGTGGCCATACATTCCAGACCAATTACAGGACTGGCCTATTCACAGCACAGGTAAAACCACCACCTCACTGGCCTAGGTTTTTCTTCTTGATTTCTGCTGTCAGTTGGAGTCGCACAGTTTAGGGCAGTGATGGCAAACTTTGGCACTCCAGATGTTTTGGAACTACATTTCCCATGATGCTCAACTACACTGCAGAGTGTATGAGCATCACAGGAAATGTAGTTCCAAAACATCTGGGGTGCCAAGGATCGCCTTCACTGGTTTAGGGTCTCATATCTTAACTTTCTTTAACCCCATACATACAGCTTTCACTTATGCTGTGCAAACATTGTCAATGTATCCTTGAACTAGCCAGCTTGGACATCATGCCAGCTGTGGTAAGAGTGAAACCTTCTGAACCACTGGTGGCTGTCTGATTCATTCCTAATAAACGTGATAAAATGCTTTTCCTTTCGTATACTTGTCGAAGAAAAAGGAGACCATTTAATTTGGGCTTTTAGACTTTGTATTTGTAAGAAGAAAATTTTCTTCCAACCGGAATTCTTGCTGTGATGGCAATTTCCTGACCATAAAGTTATAAAGGGGTTAAAGCCTAACTCCACCCACCATTAATTTGAAAACAGCAGGGATCCACCCACACAGCCATGTCATTCATTCATTCATAGTTTCCTGTTAATGAACAAACTGCAAGTAACTCCACCGCAGCAGTCGGCTCGTAGTCCTCAATGCATGATCCTGGTATCAGCAGATCACGGGAGCAATGCATTGCATTTTTTTTTTTACCTGAAAAATATATGTATTTATTTTTGAAAGGGGAACTTATCCTTTAAGAAAGCTAGCTGTTCATTCCTGAGCTCCAAATGTGATGTCCATTGACCATGATTTGCAAGCTACTATGACATCTTTTTATCTCCAACCTACTTAACAATGAATAATGTACAAAGCTTATAAGCTATGACCATTTTATTTGTAATCTGTATAAAAATGGTTATTAAACAGCACTTTTTTTTTTTTTTTTTTTTTTATCTGATTATAGCTCTCCATTGCTGGCTTCAGTCAGTGAAGATTGCTCAGTTGTGGTCCTCGATTCTGAATCTTCAGTAATGTAAGTATGTTTTAAAGCTATTCTTCCACTTTAACCACTTGCCGACTGTGCTTTAGCTGAATGAAGGCTGCAATGCGGCCGGCCAGTTCTGGGAGGGCAGTGCGCTTTGTGATCGCTGTGCCCTTAAGACACAGCTGATCACAGATCGGGGTAAAGGACCAATCACAGGGGCTTTTTACCACATGATCAGCTGTGTCCAATCAGAGCTGATAACAATGTAAACACCAGTTATCAAAAAGCCAATAACCGGCTTGTGTTAAAGAAACATCTACACTGATAATTGGGGCACTGATTATCAGTGTCCCGATTATCAGTGCAGCCTCATCAGTGGAGGAGAGAAATTACCGAAATTTTTCAACAGACTATGAAAATGTTTTTTTTGGGGGGGGGGGGGCTTTTTTTCAAAAATTTACGGTCTTTTTTGTTTGGCACATTTTAAAAAAATCAGTGGTGATTAAATACCACCAAAAGAAAGATCTATTTGTATGATAAAAAATTATAAAAATTTCATGAATACAGTTTTGCATGACCGTGCAATTGTCATTCGAAATGTGACAGCACAGAAAGCTGAAAATTGGCCTGGGCAGGAAGGGAGTCAAAGTGCCCAGTAGGCAAGTGGTTAAAGGAAGGAACTCTGGATTGGATATTGAATATTGCATAAAGCTTTTATTAGTCAATGCCTTAAGCTAAACATTTACAATAACTACCACAGGGGTGAATCCTAAAATATTTTAGTACTTCAAGCACAATTTGTATTTACCTGGCCAAAGAGTTAAATAAAGATTGTAAGAAAACTAATAACTACCAAGACGATGTTAGATGTGAGAGGAATATTTCACTTGCAAGCACATAAAACCTAATTGCCATGCTTATCAACAAAAGGAATGTATTTAAAATAACTTTGATTTAATCAAAAGGTATGTGCAATTAAACAAAATAACAATCCTAGGGTGCTTGTTCCTCTAAATTCCAAGTTCATTTTAAACTTTGCCGTTGGGAAACATTAAAATGCACTGATATGCTTTAATTTTATCTTTGTGTTTCAAATATTGATACACATAACTAAACTAACATAGTTAACATAAGCTACCTTACAAACCTTAGGTAAAGTGCAGCATTGTTCAGTTTTTATTAGTATTTAACTCTGTAATGTAAATTACCTGGATTGTATAAAAAAACTTGTATCGTTCACTGCAACGATGTTAATCTTGGGTGCAATGTCTAGCAATCATGATATATTCAGTGTATATAAGTTTTTTTGTAAAATGTTCCAAGAAAGGATGAAACTTAAAAGTTGTATATGTATTAATATTTTTTTTTTTTTTTTCCCTTTACTACACAGCTTTAAAGATGAATCTCACCGTGATTTTGTAACAGGTGTGGCATGGTCTCCAGTCAATCTTGGCAGTTTGACGACAGTGGGATGGGACCACAAAGTTCTTCATCACAGTATCCAAAAAGAGAACAATCCAGAGCCCAAGGCTGAGGAACAAGCTTAATGGTTATACATGCAGAGTGTACAGCTGTTACTGATGAATTTAAAACTTAGTACTGTATACTTTCAGACTAGATTACAGACCTAGGTCTGGTCTACAGTGTGCGCAGGTTTGTTTCAAACACTTTTTGCCATATTGGCAGAAAACGGATCAAGAAAATGTATAGCACACCACCCACGTTTTTGTTTATTGCAGTTGACTCCACATTAAAGGAGTTTACCAGTATTTTCAAAGTCTGTCCCCTGCGCCTTACTTTTCTGTTTAGTAATGCTCCATATTCACCCACACTCTTTGTAAGTCACAGCAGAACACTGTTCATGTTGGACTAAAATCTATCTCCATCACATTTCTTAACAAAGAATTAAGATGAAGAACACCGGTTTCACCAACAGGTGTCACTGCAGTCAGATTCATGGAAGTGAGATTTCTGACTCCAGAGAAACCATTGGTTTACAGGAGTCACCACTATTTAAGGGCAGCTAGCAGATGTTTCAAAATCCTGTAACTATACCTTTAACAATTGTTTTCTGTTTTACTGCACTTAGACCCCTTTCACACTGGGGCGCTTTGCAGGCGCTACAGCACTAAAAATAGCGCCTGCAAAGCTCCCTGAAAGAGCCGCTCCTGTCTCTTCAGTGTGAAAGCCCTGAGGGCTTTCATACTGGAGCGGTGCGCTGGCAGGACGGTAAAAAAAGTCCTGCTAGCAGCATCTTTGAAGCAGTGAAGGAGCAGTGTGTATACCGCTCCTGCCCATTGAAATCAATGGGCAGCGTGGCTATACTGCTGGCAAAGCAGAGGTTTTAACTCTTTTTCGGCCACTAGCAGGGGTTAAAAGTGCCCCGCTAGCGGCCGAATACCCCCGCAAATACGACGGTAAAGAGTCACTAAAAATAGCGGCACTTTACCTCCGACGCCCCAGTGTGAAAGGGGCCTTACATGTTTTGGAATTTAAACAGTGGTTATTTATCGTTGTAAGCTCTTTTTTTTTTTTTTTTCTTTTTTTTTTTTCTTTTATATTGTAATTTGTAAACATTTCATTTTGTGTTACTGTAGTAACGTTTTGGAAAGTAAAAGAATAAAGGTCAGTACCACCTACTAGCTCAGAACACATTTTCCTTGACAATCTTGTTCTCGTGACTTTTTTTCTGTAATGAACCTTCAAGTAATATCCTCTTTACAACTGGCATTTAAAAGGCGAGTTCACCAGAAAACACACTATGCTTGTCCCATTTGGGTATAGCAGCATAGTGTGCTTTGCCTACCTTCCAGCCAGGACTCCCTTTCAGTTTAAAGAATGTAGTCAAGCTGTTTTCATGGCTAGACTCATAGATCGCATATATAATTTACTTTACGACATAAACGATGGGTGCAGATAGAGGCTCTTCTATCCACATTCCCGCCTTTTGTCCTTGCCTTAGATACCTACTAAAAAGCATCCAATAACCCCTTCCCACCGACCGTACGCACACATGTGGCCTCGGTTTTAGGGGTTTTTTTTTTTTTTTTTTTTGAGCGGACGGTCGGCTCTTCAGGGATAACAACCGAGCGACGTCACTTCCAGTTTACTTGGCTGCCAATGGTGCCATTTAAAAAAGAAATTACAGTATTCAGAATCGCTGTTTTTGGCTATCTGAATACTTTGAAGTGCAAAGGAGGGATCGGAGGTCTTTTAGACCCCCGATCTCTCCATAAAGAGTACCTGTCACCACCTATCACAAGGGATATTTACATTTCTTGTGACAGCAATAAGTGATCAATTTTTTTTTTTTTTTTTTTTTTCAAAAGTGACAATGTTAAATAAGAATTTTTTTTTTTTTTTTTTTGTTTAAAGCGTCTCCGTGAGCTTGCACGGCAAAGAAAACACACACGCAAGTCACGCCCGCATATGTAAATGGTGTTTAAATCACACGTGTGAGGTATCGCCCCGCAAAAGTCAGAGCGAGAGCAATAATTCTAGCACTAGACCTCCTCTGTAACTGTAACTTGGTAACTGTTATATTTTTTTAAAGCGCTGCCTATGGAGATTTTTAGGTACTGTAGTTTGTCACCATTCCACGAGTGTGCGCAATTTCAAAGCATGACATGTCGGGTATCTATTTACATGGCGTAACATCATCTTTCACATTATACAAGAAAATTGGGCTAACTTTACTGTTTTTAGTTTTTTTTTAATTCATGAAAGTGTCTTTTCCTAAAAAATTGCATTTGAAAGACCGCTGCACAAATACAGTGTGACATATAATGTTGCAATGATCGCTTTTTTATTCTCTAGATTCTCTGCTAAAAATATATATATAATGTTTGGGGGTTCTAAGTAATTTTCTAGCAAAAAATACGGATTTTAACTTGTAAACAACAAATGTCAGAAATAGGCTTAGTCATGAAAGGGATAAAGACTGACCTACCCTTCTTTTCACCCCTTTTAAAAACCTGGGATCACATAATAAAAACTACAGCCACCTTGACTAATGTAGGCCCAATGCCCCCGATTCTGGGCAATCCGGGCTTTCCACCAGGACTACTCAGGATTGCTCAAGTGGACCTCCTTTTCGATCTCACCAATATCTAATGCTCTCCCTGAGAATAGCATAAAACCCCTAAGTGAATTGATCGAGGGGTACTGATAAGTTGCAGGGAAGCTGGCTGGCGTATTTCCAGCTTAGGAACTTTTACTTAAACCTTTTAAAGAAGGGTCCCATACACCTCTCACACCCTTTGAAAAACTATGTTTAGGGACCCATGCCCCGTCTCGTCCAAGTATTTATGCTATATTATTGACCTCCAGAAGACATCACCAAAGCGTTTGTTCTTTTAAGAAATTCAATTTTTAAACTATTCTCAAGATGGTATTAAGATCTGGTAAAGTTGCACAGAATATTTCCCCAAAAGTCAAATGTTGGAGATGTCACACCCCCGGGCACTTATGAATTCAAAACGAGTACAGAAATTGCTTGAACTCTGCAAAAGGCATTGCTGTCCATTATCCTGGGCTCGTGTTTTTTTTTTATGGCTGCAAAGATTGTTATACCAAAATATTGGCAGTCTTCTGACTCCCCTAAAATGGTACAATGGGTGCAGGAAATTCAATATTTGCAACAAATGGAGGAACTAACTGCATTGCTAAGCGGTAATTCCGAGAAATGTTTTGCAGTGTGCAAAATCTTTCTGTGCATCCTCAAAGTTTGTGGAATTGTTGAGGTGTGATATATTGTATATTAAAGTGGTTGTGAATCCCAGACATTAAATGTTAACAAAGCACATATTTTTGAAGTGTTTACTTCTCTCTCTCCAAAGCTCTAAGTGTTTCTCTGTGGCACTTCATTCCTCTGTTTATCAGCATGAGTCACTTCTGAGAAGATTTCCCGATCCATGAGAGAAAATTTGTGAGGGGCAGGGAGTTAAGCACACAGCTATTCTGAACCCAGCTCTTCATTTTCCTTCATTCCTTTGCCTATGTGGAGTGAGTGTCCCTTTCCACCAATCAGCTCTCACAGTGTATAAGAGCTGTAACTGCAGCTTTCCCTCCTCTCCTCTGTACTCCTTGCAGAAGAGTTTGATCACAATTGTGCACTTTTGAAGAGTTGTAGACAAGAGAAGACTGCAGATAAACAAGTAAAATTTATGTAGGAGGATTTGTTTTATCTCTGTTCACTTCACTGGGTATATGAGAGGGTTTACAACCACTTTAAGGTGATTCTTTCATGATATTAATGGTTGTTTGAACTATGGTTTGTATAACTATGAACTGAGCTTGCATCTTATAAGATTGTGAATGTTTTTGGTCATTTTGATGTAAAACTTTAATAAAAATTGTAACATTTAAAAAAAGAATAGTCAAAACTGCATTAAGAGAAGCCTTAAAATCTCTGCAGCCTCTGTTAGCTAAGCTTGGAGCTATTATAGGGATGGAGCAGTCATTTGGACTAGCACCCTCTACTGCCACACGAGGGAGCACCATTTTGTTGTTTTGGGCCACACATGCACAGGGTATACTTTGATGTCACAGCCACTGAGCTCATTATAGGATACAGGAGAGAGTACACACTGCACATGTGCAGCTAGAAAGAACACGATGGCGCTCCCTCCTGTGCCACTATGTCAAAGGCTTCTTTTTATTACGATTTTGGAGTACATTCTTTAACCACTTGCTTACAGGGCACTTAAATCCCCCTCCTGTCCAGACCAATTTTCAGCTTTCAGGGCTGACGCACTTTGAATGACAATTGCGCTGTCATACAACACTGTACCCAAATGAAATTTTTATCATTTTTTTCCCACAAATAGAGCTTTCTTTTGGTGGTATTTGATCACCTCTGCGTTTTTTATTTTTTGTTAAAAAAAAATATAAAAAAACCTAATTTAAAAAAAAAAAGTTTTTTTTTTTTTTTTTTTTTTTTTAATATTTTTTATAAAAATTTTAAAACCGGTAATTTTTCTTCTTCATTGATGTACGCTGATGAGGTGGCACTGATGGGTTGCAGTGATGGGCACTGATCGGTTACACTGATAGGCAGCACTGCTAGGTGGCACTGATTGGCACCACTGGTGGCCATTGATAGGTGGCACTTGTGGGCATTGATAGGTGGCAATGGCAGGTGGCACAGATGAGGCATAATTGCCTCTTCCTCTTTGGGACCGATGTCCCTTGCAGATGAGCCGTTGATCTGCTTTTTTTTCCTCCTCACGCTGACAGTGTGAGGAGAAAAAAAAGATTACCAAGCTTTTGTTTGCATCATGTGATCAGCTGTTATTGGCTGACAGCTGATCACATGGTAAGGGGCCGGGACCGGCCCCTTACTCGGATCGATGATCACCAAAGTATCAGTGACTTGGTGATCACAGCGCCCTGCAGGGCGCGTGCACAGGGGAGGCTGTCATATGACGGCCTTCCAGAAATTCAGGTCTGCGCTATGGCCCTCATTCGGCTATAGCGCGGACGTCAAGTGGTTAAACCGAAAGAGTCCTGGCTGGAAGGTAGATTTAGCACACTATGCTGCTATACACATATGGGACAACAAACTGTGCTTTTTGATAAAGGTGAACTTACACTTAAAGGGCCGGCGCACACCACAATTTCTGCACGAACATTTTTGATGTGATTTTTCAGGACAGCACCTTGGAGAGGGCATAGCACCACCTCTTAACAGGAAACACTGTGTGACAATGCCCCTTTAAAATCAGCTGCTTCCACCATGCCATCAGTTTTAGTGTTTCCTGCGCCATGGTGGAAGCACTGCTGGGGGAACCAGAGGGGCTGCGCTCTCTCCAAGGAGGGGGTTTTGGCAGTACCTTTGTTTTTTTCTTATCAGACCAGCCTAGCTCCTCACATGAGAGGGAGGTTGCTCCGGTGCCCGTTCCTTCGCCGGCTCACAGGTGTAAGGGTCTGCTGGTGGTCATCCGCCCCGGGTGCTCGGGTGGCCGCGGGTGTGCTCAGTTGGAGCGTCCGTGCCAGGTCTCGACATGTTAGTGCTGAGTCCCGGGGGGCTGAGACTTCCAGCGGGGTGTAGCAGCATGGGGTACCGGCTGCTGGAACGCAGGAGGAAGGGGCGGGTCATCTGGCCGGGACTTCCTTCCGCTCCTGAGCCATGGACGCCAGAGGAGCTTCAATTAAGGAGCACACAGGCAGCTGCTGCGGTGCTCAAGATGGAGGAGACAGTCGTCGGCAGCAATGGCGAATGCAGACGCCCGAGTTCCTGACCAGGCCCAGGTAGGAGAGGTGCAGAAGGCACCGGTTTCCTTTTCTTCACTGGGTGGTTGTTTTGTTTGGTGTGATGGTTAGAGCCTGCAGCTGTCTGCTAGGATGACACGTTCCGTTAGCAGTTTAACATGGGGGGAGACTCTGGGGCGCAGTGGGGAGTATGCTTTGGGCACTAGGTTTCCTGTTTCTCTATTGCAGTAGTATCTCGCTAATAGAGCTATAGGGGTTATTTCTGTCTTACAGAAAGCCAGTGCCAAAACAGAGAGCACTGCAGGAAGAAAATGCCAAACCACTTTGCGGATCCTGCATCATTGGTTTAGTAAGGGAAGAGTCCACACAGGAGTGTAAGGAGCTCTTTTCCTCAGTGAGAGAGGAATTGGCATTGACCCTAGTGACAGTAAGTTCCCTTATGAAGAAACAGGGCCAGAGTTCCAGCCAGGAACAGAACTCCCTGTCCAGTCTTCCTCCTACCACTTCAAGACTAATTGAAAGTGAGTCGGAGGAAGAGAGAGTATTCCCCCCTCAACAACTGACTCAGAGGAAGATGGAGGGGAAGAGGAGACGAGAACGTCTAGATATAAACTAACGCTAGAAGAAGTGGATGACTTACTAAAAGCGGTCTATACCACTTTAGAAATTCAAGAAGAGAAAGCCCAGCTGTCATTACATGACAAAATGTAACAGGGGCTAGAGGAGACAAAACAGAGTTTTTCATGTCCATAAAGTTCTGACCAATACAATGAAGAAGGAATGGAAGGATCCAGAAAATGGACAGGTTTTTTTCCTAGAGCCTTCAAAAAGGAACCTCCTTTTGAGGAGGATGAAGCGTTGGTGTGGAATAAAAGACCTAAAATTGATGCCGCCTTCTCCCAAGTGTCTAGAAGGCCTGATCTAGCATTTGAGGACATGGGCGTACTTAACCACTTAAGGACCGAGCCTCTTTGTTATTTACAAGTTTAGAAACAGTTTTTTTGCTAGAAAATTACTTGGAACCCCCAAACATTATACATTTTTTTTGAACACCCTAGAAAATAAAATGGTTGTTGCAATACTTTCTGTCAGACCGTATTTGTGCAGCGGTCTTACAATCGCACTTTTTTTGGAAAAAATACACTTTGAATTAAAAAAATAAGACAACAGTAAAGTTAGCCCAATTTGTTTTATATTGTGAATGATAATGTTACGTCGAGCAAATTGATACCCAACATGTCATGCTTCAAAATTGCGCCCGCTCGTGGAATGGCGACAAACTTTTACTCTTAAAAATCTCCATAGACGACGTTTAAAAAATTCTATAGGTTGCATGTTGTAAGTTACAGAGGAGGTCTAGGGCTAGAATTATTGCTCTTGCTCTACCGATCGCGGCGATACCGCACTTGTGTGGTTTGAACACAGTTTTCATAAGCGGGCGCTAGTCACATATGTGTTCGCTTCGGGACGGGGCGCGTTTAAATTTTTTTTTTTTCATATTTATTTTACTTTTACTTTTTTTTTTTTTTTTTTTTTTTTTTTTTACATTTTTACACTGTTTAACCGCTTCAGCCCCGGAAGATTTTACCCCCTTCCTGACCAGAGCGTTGCGATTCGGCACTGCGTCGCTTTAACTGACAATTGCGCAGTCGTGCGACGTGTCTCCCAAACAAAATTGACGTCCTTTTTTCCCCACAAATAGAGCTTTCTTTTGGTGGTATTTGATCGCCTCTGCGATTTTTATTTTTTGCGCTATAAATAAAATAAGAGCGACAATTTTGAAAAAAACGCATTATTATTTACATTTTGCTATAAAAAATATCCCCCAAAAATATATAAAAAAATTTTTTTTTTTTTCCTCGGTGTAGGCCGATCGTATCATATTTTTGGTAAAAAAATCGCAATAAGCGTTTGGATAGTTTTATGGCATTTTTATTAATAATTTTTTTTTTTTACTAGTAATGGCGGCGATCAGCAATTTTTATTGTGACTGCGACGTTATGGCGGACATGTCGGACATTTTTGAGACCATTGTCATTTATACAGGGATCAGTGCGCTTATGCACTGATTACTGTGTAAATGACAGTGAAGGGATTAACCACTAGGGGGCGGGGAGGGGTTAATATGTCCTAGGGGAGTGATTACTAACTAGGGGGATGGGCTAGCAGTGTCAATACTCTGATCACTGCTCCCGATGACAGGGAGCTGTGATCAGTGACACTTTTCACTAGGCAGAACGGGGAGATGCTGTTTACATCTCCCCGCGGCGATCGAGTCCGCAGGACCCGCAACGCAACTCACGGAGCTCCCGGCTGACGCGCGCGCAGTGGCACACCGGGGAATTCAAATGGACGTACCTGTAAGTCCATTTGCCCAGCCGTGCCATTCTGCTGACGTACATCGGCGTGCGCCGGTCAGGAAGGGGTTAAAAAAAAAATGTCACTTTTATTCCTATTACAAGGCATGTAAACATGCCTTGTAATAGAGAAAAAGAATGGCAGGACCCCTTAAATATGAGATCTGGGGTCAAAAAGACCTCAGATCTCCTATTTACATTTAAAATGCAAAAAAAAAAAATTTGTCATTTAAAAAAAATGAAAAAAAAAAAAAAAAATGGCCCTTTAAGAGCTATGGGCGGAAGTGACATTTTTACATCGCTTGCGCCCTCCAGTGATATGGAGACGGGTGGGGGCCATCTTCCCCTTACTCGTCTCCATACCCAGCAAGGGGACAGACGCGATTGCCTCCGCTGCTGCGGACGGCTCCGGTAACCCTGTCTCGTCCCGCTCCCCAATCCAAATTTGTCGGACTGTTCATTATTTACCTTTACTCTAGCCTCTGGATTTTTATAAAGCATTTTAACCCAGTTAATAAACCCTGGTCCGAGCTGAATTGCCTCCATAGTCTTCCAAAGGTACAGCCATTCTAGGGTATCAAAGGCCTTGGCGGCGTCCAGCGAAAGAATAGCCCTCTCCCCACCCCCGTCCGTAGGGACCTGTAAATTCAAATATAGCCGCCTTATATTTGTACTAGTTGTTCTTCCAGGTATGAAGCCCGTCTGATCGGGGTGGATGAGTTTCGATATAACTTTATTCAACCAAGCTGCCAAGGCCTTTGCAAGAATTTATTTTCATGTCTGTATTCAATGGAGCAATAGGCCTATATGAGGCAACATCAAGTGGATCTTTACCCTCCCTATGTATGGTAATCTCCATCATTGATGGAGGAAGAGCGCCCTTTACCATCGAGCAGTTCAGTACCCTCAAAAACTCGGGAAGTAGAACCTTCCCATAATGCCAATATATTTCGGCTGGGAGGCCGTCTGGGCCCAGGGATTTCTGGTTTGCCATCTCATTAATGGTCTGCCGCAACTCCTCTAGCGTGATGGGGCGATCTAACTCATCCCTATCCATCTCAGTGCGGGAGGGAAGATTCAAGTACCTGAAGAAACTGTCCAATCCATCCTCATCTCATTCTGGCGAGATCTATACAGGTTCTTATAATATCCTTTAAATTTGCCCACTATCTCTGGGGTATAAGAGGACACTCTTCCATCCTCTGTAGTAATTGTAGGTACCACTGAGGATCGAGAGTTTGCCCTAACCAGCATGTGTCTCACCATTTCCTCTTCTCCAAAGGCCACTTGTCCCTGAAAAAGGTACTTGTTCTCTATCTTCTGGAGAGTCACTAACCGGTAATTGTTTTGTTCCTCTATCCAGTTCCTGAGTGTATCGGGTGTCGGGTTGTTAATATAGAGTTCCTCTGCTATTGTTACTCTCTCCCAATCCTTAGTCTGCTTTTTAATTTTTTTAGATCTGTTGTATCATTAAGCCTCTTAAAAAGGCGTTCGTAGTGTCCCATACTATTCCCTCTGAGGCAGTCCCCCGGTTCAGGTCAATAAACTCACCCAGGGGCAGTAGAATTTCATTCGGTTCACCCATCAGTGCAATCCAAAAGGGGCTTAACCTCCACCCCCCTGAATGATTGCGCTCCCCGAGCTCTAGTGATTCTGTCACTGGGGAATGGTCCGACAGGCCCCTTGGTTTGTAATTCACATTTTTAATCAGGGGCAGCATCTCCTCGTTCCCCAATACCAGATAAATCCTGAAGAGTGTGAAGTGTGTCCTGGAAAAGCATGAGTACTGTCCGGTCTCTGGCTTTCAAATTCTCCAGATATCTCTCAAAAAGTTAGATAGCCGGCTATCCGCTACACTACCTGTTTGTGACACGGGTCTATTATGGTGTTAAAATCCCCCGTCATTAACACCGGTACCCCAAGCTTGTCCAAAACAAAGTCTATGAGGCCACGGAGGATTGAGACATCAAAGGGGGGAGGGAGGTATACATTTGCCAGTACACAAAGCCTATCTTCAATCCTACAATACAGGAAAATAAAACGCCATAATTCATCTATTTTGAACTGTATAAAAGAAAAAGCCACCCCGGATCTAACGAAGATACTCACCCCTCTAGAATAAGAGGTGTGGACGGAGTGGAATTGTGTACTATAGTCTCTCCACCTCACTTGAGGGATGGAGGTTTTACTGAGTTGAGTCTCTTGTAAACAAAGGATAGCTACCTCATATGTTTTTGCAATCAGAAGAACTGCTGCTTTTTTCCCTCAAAATCTCCCAATCCCCGGACATTCCATGAACACAAAGTGAGTTTTTTAAGGTGCGTGCGTTTAACTATCAAAAATTAATTTTCTGTAAACCACATAACTTATACCTTTTATCATTATTGTACTATAGTTGTGCCATAGTTGTGTCAGTTTAGTGAGCCCATATTGTCTAACGTCGTGTCTGTACTTAATTTCAAGCACTCAAGTGTAGCAAACACACCACTTATTACATCCATGCATCATTCTCACCTGACCACTCGGCCTGTTTGGGGGCATCCCAATGCAACCGTTACATATACCAGTGATGTTAAGTGTTATTAACATATTTGAACTTATCTTCTTACACTCTTCCCTCCCTAACCCTCCCCTCCCCCTATTCCTGTACAACCACCAACTAAGCAAACAACCAGAACGAACAAAGCAAACAAAACATAAAACAAAAAACACACATGGGGAAAACTCTTCGCCACACCCCTTGGCACCAGGGGATAGTATGCTCATTGTTCCCTCCCAACTACCCCCTCCCCTCCCCCCCCCCCCCCCACATGTGCAACCTTGTGTTTATAGTGTAGCCTAAACTGAACAATAGTGTTAATGGATTTCCAGGGTAATACAGTCAGATTGTGCTTCCACTTTCTCCGGGGTATCAAAAAACAGTCTTCCCTAGAGCGTTTATTTGTAGTCTTGCCGGGTATAACAGCGCATAGTTCATTTTTAATTGTTGCAATTTGCGTCTAACTTCTCCAAGTTGGAGTCTTTTTGGCCCTCTGTTTTTGTAAGTCAGGGGAGAAGTGGGGTACATAGAGACCCGATTCCCGTTATACAGGATATTGCCCATCTCTCTGGCCTTGTTTAATATAGTCACTTTATCCTGATAGTGAAGTCATTTTACCAGGAGAGATCTAGGGGGGCACCCAGTTGAGGGGTCCAGAGGGGACCCTGTGGCCTCTCTCCAATGCAACAAAAGGTGAAAAAAGACTGGTCTCCAAACAGATCTTTAAACCATTTTTCCGGGAATACAGTGGGGTCTGATCCCTCACTATCCGTACATTCTTCCTGCGCATCCTGTTCTCCATTTTGTCGATCTTATTTTGATAACTAACCAGCTGTTCCTTTATAGAGCACATCTCTTGTTTCATAGGGCTCAGATTGTCCTCCACTGAGCTAACCCTCCCCTCGAGCAGTCATCCTTTCCCGTACCTTTTGCATATCATGCCTAACAAAAGACAGTTCTTCCCGTACAGTGTTAAGCTGGACAGACATTTAATTTATGGAGACTTTGCAGGAATTAATCGCCTGCAATATTTCCGTTAATGAGGGTCCTACGTCCCCCCCGTATTTCCGTATTTAAGGAAGGCTTTGGTCGCCCTAGAGCATCCTCCATCCCCTCACTCATTGAACCTCCTGTAGGGGGAATCGCCCCCGTCGCGGGGGTAACCTGGCCCTGACCCAGACTGTGGTGTGGACAACATACTGGCGTGTTGGATGTTTTTTGGGGGGGTCTGTCACTGTGGGTGCGAAAATTCCTTTAATCCGGCTGCTGCTGCCTGGCTCACCTTGGTGGTGCGCTGAGATGGCATTCTCGCTTAGAGTTAATCTACGGGAGTAAAAGTGTTTCTCAATCCCATTTTCCCCCTCCTTTGCCAACCTCAAGGCCGGACTAAATGGAGTCAAATGAGGAGAAGAGAGAAAAGGACAGGAGGCAGGGAGGGAAAAGGGGATCGGGAAACACCTAAAAAAACAACGAGAGAGGGGAGTAAAGTCTGTTCCTCTCTTCCGAAAAATTACACTATACAAACTTAGTCTCAATCCGTAGAGTAAAAGCAGAAGAAAAAAGAAACTCCACTGGCTCTAGGCATAAAAAAATGGAAATTTCTCACCAAAGCTGATCACATGTCCTGGTATTGCTGGGGGAAAAGGTGAGCGCCTTCCTCTGTTCTGCTGTGTAGGGCTAAGAAATCCGTAAGGCAGGGGGGTCTCTCACACCCCCCTTATCAGCAAACTCCACTAAAGGTGGGGGAGAGTGGTGGGGACTTCCCACTCCACCGCCGCAATTCCCCTCTGTAATATGTGTTCCTTGGAGTGGGGATGAAGGGCACCCTTCTAGGCCGGTCTGAAAGTTTAAAAGACAGGAGAAACAAGGGGGGCACCTGGGATCCCCCACACCACGCTGATGCCTCCCACCTACAGCAGAAAAAGTCCGTCAGGGACACACCGTCCCCGCTCTCCGATGCTCCACACCAGCGGAAAGCAGAATCTTCTGGGCTACAGGATTTACAAGATCTAGTTCTGGGAGTCACCCAGGTGAAACAGACATCTGCTGCTCATCGGCTCCCAGGCAGGTAGGCAGCCCACAGCATCCCCGACCAGCGAATGGAAGCAGGGGTAGGAGGAAGAGAGGCAAGGGGTTGAGCTCTCACACGCTCACATCAGCGTCCGTGTCCTCATCCACTTCCGGTCATCGCCCCCTCCACCAAGTACTCGCAGTTTAGACATTAATGGCTGTGTGTTGAGTTATTTTGAGGGGACAGCAAATTTACACTGTTATACAAGCTGTACACTCACTACTTTACATTGTAGCAAAGTGTCATTTCTTCAGTGTTGTCACATGAAAAGTTAGAATAAAATATTTACAAAAATGTGAGGGGTGTACTCTTTGTGAGATACTGTATCTCCATACACCAATTGCAGCTACATTGCAGAAATTCCTGCGACTAGCAGTCAATGGGGGGGGGGGGGGGGTTTGGCAGTTCAGGGCGCTGCCCTTCGGCCTTTTCTCCTCTGAGTATTTACAAAAGTGATGGCAGGGGCTCTGAAGTCCCTGAGACTGAAGGGGATCTCCATAGTGCCTTATCTGGACGATCTACATCTGTTCGCAGAAACAAAAGATCATGTAGTGGTCAATCTGCAAGTAACCCAGGGACATCTAAACAGCCTAGGTTGGCTTCTGAATCTCCAGAAATCAAATCTGATACCATCTCAACGAGTGAGGTTTCTGGGATACGAAATAGATTCAGTAGAACAAAGAATCTTTCTCCCACAGGAGAAGGTAGAAAAAATGCAGTTGGCTATAAGAACACTTCAAACCAACACAGAGGTTTTATTAAGGGAAGCCATGTCAGTCTTAGGTCTGTTAAGCGCAGCAATCCCTTCAGTGCAGTGGGCTAGGCTACATGCTTGACGTCTGCAGGCAGAAATTCTACTGAATTGGACACACCAGGAACTTCTGCAATAGAAGTTTAAAATAGGAACATGGGGAAAAAGGTCACTTTGGTGGTGGAGAGACCAAAGGAACATCTCAAAAGGATTCCCCTGGACTTTTCCAGTAATGCGGAGAGTAACGACAGATGCAAGCGCATGGGGGTGGGGAGCTCACCTCGAAGAGCAGACAACACAGGGAGTTTGGACCAAGCCAGAGGCAAGAAGGTCCTCAAATTAGAGGGAGTTAAAGGCTGTCCATCTAAGCCTCCTATTCTTCCAGCAGGCCCTAAAAGAACAGCATGTCCAGGTGTTGTCAGACAACATGACAGCAGTATTATACCTATCAAAGCAGGGGGGCACAAAGAGCAAGACCCTGATGGAACTAGTTAATCAAATACTGAGTTGGGCAGAGGACAATTTGGCCTCACTGTCTGCAGTCCATCTGAAAGGCACAGCAAACACCCTAGCAGACCTTCTCAGCAGAAGGGAAGTAAGGGAGGCGGAATGGTCATTAAACCAAGAGTGATTTGAGACGATTACCGAGAGTTGGGGCCTTCCTCAGGTGGACCTCTTTGCAAATTAAATGCAGAAATATCAGCCTTCTTTTCTCTTCAGAGACAGGATCAAGCGCTTGGAGTGGACACATTAGTTCACAAATGGGACTTCCCCCTGTCTTACGCTTTCCTCCCGTTTCAGCTAATACCAAGAGTGTTGGCAAAGTTCAGAACAGAGTCCACAGATCTGATCCTAACTGCTCCATATAGGCCAAAGAGACCCTGGTTCTCAATCCTATTGAATCTCTCAACAAAACCTCCCTGGAGATTACCAATCAGGGAGAACCTTCTGTGTCAGGGTCAGATTCTCCATCCAGATCCAGCGTACCTGAATCTAACCACCTGGTTTCTGAGGAAGAAATTCTAAGGGAAAGGGGGCTATCAGAAAGACTTAACACCTTTCTAGCAAGTTGGAAGCAGGTCACCAGGGCTATTCACTTTAAAGTCTGGAAGTGTTACCATTCCTGGTGTTCCAGCAGGGACATTAGTTTCGTTAAAACTATTTCAGTTTTAGAATTTCTCCAGGAAGGAATGGAGAAAGGTTTAGCAGCAAGTACTCTCAAGACGCAGGTAGCTGCATTATCTGTTTTTTTGGAAAAAACCTTGTCAAGGGAACCCTTGATAGTCAGTTTTAAGTAAGTTCATTGATGACCATGTAAGACCATTTGTCACTAATCTTCCATCCTATATCAAAAAGACAACCCACCTTTTGCAAAATTTGGACGGCCTTTGCCTTCCACCTGGCTCTCTTTTAGTGGCTATAGATGTAGAAGCCTTATATAGCTCCATCCCCCATAATCTTGGTCTCTCTGCCATGAAACATTTTATCTCTCAATCTCATGAGGACGATCGCAAATTTAATGTTTAAGTCTGATAGATGCACTTGAATACATTCTAACACATAATGCTTCTTGTTCGATGGTTCCCACTACCTCCAGGTGCAGGGGGTGGCGATGGGGACGTGCTGTGCCCCATCGTATGCCAACCTGTACCTGGATGAGTGGGAACGTTCACTTTAACTTTCAGATGATCTGACCCCGTTCACCACTCACATGGTGTCATAGTTCAGATACATCAACGAAATTTTGATGATATGGGATGGCACACCCGAGACTTTGCACACTTTTGTTTGTATCATGAATGATAATACTTCCAATTTACATTTCACTATGAATTTTAGTGACAAATCCATCACCTTTTTAGGCATTACTATTTCTAAATGACAGGACGGATCTCTTCCACTGGCTTGTATCGCAAGCCGACTGCTGGAAATACCATCCTGCATGCGTCCAGCTCACATCCGCAGTCACTGATAATGTCAATTACTTATAGCCAATATTTGAGGCTAAGAAGGAACTGCTCTGCTGATGAGGAATTCTGACTTGAGTCAAATTCACTTAGAAACAGACTATTAGAGCGAGGCTACTCTCCAACATGCTTAAAAAAGGCTTTTCGCGGTGCTCATGGCCATTTACGGCAGGATTTGTTATTTTCCCATAAAAAACATAATATAGGTACACCGATTATTCGCCTAATTACCACATACAAGAAACAACATAAGGCCTTTAGAAAAATAATTGAGAAACATTGGCACGTGTTACAGATTGACCCCTCTTTGAAGCTACATATACCTAATAGTCCAGCTATTACATATAAAAGAACTCGTTCTTTAAAAGATCAACTTGTTAAAAGTGAATATGTAAGTACCTTTAGATCCGATCCATGTAAAAGACTGGGCACCTTCACTTGTGGGGATGCTCATTCTGCAGATACATGAATACACAACCCAATGTAATCCTACCCAATGGTAAATCTCATAAACCTAAACACTATGCAAATTGTAAAACCGCAGGGGTTATTTACTGTTTTACATGCCAATGTCAAAGTTTCTATGTGGGGAAAACTAAACTTGAATTTTGTAGAAGGGCTGCTAGACATATAAGCAGTATGACTAGTGTCAATCCAGACGCCATGTTAGAGATTGCCATCAAAACAGAGCTCCTTGCATACTCTTTAGTATTCTAGAACGTGTACATCCCGATAATAGAGGTGGCGATTAGAATAAGCTCCTACTCCAACGCAAATTGCGTTGGATTGTTGAGCTAAATGCCACCTCTCACCCAGGCCTCAACACTCAACTGAGTTATCGCCCTTTTTTAGAGGGTTTTGCCTCAGGGGGTTGTGAGAAAGAATAGTTGTATTTAGCGACATACTCTCTCCTAAATTTTGAGTCCAAAAATTCACCCCCCCCCTTCTCTTTATCCCCCCCTTTCCCTGCCATATGATATGTCTTGTTATTGCATGATGTACTTGTGATTATAAATCGTCATTTAAATGTTGATTTTTTACTTTGGATCTTTCTGATCCGCATACCAGCTAGCATTTAACATTTTTACTTCTTGTATTTTTAGTCTACCTACCTGACTTGATCATCACATGTAAGTCGAACATGTATACATCCTGGTGCTATTTATGTGCATACCTAAGGTTTTATCTTTTAGTAATTATTTTGTAAATCCAGGTTTTCTTTTTCAAAGGTAGGACAGAACTGTTCCAGTCCTCCCTCTTCCTTGACTCGTTAGCTCCCCACCCGGCGCACAGAAGCCCTTCCCTCTTTAGGTTGGATTTCTGATTGTGGATTATTTGGGTTCAGTTCCGGTATTTACCGATGCCGTCCCACTCCTTCGCATTTCCCACCCCTCTTTTTTGCGCCGGTGAGCCCGGTTTGCATGGCACTTCCCCAGCTCTCCACTTTTTTATTCGGATGCTCTGGGGGTTTGCCATGCAGACCCCGCTCTGAGGTTCCCCTTCGTTTGTCCTGTGTACAATTCTTTATTATTTTTTGTATTTTATTTTTTTTTTAATGCCCCTTCAATGTTCCACTTTTCTTTTTCTTTTTTCTATACAACATGATCAGTATGTTTACGGTTGGTATGTAGTGCCATCACATCTTTTCTCTCATCGAAGCCTAGACGTCTTAACATGCCACATGACCACGGAGGGCACGTGATGCGCCGTGACGATGTGCGTCGTGTGCTTGTCTTGGTGACGCATGATATCACCACATCTTGTACTGCGCACAAGCCGGCGCCCCTGCATGCCGTGGTGACACTACACGTTCCGTACTGCGCATGCGTCGGTGTCTCTATATAACCCCAGATGGAGCACCATGCGGATGCTGCCGGCTGGGGTTATGTGTGAGACAAACGCCGCCTCTTCTCCACTAAGGTACTAAAAATTGTTTTTTATTTTTATTTTTTGCAATGACAGTCATCATACAATCTGCTTTTTCTCTCAGGTTTCATTATAATAACAAGGATACTTAGTTTATCAATTCTTTTATTATCCTTCTTTATAATTAACTTTTTCAAGTTACTAGTATAATGGAGGCAGTGCTCGATATTGGTTATATATTACATGCTCTTGTTTTGCCTTCCTTTTTGTAAAATATATTTAGTTATTTACCCCTTGTTATTTTGTTCTGTAGGACTGATTTTTTTCAACAAGTGTAGCTATAACACTAGCCTGCACGTCTCTGGTGAGAGGACTCACTTTGTTTTTGGGGACCCTTGTGAGGGATCTCTCGAGCCTTGAGGATTCACGTTTTTTGCTTGGATAACCATCTTCCCTGCTTGGATATATGTCTTCACACCTGCTTGGTATTGCCTTTAATCATCTAATTTTTAATATTCTATTTCATGAAACAGTATTGGTATGTACACTTTTATGGCCAAGATGTTTTCCATGTTCGACATTACCCCTTTTCTGTAAGTCTAGAGTTTATCTGTTTTCTCTGTTTCAGAGCATCTCCAATCATTGTCTCCTCCATGCCCCCTGAAGAAGGGATTTATCCTGAATTTCCCGAAATGCGTCGGGACATAGCAGAAGTGTGTCTCTGTTTATATACTACATATGGATACTGTATATTATTCTATGCATCACTATTTGTCTATTGTGCTTTTTATTCAATACATTTTTCAACTTCTCTATATTTTTCTTGAATAATGTTTGTGAGTCCAAAAAAAAAATTTGCCCTTAAAGTCCCTTTTGTACCGGGGGGGGTACTTGCTTTTATATACATACTATATTTGGGATGTTGGCAACAACAAATGAAGCTTTGTCTCCATAGTGGTTCTTCTCAGTGGACCTGAATTGTTGGAGGTCTTTAATACTGCATTTGAGAGTGGCTATCTGCCATCTTCTATGAATGAAGCCATTATAGTGCTGTTAACACCTGATAAAACGCCTAGCAATCCTGAATCATATCGTCCAATCTCATTACTTACTTCAGACGTGAAACTATTGGCAAAAGTATTAGCTACTAGATTGACAAAAAATAAATTTCTAAGATGCATAGATCAATCAGGCTTTATCCCACGGCAGTGAATATAAGGCGTTTATTTCTTAATCTACAGGTTCCAACAGAAAATCTGGGTAACAGAGCTATATTGTCGCTTGATGCGGCTAAAGCTTTTGATAGTATAGAATGGGACTTTCTGTGGTATTGTTTAGAAAAATTTGGTTTTGGACCCCAGTTTATAAGATGGATATAATTTATACTGCCCCAGTGGCATGGGTGCAGGTAAATGGGCATATATTGGCACCTTTCTCACTGCAATGAGGATTGAGGAACAAGGGATGCCCATTATCACCTTTGTTGTTTGCTTTAGCTTTAGAACCGTTAGCTGCTTCTATCCAGCAATCAAAGAATATTGCTAGGTTTTGTAGATCTACAGGAGAGGACAAAATTGCCTTATATGCGGATGACACACTTCTATTTCTTTGAGATACTTCGTCCTCATTGGAAGCAGTAATGTAGCGGGGTTCCACTCAAATTTTTAACTTAATCTTACCCCCTTCAGTTAATTGCATAGATGTTCAAATGCCGCACTAAATTTTTTTTTTATCGCTGTAATTACCTTTATATTGTACTTTATTGTGGCACTTCCTGTCTCTCCTCCTATGGGAGTAGGCGTGTTTATTGCCTTTCCCCGGTGCCGCACTGTCTTCTGGGAGCTTAGTGTCAGGCTTCCCAAGATTCAGTGTGGGAACAATGATCATGCATGTGAACAAGCTGTGAATGAACAGCATTCACCGCATCCAGGAAAACAATGCTTGTGGGCTTCACATGCCCACAAGCAAGATGGAAACAGCCAGCATCACATTTTTAAAGTTCTTCTTCAGTACGAAAACAGACAGAGGCGGAAATATTACACCCAAACTGTGAGTATTATTTTGGGATTAGCAAAGTGTCTCAATGACCTAAAAAAAAAAAAAAAGATTGGTCGCCGGACTCCCACTTTAATTAAAAAACATGGTTCTTTTTCAAGCTTAAAGATAAATTGGGATAAGTCAATACTTTTACCAGTGGACCCCTTTGTGATCAATCTGCCAATCTCTGCTTCTCAGATTGCAGAAGTCTCTACATTTAAATATCTAGGGGTACATATTACATCACAAGTGGGAACATATGTGGAGAGGAACCTGTCCCCACTACTTAAGCGGCTTTTTCCAAGTGGGAAAAATCTGGAGTAAATCTGGAGTAAATTGCCTTTGACAATAATAGGTAGAGCTAATTTGATTAAGATGATCTGGATGCCACAATTATTATATCTGCTCTATAACTGTCCCATATGGTTAACACGGAAATTATTTAAACAAATAGATACTCTGTTTAGAGATCTAATTTGGAATTATAAACATCCTCAAATCAGCTTGGAAACTTTGCAGTTACCCAAGGATGAAGGAGGATTGTCTGTCCCTAATGCTAGGCTTTATTATCTGGCATCTCAACTTCAGCAATTAAACGGTTGGAATACTATAGATTGTGAGGATCCTGTACAACAAATCATATTTTTTCCAAATGCCAATAAATCCATTAGTGCAGTTAATAGTTTTCTACCAAAACAAAACCTTTTTAACCACTTCAGCCCCGGAAGGATTTACCCCCTTCCTGACCAGAGCACTTTTTACAATTCGGCACTGCGTCACTTTAACTGCTAATTGCGCGGTCATGCAATGCTCTACCCAAACGAAATTTGCGTCCTTTTCTTCCCACAAATAGAGCTTTCTTTTGATGGTATTTGATCACCTCTGCCGTTTTTATTTTTTGCGCTATAAACGGAAAAAGACTGAAAATTTTGAAAAAAAATGATATTTTCTACTTTTTGTTATAAAAAAAATCCAATAAACTAAATTTTAGTCATACATTTAGGCCAAAATGTATTCGGCCACATGTCTTTGGTAAAAAAAATGTCAATAAGCGTATATTTATTGGTTTGCGCAAAAGTTATAGCGTCTACAAACTAGGGTACATTTTCTGGAATTTACACAGCTTTTAGTTTATGACTGCCTATGTCATTTCTTGAGGTGCTAAAATAGCAGGGCAGTACAAACCCCCCCCCAAATGACCCCATTTTGGAAAGTAGACACCCCAAGGAAATTGCTGAGAGGCATGTTGAGCCCATTGAATATTTATTTTTTTTGTCCCAAGTGATTGAATAATGACAAAAAAAAAAAAAAAAAAAAAAAATTTACAAAAAGCTGTCACTAAATGATATATTGCTCACATAGGCCATGGGCATATGTGGAATTGCACCCCAAAATACATTCAGCTGCTTCTCCTGAGTACGGGGATACCACATGTGTGGCACTTTTTGGGAGCCTAGCCGCGTACGGGGCCCCGAAAACCCAGCACCACCTTCAGGATTTCTAAGGGCATACATTTTTGATTTCACTCCTCACTACCTATCACAGTTTTGAAGGCCATAAAATGCCAAGATGGCACAACCCCCCCCCAAATGACCCCATTTTGGAAAGTAGACACCCCAAGCTATTTGCTGAGAGGCATGGTGAGTATTTTGCAGCTCTCATTTGTTTTTGAAAATGAAGAAAGACCAGAAAAAAAAATTTTTTTTTTTCTTTTTTCAATTTTCAAAACCTTGTGACAAAAAGTGAGGTCTGCAAAATACTCACTATACCTCTCAGCAAATAGCTTTGGGTGTCTACTTTCCAAAATGGGGTCATTTGGGGGGGGTTTGTGCCACCTGGGCTTTCCATGGCCTCCGAAACTGTGATAGGCAGTGAAGAGTGAAATCAAAAATTTACGGCCTTAGAAAGCCTGAAGGCGGTTCTTGGTTTTCGGGGTCCCGTACGCGGCTAGGCTCCCAAAAAGTCCCACACATGTGGTATCCCCGTACTCAGGAGAAGCAACAGAATTTATTTTGGGGTGTAATTTCACAAATCCCCATGGCATGTTTGAGCAATATAACATTTAGTGACAACTTTGTGCAAAAAAAAAAAAAAAAAAAAAAAAATTTGTCTCTTTCCCGCAACTTGTGTCACAATATAAAATATTCCATGGACTCGACATGCCTCTCAGCAAATAGCTTGGGGTGTCTACTTTCCAAAATGGGGTCATTTGGGGGGGTTTGAACTGTCCTGGCATTTTATGCACAACATTTAGAAGCTTATGTCACACATCACCAACTCTTCTAACCACTTGAAGACAAAGCCCTTTCTGACACTTTTTGATTACATGAAAAAATTATTTTTTTTTGCAAGAAAATTACTTTGAACCCCCAAACATTATATATTATTTTAAAGCAAATGCCCTACAGATTAAAATGGTGGGTGTTTCATTTTTTTTTTTCACACAGTAATTGCGCAGCGATTTTTCAAACGCATTTTTTGTGGAAAAAACACACTTTTTTAAATTTTAATGCACTAAAACACACTATATTGCCCAAATGTTTGATGAAATAAAAAAGATGATCTTAGGCCGAGTACATGGATACCAAACATGACATGCTTTACAATTGCGCACAAACGTGCAGTGGCAACAAAATTAATACATTTTTAAAAGCCTTTAAAAGCCTTTACAGGTTACCACTTTAGATTTACAGAGGAGGTCTACTGCTAAAATTACTGCCCTCGATCTGACCTTCGCGGTGATACCTCACATGCATGGTGCAATTGCTGTTTACATTTGACGCCAGACCGACGCTTGCGTTCGCCTTAGCGCGAGAGCAGGGGGGACAGGGGTGCTTTTTTTTTTTTTTTTTTTTTTTTTTTCTTTATTTTTTTTTGCTTTTTTATCTTATTTTTAAACTGTTCCTTTCATATTTTTTTTTAAATCATTTTTATTGTTATCTCAGGGAATGTAAATATCCCCTATGATAGCAATAGGTAGTGACAGGTACTCTTTTTTGAAAAAATTGGGGTCTATTAGACCCTAGATTTCTCCTCTGCCCTCAAAGCATCTGACCACACCAAGATCGGCATGATAAAATGCTTTCCCAATTTCCCAATGGCGCTGTTTACATCCGGCGAAATCTAAGTCCTAAATTGCTTGTAGCTTCCGGTTTCTTAGGCCATAGAGATGTTTGGAGCCACTCTGGTCTCTGATCAGCTCTATGGTCAGCTGGCTGAATCACCGGCTGCATTCTCAGGTTCCCTGTTGAGACAGGAGAGCCAGAGAAAAACACGGAAGACGGTGGGGGGGGGGGCATTCCCTCCCACTGCTTGTAAAAGCAGTCTAGAGGCTAATTAGCCACTAGGATTGCTTTTACATGAAAGCCGACCGCTGGCTGAAAAGAATGATACCAAGATGATACCTAAACCTGCAGGCATCATTCTGGTATAACCACTCAAAGTCGTGAATGGCGTACCTGAAGACAAAAAAATGGTTAACAATAAAGCACAGTAAACGGTAAAGTATAAAAAATTGCATACCTGAAAAGCAAACATGATAAAACATAATAACAATAAAACATTGCAGAATAGAATACAGTAAAAAAGAGCAGAACACCAGAGAGAGAATAGAGAGAGAGAGAACAATAAAACGACAACTATTTTTTTTTATTTTTGTTTGTGTTTTTTTTTTTTTTTTTTACACTTTTTTTTTGTAACTGTAACTTTTATAACTGTAACCGGTTCCAGGTTCGGGTCTCTCAAAATGCGATGGCATCTTGGGAGACCCTGTGAAAGTGTGCCTAGTCTGTGCAATGCTGTACCCTACGCTAATACTCAACTAGTGAATGGTAGCGTTCAAAACATTCACCAATGCAAAGACCAGGATTATCAGGACAGGAGGGACAATAATAGCGGGTGTCACGTCTATATACGCGCTTGCTGCAGACACGACATCTTTTTTGGGGGGGTTCGTTGGGTAGGGGTACTCGGGAGGACATATAAATGCCTCTCATGCAGCCGACTGCATTTGGTTGGGGATGTGAATGGGGGAAATACGGGCGCTGCAGAAGTGGTGGGTTCCCAATTAGGATTGGCGAATGCAGCAGGAAGGGCATTATGGGCACGACGGGCCTGTGTTTGTCTTTTTGGTGGCAGCGGGACACTACTTGTGCTTGCCACCTCACCAGCTTGAACTGCACTTATGGGACTCGCCACGTCACCAAGTGTTACTGCAGTGCTGGTATGACTACGACCGGGGTGTACTAGGCCGCTGGCGCTTGCCAGTTCACCAAAACGCTACAAAAAAAAGTGACAGTGATCGATCGATACTGCACTCGGGTGGGCTGGGCCGGGCGGAGGGGCACAACGCAGGTGCTAGCAGGTATCTGGGCTTATCCCACTAACACTGCGTTTTTGGGAACCCTAAACTGCTGGGGACGCTAGTATAGATCTGATCGGATCAGATATTGATCCGATCAGATACTATACCACTAAGGGAGGTGTACGGTGCGTGCGTGGGTGTTAGTGGTACTGGCGCTAATCTGACGCTGCTTGGGGCTGGTGCTTGCCAGTTCACCAAAATGCTACCAAAAAAACTGTTAGCGATCGCAGGGATCAGGCCTGACTCTGCGAACGCTGCAGTTATGCGTTTAGTGTTTTGTAAGTGACAGTGATCGATCGATACTGCACTTGGGTGGGCTGGGCGGAGGGGCAAAACGCAGGTGCTAGCAGGTATCTGGGCTGATCCCGCTAACACTGCGTTTTTGGGAACCCTAAACTGCTGGGGACGCTAGTATAGATCTGATCAGATATTGATGTGTTCAGATACTATACCACTAAGGGAGGTGTACGGTGCGTGTACGGTGCGTGCGTGGGTGTTCGCGGTACTGGCGCTAATCTGACGCTGCCTGGGGCGACGCATATCACCGCCGGGCGATCAGGGGGCTAAACCTTTATTCGGTAATAAACGGCGGGTGCCCTGACACTAAAAAAAATAAACGAACTAACCAGCGTCACCCATAACAGTTATACGGTGATCAGTGGTGAAAGGGTTAACTAGGGGGCAATCAAGGGGTTAAAACATTTATTAGATAGTATATGGGGGTCCCTGTCGCTATAAAACGCTGACAGCGAACCTAAATATTTACGTCCCTAACTAGCGTCACCAGCGACACTAATACAGCGATCAGAAAAATGATCGCTTAGCGACACTGGTGACAGGGGGTGATCAAGGGGTTAAAACTTTATTAGGGGGGGTTAGGGGGGTACCCTAGACCTAAAGGGGGGTAATACTAACTGTCCTACCACTGCTAACTGTCACAAACTGACACTATGCAGTAATCAGGAAAAAAACAAAACAAAACAAAAAAACCTGCTTGGTGTCAGTTTGTGACAGGGGGGGGGGTGATTGGGGGGGGATCGGGGGGCGATCGGGGGGGGATCGGGGGTGTTTAGTGTGCCTGGCATGTTCTACTGTGTTGTGTGTGTGTGTTGTGCACTTACATGTCTTCTCTCCTCGGTGCTGGAACGGAAACTGGCCAGCCGAGGAGAGATGACATCACATCCTCTGCCTCTGTGTACTATACAGAGGCAGGGGATGTTTCTCATTGGCTGGGAGCGATCGCGAGGGGGGGGCCACGATCGGATGGTCTCCCCCTCGTCTCTCAACTCTCCCAGCCAAACGCCGACCGCCGATGGCACCGGGGGGGGGTCCGATCGGACCCCCCGCCCGCGGGAAGGCAATCACGTACCAGGTACGTGATTTTGCCTGCCCGTGCCGCTCTGCTCACGTATATATGCGTGAGGTGGTCGGCAAGTGGTTAATAAATGCAGATATCCTACATTCCACATGGTACATAGGGTTTGGACCACTGGTCAACAAGAAACTCCTTATGAGGGTTACACACAACATAAGCCCATATGGAGCAATCAACAATTGCCTGAAGTGGCGAAACTTAAAAATTTTGAGTTATGGAAAAAGGCAGGCATTTTGTTTCTTAGCCAACTCTAAGATAGCGATGCTTTGCAATCATTTGAGAAATTGGCAGAAAAATATAATTTGTCTAATAAACTATTTTTTCAATACCTACAGTTACGGCATGCCTTACAGTCCCAAGCAAAGACATTCACATTAAAATATAACCCTTCATTAATCTTAACTATGGCAGTTACTACTAGATGTGCTAAACAGAGACTAATGGGAAAGATATACTCTTCTTTTAAAATGACTACTAGAGTCAACTCACAAGAAGGTAGCTTTGGACGGTAGCGAAGAGACTTAGAGACACTTAGTGATGAGGAATGGGGGCAAGCCTTGAAAAATGTATTTAAGGTATCCTTATACTCCGAACAATGTATGACTCTACTTTTTATTATTCACAGAGCTCACTACACTCCATTAAAATTGTATTCCTGGGGTAAAGCAATTACATCTAATTGCCCAAGATGTATAAACGGTACCGGTACACTTTTACATATGTTGCGGCACTGCCCCAAACTGCACCGCTACTGGGAGTTTATATTTGATACTTTGAAGTCCTTGTGTTCCACACAGGTACAGCCTGACCCAAAAGTAGCATTGTTAGGGGTCATGCCGATAGACACTCTCCTAGACGAGGTGCAAGAGATGAGGCTGAGAACTATGTACATGGCACAGAAACTCATATTGCAAAAATGGATATCAAACTCTCCACCAAAGACAGATCCAATGGATTAAAGCAATTGATCTTAACTTAAGACGAGAGGAACTGACCTTTTAACATAGGAGATGCCCTTAGAAATTTGGAAAGATCTGGCATTGGTTGTTAGTCTGATCTGAGAAATCTGATGAGCATATTAATATAGGTCATTAGGTAAGAAAGTTAACATTGAAGTGAATACATATAAAATAGCTATTATATAGGATCAAGTTGATGGAGGGAATTGAAAAAAGAAAAGGGGGGAACTGTTGAACGCAAATATAGAGGTGGAAGGAATGAATGGAAAAGACAAAGAAGGAAAAAAAGAAGGTGGTAAATTTTTTCTTTGGATCTGTTTTTTTTTTTTTTTTTTTTTTTGGGTCTATTTGTTTTGAAAGATAGTATGTTTGTTGGGTTGCTTTGTTTATTGACTGTATACACTATGTAGGGTGGGGCAAAGAGATGTAATGGATACTAATGTTCATTCTTTTTTTTTAATATGAGAAAAAAAATCAATAAAAATTATTTGATTGAAAAAAAGTGATGAAAAGGGTCTTTCCCAGAAAGAGAAAAACGAAAAGTCATTTATGAAACTTTTATGTTACTCCTGTGTTTATCATAATTACCATGTCTAGCAGCTTTCAATATAACAGCATGATTCACTTTCAACATCTTTAATATTTCCATTGTCAAACAGCTGTGATTTAGAAATATGAATGAAGCCGTGAGCAACCACCAGCAAGTGCACACAACCAGATTTCTCTTAGGCTCGGTTCACACAGGGACGACTTGTCAGGCGACCTAGTCGCCTGACAAGTCGCCTCCCATTCTGTGCTATGGAACCGTCCTAAGGGGAGCGACGCAAGTCGCTCCGACTTAGAAAAAGGTTCCTGTACGACTTTGGGGGCGACTTGGGGCGACTTGCATAGACTTCTATACAGAAGTCGTTTTGCAAGTCGCCCGGGCAGTCATGTGCAGGTCGCCTCGGTGAGGCGACCTGCAAGTCGTGCCGCCTCTGGTGTGAACCGAGGCTTAAACTAACTTCACTCTATTGCTAGAGGCCTGACTTCAGTTGAACTATGCCCTGAAATCAGGACTAAGCCCTTAGTGACAAAATGGGGGTGGTATAAAAGGAAGGGTTTTTTTTGGTAACGAAATAAAGAAAGAAATAAGCACCTTTTTGCAGGGGTAGGCAAACTTAGAGGTGGAGCTCTACCTGAACAACATGGGAGAAGTCAAAGATCACTGGGCACAGTGTTCCTCCTCGCCTGATTTAACCTGTTCGCTGCCAGGCCCTGTGTTCTACTTTTAAACTCAGCTGACCAGGCTCATTTTTGCAATTTTTCCAATGCTTTTTTATTTTATTTTTTTCCTTACAGCTTTCAGAGTTTGTAAAAGACACCCCAAACCATATATTTTCTGAAAGCACATGACCGGTATAATAAAAAGAAGGTGCTACTGATTTTTAAGGCCTCGTGATATTTGCACAAATGTTTATCAAAACAATATTTTCACTAAAATCATTTTTCGCAGAAAAAAACACAGCAAATATTCCAGAATTCCTGCAAAATTCCTACTAAATATGAAAGCTTAACCTGTGTTGAGTTAATAAATAACAAATATTTGTAAATTTAAAATTGCGCCTCTTTGCAAAATGGTGAAACTCAAAACTACGCAAAAATGTAAATATCCAAATTTCTCTAAAAATCGAAAGGTTTTCATCTTTACTTTACAGCTTTCAGAGTGTGTAAAAAGACCCCCAAACCATACATTTTCTGAAAGCGCATGACCAGTAGAATAAAAAGAAGGTGCTAATGATTTTTAAGGCCCCTAGATATTTGCGCAAATGTTTAGCAAAACAATATTTTCGCTGAAAATACACTAAAATCATTATTAGCAGATATAAACATAGCTAATTCTACATAATTCTTGCTAAATTCCTATTAAATATAAAAGCTAAACCTGTATTAAGTTAATAAATAACAAATATTTGTACATTTTAAATTGTGCCTTTTTGCAAAATGGCGAAAATCACTTATAGCTTTCAGAGTTTATAAAAGACCCCAAAACTTTATATTTTCTGAAAGCACATGATCATTGGAATAAACAGAAGGTGCTACTGATTTTTAAGGCCACGCAATATTTGCGCAAATGTTTAGCAAATCGCTTTTTTCACACACAAAAAAAGTCCCTATTTGCACACATAAACACAGCATAACTTACTCTTGCAAAATTCCTTCTAAAGCCTCATTCAGAGACTATGTTGCTGGATTTATTTCCTAATTATGTTTTTTTTTTTTTTTTTTTTTTGGTCCTTGTATGGTCCATTATCCGAGTGTTTCAATCCCGCTAGTTCTGCAGCCATCCCCTGGGGTTTGGATTGTGTCACTGTTTAGTTATTTCTTTTTTTCCCACTGGTTGTTTTTACTTGCATCTCTGTCCAGGTGTTCCTGGATGGCTGCTGATTCCTACGCCCCCTTCTGCGGCTGAGGGCAGAAGGGACCAGTGTCGCATCTTGTCACTGCTTGCACGGGGACCCTGCCGATGCGCGTGTGGTGTGGCGCGAATACATGTCGCAATGTGCGCTGCCGTAGTTTGCGCATGAATACATTGGCCAAAACATCATGGTGCAGTGGTCCGGGGTATGTTCAAGGGTAAGACGTATGTAATGCAAGAGTTGAGTTCTGCAGTCAGTGCCAGGTTTATCAGTACATGAGCCACAGAGTGCAGGTTCCAGGAGTACAAAACAAAGAGTGCAGGAGTCAGGGGTATGTAATGTGCAGTTTAGGGGTCAGGCGAGTGCAAAATTCCCTCCACAATACTCTCACTCACTTTTATCAAACCTCCCCACTCCCCCCCCCCAAAAAGATATCAGTAATCTGCATGCATACCCCTCCCAGCAGAAATCTTTGCCCCTTCCCCCAATCCCCCCCCCCCCCGACACAAATCCTCTCCCCCTCCAAGAACAAATTCTACTCCACCCCCCAAATCCCTCCTCCAGCACTAGTCTTCTCCCCTTCCCCACTCCCAGAAAAAGTCCCTTCCCCAGTCCCCCCTACCAACACAAATCCTACTCCATAACAAAAATTCCCTTCCCCTCCCCACATAAATCCTTCTCCCTCCAAAGACTATACAGAAAGACACATACAGACACTCGTACACACTTAGGCTTGGTTCAAACATGTCCGGCCGCGGTTTCAGCGCCATTTTTAAAAAGAGTTTGTTGCGGTTTTGTTGAAGTAAACCCAGCCTTACATGCAGACACACACAGAGTCACAGCTCTGTGACTCTTCAGAGCTCTTCTGCTCTGAAACTTCTACTTACACCTGGGTCAGTGTCAGCCTGAGCGGTGGAAACACTTTCTTTGCTTGTACACACAGAGTCACATACAGACACTCATGTTCAGGCATTGACACTATACAGATGCACACACAACCTTGCTCCAGAACTCCAGACAGATATGTGGCACACCGGGATTTTTTTTAAATCTCAGGACAGTTGGGAGGTGTGCTGCAGTGAGTTAAAAGATAATCTGAAAATGATAGAATTGCACTTTATCAATTTACCTATCGAGAATAATACACACTTTCAATGTTTGTACTTTTTTTAATATTCTCAAAACAGTTTATAAATGGCTTGCATATTCCAAATAAAGGTAAATATCAATTTACCTATCAAGAATAATACACTTTCAATGTTTGTACTTTTTTTAATATTCTCAAAACAGTTTATAAATGACTTGCATATTCCAAATAAACATTTTTGTTAAAATGGTATAACAATATACTTCAAACCACTATATGCATGTTGACATTGCACTGCCACTTGGTGGTGACTACCACTTGTATCATGTTTTGGCCATCTCCACAGTTCAATAAATTCTGATGGAAGAAAAAAACTGTTTCTGTTTTTTCCGCAGATCTGGCCTCTTCTAACCCAACTTATCATGTTAACAAGTGGTTGGTTACCGCTTGTTAATAAGAAAAACTCCCGGATCTCTGTGCAGATCTCCAGCTCCTCCCACCCCCTTGCCCTGCTGATAGGAAGACATCGTCGGTGGGTCAGGAGAGCCGGGAGAGGACACACAGGCTGAATCTGGCCTCTGCTCTGCCAAAGTTAGGACTGTGCAGGGCAGGCAGAGAGTGAAAGGGGGCACTGTGACCTTAGAGAGAAAAGGGGGAAGGGCATGATTGCAAGGGGCACTGTGATGGGGAGGGGGATGTGATTGCTAGGGGCACTGTAACGTAAAGGGGCACTGTGATGTAAAGGAAACTGCACTGTAAAGGGGCACTGTAATCATTACAGTGCCCCTTTACAGTGCAGTCCCCTTCCCATCACAGCCCCCATTTACATTGCAGTTCTCAAATTTGAAGAATGCTGGGAGCAGAAGAAGGTACTTTTCTGAGTTAAAGTGGAACTAAACTTTTTAATTCAACATTACCTATATTATTTATTTTACTGCTAGAATTCGTAAATAGATAGGAAGGAATAGGAATTAGCGTTTCTTCACTTGCTTTCTGGTTTTTGGCCTAGGCCTAAATGATGTCATATAACCCACGAGGAAGGAGGGAGGGCTTTTTCACCTAAGAAGACCCTCCTATCTGCATGCCTGAGCTAAGGGCAGACGGATTGCAGGAAGTAAACGCTACACAAACTATCTTCCTTTTAAGATGGCCATGGCTAAAACTGCTAAAGGGGTCTTTTCTTTCACAGTGATTTCTAAACAAGATAATAGGATGGATGGGCAAGTTTGCTGTGAATATTAAAATTCAATTAACTAGCTTCTTCAGTTTATGGTGCTCAGATACAGTATAGTTCAGCTTAAAGAATACATAATTAAATATAATATATATTTTTAAACCATAATTTCCTGTCACTTTAAGAGATTCAAGAAAGCAAATTTGTTTTGCAAATGTACCAAAGGCTGATACTATTTATGCTTGTATTTGCATGTAAAGATTGAACAAATACCCTGTGTTTAGAGCTTAAGGCTCTATGGCTCATTCATTACAGTGCAAAATGCATGTTTTTCTCCCATGTGTACATGCTTGTAAATTGTATAATATATTGACTAGTTATATTTCATTAGAACCACCACTGATATTGGCTTTTAAGAGTGTGTCTCCTCATGTGAAATTAGAGTATTATCATACATTGTTATGTCTTCCGATACCATGCTATAAGTAAGAAAACAACACAAAACTGCTGTCAAATCACTTCAGTATGAGTTTAATGACATAGGTGTTTTACTCATGCTATAGTGCAAAAGAAAATAGTCTGTGCTTTGATGTTTACAGGGAGCCTTGACCGGTAAGGCACTAACCATAATTGCAGCACTCTGTCCAAATGTTTCAGTCATTTCACATTAATTTGTTATGGACAATTTTACAATCAAATATGAGTAGTTGACAATTGCTTAGGGCTCTCAGGTGCAACAATAACAATTCTGCGTTCCCAACTGCATTTGCAGTCAGTTTAGAAATTATATTTTGTTATAATTAAAGTGCATGTCAAGGCAAAAAGTACATCTATCCAATACTGTACATGCAAACTTCCTCATGTTTTGTCCCATTAAGGGTGCTGAATGTTGTATAAAAATAACTCCTAGAAAATCAGTGTGCTCCTAACTTACTGTTTGGATTGACAACACAGTAGCTCTTCTACCCTGAAATTCTAAGCAGTATATTTTATTGTATCCCCCACTAGTCATGAGCCAAACTGCCCTGAAATGAATGAGCCAAATCTGTCAAACTAAAAATGCCCATTTTCTGGGACAATAAGCAGGCAGGTATCAAAACAATATCATGGGAGGAGTAGGCATTGCCCTGTGGAATATGTACTAATGCAAAAACATTTTTTTTTTTAAATCCATTAAGTCAGGAGGTTTTTTTTTTTTTAAATGCTAAAAATGAAACAATAAAAAAGCCCAATTAATGTAAATAATATACTTGTGGGTTATCCTAATTCTGCTTGTGAAGGGGCACATTTACAAAGAAAAAAAATAAAATTCCCACAAAATTAAATGTCGTTGACAGCTTCACAGGGTCTACTATGTATTTTGGGGCACCTTTGGTAGGGTTTGTGTCCATTTTTTTTCTTTTCCTTTAAAGAAGCTGGCAATGAATGCCATTTGTCAACAGTTTAACTACTTGCCGCCCACACACCGTCAAATGATGTTGGGGCGGTGCCTTTCTCGTTCTGGGATGCCGTCATATGAATGGCCGCTCTCCCGCGCCATGTTGCTAGGACACGGCGCAACCCCGATCTCTAAGGAGCCGCTTCCGCGGCGCTTTAACCATGTGATCAGCTGTGTACACAGCCGGTCACATGTAAACGTGGAGATGCCGGTAATCGTTGCTCCTCGCCTCACACTGACAGAGTGTGTGGCGAGGAGAGCCAATCAGCGGCATCTCCTCACAGGGGACAACAAAACATGTAATCAAGGCACTGATCATCAGTGCTCTCATTACATTATAGCGCCACAAGTGTCACCAATCAGTGCCAGTAATCGGTGCCAACCATAAGTGCCCACATGTGCCACCAATCAGTGCCCATTAGTGATGCCAGTCAGTGCTAGCTATCAGTGCTGCCCATCACTGCTGTCTATCAGCCCATCAGTGCCACCCATCAATGCCGATCAGTGCTCATCAGTGCCGCCTATCACTGCCCACCAGTGCCACATATCAGTGCCCATAAATGCGGCATATTAGTGCCTCCTCATCAGTGCCACCTAATCAATGCCCACCAGTTCAGCCTATCAGTGCCCCCTCATCAGCGCACATCAGTGAAGAAGAAAAATTACTTATTTACAAAATTTACTGACAGAAACTAAGTAAAAAAAATGTGGACTTTTTTTTTTTTTTAGTAAAAAATAAAAAACCCAGCAGTGAATAAATACCACTAAAAGAAAGGTCTATTTGTGTGAAGAAAATTATAAAAATTTCATTTTGGTACAGTGTAGCATGACTGCGCAATTGTCATTCAAAGTGCGACAGCGCTGAAAGTTGAAAAATTACCTGGACAGGAAGGGGGTGTAAGTGCCTTGTAGGCAAGTGGTTAAACCGTGTTTTTTTTTTGTAAATGTAATTTTTGCTATAGCACATCCTACAGTAAAAGTGAAAACAAAAAATCTATAAGTCCCCAGACTGGTATGAATTTTAATGGGGTACCTCATGCAAAAAAACAAGAAACAAATACATGAGTTCCCCAGGATATCCATACCAGACCCTTGTGGTTTGCTATAGGTTTTAAAAATCATGAAGTTCCAGACCCTTAACTACTTCCAGCCCAAGGCAATTCTTGCATTCCTCTCCTACATGTAAAAATCATAATTTTTTTGCTAGAAAATTACTCAGAACCCCCAAACATTGTATATGTATTTTTAGCAGAGAACCTAGGGAATAAAATGGTGGTTGTTGCAATATTTTACGTCACATGGTATTTGTGCAATTTTTCAAACGTTTACATTTTTTACAGGTTACCAGTTTAGAGTTACAGAGGATATCTTGCACTAGAATTATTGCTCTCCCTTTAACGTTCATGGTGATACCTCACATCTGTGGTTGTAACGTCGTTTACATATGCAGGCGCGACCTATGTATACTTTCACTTCTGCGTGTGAGCACGCGGGAACGGGGGGCACTTTAATCTTTTTTTTTATTGTTTATTCTATTTTTACACTTTGCCTTTTAATATTTTTTATTTATTTTTTATTCCTATTACTAATGTGACCAGCCCTTCCCTTCCACAGATGCATGCATACCTTGATCCAACATCCGGGGCCTCTGGTGTTTGTTTACATCTTTCACTGCAAGTCTCGCTGTCCTGGCTGCACCTGCGGATTACAGCCCTATAGACTTCTATGGAACTGTGAATGAAGGGAGACAGTTCTATAGCAGTCTATGGGGTTGCATAGGCGTGGCCAGGACATTGACAATTATGACGCAGGATGTAAACAAACACCAGAAGCTGCGGCTGTCAGATTAAGGTAAACCTGCATCTGTGGAGGAAGAGGATGGTTTAGGTCAGAACCTTGTCTCAAAATTAACTTATTCTTAAAATATACTCTTGATGCATTTTGCTACACTAAACCCTTTTGCGTTGAATTTTCTTTAAAGTAGATAAATTACCTACTTAGTATTTATTATTCTATAGTTACCTACTTAAGAGGAAATATTAGCCTTTCCTACACTAACCCAAGTCAGCAACACAGACAATTAAAGCCGGGACTTGAATACTGTATTTATATGGGAGAAGGGCCCATGCACTTAATTTCTGTTGGTTGACTGCTGTAGGTGGTGGGTCAACTAATTCCTGGTCCGAGGGGTGATAGGGATTATGTGGAGATCTGAAAATGCTACAACAAGAGCACGCATTGCAATAGTACAGATAGCAGAGGAGCAGCTAGATCTGTCATCAATTATTCAACTTATTTCTAGTGAGAAACAGTAGCAATTTTGTATTTTATTTGCCCTTCACCAATCAGTAATGCCCTGTACACACGACTGGTTTTGCCGCCGGAATAAACTCCGAAGGTTTCTCCGACGGAGTTCCGACGGAATTCCGCTGAAACTGTCTTGCGTACACACGATCACACCAAAGTCCGATTGTCAAGAACACGGTAACGTACAGCACGTACGACAAGACTAGAAAAAGGAAGTTCAATACCCAGTGCGCCACCCTTTGGGCTCCTTCTGCTAATCTCGTGTTTATCTCGTGTTAGAAGTTTGGTGAGAGACGATTCGCGCTTTTCAGACTCCAGCTTTTTCAGATTGTTTTACTGCTGTTCAGTTTGTGCTTGTGGGTTTGTATCGGTTTTCAGTGCGTGTAGTCAGTTCATATCTGTTTTCTCAGTGCGTTCTTCACAGGCCTTGTTGTTCTTCAGTGCGTTCTGTTAAGTTCGTTCTGACCAGCCGACCGTTTTGAAACCATGGTGCTGGTACGTACTCGACATAGAGTTTGTGCTGTGTGGGGGCTTGGTGTTGGGGTTCATACTTTGACCCAAGTCCAGTCCATGAACAGGGCGAGGAGGATTAAAGGGACCAAGATTTGGTTACTCCAGCGTTTGACTTCCTCTTTATTTTGTTACCCAGAATAAATGGATATTTTATTTTCAATAAATACTTGCCTATGTGTTTTTCTTCAAAAAGGACAGTTTGTTTCTGAGTAGGCAGGTACATTTCAAAAATACAATGTCAAATTAACAAGGGACACCAACCTCCTTATTCAAGATAATAATGTTATTGTGGTAACTTGACACACCAAAAAAACTAATTATATGGAGATCACTAGAAAATAATTTTTAAGTAATCGTAAAGTAAATCTTGATGAAATAAAAATTTATAAAAGATGAGTATAAAAAATAATTGTAAACATTATTATGGAGATCAGGCTCTTAAAAAATAGAATATTATTCATGAGATGAGGATAAATAATGAAGAAATAAGTTTGTGAGAACTCTGTGTGAATATGAGCAGCAAAACAACTTCATTCTTCTAGCATTATAAAGAAAAAAAGAATGCGCTGCATTAACCACTTACGGACCAGCCTCGTTTTGGATTTTAGGTGTTTACATGTTTAAAACAGTTTTTTTTGCTAGAAAATTACTTAGAACCCCCAAACATTATATATGTTTTTTTTTAACACCCTGGAGAATAAAATGGCGGTCGTTGCAATACTTTTTTTGCACCGTATTTGCGCAGCGGTCTTATAAGCGCACTTTTTTTGGAAAAAATTTACTTTTTTGAATAAAAAAAATAAGACAACAGTAAAGTTAGCCCAATTTTTTTTTATATTGTGAAATATAATGTTACGCCAAGTAAACTGATACCCAACATGTCACGCTTCAAAATTGGGCCCCCTCGTGGAATGGCGTCAAACTTTTACCCTCAAAAATCTCCATAGGCGACGTTTAAAAAATTCTACAGGTTGAATGTTTTGCGTTACAGAGGAGGTTTGACCACCGTTTTCATATGTGGGCGCTACTCACGTATGCGTTCGCTTCTGCGCGCAAGCTCGTCGGGATGGGGGGTTTTTTAAAAAAATTTTTATTTTTATTATTTATTTTACATTATTTTATTTTTTTTACACTGTTTTTAAAAAAAAATTGTGTCACTTTTATTCCTATTACAAGGAATGTAAATACCCCTTGTAATAGAAAAAAGCATAACAGGACCTCTTAAATATGAGATCTGGGGTCAAAAAGATCTCAGATCTCATATTTACACTAAAATGCAATTAAAAAAAAAAAAAAAGGCATTTAAAAAAAGGACATTGAAAAAAATATGCCTTTTAAGAGGCGTGGGCGGAAGTGACGTTTTGACGTCGCTTCCGCCAAGCAGTGTCATGGAGACGAGTCTTAGCCTCCGCCACTACCGACGGCTCCGGTAAGGGGCGGAGGGCACAGGATCGCGGCGGAAGGGGGGGGGCCCTCTCCCGCCACTGAAAAAAGTGATCTCGTGGTGAATCCGTCACAAGGACCACTTTTATCAGAAACCCGACCGCCGCACGAAAACGGGGATACCGGGGTTATGGCAGCTAGCTACTGCCATGCCAACAATATCTGCCGGCAAAGTTTGGACGTACATCGGCGTGCAGCGGTCCGGAAGTGGTTAAAAGATCACAGAATTAGCAGCGTTAGGAATGTGCTAGCTCCAATACGAACACTAGTTTTACCACACTGAGCACTTCCGTCTCATACTTGCTTCAGAGCATGTGTAGTTTTTGGTCCGTCGGAACAGCATACAGACAAGCGGTTTTCACGATAGGAATTGGTTCCGTCAGAAATATTTAGAACATGTTCCATTTCTAGGTCCGTCAGATTTTTTGAAAAAAAAAAGTCAGATGAGGCATACACACGATCGGAATATGCGATGAAAAGCTTCCGTCTGACTTTTTCTATCGGACATTCCGCTCGTGTGTACGCGGCTTAAGGGTCGGTTCACACTACAACGACTTGGGATCCGACTTGTCAGTCCTCAAGTCGCCCCAAGTCGCTTGACATTGGGAATTACATTGTAGTCAATGAGAGCCATCTTAATGTACACTACTGAAGTTGCTCCGACTTCAGAAAAGGTTCCTGTACTACTTCAAGGCGACTTCTAGGCGACCTGTACCCATAGAATTCAATGGAAGTCACCTCCAAGTGGGATCTCCATCTATAGTGAAGCAACTTTACAGGAAATAGAGAAAAAGGTCACCACTACACATGCTGCCCCCTCCCTCACACACAGCACTTTCTGTATGCCGTTGTCTCTGTATGCTGTGGCCGACCTTTGTGCTTGTGATAGAAGAAGTTTATGCAGAATGTCTGCACAAAGGGAGGTAGTTCACAGAGAGCCAATTGACAATGAGACTCTCATAAGGCTTGTGAGGCAGCGCCCATGTCTTATGATAAAGGTGATCAATATTACAAGGATCAAATGAAGAGGGACAATGCCTGGCTGGAGATCTGCCGTCAAAGTTTTGAAAACTGGGACATCATGACGTTGAACGAACGTAGTGAAAAATGTAAATTAGCACCTTTATTTTAGTTATGTCTGTTTGTTATCCAGGTGTTGCACAAATAAACATCCCATGAGGCATTGTAAAATTGTGACATTCGCAGACCTGACTAGGCATGATGTGACTTGTAGTTCCTGAACAACTGGAAGGCCAGAGTATGGACGGCTATGTTTCCACTATTGCCTTCCCAAAGTTGCGCAATTTTACCGCGATGTTTTGCCGCGACTTGAAGCAATGTCTGTGTATTCTATGGACCTCAAGTCGCATCAAAGTGGGACCAAAGTAGTGCAGGGACTACTTTGAAGTCGCTGTGACTTGAAGTCGCACAGATATGAACGGTACTCATTGGAAATCATGGGGTACGACTTATCATGCGACTTTTCAGTCCCAGATCGCATGAAAAGCCGCACTAGTGGAAACCTAGCCTGAACCCTGGTGCAGACTATCACTCATCTCTAGTCCTATTGCAGAAAAGGAATCATGTTAGCTTTATGTTGTAGAACCTTTGTATATATATGTAGATATGTATATGTAGATAATGAATGATCAATATCAATGCAGCCAAAAAAAAGTTTGGTTTATTTTATTTTCACATTTTATTTATATGATACCAAAAAATAGTATGCGATACATTAACGACAGTATAGCATAGTATTAAAAACTTAAACTTAATACCTCTACATTCTTTAGACAAACAACAACAGCAGCAAAATATATATTTAAAGAACTTATCAGTGCAGTTAGGAAATAGCGTCCAATTGCCATTCTACTTTATCAGCCGGTGAAAGGAAGTATGAAGCAAATTGCTCGCGAACACTGGTACCATCGCTGGATCCCCTAGTAGCACTGAGGTGTGCTAATTTACTATATTGAAACACGCACACACACACACACACATTAACCCCTATTCTCTAGGGTCAATGATAAAAAAACATTTATCTAAGATTTGGGGCTCAGAAAGACTTTATCTAGTAAAAGATACGGAGTAAAAAACAAATATATAAATAAAAGGCTAGTTAATATATGCATATCCACATATAGCATATGTACTTACCTTGTGATAGACATCCAGGTATAGTTGAAAAACTTGTCATCATAAGCATGCAAATTACCGAACATCACCCAGAACTGGCCTCTGTTATCTCTATTTACAATGATTGGATGTATCCAGTAGCGACGTCTTCTCATCCTCATCCTCTTCCTCTCTTCCTCTCTTCCTCTTCCATCAATAATGCTACACCAGCTGTTATGACAGCTGTCATTAAATAACGCAAAGAGAACATTGTCCTCACAGGACACAGGGAACTTGGAACCAGGAAGAGAACAGGAAGAAGAATTATGTCACCAGAGCTGCTTAGCTCTGATTGGCCACAGGCAAAGTCGCCTGTCCTGGAAGTCATGTTGTAAGTCACGTTGACGTCACCTCCAAGTCGCCTTGCCAAGTCGCGCTGTAAGTCGTGTTGCCCTTGTGTGAACCGACACTAAGAGTTTTAAACAGGGCTTTTTTTCTGCCGGAACGGAGTTCCGCCACCTCGGGCAGCCCTGCCCTTTTCCTCTTGTCAGTAACACAGAGAAGTAAAGGAATCACTTCCTCCACCAGCTTCTGTGTAGTAGTGTCGGCACTGCATCCAGGGCGCATGATGGTGGATGTTTACAAATGGATGTCCCAGCAGGTCTCGATGCTGCAATAACCTACATTATTTGTAAATATGGGGCTTGGGGAGGCAGATTCTTTCTCCACCTGCAGCCTGTTACAACTGTGTGTAGCACAGAGAGGAGCGAAGTGCTGTGAAACTCCTCCTCTGCTCCGTGCTACATTCCTAATAGGCAGAGCTGCAGGAACGTCACTGTGTTGAAAAAAAAAAGCCCGGGCACAACTATCAGAGCCATGATGGCTGCATTCTGCAAGAGGTGACAGAGAGCTGTGGGTGAGGAGGACAATCTGTGAACAGGTGAGAGCTTTTTGTGTGGGGGTGGGGAGGATTTGTGAGAAAGCTGGAAGGAGGGATCTGTGAAAAAGGTGAGAGAGCTGGGGGGGGGGGGGTGTTTGTGAAAGGATAAGAGAGCTGGGGAGAGGGGGATCTGTAAAAAGGTGAGAGATTTGTGCAAAGGGGAGAGCTGGAAAAGGGGGGAATTGTGCAGAGGTTATAGCAGGGAAGGGGGTTTGCAGATTGTGCAGAGGTGAAAGCTGTGAGGATAAGCTGTAGATAGGGGTGCTGAGGTGAGTTGTGGACTGGGGGTGTGATCTGTGGGGGGAGGGGTGCAGAGGTGAGATGTTAATGGGGTAAAAAGGTAAGTTGTGGACGGGGTGCTAAGGTGAACTGTGGAAAAAGTGCAGAGTTGAACTGTGTATGGGGCAGAAGAGGTGTGTTGTGGATGGGGAGGTGTGTATGTGGCCTGTGGATTTTTGGCACAGAGCTGAGCTGGGGTTGGGCACAGAGGAAAGCATGGTGGTGTGCAGAGGCGAGTAATTGATGGTTGCTTTGAGGGGTGGAGGATTTTTGCTTGGAGAGGACAATGGAACTTTGCTGGGGGGCAGCAAATTATACAGAGTTCAGTAACCAAGAGTATGTCATGTATGGCAGGGTATGCAGGGTGCAACAGTGAGGATTTAGTAAAATACCTTGTACATCACATAGTCATAACTATATGCTGTGCTATACATTACATACCTCTTACAGTCATATGTTACATTAATGGCCCCTGCATAATACTAATGAATTCTGCACCCTGTACAATGGGTTTTACATTACGTACTCCTGACCCCTGCACACTGTATGCTGGACTGCGCATTACACTCTATATTACATATTCCTGACCACTGTACACTGTACACAGGGCTGTATGTTGAATACAGATGTCAGCAGTCAGGAGTATGTAAAGTACAACACAACTGACAGAGTGCAGTGGTCAGAAGTATGTAACAGCCTAGTATAAAGAGAACAGGGGTCATGATTATATAATGTATAGCACAGTATGCAGGGATAGTGGTTAGGAGAGTGTATCATTTTCCTCAGATTATGTATGTACAGTGTACATTACATACTCCTGATCATAGTCTCTATGCTGTGCTGTATGGTACATACTGTACCTTTTCATGTGTACTGTACATGTTTATGGCTACTGCATCCTGTATGATATGCACTTCTCTGCACTACACAATACATACTCCTGAGTCCTGTACTCTGTGTTTAACTTTTCTGAACCTCGCGCCTTGCGATACACAGTTCTGAGCCTCAATCACACCCACTATTTGGCAATCTCGTAATTTTCACCTCTAAAGGAAAGTGTGGCTGGGGGGGTGCAGTTGTGGTGGGGGGCGGGGTTGTGGGTGTTGTTGGGATGGGGGAGGGTTCCAGCACCTATTTTCTGAGAAAAAAAGCCCTGGTTTTAAATATTTATTGTGGTGGAGTTATAGAACAATAATTGAGCCTAGGTTCAGATTCCCAAAAGTAGTTCCTGTACTACTTTTGGCCGATTTCGGGGTGCGATTTGTATAGACATCTGTGTAGCAACCCGCACAGATGTCTCTGAAATTGCCCCTGAAGTCGGACTGACATGGGGGTATGAAACCCACATGAACTCGCACGATTTCAATCCCATTGTCAGTGTGAACCTGGGCTTAGAAACTGAGTATACTGTTCAGAAAACTTTTGCAGATCTGCTGTTCTTGACATCGTAAGATTCCATAGCAAGCACTGCAGAATGGGGTACTGTCTGATGTACAGGGTTCATGAGTACTTTGTCATTGATGACCTCTTGCTGATTTTGCCATTTACTTTAAAGCAGAATTTTAGTCTGCATTGTGGTAGGTGTGCAAGTATGCACAGAGTATTTACACATTATTGCACCCTCACCTGCCAAAGCAATCCCCCCAGCAATGAGATGTCTGCCATTTCCCTCATTACTACCCAAAGCATGGAAAGAATGTACACTAAGCTGCGCATGTGCGGCTCAATGTGCACTCAGGTTAGGAAGAAGCGTTTATGGCAGACGTATAGAATCTTTCCTGCTATAAAAGCTTACCAGCTAGCAAGTTTTCATGTGATATCAGAAGGGGGTGGGGCCCCGCTCTTGCCTATATAACAGCTGTCAAAGCCAAAAGACAGCAGTCGCCGGGAGGCCTCCCATGGAGGCGGATTTTTTTCGTCTCTTTTTCTATTTTTCGGATCTGTCGGGCGGCGTGATTGACGATATCAAAAGACACTTTTTTTTTTGTTTTTTTTTTTAAATAAAGGAATTGTTAAAAACGGTCTATTGTGATTTTTACTTTTTGACACTTTTTTTTGGTGAATGGATAGGGGGGTACAATGTACCTGATACCCGGTCACCAAATGGGTATCTGGATCTGGGGGCCCCCTTGTTAAAGGGGCTTCCAGATTCTGATAAGCCCCCCACCCGCAGACACTGAAAACAACGGCCAGGGTTGTCGGGAAGAGGCTCTTGTCCCCATCATCATGAGGATAAGGTGCTTTGGGGTGCCCAATGTTGAGGGCATGTGGCCCAGTATGGTTCAGGAGGGGAGGGTGCTCACTAGCTCCCCCATCCTGTCTTCCAGGCTGCATGCTCGGATAAGTGTCTGATATGGATTTTGGGGGGGAACCCATGCCAATTTCTTTTTAAATTGTGGCACGGAGTTCCCCTTAAAATCCATACCAGACCCTAAGAGCCTGGTATGGACTGGGGGGGGAACCCACGCCAATTTCTTTTTATATTGTGGCACGGAGTTCCCCTTAAAATCCATACCAGACCCTAAGAGCCTGGTATGGACTGGGGGGGAGCCCACGCCAATTTTTTTCCTTGATTTTTCACCTATATTGCCAGGAGCCGGCAATAAATTACAGCCACAAACAAGTTTAAATGACATTTTTTCCTTTAGAAATGTAATTTTGCTCTTACACTGTTCTACACATTGCACAGATGCGCCACTTTACAGGCAGACTAAGGGGAACCCCCCAGGCACGATATTTGAAGGAATATATTTAATTTTTATTGTTTCACTTTAAGCATTAAAAAAATCACTGCTCCTGAAAAAACGGTCATTTTAAAAACTTTTTTGCATTGATACATGTCCCCTAGGGCAGTACACTTTCTATGGCAATAACTTGTATATAAGCCTTTAAGCGCTTCCCGACCACCTCACACAGATATACTGTGGCAGAAGGGCACGTACAGGCAGATTAACGTACCTGTACGTTGCCCTTTAAGAGGCGGCTCGCGTTCACCCGCACGCACGCCAGGAGCTCCATGACCGTGATTGCGGGTCCCGCGGACATCGATGTCCGCGGGCATACCCGCGATCGTCTCACGGTGAGGAAGAACAGGGTGATGCTAATGTAAACAAGCATCTCCCTGTTCTTCCTAATGACACTGACACGGATCGCGCTCCCTGTAAACGGGAGCGGTGATCAGTGATGTGTCACACACAGCCCCTCCCCCCCACAGTTAGAATCACTCCCTAGAACACACTTAATCCCTACAGCGCCACCTAGTGGTTAACCCCTACACTGCCAGTGTCATTTTTACAGTAATCGGTGCAATTTTATAGCATTGATTGCTGTATTAATGCCAATGGTCCCAAAAATGTGTCAAAATTGTCCGATGTGTCCGCCATAATGTGGCAGTCATGATAAAAATCGCTGATCGCCGCCATTACTAGTAAAAAAAAAAATTATCAATAAAAATGCCATAAAACTATCCCCTATTTTGTAGACGCTATAATTTTTGCGCAAACCAATCAATAAACGCTTATTGCGATTTTTTTTTCCCAAAAATATGTAGAATACGAATTGGCCAAACCTAAGGGAAAAAAATGTTTTTTTTTTATATATTTTTTGGGGATATATATTATAGCAAAAAGTAAAAAATAATGCGTTTTTTTCAAAATTGACGCTATTTTTTTGTTTATTGCGCAAAATATAAAAAACGCAGAGGTGATCAAATACCACCAAAAGAAAGCTCTATTTGTGGGAAAAAAAGGATGTCAATTTTGTTTGGGAGCCACGTGGCACGACCGCGCAATTGTCAGTTAAAGCGATGCAGTGCCGAATCTCAAAAAGTGCTCTGCTCAGGAAGGGGGTAAATTCTTCCGGGGCTGAAGTGGTTAAAATGAGCACTTTTAATATTTCATGTTCGTGTCCCATAGACTTTAATAGGGTTTGCATGTTCGCTAGAACTTTTTGTCTGTTCGCATATTCTGGTGCGAATGGGGGGGGGGGGTGTTTGGCCCATCCCTAGTAATGATTGTGTTGTGTAATAGTGGTTTGCCTCATACAGGGCTGCATGATCAGCACATGTACTAGCTACCTCATTTATGCTGAGACAAGTACATGTTCCCCTTAGCACACTGAGATAGAATTGTCCTGGCACTCATGGGGTCATCCAGGGACTTTGGAAATTCTTGTGGCTTGCCCCCTTAGCATGAGCTCACCTCCTCCACTACTGGTCTGACCTATGCTGCATCCAGTAGCTGTGCTTCCACATTCCTGCTACAGGCCATACAGGCATGAGTCCCCACAGCAGCCCACACTCAAGTCTGTTACCAGGAGACGTTCTCAGCATTGATTAGGAGATGAACAATGATTTACTTAAGCAATTTGCCAGTGTGAACATCTGTCATCCTGATGCCAGGAGATGGCACACATCTTCAGTTACAAACGGCAGAAGTTAATAGTCGGAGAGGTGGAGCGTTTTGAGGAGTAGAACGTATCTTACAGGGATTCCCTATAGTCCTTAAAGTCCTGCATCTCTCCTTGCTTGCTTGCTCTTCCCTCTAAGGGGAAACTCTGACATACAGTCAGGTTCATAAATATTGGGACATTGACACAATTCTAATATTTTTGGCTCTATACACCACCACACTGGATTTGAAATGAAACAAACAAGATGTGCTTTAACTGCAGACTTTTAGCTTTAATTTGAGGGTATTTACATCCAAATCAGGTGAACGGTGTAGGAATTACAACAGTTTGTATATGTGCCTCCCACTTTTTAAAGGACCAAAAGTAATGGGACAATTGGCTGCTCAGCTGTTCCATGGCCAGGTGTGTGTTATTCCCTCATTATCCCATTTACAAGGAGCAGATAAAAGGTCCAGAGTTCATTTCAAGTGTGCTATTTGCATTTGGAATCTGTTGCTGTCAACTCTCAATATGAGATCCAAAGAGTTTTCATTATCAGTGAAGCAAGCCATCATTAGGCTGAAAAAACAAAACAAACCCATCAGAGAGATAGCAAAAACATTAGGTGTGGCCAAATCAACTGCTTGGAACATCCTTAAAAAGAAAGAACGCACCGGTGAGCTCAGCAACACCGAAAGACCCGAAAGACCACAGAAACAACTGTGGTGGATGACCGAAGAATTCTTTCCCTGGTGAAAAAAACACCCTTCACAACAGTTGGCCAGATCAAGAACACTCTCCAGGAGGTAGGTGTATGTGTGTCAAAGTCAACAATCAAGAGAAGACTTCACCAGAGTGAATACAGAGGGTTCACCACAAGATGTAAACCATTGGTGAGCCTCAAAAACAGGAAGGCCAGATTAGAGTTTGCCAAACAACATCTAAAAAAGCCTTCACAGTTCTGGAACAACATCCTATGGACAGATGAGACCAAGATTAACTTGTACCAGAGTGATGGGAAGAGAAGAGTATGGAGAAGGAAAGGAACTGCTCATGATCCAAAGCATACCACCTCATCAGTGAAGCATGGTGGTGGTAGTGTCATGGCGTGGGCATGTATGGCTGCCAATGGAACTGGTTCTCTTGTATTTATTGATGATGTGACTGCTGACAAAAGCAGCAGGATGAATTCTGAAGGGTTTTGGGCAATATTATCTGCTCATATTCAGCAAAATGCTTCAGAACTCATTGGACGGCGCTTCACAGTGCAGATGGACAATGACCTGAAGCATACTCCGAAAGCAACCAAACAGTTTTTTAAGGGAAAGAAGTGGAATGTTATGCAATGGCCAAGTCAATCACCTGACCTGAATCCGATTGAGCATGCATTTCATTTGCTGAGGACAAAACTGAAGGGAAAATGCCCCAAGAACAAGCAGGAACTGAAGACAGTTGCAGTAGAGGCCTGGCAGAGCATCACCAGGGATGAAACCCAGCGTCTGGTGATGCCTGTGCGTTCCAGACTTCAGGCTGTAATTGACTGCAAAGGATTTGCAACCAGGTATTAAAAAGTGAAAGTTTGATGGATGATTGTTAATCTGTCCCATTACTTTTGGTCCCTTAAAAAGTGGGAGGCACATATACAAACTGTTGTAATTCCTACACCGTTCACCTGATCTGGATGTAAATACACTCAAATTAAAGCTGAAAGTCTGCAGTTACAGCACATCTTGTTCGTTTCATTTAAAATCCTGTACTGTAATTGTGTTGTCTCCCCTATACATTGTAAAGCACTGCGTAAACTGTTGGCGCTATATAAATCGCGTATAATAATATAATAAAAAAATCCATTGTGGTGGTGTATAGAGCCAAAAAGATTAGAATTGTGTCGATGTCCCAATATTTATGGACCTGACTGTATGTCCTTACAGCCTCCTTCTTTTTGTAGCTTGATTCTCAGTTCTTATTTAGTAGTATTTGTATGACAATTCCACAGGATCTAAGGTGATTGCTAGGTATGCTATTATTCTAGAGGACAATAGAGCACTAAAATCTCATCATGACATATTAAAATGGATTTAAAAGTTATTTTTGATATTAGTAATTCATTTCTACAAGATAAAATATTAATATACGGTAGACTGTTAAATTAAAACAACATTCATAAATCAGGTATTATAATGTGAAGTGGCGATCAGTGTTCAAAACTTGAAAATTTGGGATAGATTAAGATTGTTATGTAAACGTGGGAATGGCTTTTTAACATTACATGTTCAGGGATAATAGTTGCTGGTGTTTGATTTTTGTATTCAGAAACACAAGGAATACCTATGCAGTCAACCTTTAAAGGGCATAGTGTTGTTTCTAGAGTGGAATGTGTGAACATGGAACTCAAATATTTGTATAACATTTGGCCTCTTATAAAATCAAAAGAAAATCAGATAAAGGCAACTACTGGTATTTCATATGTGTTTTGTTGCAGCATTGATTTGACTATATTCATTTTAATCACTTAAGCCCTGGAAGGATATACCCACTTCCTGACCAGGCCATTTTTTGCGATACGGCACTGCGTAGCTTTAACTGACAATTGCGCGGTCATGCCACGCTGTACCCAAACAAAATTGATGTTCTTTTTTTCCTACAAATAGAGGTTTCTTTTAGTGGTATTTGATCACCTCTGCAGTTTTTATTTTTTGCGCTATTAACAAAAAAATGCCAACTTGTATTCTGCTACATATTTTTGGTAAAAAAAACTAAACAATAAGCATATATTGATTGGTTTGCGCAAAAGTTATAGCATATACAAAATAGGGGATAGATTTATGGCATTTTTAGCGGGATTGTGGAAGACAGATCGGACACCTAACTGACAGTTTTGACACTTTTTTGGGAACCAGTGACATAGTGATAAGTGCTAAAAAATATGCACTGACATTGTACTAATGGCACTGGCAGGGGTTAAATGTGTTTTCTAACTGTATGGGGGGTGGGCTGCCTGGAACAACACACACAGATCAGTCTTCCGGTTACACACAGACAGGATCTGTGTGTGATACCCTGTCAGAACGGAGATCTGCCTTGTTTACTATGGCAGATCCCAGTTCTGTCACTGCGGGGAATGATCGCAAGCAGCTAGCGGACATCGAGTCCGCTGGACCTGCTGTTTGACTCCCCTGCTGGGCAATGGGTGTGCGTGCGCCCACAAATTGCCGTGTACGAGCCCGACGTACACCTATGGCGATCTGCGCAGCCAAGCCAACCTGCCACAGGCTGGTCGACAAGTGGTTAAAGCTAAATTTTTTTTTTCAAACATTACCAACGCTAGTTCATTTAAAGTGTTCATATTACAACTGACTTAGGTAGGTTTCCCTCTTTCACTTCTATCAATTAGTGGGCATGGCTTGAAAGAAGTGAGCATATCTCAGTGGACATAAGGTGTGGCATACTTATAGTAAGCATGGTAAAATAGGGACAAATTCAAGAAAAGACACTTTTTTATTAATCACAACCATTTTTACTCAGTTATTCAGTTTAACAGGATATTCCATCCTTTCCACGATTTGTTTGTGCAACTATTATTCTCCATGAAATGTTTAGAGATCCAAATGCCGATGTGTTCTGAACAATTACCAGAGACCGCTGATAAGTTACAAACACTATCAAAGCTGTTGCTCTGTTAAAGAGACTTGTACAGACCCATACAAACCTATTGTATATATTCAGTTTTACATGAAGATGTGTTAATATTATTATACAACAGTTTCTGCAGTGCTTTACAATGTGAGGGCAGACAGTACAGTTACAATACAATTCAATACCGGAGGAATCACAGGGCCCTGCTCTTTAGAGCTTACAATCGAAAAGGGAGGGTCAAGTAATACAAAAGATTATAACTTTGGGGATAAGCTGATGGAGAAAATAAAAGTAGAGTTATTAGGTAGGGGCAGGGTAGGCTTCTCTGAAGAGAAGGGTTTTCAGGATCATATAAAAGTGGACAGAGTAGGAGTTAACAGATTGGGGTAGGGGATTCCATAGGATGGGAGATACTCTGGAAAAGTCCTGGAGGAGGGTTAGTTATGGGATATTGGGTAATACTGGTATCCTTGCTCCCTGGATTTTACAAAAAGGATAATTATTGCAGTTGCCTCTTTGGGCTCATGAGGTCCTCCTAGTGCAGCCGCATTAATGACCCCCTCAATATTTCATTTCTAACTTTTCCACTGACAAGTAAAAAAAATGTATTTGCTGGAGATGGACTTTAACCACTTGCTGACCAGCCGCCGTCATTCTACAGCGGCAGGTCAGTACAATCCCACGAACCGTTGTAGCTGTACATCGGTCCCTTTAAGCAGGATAGCAGGCGCGTGCTGCACTACAGAGGTGCCGATGCGTGTGACCGGCGGTTGCAATGACCGCCGTCCATGTGCGACTGCAGGTACGAGAGCCAGAATAGGGAAGTTTGTGTTTGTAAACGTACAAATCCCTGTTCTGTGAGGAAAGGAGAGAGAGATTGTGAGTTCCTACTAGCTAGGGACAACGATCTGTCATTTCCTCCAGTCAGTCCCATCCCCCCACAGTTAGAACACACACTAGGGAACACAGTTAACTCCTTGATCACCCCCTAGTGTTAACCCCTTCCCTGCCAGTGACATTTGCACAGTAATCAGTGCATTTTTATAGCTCTGATCGCTGTATAATTGTCAATGGTCCCAAAAATGTATCAAAAGTGTCCGATCTGTCCGCCATAATGTCGCAGCCCCGATAAAAATCGCAGATTGCTGCCATTACTAGTAAAAAAATAAGAAGAAGAATACATATATGGCCTAAACTGTGGAAAAAATTCGCTTTTTAAAAAAAAAAAAAAAAAAAGAGGATATTAATTATAGCAAAAAAGTACAAAATATTGTAGCTTTTTTTTTCAAAATTGTCACTTTTTTTCGTTTATAGCGCAAAAAATAAAAAACGCAAAGATGATCAAATACAACCAAAAGAAAGCTCTATTTCTGGGAAAATAAGGATATCAATTTTGTTTAGGTACAGCATCGCACGACCGCGCAATTGTCAGTTAAATCGATGCAGTGCCGCATCGCAAAAAATGGCCTGGTCATTGAGCAGCCAAATCTTCTGGGGCTGAAGTGGTTAAAAAGTAAAAAGACTTATACACAAAATTTCCTTACCTTTTTCCACTGCCTTAAAATAGAATTACAGTATAGGCAAAACTTTTTTTTTCATTTTGGATAAAGTAAGGGAGGGTTATAACCCATGTCAGATTTTGTTTCGCTATCTGTGTCCAATTGTGGAGATTTCCCTTCACTTCCTGTCCCATGGAAGTGAGAGGAAATCCCTCCAAATTAAGGGAATTCCTTGGGGACCCCCAGATCACCAGAACAAGTGTCCCTATTGGAAGATTTCCCCTCTTACTTTTCTGGGGACAACCCAAAATTGGGGATTTTCTTTTACCTTCACTTTCAATTATAACGATAAACGGGACAAATTGAGAGGGTGAATCTCCTTGCCGGGAGCAAAGTCAGCAATCAAAATTGACAAGTGTTCTAATCCCTCTTCTAAAACTAAAAAAAAAGTTTTGTCTTTATTTATACTTTAGGCAGATGTAGCCCACCTCCCCCCTCAAGCCCTCTATATCTAGATATCTAGGTATAAACCATTTTACCTGATGAGGATAGGAGACAGTTTTGCGGACATCAGTTGCCGAAGCCCGGGGAGGATTGCAGAGGGTATAGACAGTGAGATCTAGGTAAGCATAGACATTTGGGGGGCAGGTTAGCTACATTTGCAAAGGGGAAAATGGTAAGGGAATTTTATTTACGGCTGAAGTTATAACAAAAAAAAAAGTTCTCTATAGCCTTAGTGACCTAACTTACTGGTAATGAAGTATGTCCCACATTGCGCAGGCTGCTGGATCCTGCAGAAATCTTGGGTGCAGGGATGCCCTATCCATTTTCTGCTGCTGAATGTCTGGTACTGCAATGGTTAATAGTTCCATATCTTCTGTGAAGCTGCAGTGGACACACTCCCAAAAGGGACCTGCCCCCTCCATCTTCATTGAGGAAAAAAAGTTGTTTCATAGGGATTAATTTACTAAAATAAAAGCACTCAGAATCTGGGGCAGCTGTGCATTGTAGCCATCAGCTTGTTCAATTTAAGCTTTGCTAATAAAACCTGGAAGCTGATTGGTTTCTATGCACAGCTGCACCAGATTTTTCACTTTCCACTTTTAGTAAGGCTCTGTTTCCACTAGTGCGACTTTTCATGCGACTTGGGACTGAAAAGTCGCATGACAAATTGTATCCCATGATTTCCAATGAGTACCGTTCATATCTGTGCGACTTCAAGTCGCAGCGACTTCAAAGTAGTCCCTGCACTACTTTGGTCCCACTTTGATGCGACTTGAGGTCCATAGATACAGGCATTGCTTCAAATCGCGGTAAAAAGTCGCGGTAAAATCGCGGTAAAAAATCGCGGCAAAATCGCGCGACTTTGGGGACGCAATAGTGGAAACATAGCCTTAATCTCTTTTAGGTGTCCCTTTATGAAACAGCGGTAAAATACAAATTCAGTTCTCAGGCATTCTCAGAGGAGATCGCTCTCCTCTGAGTGCCTGTTTATGAAAGTGTGTAGATCGCTTCTCATGTTGAGTTGAGAAGCGATCTACAAACACCGGGAACTCCTGAGAACGGCTCCTCTCACTGTAATCTCGTGTGAGGGTAGCAGGATTACAGTATGAGGAAGCATAGAATACAAAAGTTTAACACATGAACACACATGCAATCTGATTCTGGTCCAAACAGAAAAAAGGGTTCTGTGCGTGTTTGCACCAAATGCGGTGCGATATCAGCCATACTATCTGTACGGCTAATATCACACCACACAGACATCACATGTAATGTGAATGGCAGTGCGCTGCGAATTACATGCGATGCCTGTGCGATGCCTGTGCGATGTCTGGCATAAGTTAAAGTAAGTAAAAGTTAACGACACCCCCAAATCAGTTCGCATATCGCAGTGCGATCTGCAAACTCGGACAGGAATCGGATCGCATGGGTGTGAACACCCATGCGATCCGATTCTGCTGCGGACCAAAAAAAGGGTCCTGTACGAGTTTGGTCTGAATGCAATGCAAATTCAGCCATACTATCTGTATGGCTGAAATCGCATCGCACAGAGATCGCATGTGATTTTGCACTGCAGTGCGGTGCGAATCACATCCGATCTCGGACACCGCAGCAGTGGGAACCAGCCCTAAATCATATTGCATTTGCACCAAAATGGTACAGGACCCTTTATTTGGTCCGCACTGGAATCGGATCGCATAGGTGTGAACACCCATGCGATCCGATTCCTGCACCATTACATAGTTCGCACTGCGATCTGTGAAATGATCTGGTGGTGTCATTAACTTTACATTGACACCCGCAGTGGTGCGCAGATGTCAATGTAGGTGCGATGTGGAAACCCGCACAGGAATCACGCTGATTCACGCATCGCACAAGTGTGAACCCAGCCAGAGACGTGAACATCTAAAAAAATATATATATAGGAGCTGCTGGTTTGAAGCGGGCTGTTACCGTCACCTGTGTAACCTCAATTTCACCAGAACCGGGTCTAGGGTCCCGTTGAGCTTAATACCAAACAGTGTAAGCACCAAACACATGAGTATCTTTTCCAATGCTTTAATAAAGAGTAACTGAAGGAAGTAGCAGGAAAGAGGTAGAAGAAGAGTTGCAGGGAAGTTCAAATACCTTTTCTTGATGTAGTATTAAGAATTGGAATCTTGTAGATGAACGTACTTTCCTTTTAGAGTTGAATCTTTGCCCCCCGAATAGGTTTCTCTCACTAACCTAGCAGCCAGTACGCAGCACGAACGAAAGTCTCTGCCACAGACTTGAATGAAATAGAAACCCGTACGATCCTCTGCCACAGGATGTAATGGTTTATGATGAATAGCAAACACAGCACTAGAACCTTTAAGCCGACCCGGCAGTACTATGTGGAAGATTAACTTTAGAATGTGTCCTCCAACTGAGTCACCAGGCCCCTCTCCAGACCAGCACTCTGCATGATCCTTCCATGACGGGTCCTCCCCTGGGATCTTTTCAGTTGTCCAGCTTCTTCCCATTAGACAGACAGCACAGGACCATTCCCTCGCCGCTGTGGTAGACCCCAGACAGGCTTCTGGGACACACACACACGCTGCAGCAACGTGGTCCTCCCGATCGGAGGACCACGCGGTAGTACTCCTAACACATACCTGACGGCCAGCAGGTGGAACGAAAGACCCTAAAACATGGCGTCTGTCCCATAAATACCCTCTCCAAGAATGCAACTCAGAGGACCACCTCCACCGAGTTATCTCCGGGACAGAGGAGCACTCATACGCTTCAGTGCGTTGCCTATCCAACACGGACCCATGGTGACAACGACACCCACAGGCACAGTGTGAAACTACATGCAACACAGCCAAACTGGAACAGAGGCAAATCTGACTACGTATGAAACAGCCCACTAAATTTACCTATAAACGGTAGATTGAAAATCTACCAGCGCTACATACATTATATATTTATATCTATATATATATATTTATCTCTCTCTCTCTCTCTCTCTCTCTCTCTCTCTCTCTGATATATATATCTATATAGATATATATATCTAGTCAAAAGACTTCTTGCTTTCTCCAGAATACTCAGCCAGTTTCACGCTTCTCACTCCGATTCTCCACCTCTGAAATGGTGAATCAGAAAGTGAGAATTCTGTCAGAGATCGCCAGTTAAGTGCTGAGATCGCACCTTCATAAACTGGCCGTTTCTGTGACAGTCAGTTACAGATTCTCACTCCGCTGATTATCTCATGTTTCATAAACTGGTAATGACCTGAGATCAGCGGTGAGACTCGGGATCGCCGCTGATCTCAGTTTCATTAAAGGACACCATAGTGTGCACTGCATGTAACACAATCTCTGTATGGGGGAGAAACCAATGGAGGTAGAGGGAGAAGAGGGTGGGTCCCCATTATGAGCGTGTTCAATGCAGCTTCTTGGAGCTATTAACTCCCTCAAGTTCAGAGCCAAGAAGAGGACTGGGCATCATTGCACAGATTTCTACAGGATCCAGCTGCCTACACAAAATGGGACATCCTTCATTACAGGTAAAGTTGGTTACTAAAGCTATAGAGATTTTTTTTAAGCAAAATTTTGGCTTTAAATGTTTCGTTACACTTCTAGACCTAAATGGAAAAGGTCAATAGATTTAAAGCAGTCCAAAAAAAACAAAAAAAAAACGGGCAGGATCTTTTTTTTTTTTGCAGAAAAGACATGCAATATCTCTTGTACAATACAATTAACTTTATGAACATGCCTGTTTGCAGTCTTTTGCAGAATGGGCACAGAGCTGTGCTTGCACATTTTTGGCAAGATGCCAGCAGTGTGCTGAAGTGAATGGCTTCCACACACGCGCAGTAGTGATGTCACCCTACATTGGCAAATGAAGACAGTTGAAGACCAGCACCTGAAAAAAGCCAAGGAGAAGATGCTGCTGCTGGCAGGGGGCCTCATGGGCATCACAGTATTGGAGTAGCAGAAGATATCGCTGACTGTAGTTTCACTTGAAATGAAGTAGGGTTTCTGTTAAAAGTTACTTTATCTGTGTTGTTATAACAAGTTGGAAGTCTTTAAAATATTCATACCAATGTTGTTTTCGGCAGTATATTTACATTGTGCCTACTAGCTCATGTGCAGAGTATGCTACAGTCAAAGCATTCTTCTGTGCTAACGGTTTCAGTTGCCAGTGTGCTTATGTCAGCTTTGAACTAAACATTAAAATCCTCAAATGGATAGTGTCATAATTGATCACAAGTATCAGTGGCAGATCTAAATATGCAAAAAGAAACAAAGCAGGGCGCCAGGTAAGTATATGAATAAAAACAACACTTTAGCCGCTTGCCGACCAGCCGCCGTCATTATACTGCGGCAGGTCGGCACGATCCCGTGAACTGTCGTAGCTGTACGTCAGCTCCTTTAAGCGGGATAGCAGGCACTGGGGGGGTGCCGATGCTCGTGGTTGAAGGTCGCGATGACCGCGGGCCACGAGCGAACGCAGGCACGAGAGGCAGAATGGGGACGTGTGTGTAAACACACAAATCCCTGTTCTGTTCTTTGAGGAGAGACAGATCCTGAGTTCCTAATAGCTAGGAACCACTATCTGTCATCCCCTTTAGTCAGTCCCCTCCCCCTAGAACACACAGTCAGGGAACACAGTTAACCCCTTCCCTGCCAGTGACATTTACACAGTAATCAGTGCATTTTTATAGCACTGATCACTAGAATTGTCAATCGTCCCAAAAATGTGTCCAATGTGTCCGCCATAATGTCACAGTCACGATAAAAATCGCAGATCGCCGCCATTAGTAGTAAAAAATAAATAAATAATTAAAAAATGCCATAAATCTATCCCCTATTTTGTAGACGCTATAACTTTTGCGCAAACCAATCAATATACGCTTATTGCAATTTTTATTACCAAAAATATGTAGAAGAATACATATCGGCTTAAACTGAGGAAAAAATTAGCTTTCTTTATCGTACATCATGGGACACAGAGCCATAGTTATTAACTTAATGGGTATATAGGCACCTTCAGGTGATGGACACTGGTATACCCAATACAGGAAGTTCACTCCCTATATAACCCCTCTTCCTTCCAGGAGTACCTCATTTTTTTCGCCAGTGTCTAAGGTGTTGGTCACGAGCGAAAATGTGCTCTGAAAAGCTCCAAGCTGGAGGGATCCCTGCTGGATTTAAACAGCCTCCATAGACCGGATCCATCCAAAGTGACACTGAGGCCAAGGTGGATGGTAACCGGGCCTCGCTTAAGAAGAATGAGGTTTTTGCCTGTAACGCCTCTCTTTGTAGGGCTGGACCCCAGGAGCCAGGACTTTTTTGGTCATGCTACATTACCTAAAGTTTTTCCTGAGGGGTGCTATACAGGTCCAAGGGAGTGGAGCCCCTATAATAGGGACCCGGTCCTTGAAGGTTTGATAGACGCAGCCCGCCATGATGGGTGAAGTTTGGATCTGTCCGTTACAGCAGTATCCCACGAGGAAAAGGTAAGGGAAGAAGCCTAGGAACTTCTTGCCTCTTGGAGGTGTTCTTGCCTCAGGCAAAAATCAACTCCATAATAGAGTTGGTGCAGATGGTCAGGTCGAAAGGAGATCCCTCCATTCACCTTTGCATGAGGTTGTTAGGAAAGATGGTGGCTTTATTCAAAGCAGTTCCCTATGCCCAGTTCCATTGTTGGGAAAACAGTATTCTGTCTGCTTGGAACAAAATGTTTCAAGCTTTATACTTGCCAATGTGGCTGTCCCCAACGGTATCCCAAAGCCTCAATTGGTTGTTACTAACCCAGAATCTGCTGAAAGGAAAATCCTTCAGACCAGTTATCTGGAAAGTGGTAACGACAGACGCCAGCCTTTCAGGCTGGGGAGCAGTACTAGAGAAGACAACTGTCAAGGGACAGTGGTCAAGAACTGAAAGAGCCTTGCCCATCAATATCCTGGAGATTCGGGCAGTGCGTCTGGCTCTGAAGGCCTGGACTTCCAGGTTACGGGGTTGTCCTGTCAGGATCCAATCCGACAATCCCACAGCGGTAGCCTATATCAATCACCAAGGGGGCACCAAGAGTCTTGCAGCACAGACAGAGGTGAACCATATTCTATTTTGGGCAGAAAGGAATGTTCCGTGCCTGTCGGCAGTCCTTATTCCGGGAGTAGAGAATTGGCAGGCGGATTACCTGAGTCGCCAGCAGTTATAGGGAACAGATGTGTTGGTGACCCAGTGGGATCAGTTCTCACTGATCTATGCATTTCCCCCTATTCAGTTGCTACCTTGACTTCTTTGCGGAATCAAGCTGGAAAGAAAGCCAGTAATTCTGGTAGCACCAGCATGGCCCAGAAGGTCATGGTATGCAGAAATCGTAAAGATGGCAATGGAGGATCCATGGTCCCTTCCACTACGGCCAGACCTCCTCTCACAGGGGCCGATATTCCATCCTACCTTACGAACGCTAAATTTAACGGCTTGGCTATTGAAACCCACATTCTGAAGAAACGTGGGCTTTCCAGGTCAGTTATCTCTACTTTAATTAATGCAAGGAAGCCAGCTTCCAGAACTATATATTAGAGAGTCTGGAGGGCTTATGTTTCCTGGTGTGAATCCAAGGGTTGGCACCCTCGGAGATATATCATAGGCAGAATTCTTGCCTTTTTACAATTAGGGGTAGAGATGAAGTTGGCCTTGAATACTATTACTGTCTCAGCTTTATCGGTTTTATTTCAAAGACCACTTGCTACACATTCTTTAGTCTGGGGTTTCATGCAAGGGGTGATGTGGATTAATCCGCCAATTAGATCACCTTTGAATCCTTGGGACTTGAAATTAGTTTTGTCAGTGTTACAAAAACAATCATTTGAACCGATACAGCATATTCCCTTAGTCCTTCTCACAAGGAAGCTGGTGTTCTTGGGTGCTATATCCACAGCAAGGAGGGTTTCGGAATTGGCTGCTCTTTCTTGTAAAGAGCCATACTTGCTTATTCATGAGGACAGAGTGGTGTTACGCCCTAGTCCAGATTTTTTGCCAAAAGTATTCTCAAGTTTTTACCTGAACCAAGATATTGTCCTGCCATTGTTTTCTCCAAAACTATATTCCAGGGAAGAAAAGTCACTACATTGTCTTGATGTGGTGAGAGCGGTCAAAGTCTATTTAAAGACGACTGCTCAGATTCGGAAGACTGATGTCTTATTTATTCTGCCAGAGGGTCCTAAGAAAGGACAGGCAGCGTCAAAATCCACTGTCGCTAAGTGGATTCGGCAAGTTATAATTCAGATTTAAGGGATAAGATTCCCCCTTTTCAAGTCAAAGCACACTCTGCCAGGTCGGTTAGTGCTTCTTGGGGTGTGCGTCACCAGGCCTCCATGGCTCAGATCTGTAAGGCCGCAACTTGGTCTTCAGTACATACATTCACCAAATGTTATCAGGTGGATGTAAGGCGGCATGAGGACATCGCCTTCGGGCGCAGTGTGCTGCAGGCAGCAGTATAATTCCTCAAGTCTGGGGATACCCTGCGGGTTGTCTCTCCCTCCCCTCAAAAAGCATTGCTATGGGACGTCCCATTAAGTTAATAACTATGGCTCTGTGTCCCATGATGTACGATAAAGAAAATAGGATATTTATAACAGCTTACCTGTAAAATCCTTTTCTTGGAGTACATCATGGGACACAGAGCTCCCTCCCCTCTTTTTGGGGTTTAGATATATTGCTTTGCTACAAAAACTGAGGTACTCCTGGAAGGAGGAGGGGTTATATAGGGAGTGAACTTATTGGGTATACCAGTGTCCATCACCTGAAAGTGCCTATATACACATTAAGTTAATAACTATAGCTCTGTGTCCCATGATATACTCCAAGAAAAGGATTTTACAGGTAAGCTGTTATAAAAATCCTATTTTTTTTCCAAAAAAATTGGGGCTTTTTATTATAGCAAAAAGTACAAAATATTGTGTTTTTTTCAAAATTGTCGCTCTTTTTTTGTTTATAGTGCAAAAAATAAAAACTGCAGAGATGATCAAATACCACCAAAAGAAAGCTCTATTTGTGGGGAAAAAAGGAACTCCAATTTTGTTTGGGTACAGCGTTGCACGACCGCGCAATTGTCAGTTAAAGCGAAGCAGTGCCGTATCGCAAAAAATGCTCTGGACATTGAGCGGCCAAATCTTCCGGTGCTGAAGTGGTTAATTGAAGTATCATTTACATCAAGGAAATCTGTTATCTGCTCCAATTGTCAGAGAAGAAATGCATGACAGCTCACAACAATCTGAAAGGACCAATGGCAGCAACAGGCAGGGACCCGCTGGGCGATGGCGAATCTGCGGCGTCTCTCCTCTCACTCTTGACACTAGCAGAAAGGCAACCGGCGGAACATGACAGGTAGAGGGGGTGGGCCGCGTCAAATTTCCGAGGCTGACATTTCAAGCTCTGAAAAGGTTCATGATAAATTAACCTGAACAAGCTTGCCTTCAGCATTCAGATAGTTTATTAGGGATCATCATAAATCTGCATACAGTATATAAAACATTTTGACTAATTTAATGTTTTTGCTGTGTGAAGTAAAAAACTAAAGCTGAGCAGAAGTTTTCAGCTTTAAAACAGATGTCATATATTATACAAAATAACAAATGTGACCTTTGCTCTGTGTTCACAGGATTTATCTCTAAATGTGTAACAGAGTATGACCCCCTTGTTCAGCAGAGAAGCAAGTTAAACGTGATCTTCTTACTTATCTTCAAGATAAGCAGATTGCCATGAAATCCATTGGTCATGACCTTGCAAGTGCTGCAAGGAACAGTGTGCGTTATGTAAACATATTAACTACAGACCCTGAAGAACATTTCCTTGTTAACTCAAGATTTACCTCTTAGGTCAGGTTATAAGTTCAATTCCATATAGGAAAAATGGAAAAGGAACGCTCAACCTTTCAAAGTACACTTCATAGCAGGTACAAAACCAAACACCTGGCCAATTTATGCTTTTTGTCTTTCACATTTTTGTTCTTTTTTTGCACCATACTTCGCAAGGTACCTTTTAGCACAAAGTATGTGAGCAAAGCATACACCCTTGACATACCACCAGTTATGTAGACAAGAGGCATTCATATGCAAACAATTAAACAACCGATGCTTTTTTCAGCTCTGCTTATCTCTTATACTATTTGAAAGCAAAAAATGCAATAATTCATAGGACAGTTGCATTGTTACAAGCTGTCCTTAATTGCCCTATTCTTCCTGCTCAAGCATGTTACCTCCCCATTTATTCCTATAGAAAGATGTGGCCCCCTTGATAAAACGTGTGCTCACGAAACACATCGAGAAGGGCCTACGTGCTGACGTCACGCCTCTGCATCCATGTGTTCAGAGCTGCGCCCACCATTGTAAGTCTGGCTGACTTGTTTATTTTGTTTTAGAATGCTGCAGCATTTATGTATATGTGCTTTTAAAACTTTACAATGAAATACAACACCAAATAAGCATTTTTAGGCTCCTGGTTGGCGAGCATTTTATGTGCAGTTCATTAGTTCCTGGGAGAAGGAGTTCACACTGCTAACTAGAAGTGATGTGGAGTGCCTGCTAGGGAGTACTTATTGAAGCTCCATTATGTCTTATTTCTGGTGAGTTCATATTTTGGGTGGAGGCTCACTTGCACTCAAATTTTTTCACAGCTTTTGGTGGATTTCACTGGATATCACTTTCTGCTAGATGTTTTGATGTTTTTGGTGAGTGCATAGTACACCAAGAGTTTATATATTGGATGCATTTTATACACATTGTGGACACTCTTTTCACAGTTTTATTCAGTTCACCATCATATCATTTGGACTTTTATTTATTGTTTTACTGTATTTGATACATATCTAGGACACCACATCTATCAAGCCCTGCACTTGTACTGTTTTTGTTTATTCACAAGGTTTTGTATAGTCACCTTGCATGCCAGCTGCTGAATTAATTGGTGCGCTCCCTACTAGGGGTGCAACGGATCCAAAAACTCACGGTTCGGTTCGTTCTTCGGATCAGGAGTGACTGATCGGATCATTTTCAGATCAACAACAAAAAAAATTAATTGAATTTACAAAAACCTGTGAAAATTCCACCACCATATAGTCCCCAGTAGGGTTGTCCCGATACCGATACTAGTATCGGTATCGGCACCGATACCAAGCATTTGCCCAAGTACTTGTACTCGGGCAAATGCTCCCGATGCTTCCGCCGATACCTTGACTGTCAGCGGTGATGGACGTGTGGGGGAGTTACAAGCTTCTCCCCCCGCGGCTTTCAGCAGCTTAGTGACATACAGCGGTGATCGGTGCTTGTAATTCCCCCACACGCGATCACCGCTGACTGTCACCTCCTCCTCCTTAGTCCTCCTCCGTTCCTCTGTCCCCCTCCGCTGTCCTGCTCCATTGCTGTGTCCCCCTCCGTTCCTCTGTCCCCCCCCCGCTGTCCTCCTTCTTTGCTCTGTCCCCCTCCGCTGTCCTCCTCCGTTCCTCTGTCCACCTCCCGCTGTCCTTCTTCTTTGCTCTGTCCCCCTCCGCTGTCCCCATGCGTTCCTCTGTCCCCCTCCGCTGTCCCCATCCGTTCCGGCTTTCCGTTGTCCCCCTCTCTCTTCGTCTGTCCCCTCCGTTCTGCTGTCTCTCTCCGCTGTGTGTGTATGGATAGAGTCAGCTGACTCTTTCCATTCACATAACTGAAACATTGTAATCTTCTGTGATTACAATGTGTCAGTTTATGAATGGAGAGAAGCTGCTGTGTTCTCTCCATTCATTGTCAGTGCAGCTGAGGCTGCAGAGAAAGGGACTGGGGAATCTCTATCCTCAGTCTATTTCTGTGTCTCAAGGGGGAGATATCAGAGGTCTGTTAAGACCCCTGATATCTCACCAAAGCCCCCCAACAGGGCTGATTAAAAAAAAAAAAAAACACACACATAGTGCAATAAAGAATAAAAAAAAAATTGTAAAAAATAATAAATGTAAATGAAAAAAACCAAAACAAAAACACACACACAGACACCATTCACTATACCACCACCCCCCCCCCCACCCGCCCCCCCCCCCCCCCAAAAAAAAAAAAAAAAAAAAACTGTCACGTGACATTAAAAAAAAGTATCGGTAATCGGTATCGGCGAGTACTTGAAAAAAAGTATCGGTACTTGTACTCGGTCCTAAAAAAGTGGTATCGGGACAACCCTAGTCCCCAGTGTAATATCCACAATCTCCCCCACTGTAATATCCACATCTCCCCCACTGTAATATCCACAATCTCCGTCCCCACTGTAATATCCACAATCTCCGTCCCCACTGTAATATCCACGTCATCTCCCCAACTGTAATATCCACGTCATCTCCCCCACTGTAATGGACATCTCCCCCACTAATATCCACATCTCCCCTACGATTGGAGCTTGCTTGCAGTTGAGGCGGCTGATGATGACGCCAGCGCGCCGCTCACCTAGGCCGACGCTGGGTGTACCAAGATGGCCGCCGCTCCGGAGCTAGGTCGAAGCCGCGGCCTTTCCTAAGGCCGAGGCGGCGGAGTGCTCCGCAGATCGCATGTGTGCTGATCCGAACAGGCTGAACCGTTCGGATCACAGATCGGTGACAATCCGTTGCACCCCTACTCCCTACGCAATTTGTATTTTCTATAGGAAGAGCCGTACTCCACAGGACCACTGGAGGCCACCATAAATAAGGCCTTGGCGTGCATGCACATGAGAAAATGAGCCAAGCAGGAACACATGAAGATAAACTGTGTGGCTCTGGGCAGGGTTGCACAGTGAAGGCTGCAGGAAAAGGGACAGAGGTAGGTAGTTTACCAGGTGAACTGCACTTAAGGGGGCTGGGGCATGTGAGGTATGTGAAAAAGGGGGGCAGGAGATTAGGACTTTAAATGAAGTGTGTAATCAACAGTTGGTATATACAACATGGTATAAATAGCAAATATTTTATTAAGTGGTCTCATAAACAGATTATAAATGTATTGCATCATGGTTACAGCAATTTATATGGTAAAATAAATGCATCAAATATGCAATTGAGCTATAACGCACTCCCATAAGGATATGAAATTTAGAACTGATTGCGTTGAGAATCACAATGGTAAAACAATGAAAGATAAAGGATTAATGTATTTAAACACATGAGAAACAGAAAAATTGCACCCTATAATGCTCAATATAAAGGTAGTGCCTCAATCTTAAAAATAGGAAAAGATAGGGGCGGGTACCATCATCCTTGAACTTGGAATGATGAAAAATGGGTGTGTTAGGGGCTACTCCAAAAAATGCCCAACGAAAACATCTATAGAGAAATACAATCTTATAATTATATAGTCACAAATGATACGGACAATGAAAAACAAAAAATACAATTTACATAAGTATGGGAAGACCCTCACCATGCCAACATCCAAAATATATATTCAAGGATTGACCTAGTCAAAAAATGAACGGACTTTGTGGGCACATAATGAGAGAGAGAATCGGTAAAAAAAGTAAAAATTTTATTACAACATAGTTAAACATATAAACAACATACAAACAACACCCTGTATGGACATAGTTACCAGTTACCCAATAATGCAGTTACAGAGGACTGGACCTACAGTACAAAGATTAATATGGTATCAAGGTAAAAGAAAAATTTCTGATCCAGTAATGCCTCCAAAAACTTGCTCGTCGATGCGTTTCACTAAAATATACTGGGTAGGTGCTGGTAAACTTTTGGGTCAAGGTGTGGGAGAGCTTGACCAACTGACAAACAGCCGCAAAAATGAGATTGCATACGTGTGTCTAAAGTAGTGGGATACACATATATCATGTGGTCTATAGTAAATACCACTGGCATATAGTAGTCATGTATAGGTATTTGAGTATAAATCACACACAGCAGTAAGTGGTCACAAAACAAGAAGTTCATTAACCAGCAAATCATTCAATGTGGATGTGTGGAAATCGCAGTGTCTCCATGAGCCTATGACGAGATGTCATTACGTTTTTTTATCCTTCAGAGACGGTGGACAGGCATTTCTTGATACAGGAAGTAGAGTGAGGCTCATGGAGACACTGTGATTTCCACACATCCACATTGAATGATTTGCTGGTTAATGAACTTCTTTCTTGTAAGTGCAATACCTATTTTTTTTATTAAATTGACCTGTATTTGACATATTACACTATGGGAGCCTTTTATTTTGTATTTTTGAGCAATATGATCCACTAGCTGGCGACACTAGGAATCATTACTTGGAAGCTCCGAACACTACCTAGGTTTTGGGGAAACTGAAATCCCTGTGCTGGGCGAGACTGCTGTGGCAGTCATCGCCATCTGGTAAGCAGATTATTATATCACCTTGTGTGTGCGGAGCCGGATGCACTACATATATTGTATGTGAAAATTATATCACGGCTTCATCCTCTATTTTCATGGATGGACTCTAAACAGACACCTATATATTTTTTTTTTATGTGATGGGACTCACATAAGTTTTTTCTTTTTTCACTTTGATGTTTTTTCATTTTGATAAATAGTATTTTAGCGCTGCATCCACTCTTTATATATCTTGTTTGAAGTTTGTGTACTGGACTTTTTTTATGCTGGCTGCTTTTTTTCTTGTCACTATCACTTATTTGTTTTCTTGTGGTATTTTTGATTACAATTTCTACTGGTTCTAGCTCAGCGTTAGCCTCTGGGCTCCTCTTGTTTTTTGTATATCTAATTAGAGAATTAAGGCAAAGAATGCAAGACCATTTATACCATTCATCCAACTACGGTGGGTCACTATATAAGCTTATATCATAGATTTCAACCTGAAATTGTCACATTCCTGGTCCTGGAAGTTGTTCCCGAAGACCCTCGGGGGTGCGACTGGGACCGAGTGATCTTGAGACGTGAAACTATCTGGATCGAGCAGCTCAACGCCCTCACACCACCAGGCCTCAATGAAGCCCTCTCATAAAATTCCTACCTGTGAACGACTTGTTTCTTGATCCCACCTTTTCCTGGTCTCTGTTTACTGTTCCTCGGGCCCTTTCTTTTTGTTTTCTGTTATCAGTTTTGTTTTTTTGTCATTTGCTTTTTGTTTCATTATTTTATTTTCCAATCCTTTTTGTGTCTTTTCTATCCTGTTCGCCCCCACCCCCCCAACCCTCTCCCTTCACCTCACTCACCTATACCTTTGACAACCAAGACGAGTGTTGACTGTCAATTGGGTCAAGCATATATTGCAAAAATACTCTATTTTAATTTTAGGATCCATTTGAAATCGTGTGCGATCCTTTGTGGTGAGATAATGACTGCAGACAAATTGATTTTATCATTAATAACATGCTGTAATTGCTCGGCATATGTGTGTGCCTTGGGCACAGACTGGGATGAAATTCCTGCTGCGGCCGCCTCTGGCACACACATTGCCTCACCAACTGCTTTGTTTAATCAATGTTCCCTGTATAAACCTTTTTGTCAGGCATGTTTTGTCATGGGATCTACAGCGTCACATTCCTAGCGGCGGACATGGTCTTGCACCGTCCTATGTGAGGGTCAAGTGCGTGTGCATTGTACGCACGCAGTGGCCATACTTTTATGAGTGTCACACGCATGTGCTGTGGGCGAGATGGACTCGGGTTAGAGGCTCTTTAAAAGGATGCTTATGGCGCCCCTCACTCAGATGGCTGCCACCCTGGGACAGGCTTCAACACAGACATTTAAAGGTAGGACTGGCTTGTTTGGCTGCTGCCAGTGCGGCCTACATTTCTATGATGGGAGGTGCTTGATACTTTTCGCTGCCTCTTGTTATGCTATGTGGCCGTTGCTGCTGGTGTGGACTGGTGGTCCTCTTTTCTGCAAATATTTATTGCATCTTTTTTTTCAGCCCAACGGCTGCAGGGGACCTACTTATTGGCCTCCTCCGTGATTTCCATAGACGTTTTCCCCTCAAGCCTGGTGGTCCTCCGAGGAGGGAGGGGTCGTTGAGGAGGGGGTACTGTCAGGGCTGGGCTCAGCTCTTCCTTCTCTGAGCTGCCCGCTCAGTTGTCGGCTAATTGCGAGCTCCCATCTCCACAGTTACCCAGCTGTTGTTGATGCTGCTCGTCAGTCCTGCCTACTTAAAGCCGGCTTGACCTTTGTCAAAGACATCATTAAAATCACGGTACTCCTCTGGAAGGGAGGAGAGTGAAGAGTGGCTACCTTCCAGAAGCATGTTTCACTGCATTGTGGTGACCAGGAGAGAACCTCAGCATGGAGCCAATCAAAAGAGGGGTTGTGCCTCTGTAACCAAGGATAACCAATTACCAGCCGAAACTTAGGAGAGGAAATCACTTGGAACTGGATTATCTCATGGTGAAGAGCCCCTACGGCCATGGACAACGGAACCGTCTCATGAGTCACATGGGCATGCTGTAGAGGTCTCCCGTCAAGAGCCTCAATGGCAAGTGGCGTGTCACGCAGCTGCAGTGGAATCGAGTGCTTTGATACAAAGGGAGCATCAATAAACAGGCCTGCAGCCCCAGGGTCGATTAGAGCCTGTATCTCGATGGACGACTTAGCCCAAGAAAGGGTGACCGAAACCAGGGGCTTATTCTTCTGGATAACTGGGGACGATACAACACCACTTAAGGTCTGTCCATGACAGGACCTCAAGGTTCGGGTGTTCCCAGGATGGGTAGGACAAGACTTAAAGAAGTGACCTGCCTGGCCAAATTAAAGGCACAATCTCTCCCTCCTCCTAAAGGCTCTCTCATCCGCAGAGAGAAGCGTGAAGCCCAAGTGCATGGGTTCATCTTCACTGACCGACTCGGTACCGGAAGGCATGGGAAGTGATGGAGGCACGGGTGGACTGCAAAGCTCGGAGGCAAATGTACAGGAGGTTTCCGCAAGCGCTCCTTAAAAGAAAGTCTCTCTCTGAGTCTGGAGTCAATGAGGATGGCAAACGAAATCAAGCTCTCCAGCTCAGTGGGTATATCTCAGGCTGCTATCTCATCCTTGATGGAATCCGAGAGACCATGAGAAAAAGCAGCCACGAGGGCCTCATTGTTCCAAGCAACCTCTGCTGGCAGAGTACGGAACTCAATGGCATAGTCGACAACAGATCTCATACTCTGTTTGATGGACATGAGGCACTTGGCAGCAGAAGCGGAGTGTGCGGGAACATCAAATACACTTTTAAAGGAGGCCAGAAACTCAGGGTAACTCAAGACAACATGTTTTTGCGTCTCTCATAGAGGGTTAGCCCAGACCAAGGCTCTCTCAGAAAGCAAAGATATCACGAACCCTACTTTGCTTCTGTTCGTGGGAAACGCCTGGGGCAGCATTTCAAAGTATATCTCAACTTGGTTGAGAAACCCTCTGCATAGAACTGGATTGCCCCCAAATCGCTGGGGAAGTGGGGTGGAACCAGACATACCTCTTATAGAGGTAATACTCAAGGCGGGTGCCTGCACAGAGATTGGCACAGAGATTGGTGCAGCAGCAGGGACGGCCTGCAACTCAGGATGTACCGGAGAAGCCACAGTGGGGGATTCCAGGTGAGCATTTGTAACGCAATGGCAAACTGATCCATACGGTGATCTTGCTCATCCAATCTGTAAAAAATATTACCAACAAGTGGATTGACTGTATCTTCTGAATTCATGGTCGCCTGTCAGAAACCATGAACCAGACCGAGACAGAAGTACAGTTAAATGACACTTGTTTTTTAATAAAAGGTAAATAGAGTAAGCGTAGTCAAAGCACAGCCAGAGTCCAGTAACCGGATCGGGTAGTCAGCCAAGCCAGAGTTCAGTAACCAGATCGAGTAATCAGCCAGGCCAGAAGTCAGGGATCCAAGTAGAGGAACAGCAAGCAGGATAAGGAGCCAGAAGGGATGTCAGCAAGCCAGTCTTTAAACAGGAACGCAGGAGATAGTTTCTTGTGATGTGACCAAGGCGAAGGCAGGAAAGAAGTGAGCTGGACATCTTTAACCACTTCCAGCCCACGGACATCATATGACGTCCTGGGCTTTGGGCGGGTATATCTGAATGATGCCTGTAGTTACAGACATCATTCAGATATTGCCGGTTTCAGCCGGCGAATCTCTACACCATAGGAACGATCATAGCGGCCGTTCCACCGCTTAATCGTTCCTATGGGAGGCGAAAGGGGACGTACCCCCCTCCCGCCGCCCTCCAGTGCTTGCTCCGACTCACCGTTACGATCGGTGAGGCGGAGAGTGGATCCGCCGGCGCCGGATGTAGATCATAGAGATTTCCGGCGGACCAGATGGTCCCCGGAGTCTCTATGATCGTCGGAGGCCGGGCGCAATGTTATGACGTCACACCCGGCCTCTCCATTCAAAAAAACGGCGCCGCTTCGGCTGGGAAGCGGCGATCGTTTTATTTATTTTTTTTTATTTCAGGCTTCCCAGCCTAGTTGTGAGATATGGGGTCTTATTGACCCCATATCTCACTATTAAGAGCACCTGACATGTCATATTGCTATTACAAGGGATGTTTACATTCCTTGTAATAGGAATAAAAGTGATCAATTTTTTTTTTTCAAAAAAGTGTCAAAATAAAAAAAATAAAATATAATTAACAATAAAAAAAAAAAAATTTTTAAAGCGCCGATGTCCCCGTGTGCTCACACGCAGAAGCGAACGCATATCTAAGTCCCGCCCACATATGAAAACGGTGTTCAAACCATACATGTGAGGTATCGCCGCGAACGTTGGAGCGAGAGCAATAATTTTGGCCCTAGACCTCCTCTGTAACTCAAAACATGTAACCAGTAAAAAAATTTCAAGGGTCGCCTATGGGGATTTTTAAGTACCGAACATTGGCGCCATTCCACGAGCGTGTGCAATTTTGAAGCGTGACATGTTAGGTATCTATTTACTCGGCGTAACTTCATCTTTCACAAAATGCAAAAACATTGGGCTAACTTTACTGTTTTGTTTTTTTTTTTTCCATCCTGCACACGGAGTTTTCTACACACAGACAGGCAGAGGTTTGTACACCGCACCACACACCACAGGATTCATCTGTATTGCATACTTTGGATAGGATGGTGCACTGACGCACCCAAGCATTGTGAGTACCCTCCTGGAGGGATTGTTTTTATGGCTTTTCAAATAAATTCCTGTCGGTATTATGCTATGAGTCTCCTTTCTTTCATATATGTCACCATTTGAGCGTGGTACAGATCATCACCAGCAGACCCTGTATGAGCCCTGGAGTGGCTCTAATGCGTGTTTTGACACTGTTTAGCCACTGTGTCACACGCTCTAAGGTGAGCGCATTATCCATTGGGGGTCACTGGAGAGCACTGCAGCATGCCATAACGTGCACATCTCTTAAGAAGAGCATGAGGAATATTTAGCACTTTTTCATAAATACAAGCATGAGGAATGCCTGCTATTTGTTTGGACACTATTGTGCACTTTGATTTATATACTCTTGTGAATGGTTTGGACTGAGATATATTCATTTGTATGAATTGGTTTCGGACACTTTATTTATCAAGTAGCACTTATATATTTTTGTTAATTATTTAAAGGATTTTTTTCTTTTCTCTCTCACACTTTTTTTTTTTTTTTTTGCGCATGTTGCATGTTACCATTTATTCATATATTCAATTGTGGATTTTAGTCACTTTCTTCACGGGAGTTTGACACTGTTTGTAATTTTCAATATTGTATAGATTTATTATATTCTTTGTTCACGTATTTATAGCCTTTAGCGCATGCACATATATTTATTTTATTCCCGTCATAGTCTGCCCTCTTCAAGATGTCCACCATATTTGAGGCCTTATATCTCCTCCTGGATGTGGAACTGCCTTGCTCCGGGCTTTCGTCATTGCTGCTCTCTGCAGGCACCTGCTGTGTCTCCGCCATGTGCTCTCCCACTGCCCCGAAAGGGATGAGGTGGGGAATACACTAAAGAGAAGGACAGGGGCGGAGTTTCACGCATGCGCAGTGTATATAAAGCATAACACGCGAGCGTCGAATGTACGATCCAGAGTGGAGAATGGAGGATCGTAAGCGCCGATCGTTCAAACGAAGGTAGAATTGCAACTTGCGGCATCAGTGGTTAGTGGCCTATACTGCTTTAGAGATTGAGGCCTATATTGGGAGAAGATTAGGAGAGTTTAACCTGACATTAGGGTTTGTCTTGCGTTGTGTGTTGCAGCTAAAATGGTGGAAAATTCACTGACCCGGACTTCCTGCCCAAATTCCTGGACATGTACAGGGAGCTGCCATGTCTGTGGCAAGTGACATGGAGAGAATTATCCAACAAGCTAAAGAGGAAGACAGCGCTGGAGAAACTGTTGGAATTGGTGAAGCCGGTGTATCCCACAGCAGACTTTAAAGGGGTTGTAAAGGTAAAAATTTTTTCACCTTAATGCATTCTATGCATTAAGGTGAAAAAACTTTTGACAGTACCGCCGCCCCCAGCCCCCCCGTTTTACTTACCTGACGCCTCGAATCTTCGCTGCTCGTCCTCGTCATCTTCATTGCAGCTCAGCCTGGTCGCTGATTGGCTGCAGTGGATGGATTGAAAGCAGCGCAGCCATTGGCTCGCGCTGCTGTCAATCACATCCGATGACGCGGCGCGCCGGGGGGCGGGGCCGAGTGATACAGCGAGCGGCTATAGCCGCCGGCTGTATCACGGGAGCGCGCCCGCAAGCACTCACCACCATGCGAGGGAGCTCGCATTAAGGTGGTAAATGCTTGCGGGGAGGAGCTGAAACAGCCGCCGAGGGACCCCAGAAGACCAGGTTCGGGGACACTCTGTGCAGAACGAGCTGCACAGTGAAGGTAAGTATAACATGTTTGTTATTTAAAAAAAAAAAAAAAAAAATACCTTTACAACCCCTTTAACTATTTGATACATATAATAGGGAGCGCAAGAAGGTCCAGGATTCCATGAGATCCAGAGCAGCAGCAGAGACGACGTATATGTACCCAGGCTGTTGTACTACGTCAGACTGCGTTTTTTGTCAGACCAGACGGAACCCAGGCCATCGCTCTCAACACTTCCTTCCACAATTCCTTCAACGTCAGCTGAGGCTCCTGAAGTCCAACCTGGGCCTTCCACCTAGGAAGAAGATGTGGAGGAGCCCAGCTTGAGCCAGGTATAGCATTGTTCAACATATTTCTTGTCAAAAATTGAATGATGTTAACTAGATGTTATTGATCACTAATTTCTGATTTATCAAGGTGGTTTACATATCAATAGACAGTAGTAGCCAAAAATGATTGGGACAAGAATGAAAAATGCTGGGGTCAGAATGATAGTCTTTTCTATTTGTTAACATTCAATTTGCAGTCATGACCTCAAAATTGTGTGTGATTGATGACCAAAAAACTAAAACTAGGTACCATCTTCATACACAGGAAAGTCTCAGCCAGGAGGAGGCCGTGTAAAGCAGCCTGACCGAATCCCAGGTTCCTCCCCTTCGCCTTCCAACCAAAAGGACCAGGAAGGCAAGGAACCTGGAGGAGTCAGCAACTGCTTTAATTCGCCAGGCTACTGCGGTACTTATAACGACCCTTGGTGGCCCCGAGTCGCTTGGCTGTGTGACAGTGAGTAAACTGGAACGCATGGAGGAGGGCCAACGCCTCATCTGTGAGGAGATCATTCTTAAGGCCCTAAACAAGGGGAAGAGGGGCCAACTCACAAATAAAAGCCACCTGTGTGAGTTGGACCATACTACTCCTCCACCACCGCCACCAACACAGCCACCCAATCCACCAGAGCAGCATGGAAGGAAGCGTGGAAGGAAGTGTTGAGAGTAATGCCCTGGGCTGGTGTGGTCTGGCAAAAGACGCAGGCTGTTGTAAGACCACAGCCTTGGGACATATGTGTCATCTGCTGCTGCTCCCGATCTCTCAGAGTCCTGGACCGTATTGCGCTCCCTATTAAATGTACTCCTCAGGTTACCAATGTTGACAGTCAAATAATTGATATCTGCCTTGGGGTACAATGGTTTCACCAATTCCAACTGTTTCTCCAGCATTGCCTTCCTCTTTATTTTGTTGTGACCCCTATTAAATTTATAATTTTTGTTTTGACATATACTTGGCTATGTGTTTTACTTCAAAAAGGACAGTTTGAGTAGGCAGGTACTTTTCACAAATACAATGTCAAATTAACAAGGGACACCAACATAGTTGTATCCCTTTGAGGTTAAAAAATACAAGATAATAATGGTGTTGTGGTAACTTGACACACAAAACGACAAAAAATATTCTGGAGATCACGAGAAAAAAAACCCAGATTATTCATGAGATCACGAGAAATAATAATAAATCCGTTTGTCAGAACTCTGTGAATATCAGCAGCTAGGCGCATGACGAATGTGCTATCCCCATTACCAACGCTAGTTTTACAAGACCGAGCGCTTCCAGCTTGTACTCAGATTCCGAGCATGCGTGAACTTTTGTGCACGGACTTATGTACACACGATCAGACTTTCCGACAACAAAGTTTTGTTGGCGGAAAATTTGAGAACCTGCTATCAAACATTTGTTGGCAGAAAGTCTGACAGCAAATGTTCGATGGAGCATATACACGGTCTGACTTTCCGACAACAAGCTCACATTGAACATTTACCATCGAAAAATCAGACCGCGTGTACGCGGCTTAAGGAAAAATGGCTCAGGATTTATATCCATGGAAAGCACAAAGCCCCAGCATTGGTGGCCATGAGAGAAAGTATACCCTGGCACTGTGAAAGGAAGAATGTCCTAGCATTGGTGCCAGTGGGATGAATAATAAACCCTGGTATTTGTGTTTAGTGGTTTCTTACCTACAGAAATGTTTTTGTCCTGTATCATCTCCTTTAAAGATGCACTTCAAAATTGAAAATAAATACTTGAGATGCACATAGGGAATATTATGTTGCTATGCCGTGGCATCTTGCAAACAAGTCTACAACACATCATATTAATTCCTATATGAAGCAATAATTTGGCAAAGCAATATAAACTATAAGCAACTTATTTAACAGTTGCATCTAACATTTTGGCGCCCGAACAGGGACTCACCGATGATACTACAAGAGGTGGATGAGCTACGCTGACGGAACAAAAGAAATAGGCATTCCGGGAATCACAGATCAAAAAAACCTGCGCAGGTAAGAAAAAGCTTTATTTTTCTTATATTCTGTGCTCCCCTGATTTGTGCCTATCCGTTCTGTCAGTTACGGTTCTCCTGGTTTTAAAACACCAGCCTCTGTAGTGGTGAGTCTAGAATTACTGCATATTTTAGTTTATATTGCTGGAATTATTTGTTTGTTTTTGTTATCTGTGTTTGTCTTGTCTGTCTTGTTGAGAAAGTGAATGAGCCTTGTCAAGGATGGTATGAGTTAGAAGGGGATTGCCGAACTAAGCAACAGAATGCGCCTTACCTCACACGATTGGGAACCTGAGGGCTTGTGAGCTTGGGGGTCTGACGCTTATGCTTAACCTCACATCTAACTCATAAACCATAGACGGGTTGAGAGTATAAGCCCTGTCTGCTCCATAAAGCAGGGATAAGAGTGTATGAGAGGGATTCCCAGATACGAGGGGGGGAATAAGGTCTCAACAAAGTCCCGAGATCTAGTCGGATACCTGGCCACTTAAAGGAATGCTTGTATATGTTGTAGCCGCATTTTTGTATATGTTGTAGCCGCATTCTGGTTTGTTATTGGGCTAGCATATTAAGTAATTATTTATTTTTGGGCTAGCATATAAAGTAATTCGGTTTCAGAAATCTCATTCCGGAGAGGTTTCTAGAATTCTAGCACCCTAGGAGGAAGGCAACGAGGAACTAGTGTAACTTAGCTGGTTTGCTATTGGGCTAGCATATAAAGTAATTATTCATTCTTGTATATGTTGTAGCCGCATTATATTGTACACTAAGTGTCCCACACGCTACCTAGGCAGGACTGTTAGAATGGGCCAGAGGAACACAAAACTCCGTCAGGGAATTGTGGCGCACTATACGGTGCCACAGATAATTAAGAACATTTATGGGAAAACCGAAGCACAGGACTTAAAGGATGTCCTTCGTAAATTTAAGGTGAAAGGAGCAGCGGGCTTAGACCCGGATGTATGGAGTGAAATAAAAAGGGACAGACAAGGAGAGGTGTTAGAGAAGCAATGGATGCGTCAGGTTCAATGCTTAATTAAGGTCTCAAATAGAGCGAAAGAAGAGGGGTGGAAGTATAATCCAGATTGTGATGGTTGGGATATGAAAGATAGAAGAACAAAAAATGTCGAGGCTCCCAGCTCAGCCATCCCACCCCCATACACTGACGTAGAACGCAAACCACACAAGATATATCCGGTACTTGAGGGGAGAGGATGGGTTTGTCAGGATTGTGGAGCACAAAACCTAGAATGGGCAGTAGAATGTGTGCATTGTGGGGCACAAAAACCTCATCCAGAAACTGTAGCTCCCGTACGCACTGATACACGCATTGTTCAGGTAAACAATCCAGAATTTGGACAAGCAGCCCATCCAAATGCCCCGCCTACTGTCACTCGTAGAATGCAAATAAGGACTTGGGCACCATGGTCGGCAGACACCCTTATGGCATTAATACAGAGCGCCCCAGACCCGGTAGCAAAGCCAGCTGCTTTTTGTAGATTTGTGACACAGTTAATGAATACACATGAAGCGACCTGGCAGGATGGGGAGGATCTATGCAGACACAAAATGACTCTGACCCTGTTTAACCAGTTTATGACAGAAATAGGTCCACACAGACCTGCAGGACAAGTTGATGGGGAGGGCAACCTGGAGGCAGGACATGTCAGACATATAGACTCAAGGGGCCCTTTTATTGCTAGATTAGAAGCTTTTTGTCAGGCAAAACAACAGGAGAGGGGGTCCATATCACCCATGAAGCAAATGCCAGGACAGACTGTATCGGAATTTTACTTATCTATGGAAAGTATGATGGCAGATGAGGGATTGGACTTGGCCCTGCCAGTCACAATCCGAGCCTTCAATAGACAATTTATGGAGGGATTAATTCCACAGATAAGTGAGAGACTGAAAGCCTGCACACCAGAGTGGAGGGCAACTAGAGATAGAGGGACGTTGTTACAAAAAGCGCAAGGCATAGAGGCGAACTTAGCAGAAACCAAAGGGAGGAAATCTCATGCTATCAACGCACTCGGGGGTCCCCAAGAGCAAGGTAGAGGTTCCTTTCGCAAACCCCTTACCTGTCACTACTGTAACAAGATTGGTCACATCAGACGCAACTGTAAGAAAAGAATAAGGGATGAAGGAGAGGAAGGTGTTGATTCTCCAGTTAATCAGAGAAGGAACCAGCCCAGGGACAACAAAAATAGTCATATCAGGCAGCAGGGAGATGGTCCACGAGCATGACTCACCCCGGTTTTAGAAAAATCCAAAACAACAATGCTTAAGACAAATATAACGGTTGGTAATAAGAAAATCTCTTGTTTAGTCGATACAGGAGCTTCACGCTCGTTACTTTCTGACTCTGAACTACTCCCTGGCCAAAAATCACCTGACACTTTACTAATAACTGGATATGATGGCATTTTAGCCGACGCCCCGCTTACAAAACCTCTGAAAGTTAAAGTAGGAAACCACATGTTCCTTTCACGCTTTCTGGTATCCAGAGGAGCCCCCACTAATTTGTTAGGAGCTGACATTTTGCAGAAAATAGGAGCTAACATTACCTATCACCCAGATGGCACTGTCACCTTAGCTATAGGGGATAATCAAGAACACATGGAAATGTGTAACCTGATACAATACCTAGAGGAGGAATCGGAATTGTCCGGTACACCTCCTTCAGACTTAGATCAGATTTTGTCGTCCCTTCCAGGAGAACTATGGGAAAAACATCCAGCTGATGTTGGACTTTTGCCCATACCTCCCGTTACCCTACAGCTGATTCCAGGAGCAGTGCTTCCCCAACAAAAGCAGTATCCACTTAGTGCACCCCAAGAGACGGCCATAGAAATGCAGGTCCAATCCTTCTTAAAAAGTGGAGTTCTAAAAGAGGTAAAATCACCGGCAAACACTCCCTTGTACCCGGTTAAAAAAAAATCAGTAGCCGGTAGTCCGGTTAAGTATAGAATGGTCCAAGACCTTAGAGCGGTCAACAAAATACTAGCCCCGATGACACCTTTAGTACCCAATCCACATACATTACTGTCACAAATACCATCAACCAGTATGTACTTTACGGTTATAGATTTAGCGAATGCTTTCTTTTCCGTCCCGCTTGCTGAAGAATGCCAACTTTGGTTCGCATTTTCAATAAAAAATCGGCAACTAACCTGGACACGCCTACCTCAGGGTATGGCGCATTCACCTACCTTGTATTCGCAAGCATTGCAAACGGTGTTGGGAGAATGGGTACCACCAGATTCCTGTGTATTGTTACAATATGTGGATGATTTATTGTTATGCTGCCCTGACAAAGAAACTTGTTTGGCCACCACCCTTGATTTGTTGCGATTTTTGGCAGAAAAAGGTTGCAAGGTTAATAAGAAAAAGTTACAAGTGTGTCAGGAAAAAGTTATCTTTTTGGGACATTGTATATCACAGGGTACGAGACATCTCACTGAGGAGAGGGTTCAAGTGATAAAGGGAATGTTACCCCCACGGAATTTCAAACAATTGCGTATGTTTTTAGGTATCGTGTCATATTGTAGACAGTGGATACCACATGCTAGCGCTTTGATGCAGCCATTATACGATTGTTTGAAAATTGTACCGTATATGCTTACAGAAATAGCTTATGAGTCGTTTATCACTTTGAAAAAGTTGTTGATTTCTGCCCCGGCTATTGGTATACCAGATTACACCAAGATATTTAATCTGTACATTGCTGAGATCACTGGACACGCCACAGGTGTTTTGACACAGGCACATGTAAAACAAAGACCAGTCGCTTACTTTTCAGCAGCATTAGATCCAGTATCTAGAGGTTCACCGTCTTGTGTACGGGCGGTAGCTGCAGTGTCAATTATCATAGATAAGTCATCAGAGATTGTTCTAGACAATCCAGTCGTAGTGCATACCACACATGACATACATGCAATCTTGTCTCAGGTACAGCCCAAACACATTTCAATGGCTAGGCAATTAAGATTACAGTGTACTTTACTCTTACCTCCAAATGTTACTTTTCAGCGCTGTACAACCTTAAATTTGGCCACCTTTTTGCCTCTTCAGTCACCAGATTTGGCAAGGGGGAATGATAGTACTAATAGTACTAGTGAGAAAAGAAATGAGGACACTGACACTCTTTTGTTTAAAGAAGTAGATCAGCACGATTGTTTTCAGCTCATGGAACAGGAGACAATGGGATTCCCACATGTTACAGATACACCGATTTTAAATGCTGAGCACACCTTGTATATAGATGGTAGTAGGTTTGATGACAAGGGTAAATATCACACAGGGTATGCTGTAGTGACTGATACGCAGGTAATTGAAGCACAGGCCTTACCAGCCCACATGTCAGCACAGGAAGCAGAATTAAAAGCTTTAGAACAAGCCCTAGAATACTTAAAAGAACGAGAAGGGAATATTTACACTGACTCTGCCTACGCTTATGGCGTAGCGCATGATTATGGCCACATATGGAGGGCTAGAGGTTATCTGACAGCAGCAGGTACACCTGTAAAACATGGAGAAGGGATTAAGAGAGTCCTGAACAATCTTCAAAAGGTTAAACGAGTAGCCATTATGAAGATAGCGGCACACACGAGCGCAAAAACATTTGAGGCAAAAGGAAATGCATTTGCAGATTTGACTGCAAAACAGGCAGCTCTAGGGGAAGGAAGCCCTGAGACCTTAGCAGCGGTAGAGGTGAGTATCCCAGAACCAACATGGCAGCAGCTGAGTAAATTACAGGAGCAAGCAGGGGAGAGCGAGAAAGATAAGTGGGTCAGAATGGGAGCAGCACCAGACCTTGACAATGTATGGAGGGAAGGGGGCAAAATATGCCTGCCTGCCTCTCTGTACCCAGCAATGGCAGTGGCAGTTCACCTACCCACACATGTCAGTTCCAATTCCATGTATAGGATTGTGAACCAAGGATGGCTCGCCCCCGGATTCAGTAGCACTGCAAGAAATGACTGTGCAGCCTGCCAAATCTGTCTCCTGAATAACCCAGGACAGAGAGTAAAAACCCCACGAAAACACCAGGTCCGGGCCCAATACCCCTTCCAGAGACTGCAGATTGATTACATACAAATGCCTAAGAGCGGCCCTTTTGAATTTGTCCTCGTGTGTATCGATTTATTCTCAGGTTGGCCCGAAAGTTATCCAGTAAAATCGGCTACAGCTAAAGCCACAGCTAAGAAACTGATCACTGAGTTAATACCTAGGTTTGGTCTTCCTGAAACCATAGAATCAGATAGGGGGACACACTTTACAGGAGAAATCATGCAGAATGTGATGACCATGTTAGGGGTTCAACAAAGTTTTCACACCCCTTACCACCCACAGAGTTCAGGATCAGTGGAGAGAGTAAATGGGACAATAAAGTTAAAAATACAAAAAGCCATGCAAGAGTTAAACAAGCCTTGGCCAGAATGCCTGCCTTTGGCTTTGTTCTCTATAAGGTACACTCCAACAGGAAAGACAGGATTATCCCCATATGAGATACTTTTTGGGAATGCACCTAGATTGGGTTTATACTTTCCACAGAGTATGCAATTGCAATGTGATAGTTTGACTGCATATGTGATACAATTACAACAACGTCTAACTAAGATCCACAAAAGTGTGTATTCTTCTCTTCCAGACCCTAATTCAATAACAGGTACACATACTCTGCTACCAGGGGATTATGTATATGTGAAGAAACACACCAGAAAGACATTGGAACCCAGGTTTGAAGGTCCTTACCAAGTACTCTTGACCACCGCCACCTCAGTAAAGCTGGAAGGAAAACCTACCTGGATACACGCATCACATTGCAAGAAACAACCCGAGAGAACAACATGATGAAATATCTACTTACATATTTTTTGTTGAAGATTGTTGTTTTACAAATATATGCATGGACTCCTGGTATTAATGTACTTGAAGTAGAGGAAACAACAACTTTCGAATGGGCTATAGATGATCCTAAAGTAGCAAATTATTATTGACAAAAGGTAGACTAGTACATCTTTCCTCACAGATACAACAGGATACTGCACCACATTGGTGGGATATATTTAGTGGAATGTCTTCTACAGCAACCAATACCTTTCACTGGTTGTTAAGTCCAATGGTAATTATTATTCTAATATTAATATCACTTACAATCACGAATATATGTGTATACAGGAAAATAAATAGGAAAATTAGGAGAATAATCAGGGTATACTGATAAATGTGTATTGACATCACCCTACTCCTATAAAACTCCTCTTCTTGAATTTTAAGATGTTGGTAATACCTAGGGAGATGGCTTCTACCCCTCTGACAACTCGCGGTCAGGGAAAGGACTCTGGGGAAAAACTGACTAGAACTTATTCATGAGGACCCAGGGGGAAGGAGAGGATGATGTCAAAGGGGGAAATTGATAAGGTCAGGGATTTAATTTAGAGTTCTCACTTAATATGATGCCTACATGTAAATCTGTTTTTAACTTTTTGGCTGTTGAACTCAATTGAAGCTGCTTTTGTTTTCTTGTAACTATATTGCCATGGTGTTGAAGCTTGTGTTCGTAACCCAGGTGACTCCTGTTGTTGTTTACCCTTGCCCTGTGTGGGGGGGGTTGTGCTAATGCTATTGTTTGTATAAAAGGCCTTGGAAAGATTAAAGAGCAGCAGTCCATTATGCTCAAGAACTGATACACGGATTTCTGACTCTGTGTCTTAATTCCTATATGAAGCAATAATTTGGCAAAGCAATATAAACTATAAGCAACTTATTTAACAGTTGCATCTAACATATTGTAGGAGGAAAGTCATACACATAAATGCACAGAAGCCAAGAAGGTTATCGTCATCTCTGTGTACATGCATGGAAAATTAGATTATACATTATACTCCTGTACAGCCAAATGTCACCAATATCAAAATCATGTATAATTTTTGGAGCAAGAACTAGAAAATTACTTTTGTTTTTAATACTGTCAAAGCTATTTTAGAAGGGAGAAGCATAAGCTCAATTTAGGCCATACATAGTGCATTCTACCTATCAACAGGCAGTCAATTGTGTACTTTACGGAACAAGTAGCTGAAAAGGGAATTCTCACTCTCTCTTATGAAGCCAGAATGTACTGTATTTTTTTAGCCAGAAGCAGTATAAGGCCTGTCTTTGCTACACAAAATGTGTTGTGCTAGCTACTAGCCACTGGAAACCAATCAAAACATTTCTGGAACAAATCACAAAATTTCTTCTGAGTATCTGGTCCCTTCCCAAATTCAGCTCTTCATCTTTGTACCCAATAGCAAGCTTTGAAAAAAAAAAAAAAAAAAAAAAAAAAAAAACACAGCAACCTGCTACCTGAAGCAGTAGCCCAAAGTAGCTCTGTTTGCAATCCAGATATGCTCATGACCTAGCAGGGGTAGGCAACCTCGGCCCTCCAGCTGTTTTGAAACTATAAGTCCCATGAGACATTGCAAGACCCTGACAATCACAGGCATGGCTCCTAGAGGCAGAGGCATGATGGGATTGGTAGTTTCACCAAAGCTGGAGTACCAAGGTTGCCTACCCCAACCTACAGTGTTTGGAAACACCAGTAATTAGTTTTTATGATGCCATCAAAATACCTATCTTTTGCCTAGAGGGAACAGTTATGTTACCCTCTGTCATATTGAGGAAAGCGGAGAAAATGGATCTGTACCAATATTGATATAAGTAATCTGGTTCCCTGGCAGGTGACTTCTACACCCTAGAGGATCTGAGAACTCAGTCTCCTTGGCTTGATGTGTAATGTAACAAAAATGTAAACTAAAGGTGCCACACCACTGTAAAAGGTCCAGATATGACTTTATTTCAAGAAAAGTCAGATGGACAATCCAAAAAGTAGCCAGCGCATTTTAGAGGTCCAAATTCATTTGCTACGTTTGTCCCCTGACTTCTATTGGAATAAAGTTTTTTTTTTGTTTTTTTTTTTCCTAGCAGTTTAAATTTTTGTTACATTCGCCTCTATCATGTGACAGTGTTTTTGTCTAGTGATTGGCCACTAGACCCAAGCATTGTCAATGGGGGAGGAGGTCCCATGCCTTCCCTCTCGCACTCAGGAGCACTTGGTATGTTTTTTCAGCTAAGCTAGAAGCAGGAGCATAATAATAACCATGATAACCAGAGAAGTGGATATCATTGGGGGATGTGGCAAAGTAACAATCCCCTTAACATGAGTGTGGTAAACACTGCACATGTGCTGGGGCCCATACAGCTACCTCTATTTAGCAGTATACCAAAACGAATCCCCTGAAGGCCCAATTGTGTTGGGGCAATGCTTGAAAATATATGTCTTACTATAACCCACATCAATGCATGCCTGTGCAGTATCTTTTATTTTGAATAGCAACCCAATGCACAGTAGTGGTCAACTCACCCCTACTGCAGTGCATCACAACACACGTCATGCGCTGCATTAGAGAAAAAGGTTAAGGTGCATTTTTGGTTGCATTGTGCGGTGTTGGCAGGGTGCTTAAATTGAAGGAGCCACCTTAAAACGTAACACGTATTAAAAATGTAACATGATACAATTAAACACGTGTGCAGCATACTGCAATGCAGTGCACAAGAGTGAGGTCATACAATATTTTTTTTCCTAAACCTTTAAATTGAATGTAAACTCCATTCTTGAAATCTGACCTTGGCACATCTATCTGTAGTGTTTACTTATCGCTCGCCAAAGCACCAAGTCCTGTGTCTTTCTGCTGCTCCATTCCTTCGGCATGAGAACTTCTGACAAGCTCTCCGACACAGGAGATAAAAGCAGCTGGAGGGGGTGTGACCGGAAGTCTACCTGCATGGATACTTGAGCTAGCTCTCTCATAGCCCACAGCTCCACAGCCTTTTAAGGGGACTTTCTGCACCCGTACATGGGTGGATTCAGGAGAACCCGCTCCTTCAAAGCACGGGGATTATCCCAACCCCCTTCCGTGTCTTTCACGACCATCCGCAGCTATTTTACATCGCCTCCCATGCCACCCGGTGGGATGGACAAGATGGCACCGGCTGCCTCCACCTCTCACACGCGGACTCCACCACAGCCTGCCTTTCAAGCTCAGCTCAACAGCAGGGCACACCCGAGTCTGCACGGATGGCATCCAGGATCCAACCACCACAGATGGACACAATGAGTCTCCCCCAACACCCTGATTACCAGGCGGTGGTGCCACACGGGACACAGCCCGCTGCACTGGGCCTAACCTCCACCTCGTACACAGTGTACAGACACCTTCCTGCGGCTGCTGCGCACAGCATCAGACCCCGGCCTGACTGTTGGGGGTCCAAGCTGTCCCTCTCCTTCAGTGGACTTCCCACCCTCACCAGGCCCCATGCAAACAAACAGAGGACTCAGAGTTCTCACAGGCCGAGCCCCAGGGGAGACTCACTCCACACCAGGCCTACTCCTCTGCTCCTGCCTCTCCCAAATCAGAGGCAATCCCGCTACAGGGACCCCGGTTCCTCTGGGAGGGGTGCTGACCACATCTTTACCTATGCCCAGGCAGTCAGCTCTTCGTTCCCAGCTCATACAGGGGACCGGCAATACGGGCCTCATCTCCTACCCAAGCCATGACGTGGAGAGACTCGTGGGACCCCCAAGTGAGGCCTAACATGCAGGTCCAGATCACCACTACCCTGCGACATCAATTGCCATCCTCTCCTCCTCACTTCTTGCCACCGCAGGTGGCGGTGGGCCCCCAGCATCAGGTGCCCCCCTCCTGGCAATCATATCTCCAAGCCATACCAACCAAAGAGAACTTTAAACAACTAATTGAGGATGTTAAATCCACTTCCCGTGCAGAGATTCAAACACTGCATGCTAATTTCAAGCACTTCGCAGACAGAGTGGAGATGGCAGAGGAGGAAATACAAGTAACTAAACTAGCAGTACATTGCACTCAACTACAAGGATCAGACTGTTGCATACTGCTGAGAGATATGCAGACCCATGTTGAGGACCTGGACAACCGAGGGTGAAGGAACAATATCCGAGTCAGGGGCCTGCCTGAATTGGATTGCCCCGAAGACCTGCAAACCACCCTGCAAACCACCCTGCAAACCTTATTCAATGATCTTCTGGGAGACCCCTCTAACAAACACATTGAAATGGATAGAACACACCGTGCCCTGCCCCCTAAAGGTCCTGCCTCCAAACCCTGCAATGTCATTTGCAGAGTTCACTCCTGAAAGAAGACATCATGTGTAAGGCCCGCTTCAGCTGCAAAGTAGTCTTTGACAACACACCGGTACAGCTATACCCGAACCTCTCTTGGATTACCTTAAAAAAGCACAGACTCCTCCAACCTCTTCTCCACTCGATGCAGGAAAAGGACATTGTCTATCATTGGGGATTCCCTTTCAGCCTCATAGCAAGATGACAAGGACGATCTGCCGTGCTACGATATCCGGGAAGACCTGGAAGCCTGCGATGTTCTTGGGATCCCTGTCCCCCAATTCCAGGAATGGGACTTGGTGGCCACCCCACCGCCTCCACCCAGTTTGCAGAAGGTCCCCCCAGCTAAACACTCCCATGGTCCCCACACCCCCCCCCCCGTAAAGCTGGCAAACAAAAAATTGTCTGACTGAAGCAGGGCCTCCCCCTTTGTCATACCCACCTATGATCCAAACTTCCTCCTGGCTGACATTCCTGGATTACCCTACAGCATTGCACATGGCCCCCTTAGGCCCCTAACGTACCCTTTTTTAGTTTATTGGGCATATCTCAATAGAGATATGAGAGTGGTTACCTTTCCGATCACTAGAACCCCCCTTGGTTTACCCCCTAGAGTTCCTTTGATATTTTATTGTTGACTTTTGATAACTATCACTGCGGTTCTCTGTGTCCCCCTGGCCTGTTCCTATTCTTGGCCAGGAGGACATATAGAAACGTAGTCAGACCTGTAAAAAAAATAAAATAAAAAAGGCAGCTGGAAATTTGTGTTGGGGGAGGGCGATTAGAAGGAGATTAGCAGAGAGCTGATTTATTCACAGCACAGCTCTGCATGTTTCTTCTATGCCCATTCCCTACAGAGCAAAAAAAAAAAAAAAAAGAGGTCTGACTATAGATACACTTTACGTACTATCACCTGTTGAGTAATATGTATATAGCAGCGATGGCAGGCCCTTTTTGGGGATATATCAGACCCTGACATTTTCCCAATGATCTGGAGAAATACACTGAGGACACAAGTCCCTGAGCTTTCTCGGCTGCCCTGCACAGTACTGACCTTGGAAATGCTCAGCACTAAATATTTCTATGTTCAGTTAGACGCTGAAGGAGATTGGTAAAGATATGAGTCATGGTCTCCCTGATTGACATCCTGAAAAAGATAGCCAGCAATGTTCCTGAAGCAGACCTCATCTCCAGTACAAGCAGAGGCTGGGGGAGAGCAGCAGATGGCTGTCACAATTTTAATGAATGGGTATCAACCATTTCAGCCTCTGAGCACAGCTATTCATTAATAGGCAGGGTTTTGGGCACCACTGTGCTGCCAGTTCACGGTCCCTGAAGCTACCAGGAACATATTGTTATAGAGCTGTTATTATCAACTGCAACTCCATTTTGTAATCTTCCCTCCGTTTTAAAGAATGTACGTGCCTTATCTTACACTTCTTTCTCGTTAAGAGTTTTAGGCTTTTTTGTTTGAGCCAAGTTTTAATTAGAAAACCCCCACTGACTCACTTTGCACATGAAAGCCGCCTGTTGTGTGTGTATTGGGGTCTCTAGAATCCTGACGGGGTCTCTGTGGGCTACCAAGGAACAAAGGGTGGTCGGCTGTTTAGTAATCCATCCTTTCACGTATAGTCTCAAGCAGTGATGGCGAACCTTGGCACCCCAGATGTTTTGGAACTACATTTCCCATGATGCTTATGCACTAAGCAGTGTAGGTGAGCATCATGGAAAATGTAGTTCCAAAACATCTGGGGTGACAAGGTTCGCCATCACTGGTCTAAGGGAATGCAGTTGCCATAAAGGTTACTTATGCAGTGTGCAAGTGATTTTACTGCATCATAACTCTTGCCACCCAGGCCCATGACCAGAAGAAGATGGCACCAGTGATGTATGGATTGAGAAGGGGTAAAGACAGACCTTGCACTGCTGGAAGAAGGGCACACTAGGGGGTAAATATGCCATAATGTGCAAGTATTTCATGCATGCATGGACGTTGACAAATGCTTCAGGAGCACAATGCTGATAAGTGTTGCTTTAAAAACTAGATTCACTGGATTTTGAGAATAATTGAGATGTGTAAAACTGGCGGTTATAGATATTGACAGTTTTCATGTTAGTGCATGTTGCAAGGAATATTCACACTTCTAAACACACACCCAACACAGTAATCAGCTGTAATTAAATGCAGATATATACTTAAATGATTATTGAATAGGCATAAATAGTATTTAGGGGGATTTCCTCAATTTCGTTGGACCAGAGTACACACTTTATTCATGACATGTATTTTAAATTAGAGCTGAACACCCAAGTTTGACCTGCCAATAGGATTTGAAGTTCTGTGTAGCCAGTCTCTTGATCCAGACACACTTGCTATGAAGGTCAGCTGAGACAGCTAGCCAAGAATTCACCCTCGGCCTACAGCCTGGTTAATGAAGAAGCAATAGCACACTAAGGCTACTTTCAGACTGGGGCATTGTGGGCGTCGGCGGTAAAGCGGCGCTAAATATACCGTCATTTTAGTGGCGCTATTCGGCCGCTAGCGGGGCGGTTTTAAGCGGGCTGAAGTTTGCTCTCTGCTGATGTCACTGCCGTCACCCCAGGCACCACTTCATCGCGACCACGGAGTCAGGATCCGCCAGGTGCCTGGACTGACACATGGCTCAGGCTTTCAGCGAGCCGCTGAGAGCCTGAGCCGGCCACCCCCACCACAGCCCAGTGCTCCAATGAGTGAGGACGGAGCAGAGAGCTGTGACTGACAGTCTACAGCTCTCTGCTTGGTAAGCTCTGAAATATGAGCGATTGGCAGTGTTCAATTGCTTGGTTCTCAGTGCAGAGGCGCCAGGGATTGATGCTGCATCCAACAAGGTAAGTATGATTCCTAAAAGAAGTAATAAAATAAAAACCCTCTACTTCTCTTTTAAGTCTAGTGAGAATTTACTAAGTGATCAGTCTGTACTCCTTTAGTAAATCATGTCTAGCTTTCTCAAAGCTCAGGGCTTAACTTACACAGTCACAAAGCAGTTTATTAGAAACACCTGCCTAATCATGTAATTGTCTAATCAGTCAATTGCATGAAAGCAGTGCAATACATAAGGCCATGTAGACACCGGTTAGCAGAGATGAGCTTAGGCGTGGTATACATTACCCTTTTATACGAGCGGGTTTGTGCAGTGACAGTTTTCTAGTGGGTTTGCTCATGTGGATTCAGACTAGGATCTGAACACACCTGAACTCATCTCTACTGGCCAGGAGTTTCAGTTCATGTTCCCACAAAAAAAAAAAAAAAAAAATGGGGGTAAAATATATGTAATTTGATTATGGCATGATTGTTGGTAACAGATGGGCTGATTTGATTTTCATAACTTTTATAATTGCTGATTTAACAACACAATGGCCTCTAGTGTTTATTTAAAATGTAAGAGAATAGCAAAAGAATACTGGTTCAAGATGACAGAGAGGCTACGTTGACTTAACTACTTCAGCCTGGAAGGATTTTCCCCCTTTCCTGACCAGAGCACTTTTTACAATTTGGCACTGCGTCGCTTTAACTGCTAATTGCGCGGTCATGCAATGCTGTACCCAAACAAAATTTGCGTCCTTTTCTTCCCACAAATAGAGATTTCTTTTCATGGTATTTGATCACCTCTGCGGTTTTTTAATTTTTTAAATTAAACGGAACGGAAAAAGACCAAAAATTTTGAAAAAAATTATATTTTCTACTTTTTGTTATAAAAAAAATCCAATAAAAACTCAATTTTAGTCATACATTTAGACCAAAATGTATTCAGCCACATGTCTTTGGTAAAAAAAATGTTCAGAGTTTCAGTTCATGTTCCCACAAAAAAAAAAAAAAATGGGGGTAAAATATATGTAATTTGATTATGGCATGATTGTTGGTAACAGATGGGCTGATTTGATTTTCATAACTTTTATAATTGCTGATTTAACAACACAATGGCCTCTAGTGTTTATTTAAAATGTAAGAGAATAGCAAAAGAATACTGGTTCAAGATGACAGAGAGGCTACGTTGACTTAACTACTTCAGCCTCTCTCTTCAGAGATTTCTTTTCATGGTATTTGATCACCTCTGCGGTTTTTTAATTTTTTTAATTAAACGGAACGGAAAAAGACCAAAAATTTTGAAAAAAATTATATTTTCTACTTTTTGTTATAAAAAAAATCCAATAAAAACTCAATTTTAGTCATACATTTAGACCAAAATGTATTCAGCCACATGTCTTTGGTAAAAAAAATGTTCAGAGTTTCAGTTCATGTTCCCACAAAATAAATTTTAGTCATACATTTAGACCAAATGTATTCAGCCACATGTCTTTGGTAAAAAAAATGTCAATAAGCGTATATTTATTGGTTTGCGCAAAAGTTATAGCGTCTACAAACTAGGGTACATTTTCTGGAATTTACACAGCTTTTAATTTATGACTGCCTATGTCATTTCTTGAGGTGCTAAAATGGCAGGGCAGTACAAAACCCCCTCAAATGACCCCATTTTGGAAAGTAGACACCCCAAGGAAATTGCTGAGAGGCATGTTGAGCCCATTGAATATTAATTTTTTTTTGTCCCAAGTGATTGAATAATGACAAAAAAAAAAAAAATTACAAAAAGTTGTCACTAAATGATATATTGCTCACACAGGCCATGGGCATATGTGGAATTGCACCCCAAAATACATTTAGCTACTTCTCCTGAGTACAGGGATACCACATGTGTGGGACTTTTTGGGAGCCTAGCCGTGTACAGGACCCCGAAAACCAATCACCGCCTTCAGGATTTCTAAGGGCGTAAATTTTTGATTTCACTCCTCACTACCTATCACAGTTTTGAAGGCCATAAAATGCCCAGATGGCACAAATCCCCCCCCCCCAAATGACCCCATTTTGGAAAGTAGACACCCCAAGCTATTTGCTGAGAGGCATGGTGAGTATTTTGCAGCTCTCATTTGTTTTTGAAAAGAAAGACAAGAAAAAAAATTGTTTTTTTTTCTTTTTTCAATTTTCAAAACTTTGTGACAAAAAGGTCTGAAAAATACTCACTATACCTCTCAGCAAATAGCTTGGGGTGTCTACTTTCCAAAATGGGGTCATTTGGGGGGGTTTTGAACTGTCCTGGCATTTTATGCACAACATTTAGAAGCTTATGTGACACATCACCCACTCTTCTAACCACTTGAAGACAAAGCCCTTTCTGACACTATTTGTTTACATGAAAAAATATTTTTTTTTTTTGCAAGAAAATGACTTTGAACCCCCAAACATTATATATTTTTTTAAAGCGAAGGCCCTACAGATTAAAATGGTGGGTGTTTCATTTTTTTTTTGCACACAGTATTTGCGCAGCGATTTTTCAAACGCATTTTTTGGGGAAAAAAAACACACTTTTTTTAATTTTAATGCACTAAAACACACTATATTGCCCAAATGTTTGATGTAATAAAAAAGATGATCTTAGGCCGAGTACATGGATACCAAACATGACATGCTTTAAAATTGCGCACAAACGTGCAGTGGCGACAAACTACATACATTTTTAAAAGCCTTTACAGGTTACCATTTTAGATTTACAGAGGAGGTCTACTGCTAAAAATTACTGCCCTCGATCTGACCTTCGCGGTGATACCTCACATGCATGGTGCAATTGCTGTTTACATTTGACGCCAGACCAACGCTTGCGTTCGCTTTTGCGCGAGAGCAGGTGGGGACAGGGGTGCTTTTTTTTTTTTTTTCTTCTTTATTATTTTTTTTGCTTTTTAATCCTATTTTTAAACTGTTCCTTTCATTTTTTTTTTTTTTTTTTTTTTTTATCATTTTTATTGATATGCCAGGGAATGTAAATATCCCCTATATCCCCTATGATAGCAATAGGTAGTGACAGGTACTCTTTTTTTAAAAAAATGGGGTCTATTAGACCCTAGATCTCTCATCTGCCCTCAAAGCATCTGAGCACACCAAGATCGGTGCGATAAAAAGCTTTCCCAATTTCCCAATGGCGCTGTTTACATCCGGCAAAATTTAAGTCATGAAATGCTCGTAGCTTCCGGTTTCTTAGGCCATAGAGATGATTGGAGCCATTCTATGGTCAGCTGGCCGAATCACCGGCTGCATTCTCAGGTTCCCTGTTGGGACAGGAGAGCCAGAGAAAAACATGGAAGACGGTGGGGGGGGGGGGGACATTCCCTCCCACTGCTTGTAAAAGCAGTCTAGAGGCGAATTAGCCGCTAGGATTGCTTTTACATGAAAGCCGACCGCTGGCTGAAAAGAATGATACCAAGATGATACCTAAACCTGCAGGCATCATTCTGGTATAACCACTCAAAGTCGTGAATGGCGTACCTGAACACAAAAAAATGGTTAACAATAAAACACAGTAAACAGTAAAGTATAAAAAAATTACATACCTGAAAAGCAAACATGATAAAACATAACAACAATAAAACATTGCAGAATAGAATACAGTAAAAAAGAGCTATTCTTGTTTTATTTTATATATTTTTTTTTTTTCTACACTTTTTTGTAACTTTTATAACTGTAACCGGTTCTAGGTTCGGGTCTCTCAAAATGCGATGGCATCTTGGGAGACCCTGTGAAAGTGTGCCTTATCTGTGCAGTGCCGTACCCTACGCTAATAACTAGTGCATGGTAGCGTTCAAAACATTCACCAATGCAAAGACCAGGATTGTCAGGACAGGAGGGAAAATAATAGCGGGTGTCACGCCTATATCAGCGCTTGCTGCAGATACGACATCTTTTTTGGGGGGGTTCGTCGTGTAGGGGTACTCGGGAGGACATAAAGAAAATACCTCTCATGCAGCCAACTGCATTTGGTTGGGGATGTGAATGGGGGAAGTACGGGTGCTGCAGAAGTGGTGGGTTCCCAATTAGGATTGGCGAATGCAGCAGGAAGGGCATTATGGGCACGACGGGCCTGTGTTTGTCTTCTTCTTGGTGGCAGCGGGACACTACTTGTGCTTGCCACCTCACCAGTTTGAGCTGCACTTATGGGACTCACAACGTCACCAAGTGTTACTGCAGTGCTGGTTTGACTATGACCGGGGTGTACTAGGCCGCTGGCGCTTGCCAGTTCACCAAAACGCTACCAAAAAAACTGTTAGCGATCACAGGGATCAGGTCTGACTCTGTGAACGCTGCAGAAATGCGTTTAGTGTTTTGTAAGTGTCAGTGATCGATCGATACTGCACTTGGGTGGGCTGGGCTGGGCCGGGCGGAGGGGCAAAACGTAGGGGCTAGCAGGTATCTGGGCTGATCCCACTAACACTGTGTTTTTGGGAACCCTAAACTGCTGGGGACACTAGTATAGATCTGATCGGATCAGATATTTATCCGTTCAGATACTATACCACTAAGGGAGGTGTACGGTGTGTGCGTGGGTGTTAGCGCTACTGGCACTAACCTGACGCTGCTTGGGGCTGGTGCTTGCCAGTTCACCAAAACGCTAACAAAAAAACTGTTAGCGATCGCAGGGATCAGGCCTGACTCTGAGAACGCTGCAGTTATGCGTTTAGTGTTTTGTAAGTGACAGTGATCGATCGATACTGCACTTGGGTGGGCTGGGCTGGGCCAGGCGGAGGGGCAAAACGCAGGTGCTAGCAGGTATCTGGGCTGATCCCGCTAACACTGCGTTTTTGGGAACCCTAAACTACTGGGGACACTAGTATAGATCTGATTGGATCAGATATTGATCCGTTCAGATACTATATCACTAAGGGAAGTGTATGGTGCGTGCGTGGGTGTTAGCGCTACTGGCACTAACCTGACGCTGCCTGGGGCGACGCAGACCTTATCTGACCCTAAAACCTAACTTATACCATCGCTGGGCGATCAGGGGGCTAAACCTTTATTAGGTAATAAACAGCGGGTGCCCTGACACTATAAAAAATAAACTAACCAGCGTCACTCGTAACAGTTATACGGTGATCACTGGTAAAAGGGTTAACTAGGGGGCAATCAAGGGGTTAAAACCTTTATTAGGTAGTATATGGGGGTCCCTGTCGCTATAAAACACTGACGACGAACCTAAATATTTACCTCCCTAACTAGCGTCACCAGTGACACTAATACAGCAATCAGAAAAATGATCGCTTAGTGACACTGGCGACGGGGGGTGATCAAGGGGTTAAAACTTTATTAGGGGGGGTTAGGGGGGTACCCTAGATCTAAAGGGGGCTAACACTAACTGCCCTACCACACTGTCACAAACTGACACCAATGCAGTAATCAGAAAAAAAAACAAACAAAAAAAAAAAACTGCTTGGTGTCAGTATGAGGGGGTGGGGGGTTTGGGGGTGATGGGGGGGTGTAAAGTATGCCTGGCATGTTCTACTGTGTGTGTTGGTGTAACTCACTCGGATGTCTTCTCTCCTCGGTGCCGGAACGGAAAATACTATACAGAGGCAGGGGAAGATTCTCATTCGCTGGGAGCGATCGCGAGGGGGGCACGAATGGATTGCCTCCCCCTTATCTCTGAACGCTCCCAGACAGAAGCTGACCACCTCGGGCACCAGTGGGGGGGGGGGGTTAAAGGGTAACTCCACTTTCGTGGGGAAAAAAAAATAACAGAAAAAAACAATATAGCGCATATAATTGCAACACTAAGGCCCCTTTCACACTGGGGCGGTTTGCAGGCGTTATTGCGCTAAAAATAGCGCCTGCAAACCGACCTAAAACTGCCGCTGCTGTTTCTCCAGTGTGAAAGCCCGAGGGCTTTCACACTGAAGCGGTGCGCTGGCAGGAGAGAAAAAAAAACTCCTGCAAACAGCATCTTTGGAGCGGTGAAGGAGCAGTGTATTCACCGCTCCTAAACCGCTCCTGCCCATTGAAATCAATGGGGCAGCGCTGCAATACCGCGGCTATACTGCCGCTGTAGCGGCGCTATGTGAGCGGTTTTAATCCTTTTTCGGCCACCAGCGGAGGTTAAAACCGCACCGCTAGCAGCCAAATACCCCCGCTAAAACAACGCCCCGACCGCCCCATTGTGAAAGGGGCCTAATCGTATTGTAATTTAATGTTATTAAAAGTTACCTTTCCTTTTCAATCTGCAGCCAATGTAATTTTCTGAGAATGCATTGCAATATGGCTACCTGGAGTTGTTCTGTACACAGAATGTGTACTGACCACTCCCCAGAAACATTTCCTGCTTGTGCGATTGGCTCACCAATTTTCTCAGAAGTCTGCCTAAGATAAAAGTCAGATTTCAGGCATCCCCTGCAACAAAACGTTTTTTTTGGAGAGATACTTTCAATAGGAGCAAGTCTAAAGGGATGCAGGCTCAGCAGATTTCCTCATTAGTGCTTTCCAGCTGCACACCTGGTAAATATGAAACCACTCCCATTAACTCACTCAGAACAGAGGCACAGACAAACACACATGGATTTTTTTTCTGAACAACAAAAGGTAGGAAACTGCAACAAAGTTTTTTTATAATCCTTGCAATGTACATAGATCACCCAGAGTGGAATGCTTTTTCCCAACAAAAGTGAAGTTACGCTTTAAATAACCACTCTTACCACCGTGATGAGCAGAAAAGCATCTCTGAATGCACATCTCATTGAAACTTGAGGCACATAGACTACAACAGCAAAGGACCACATCATGTTCCACTCTTGTCAGTCATGATCGGAAAGCGGCTACTGAACAGTAATCAAAACTCCTCTCTGGCCTCATGAATATGTCAATAAGCTGAAGCATTTTCTGATCCCGGGCTGAACCCATCTAAATGAGTCCACCAGGAAGCGGTCACCTGTACTAGGCCAATCATAAGTGGCAAGCTGTACGCTACCATGCAGCTACATGTATACACACCCTATCCAAATTTAATTGGCCCAGTACAGGCGACAGCTTCCTGGTGGCCTTGCTTAGGTTCAGACTGAGCTCATGACTATCGCCAATGTATTCAGAGTTAAGTGGCCTTTTCAGTCACTGGATCTCACCCCAGTAGAACATTTTTGGGATGCAGTAGAACTGGAAATTTACAACATGAATGTGCAGCTGAGGAATCTGAAGAAAATGCATGATGCAATCATGTCAGCATGGATCAGTAACTTAAAAGATGTGTGTGTGTAATGTAGAATCCATACAAGGAACTGATGCTGTCTTAAACCTTTGCCAGAGTAGTTTGCCTTCTTTTTGCACACATTTAAAATGCACAATTTAAAACTGAAGATTAGTTAAAACCTCCAAATTTTATATATTTTCTGAAAGTAAAAAAGAAAATTGAAAATAAAATAGTGGTAGTTGGAAACTTAATTTTAGTACACACACACTAACCAATTTTTTGGTAAAATTTAAAAGATGAGGTTGTGTCAAATAAATAGATATCAAGCCTTAAAATTTCACACACATGTGAAATGGCAAGAAACTTTGTTATCCAAAATTGTCCTTCAGCAATGCTTTCAAAAACCTTACAGGTCATCAATTTAGAGTTAACATTGAATAATTGGTCCTTGAATTCCGACATGCACGCCAATAACTGATATGTGTAGCCATAGGTGTTCACAGCCTATTGCATTAGGGTGCGCACCCCAAAGTTGTGTGTGTGCGCGCATGTGTATATATACTGACAGTGTTAGTATATCAGTGGACAGTGTCAGTAGGGCAGAGAATGGTGTCAGTCAGGCAGTGGATGGTGTCAGTATTTTTTTTTGTTATTTTTTACAATTTTATTTTTTGTAATTTTTTTTTGCACATTTTTGGGAGCCCGTTAGGAGGCTTTAATGGAATATCAGGGGTCTTAACAGGGGGAATTTGCACCACACAAGGTGATTAGGGTATGCCCAGGCACACCTGGAACACCCTGTGCGCACGCCTATGTGTGTAGCACAATCATTGTTTTCATACATATTTGCACTTGATGCATGCCTTTGCATTTTTATGGTCTTTCATTATTGATTTAGAGTAACTAATTTTTAAACCTTTCTTTTTCACTTAACTGTATTACATAGGGAGCAAGTTGTCTATGTTTTAACTTAATACGCAAGAGATTCTCTTTCAAAAGGAGACATTAGGGGCCTATTAGGCCCATAGGGTCACCCCCATGAAGCTGATGAAGCACAGATTGAGCGTAATCATTTTCTTCCCTGGCCAAAGCAGTCGGGGAATGACAACTCTGAAACAAAGTGACGAGAAACTTGTCATTTCTAGCTTCATTTAATGCAGAGATGATCAGTGATTGGATATTCACCCTTTTACAAAGGCTTCCTATGGAATCTACAAGTGGAAGTCTTAACACATTATGCAGGTATTGCCCACCGTTGTCACCATTTGATCGGTGGATGCCAGTCTTGAGGAGTGGGTGTTTCTAGGCGGGCTGAATTTACATGCAGAACAACCTAGGTAAGGCCAACTTGTGATGCTTAGCCTTCATGATTAAAAGAAAAAAAAAAATCCAAAAGAATGAAAGGAGTAGACCAGGAACAGTAAAGGTGGGGTTAAATGACTAGAGGATACTGATCATCCTTTAGGCAGAAAGGTGAACTCTGACATATTACAGCTTCTTGTGCACACAGAGAAGCTCACAGTTTGCAGCGATATCAGAGTAAGCTATTTCAGTAAGGAGAGGAGCCTGTACAACTGTCCAAGTGCAAGGTTGGAATTACCTAGGGCTCATTCACACAGGCGCACAGGGCAAGTGTTTTTTGAACCCAGAAATGACAAAATGTGCCATGATGCCCAGCAACCTGACAGATTCATGGCTCTGAATGCAGACTGTGCAAGAAGATCCATACAGCTGCTACTCTCATTAATTGCACAGAACATCCATCTATCCTGGGTGCTTAAACAAACATTGTATGGGTGTCTGCACTTATATAAATAAGCCCTTACTAAATGCATTCTGTTACAGGATTTGTATCTTGCAGAATAGAATTTTTCACTTATCTGTAAAATCTTCATCTTGGAATGCATTACAGGGCACAGGATCATAGTTTAAGATCAAAGGTTATGCAGAATGTCAAAAATAAGCTATAGCCGAGAAGTAGACGAGAGCGAATAATGCAAAAGTACACTTTAGAGGTGCAATGGTAGACTTTGAGAAAACTTCTATTTCCTAGCTTTAGGGAGTGTAGATAGGAATTAAATGGTTATCCCCTGCCCCTCAGGACCTTGGCTATAACAGCAAAAAAAGAAAATTTAAAAGGGAAAATGACAGATTAGGTTAAACAGATTCCACTGCACCAAAGCATCCACTGCGAAGGCCCAAGGGTCCCTGGCTCTAGGAATGAACCGGTTCAATTTGTTATTGAGCCTGGAAGTCCACTTTCAGCGTGCGCCACTTGTCACAGAGAGATTAAAAGACCTCTGGGTGAAGAGGCAATTCTCTGCAATCCAGACCTCGATTGCAGAGGAAGTCCATCTGCCAATTTTCCATGCCTGGGATGTGCATTGCCTGATGTGTTGCTTCTGGTGCCTCCTTGATGGTTGATTTATGTCACCGCTGTGGCATTGTCCAACTGAACTCCCGGTTAGGTGACCTTGCACATGAGAGGCCCAGCCTTGAAAGGGACAAATAGCCCTGAGTTCCAGTATATTGATCATAAGCAGAGTTTCCTCTGACGACCATGTTCTCCACAGCTTGACATTCCAGGTCATCAGGAAAAAGGATTTTTGTATTCTAGTGCCAGGTTAAAAAAATGTTCCTTTTAGGAAAAGCCTCATTTCGCTGGCCAGCCATATGACTGAGACTGAGTCTGCATGTCCTATGCTGCCAAAATGTTAGCTGCAATGGCTGGAGTGAAACTAGGCATTAAGTGCTACCTCAAAAAGGAGGCTACTATCAGTCACAAAATTTTCATGCAAAGGGAGCTCCTGGGTCATAGCGTCTCAACATGGGAGAGGAGAGATGGGAGCCCATTCAGGGGAAGGAAGACCCTGGACAAATCTATATGCAGGATTAGGCCCAGATACTCCAAATGATGAGTTGGATTCAGCATTGGTTTCTGGAGATTTAGGATCCATCTGAATCTCTGTAGGGTCTGCACTGTCTGTTAGGAAATTGGCTGATGGAGCCTGTTCCTTTAGCAGGAGGTTATCAAAGTATCTCACAACTGGCATGCTCCAAGAGAAAAGCAGAGTTAGTTATTTGGAGAAAATTCAAGGTGCCATGGACAGGCCAAAATTGTTAATATTGCATGCACAGAGTAAAATGCAGGTATTGGCAGGGTCCATGACTGGACTACCCATTTCTTTAGAAGCTCTCTCAATAGGGTACTACTAGTCAAAAGGTTTTGGAAGGTCAATATTTTTTACAGGATGGGGCCAGTCACCATATAACATAGGCTGTAAGAGCAAGATTACCGGGAAGGTTTTCGTATACTGAAGCAGCAATAGTAAATCTAGGCTGGTGCCTGGGCCAACATAGGCTGCTCTAAAGTAAGGCAAGGATGCTATGCATCAGTAAGTATAGAAATTATATCCTTAAGCATGGAGAAATATCAGCAGATTGGGTCTTTAGTACTGAACCCTCAGACTTGGGGTGTCACACTCCTCCTCTTTCTCAGGATGCACAGAAGCAGTCAAGAGGGAAATCAGAGATGCATTCAAAAGCTTGCAGCCCCTGTGGTCGGAGGCCTCTAAAAGTGCTGAAAACCTCACTATAAATTCAGACATTGTGGAAGAGAACCCCTCTCTAGGTAAACTGAAGGAGGTGGTGTGACAAAAGGATCTAGGAAGGCCATTGAGGGGGACAGTGACTCAGATTGTGGACAGTGGTCAAGGTTAGCAGAATTTTTACCTTGTGGGGGATGTTAGTAACCCCTGAATGCATTACCACAGCGTCAATTGGCAAAGCCTGCTGACCCATTTCTCTTGTGCCTATGATCTGCCATGTGTAGTGAAGTATCAAGACATGACCTGTACTGCAGAACAGAAAAGATTCAGGATTATTCACCCTCATGGTAGCCATACCCTTTAAGGCTACTTCAGGGATAGTCTTCCATCATTAGATGGACCACGGCCCTGGAACCGTATAGCACTCTGCAGATAACGCATCACGTTGCACTATGTAAGTAAGTGCCTGATGCAGGATCCAGTGTCCAAAGCAATATTACAGACCGTCCCCACATCTTCTACAGCTGAGATCCGTGCTAGCACAGTGAAACGGAAAGAGAAAAAAGTAGGGTCGGCAGGAGGCACATGCATGCGCGCCCCAAACCCAGAGAAAGGCCAGTCACATGTACATGGCTGGTCCTGTACCTGCTGCCCGCTCGCAGTATATTTACTGTGAGCAGTCGGCAGGTGGTTAAACAAGTTTTTCCTGTACATGCAGAGAACAAAAAAATAAATAAATAATTATAAATAAAATGTAACCCTTTTTACTCTATCCAAGATTAAAATGTTTGGTTTAACATACAAGACTAACAGAACAAAAAATATTCAGTAACAGCTATAATTTATTTTTTTTTGATACTTGAACTCTTACAGTATTCCCCTGCTGGTGAGTTACCTTGCCCAAGTTGTCACCTGCAAATTATTTTAAAAAAAGTAGTTTGATATTGTAATGGTGGATCACTTTGATTAAACATTTCAATTTAAAAAGTTTTGTTTTTCCTAAAAGTGATGCAATATGCACCATATAAGTATAACCAAGTAAATAAACAATTTAAAAAAACCTTTAAAATAAGCAATCTGAGCATACTGTGACCATGCCTTGTAGCGAGTCCAGTGTTTAATTTATTCCTCTTACTTTGATTTTACTTTCACTCTTTTTTTCCTACTATGTAAAAAATAATTAATTAAATATAGTTATAGCTATTAATAAAGTCAAAAGCACTGCAGAATGCTTAGTAACACAAAAAAGGTTTGGTTAGTCTGCACTCAAATACTAAGGATGAAGGAGTGCCACCAGACTGTCAACACTACCTTTTGAACAGCCAAACTTTGAAAATATTAATGGACTTTAAGCAAAAACAAAATAATTTCATTTGCAGTCATCTTTACCCATCTTTGGGAATCTATTTTTTGCAATGGAAAACAATATTTTACCTGTTGCATAAAATATTTTATTGCTGTAAAAGAACATTGAGGAAAGAACATGCAAAAGCATCATGCATCCTCTTTAAAAGAAAAACCAAAATGGTCAATGCTGAATATCTATAAACAAATGCACATAAAAAGAACACCTGACATACATGTATATATATATATATATATATTTACAGTGAATATACATTCAAAAAGTGCTTGTTGCTGGATATCCTTGTAAGGATCTCCCATTATAATATTATGTACATCATTTTTACATAGTAGGCATTATCTTTATAATAGATATATCATTATAAAATAAAAATCGTACATAAACCTCATGACAAGTACAGCCAAATATATGACCATAATAAATCATTAAAACAAAGTTCTAAAAAAATTCTCAGATAAAAACACATTTTTTATAATATATATATATAAAAAAAAAAATTTATAATATATATATATATATTTATTTTTTTTTTCTTTGTATGGTTAGTTTCAAAGTTAGAACTGCTCAAAAGTATTTTTTTTTCTGCAAACGTGATAGAGAATACGTCAACCCCAAAGGCCAAGAGGGTGAAGTGCAAAGTAGAGGTTATTTGTTTCACGTGCACTGCTGATATACAAAGCCCTATTTAATAAGGCAGTGCAAGGTGCAGCCACCCATAGCAATGGGTTACATTTTTTTACCACAGTATATGGCAATCTCATTGGATGCTATAGATAACTACATAAAGTCAGTGCACTTTCACTACCTAAAAATGCCAACGGGGTAGAAACCGAGTATATATCTAGATCATTCAAGTAGCACATTAATTAAATACCCTTTCTGCACACGTGTAATAGATGTGAAATATATAGCATAAGAAGTTCTAGAAAACTAGCGTGTGAAATTGAGTATTTTGTCAGATCAAAGTTACAAGCAGCTTCTTCAGGTTAGTTTTTATCGGCCTATAGGTAAGACTGTAGGCTGTTGGTATTCAGGATGCCTTCAGAGGTAGCCTCCTTGATACATCTGAGAAATTGGCTGCCTGGTGCCTGGCCTCACAGTGAATGTCATACCCTGCTGGTAGGTACTTTGTGATCTGTGTGGAGTAAAGGAAATAAATAAAATCAGTAATGTATTTATCATGCAATTTACAGAGGATACAGTATTCTATAGCAGTTTTTCCCAACCTCATTCTCCAAGTTCTCCCAATAGGCCATGTTTTGGAAATTTCCCTTATATAAAATAGCTGTCTTAAATACCAAGCCATTGACATTGAATTACAGCACCTCTGCAAGGTGAAGAAAATCCTTAAAACATGACTTGTTGGGGTCCATAGCATATATAGCCAGCCACTCGGTGTACTCTTGACAAAATTCCTTTATTGGCTACACATGCCAATAAAGGAATTTTGTCAAGAGTGCACAGAGAGTGTCTGGCTATATATGCTATGGACTTCATGTTTTGGGAGTTGAACATCCTAGTCAGAGAACTGGTCTCCAGCTTCTGAATTTAAATACAGCAGTTATGCTTGGGTAAGGTCTGCTATATGACTTGTCAGTGTACTTGATGATGGAGGTTGGGAATGACTGCTCTACTGGGTAAAGTACAGTGCACTCCAAGTCATTAGCTCAAAATGTACGTTAGGTTGCTTCATTATAAAGATTATGCATACATTTCACAAACATATTTTTCAGATGTAGTATTCTAAATGTATTACTCGTATTTAGTAACCAAACTAATCATTGATGTTTGGCTCTACTCTACTGAAAAAAAAAAAAAAAAGAAAAAAAAGAAAAAAAAAGGATATACGGTATATCTATATCTATCTATAGATATATATTCTCTCTATCTATCTATCGATATATATTCTCTCTATCTATAGATATATATTCTATCTATCTATCTATCTATAGATATATATTCTCTCTATCCATCTATAGATATATATTCTCTCTATCCATCTATAGATATATATTCTCTCTATCCATCTATAGATATATATTCTCTCTATCCATCTATAGATATATATTCTCTCTATCTATCTATAGATATATATTCTATCTATCTATAGATATATATTCTCTCCATCTATAGATATATATTCTCTCCATCTATAGATATATATTCTCTCCATCTATAGATATATATTCTCTCCATCTATAGATATATATTCTCTCCATCTATAGATATATATTCTCTCCATCTATAGATATATATTCTCTCCATCTATAGATATATATTCTCTCCATCTATAGATATATATTCTATCCATCTATCTATCTATCTATCTATCTATCTATCTATCACACATATACACACACAGGGTTGATTTACTATTACTGGAGAGTGCAAAATCTGGTGCAGCTCTGCTTAGAAACCAATCGGCTTCCAGGTTTTTTTTTTTTTTTTCAAAGCTTAAGGCGTTACCAAATCCAGTAGTATGAAAATAGTTAATCCGCCCTCCTAGCAGTGCCTACAGTTTATAAATCATCTTTTTACATTAACCACTTGCCGACATCGGTGGTACCGATGCCCGTGACCGGCGGTTACGATGACCGCCAGCCTTGAGCGATCGCTGCCATGAGAGGCAGAACAGGGACGTGTGTGTGTAAACACACACATCCCAGTTCTGTGAGGAGAGAGAGATCATGAGTTCCTACGAGCTGGGAACCACTATCTCTCATCTCCTATAATCAGTCCCATCCCCACAGTTAGAACACACACATAGGGAACACAGTTAACCCTTTGATCGCCCCCTAGTGTTAACCACTTCCCTGCCATTGACATTTATACAGTAATCAGTGCGTTTCCATAGCACTGATCGCTGTATAAATTGTCAATCGACCCAAAAATGTGTCAAAAGTGTCCGATGTGTCCGCCATGTCGCAGTCTCAATAAAAAAAAAAAAAAACTAATAATAAAAATGCCATAAATCTATCCCTTATTTTGTAGACGCTATAACTTTTGCGCAAACCAATCAATATACGCTTTTTGTTACCAAAAATATGTAAAAGAATACAGATGGGCCTAAACTGAGGAAAAAGTTTGCCTTTTTAAAAAAAAATTGGGGCTATTTACAGCAAAAAGTTCAAATATTGTGTTTTCTAAATTGTCGCATTTTTTTGTTTATAGCGCAAAAAATAATAACCACAGAGATCATCAAATACCACCAAAAGAAAGCTCTATTTGTGGGGAAGAAATAACATCACTTTTGTTTGGGTACAGCGTCGCACAACCGCGCAATTATCAATAAAAGCGGCGCAGTGCCGTATCGCAAAAAATGACCTGGTCATTGCGCAGCCAATTCTTCCGGGGCTGAAGTGGTTAAAAATGAAGTATGGGATTTTTTATTTTTTAGATTAATACTTACCTATGTGGATGGATCATCTGACCGATGCTGCAGCTGTCCCCCCGTCATCGCTGCACTGAGAACCGAGCATCGCCAATGGCTCGGTTTTCACAGATCCCCGAGAGGAGAGCTGCTGACTGTCAGTCAGCGTCTCTCCTCTCTGCTTCTCCACGCTCATTGGAGCAATGAGCTATGGAGAGGCATGGGAGCGTCCATCTCAGCGAAACGCTGAGATGCTGAAACTGCCATCAGTCGAGGCACCTGGCGGATCCAGACTTGGAAGTCAGGATGACGCGCTGCCTCGACTGATGGCAGTGACGTCAGCGGAGAGTGGACTTCAGGCCGCTCTCCACTGAAAACGGGTCACAGAAGTGCAATCTTAGGAGGAAGCCCAGCCTAAAAAGCTCAGGCTGGACTTCTCCTTTAAAATACTGCCACTATACAACTTTTTGGCTGATCTGTATACCACGGTTACGTGATAAACTGCAGGGTCCACCCGAGTGTTGAGTGCTCAGGTAGGAGATTTTCACTACAGCCTGGGTCATCATGCTGTTGTGGGGGGGGCGGATCATCCATGAGTTAAGATGCGACACCCCACCCACTGTGTTCTTTTTTAGTTACTGGGCATGGAGGAGGGAGGGACTGGGCTGTTATTTAGGATCTGTATATACACCCACCTGTGTGATGTCAATACCATGTGACTTGACTAGCTTAGCTCAACAAGGAAATATGCTCTACAGCAATAGAGACCAAACTGAGCATGTGCAGGGGGAGCACTCTGACTGTGTCTTATCTGGCCTTGCCCAGTGTGACCCTGCAGGAGTTGGAGGATCTGTGCATACAGGATCAAACAGCCTTTTTACACAATACAGAGTATTAACCCCTTAAGTTTATGTAGCGCTGGTAGATTTGTGATCTACCATCTGATAGGTAAATTTAGTAAATTGCTCATTAAAGGAAGTTAGATTTGCCTCTGTTCCAGCTTGGCTGACGTTGCGTGTGTTTCCATACTGAGCCGGTGGGTGTCGTTGTTACCATTGGCTAGTGTTGGAAAGGCAATGTGTTGAAGCGTATGGGTGCTCTTCTGTCCCGTAGACAACTCGGTGGAGGTGGTCCTCCGAGTTGGATTCTGGGAGAGGGTATATATGGGACAGACGCCATGTTTTGGGTCGTTTGACAGCCACCTGCTGGCCCTCCTGGCCGACAGGTATGCGTTAGAGTGCTACCTCGTGGTCTGCGTTCCGGAGGCCTGCGCCGCTGTGGCGCGTGGGTGGGCCCAGAAGCTTGTCTGGGGCCTACCACAGCAGCCGAGGAATGGTCCTGAGTTGTCTATCCAGAGTGAAGAAGCTGGATAACCGAGGAGGACCCGTCATGGAAGGATCATGCAGAGTGCTGGTCTGGAGAGGGGCCTGGTGACTCGGTTGGAGGACGTATCCTAAAGTAAATTTACAGCATAGTACTGTCGGGTTTGGCTTAAAGGTTCAAGTACTGTGTCTGACGTTCACCGCAAAACCAATACATCCTGTGGCAGAGGATTGTACAGGTTCATCTCAAGCAAGTCTGTGGCAGAGACTTTTGTTTGTGCTGCGTACTGGCTGCTAGGCAAGTGAGAGAGGCCTATCCAGGCGAGCAAGGAGTGTGTCCCACAAGGGGAGCGCATTCTACTGAAATATTCAACTCTAAAAAGGACATTTGTCAAGAATCCTACAGAAAGGTATTTGAGCTTCCCTGCAGTTTCCCTTCTGCCTCTTTCCTGCTACTTCCTTCGTTAATTGTTCAATAAAGCATTGAAAACGTACTCAAGTGTTGATGCTTATATCGTCCGGAGGTAAACTCAACGGAACCCTAGACCCGATGCCGGTGAAACAGAAGGAAGGAGAGTGAAGGCAACAAGCTTAAACCAGCAGCTCCACCGAGAGTTATTGCTACATTTACATAATTACATAGTAGGCGAGGTTGGAAAAAAACAAAAAAACACACGACACCAGTTCATCAAGTCCAACCTATGTGTGATTATATGTCAGTATTACATCGTATATCCCTGTATGTTGTGGTCGTTCAGGTTCTTATCTAATAGTTTTTTTAAACTATTGATGCCCCCCACTGAGACCACCGCCTGTGGAAGGGAATTCCACATCCTTGCCGCTCTTACAGTAAAGAACCCTCTACGTAGTTTAACGTTAAACCTCTTTTCTTCTAATTTTAATGAGTTGCCATGGGTCTTGTTAAAACGCCCTTCCGCAAAAAAGTTTTATCCCTATTGTGGGGTCACCAGTATGGCATTTATAATTGAAATCATATCCCCTCTCAAGCCTCTCTTCTTCAGAGAGAATAAGTTCAGTGCTCGCAACCTTTCCTCATAACTAATATATACCTTATTATATAACATATACCTTAAAAAATACCTTACTTTGTACAGTAAACATTTGTGGGGAACTGTGTCAAATGCTTTTGCAAAATCCAGATACACCACGTCTGCGGGCCTTCCTTTATCTAGTTGGAAGCTCACCTCCTCATAGAAGGTTAATAGATTGGTTTAGTAAGAACAATTCTTCATGAATCCATGCTGATTACTGCTAATGATACCGTGCTCATTACTAAAATCTTGTACATAGTCCCTTATCATCCCCTCCAAGAGCTTGTCAGTATAACAAGCATGCTATTCTGCTTATACAGACAGATTTTACTATTGTGGGTTTAGTAACACTTTAACTGAACAAGCTGAAGTTAGAAGCCGATTTGCTACCACGCACAGCTGCACTAGATTTTGCACTCTCCAGTTTTAATAAATTAACCCCATTTTTTCCCTTTATTTTTTATATATGGTTTTTGAATATCAAAATAGCTCAAAACAATGTGGTGCAGTAAAACATGTGCTTTACCTTTTTAACTGCTTTGGTCAAACTTTCGACATTCACTTGAACTAAAGTAGTTCAAACAGATTTTAAAGTTTAACCAAAGCATTTAAAACCTGAAACAAATGCATTCCTTGGCGTGGTGTTGCTTTGGTAACTATAAGAGGAATACCCAGCATACTACAGATATCTAAAATAAAAGGTAGCAGTAATGTGATTGATGTGTCCCATAAAAGAAAACAGTCCCCATGCTGCTGCAGTCAACAAATATGCAGTATGAAGTATGTTGGAGTTTGTTTTTAACATGGCAGGCTTCAGGGAAAGATGATTAAATAATAGATTCAACGCAGACCTCAAAGCTCTGACAAAAGGTAGCCTAAAGGGGAAAAAAAAAAAAAAAAAAAAATCTATCCACACATAGTACAGTTGGTTAAATTATTAACACACAGGTATGCTGAGTATGGCCAAATTGAATGATTCTTCAATACAGTACACACAATAGCAGCAGCTGTATGTTAGGGTAACACCCTATAGGCTGTTAAAGTGCTTGCTCCACCTCTGAAGTCACAATAGGGAAGCATAAGGAAATCACTAGTCCTCAATTTCAGTCCCCAAGGCCACCAACAGTTTGTGCATTACAATTTATCATAAACTCAGAGGTGACATAGCCAGTGTTGTACGAGTGTAAATCTTGTAACTGCAAAATAAGACGTGCAAGCAGCAAGACAGACATGACGCAGAGACATGCCATAAGATTGCATACTGGCAATTTGCAAAGCATTAGTGGGCTTATAGGTTATCATTGATAAAACAGACATGCATAGGAGTATACAAACGAATAAAAAAAAATAGGGTCAATTCAGGGGTTTTCAGATTAAATTAGTATATATATATGTGTGTGCTTACCTACTCGTTGATTTCCCATATTCAGGGTTTTGAGGTCTGTATTTCATATCAGTCAAATTCTGTACCATGTTTTCAGAAGACATCCTCCTTCCCTGTGACATGTATCTTGAAGGATTGCCAGAGCGTCGTGATTCTGGATTCATGCTGGAGCTAGACTGGGTATACATATGACTATAAGACCCTGGCAAAGCTGATGACCTTAGAGAGTGTGTATTTTTTCCATAGCTCCCTGAGCTTTCTGGAGCCGGCATATAGAGTCGTTTCTTAATTAGGGAACCTTTTTGTGGATCTCTGCTGATTCCTGTACTGTAATTATCACTTGTGGGTTTGTTAAAGTCACTATTATATGAGATTCTCTGAGACCCCAAAGGCCGATTACTTTCATTATTCCAGTCGTAATGGGATCCTATATCAGATTTTGATTTGTTGCTATCATATAATCCATCCTTCTGATGCATGTCAATGTGTGTGGATGGTGGAGTGTTCATGAATTCTGCTGGAGGTGGTATTATTCCATAATCCCTGTCCTCATAGGTATTTGAAGCTGGGACAGGTGAAGGGACAGAGGATATATTGACTGTGTATGCATCCATAAAATTTGACCTGTTGGGCGAGTTGTGGTTTTCAATGACAGAAGACTTGACATTCCAGAAGTCTTCATTTCTGTCCATAGGAACCTGTCTAACAGTTTTTTCCTCACCATGCATCCAGCTTGTCTTTTCATCATCTGCCTTTTGTGGATTCAATCCCAAAATATTTACACTAGATGATGGAAAATCTGTATCTGTCCATCTTGAAAAAGATGCATTACCTAAATTGCTACTTGATTTTGAACTAAAACTGGTTACTTCCTCTTCACTAAACTGTCCCCCATTTTCTTTCTTGGGAACAACAACAAACGTGTTTGCTTTGACATCATTATACCGAGAGGTTAAAGGACTTGCAACAATCCCACTTGAAACAGAAATTTTAGGCATATTACTGCTTTCTGGAGGCATAGAACGGTTACCCCTTTGGGCCCGCTTCTTTGCAGCCAGGAGCAAAGCCATTGGAGAATTGGCATCAACCTGCTCACCAGTGACAGGATGTTTATCTATGCCACCATCTTGTTGTATGAAAGATTCTGAATTCAATGAAGTTGATGGATGATTATTTATGCCTTCCTCTTGCTTTATGGGATATTCTGATTTCAATGAAGTTTCAGGATATGGAACTTCCTCATCTTTTTTTAAGCTCCCTACTGCCGTTGTTTCTGAAACTGCAAGTGATAATTTGTCCAAGGTCAAGCTTCCAGCTGAAACATTCCTCTCATGATGAGGCTTATAGGCTGGAATATCATTCATTTTTTTACTTACTACATCTGTGGCTTTTTGTGAGGAAGCTGGTTTTGAAGAGACTTCAAATATGGGCTGTGAAATATTATTTTGCACAGCTGGATATGTTGGTTTGTTCACTGTTTGAGTGGGCGTGACGGGCAAATAGTCTGGTTCGGGAATCTGAAAATTTGTGTTGTTGCTTTTAGGTATCCAGTCTGAAGAAGTGTCTCCATCAACATCTTCCTTATCAGATAAAGATGGTATATGAGGTACTTTCATCATTAAAGAATTTACAAGTGTATTTTCTCCACCTTTTTTCTGAGTGGTATTTCCATTAGGACTCTTTTTATTTGCTTCCAGACTTTTAAGATCTCTTAATTTTTCATCTTTCTTTGGAGAGAAGAGAGCTTCTAACTCACCCTTAATTTTACCAACTCTGGCCTTTTGTTCATTATCGCTAGTTATATTAACAGAAGATATCTGAGCAGGTCTAATATCTATGGGCTTTTTAGGGATTTGTTTCAGTGTTTGTTGTTTTTCTTGAAGTGCCTTAAGTAAAGGCAACTGTGGCTCTGGGGTAGATGTACCAGTTTGACTTGGCAAAGGTGGAGGTGCTGGTGGAGGAATACTTAGTTGTGATGTAGAAGCTGAAATTGTCTTTGGTTTTGGAGGATGCAATGGTGATGCCTGAGGTACTGGTGGCATAGAGGCCACAAGAGGTGGCGCAGGTGGCGGAGCAACAAAATTAGGTATATGAGAGGTCTTTTGTGGTGTAACTGTCACATGTGGTGGTGGAGGTGGTGGCGGAGGTGGTGGCATGGCTGGTGGTTTGGGTGGCGTCATAGGTGGAGGTGGTGGAGGGGGCATAAAGGGTGGTGTGGGAGGAGCTTCCTGATTAATTATTTCAGCATCTATATCTATTTTGTTTTTCATTTCTCCTAAATCTTTTGTTAAGGAATTCTGTTTAAGCTGTACGTTAGTATTTGATAATGACATGTCTGTTACAATAGGTTTTACAGAGAGAACCTTTACTGCATCTTTACGTTCCTTTGCTAAAAATCCATCTTTATTAAATGCCATTTTATTAAATTCAATACTGCTCAGGGGACGTTTTGATCCATCCTTCATTTTTTCAGAAACCCCTGACAAGTCACTGTCATTTGTATAAATTTTGTTATACGGCTTCTGGACATCAATAAATCCAGGCTCTGATTTCCATCTGTCATCACCAACAGTCTTACGTTCATTTTCTAGTTCAATAGGTGACTTTGTATTCATGGTGGACTTTAGGGACAAAGACCCAGAAGCTGCAGAATCTGTTATGCTGTCATTTCTTTGAATTGTAGCATCCATTTGAGACAGATCCTGTAGATCATCCATGATAAGCATTGACTTTCTTTTATTTAATGCATCATTCAAAGATTTCTGCCCTTGATTTGAGGGCAAGAAAAGTTTGGCTTGTACACCAGGATTGAAACTAGAAGGTACAGGTGATTGTGGAGGTTCTGTGGAGTAGCTTATATTCTGATTTTCATGTAACTGTATTGATGAAGTCCTCATTGGGGCAGGAGGAGGGACTTTGAAGGTCTTTGGCAAAGATGAATGGGGATCCATATATTTAGTTGTCTGTCCTTGACTGTGCTGAAAACCAGCACTGTTTAAAGAAAACCTGTTGGGCAAGGTCATAGGCATATCCTTTGAGCCTTCTGATTTCCATTTGGAAACATTATCAGTTTGACGTTGTTCAGAAACTTTTGGTGCTGTGGAAGTGTCTGTTAAAGGCTCAAAATTAGGTATGGTTGTTGCAGAAGTATGTGGCATAGGTGGTATGAAGTCTGGTAAACTTGGGGATATTGGAATGAATGAAGGAGGACTTTCTTGTGGTGGAGCAGCAGGAATCATTGTAGGTGGTGGGGGAGGGGGCATAGAAGGTGGTGGAGGAGGTGGCATAGAAGGTGGTGCAGGAATTTCCTCATCATAATAATTTGTTAACCGCAGATCCCCAACAGAACTATACATTCTGTAGTTGCCATTCAGCTTTGGTCCATTACCTACAAGTAGAAAGTTATTACATTCAATTTGTTATGGTTTCATGGTTTTCAAATCAATGTTTTATGAAAAAGATTTAAAGTAAAAAATTGAGGAAACATCTAAAATTTCAGTGTGTCACCGGAACAGAGCAAACATCTATCAATGGGCACACTGGTTCTGGTGCCAGCGGTCTAAAAGGGATTTCCTTTATTTTAGAGCGACTTCCTTTCACTTTCTGTAACATACACAGCTGAAATTGTACATACTAAATGCAAAAACATTTAATTTTATTCTATCCAAGGTGCAGTTGTATGGCACCTACTATAAACCCCAATTCTCATTAAAAAAAAGAAACTGCTTTGTAAATCATTGAAGGATTTTCCCTTGATCTCTCAAATATAATTTCTTAGGGCCCATCCACATGATCCTAATGTGTGTGGTGTTAAAGCAGCCCATCATTTTAAGCTGTCAACACACCACACTTGAAAAAAATGCACTATTTATTTCTGACACAGCCTTGTCTTTGCATTGCCTGTTACTGCAATACATAGGTATGGACAGTCCCTTATAGAAAACAAAAAATACAGATGATTACTACATCGTATTCAACTTGAGTATAATGTTTTGCTTTCTAAGCCGAATGCAGGACTAGAAGAGCCAAATATGTGATAACCAGAAGTAGAAGGGGTCAGACGGTACATGGTCTTCTTGTCCCAGACAGGTTTATACCCATCCCATGCTTCCAGCAATAACTGGGTGAACAAATTTTGTTTTCAGATGCATAATAGATGTAGTGTGCTAGTTCAATTGGAGGTAAAAGAGGGAAGGTAGGAAAACAGTAGCCACAATATTAATTTCTGATTTTTTATCCTAAAGAAATGGCAAACAACCAAATTAGGGACTCTGATTCAGCCCCCAACTTCTTTTTAGAGACAAACATAAGCATTCTAATACAAACATTATTTCAAGGGAGACAAGAAAAAATAAATAAAATGTTAAATCTTCATGACAAATTACATGCAGTGGTCTTGAACTTTTTGCGATGCACTATGATTCTGTATTATGCATCTTTAAAACATTGATGCCTGTGATTCGTGAGCAGTATGCACTAGCATTTGAACATACGAATTTCATTTTTGACTTCAAGCTCACAAAAAGCTGTGAGTGAATGGATTGCGTTTTTAGACTATAATGAAGAGACTCCAAGACAGTTTTTTTTTTTTAAAATAGGTAGATCAGAAAGACGTTTTAAATTCATGACATGCCAGAGTCATCCCCATCCTATCCTTTAAAGTGGTTGTAAACCCTTACAATCCACTTTTTAATACAGGTAAGCCTATAATAAGGCTTACCTATAGTTACCCCGGATGTCTCTTGAACCTGCACAGTTTAGGTGATATCCCATGTATTTGCATGAGCCAACCTCATTGGCACATGCGCACTGAAGCAATGGCACGTACGTGCCGTTACTTCAGCGAGTGTGCCATTATCCGCAGCTCCCGCGTGCATGTGCGGGAGTGACGTCATCATGGCTCTGGCCAATCACAGCGCCGGAGCCAGCGATACCAGGAAGTAACTCCGGGAGTGATGTCACCGGCCAGTGCTGTGGACGGGCAACACAGCGGGGGCTTCAATCTCAAGTGAATATTACATAATGAGCTAGTATGATATGCTATGCTATATTAAAAATGAGAAAATCTAAAATTGAGTTGTCCTCTGTACAGGAAAAGATTGTAAATATTTAGAAACAGTTGTTCCAGCTTAGTGGGGATTTTCCTCACTGGACAAAGTTCCTTTAACCTACTTGTCCACAAGAGAGCAAGACCCCATACACACTATTAGATTTTCTGCAGATTTTTGTCTTCAGATTTACCCAAACCATATAATCTGAGGTCAAACCTTAATGCCCCGTACACATGGTCGGATTTTCCGACGGAAAATGTGTGTTAGGACCTTGATGTCGGAAATTCCGACCGTGTGTGGGCTCCATCACACATTTTCCATCGGATTTTCCGACACACAAAGTTTGAGAGCAGGCTATAAAATTTCCCGACAACAAAATCCGTTGTCGGAAATTCTGATCGTGTGTACACATATCCGACACACAAAGTGCCACGCATGCTCAGAATAAATAAAGAGATGAAAGCTATTGGCTACTGCCCCGTTTATAGTCCCGACGTATGTGTTTTACGTCACCGCGTTCAGAATGATCGGATTTTCCGACAACTTTGTGTGACCGTGTGTATGCAAGACAAGTTTGAGCCAACATCTGTCGGAAAAAATCCTAGGATTTTGTTGTCGGAATGTCCGATCAATGTCCGACCGTGTGTACGGGGCCTTAGAGTTTAAATTTGTGTGCAATCAGGCACTACATGGTTTTGGTAAATCTGAAGACAAAAATCTGCAGAAAATGTAATAGTGTGTATCGGGTCTAAGTGAGGGGAACTCTTTCAAATGGTTAAACTGACAAAAAAATTAGCAGGAGTTAAAAAATTTCCTACGCAACCAAATATAATACTATAGCTATACCCTACAGGTCTAAAAGTATGTATTACAGATTGAATGTTAAACCTTTTATACTCTGAAAGAGTATACATAACATAATTTTACAGATTTTGTATGCATATGGGATTTCTAGGAGGTTTTTTTTTTGTTGTTATTGGTTTCCCTAGATTGTCTTTTTTCAACCTGACCAGCTATGTAACTATCTTCACAAAAGCAAAATGATGGAATTATATAGCCAATTAGACATCAATTGTTTACTTAATACATTTTTTTTTTCCATTTTAAAACTGCATTCTCACACCTTGTCATCCTAGGCAACTCAAATTATTTACATGCTTTGTTAAAAATGAACAGAAAGAGCACAACTTGAGTTTACCTATAGAAAGATTGTCAGAATACCCTGCTGGGACAGAAGGCGTAGGCACAGCAAGTCCTTGAGTATCTGTGTTCTGTAATCAAGAATGAAAAAGTAATAAGCAAGGTGAACATAGGTGGGGTACATTGGTTGTTATAAACTTCCACAAATAAATCATATTCCCACCACATTTATTTTTCTGAGAGTTTTCACCCATCTTACAAGTACTGGATTTACCCCAGTAGTTGTCCAAGCAGAATCCTTATAAGGCTGATGGAAAACAACAAATTGAAACAATAAATACGCCAAATCTGGTGTCCTAATTCCATTGTGTTGACTTATTTATAGACTTGACTGCTCCTTTTCACACAATAGAAGCACAAAAACTACTCAGTAATTGACACTGAGTAATGTTATGTTTGCCTAACCGAAAGCTACTTACGGAACCTGTATTGCGCTTTCCAACCGTCTAAAAGCCAGTAAGATAAGGCAGTATCATCATAAAACACACAAAGTCAAAGTAAGTAAAAATTAACTTAACACCATTGTGTTTCCCCCCCCCCCAAAAAAAGTCACCGATAACCAAGCATTCTTGAAAATAAGTACAATAATAATAAAAGAAGCACATTTCCACAATAGCTATTGATAAGAACGAGGAAAAGTACATGTTTTGCATTAAAAAAATGATTCTTTTAGATCAGTGTTACTAAAATTGCCCAACAGTTGTGTGCCTACATGATTCAGTAACCTAACCGTGGGATACATATTAATGCAGACTGATGATTCAGCCAGTATCCTTCCAACATGTTGGAAGAATGCGAGTACTGCAGGACTCTAAGATTTGTCCTTTTCATGGACTCTGTTGGGGAGCTTTTGCCACCATTTGAATAAACTTAAGACTACCTCCTCATATTGTGATATTATAGCTACACTGTTAGGGGTTTAATCTTGCTAGACTGGCTAGTTGCCTTTAGGCTACTTTTGGATATCTTCACTTGAGAGATAGTGGCTCTATCTTAGATTTTTCAGATGCACCTCCTTGAGAAACATATTCATGTTGCAAGTTCCAGTCAACCATATTCTGAGATCTTCATAAAGATCAAGAGAGGTTTCCAATGTATCGATTCCTTCAATGTCCTTCTAAAGAAGGATTCTTGAAACATGTCAAGCTTGCATGTGAACTGTATAAACAGGGCCAAGGATAAATCCAAGGGAAAAAAAAACAAGCTTACTTACTGACCAGCTCACAGACAATAAATTAAATATGTTTAACAATATGCAATAAAAGCAGGGGTTTAGTTTCCACGCATTTACAAATGCATACGTAAGGCACAGAGCCTCGCCACGGCACCCTGGTATCTGTGGTACCCAACACTAACTTATACGTGTCCCCACAGTGGAGGCACATGCATTCTGATGGATAGGTGATGCCAGGTGGACTGAAGGGGAGCCTACCCCTTCTTAAAAAGGTACAGGAGCACACTGAGCACCCAGCGTGTAGCTCCATGGCTGCGAAGGTGTCAGTGCATTGCCTGACCAATATACACGAAGAATGATACAAAAAAAAGACGCCACTGCCCCCATCTATAGCTGGCCATCACAGTATGTGCCTCCACTTTGGGGACACTTATAAGTTAGTGTTAGGTACCACAGATACCAGGGTGCTGTGGCGAGGCTCTGTGGCTTTCGCATGCATTTGCAAATGCGTGCAGACTAAACCCCCTGCTTTTAACGCATACTGGTAGGTAAGTAAGCTTGTTTTTTTCCCTTGGATTTATCCTTGGCCCTGTTTATATCTTATGTAGCCTTCCAATGCTTCTTACTGTGATGGCCAACTATAGATGGGGGCAGTGGCATCTTTGTTGCATGTGAACTGTGCATGGAATCAGTACATGTTGTGAACCTCTAAGTGGAGAGTATTTTTAGTACATTTTGTAATGCTTTAAATTAAATTGTGTTTTTTCACTCAGAGTTTTTTATATATGTCCACATAAAGTTCTACGACTACAAATATTTCCATAGTATATATGATATTTAGGGATGTGGACATATAGCACACACTGTTTGGGATCTCAACCACTTAGAGATATATTCCTCTATAAATAAAATGCAGAAGTAGACTCTATGGTTAAAATGCAGTAGTATTAGGTTCTGCAGCCTCTGCTGAGAATGCTTATGGAGCAGCAGACTTTAGTAGGATTGGAAGCCCAAGAGCGTGTTGATTCCACTCCAGGGCTTAGTGTTACACCATGATTGAAACCCCAATGAGACATGATTTTGACATGATCATTCACCCCATATAAGTTTATTTACCCAGTAGCACAATATTTTGAACCATGTTAGGACTAGAAAAACCAGAAAAGCACTGTACAATGAAACTAACAGAGGGGTGTTACTTTGTGCCCCAAAAGGTAATGTGCTTCAGTTCTGGAAATCCAGCCCCAGGTATAAAATGATATAAATAATATCCTGTGCAGTTTCAGGTAACAGGTTAAATTGAAAAAAAATTGTATTACACAAGCATCCTCAAATGTTTACATTGGGCACATTGAGAAAATATTAGCTTAGCTGTGTATTCTGATCTTAATCAAAATAAGGTGTTCAGTTACACAGATAGCACACAAACTCTCTACACCTGTAATTCAACATGCCATAGTGATTTGTTGGAATGCTGTCTTTCAGGCAATTGTCCCCAAGACAGTAAGTGAAATCTCCCCGGTGGGGTTGTCACATGCCGGAAAAAAAAAAAAAAAAAATTATAATTATATATATATATAATTTTTTTTTTGAGACAGAAAGATCTAATTGCCTTATTACTAGAAAGAAAAAATTCCTTTACTTTCTGTAAATAAAAAAAAATTAAATGCTAGAATAGTACGGGCACCCCCCCGAAATCACCCTGGGATGTCTGCTTTTAAAAAAAGGGTCATATAAACTGTTGCCATAATTTTTTGGAAGTGAAGAAAAATTGTGAATGAAGAAAACTACTGGTGCTGAGGGGGTTAAACACAGAGCCTGATAATTGTACACTAGATAGAGTAATGCACAGGCCATACACAGAGGAAGGAGGGAGGAAGTGAGAGGAATAATGTACTGGTCACATACAGTGGGACGATGGAGATGAAGGGGTTAATGTTCAGATGGGCAGGATAAGGCAGGTGAGGGGTTAATTTACAAGTCCAATTGAGACAGCATTCGATCTAGTATGTGTAGGAAGGAGGGGAGCTGCTGATCTACTCATGCTGTGTCCATTCATAATTACACAAGCTCACTCTTTTAACTGTTGAAAGGGGAAGGGTCAGTAAATAGTACCCTGTGATGACTAATCTAATGATGGCTGAGTACACAACTATCACCCATTGGATCAGCCATCTGACGGCTGTTTATCCAGTGGCATTCGTAAATAGCACTGTGTATATAAAGTGTGACTGATCCACCATTGAAAAATGTACTGCAGTGCATAAGAGGTTAATCTACCTGCATGAGGTTTGTTTTTTTTATATTCTTAGAACTACATTTTCCCCAGTTATAACTATTTTTTTTACATCTCACATTTTCTTCAAATTCCTCAGTTGCCTTTCCTATTTATCAAGGTGATTATATGGATTGGTTATTACATTTTCTTTACACTTTGCTTTCAGTTTTGATTTTACATTCCTAGCCTTTACATTTCATTTTAATTTTGAGGTACCATCATTTTTCTTCGTGGCCTATTTCGAAACTATGTTTATTTCTTGCAACATTTCTTTTTAAAATGGTTGTTAACCCCATTCATGAAATCTGGCCTGTGCACATATATCTGTAGTATTTACTTATCTCTCACCAAAGCTCTGAGTGCTATGCTAAGTTCCTCTGTTATCAGCATGATCATTTCGGACAAGTTCTCAGACATGAGATAAAAGCTGTTGGAAATTTGTGTCATGGAGGGAACTTAGAGATGGATAAGCAGAGAGCTTGTCTATTCAGACTGCAGCTCTGCAAGTTACTTTGTTCCTCTGCCTATGTGGAGTGAGGGTGTGTTTCTTTCCTCCAATCAGCTCTCGCAAGTGTAAGTGCAGACTCTCTACCCACTGCTGAAAGAGGAATAAAGATTTCTAACACAACGTGCACTTTCTAAAGAGTCTAGAAATGGAAAGACTGCAGATATACATGTAAAACTTATGTAAGGAGATTTATTTAATCTCTGTGTATCATCTGGGCCCAGACAGCAAGCAATTGTGCTGAAAGTTTGAAAATGACTTGCTAATCTATTGCTAGACTTGCCAGGCTTCACAAGTTTGTTGCACAATTGCAGGAAGTATGCATTGCATGACTCCAGATTAACATTGCAAACATTCTGCAAGTTCTGGTTCAGTTCATGTTGTGCAATAGTCATCCCACCACAGGGGTCACTGTGACTGAATTTTCATGCTGTAGACTTGCAGAGATCTTGCTGTAGACTCACCACTGCAACTTTGCTCTTGCTAGAGACTTGCCACGCAAATTTGCTACAAATTGTAAAAGTGTCAACTAGAACTTGTGCTTCAAGTGCTCTGCAAGTGTACAACTTGCCAGTGAAAATGTGCAGCAAGTTAACAAACTTACATTTCAAACTGCCACAAATTTGTGGCAAGTTATCCTTGCCATCTGGGAGTCTGTTCACATCACTGGGTGTAGGAGACGGTTTACATCCACTTTAAAAGTATCCAGCTAGGTCATAGCCATATATGAAGCTAGAGCCCAGTGGTTTTCCAGGGGACCCATTTACAACCCTCCTAATCCTACATTAAACCAATGGGATAACAACGGGTCAAAATTATATGCCTGTGCAGCATTTTTCAAGGAAGGATGCATTTTCAGGCAGTTGGTGTCTGATAGAGAGGAGCCATGCTTTTCCTTGCAAATATTTACCAATTTCAACTGAAGATTTTGAGAATCACAGCTGCTACCATGCCTTGGTCCCCATTCTACTTTGGTAAAGTATCCACTTTTTTTTTTGTATTCATATTTCTGTCAACCCTTTTTTTTTATGAGACTTGCTTTAATAATTTTGGTATCATTTAATTAATGAACACTTTTTGCAAACATTTCACATACTTTACTATTTTTACTTTGGAAACTATATTAGACCAAGGTGCAATAAATTGGATTTTTAACCAAGGTCACCACATGCTTGTTACAGGGTCTGTGAATCAAAGTATTTAGGCCACAGGCAACTGGCATTTTCAGAAGAAGGACAGAAATGACAGCTCCTAAAGTTCTCTTAAATATAAAATCATATAAAAGATGCATGTATTTTAGCCATTTTGGGAAAAAAGAAAAAAAAAAGCGCCTTTTTGTATGCTGTATTACTAAATCTCAAATTAGATACAAATTAGATACAGTATTAAGCTGAATGACTCATACTTCCCCTGCTCTGTATGATAGATCATCCATAGAGAAATAAAAAAGTTACTGCTGTTCTCTTCTTGGAAAACTCAAAATGCTCTGCAAAACCAACATTATGGGTGCACTCCATATTACATTTACAAAGTTAATTTGTGAAAAAATTACTGTTGCAGATTTGGATGATCTCATAAAACATAGTTCTAATTTAAAAAAAAAAAAAAAAAAAAAAAAAAAAAAAGTGATTTGTTGCAAAGAAATCTGTGTATGCTAAAGTCTCTATTGTTGTCTGATTTCCTTCAGATTTACCAAAACCATGTAGTGCAAGGGTCTGCCTGATTGCATACAAATTGAAACTCTTAAAAGGGTTGTAAATCTTCACCGTTTTTCACCTTAAAGCATTCTATGCATTAAGGTGAAAAACATTTTTCAATGCAGCAGCACCCCCAAGCCCCCCTTATATTTACCTGAACCCCGAAATTTGCACGACGGGAACGAGCACACCAGCTCCGGCCGGTGTCTCGTGTCCTGATTGGATAGATTGATAGCAGTGCAGCCATTGGCTCCCACTTTCAATCAAATCCAATGACGCGGGTGCCGGGGGTGGGGCCGAGTCATACATTCGGCGGCTATGGACACCAAATGCTGGACTGGGGAGTGTGCCCGCAAGGTAACCCCCTCAGGGAAGCACTTCCAACTAGGGGGTTATCTGATGCGGGGAAGGAGCCACGAGAGCCGCCGGGGGACCCCAGGAGAGCAGGTTCGGGGGCCACTCTGTGCAAAACGAGCTGCACAGTGGAGGCAAGTATGATTGTTTTTTTATTTAAAATAACCCACATAACAAACCCTTACAATCACTTTAAGGTTTGACCTCATATTATATGGTTTTGGTAAATCTAAAGAAAAAAAAAATCTAAAGAATATTGTAATAGTGTGTATCCAGCTTTATACTTCCCTCCTCTGTGCAGGGATTTTGCACAGTGCAGCCCCGATCCTCCTCTTCTCTGGTCCCTCTTTGGCTCTCCTGGCCCCTCCCTCCTATTGAGTGCCCCCCGCAGCAAGCAGCTTGCTATGGGGGCACCCGAGCCAACCTGCAGCTCCCTAGTGTCCATTCAGACACGGAAACACGGCCAAGCCCCGTCCCCTTTCTTCCTCATTGGCTTACTGACTTTGACAGCAGCGGGAGCTAATGGTGCTTCACTGCTGTCTCAGCCAATGAGGAAGGAGAGTCCCGGACAGCCGAGTCTCTCGTGCAACGTCGCTGGATCGAGAGGGGAGGGCCCAGGTTAATATCGCAGTCCCACTATAAGTCGTTGATCGCCTCCATTACTAGTGTTAAAGAAACGAATTGAAAAAAAATATAAATAAAAAAAAAAAAAAATCCATAAATAAATCCCATAGTTTGTAGACATTAGAAAATTCACCTAAACCAGTTAACATATGCTTATTGGGATTATTTTTACCAAAATACATATTGGCCTGAATTCATAAATTCAGGCCAATATGCATTCTGCTACATGTTTTTTAGAGATTTTTTATTTTATTTTTTTTTATTGGATATGTTTTCTAGCAGAAAGTAAAAAAAATATTTTTTTTTTCAAAAGTGTCGTTTTTTTGTTAATAGCACCCCCCCCCCCCAAAAAAAAACAAAACAAACACACCCCAGGCAGTGGGGACCAAATGCCACTAAAAGAAAGCTCTATTTGTGGGGAAAAAAAAGGGCATATATTTTATTTGGGTACATTACCATGCAATTGTCAGTTATAGTTATGCAGTGTTGTAACACAAAAAATGGCCTGGTCATGAAGGGGGGAGTAAATATTTCCGAGGTCAAGTGGTTAAAGTAACGATAGACCAGCTTTAATGCTGAAAAAAAATAACCACATCATTTGCTGTTAAAATAGCAAAGTACATATAATCAAGGCTCTTCCCCAGCCATCACTATATGTAATATTGAACATATCCTCACATACTAAACATCTCATAATTAAAGATGTTATTTGGGGTGAAAAAAAAAAATAAAATTCATGGCAACCTTCTGAATAAAAACCCAAGTAAACACTCCTACAAATAAAAACTCCAGTAAATTCTCCTTTGCAAATGACTTGCCACAACAAGCACAGATGCCAACAATTTGACAACCTTTCAAACACTATTTTTTTTAAGAACTTTAGGAAATAATACAGAATAGTGAATAATGTGAATACATTTTGAAATATTTTTTCTTTGTAGGATACTTACACTGGTTGAGAATTGAAGTACAGGCCTGGCACGGGGACCAGGTCGAGCTTTAAGTGTTGCAGTCCCAGAGTCATCCAGAAATGAAAATGAATTGTGTATATCATCTGCAAAAAAAAAAAAAAAACAACAAATAGTCAGTTTCAGCTACCAACACATACATTGTTTGATTTGTTCTCACCCATGGAAGAATACTAATAATTTATGGGCAAGATAATTTCTGTTCAAAATCAACCTATGCCTTCTTAATGCCAAAATCTAGCTAATTTTCTATTTAATTAATGTGTAACCCTTTTTAAGAGCTGGTTATATTAGGCATTAACCCTAGCAGCTATTGTGTACTGGGGCCCACAATAAAGCAAATCTGATATGTGTCAAAGTAATGAATATACAGTAAATATATGGTTTATAGGTTGTTCAGTGATTTAAGGCTATTTCACTTTGTTCTTTGAAGCATTTCAAGCAATTATCACTTCACTCAAAGTACAAATAACATTTAAATGTATTTCAAATTTGTAGGCTAGGTTCCTCCCATTGCTTTCACTTCAGCTCTACTGCTAAAAAAAAATAAAAAATAAAAAAAATGTATTATTTCTATCTGACTAGCTTTTAACCACTTAAAAGGACCAGGCCTATTTTTCAAATTTGTTGTTTACAAGTTAAAATCATTTTTTTTGCTAGAAAATTACTTAAAACACCCAAACATATGTATATATTTTTTCAGACACCCTAGAGAATGAAATGGCAGTCGTTACAATACTTTATGTTACACCATATTTGCGCAGCAACCTTAGAAATGCAATTTTTTGGGAAAAATACATTTCTTTGAATGAATAAAAAACAACTGTAAAGTTAGCCCATTATTTTTTATTGTGAAAGAGAACATTATGCCGAGTAAATTGATACCCAACATATCACGCTTCAAAATTGTGCCCGCTCGTGGAATGGCGACAAACTTTGACCCTTAAAAATTTCTACAGGTTACTAGTTTTGAGTTACAGAGGAGGTCTTTTGCTAGGATTAACTATCGTGGCGATACCTCACATGTGTGGTTTGTACACAGTTTACATAAGCGGACGTGACTAATGTATGCGTTCGCTTCTGCGCGTGAGCATGGCACGCTTTTGATTTTTCTTTTTTCTTAATTTTACTTTATAATTTTTATTTTTACACTGTCCCTTTAAAAAAAAAAAAAAAAAATGGATCACTTTTATTCCTATTACAAGGGATGTAAACATCCCTTGTAATAGAAAAAAAAAAAAAGCATGACAGGATCTCTTTAATGTGAGATCTGGGGTCAAAAAGACCTCAGATCTCACATTTACACTTAAATGCAATAAAATTTAATTATAATAATAATAATAGTAATAATAATAATTGAAAATTAAATTTCAATAATAATAAAAAAGTCCCCTTTAGGGCCATTGGGCAGAAGTGATGTTTGCCGTCATCCAACATCGTTGAGTTGAGTGGGGGCCATCATTCCCTCATTCGACGCACAGCCTCTGAGGGGAAAGGATCGGATCGTCTCTGCCGCTACCGGTGTCTCTGGACAACCGGAACGCGGCGGGAGAGGGGTGGGCACTTCTCCCGCCGCCAATAAAAGTGATCTTGCGGCGAATCTGCCACGGAGACCATTTTATCTGAAAGAGGACCATTGGTCATTTCAGAAAATTCCGGGGTAATGGCAGCTACCTGATATTCTACGTCAAAGTACCTGACGTACTGCTACTGCGGTTTACGGGAAGTGGTTAAAGAAAACAAATTTTTATTGTTTAAATTCTTTATTTATTTAAAACAAAGATTCTTGACATATCACAAAGCACGTCAATTCCTTAAACATACACGTCTTAGTCAAATTGTTCCACAAGTTAAAGGACGTAACATAACTTGAGAACAATTTTGTTAACAAAATAACAACTACTTTGTCTATACAATTACCTATAAGGATATAAAAACCAGAAGGCCTTAGGAGGCCCCCTGAACGTTTGCCAAGTTAACCTAAATATAAATATCTGATCCTTCAAATAGGTGAACATATATCATCACTTTAACTACCTGAATTACAAACTCAATATATCTTATGTTCACTATACTTATAACAGCCGAATTTTACGGCTGCATTATCAATACCTAATTAACAAGAAAAAAGAAAAAGCAGCATATCGAGAGGCAGAAGGGAGAAAAAAAAAAAAGGAAAGAAAAGGGGAAGGGGGAGGGGGGGAAGACAAATTGAACGGGGTCTCAATATCATGCTCATTACAGTAGTTACCTGATATCACAGACTCAGCCACCTCCTGTAGATACACATTTGTACCCATAAAATATCTCCATGGCCTCCATTTTTCCTGCATTATTTCCTCTGTATTATGGAGGGTGGCGGTCAATTCCTCCATACGAAGTATACACTGAACTTTAGAATACCACAGGACCCTCGTTGGTGGCTGAGATTGCCGCCAGAGTGCGGGAATGCATGCCCTTGCTGCATTAAGAAGCTGTATTGTCAAGGTCTTTTTGTACTTCTGAATGGATCTCTCTGTCAAATGTAAAAGGCACGCAGCCCGGTTGTCTTTCAGGTCAACAGCTGTCAAGTTTCTAATTGTAGTGGTCACCTCCTCCCAAAATGCCCTAAATAACGGACAGGTCCAAAAAATATGCATAATCGTGCCAATGTCCACATTGCACCCCCAATACCTATCCAAAGTGGCTCCATCCATCTTATGAAGTATGTAAGGGACTCTGTACCATCGGGACACAATTTTGTATCCAATTTCTTGATATTGATTTGCAATAGGAGGACTTATGTACCAAAGTCAACATTTTATTCACTTGCTGTGGGGAGAACTGTATCCCTAAGTCCCTTTCCCGTTGAGAGACAAATAATGGGGCTGACTCTTCAGTCTGGTTAATCAGGTAACTGTATATCAGGGAAAGAGTATGTCATGAAGGTTCCCCCGTTTTACATAACACTTCAAAGGGGGTAAGGTCTCTAGGGACATATGATGTCTTCTGAAGGGACTGTAAAGTGTCGAAGTTGATAGGTGCTGAAACTATCTAACGGTGGATCTGTGAGACTAGAAATGGTCGCTGATGAGGGGAGCACCCCATTAGGCCAGACATCCATTAGGCGATATCTCCCTGATAGTGTTAGTTGTCTAATCTTCCTGCTAGTGAGACCCGGTAGAAAATCGGGGTTACCTATCACCGGTGTCATAGGCGAGGGCAGCGGCGCAAGGCCCGTACTGCGAAACGTTAATCTAGCCACCCTAAGGGTGGCACTTACCAGGGGATGGTTCCTTATGTCTTCTGGCAGAGAGCAGGTGAGCCATGGAGAGGTCAACAGAGGCATAGAAACATCCTCAATCTCCATCCTCACCCATTGTTTGAATTCTTTATTACAGTGCTAGTCCACTATCCTCGAAAGGTGTACTGCTCTGTAATATTGGAGAAGATCAGGGAGGCCAATGCCCCCCTTCTCTTTGGGTTTAGACAACATTTGCATTTTGGTCCTAGGTGACTTATGTGACCAAATGAACTCTCTAATTTTCGTCTGGAGCTGTTTGAAATATGTCGAAGGTACTCAAATCGGTATGGTTTGGAGTATGTATAATATCCTCTGTAAAACCGTCATCTTCAGGGCATTACATCGCCCAAACCAGGTCAAGGTCAAAGTGTGCCAGTTACGAAGGTCAGCTTTCAGTCTCTGGAGCAAGGGTACATAATTAGAAGCGTACAAAAGTGCCAAGTCCGATGCGATATCAATACCCAGATATCGTATTGATTTATCTGCCCAATGGAACGCAAAGGACGTACGCATCCTGCAAGCCTCTGAATCTGGGATCCTAATATTAAGCACAGTGGACTTGGCGCAGTTGACAGTTTTCCAAATCTCCCCACAGCTGCTAAAATATTGGGGAGCGAGACTCGCGGGTTAGAGAGAAAGAAGATCAAGTCGTCAGTGTAGGCCACTATTTTGTGGTGTCCTGAGGGTTTCCGCACCCCTGTAATATTTGGGTCTTCTCTTATATGGCACAAAAACGGCTATAAGGTCAATATGAAAATAAGGGGGGACAGGGGGCAACCTTGTCTCGTCCCATTCGCTATTGTAAAAAACTCTGAGCACCATTCATTCACCTGAACCGCCGCCAACGGTTGAGAGTAAAGAGATGAGATCCAATTGAACATATTGGGGCCAAGACCGATGTATTCCATGGTGGCCCGCATAAAATGCCAGGACACCCTGTCAAAGGCCTTTTCCGCGTTTGTCGAAAGCAAGAGAAATGGTTTCCCCGAACAACCCTTATGAATAAGATTCAAAACCCTAATGGTATTGTCTCTTGCTTCTCACCTCGGTACGAAACCTACTTGATCTAAATGTATTAATTTTGGAATATGCAGTACAAGTCGATTAGAGAGTATTTTGGCAAAAAGTTTTAAATCTATGTTAAGAAGTGCGATCGGGCGATAATTCCTACATTGGGATAAATCTTTCCCCTCTTTGGGTATCAAGGATATATAAGCCCTCAACGAGTCTATTGGCATAGAGCTATCTCCTTTCAGCACATTGTAGGCCGCCAAGAAGTGTGGAGTCAGGGAAGTCACGAAAGATTGGTAGTAAGTCAGCGTGAAGCCATCGGGCCCCGGAGCCTTCCGTAGTTTTGTTTGGGCCAAGGCCTCATGAAATTCTTCAGCTGTAATCTCAGACTCCAAAGAGTCTCTTTCTTCATCCGATAACATGGGCATACCTGAGGCCCTGATGTATTCAATAGCTGACTTTGTCTTGTCCATCAAGGCCTCGGTAGAATCCTTAGGGTGTAGATCATACAATTGTCGGTAGTACTTGTAAAATTCATCTGCTATGCTCTTGGAGGTGTGTACTTTAATCCCCTGGCTAGTTGTAATATATGGAATAAAGGTGCGCTTTCTCGGGCCACGTAGGGGTCTGGCTGACATCTAGCCTGGTTTATTTCAGAATTCAAATAACGAGCGTCTCACCCATGCTAGGTTTTGAGCCATCTTTTGAAAAAGCAAGTCTTTCAATTCTCCTTTGGCCTTTAAAAGGGCCTTAAGATGGACTTCGGCCAAGGAACGTTTATGTAGTAATTTGAGAGAGCGCACCTTGGAAATCAACAAATCGATCTGCTTAGTTCTTTCCCGTTTCTTTAAGGCCCCGATCCTAATCAGCTTTCCCCTTAACACACATTTATGCGCTTCCCAAACAATCATTGGGCTCAGCGATGGATCAACATTTTCCAGGAAGTAGTTTGTGAGGATCTTTCCCACTTCACTGCATACTTCAGGAATTTGTAACAGGGATTCGTTTAATTTCCACGTCGGTGGAGAGCGATGTTCCGTGTCTAAACTTAAAGTCATATGAATTGGTGCATGGTCAGAGAGGGATATATAGTCAATCTGGGAGGAGGCGACAAAGCAGTCTATCATGGAGTATGTCTGATGTACGTGTGAGAAGTAGGTGTAATCCCTAGCATCCGGATGCATAATTCTCTATGTGTCGACCAAACACAAACTCAACAGCTCTGCTTTAAGTTTTTTAAGGTAGGAAAAAGAAAGATGTGATGCTCCTCTCGAAACATCCAATAAAGGTTCCTGTGCGAAATGGAAATCCCCACCTAGCAAGAAAACACCCTCCCAGAATTCTAATATGATAGGTACTAAAGACTTTAGAAAGGCCAGATGATCTGAGTTCGGGAAATACACGTTCACCAGGGTCACAGTAATATTTCCAATTTTCCCTTTCACAAGCAGATATCGACCTTGTGGATCTACCCGTTCCTCCACAAGGGTCCACGGGACCGATTTAGCAATTAAAATACTTACTCCCTTAGATTTTGACAAATGAGAGGGTGCATGATATACAGTGGGGAAGTAGCGATTATAAAGCCTAGGAATCGCTTGCTGCTTGAAGTGGGTCTCCTGTAAGAACACTACCTGGCTATGCGACTTTCTGAGATCATAAAAGGAGTCTGGAAGGTTTCTCAGGTGTAGCTAAGCCACGAACTTTGAAAGAAGTAAATTTGACCCCCTGTAAAATGGAGCGAGATACAATCCCCCCAGCAAGGGTCATAAGGCTGAAAGAAAAGAGAGAAATTAAGAAAGAAATAGTAAAAAAAGAGACAAACACCAAAAATAATAAGTGAAAAAGAAAGAATATCTAGAAAGTGTTAAATAGTTAATAAAAAGAACCCACTTTAGTGGGAAAAAGTTCTAAAAAGAATAACAGCAAAAATTGCTATTACGCTCTCCAGTCCTAAACTGGAAGAATAAGCGCTAACCTACAAGGGGGTATAGTCGGAGAGAACCGGGAGGGTGCTCCCCTCCTCCCCCCGACCCCCACCACTCTATTTATTTTACAGATTAAATTCATAATTCTACTTATTTTGAACGGTACATAATTTTATTAAAAAAAAACCATACAATTGTACAAAACCATGTATATATAGCGTGAGTTTTATCACCTACTCCTACCTATGTTCGGGAAGGAAGAGTAGGAGGGGGGGAAGAGAGAGGGGAAGAACCCCCCTCTCCTCCCGCCCTCCTATGTCATCCTTAATTGCCCTTGATTCACCTTCTTCCTATCCACCTTTTAAACTATCCCCCCCCCCTCGGCTGTCTCCCCTCTATTCTAGGGGTATTCTGTCACAGTCTACTTCTCCCCCCACGACATCCCGACCAACCCCCCTCCCATACTCTCCCCAGTGTTGGAATCACTCCCAGCAGCACAGCTGCATACCTCTTCCAAACCCAAGGTCTCTTACTTCTAATATCAAAATCTACATATAGAGTGGTTGGAAATAACAAATGATATATCAGGGGGCAGAAAAAAAAAAAAAAAAAAAAAAAAAAAAAAGGGAAAAGTGCAAAATTTAAGATGTGTAAATAAAACCAAACACACACCTTACACCCTAAAAAATATGTGACAAAAAGATGCATAACGTACAAAGTCATACAATATATATAAGTGCAATACTCAAAAAGAAACAACACCCCTCGGCCTCTCTTAAAAAGTGAAAAAAAAACCCAAAACAACCCCCCCCCAGTGATATACCCCGATTAATAAAATCCCCAACTTAAAACTCACAATATATTAGGCTAACAGTGATCCCTAAAATAAATAAATAGAATTAGTGTTCTGTTCCAATATTCAGTGTCTCTATTTGGTGTCTATCAATACAAATTACACCTACCATTCCCCTATTCAGGTAAGTGATCACAAGTGTCTTATTATGAATTAAAAAAATAAATAAATAAATAAATAATCTTCGTTAGGACATAACACCCTAACTCACGTGGGTGTTATGGCTCCCCTGCCTCACCTTCCCTTGACCACCTCCCGTGACCCACCAAATTCATATATTAGAGCAGGGGTTCTCAAACTTTTTAGACAGGGGGCCAGTTCACGGTCCCTCAGACTGTTGGGGGGCCGCACTATAGTTTAAAAAAAATATGAACCAATTCCTATGCACACATCTTATTTGTAGTGAAAAAAAAAGAAAAAAAAAAACACACAGGAAAAAAAAAAACAGTACAATATTTAAAATAAAGAACAATTGTAATCAATATGAACTTATCAGTATTTCACAGACTCCCCTCATTACAGAACCACTCCCAATCACAGACCCCCCTCCCCATCACAGACTCACCCCATAACAAAGCCCCCCCATGACAGATCCCCCCCATCACAAAGCCCCCCCAACACAAAGCCCCACATAACAGATTCCCCCCATAACAGACTGCCCCATATCACATACTTCCCTCATCACAGACTTTCCCCATAACAGACTCCGCCATCACAGATCCCCCCATAACAGACTCCCCCATAATAGACTCCCACCATCACAGATCCCCCCCATATCAGTCCCCCCCCCATAGCACAGACGCCCCCATCACAGACTCCCCCATATCACAGATCCCCCATATCACAGATCCCCCATATCACAGATCCCCCCCATATCACAGATCCCCCCCATATCACAGATCCCCCCCCATATCACAGATCCCCCCCCCCATATCACAGATCCCCCATCAGAGATCCCCCCATATCACAGATCTCCCCATATCACAGATCCCCCCATAACAGACTCCCCATCACAGATCCCCCCATATCACAGATCTCCCCATATCACAGATCCCCCCCATATCACAGATCCCCCATCACAGATCCCCCCATATCACAGATCCCCCAATATCAATATTACACTGCCACCCCCTATAATATCACAGCACTCCCACTCAACACTTACCTGTATCACGCAGGACGCGAGGCATGGTAGGTCCGGACGGAGGGCGGGACTTTGAAAGTGAGGGGCAGGTGATTGGTTCCTGGACCGCCCCGATGCCTAGTAACCAATCACCTGCTTCTTAGCACAGAAGGTCCTTTGTCCGGGCCTGTTATGTTTCCCGTCCTGTGTGATGGAGGGAGCAGATGGCAGGGCGAGTGCTGCAATGTTAAAGGGGCAGTCCGCGGGCCGGATAAAAAACGCTGGAGGGCCGGATTCGGCCCGTGGGCCGTAGTTTGAGGACCCCTGTATTAGAGGGTACCCATGTACCCTCAGTGCAAAAAAAAAAAAAAAAAAAAAAAAAAAAAAAAAAAAAAAAAAAAAAAAAAAAAAAAAACACACAAACCCCTTCTCCCCCCTCAATCTATACATCCCACCCCCTTATTATATCAATACATAGGGTCTCTCTAGATACATATTTAGAAGACACAATCCATATTATAAGAAATACATCCCTTCATGATATATTCCAACCAATAGCCTAATCATGGTGAGCTCCCATCCCTACTCTAAAGCAGGGGGGAGTCTCATATATTCATTTAGCTCGGGTTCTTTCGGGTATTCTTCCATCTGTATGCAATTATTGTTAAAAAGTTCTGTCCATAAATCCCGTACCACAGTAAGAACCCAAGTCCAGGGATATCAGAGACTACCGATAGTTCTAAAGTCTCATGGGTAAGGGGTCTCAAAAAAAAAAAAAAAAAAAAAAAAAAAAAAAAAAAAAAAAAAAAAAAAAAAAAAAAAAAAAAAAAGGGGGAGAGGGGAGGGGGGACTGGGCAATAAGGGGGGGGACATTACCTTTAGGTGCATCATAAAATCTGTTGTTACCCGTTAATTTAACAGTTCTTGAAATGGTGATATTCATCTTGAGTATAGTGAAATTTTGACAGTTTCTTGGAAATTGATCATAACTCATGTGACCCTTCTGCAGATGGTGTTCTGGATCTCCCTCTGAGTCTTTGTGCTTGAACAGGCTGGTTGTTCTGAATAGGGGCCTGGCCCGACCAGCCTGTCGATCTAGGGATATTCTGAAGCCAATTGCACACTTGCACTGGTTCTGCACCCAAAAAAGTGTAGAAGGCTGTAAGGTCTGCCGGGGAGAGTAGAGTAAAAGATGACTGCGCTTTCCGGAATGTAACAGTTAATGGGCAGCCCCATCTGTAAGTACAATCATAGCGCTTTGCTAGATCCAATATTGGTCGCAGTATGGCTCGCCTTTGCAAAGTAGCTCTTGATATATCTGGGAGGATCTTCACCGTCCTTCCCTCAATCTCTGCATCTCTGTGTTCCCATGCTCTACGGAGAATAATCACCTTCTGTTGGTAACGATATAGCCTGCAGAGAACATCTCGGGCTCGAACTCCTCTGATCCTACCGTCTCCGGGATTCCCCGTATGCGCAAATTATTGCGATGACTACGGTCCTCCAATTCCTCCGAATGGAGCTGCATATTGCTAACTGTTGCCTCCTGTGATGACAGAGAGTTCTAAGGCTAGCACTCTGGTCTCCAGGGAGGATACAGAGGCCTCCCCAGATTCCATCCGGCCGGTAAGGGAATGCATCTCCGCTCTTATCTCCTGAATGTCCCTGCTGTGAGCTTCCTCTATGCGGGTAATCAGGGCTTCTATATCCGCTCTTGTAGGGAGGGCTTGCAGCATAGATCTGAGTTCCTCATCCAGTCTGCTATGGTGTTGTGCGGGGCTTACCGCATCCGCCCGGGAGGCCGCCGCCATCCCTGGAAGCTGAACAGAAGCCTGAGAGGGGACATGTAACCCTGGTACTGCTGAAGCTGCTCCATCGTCCATCCCGGGTACTCGTGGAGCCACCACTGTGTCTTCCAGCGTCAGATGCTGCGGGTCACGGAGAAACCTTCAGATTCTGGTCTGTGGCGTCGTAGGCCTGCTCCCCCTAGTGGCTGATCTGGTTCTATACCTTCTATGAATTGTCATACCGTCTTCACATGTCAGATAGTCGGCTTACAAGTGGTAGCGGTCCGGGGGAAGCCAGGAGCTTCACAGATGCACGTCCTCACCCGGTCATCTCCAAGCCACACCCCTCCAACAAATTTTTATAACCAAGAATTGTCAATCTGCAAAATCATTCTCTTCAAACTTTGCAACAAAGATGTACACTCTGTACCAATAATATTATTAACAATAGAGAACTACCTATATCCTTGTAACCTAAATAAACACAAATGTCACATAATGGTAAAGGAATGTATTACGACGGATATGCAAATTAAAGCAGTTAAATAAAAATAAGCAGGAATGACATACTTGTGATGTCATTTGCAATGGTATGCACTGAGAAATGTCATACTTGTCAAAACATTAAACGAGAAGTTTTTTTAATTTAACCATTAAAATTACCTAGGTGGATGCAGCATCGGTCCCCCCGCCGCCTCTTCACTGAGAACCAAGCGATCAAACATCGCCAATTGCTCGGTTCTCTCAGCTCCCCAAGAGGAGAGCTGCTACCGGTCAGTCAGCGGCTCTCCTCTCTGCTCCTCCACTCTCACTGGAGCGCTGAGCTGTGGAGGGGGCAGAGCGGCCGTCTCAGCGGCTCGCTGAGAGGCTGAGAAATCCATCAGTCCAGGCAGCTGACGGATCCAGACTTAGAGCCATGATGATGCGCTGCCTTTACGATTCCTCCGACGTCAGTAGAGAGCAGACTTCAGACAGCTGAAAACGGGTCACAGGAGGGCAAAACGAATTGCACTCCTGTGACCCATAGGAGAAGCCAGGCCTAATAAGCTCTGGCTGGACTTTTCCTTAAAGGAAATGTTTTTTATGTTTTTACCATATTCTGTGCACACAAAGCTGAAGTTTAGTCTTTTTTTCTTTAAATTATGTGCCAATGAGTGAAGAACTTACCGTCATTCATCTCCTCCCAGTGGCGGAACTACCAGAGTCGCTGTTGCGACTGGGCCCTGGCGTGCCGACACTGTGGGGGGGCCCCAAGACCGCAGGAAGACTTCACACAGGCAGCCCGGCACTGTACAGAGCTAAAGAAACTTAGTGCAGCGGAGTGTTTTTAAAGTTCTCACAGCTTGGATCCAGCAGGGATCAGCTGCTTCTCTCGCATCTGAGAGAAGCTTAAGCAGCACTTTGATCGTCCATTCGTATCCCTGGTGGGGTGAAGACACGGAGGGCTCCACACAGGTCGGCATCTGCAGTGCTCACTCCGCTCGTGTGTCGGCTCCATGTCTAGCAGCACACACAGTGAGCTCATCCCGTCCTGGAGGCACACATGGTGTGTGGGCTCCCCGTTCTATCAGTAGCATCAGCTGTACAATCAGCTGGGTTATGGCTCATTACAAGGCAACAGGTCCCCGGGAGGGGGGGGGGGAGAAGATCAGGTGAGTCTTCTTGTCATTGTTTACAGAATAATTGCAGTCCAGGCCAGCCAGCCATCCAGCTTAGAGCACTTACAGGGAGCCTTTCAGTTATACACTTACAGGAGGGCAGTTGAGACATTTTTATAGCATTGTCTGCACACTGTGAGCTTACCTGCTGCATATTACTCGCAGAGTGCAGCTGAGCCATCCATCCAGCTTAAACCCCCAATAACCTACATTGGCTCCCTAGGTATTGCAAGAGATTCATAGCCACAATCAAAGTTCCTGGTGGACTGGGCCAGCTACCTGAAGGCTAACACCACTTCTTTGGTGGTTTATCACAATCTGCATTTGCAATATTTTACAGATTGACCACAGTGACTTGAATAACAGTCCATACCCCAGAGAACTATTTGGCTTGTCATTTTTACACCACGCAGACTTTTAGTCCACTTATATTTTTAATTTGGACTTCTATAAAGTTGCACCCAGTTGCTATTCTGACAGGAGGTATTCGTGCATTGCCTTTATGTATTGTTTTACTGAGTATTTTCCACGCAGGCTGGTTTAGCAGGGACTGCGGTGGGTCACTTGGTGTCTCTTGGGGAGGGGGTGAGAGGGAGCTGGGATGGTTCCTTTGGATATGGCCGGGGGTAGTATTTAATTTATTTTCATTTTTTTCCTTGTGGTTTTCTATTTTGATCATATCTATTATTGTTGGGTATATTTATGATTATTTGATAATAAGCCTTTTTACATTTCTAATACAGGGTAGCCTGAGTTGGCGTCTCCTGGCCACATTTTCTTCTCTTTTGTTGTTTACCATAATAAAGGGCCCTAGGACCAATGCAAAGGGCCCCGGGATGGGGTCAGGGGGGCCCTTCGTGATTTCTTGCACCAGGGCCCTGAAGGTTCTAGTTACGCCTCTGTCTCCTCCTCCTCCATTCATGAATTTTTGGAATGATGGAGGCGTCAGGAGGGGGTAGGTGAATGACTCACTTTTCTCGATTGAGAGCTGCTGTTGCTAAGATTCGTAGCACCGGAAGACAACTGCTTAAGGCAGTATCCAGCAGCAGTGAAGAGCACACAGCATGGAGGATTTTGAGCAGAAAGCAGCCACCTGTAGGCAATGGGATACACACCATTCACTTACATAACAGGTAGGGTACTGTATCCCCAAAATATGTTTCCTAAACTGCTGTATTAAAGTGTTTTAGTAAAAGCTTTTAGATAGAGAGGCGAAGGATTAGATTTTCGGTTAGCTTTTTATTAAGCTAAGAAAAAAAAAATGTCTAAAAGCTGCCCATACACACAGATAGGTATTTAGTAGATTCCTCCATCTGCACCAAACAGTGTGAATAGACAAATCTTCCCTGCAGGGCCGTTTGAAGGAATTTAGGTGCCCCAAGCAAAATGGACATGGAGGCTTGGCCCCTTATTTCTAGTGAAGGAAACTCTTAAGGCGTCAGCATACCAAGACATTTTGGACAATTTCATGCTCCCAACTTTGTGGGAACGTAAAGACACAGACAGCAAGGGTGGTGGAAAATTAACTTCAAGTGCAAAAATTCAACTAAAACATATCAAATTAAGTGTAACAATCTAAAAAATAAAAATTCCAAAGTGCTATAATGGTGTGAACCTCCCAACTAAAAAGTTGTTGCACTAGTTGTTGCACTTGAAGTTAATTTGTATTGCAATTATGTGTAGGAGGGGTTTCCACCATCCTTGCTAAGGTTTAGAAAAAAAAATGTCTTATTCTCATTTTGATGTGCATTACATGTGATATCACATATCACTGGAATTGTTGCACTTAAAGTTAATCTGTATGGTAAATATCTATAGGAGGGGTTTCTACCAACCCTGCTAAGTTTAATTTTATACAGTATGTCTTTTTTTCAGTTTGATGTGCATTATATGTGATGTTACATATGACAGAGACCGTCATTGTGGTAATATTGAAGTTTGAGATTTTCATACATTAGGAGGGTTCCACCATTATTGTTAAGTTATGAATTAGTAAGTTAGCGCTACAATTTTTTTGTGGTGTGGGAACACATAATAGTGCTTAGCGGCAAGCCTTTTACTGACACTTTAATTTACCTCCAGTAGTTTATTATAAAGAGTAGTGTGGTCATTAGCTATTATACGAAAGATCAGCATGTGGCATTAATAGACAGACAGATTTCAGTTGTGCCCCACCAGGCCGGCCCCCCATGGACAATGTGCGTGGCTGCTGAGTTCATCTCTCCTTCCCTGTACTCAGTGCACTGATGGGAACCGATTGGCAGCACTGATGGGAACTAGTGGGCGGTACTGGTTGGCAGCCCTGATTGGCACTGCTTGGTGGCACTGATTGGCACTAATAGGCAGCACTGATAGGCTACAACGATAGGCAGCACTGATGGGTACTGATAGATGGCACCGATAGGCAACAATGATTGGCAGCACAGATGGGCACTAATAGGTGGCATTGATTGACACTGATGGGCACTGGTTGGCACTGATCTAGGAGAGGGGGAGTTTCACATTGAGCAGTCAGCAAGGCATGTAAGAGCTGCTTAGTGTGTGAAACCATCATGTAATGTCACTGCTTGCAGAGACCAGCAGGCAAAACTCGGCGCTGATGTCGGTGGTGGGTGGGACCGAACAGCTAGCCTATCAAACACAAGCCAACGGGACAGGGGCTGGGCGGGCCACTCCATGTATGTGGATCTACCACCTTTCTATCAGCATCAGCTATCAAACATCATATTTATATCCAAGTGATGTTGTCTCCGTAAACATGATACTCGTGTATGACTAACTTGAAAAAGCATTCTAAGTACATTGCTATTACCATGACATATGGGCACACCTAAGGTTTAGAAGATAATCCATTTGAATTAGTTTTGCAATTAAGCAAATGTGATACAATGAATTTTACATACCTTTTGTAAATGGGTCAATCGTGAACCAATTGCAAAGAAATAGATTTAGCTATATAAAGCTAGTTATCACAGTTTAACAAGTTAAGCATTTAAACTATATTAGACAGAGATGGATGACAAAAAAGTTTGTCAATGAGCATTTGTTCACATTAGAACTGCTTCTAAAGCAATGGTCTAGGAAGCATCCTAAACTGACCGTAAACGCAAGCAAAATGCACCTGAAATTAAGCTGCATTTACCAGACTACATAAGTCCAAAACTTGTTGGCACTTGCCCAAAATCATCATGTCCAATTTTGATTGGCACTTCACGCCAATAACTGAATTACTGATGGACTGCATGCACTAGGCCTTACTATTACACTATTTTTATTGCAGTGACAACAGCAACTGATTTTTTTTTACCATGAACATTTTGTCCATGTGACAACTTGCTTCTATGTTAGAAATTCTACAAAGAGATGAGTACTGAATACACTAATATTCTACAGAGCGCAAAAATATTCACATTTGTGATACTTGCAATTCATGATTTTCTAAAAAAGTGTAGAGTGTAGAATAAATAATTGTTACTGTATCAAAGTAGGATTTCAGACAAAACTTTTTCTTGTTTTAATAGCACGTGACCCCATTGCAAAAATTCTAACCCTCCATTATTTTTTTTTTTTTTTATTACTGTAAAACTAGGACAAGAGGGATGCGGTCACCAAACTAGATGGCGCAGAAAGCAATAGAAGTCTGACCATGTTTTTTTTTTTTTTTTTTTTTAAACTATCCCCACTCTACTAAATTGGGATAAAAATAAAATAAAAAAACATAAAAAGTTATCATCATCATCATGTTCCTTTTAAAGAGAATTTTCCTTCACTCCTTGTCCAAGGGACAGTGCTCACTGATATAGAAAATATTTGATAGCTCACCAGCTTGGAAACAACAATAAAAATCTGGCAAATACTCTAACCTTGCTCTACATTATCCAAAACAAAAACATTTGACTGGAGTTGTGTTCTAAATCGTACCAAATTTAGCTTAGTCAAAATAATATTCTGATATTACTCATTAGTCCTACAAGTTTGGTTACCCAGTTATTACATGTAATTTTACAAAAATACATTCCTCTGCCAAATAAAAGAAAATTGAATCCATTTATAAATGAATATAAAAAAGGGCAAAAAATATGGGGGCACAAATGGAAATTAGATTGTGGCTGGGATGCAGTTCTTATATGAACGATATCAGCTAATATTGTTAGATTAAATGAACAAAAGATATAGGTCATTAAATGAGGGGTACCTATTTAAAAAAAAAGTCAAAATAAAAGCCCTATATGGAACAAAATAGACCAGATTTACAAAACAGGATTGTGTTTCAGAATTCCTAACAGAGTTCAGTTTTTGAAATTTCTCAATATAAAGGAATAATAGTGTCATCCATTTATGATGACATACGTAAGAGAATTGTGCTTCTCAATGTATAGGAATAATGGTGTCATCCATTTATGGTAGCATGTGTAAGAGAATTGTTTTCTAGGAGTGGTAGAGGATTTAACAAACAACATGACCTAGGAATCATCTAAGATTGGAGGTCCTAGGTGAGTGCTAGACATATGCGGTAAGTTTACTTATTTGAAATGACTGAATGAGTTTTAGCCCCATGCACAGGCGTAGCACTATGCTGAAGTCAGCTGTATATTTTAAACAATGGGCCCAGACAACTATATGCAAAAAATTACTATCTCATCTGCTACTAATATAGAAGCCCATGAAACTAAATTTAAACTTAAGAATATTAAGAACTATATCTAGAGTCAACAACCCCCCACCCTTCTCCTCCACCACCACCACACTACAAAGGTTAACTGATCTATTTGTCGAGGGAATGAATCTTTCTAGCAGAGACAAAGACAACAATAAAAACCTGACAGTGATTTTAATCCTTCCCTAATCTAAACTGAAAAATAAATAAAATAAAAAAATATTATGTCAGCTTCTAGTGGTAACTTTTTATGATCCACAATTTCCATAGGATATGGAACACCATTAGGATTGTTTTAAACTACACAAATAATTACTCTTCTGTTTCTATAGATACACTTTTATAAAACACCCACTTATTTCTTTCTGTGACGCTTTGTGACTTAATGAGAAACAATGATGTTCAACTGAATGTCTTAGACTTCCTATTACATGTTGACACGTTTCAGGCGATGCACACACCTAGTTCAAATAGAAAAGTATGAATGATGGCATACACAGAGGTTTATGACAGCGGGTGTGGCTGCTACCAAGGATTCACCAGTCTAGAGGTTTCATATAAAATACCTGCCGACCCACACCTCAGAGAGAATGCCTAATAATGGGTGTAGAGAGATACACCTACAGGGCAGAGCATGGCATTAGCTAGCAAAATGCAGATTTCAGCTTTATGCACTACAACACAATATATTCTTAAAGCTAACAAGTGAATAAATTACAACACTCAAGTCTATGTAAACAATATATGCGTAGGCAAAACAACATGTAAAGCAGAACTTAAGGCAAAAAAAAAAAAAAAAAAGAGAAGGAAAATCAGCTAGGGTTTAATAAGGTCTAGCGCATCATTCTATTTACATTTATGTCAACAGGTTCCTCACATAATTGGGATCTAGAAATCAATTGTGCTGCATGGGTGCTTCCGCTGTTTTTACATTTACCTTTTTCTTTTTTAGGATAGAGTTCCACTTTAATAATTGAATTTGTTTTGGACAAGTACATTGAATTATATTATTTATATTTGCCATGTCCAATTTTTTGTACCCAGCTACAATATTTTAGATTTGCGTAAAGCATCTCTGTCTTGGTGTAAACTCGAAATTAAACATGCATCCTTAGTTTGTGCTTTCCCCATTAATTGCAAAGCAGCAGATTTCCTTTAAAATTCTTACTTTCACAATTTAGAGCAGCCTCCCGACCCTCTGATACTCATCTTGTCAGTACTCCCCCCACCAATCTTTGTCATAAAATAAGTGCATCTTGTGCTTCTGGGTACGGGACAGAAAGTGACCTACTATCACATGAGAGTATGCACAAGAGGCGTGACCTGTTTCAACCTGGAACTATACACCAACAAGCCTCCATCCCTGCATATGTATAAAAAACAAAAAGGGGGGTTTAGGATTTGGACTTTAATTGAGGCCTGTAGGTGTGTATAATAATATAAGTATATCGCATGAAAGGAACCTGGGTGTCACAGACCCCTAGGGGCGGTTCATGGTAGTGATATTAAGAGGGCATAATTAGATAATATAATAAAGCATTTCTGATGTAAAAATACAATCATAAAAATTCAACATAAGTTGATATAATCATAATACATTTAATAACAAAGAATTAATCACTGGGACATGATTTGTGACAAACAGTGAAATTCATGACAGCAAAAGAATACAATTGAGAGTAAATCACAAAGCTCAAGCAGTGTACATTGCAGAGGGACCGACATTAAAGAGAGGGCGACATTGCTGTTCCACCCAGCAGCATCCCTAATTAGACCACATTTGGAATTTTGGATTCGGCAGCAGAAGAACACTGGCAAGGCGAGATTATGAACTCCACAGACACACATAATACATACCTTCTTTTCACTCCCCCACCTCCCTGTTCAGCCACAGGGAGCTAAAAGGAAAGCACTTTGCCCAGAATGGGCAATATACACGTTTGCATTAATCTCTAGATCTTGGATTGTTTTGACCAAAGTTAACATCTGTTTGAACATTTTTATATGCTAAATTGGAGCTGCACAGCTTTCTGACAGATTTACTTTAAAGTGAAGTGGTGGCCAGACTAAGCACACTAAAGTATTTACATATTTTTTCTGAACAGGCAGCAAGAGTACTTCAAAACAAGCCATCATTCACCTCTGTAGTTATAGACTATTGAGGAGTTCACTTTCATACTGCAATAATGGAGGAGTAGAAGTCCTTTTACACCATAATCTAGGCAGAAAGTCTGCCCTCTATTGTAAACACAAGGCAAGTGTTTCTAAGCTGTTAGAAACCGCCTTAAGACCCCTTTCACATTGTGCCACCCGGGCGTCAGTGGTAAAGCGGCGCTGTCGTTTTAGTGGTGCCATTTGGCTGCTAGCGGGGCAGTTCTAACCCCAGCTAGTGGCCGAAAAGGGGTTAAATGCGCCCGCAAACCTCCGCTGCAGCGGCGTTTTGCCAGGGGTATGACAGCGCTGCCCCATTGATTTCAAAGGGAAGGAGCGGTGGAGGAGTAAGTTCACTGCTCCAAAGAAGCTGCTGGCAGGACTTTTTCTGACGCCCTGCCAGCGCACTGCTCCAGTGTGAAAGGAGCTGCTGTTTTAGGGCGGTTTGCACGTGCTATTTAAAAGCTATAGCGCCTGCAAAATGTCCCAGTGTGAAAGGGGTCTAAGGGCTTGTTAATACTTTGTGCGTGGTAGAATGCCACATTTTACTGTGCAGGATGTGAACATTCTGGCAGGCGTTCTTGTTGGCTTGGCTTTATGCTTGTGCTTTTTTCTATAACTTTATTCAACTGTCACAATATAACATTTCATTAATTTCTATGCACTGGTTCTGGTGCATAGAAACACAAATGGAAATAGAGCTGTGGGTGATCCGGGGAGCGGGCCAGAAAACTGCAGACATGTTTTAGATGTTGCAGATTTCTGTGCCTACAATACAGCTCACCCGAAAGCAGCGGGTTTAGTAATTGTCTTCTGTGTGCCCTATTGCTGAAAACTACAGGTCTTTACACAAATGTGAACAATTCCTTAAAGTAGAACTAAAGGCAAAGATTTTTCCCAGTTATTGCTGTCTGTGTTGCTGTTAGGGAGATTCACCCTCTACTCTTCTTACCGTCATCACTGAAAGTGAAAGAAAATCCCAAAATAGAGGGAACATCTTCCAATGGGGACATTAGTTCTGGTGACAACCAGGAATTTCCTCACTTCCTGCTTTTGCTGTGGGACCAGAGGTGAAGGGAAATCTTCTCAATGTGAAAGAGATGGCAGAAAAAAAACCTGACGGGTTATAATCACCCCTCTATCAAAAATGAAAAAAAGTTTTTGCCTTTAGTTCTACTTTAAAGTGATTGTAAAGGCAGAAGTTTTTTTTTTTTTTTTTTTTTTTTTTTTTTAATCTTTCTGCATTCTTTTCAGGAAGATAAAAAAAACAGCTGTGTTCAGCAGCCACCCTAGCACCCCCTACTACTTACCTGAGCTCCATCTCTCTCTAACGATGTCCACAAATTCCTCAGCCGTCCAGGACTCTCCTTCTGATTACCTGAGACACAGCAGCGGCGCCATTGGCTCCCGCTGCTGTAAAAAAGTAAAATTAGCCAATCAGGAGAGAGGGGGTGGGCCGAATGGGGCTCTGTGTCTGAATAGACACAGGGAGCTGTGACTCAGCTCGGGTCACAGGAAGATCTGGGATGCTCTGTGCAAATCCACTGCACTGGGCAGGCAAGTATAATATGTTTGTTATTTCTAGAGAAAAAAAAAAAAAAAAAAAAAACTTTACAATCACTAAGCCCCAGTTCACACAGGGGCGACTTGTCAGGCGACTTAGCCGCCTGACAAGTCGCGTTCCGTTCTGTATTATAGAACTGTTCTAATAGGAAAGACTCAAGTCGCTCTGACTTAGAAAAAGGTTCCTGTACTACTTTGGGACGACTTCAGGGCGACTTGCATTGATTTCTATACAGAAGTCATTTTGCAAGCCGCCGCTGAAGTCGTGTGCAGGTCGCCTTACAGAGTCACGCTGCAAGTCGGGCTGCCCCTGTGTGAACCGGGGATAAGTGTCTCGCTTATGATTTTTGTGGATCTTTGAGAATGAAATTACTTCACATTACAAGCAGATAGAGAGGTCAGGGATTACTTGTTTTAAAGCCCTTTTACTGCCTCTTAGGAATATGTAAATAATAACCATAGCCAGGGCATGTGTACACTTTAAAAAGTCTAACCAAATTCTTAAGTAGGCCACAACAAACAGCAATGACAGGCTGTAGACAACAAGGTTTCAGTTCACTAGAGCAGGGAAAGGTATATTTTATTTTATTTGGTTGGTATGCATTATTGCACTTTGCAAAATCAATCAATCAAGATGTTTAATTTGCCATCCAACTATACAATTATTCTGTGAAATTCTCCATGTTCGTAAATAACCCTTATTTGAGTAGGTAAGCATACAAGGAATAGTTATCACTCATAAATAAACAAATTTCTGTTGCTGAGCAACTTCCAGTAATGGTCACTTGGTCATTTCCTTCTAGTAAACCTAGAAATTATTTACATTGAAGGGGAAAAACACCATGTCAACTGTTTTCCAATAACTCAAAAGCAGGTGGTGAGTTGAGAAATGTGATTAACAGCAGAGCATGTGCTAAAATCCAAGAGCAGCAAAACGAGCTTTGCTGCTGCCATGCCTTGGAAAATAACGTACAGAATGTGCTGCATTTACCTACCCACATAATCTGCTGCCAGTCATCCAGATGCCAAGCCACAATATAAAAAACAGTGCGAGGTTACCTTACTGAGGCTAAAGGAAACTGGATCCAACCAAGCAGCACTTCTATTGAATACAAAATATTAGCAAATAACTTACACAAGGCAGATTGGGACAGAGAAAAGGAACTGAGGACAGAGATTCCCCAGACTCTTTCTCTGCAGCCTCGGCTGCACTGGACAGTGAATGAATCGGAAGTGCTCTTTGCTGAGCAGCTTACCATTCATTCACAAACTGAATCAGCAAATCCCCCCTTTCCCCCGCAACAGCTAACGGGAGAGGACAGAGGGAAGCCATCAGTGCTGCAGGGAGTCATCGCAGAGCGAAACAAGACAACCCTGTCTCCCTCCGCACCCGGTCCGGCCAACTTCAATACCTGGGGCCCGGGAACTGGGTGCAGTGCTCCTTCTGCAACATTCTCCTGAGTGAGCCGAGAGACAGGGACTGGTGGTGTCCCTTCCTCTTGAGAAATGAGCTGGGCAATGGAGCGCGCGGTGTGGGACACTATCATTTTCACTTTCAAGTGCAGGCGGAGTGATCTACCACACTACGGCTCCTGGCAATTAATTTAAAAGTCCTAGCCTGCCTCAGGAGCTTTAATTTAATTGTTGGGAGCTGCAGTGCGGTGGATCACTCTGCCTGCACCTGAATTTGGTGAAAAAAAATCCATATTTCTGCCCATTATCGGCCCTGAGTTGCGGACGCCAATGGTGTCAGTTTCATTTAATTGGGGGGGCACAGGATAATGTTGGGGGGGTCATGGCTCCCTCTGGAGTGCCCCCTTCATATAGCGCCCATGGCACTTGCCATATGTGCCATACCCTGGATACGCCACTGTCCACATCACATGCGATTCTCAGTCCTGAGCAGCTGCTTAGAGGATATGCAAACTTCAGTCATTTACCCTGTGTAGAATAAAGAGAAATTAAAACACTTTCACTGCAAATCTGACAACTCCCACAGTGCTTCTATCATAAAAAATATCTTTCCCCAATGATTGCTCTAGTCTTTAAAATTATATTGCGACTTCTATTTCTAGTGCCTGATGACTCTGCAGCACTAAAGAGAAGTTAATGTGTTCCTGGAGGGATAACAATATAACAACTGATTTGCTCAGCTTGTGCACTATGACCCTTACAACTGTCAGCCACCAGACAGCAGCACGCAATTTTTTTATTGGCTACACAAGTACATCAAGTAAAACCATTTAACGCATTGTGGCCCCTGTGGCTTTACTCCTAGAAATGCTCTCTTACTCTCAATGCTATGGAGTAAGGCCACAACAGCTGAAACACGTTAGTTTTACTGGATGTACTTGTTTGAATCCATAGAGTTGTCAGCTTATATCCATCAATGTTAGGAGGTACTGTGGGACTGCAAATCCCAGACAGGAGCATCGATTTTCAGCCTTGGAGAGCATTAACAGCAATGGGCATTGTATTTAGGGATTCCATTCCCACGTGCCAGATAACCAATAGCACACCTTTCAAGACCACATGGAAGTTTCTGCTTTTCTTGCTGATTGTGAACTCACATATCCTTCCACGCCAACAAAATCCATTCTTGGGTTGGTTAAGTATTGCATATGTGCAGTCATTTGGCTTGTTCTGTACTACTCTATATAGCTACTTATCCAAATAGGGTCACATTGGCTGGCTAACAAAGAACTTTATCCTTCACTCAGAAATGCTTTGCAACAGCCCTAGTGGGCTGGCTATGCACCACCTACACCCCGGGAAGCAAACAATGAGCCATTTTGACAATGCAATTCCAATTTTCTCAGCTTGACATCAACGCTTATTATCAACTCCAATAACCAAGCCATCCATCTACTCCCTCTGCTGGCCAAACCTTTGGCTTTTGTGCTAACAAACCCAGGGAATAATCCCATACTTTCTTCGTTATGAGCAACATTGCTTCTTGGCTCCTCAATCCTGTTATTATTTATCTCCAGTGGTTTGCAGACACTATGGTGTTGAGTCCCTACGTAAAGGCAAATAGACTGTGCACTTTGCAAGTGCAGTTGCAACAGAGCTTAGTAAATGAGTGGAAGCTCTGCTGACTTCAATCATCCCATCCTATGCAAGCAAAAAAAAATTTTTTTTTTTACCCCCCATGAAATGTGATTAGGTATTCCTTCTAAAGCAAGGTTTTTCTAGATTTACTAAGCTCTGGAGCGACTGCATTTGCAGAGTTCACAGTCTATTTGCCTTTAATAAATCAATCCCTATGCTTCTTGTTAATGGAACATTGGAGAAAAAAAGTGGTCTATGACTAATGGTTATTGTTTTTTGTTTTAATTCATGCTCATAAACAAGCACACTATTTGAACTAGTTCTTCTATTCAACATAAAACTTTGTGTTTGCACAGGTGCCTCCATTACTACACTTCTTCCCTATATGTTTTTTTATTCTACATCATAGATGCAGCCATTTATTGGCACCTTTCATACACTGACTTCCATCAGACCACTCAGCTCCAGTCTGCCCTTATATATCACATCATATCATAGATCAGTGTGATCTCTTGGAATGTTAATGGACTTCAGTCCCCCAAAAAAAAAAAAAAAAAAAAATATATATATTTTAGATTCTAAAACATTTAAAATAACTGACGTAGCCTTAATAGAGAAAATACATTTGATCCAAAAGCACTACTTTAGAATGTGCAGTTTTGGGTAGGTGTAGTTCAGGGGTGCTACCTGTGCCCCTTAGAGCCCTCTGATGTGGCCCTCAACCTCAAAGCAGAGAAGCACACTTCTAAAAGGCAGCTAACCCACGGGAAAGCAGCGGGTGCACTGCGCTGCACCTGTGTTGCAGGTAAATCGCAGTGCATCAGTGTGAAAGCAACCATATAGGGGCTCAGGATAGTAAGGGTCCATTTACATTTGCAGTTTTTGGGGTGGTAAAACCCCTATAACTGAGACATATTTTTACCCCCCCATCCACTGGTGTGGCATCAGAGGTCACAAAACAGACCCTGCGCCCCATGTCCCGGGCGGCCCATGTGGCCCCTGTCACATTCTGTTTTACACTTGGACAAGAGTGGCAGCATATAAAGGATCTGACCTCTCCAATTTTCCTCCTGCAACCGCTGAAAGCCAGCTTCTCCTCCTCTCCCTCCCACCGGCATTCAGTGGCTGCAGGAGGAAACTGTTCATTATGCGATTCAAAATAAAATATTTCATTGTGGATGGCAAATGGTTACTCAGTCACTTAAGTGGCCCTCGTTCTTCAAAACGTTGAGCACCACTGGTGTAGTTCAAGGTTCTCCATCTTATGGCAGGAGCGCTGGTGTGTTTATGCTTATCCACAAGGTGTATCCCTGTTAGGAAATAACAATGGAGCTGACAAAGAGGGTTACAGAGCAATACTAATCCATGGCAGAGAATTGGCAATTTATAACATATGCTCCCAATTCTCTTCCAAAACCATTTACAACTTTTTTCTTACATAGCTGTAGATACAATTGTGCATGGGGACTTTCATTCAGTAAAGAATCTTGGCGAGGACTGAAAATCAATGCCCCTCTCTGCCAAGGCCTCCTTACCTCTATTAAACCATCTTCCCTGAGTATACGGCAATAGTCAAAACTGATGCTGAGAAATACCTTAAAAACGTTAGCCTTCCTCGGCTGTATTGTGTACTCAATGGTATGCAATTTAGTGGATGCTGTTGCTCAGCCTTGCTATTGAACCTCCCATGAGATATCTGGACAGTGTTACAAGCCTCATTAAGGTCACTATCAGTAGGCTAAAATTAGTTCTCTTTGCCAGTGATATATTATGGATTACTTCTTCCCCAGACAAAAACCCTTATGACTATGCAAAAATCACACTTGAAGACTACATTTAAGCAAGGATGAGCTCCGGCGTGTTCACACAGCCCATGTGCAGAGCCCACAAGGAATTCGGCACCGCTCTGCGCTAATCACAGGCAGTGAGACATTGTCCCGATGCGCGGCTGCAGAGATCAGGAAATGTCTTACTGCCCGTGATTAGCGCAGCGCAGTGCAGACTTCCTGGTGGGCTCTGCACGGGGGCTGTGGGAACACGCCGGAGCTCATCCTAACATTTAAGCATCACTAAAAGCAAAATATTACCTATTGCTTCACACAGAATAGGGAGCTGGATACACACACTTTAAAATTACATCAGATCATATAATCACAATCTTAAGTTTCAACATAGGAAAACCTTCTCTGTATACCCTCCTATTCTCTCCAAAATGTTTGAAGAACAAGAACAATGGCACTCGCTCCTGCTTTTTGGCAGAGCACACCTAGTCAAAATAGTAAGCATGGCTTAATCGCTATATACAGTGCCTTAAGAAAGAATTCACAGACCTTGAAATTTTCCACATTTTGTCATGTTACAACCAAAAACAAAACGTATTTTATTGGAATTTTATGTGATAGACCAACACAAAGTGGCACATAAATTGTGAAGTGGAAGGAAAATGATAAATGGTTTTCAATTTTTTTTACAAATAAATATATGAAAAGTGTGGCATGCATTTGTATTCAGCCCCTTTTACTCTGATACCCCCGACTAAAATCAGTTGGAACCAATAGCCTTCAGAAGTCACCCAATTAGTAAATAGAGTCCACCTGTGTGTAATCTAATCTTGGTATAAAGACAGCTGTTCGGTGAGGCCCCGGAGGTTTGTTAGAGAACAAACAGCACCATGAAGGTCAAGGAACATGCCAGACTGGTCAGGGATAAAAGGTGTGGAGAAGTTTAAAGCAGGGTTAGGTTATAAAAAAAAATATCCCAAGCTTTGAACATCTCACCAAGCACTATTCAATCCATCATCCGAAAATGGAAAGTGCATGGTACAGCTGCAAACCTATCAAGACATGGCTGTCCACCTAAACTGACAGGCCAGGCAAAAAGAGCATTAAATCAGAGAAGCAGCCAAGAGATCCACAGCTCAGGTGGGAGAATCTGTCCACAGGACAATTATTAGTCGTGCATGGCACAAATCTGGCCTTTATGGAAGAGTGGAAAGAAGAAAGCCATTGTTGAAAGAAAGCCATAAGAAGTCCCATTTGCGAGAAGTCATGTGGGGGACACAGCAAACATGTGGAAGTATGTGCTCTGGTCAGATGAGACCAAAATTTTACTTATTGGCCTAAAAGATATGTGTTGCGGAAAACTATAACTGTAAATCCCCCCCCGTGGAACATGGTGGAGGTAGCATCATGTTGTGGGGGATGCTTTTCTTCAGCAGGGACAGGGAAGCTGGTCAGAGTTGATTGGAAGATGGATGGAACCAAATACAGGGCAATCTTAGAAGAAAACCTGTTAGAGTCTGCAAAAGACTTGACACTGGGGCAGAGGTTCACCTTCCAGCAGGACAACAACCCTAAATATACAGCCAGAGGTAAAATGGAATGGTTTAGATCAAAGCATATTTATGTGTTGGAATGGCCCAGTCACACTCCAGACCTAAATCCAATTGAGAATCTGTGGCCAGACTTGAAAATTGCTGTTCACAGACGCTCTCTATCCAACCAGACAGAGCTTGAGCTATTTTGCAAAGAAGAATTGGAAAAAATGTCACTCTCTAGTTGAGATGGGCTCGGGCGCGTTCGGGATCCCACCTGCCCGATCCCGCTAGGAAGCCAACACTGCACAAGGCCAAATCACAGGCAGACATTTACCGATCTGGGCGGCCGCCCAGATCGGGAAATGTCTCACTGCCTGTGATTGGCCACATGCAGTGTCGGCTTCCTGGCGGGATCAGGCAGGTGCGATCCCGAACACGCTCAAGCCCATTCCTACTCTCTAGATGTGCAAAGCTGGTGGAGACATACCCAAAAAGACTTGCAGCTGTAATTGCAGCAAACAGTGATTATATAAAGTATTGACTCAAGGGGGCTGAATACAAATGCACGCCACACTTTTCACATATTTATTTGTAAAAAATGTTGAAAACCATTTATCATTTTCCTTCCACTTCACAATTATGTGCTACTTTGTATTGGTCTATCACATAAAATCCCAATAAAATACATTTATGTTTTTGGCTGTAACATGACAAAATGTGTAAAATTTCAAGGGGTATGAATACTTTTTCAAGGCACTGTACCGTTCATGCCATCCCCTTTCTTCTAAAGCAGGGGTCTCCAAACTTTTCAAACAAAGGGCCAGTTTACTGTTCTTCAGACTTTAGGGGGCCAGAAAATGTCCCGGCTCAGCATTAGTGAGAATAAACATGGCCTTAGGGTTGGAGTCAGTGGGAGGAGTAGGGCCCCCTTCAGTGTCAGTGGGAGAAATAGTGCCCCAAGGGCTGGATAAAGGCTAGCAAAGGGCCACAGTTTGGAGACCACTGTTCTAAAGCATCAACACAAATAATCCAAACCTGCAGCCCACATTTTAAATATGGTAATACAGAATTCAGTGGGAACCAATTGGAATATGAGGAATGATCTGGAATTTTAGGATTGCCTATATAAGGGCTGCTTGAGTGGGGCATATTTCCTTTTCCTGTGACCAGAGCACCAGCAAAAGAGCTCCCTCCCACCCTAGTCACGAACACCGTTATGTGGTTGGGTCACCCTAGACTTCTAGGGGGGACGTTATATTTCTATGATAGAATGTTGGTTACTCCTACTCAAAATCTGACAACTGAGCAAATATGTTTTTTGTTCATTAAAAAGGGCAAGTTCACCTTTACAGAAAACTCTGTAAGGTGAACTTACAAAGGCCCCCCTCTTCGCCCCCCCCCCCCCGGTCCCGCTGACCTGGACCGCAGTCATCTCTGGTTCTAAGCCCCGGTATATCCGGCCAAGTGTCCGGGGCTTAGAAACCCTATCAGTTGAATGTCCAATTGGTCAGCGCCATCACATAGGTGGCACCGACCAATCAACAGCCACATGGCCCATCCTGCTAGCTATGAAGACGCCGCATGGATGGAGAGGCCTGGGCTTCTGACGCTGATATACCGGGGCTTAGAACCGGAGATTGCGGCGATCAAGGTCAGCGGGAGGGGGGAGTTGGGAGGGGGACCTGTGTAAGTTCACCTTACAGATTTTTCTGTAAAGGTGAACTTATACTTTAAAAGTTAAGCTAAAAGTTATACAGTAAAACCTTGGATTGCGAGCATAATTTGTTCCAGAAGCATGCTTCTAATCCAAAGCACTTGTATATCAAAGCGAATTTTCCCATAAGAAATAATGGAAACTCAAATGATTTGTTCCACAAACATTTATTCATAGGTCGTTCAGTTTATAGTCTGTATAAAAAGATTATAACAATGTGATTGGTTGTGTAACCATAACATGTCCATCCACAAATGGAAGCCTCCACAAAGGGATTAGTAGCAAAATCCAGCAGGAGATAGAGAGTATAAAAAAAAAAAAAAAAAAAAAAGAGTGGTGCCTCCAAGCGTAGCAATATGGTTACATTTAACGGTACAACATTTAGCAACTAACATGGTTGATGATTAAAAGAGGCACATCTAAGTATACAGGCATCCGGGGTAAAGCTGTCTGCAACTGTGACCGGGAAGACTATCCTGCAGTAGAGCAATCTGAAAGCTTACACCGCTTACACCGCTTGAACCGCTCATGGAGCGCTGCGTGGAAGGGACGGCGTCAATGGCAGTGTGGAGGACAGTCTATGTGGACATCTTTACCCCGGATGCCTGCATACTTAGATGTGCCTCTTTTATTCACCAACCATGTGAGTTTCTAAATGTTGTATCTTCATTAAAATTTAACTATATTGCTACACTTAGACCCCATTCACACAGGGGCAACACGACTTGCAGGTCGCCTCAGCGAGGCGACCTGCAAACGAATGCCCGGGCGACTTGCAAAACGACTTCGGCATAGAAGTCTATGCAAGTCACCCCAAGTCGCCCCCGAAGTCGTACAGGAACCTTTTTCTAAGTCGGAGCGACTTGCGTCGCTCCCCTTAGAACGGCTCCATAGTACAGAACGGGAGGCGACTTGTCAGGCGACTAGGTCGCCTGACAAGTCGTCCCTGTGTGAATGGGGTCTTAGAGGTGCCTCTCTTCTATTTTATACTCAGTTGTGACATGACGCTACTTGTATATCAAGTTAAAGTTTATTTAAAAAAATGTTTGTCTTGCAAAACACTCTCAAACCAAGTTACTCTCAAACCAAGGTTTTACTGTACTTGATTGTATTGTTGTTCGATATGTAAAAATAAAGTGCCACGGACAATTTTTTGCCAAATTTGGGTCTTGTTTAATTTATTTCTTTGGTTGGATCTGGGGAATGTGGCCTACAATCTCAAGCATTTTCTGTAGCATATATGTGAAAAAGTAAACCCAATGTCCAAAAAGGGAAAAAAAAAAAGTTTTGGTTAGAGTTCTAATAATGGAGCAACAGATGAATGAAGACCTTCATGATTTTTAGCACAATAAGGAGTTCTGGCTTCCAGGCTTTTTTTCCTTATTTCCCAAGCCTAAGAAATGTAATTGGTGGCTTGATTTTTCCCACATATGGAAAAATCCAATATGCAGCAGCTTCTATTTTATGCAATGCAAGGAGGCAGCAGCATCTTTGTTTGTAACAAGAATGTACTCCTCCTGCTAATGACCTAAAATTGAGTAGCAAGAAAAGCTATAGAAATAAGATCTAAGCATCCCTTTGCCTGACAACTGAATTCTCACCAGGGCAAAATGCTGACAGCACAGTAATTACCAAGCCAATTAGTCAATTTGAATTGCCTGTCCTACTGTCATATAGGGTTAAATGCTGCTATTCCAAGTAGTATCACACGAGCCCGCCATACAAAAGCCACAAGAAATGCATGTTCCTGGAATGTAGCCACCAACAAGCTGTCTATTGCTTTTACTCCAGCTTTCTAAGTGAACAGTATGGTCAGTGACAAAGCATAATCTAGTAGGGTTGGCACCTGGCTTGTGAAACACGGGACCTGTTGCCAATAATGATTGTAATAAGGCTTTTTAGAAAAATGAGCAGCCATATTTATACTCTGTACTCAGGGAATGACACATTAGCTTACTTACATGCTAAACTTTAGGTATAACAGTATATACTGTATATTGAAGAGACCAACCTAAAATTTGCACCAGGTACCATCAGGCTGCCTTGAAAAATATACAGTATCTCACAAAAGTGAGTACACCCCTGACATTTTTGTAAATATTTTATTCTATCTTTTCATGTGACAACACTGAAGAAATTACACTTTGCTACAATGTAAAGTAGTGATTGTACAGCTTGTATAACAGTGTAAATTTGCTGTCCCCTCAAAATAACTCAACACACAGCCATTAATGTCTAAACCACTGGCAACAAGAGTACACCCCTAAGTGACAATGTCCAAATTAGTGAGGACACCTGGGGGCCCGCCCACAACGTGGAACATTGGAGAGAATAGGAGACCACCAGCTGCCAGAGGAGCAAAACATAATTTTCAGTGTTCTCTTAGACCCCCGGGGACTGTCCAAAACAGATAGGAGGAAGTCTACAGGAGTGAGGCATAAAAAAGGTAAGCAAACAGCTTTTTAAAATGTTCCCCTAGACAAAAACAAGCATATAACCCCTCCAGTAAAATGGGAAACCTTACTACAGGGGCAACTATGGATTTTCCCTGGAGTTCAGCATGAATGCATTTAACAAAATGTCAAAATCCATAAAACACAATTTTTTCTGCTATCCCTAAGAATGGTTAAACCACTATCTCACACCTGTACAGAACCTATGAACCAGAGCAATTAGTACAGTTCTGCTATGGGTCTATTGATTCAGCTATTGCTTGGTCAGGTACCTGTACCCACTTCCAGGAGAAGGGGCCGTCCCTCGGAAGTTCAGCCACCCTCCTCCTTCCTCCATCGCCGGGCCAATTAGAAAGCCCAACGCGCTTCGCACATTCACAGTGTAGAACCAGATGTGAAGCCAAAAGGCTTCACCACCAGTTTTCCTTACTACAAATGGCAGCGGCAGCACCCGAGGGCCGATCTGAAAACCGGCTGGAGTAGCTGCTGAATTTAAAAAGAAAATTTCCCCATGCTGAAACACCGCTTTAAGTTCTTATTGCGCAAAAATGCATAAATGCAGTGGCAAGAAAGGCAGGCTTTAATGGACACCACACATATGCACCCATAGTACATATATCATCATCTTTTTTTTTTGGACACCCCCCCCCCCCCACACACACTTTGATCAGAAATAGTTAGTTACTGTAAATAAAAAGTATATTTTGTTCCATAATTTTTCAATTTAAAATGACACCATAATTATAATTCTGGTACCAAGCATTGTAAAAGGTATTAAGAAACAATAAAAATGAAAAAAAAAAAAAAAAAAAAGTTGATTAGAAAAGTATAAACTTATTATTATTCATTTTTTATTTTTATTTTTAAGTGAAAGGGGAAGGAGCTCCTCCCTTTGACCTGCAGATGAATGAAACAGTAAATACAATAGTATTAATAGTGTTATTAATAGTGTTACTTTTGTGTCTCCATTTTGCCTCTGAATAGTCTATTCATAAACAGTCTGTTTTTCTGACAGTGGCACCAGCTACAGCTGCTGAATTTACACAGCAACTTCAGATATTTTTGCTAGTGAGAAAGGGAAGAAGGCGTGCAGCAGAAGAAAAGGATGTACTACACATGCCCTGTGTATTTTTTTGATAAAATTTATGTGGGCATGAGTAGGGCAGCACATGACAGGTCCACGCAGGACCCACATTGGAGAGAGAGCTCAAAAAGGGAATGCAGATTGCCAAAGCCCGCGATTCTGGAACAGATAAAAAGGGGAAGTCCGGCCGTTACCTGCTGACCCTTTGGGACAGGACCGGGACTTGGAAGGATGAAATGCCGCTCGCCTGAGAGGAGAGAGAGCCTCCTCATTGGAGAGGGCCGAAAGTTCGGGAGGCGAGGAGTGGCTTATACACTGCCTAGAGGAAGGTCAGACCGCAGCTCCATCCAAGCTATCCAAAGTCACAGTCCCTGCAAGTATGAAGGAGACAGCAGTGAGTGTGCGCAGTACACGCCACAGCCAGGGAGAAAAAAGAAGAGGCAGAGGACAGATGCTTCTCCAAAGCCTAAAGGCAAGGAGGGAGCTTGCAGCGTTCCTCTAAGGAATGCACCACAATTGAAACACAGCAGAGCTACTCAGCCAGCCTCTGCAGCGGCCAGCAGTGAGGAGCTGAGGAGTTTGAGGAGTTCTGTTGACGAGACACTGTCTAGTGTTAATGTCTCTGAGTTAAAGCGGGGGTCCACCCACACCGCCAAAAAAAAAAAAAAAAATATATTAAAAGCCAGCAGCTACAAATACTGCAGCTGCTGACTCTTAATACATGGCCACTTACCTGTCCCAGGGTCCAGCGATGTCGGCAGGCGACGCCGAGAACCCGCTCGGTTCTCGGCAGCTGCCGCCACCATCCTAGGTGAGGGAATCAGGAAGTGAAGTGTTGCAGCTTCACTTCCTGGTTCCCTACTGCGCGTGCACGAGTCGCGCTGCGCGTCCCAAGTGGTCCCCGCTATCTCCTGGGAGCTGTGTGTTTCCCAGGAGACAGCGTGGTGGGGACGGGAAGAGGCGTAGACTCCCATGGGAGTCTATGCCGGAAGTGGGTGCAAATACCTGTCTTAGACAGGTATCTGCACCCCCCTCCCCCCTGAAAGGTGCCAAATGTGACACCGGAGGGGGGGAGGGTTCCGAAACGCAGAAGTTCCATTTTTGTGTGGAACTCCGCTTTAAATATAATTGTCAATTCGTTATCCAATATATTAAAAGGGGCACACACAGTTGGTGCTTTTGCTAAAGAGGATGAAGGAGCACAGGATTCTGGTGCACTGAATTTTGCTAATACCAGTGCTAATTCTATGGGGGGGCCAGTTAAATGGTGCAATTTTACATTCAAATGATGTCATGTTTCAGTATAATGATATAGATGATGATATCAGCATAATCTGGCAAAATGTATCCGATCCTCCCCTCAGAAAGAATTTTAGGGATAGCAGAGCATGTATCCTGTCTAAGAAGCCCATTAATATTTGTAAATCTGTTACCCCTTCTCCTCCTTCACGCCCCTCTCACTCTCTAGTTGCTGGATCTTCCTATAAGGAACCTATGCCTTGTGAAATTTCACCTTTGGGCTTCCACTTAACCTGCTCTGTTAACAGCTCGCCGACCAGCGCACGCCGATTTACATCGGCAGAATGGCGCTGGTGGGCAAAAGGGTGTACAGGTACATCCCCTTTAAGAAGCAGTGCTGTGTGTGCGTGCGCGCCCACCGTGGTCTCCGTGACCACGGGTCCCGCGGACTCGATGTCCGCCGGGTGCCCGCGATTGTGTCACGGAGGAGGTAGAACTGGGAGATGCTTTTGTAAATAAAGCATTTCCCCATTCTGCCTAGTGACAGGACAGAGGTCACTGCTCTCTGTCATCGGGAGCAGTGATTGCTGTCATGTGAGGTGTAGCTCCCCCCCCAAAAAATATGTAGAAGAATACATAATCGGCCTAAACTGAGGAAAAACATTTTTTTTTTTTTTTTTTTTAAATATATTTTTGGGGGATATTTATTATAGCAAAAAGTAAAAATATATATTTTTTTCAAAATTTACATTCTTTTTCTGTTTATAGCACAAAAACTAAAAAACACAGAGGCGATCAATTACCACCAAAAGAAAGCTCCATTTGTGGAAAAAAAAAAAAAAAAAACACACGTCAATTTTGTCACACAACCGCGCAATTGTCAGTTAAAGGGATGCAGTGCCGAATCGCAAAAAGTGCTCTGGTCAAGAAGGGGGCAAATTCTTCCAGGGTTGAAGCGGTTTAGCGAAAAATTTGGGTCCATATTTACCTGCGTCCAAAGAATTTCTATCTAAATCTGAAAGAAAAATGGAAGACCGCATGGAGGAGGATAGGAGAAGGGCTATCTCCAAAACTTTTCAGAAATGGTTGCTTGGTTGCAGGCCTTTTGCATGTATGCAGCAGTACTGGGAGAACAATTTCCTGAGAAATGCTCAGGCTTATTCCAACACGTAGATATAGTTTCTGAAGCCTTTCATCATTTTGGTGGTACAACATGGTTCACATATGACGAGAATTTTAGGCAGTTCACCTGACTCTACAATGGGGGTCCAAAAATGTAGGCTTATGTTTGAACCTCATGCTACCACAGAAGCCGCAATTCACACAAATAACAGTGGCTAGCTCACAGAGTGCCTTTCGCAAAGGCTTCTGTTTTGCTTTCAATGAAGGGCAATGCAAATTCTTATCAAACTGCAGATATAGGCATGAATGCTCTTACTGCAATGGGAACCATCCTGCTAACAGATGTTTTCGTAAAACATCAGCAACTTCTCGCCCATCGCTATCCTGAGATGCAGGTGGGAAAAGCCAAGACACCAGTGAGCTTAACAAGAATGTTACCTTGGTTGGGTTGCTACCCAGATCGCACATCTACTAATTAATGGCTTCTTGGTCCCCTCCTTCTCAGGGAAGGGATGTGCCTTTGTTAAGAATTTACATCTTGCTGCGATTCATCCTGAAATTGTTCGGGATAAGATCTCTAAAGAAGAAGAGTAGCTGGTTCATTCCTTTGCCCACCATTTCCAAATTTCTGGCTCTCCCCCTTGGGCAGGGTTCCCAAAATTCAGCATCTGTCCTATCCAGAGGATGCTTCACTTAAAATAAATAAATAAAATTTATTTCGGATGTTGAAGCTCCTGTTTCATAGTTATCTTTTGACGAAGCACTTGTGCTGTTAAGACACTTTGGACAGGGTGCATCGTTAGCGAAGGCAGACATTAAATCTGCCTTTCGCCTGCTACCGGTGCATCCACAAGGTTGCGATTAACTTGGTTTCCACCTCTAGGGTTGCTTTTATGTCGATAAATGTATGCTTATGGGCTTTTCATTATGTTTTTATTTTGAGGCCTTCTCTAAGTTTTTACATTGGGTTCTGACGATACATTCCCCTTCTGGGGTTTTTCCACATTATTTAGATGTTTTGTTCGTTTGTCCAGCAGACATCCCTATATGTCTTAAGTCGCTGAATCCTTCGGAGTTCCGCTTGCACATGAAGACTTTTTTTTCCCCTACGACTAGTACTGAATTTTTGGGGATCACTATCGACTCATCCATAATGGAGTTCAGATTGCCCATAGAAAAGTTACATTGTATGAGGACAACAATATAATTTTTGTCTAAGCGCAAGGTGTTAAAAGAAGGCCAATCTTTATTGGGTCTCTTTGCATTCGCAGCTAGAGTTATCCCAATAGCCAGAATCTTTTCTAGGCGATTTGCTTTGGCTACCAAAGGCTTAAAAATCCCCTACTGACATGTTTGCATCTCTAAAAGTATCAAAGAGGACTTAAAAAGTATGGGATTCTTTTCTTTGTAACTTTAATGGGTCAACCATCTGGCAACAATCTTTTAAACAGGATTTTCAGTTGAATTTCTTTACTGATGCCGCGGGTTCATCGGGCTTTGGAGCCTTTATGGATGGCCATTAGTGTGCCTCTGAATGGCACTCAAGTTGGTTGCATCAAGACATTTTGCATAACATAGTCCTCCTTGAGTATTTCCAGTTAAAGGTTCAATCGTGTTCTGGAAGGAAAAGTTTATGAACCGTAGAGTAATTTTGCATACGGATAACAAAGGTGTACTCTTTGCTATCAATATGCTATCATCTAAAACCGAACTGGTTATTAAACTATTACATTTCTTAGTGTTACACTGCATGAGATTCAAGATCTGGTTGAAAGCAAGTCACATATCTGGAATACATAACAACATAGCTGCCGCTTATTCTCGCTTGCATTTCAAGAGATTCCGGGAATTGGTTTAATCGGCTGATCCGTGCGGCACCCCTTGCCCAGACTTCCTCTGGGGCTTGATATCTGCTAATCTCAGGAATTCGGTATCACAGAAGACATGGCTGGAATAGAGGTTGGCCTGGTCCAGATGGTGTTCTTTTTACTCTAACATGCTTTTAGAGGTTATGGAAATGAATGCATATGTCTCGTTAGCGTTTGTGTCCTAATTCAATCAAAGCTTAGTCCTGTCTCAGTGAGTAAGGTATTGGCAGGTGTTTTGTTTTTTCTTAAATTTGCAGGCCTGCCAGCTTTAACTTCCTTCTTTCAGGTCAGTCAGATCCTCAAAGGATTCATGAAATCACACCCAACTCGGGATTCAAGATGTCCAATTTCGGTTAATTTGTTGATTAACTAGTTCCCGACCGGATCGCATACATATACTGTGGCACAATGGCACCGCTGCGCGAAACCCCGTATATATACACAGGGTTCCTTTAAGAGCCGCCAGAAGGTGCGTGCCCGCTGCACAGCGGGGGACCCGATGCGCGAGGCCTATGATCGATGCCAGCCACGCATCATCGCGTGCACGAGCACGGGGATTTGAGTGTGCTGTCAGAGGAGGAGGAGACATGCGTTTGTTCCTAGTAAGTAGGAACAGCGAAACGTCTCCTCTCCTACTCAGTCCTATCCCCATACAATTAGAACACACTGAAGGAACACACATTTAACCCTTGATCGCCCCCTAGTGTTAACCCCTTCCCTACCAGTGTCATTTTACACAGTAATCAGTGCATTTTTATAGCGCTGTATAAATGTCAGTGGTCCCAAAAATGTGTCAAAACTGTTTGATCTGTCCGCTGCAATACCGCAGATCACCGCCATTACTAGTAAAATATAAAAAAAAAAATATAATAAAAATGCCATAAAAGAAAAAAACCTTCCCATAGTTTGTAGACGCTATAACGTTTGTGCAAACCAATCAATACTCGCTTATTGCGATTTTTTTTAACAAAAATATATTCTTCTACATATTATTGGCCCAAACCGATGAAGAAATTTGTTTTTTTAAAAACATTTGTTGGGATATTATAGCAAAAAAGTAAAAAATTGTTTTTATTTTCCAAAATTGTCGCTCTTTTTTTGTGTATAGCGCAAAAAATAAAAACCGCAGAGGAGATCAAATACCATCAAAAGAAAGCTCTATTTGTGGGGGGAAAAAAAAGACACAAATTTAGTTTGGGTATGCATTGCATGACCACGCAATTACCAGTTAAAGCGACACAGTGCCAAAATTGTAAAAAGTGCTCTGGTCATACTGCTTTCGGTATTGGAAGCCATTTGCTTTTTTCAATATGAGCTCTTACTTTTTAGAGTGGCCTTTTCAGTTACCCTTTTTGGTGCTCTAAGGGTTGGGGAGTTTACAGCTCACAATAAATCATGTTCGTCCTTTTTACTGTTTTCGCATGTATCTCTGGAGTGCTTACATCTATTTATCTGTAGGTCAAAATCTTTTGGTTTGGGTAATGGTCAGTGGATCTCTCTGTGTAAATCTCCCAATCCTCTAGTGTACCCAGTGTCCCATGTTGCCAGGTATGTGTCGGTCAGACCCTCATTTTTTATCCATCAGGATTTGTCCCCTTTGAAGAGATACCAGTTTTCTGCTGCGCTATCTTCATGCCTTAAGCTCCTTAACCTCACAGGTTTCCAATTCTCATCACATTCCTTTAGGATTGGGGCTGCTACTACAGCTAAATTCATTGGTTTTCTCTCCAAATGGTCTAAAAAGGGTTGGCTGGTGTGCAAAGTATTAGATCTCCGCCCCAAGTTGTTAATTGTATGATTTTCTCTTTCAGATTCATCCAAATGCACAATCTGGATAGTAGGCTTCTGGGCTGAGAAGCAGGCAGAATCCAGGATTTACTCAAGCAATTTAGGTCTGGATGTTAATAACTTTATAGTTTTATGGTCAGGCATTAGGGGCCTAAGATGGCGCAATCTTAAGGACCACTTAATTCATTTTTTTCAGCAATTGGCCTTTTCCTCAGGTTCTAGTTAGTCACATAGGAGCAAATGACATCGGTAAAATTAAAGCCTGGGAACGGTTATGTGAAATGAAAAGGGATCTTTATGCCATTAGGCTTTTGTTTCCATATACCATTTTGGCTTTCTCCGAAACGATTCCATGGCTCCTTTGGTCTCCTTCCGGTAATTTATTTTATGTAGACAGAATTAGGAGACAGGTTTTGCACCTGGGTTATTCAGGAATTATTTAGTACACTTGTCCGAAATTGATGTGGACATATTCAATATGGGCCTGCAAAGTTTGACTGAAAGTGCCACGGTGTTGGGGGGAACTCAGCCAGCAGATTCCCTTCTGGCCTCGGTCAGTGGGGAATAGTCATCTGGCATTGTCTGGATGGAATTGTAATTTTGTGTAATTTTGGTGTAATTTTTGCGTTGCTGTATTATTAGCCAGGATGGCTTCATATTTTAATTGAATTTATCATTAATATGTTATCAGGTTACCCCTTGAACAACACTGTGGCCTATGTTAAAATTTTGCCAAACAAATAAATATTTATAAAAGAAAAAAGTACAAAAAAAAAAAAAAAAAAATGGTTGTTGGTCTCTTATTTAATAATCCCTTTGTGCTAGCCCATGCATTAATCTTTTCTTTTTGTTTAACCAGTGGGTTGAATGAATAAAAATGATCCGATTCCGCCATCCACACATTTAATGTGGATGGGGGAAAATCACTTACGCTGTGTTATTGTGTTCTGACAGCGGGGAGACTTACCCTCTATCAGAATACGATTATCAGTGCTAGACGGAGGCAACGATCGGGAAAAACCTGACAGGCTGCTTGTAAAAAAGTCAATCTGTAGATTGATTTCTGTACAACCAGGGTCCTAATACATGGATTGAATTTTAAATCATGTATGGCCACTTGGCCAGCTTAATACGTTCACTGTCCAGAACTGGTTAATGAATTAAACTCTAAAAAAATGCTAAGCTATAGAGTTTTTTGTCATAGACATGCAGTCTCTTCTGCTAAAACCTTTAGCATGAATCTATGCATGGCCGCTGTAGCCACCCCCTATTTAGGCTCCCCTTTTTGGACTCCGGCGCCTGAATTACAGCTGTGGGCGGGGGGGGGGGGTGTTTTAAGCACATGACTAATAACCCCCGGGGGGGGGGGGGAGGGGTAGTCACAGTGGCTGCATTTGATGGGCCACAGAGGCTGCATTTGATGGGGGGGTTTTTTCAGTATTTTTCAGTTTGTTTGCGCCCTCCCCCTCCACCTGAGCACCAGCCGCTGCCCGCCGCTGACACTTGCTATGGCTTGTTTTTGAAGTTTCATGCTCAAGAGATCATCCCTGTCCTTTGATAACTGAATACCGAGTTACTGAATATACAGTACGGTATACACTGTAGAAATATTAGGAGACCTTACATGCATATACTCCTTCCAGGTCAGTGGCCCACAAAGTAGCTAAAGATGGATAAGGATTAGGTTTCTGAAGTATCCAACCCAAACAGAAATGACAGTTCTCGCATTTCTCCTGAAAGCTCCTTTTAACATTTTTAGCATCCCTAGCACTGTCCTGACCTAAAAAAGAAGGTCTTCCTAATGCTATACTGGGGAAGGTCCTACACATCTAAAAGAAATTTCAGTGGGTTGTACTGGCATGGACTGCCACAGGTAGATCCTTCATCACCATTTTCTCATGCATTAGGCTACATAGTTTTAATTTATTTTAATATGTCTATATGGTGCTGATAATTTGTGCAGCACTTGACAAATAGTACATTCACATCAATCCCTGGCCTCAAGGAGCTTATAATGTAAGGTCCCCATTTCACAGGCATAAATAAACATAAGTAGGCCAATTTCATGCAGAGAAAACATGCCATTTCCATGCAGATAATGCCCTGACCAGGAATCTAACTGGGGACCCTAGTGCTAAAAGTCCAAATTGCCAACAACTAAGCCACTCTTCTGCCACAGTTTAGACAAAATTTTTCAAAATCATTGTTTTCAGTCAGTTACCCACCTAATTTTTTTTCAGAGTGAAAAACAGCCCTGTACACTTCACTGACCTGCATTTTACTATTCAAATATGATTCTATCAAAAGACACAGCACAGTGCATCACATGCATTATGGAGTAAAGGAGTCCTTCTAACTGATACTCATTTTCAGTAAGAGTGTTTCTAATGCAGGCCATACATTATGCAAAATTGCTTGATTTTCCTAAACGCAGCCTGTATCGATGCGGGAATTCCTCCTGCAGTGCTATTGTGTTCTGCTGGTAGGGAGGGCAAGGAGCCTTCCCCGCTGGCAGAATACAATGACGACTGCTGGCGACTATAGCCGCTTGGAAAACCCAACAGACTGGCTGTACTGAAGTTGATTGATGGATCAACTTTAAGACAACCAGTCTGCCCATACACAGTTCGAAGGTCGAAAATCAGCCGATTCCTGCTGAACCGGCTGAATTTCGATCCATCTATGGCTAGCTTAACACTGTATACTGGATATTTTTTTCAGTAAAGTAAAAACAGCAAACAAGCACTTTTACTTTAATGATACCGATCCAAAGCAGGATAAAACCGTGAAATGGGTCTTATTAAAATGAATAATAAATATACAAATTGTCTTCAAGAAAAAAGGGTTAATGCCCATGTTCTCATTGATTGTGCTTCTAACAATTATCTGAGTCATATACTGGTAGATGTCTATGACATTCCACATCTCGATTAGGTCATAGTTAAGACATCCCATCCAATGAACAGGAAGGAACTGGCTACAAGTGTAATCAATTTTATTGACCTTGCTCAGCTCGTGTGGGTGCTGTTCCGAATAGAGTGCAATGTATGCTAGCTCATAAGCGCATGTTCCCTCTAATCAGATGAAGTTTGTTTATGCCATCATCCAATTAGCATTTTAAGGGCAACTTTTTTTTTTTTTTGTCTTAAGTTAAAACATATTTACGCTAAAAGTTTGACAGTCCTGGCAATATTGGTTTCCATAACCAGGTTAAAAAAAAATACAATTTTAAGTAGAAATTCTAAAAGTATGTAAAGCAAACTTTTTTTTCACGGTTCGGCTAGAGTGTGTCGAAGGGTTAGAACTTACAGTATGTTTTTAATCGTGGTCTGTGTCCCTGCTGGGAAGATTACTCTCTCTGTTGGTCCTGATGACTATTATCTCTGGTACAGAAAGTGATGGGAAATCCTAAAAAATAAAAAAGTAGAAACCTTCCAATAAGGACAACTGTATAAGTGGAGACTTCCTCTCGCTTTGAAGAGATCTTCCTTTTTTTCCCTTGTGTGTATCTGGGACAGGAAATGAAGGAAAATGTTGCCAAGGGGACACAGACCACAGAAAAAAAAAAAAAAAATCATTTCCTATTCAATCCAAAGCATACTTGTATGTAAAGCCTGTTCTTAAATCAAATCTCAAATAAAGGTTTTACCTCTAAAGTAGATAGTAAATACCTTATTGCTCAGAGCACCCTGCACTCTAGTGGAGATAACTTGATGCCTGATGCTGGTGCAGAAAACACTTTTAAGGGTATTCATGCCCTGGTCTCCCACTGCAATCCACCTCACTACAGGGTGCAGCAGTAATGGAAGGGGCCCATACATTGTGCGAATTTCTGAGTTACTGATGAAATGATCACAAATTCGCTTTGTGGGTGGCCCTATCAGCCCCTTCTTGCCTGACATCCTTCAACTGAAAGGCGTTAGGCAGAAAACGGTCAGCCAAACAGCAGCTGCATCCAATTGGGTGCAACCACTGTCCAGGTGTTCTAACAGCTGCTAGTGGCAGCTGTCAGAATGCAATAGCCCAGGGAGATCCATTCATCTGCGCTGTATATAGTGGATCTGGTTTGTTTTTTTGGCAGAATAAATAAATAGAGTCCATTAGTGTATGACCAACGTATGGGTCAGCAATAGAAACCATTGAGTGCAGAAGGAAACCATGAAATTGACACTTCCAAAAGTGTTGGTTTCTGCACAATCTTCAGGCGGCCAGCTTAATTGATCACAACTGCGTTTGGTGGCGGTGAGGTGCGGCATTAGAAGTATTTGCTATCTTCTTTACATATCAGACCTTTACTCTAGATTTGTGAGTAAATTTAACTTGGATTGTCTGTTACAAGATTTAACCACATTCCCAAATCTTAGTAAAATCACACCTGCACATTTTTTTCCCCCATAAGCCCTTCCTTGTCACCTATTTAAAAAAAATACAAATGAAGATAAGATGGCACTTTATATAGCTAGATCTCATTACCAGGAAGTACAAAGGATAACCAGTAAGGTAAGATAGCTTGCAGTAAAAAAAAAAAAAAAAAAAAAAAAAAAAAAAAAAGTGTTTGTCATGTCTTCCTCTGACAAACACCAATCAAACAGGTCCATAAGCTGCTCTACCATAAAATGGTAATGAATGCTGCTGATCTCTTGGTAACCTTGCTTAAGGAACAGATCTGTACTGTTCTGCAGAGATTGATAAAGGACCCAACCAGATTAAAAGCGAAGGAGATAGCAACGCGCCCTGTATATTTTACCATAGAAAAAGGGGTTACATTAGAACAATCAATGTAGCAACACATAACAAATACTGACATATGTATCCCCATCAGAGCCCTAGTCACTAACCATGGTAGTCAACGGACGCCTTCTTGATTCCCTGAGGCTTCATCCATGGTGGATTGTCCGCATACAGTGAATTTTGACTATTGTTTTTCTTTCCAAAAAGCTTATTAAGAGTCCCCTTCTTCATTTTGGTAGTTTTTAGTCCTCGTTTAGAATAGAAATATTCTAGCAGTGATACATGTTTCCAAGGCGGTCCAGGTAGATGGCAGAAACAAACGAGCTGGGTCCCTGTAGATTGTACGCAGCAGGAATAGAAGGCTGAGTCTCACCTTTGCAGCAGGTAAATAGCTGATTCCTGTTGGTTCAGTACATTTGCTTCTACCTGACCCCACCCTCCCTTCACCAAACTGCACTAGTCACATTCCTGCTCTCACCTAGCACCACCTTCTAATGGGAAGACACAGCCAGGGTTTAACCTCTCTGCTACTAGAAGGTTAAATATTAACTCTTCTCAAAGTCACTTGTTTGTGTATTGTATGTCAGATCCGCAACACAAATGGCTCGCCTCTAGTATATTCGCTACTTTATATTGAGATACCCACAATCTAATAGATTTAGCTCCTCATATAAAATTGAATCTTTAAATGATTATTATTATTTTTTTGGCTAGAGTTGGGGCTTGTTTACACGTGTAGTCACTCGCTCTTCAGAGGGCATTTGACAGGTGGTGAGGAGGTATTTTGTCGCCTGATTTAACCCTGTAAATGGCACACGATGATGAGGCAATTTTGTGCGTTCCCATAGACTTTCATCGGTCACATTCTGCGACGGCGACGCCTGCTGAATGCAACTTGCTGCACTCACAGAGCACAGAATTGCAGCTGCAGTATGTGTACAGCCCTCAGCTATGGCAGGTGCAGGCTGGTAGATGGGAGAGATAAAACTGCATGAAGCATAATTCTAGGCTCACACTAGTGTTGCTGCATGCGTTCTTCAGTGCGTTTTTGGAATATGACTTTATACGTTTTTGGTGCATTTTTTTTTTTGTAGAAGAAGACTAGATTTTAGACCTAAAATGCTGGCAAAACCGCAATAGTACTACTTTATGATGCATTTTCAGCCTGGGTTCACACTAGTGCTATCTCAGAGATCGCATGTGACTCGCACCCTCACTGCAGTGCCGATCACATGTGATCTCTGAGCAATGCAAGCTCAGCCATACAGTTGTATGGCTGAATTTGCATTGGATTCACACAGAAAATAGTGCAGGAACTTGTTTTTCCCCACACTAGAATCAGATCGCATGCGTGTTCTCAACTATGTGATCCAATTCCTGTGCGAGTTCACAGTTCGCACTGCAATCTGTGAACTAAACTGGGGCTGTCATTAACTTTGGTTCCTGCATTGCACGAGTGTGAACCCAGGGTCAGTGTGTTTTTGTAGTGCAACTCTGCACGTTTTTTGGTGCATTGTTTTAATAGGAGAAGGAGAATAGATTTTATACACAAAACCCTACCAAAACTGCATTAAAAACATATGTACATGCAGTTTACATGGAGTGTACATGCACTCTCATTGAAGTCTATGGGGCAAAAAACACACTGCAACTTCACCAAAGAAGAGTCTGCGCCTTTTAAAAAATGGCACTGCAATGGGCGCCATAAAGAAGAATGTAATTTTCATTGCTGTGTAATGCAACAAACCCAGGAGAAAATGCACTATTGTGAATTGGGGCTAAGCTTGGGCTCACACTAGCGCAATCTCAGAGATCGCATGTGATTCGCACCCGCACTGCAGGTGCCAATCACATGCGATCTCTGAGCGATGCAAATTCAGCCATACAGTTGTATGGCTGAACTCGCATTGGATTCGCACAGAAAACAGTGCCAGAACTATGCATGCACTGTGATCTGTGAACTAAACTGGGAGTGTCATTAACTTTGGTGAACTGCCTTCTGGAGAGGAGCAGTGCAGGAACTGGCGCTGGAATCGCACTGGTTCCCACATCACACTAGTGTGAACCCAGGGTAAAAGAGAATTCTAAAGCTGGATTCACACTAAACAATTTTCTTTGGATTTTTTACTTTAAATTTACCAAAACCATATAATATGAGGTCAACCCTAAACACTTTCAATTTGTATGCAGTAAGGCAGACTCTTGCACTACATAGTTGAAGGTAAATCTAAAGCTAATCGAACAACAAAAGTTGTATAGTGTGTATCCAGCTTAAAACCTGTCTGTTTTTTTGCCCCCTGTGTCCCATTGAGGAGATTTCCCATCACTTAGGCTAGGTTCACACTGGTCCACACAGTAAAGCCTCATACACACGGTACGATTGTTGGCAGGGAATTGTCTGTTGACAGACTGTTGTCCTAAAATCTTACCGTTAGTACGCTCCTTTTGACAATTGTTGTCCAATTTTTGGCCAACAAATGTTAGATGACAGGCTAGTAAATTTTCGGCGGACAGTGGCTTGACGTCTGAACTTTGTATGGTCAGTACACAAATCTGTCACACAAAAGTCGAAAGTACAAACACGCATGCTCGGAATCAGTGCTCACCAATCACAAAATTAGCAGAAGGGGCCAAAAGGGTGGCGCTCAAGAGCTGAAATTCCTCGTAGTATGTCACTACGTTTGTGTTTGTGGCACGACAATTGTGTACCATTAGTATGCAAGACAAGATCCTGGCACACAATCGTACTGTGTATACCAGGCTTTAGGCTGCATTCACACTTTTGCGTTGTTGGAACACGTGGAAAATTGCACGCTTTCCAGCAATAATGGCACCCCCATGCACCTGCTAATGCATGCTGCGACATCATGCATTTTGGTTTTCCAATTCTGAAAAGGTTTAGGAACCCCTTTTCAGTGGGTCTTACTCATAGGGCCAATCACTGAAATGAATGGGATGCCCTACATGCAACACATGGAAATGTTCACGATGTGAGGGAGCATAAGATGCAGTATTTTATTACGTGGGCAGCTGTTAAAGTCAGCTTCCTTTTTTTTAATTTAAATTAATTTGAGATGTCACATAATGACACTTGATCCAGGTCTCTGCACAACAATGTTGTGCTTTGCACTACTGTGCATTGGCATGCAATGCCATTCAGCGCGCTGTCATAAAAGCCACCCATGCTGCATTTTTTTTTTCACAGCACCAAACCAGCAATTGTTTTCCATGTATCCAAGCAGTGACCTGCGTTTATCCAGTGTGGAAAAAGGCAGGTCACCGTACATAGGGGCTGATTTACGAAGCATTTGCGTCATGAGTTGCGGCGCACGCCAATGCGCAAAGGACTTTTTCATATTTACAAAACATCTGCGCCGGTAACACAGCGCAATTCCCCATTTACTGTTCTCTTCCTGGCACACGGGAAGAGGCGATCGGTACGCCACTATAGACATGGCACACGGCATCTTTAACTTAAAATTTAAACAAGCTGGAAGTGCCAAAATTATGGGGGTGATGTGGGTGATGTGAGGAAGTATAGTAATAACTGCCCAAGTAACAAATATGGCCAAAATAGAATGAGAAAGTAACTTTATCTGAACAAGCCTTCTGCGCCGGCAAGTACATTTAGAACTGCGGGAGGTCAATTTATGCACCGCGCATGCGCAAACGGCATTTGCGCTTGTTCCAATGCTTTGGTTCACTGCGCCAGCAAAATCTTAGTAAATGTCAAGCAACGTAAATGCATTTGCATAGGTTGAACGGGCGCACCTCTAAACTTTTTTTTTTTTTTTTTAACGCTGGTTCACTTCGTGGCTATAATGAAATGTCAGTCCGGCAATACACATAAAAGTTCATTGATAAAAACAGCATTCAGAAAAAATAACAAAATTAAGAAAAAAAATGCCTGGGGTTCCCCCGAAATTCCATACCAGGCCCTTCAGGTCTGGTATGAATTTTAAGGGGAACCCCGCGCCAAAATTAAAAAAAAAAAAATGGCGTGGGGGTCCCACTAAAAATCCAAACCAGACCCTTATCCGAGCACGCAACCTGGCAGGCCGCATGAAAAGAGGGGGGACGAGAGAGCGCCCCCCCCTCCTGAACCGTACCAGGCCACATGCCCTCAACATTGGGAGGGTGCTTTGGGGTCCCCCCCAAAGCACCTTGTCCCCATGTTGATGGGGACAAGGGCCTCATACCCACAACCCTTGCCCGGAGGTTGTGTGGGTCTGCGGGCGGGGGGCTTATCGGAATCTGGAAGCCCCCTTTAACAAGGGGACCCCCAGATCCCGGCACAAAAAGTACCCCTACCATTTCACAAAAAAAGTGTCAAAAATGTTAAAAATATCAAGAGACAGTTTTTGACAATTCCTTTATTTAAAGTCTTCTTCTTTCCATCTTCTTCGGGCCTTGTTTCTTCTTCCTTACTTCATCCTTCAGTTCCTTCCTCCATCTTCTTCTTCCTCTGATTCTTAATCCGATCCTCTGCTTCATGCTCCGGTGTTCTCGTCCAGCGTCTTCTTCCGTGCTTCGTTCTTGGGCCGCTCCGCATCCATGGGAGGCTCCCGCTGTGTGACGCTTCTCTTCTTTTGACACTTATATAACGGAACCGTGCTTCAGAGGAGTCACCGGGTGGCCCCGCCCTCCGTTATATAAGAAGTGTCAGAAAAAGAGAAGCATTACACAGCGGGAGCCTCCCATGGATGCGGAGCTGCCCGAGAACGAAGCGTGGAGGAAGATGCCGGACGAGAACACCAGAGTAAGAAGCAGAGGAAGAAGAAGATGGAGGAAGAAACCGAAGGAAGAAGGAAGGAAGAAGGAAGAAGACCCGAAGAAGATGGAAAGAAGACTTTAAATAAAGGAATTGTCAAAAACTGTCTCTTGACATTTTTAACATTTTTGACACTTTTTTTGTGAAATGGTAGGGGTACTTTTGTACCCCATTACCATTTCACACAGGGGGGGGCCGGGATCTGGGGGTCCCCTTGTTAAAGGGGGCTTCCAGATTCCGATAAGCCCCCCGCCCGCAGACACCCACAACCACCGGGCAAGGGTTGTAGGGATGAGGCCCTTGTCCCTGGGGACAAGGTGCTTTGGGGGGACCCCAAAGCACCCTCCCAATGTTGAGGGCATATAGCCTGGTTTTGGTTCAGGAGGGGGGGTGCTATTTCGTCCTGCCCTCTTTTCCTGCGGCCTGCCAGGTTGCGTACTCGGATAAGGGTCTGGTATGGATTTTTGGGGGGACCCCACGCCATTTTTTTGCGTTTCCAGTTCCTGAAAAAAAGTAGAACATGCTGCATTTTTTATGCACTGGCCTATACTGGAACGCTGTAAAATGCATCAAAAACACACTGGAACGCACCTAAATGCACCAAAAACGCACTGCAGGTGCGTTCCAGGTGCTTTTCCGCATGTGCGTTTTTGATGCGTTCCAGTGCGTTTTTGGTGCAGTCCTGTGCTTTTTTCCCCCCTCTTTTTTCTTAACCTTAAATAAGGACAAATGTGTTGCAGTGTGTTTTTGGTGCATTTAGGTACATTCTGGTGCGTTCCAAGGTGTTTTTGATGCGTTTTACAGCTTTCCAGTACAGTCCAGTGCAGAAAAATGCAGCATGTTCTACTTTTTTCTGGAACTGGAACGCACTGGAACTACAAGCACTGGTGTGAACTATGCCATTGAAAACCATATAACCGACATTCCATGCATTTTTGATGCATAAAATATGCACTGGACTGCATTGGTGTGAACTGGCCCTTAAAGCAATTTGGCATATTTAAAGGCTGGCTTATTTTGTGCTAGCTGCATTTGGGTTGTTCTGGGCATGATCAGGGACTTTGTTTTTTTTTTTTTTTGTTGCTTTTTGTGTGTGAACGGCACTTGTATGTTTCTGGGCATGCTCAGGGTGTGATTTTTGGTTTAGTAATTTAAGGACATCCTTAACAGGTGTACCCACTTTGAAGTTCTCTCTACATTGGGTGAACTTGCATTTTGTGTGTTTCATGGACTGTCCATGTGTTTGCAATTGCCTCATTAGTACACAAGCATATGTTATATAAAGCTTGCAGATAGCAATCTTTACTTTGCCCTGAAAAGAGCCAAGATTGTGTGATGGTCTGAATTTTTCTTTGCTGAGCTCAATGGAGCGAAAGGGGATTCAGAACACCCTGCGGTTTCAGGTTATGCCTGGTCATCTGCATAAAGTGAGTTTGGAGTTCCTTGTTCAGGATTTGCTGGAGAAAACAGTTGCAGTGGAACCACGTCACATCTATTGTATCCAGGACCATGCAGCACCAAGGTACTATGATGTTTCTTTTGTGCATAGCAATTTTTGCATGGGAGTTATTGAGAAGTGTAAGGAATTGGAGAAAGCTAACCATGAGTCTATAAGGCCTTTCATAGTGGAACCCTTGTATGCTATGGAGGAGAAACCATTGGTTGTTCACCTGTTTAACCCCTTCACGGACATTGCCTTGGTAGTGGCCTTTTTGAAGAGATACTGCTCTGCAGTGAAGGGAGGCTTCAGGCTGACTAATCGTCTGGGGACCTTTAATGGCAAATTAAAGTTTTTTTTGTCAAGCTGAAGGTGGATTCTGAAGGGATTGGTGAAGTGCGGCATCCACCAGCTAATTTTTCAGTAGCAGGAAATAGAGGGTTTCTCTACCACCCTGGTTAACCGACATACTGCAGAAGATGTCATAAGTTTGGGCATACCAGAGATGACTGTAATGCCGAGATGCACTGCCGGAACTGTGGGGAGGAGGGACATGAGGCTGGGGCTTGCTTGATTAAGCAGGCCTGTGATATATGTGGACAGCGTGATCATACAGTGAAGAATTGTCCAAAAGTAAGAAGGGCCTATGTCTCTTATGCTGAAGCTGTCAGGCGCACCGCTGAGAGTGGACGACCAGTGTCCACACAGGTGCTGTCTGACTCTCCTGAAAGACAGGAAGAGGAGGAGGTGATGGTGGAAGAGGAAGAAAGTGGGCACCTGGGTGTGGAGTGTTAGCGAAATTTGGTTGTACGCAAAGCACACAGCCAAATCTCCTGTTTCTAATCATAATAACAATTTTGTCTAATGATATAATACCATCTCACCTTTTGATCATATGTCTCTCCTCTGGTGTAGCTCATCCTCTGGTGTGTGCCTCATGCTTACAAATAGAATCACAACACATCCTTCTTACATTCCCATCTCAGCAAAACTGCCTTACAGCCCTGTCTCAGCTGTCTGCCTGGGCCACTTTATTAGCATATCAATTGCAAGTCCCAAAGCTTGAGGGTTGGGCCTCCAACAGCCAAACACCTCTTACAAAGCTTGTGACCTCACAAAAAATGGACACAGGATATGACCTCACAGGATGTAAGTGACCATATAAGGATTTAACAACAGAATACAAAACAACCAATTACTACAGGACATGATACAATATACTAAATGACGATGACTAAAGTTCCTTGTGCATGGGAGATTATCTGCAGGTATACGTCATGGCACCCCAAACATGTTGATCAGGCATACCAGGGGTGACAAGAGCAAAACACCTCTAAACCGATAATGTCTTTGCAGAGTGAACGCATCCCCACCAGACGATCGTTCTGTGCATTGCACAGGGGCCCTTTGCTGGCGGACATGTCCTCTCTCCGCAAATACTTCTCTCCAAACACCAGGAAGTTTTCCACTACCTAACAGGTCTCAGCCAGCGTCGGACTGCTCCAGTCAGCTCTTTAGAGCGGACTGCAAGAGATCAGACACTGGGAGATTTATGACAACACATTAATATAAAATTTCCACAACAGGAGGAGAGAGTGGAGGAAAGAGTAGAAGTGCCACCCACTAGTGTGGAGCCATTAACAGCGGGGAGTGGAGCAGAGGTGGAGGAGGCTATGGAGGAGTTGGCAGCAGCCTTACAGTGGGAGCCAGAAGTGCAGGAAGCCCAAGAAGAGGAGGTGGAAAAGATGGAGACACTGGGTGCCAAGACCAAGGTGGACGCTTTGGGGAGCCCTAAGAAGAGAAAGGCTAAGAAATTGAAAGTAGAGACAGCTGGGATTGAAACGCCTAACCCCTTTGAGGTCCTAGGGGATGTTGGGGTGGAGGTAGAATCACCAGCACTAAGTCCAGGGGCTCCAGAAATTTTTCAGCCGGCCACATTGTATGATGAAAGCGTTATGGCCCTGAGGAATGTATGTCAGTTTTCTGGCTTAAGTGATAGGTCTGGGGGTAAATGATTCAAATCTTCATGTGAATGAGCATCAAGCTGGTGTCCCTCAATGTGAGGGGTTTTGGGTCTCCTGCTAGACAGTGTGCTGTTTTTGAGGACTTGAAGGTCAATGGAGGAGACATCATCTGTCTACAGGAGTGTTTTTTTTAATCGACCGCCCAAGCCCCCGGAGTGGGTGGTGGATTACATATGGTCGGCAGTTGGGGAAAATAGGAATGCCGGGGTAGGCAGGGGTAGGCATTATCATTACAAATAGAAATATTCGCATTATGTCTCATGTTGTGTTAGTGCCAGGAAGATTAATTATGGCAGATTTAATTTTGCTTAACCAGAAGTTTAGGCTTTTTAATTTATATGCTCCTGTGAATAGCCAAAAACGTCTTGAGTTTTTTGAAGTCTTGAAGTTACATGCAGTGGGAAGGAGACCTAGTGTGATCATGGGTGATTTTAATACGATCCGATTTGTAAAAGATCGGATAGGAGTAGCGGAGACTAAGTTTTATATGTAGGTAGCACTATGCTGAATGGGGTAATTCAGGACTTGCATCTCAATGATGCTCATACTGTTCTGGGTTTGGTCGATCCATATTTCACTTTTTTTTCGGAGTGTGGGCGCACCAAATCCAGAATTGATGTTTTCTGATGCGTTCAAATGTGCTAATGTTAAACACAGGCCAGTAATTTTTTCAGACCATGTGGCAGTGTATGTTGATTTGAGTATGGGAGATAGTATTAAGTTTGGTTTAGGGGTATGGAGGTTAAATAGTTTATTGTTGCAGGACGAGCATGTCAAAGCCCATTTTAGTAAGGTATATAGTAGATGGGTTAATGGGGAAAAAAGATTTTAGTAATATTTTGGGGTGGTGGGATTGGGTCAAAAGGAAAATTAAATTATTTTTTCAAAAAAAGAGTAGGGATAAAAGTAGCAGTGAGAAAAGGAGATATTCTCGGTTACAAGTCAGGTTGGCTACATTATATTCATTTAGAAATATGGGTTATGACATGGCCGATGAAATAGACCATGTTAGGAAGAGGATTAAAGAGGTATTAATTGAAAGAGGAAAACAAATTATTTTTCAAGCGAGAGTTAAACACCTGGAGCAGGATGAAAAATGTTCTAGATTTTTTTTTTTCAAGAGGGTTTGTAAGGAAATAGGAGTGTTTGAGGGTGTGTATGATGAAGAAGGTAGGGAATGTAAGGGGGAGAATGTGCTGGAATGCGTGACTAAATTTTATGAACGATTGTATGAGGAAGTGTGTGTTGATGAGTCAGATACTAGAATGTTTGATATGGTAGAGGATAATTTAAATGAGGGCGATAAGGTTTTTTTGCAGAAAGCAGTGAATGAGGAGGAGGTGTGGGAAGCTGTGGCAAGCATGGGGGCGAATAAAACCCCGGGAGGGGATGGCTTACCAAGTGAGTTTTTCAAATTGTTTTGGGATGTTATTAAGCGGGATGTGGTTGAGGTATTTAGTTACATGATGAGGGAAGGCATGATATCCGAATCAGAGAGGGGGTAGTGGTATTAATTTATAAGAAGGGGGATAAGATGGATATTCGAAATTGGAGGCCTATCTCCTTACTAAATTCAGACTACAAGGTCTTTGCAAAGATGGTGTCAAGGAGATTATCTAAGGTCATTAGTAGGATGGTTAGCGAGATGCAGGCCTGTGCAGTGCCGGGTCGAATGATCTTGGAGAATTTAATTTTAGTTAGGGATATAATTAATTTTTGTAAAGATAGGAATAGTTCGATTATCCTGACATCATTTGACCTTGAGAAGGCATACGATAAAGCAAATCATGGGTTTTTGTGGGAGGTTTTGAAGCGGATGGGTATACCACAGCTGCTCATTAATGTAATAAAAGGGTTATATTGGGGGATCAGTAGTCGGGTTCTGGTTAATGGGAGTTTGGGGCGGGCTTTTTTGGTTAAATCTGGGGTGAAACAGGGGTGCCCCCTGTTCCCTATTCTCTTTATTTGTTTGATTGATCCACTGTTAAGGATGATACAGAGGGATAAGGTGGTGAGGGGCTTTTTGGTGCCTGGGAGTGGGGGGAAAATTGTGAAATGTTTAGGCTATATGCATGACGTGGTGGTGGGCGTAAGAAGGGTGAAGTTACTTTTGTCAATTTTTTTGTGTATGTGCGGGAATGAGTGTGAATTGGAATAAGTGTAGTTTGGGTGTGTATGGAAGACAAGTGGAATGTGTGGCTGATCAGATTAGGAAGGTTGAGGATGGAGTGAGGATTTTGGGTATTGTGTTTGACTATGGAATGAAAGGGGAAGTGTGCTGGAATGAAGTGGGAGAAAAGATAGCCAAGAAGTTGAGGTTTTGGTGTCTAAGAAAATTGTCGATTTATGGGAAAGTTTTAGTAGTCAAGGCAGTAATCTTACCTTTAATTTTGTATACAAGTATTATCTTCCCTCCTGGGGAGATAAGATTGAGGAAAATTAATAAGTTATTGTTTACCTTTTTAGGGGGGTCGAAAATGGAAAGAGTTAGGCCTCTTTCACACGAGGGATCCGTATGTCCGTTTTTCATCCTTCCGTTTTCGGATGAAAAACGGACATACATGTATCCCTATGGAGCGTCGGATGTCAGCGGTGACATGTCCGCTGACATCCGACCCGCTCCGATCCGAAAAGTGTAACGTCATCATCCGATCCCCCATAGGAGAGAGCGGCGCTCTGACAGGTCCATCGCTGCACAGTGTGCAGCGATGGACCTGTCATCTTTCTGCTCAGCGGGGATCGGCGGAGCGATCCCCGCTGAGCAAGCGGGTGTTCACGGGGTGGATCATCACTGATCCGCCCCGTGTGAAAGCACCCTCAAGAGAGAACATGTGTGTAGACGTGAATGTAATGGTGGGTTGAGTCTTCCGAATGTGAGAGTGTTTTTGTTAATGCATTATTGGTTCTGTGTGGTGAAAGTTTAGAGGAATGGTGGAGTGTGTGCTAGGATGATGGCTTTTTCAGGTGGGTGGTTGTTTAGGAGATGGGGGTGGTTGGGAAGGGATTCAAGGATACCGGTGGCTTACGTGGTGGCACGCGACTACTGGGTATTGGAAAAGTTTAGGGTAGACTTTAAGTTGGCAGATTTAGGAGAAGGGGAGAGGGATAAAGTGAAGGTGAGAAAGTGGTTGATAGAGAAGGAGTATGTGTGTAACCTTAGGGGAGTTAATGCGTCAGCGGCTGGGGAAGTATGGAAGAAAATGAGTATATATGGGGTGACAAATGTGCAGAGACAGATAGTATGGATGAGTTTGCATGACTGTCTAGCTACGAGGCTATTTATGAAAAGGAGGGATTTGCGTGTGTCTGATATTTGTCCGAGAATGAATTGTGGGGGTGTAGAAGACAGTGAGCATGTGTTCTGGGGGTGTGGTGTAGCGAAAGATGTGATCAATAAGAGTCAAGATCTGGTGAAAGAAATAACAGGAGTGAAGGTGAGTGAGTGGAAAATGATGATGTATGGCTTGGGAAAACTGGAAAAAGATAAACCGAGAGTATTGTCGTTAGTGCTATGTGCATTAAAGGAAGTGTTGTGGGATGCACGCAACTTGTATGTATATAAAAATGTTTCGTTAGATAGTAAACAATGTATAGGATTATGGCTAAGTAAGCTATACTTTTTTTTCGTGGTAGATAAAAAGAAGGGTGTGGATGCTGAAGGCATCTGGAAATTTAAAAAATGGAGAATGTTGATTAAAAATTAAGTCTTTTCCACGATGATGCAAGACCTTGTTGGAGACAGTGAATGAGCGTCAAGCTGAATAGTCTCTCGAAAGTTTTCTGAAGTAGATTTGAAAAAAAAAAGAGTACATTTGGGTGTCCTTATTGAGTGTCTAAAGCATGTATTTTCTATTTGTATTTTGTTATGTTGTTGCAAAACAGATGTGTTTTTATGCAATTTATTTTTTACTTTGGTTTGTATTTTTTTTGGGTGGTGGTTATTTTACCATGAAATCTTTTTTATGTTGGCAATGTTTGTTGTTTTTATGTTGTTCACTTTGATTTAACTGTCTGTGCTGCATTATTTTTAAAATTCTTTCTCAAGATGTTGTGCCTAATGTTGTTTTAATCCCTAATAGATGTCCATTTGTGGGTGTACTCCTTTTAACTCCTGTTAATTTACACTGCAAAAGGGTCAAACCTCAAACATATTCTGTAAGGCTCCATTCACACTAGCGCGTTTTTTGATGCATTTTGCATTTTGCAGAAATGCATGGGAATTTTTTAACATGGGTTCCTATGGAACATGTTCACATGAATGCCTTTTTGTATCTCTGCATTTTTGGAAAGGGTCAGGGACTTTTTTTCATGCAAAATGCAGCGTTTTGCATGTAATACAATTCAATGGACAAGCATCAAAAACGCATGTGCAGCGTTTTTGCAGCGTTTTTGCCGGGTTTTTTTTTGTTTTTTTGGTTTTTTTTGTTTTTTTTTTTTACAGTTTTTTTTTAGTCTAAAAAAAAAAAAAAAAACGCAAAAACGCTGCTCAAAAACGTGGCAAGCATGAAAAAAAAACCTCCAAAAACGCCCAAAAGCAACATGCATAGGTGTGAATCGAGCCTTAGTGTCTCAAATTAACATACATGTGTGTATTTTGCTTTCCTTGCTTTTTTTCCAAGTCCCGTGTGTTTTGTTTTGTGTGTTTTTTTTTTTTTTGTTACTTTCCTGGTGCCTTCATGGTAGCACATGCATGGATTGTGCGTAAGCTGCCATGGATTGTGACCAGGAAAGTAACATTTCAGAGTGGTAAGTTTTCAATTTTCTATTTGAACAGTGGTTTTCAGCCTCAGTCCTCAAGTACCCCCCACAGGACATGTTTAGGAAATTTATCTTATCTAAAATAGCTGTCCAAAATACAAAGCCATTGACTTTGATTTCAAGCACCTGTGCAAGATGAAGGAAAACCTGCAAACATGGCCTGTTGGGGGGTACTTGAGGATAGGGTTGAGAAGCACCGAACTAAAATCAAGCTCAAGACAATCCTATTCTAATTGTGGACATTTGAGGGAAATCAAGAATTTTTTATTTTATTTTTTTTATTTTTTTAGGTTGGGCTTTGTGTCCCTTTTCTTAAAATTGGCTTTGGTTCCTGTCACATAGCCAAACAGGAAGTGAGAGTAAAACCCTAACAATATTTTTCCTTGGGGACACACAGGTCAATCTAACTAGTGTCCCCATTATGCAAATTGCACTCTAGCACTTTGTTGTGTACACCCCAAATTATTAGGTATTTTGGGGTTTAATAAAGGAAAATCCTTTCTGCAATACAAGTGTAGCTGATGAAAATCTAAGGGGTAGTACTGGTGATTTTATCATCCAATCATGTAGAGGCAAAGATGCTGTGTTTTTTTTTTTTTTTCATTTCCTTGCATGTCCCCCTCGGATCTCCAGCAACTGCACTTCTGAGTACACTTGTAGTGCAAAGTGGATTTACCTTTTAGTAAATAAACCCCAAGATACATAATAATTTGGGATGTACATGGCAAAATGCTAGAGTGCAATTTCCCGATTGGGGAAACTATATTGACCTGTGTGTCCCCAAGGACATACATTGGTAGGTTTTCTAGGCCAGTCCTAGAAATCTGCATCTGTTTTTCTATTAACCACTTGGTGTCTGTGCTATAGCCAAACGACGGCCAGAGTGTGGACCTGAATTTCTGGGAGGCTGTCATAGGACGTAGTCACTGAGACTCGGGTGATCACAGATCGAAGTAAGGGCCAATCCCGGCCCCTTACCACATGATTATCTGTCAGCCAATGACGCTGATCACATGATGTAAACTAAAGCTCGGTAATTGTTTGTTTGTTTTTTCTCCTCACGCTGACAGCATGAGGATAAAAATAAAAGCTGATCACCGGCTTAGGTGCAAGGGACATTGGGCCTGAAGAGGCAATTCTGCCTCATCTGTGCCCACCAGTAACACCTGCCAGTGCCACCTATCAATGCCCACCAGTGGTCCCAAGCAGTGCTGCCTATCAGTGTAACTAATCAGTGTAACTAATCAGTGCCGCCTCATTAGCGTACATCAATGAAGGAGAAAAATGACCTGTTTGCAAAATTTAATATCAAAATATCCAAAAATATCCAAAATTATTTAAAAAAAATCTTTTCTTCTTTTTTTTTTTGAACAAAACAAAAAAAACCACAGAGGTGATCAAATACCACCAAAAGAATGCTCTATTTGTGGGAACTTTAAAACAAAACAAAAAAAAACATTTGGCTAAGTATGACCGCGCAATTGTCATTCAAAGTGCATCAGCGCTGAAAATTGTTCTGCACAGCAGGGGGGTTTAAGTGCCCACTAAGCATGTGGTTAATTTCCATGCAAAATATGGATTTCTGTAATAAAGATGTGTGCCCGCTGTGTATACGGCATGGGCGTAAGCAAGTCGCACACTTGTGATGCAACTTTTTAGTCCCAAGTGACCTTAGGCTCTCTTTCCACTACTGCGAGTTGTTGTGCGACTTGACACATGTGAAGTCGCAGGACAAGTCAAAACACATGTATTTCAATGTTCTCCCGTTCTAATTGGTGCAACTCCAAAAAAAAGTTTGTTCCAAATTCAGTGCGACTTTTTCTCAATGTTTTGAACTAGTCGCATTACATGGCATTAAGGCTCGGTTTCCACTATTGCAAGCCCAAAGTCGCGTGTTTTTTGCTGTGAGTTTCCCGCAACTTTTTGTCAAAACTTGAAGCAATGTCTGTGTATTTTTGAGGTCTATGAACCTCAAGTTGCATCAAAGTGGGACCAAAGTAGTGCAGGGACTACTTTGAAGTTGCTGCGACTTGAAGTCGCAAACCTATGAACAGTACTCATTGTAAATCATGGGGTAGAACTTGTGATGCAACTTTTCAGTCCCAAGTGGCATGACAAGTTGCAATAGTGGAAAAGCCGAAAAAGCACATTGTAAATCACGCAACTTTGGGGTTGAAATAGTGGAAAGAGAGCATTAGGCTAAAGCGGTAATAGGAAGATGCACTGGAAGAATTACTTCTAATTGTAGAAAACCAAACAGGCTCTTGCACTGAATCTAATTTATGGAAGATCTAACTGATTGGCCAGTGTATGGTGATCTTTAAAGATATGAAAAGTTGAATTTCTGGTGTTTAAGCCTCATACACACGATGGGACTTTGTACAAACTTTCCCGTGGATTTTTGTACAAAGGGTGTTGGCCTTAGGGTTTTTTCACGTGGACGTGTCCGTGTACGGAGCCCGCTCTGCTCAGAGGGGGATCGCTCCGTCGTTCCCCGCTGAGCAGTCAGATGACAGGTCTGTCTCTGAACACTGTGCAGGGACGGACCTGTCAGAGTGCTGCTCTCCTCTATGGGGGATCGGAGGATGATGGACTGTAGAGTCCGTCGTCACCCGATCCGCAGACGGATGGAAAAAGTTTTTTCCTCCGTTACACTTTTTCGGATTGGAGTCGGTCGTATGTCAGCGGACATGTCACCACTGACATCCAACCCTCCATAGGTCTATGGAGTGTCTGTTCAGGTCTGTCCGTTCAGGGGCCTTTGGCCCCTTTCACACTGGGACGGTGCGGGCGGCGGTAAAACGGCGCTATTTTTAGCACCGCTTTACTGTTGTTTTAGCAGCGGTATTCGGCCGCTAGCAGATTTAATCCCGCTAGCGTCCGAAAAGAGGTTAAATCCGCCTGCAAATATAGCCGCGCTGTCCCATTGATTTCAATGGGCAGGAACGGTTTATACACCGCTCCAAAGATGCTGCTAGCAGGACTTTTTTTAGGCCCCTTTCACACTGGGGCGTTTTTTAGGCGCTACAGCGCTAAAAAATAGCGCCTGAAAAACGCCCTAAAGAAGTGGCTCCATTCACTCCAGTGAGGGCTTTCCAACTGGAAAGGTGCGCTGGCAGGGCATCACAAAAAGTCCTGCCAGCAGCTTCTTTGGAGCGCTTCTCCTCCACCACTGCTCCCCATTGAAATCAATGGGGCAGCGCTGTGATAGCGGCGGTGTTTTGCGGGCGGATTTAACCCCTTTTCGGCTGCTAGCGGGGGGTTAAAACAGCCCCGCTAGCGGCCGAATAACTCTGCTAAAACGACGATAAATCGGCACTAAAAATAGCGCTGCTTAACCGCAGATGCCCCCGCCACGTCCTGCTAGCGCACTGCTCCAGTGTGAAAGCCCTCGGGCTTTCACACTGGAGTGAATGGAGCCACTTCTTTAGGGCGTTTTTCAGGCGCCATTTTTAGCACTATAGCGCCTTAGGCCCTTTTCACATGGACGGATAGAATTGTGCTTTTAGCTGCATTTCCTACCGCAGCTAAACGCACACAATTCTTTACTATGGCCCCATTTACACACTGCGTTTAGCTGCGTTTTGCTACATTCGGTTTGGTGCGGATAGAAAAAATAGAATTGCCTGCGTCCAGGAGCCATTTAGCTCAGCTATCCGCACATAACCGCAGGTAATCGCAGTGCACTGTGTCAGCTGCGGATAGCCGCGCCAAGCTGGATCGCTCATCGGGAAAGGAAAAAATGTCTTTTCCTTTCCCAATGAGCGACAAGCACGGGGATCTGACTTGGATCCCCGCCAATGCCAGGCACTGTTTGGTATGAATCTTGAGGGAGAACTCGGCGCCAAATTTTACATAAAAAAAACAGCATGGGTTCCCATCCAAGAGCATACCAGGCCCTTCGGTTTGGTATGGATTTTAAGGGGAACCCCCTACGCCAAAAAAACCCATATCAGACCCTTATCCGAGCACGCAGCCCGGCCGGTCAGGAAATGGGGTGGGGACGAGCGAGCGCCCCTCCTGAACCATACCAGCCGCATGCCCTCAACATAGGGGATGGGTGCTTTGGGGAAGGGTGCTGCGGCCCCCCCCACCCCAAAGCACCTTGTCCCCCATGTTGATGAGGACAAGGGCCTCTTCCCAACACCCTTGGCCGTTGGTTGGCGGGGTCTGTGGGAGGGGGCTTATCAGAATCCGGGAGCCCCCTTTAATAATCCAGATCCCGCCCCCCCTGTGAGAAATGGTAATGGGGTACAAAAGTACGCCTACCATTTCACAAAAAGTGTTAAAAATGACAGACAGTTTTTGACAATTCCTTCCAGCATGCCCCGGGACTGTGTCGTTATAAGGGGCGGTCAAAAGGGGGTCAAAACAGGCTTAGTAGTGGGAGAAGTAGAGATGAACTTCGAGGGATGTCCTTTAAGAGTCTCTGTAAGGAATCTTGCTAACCCGCTTCCTGGGTGACTACTCAACAGCAACAGAGCGCCATTTCGGAAGATGTGGTCCCAAAGATACTTCCTGTCTCCATGTGTTCATCTCTAAAAACTTTTTTGTTGCTGTTGAGTAGTCGCCCAGGAAGCGCGTTAGCAAGATTCCTTTCAGAGACTCTTAAAGGACATCCCTTGAAGTTCATCGCTACTTCTCCCTCTACTAAGCCTGTTTTGACCCCCCTGAGTAAGGGTGGTCGCTGGCTCTCTGGTAAGCCTTCATTACATTATCACCAGGTGGTGGGCAGCACTGGCGGTGGATTACTGATCCAGAACTCCGCATGGAATAATTTTTGGACTTCAATCACATAACTCAGAACTTTTTATTTTTCATTAACTATATTTGTCTTTTCATCACTTATGGACTTGTGGATTTAATGTTTTTCTCACTAGTTAATATCAGGTGTTATTCATTATTGATTGCTTAAATTCTTTATATTGATTTTTTACAATAATTTCACAATATTTTTCACTCATGACATTTGTCCAGCGCTGCACTGTTCTCTTTACATCTGAATGTGTAGGGGTACCATGTACCCCATACTCATTCACATAGGGTGGGGGGCCAGGATCTGGGGGCCCCCTTATTAAAGGGGGCTCTCAGATTCTGATAAGCCCCCCGCCCGCAGACCTCGACAACCAATGGCCAGGGTTGTCGGGAAGAGGCCCCTGTCCTCATCAACATGGGGTCAAGGTGCTTTGGGGTGGGGGGGGCGCAGTGCGCCCCCTTCCCGAAAGCACCCATCCCCCATGTTGAGGGCATGCAGCCTGGTACGGTTCAGGAGGGGGGTGCTCGCTCGTCCCCACCCCCTTTCCTGATCGGCCGGGCTGTGTGCTTGGATAAGGGTCTGGTATGGATTTTGGGGGGACCCCACGCCGTATTTTCCCCGTAGGGGGTTCCCCTTAAAATCCATACCAGACCGAAGGGCCTGGTATGCCCCTGGAGGGGGAACCCATGGCGGTTTTTCTCGTGCTGCTTTAATAGGAAGATGTGTTTTTCCTATTGCAGTGAGCGCGAAATGTACCTCGCCGAGAACCAGCGCGATGGGATTGCGCTGGAAACATTCTTGCGGGCAGGTACTGCTGTGCATACGCCGGTTCACACGCTCAATTAAGGATTTATCTGGCGCATCAATTAAGGTATGAACCAGCGCATTCATCTTAGTAAATGACCCTCTATGTGTATTAGTGTACAGCAGGTGCATTGGCAGCTAATGTACAAGCGTTCTGGGGCGTCTTACTTAATGGCTCTCTAAGGCAACACACATATACATATCATGGGTTAGGGAGCATTGGGGTAACGCACAGTAAAGCATGCATTTTACCATGTTACATGAGTGTGAATGGGGCCCTAAATAGAATTTGGACCATAGTTTGCTGTGGTTGCCCTTGTTCTGTCTGATGCAAAACTGTCCTGATGCTGCCTAATTTCTAATAAGCTATCATTAAGAACTAGGAGACCACTGGTTATACGTACAGTGTAAACCTGGTCAGCAGTAGGTAATTTTTAATGAGTGAGAATTGGCTAAACTGTACTAGAGAAAATTAATACAGGCAGACATAGTTTAGTTATTGAGATAGACTTTTTGCAGTATGTCAGCTTCAGCATTCCCTCATTTTATCCAATGGAACTGCTAGTGATTTGGGTATACTAACAATCTGTAGCTCTGCCTAGATAAGCATTGTAGTGTGCTTTAGCAGTAAATATCTGTGCAGCTACAAATCCCCAAAGAAAAGAGACAGAGTTTTGTAGCTACAAATTATGTTCAAACGTTGCTAGCGTGATATGGCCCTAATTGCATACCTCCCAACTTTTTGATATGGGAACGAGGAACACCTATTAGCAAAAGTATATAGGCATAGGACACACCCCCCCCCCCCTCCCTTAAAGAAGAATTATACCAAATAAAATTTATCACTACTGTTCTGTTATACTGCCTTTTGAAATTTACAAATGCAACAATCTAGAAATTGGATGAAAGGTTTAGCACTGGGAAACCACTTTTTGGAAAATAAAGTGCATTTTATATATAGCTATATAGAGCAGACCAAAATGAGGGACAAATGTGGAGGAAAGAGGGACAGAGGGACTTTGTTCCAAATCAGGAACAGTCCCTCGAAATCAGGGACAGTTGGGAGCTATGCTAATTGTGCTGCTCCTATAATCCAGTTGACAGCTGGACTCTGGATGGGAAAGTGACATTAAGGCCCCTTTTACACGGGTGTTCCGTTTGTTTGTTTTTTTTATCCATCCGTTGACGGATGAAAAACGGACATCATTCCACCTCTATGGAAAAACGGATGTAAACGGATGATCCTCTATTTACATCTGTTTACATTGGCTTCTGTCAACATTTCTTGGAATAGATCAAAGCCCAGAAGAAGAATGGATGTAAATGGACAAACGGTTAGTTTTTGTATTGGATGTAAAAAAACTGTACTGATGTAAAACTGATAAGGACCTGATGAGAAACTGATGTAAACTGATCTGTTTTTTCTTTGAAAAAATGTAACTGAACTGATGAAACGGAGTGCTTATGTGAAAGAACCCTAAAGCTTTTTTTTTGTATTAAAATAATAAAACATGTCATACTTACCTGCCGTGTGCAATGGTTTTGTGCAGAGCAGCCCTGATCCTCATTTATGGGGCCCCAAACCAGTTCTCCTGGCTCCTCCTTTTCGACGGGTGCCCCCATTGGAAGATACACTCCGGAGCCGCTTTGTCTGTGTCCTGTAATGCAGACTGTATGGCTCGGCCCTGACCCGGTGTTCTGCCGAGAAAGTTCCGCTCGGCGTATAAGTTCCCCCCTCTACTGCGCCTGCGCAGTAGGTATCGGCGGAAATAGCCGAGGCAGAACAGCTGAAAATCAGCTGTACACGGCGCCTGTAAGAGGGCCCCTCGCGGGCTCGCTTCGCTCGCCACACTTCGGGCACGGCCTCGCTGCGCTCGGCACTTTTAGATTCCCCCTCTAGGTCCACTTGGATGGTGGGGAAGGAACCTGGACCCAGAGCGCAGGCGCCGTGTACAGCTGATTGAAGCATTTGAGCTTCGGCTATCTCCAGCGGCTGAGAGTAGTATGTACTGCGCAGGCGCTGCAGTACAGGGGGGAATTTATCTGCCGAGGGAACATTCTCGGCAAGACACCGGCTCTCTTCACAAAATTTGATTGACAGCAGATGGAGCCAAAAAAGATGGACCATGAAACAAAAATTGCAGAAAGGGGAGTATATACATTTTCCAGTTTCTTTGTGCATCATGGCATACTACATGGCAGCATACTTTAGGCATTAACTTATAAAACCCAGGAGGGTTAGAGTTAACTTGCAAAACAGGGAAGAAGCAATTAAAATAATTATTTATTGTGTTAGAACTAGGGATTAGGGATAAGCTCAGGCATGTTTGGATCCTAGTCAACCTACCTGAGCTACCGCGCCAGGAAGCTGTCACTGTACAGAGCCAGAGGAGGGGAATACTTTGGCCAACCAACCTGCCATAAATGTTTTAAAGAACTTGAGGACCTTCTTCCTATGGTCTGGAATTGTGACACAATTAGGCCCTTTTGATCTCCAATTACTGCCTTTATTTCTATTACCTTCAAACTCCCCAACATCTGTAACCATAAGCAGGGTTGCTGTTAGAAATCACAGGGCCCCATACAGCCTACCTGACAGTGCCCCCTCCACCCCCAGCCAAAAGTGACTGAGGATATATTCACAGGTGAATGAATAGGAAGCACTATGATGCTGTAGTAAGCACAGTTTACTATGCTTTATTGATGAATGGACACAGGAGTGATCGGTACTGATCACTCACTGTGTTCATTCACGAAAGGAAAGGGCCAGTAAATAACATATTCACAAGCCCCTTCCCCCACACTCCATCCTGAAATATCCACCTGTGTGCCCGCAGCAGCTGCCAGTGGGAGACGAGGGAAGTCGGAACTGCTGGGATGAAGGGGTCACACAGTGGGGCCCAGACAGCAGATGGAGGGGATACATGTGCTAGAACCAATCCCCCTGCAATGCAGCCAGAGGGAGGGAGAGGAGAAGAAGTTTGCAGCACTGTGGGGGCAGAAGAGGATCAGTGTCTGCAATAAGACAGTGCAGCCAGCCTTCCTGCTCAGCAGGTGCCCCCTTTTGAACTTATGGGGCCCGGGCCCAGTACAGGAGGGCTGGCTGTACTGCCTTATCAGCGGCCCTGACCATAAGTGGTGTCTGTTGGATATTTTTAAAGAAACTACACAAAAGCACTTCCTGTGGACCCTTCTGTATCATGCAACCAAAACAGTGTCACTGAAATGGATACACAAAGAACCTCTTAACATTAATATGTGGAAGAAAATTGATTAACCAAAGCTTACCCTTGTACAGTATAAACAGACATATGAGGTCAGAGGGTACTGTGGAAAATTCAATAAAATCTGGGGTGCCTGGCTGGACAATCAGGATACCAGTGACACACTTTCTGTGCTGATTACTGATTTCCCCTCCTAAAATTCTCCTATGTCCTATTCCACTGTGTGCTATGATTAGTAACGAACCTATATGACACGTTGACATTTTTTTTCCCGATTTCCTTTTATTAGGAAACTATAAGCACGTATGATGAATTGGTTCTCTCATCTGAGTTTTTTTTTTTGTTTTTGTTTCCTTAACTATTGTTTGTAAGCTTCCCATACATTCAGTTGCTCAGGGTTATTTGTCACATACGTCATATGTTTCTATGGAAAACTGTTTGTAACACCCTCCTAGTTAGGCTCCTAGGGTGCTAGGTACATTGAGTTATTTTGGCTCCTCTGTAATCAGTGGTGCAGTTTTGTAATCAGTGGTGCTTGGGTTGTTCTGGATGTCACAGGCTGCAGGTTTGATTACTTCACCCTGCATTCTAGAGGATTCTAGAATCATAGTTGGCTTGAAAGTCAGCTGACCGGCCTGAATATTTATGGTGTTTCAGCCGATCTCTGGGAGGTGTGCCCAGTAGGCAGTCTAAGGATATAAAAATAGTCTGAGGCCTGAAGCAGCCTTGTTCTTGTCCTGTTGGAGAAGTTTCACAGCAATAGAGGCTCTGTCCCTCTAAAGGCAGTTTTTGCTAGAGTTTGCTGGTGTTCATTGAGGTCCAAGCTGTGGCAGGGCTGGGGGCTATTCATCATTAGCCAACTAAACAGTCTTATCTAAAGGACCTGGTCTGGAGATCTCACTTAGGAGTACCCTGTGGAAGTTGGAAAGGGTCTATCTGTCCTATGACATTATGTGCATTGACTTCTCCCTCACTGAAGAGTGTCTGATGGAAACTGGAAGGAGGCATTGTGTTATCCTGTGACATTGTGCATACTGACCTGAGCACTAGGTCCTAGTGACTGTGTGCTGTTTTTCCCTTGGGTGAAAGTGCCAGTGATACCCCCAGCTGAGACAGCCTCTATGAGACCTCAGTCCTGGACATTTTCTTCTGTTCCTGGTGTGGGGGCTGTACAGACAAGTTTAAAATAATAAAGTGTGTCCTCTTATTATTCAGAGTCTTAGAACTTCCCATATGACCCTAAATCCGCTCCCAAGTTTTAACTAGCAAATAAACTTAAAAAGTCAAATCCCTAGACTGTTCATTTGAGCCGGAGTGAACGGGTTGATGCTGTGTGCTTGGCTGCCTTTACACTAGTTTGGGAAAGAACCAGTTAAATTACAGTTGCTCCTTTAATGGTAGAGCTACAAATTCTATGCATGCATGTATGTTTTATTCATATATGCAATAAAACAAGTTAAAATAAAAGAATCTCTGCTGCAGGCCAACTTTGCATGTATCATATGTGGTCTCCTAATTGCTAACCAGAAAGCTTGATAGGAATTAGCCAGCATCATTTGTGAATTTGTGAATTTTCGAAACCTCAGTCTGGATAAGGCCCCGTTCACTAGGACACATCTTTGTGTACATCCATACAAAAGGGCCATCTTTGCCCTCACAGGATGCACAGGTGTTTCGTACATCTGCATGCAGGCAGTCCCAATTCATGCCTATTGGAACACAATGCAGTCAGTTCCTGAGTTACGAGCAAGGTTCTGTAGGTTTGTTTTTAAGTTGAATTTGTGAGAACAGGCACATTTTTTCAGTGTAACTCCAACCAAAAAATAATTTTTACATTTTGGATAACATAGGGAAGGGTTAACTGGACATGCAGTGATGTTGGATTGCTGACAGGTCCGCCGGACAGTAGGTACCAGCATGTGGTGAGCAGCAAGATGGCTGGCCGGTGGTTTCTGGGACCAGCATGTCATGCTGCCTCTGTTCTAAAAGGGTAAGTTCACCTTTTACAGAAAAATCTGTAAGGTGAACTTACACAGGACCTCCTCCTCACCCCCCCCCCCCCTCAGTCCTGCTGACCTGGATCACTGCGATCTCCTGTTCTGAGCCCTGGTATAGCCACCTCAGGAGTCCGGGGCATAGAAATCCCTGCAGCTGAATCTCCAAAACAAACCCCGTTAGGAGGGAAGTTTTGGAGCATTCTAATTGGTTGGCGCTGTCACATGGTCAGCACCGACCAATCCAAAGCCGTGTAGTCTGTCCTGTCAGCTGGGAAGAAGACGTGTGAATGCCGAGGGCATTTATAAGCCCCAGACTCCTGCGGCGGCTATACTGGGGCTCAGAATGGGAGAGCGCCACGATCAAGGTCAGGGTACTGTGTAAGTTCACCTTACAGATTTTTCTGTAAAGGCGAACTTACCCTTTAAGTAGGAGTAGTATGTAAGTCGGATGTTTGTAACTCAGGGACTGCCTGTACAGCATTGCAGGTGCGTGTCCCTGAATGGCGATAGTCTGTGTTCGGGGACATTTACCCACACCTGCATGACTATCAAATTGGGACCAGTGTCCATGCAGCTGTCCCAATAGACATAATTGGTAATGCCTGCATGCGGATGTACGGAACACCTGTGCAACCTGTGACACATGTGAATGAGACCTAAGTATCTGGCAACCAAGGCAGTTGGTGCGAATATGTGCCCAACTGCAAATTTCAGGCATGGTGTAAAAAATCTACTCCCTCTGTCATAGGAAATGGCATCCAGGATAGAAAACACATTTAGTGTGCTATGAGGATGCTGACTAATCAATATGCTGGTGCACCAACTGGTTGTAGACTCCTTGATTGAGCACCCATTCATTATAAATAAAAGAGCAGCTCAATGAGTCTGCAACTTAGACACAAGAAAATAGATACATTTCAGGTAAAGGTGATGTTTGGTCTATTGCATGATTGGTTCTGCTGCCAACCTGTCATTCATAGTAGCACCCTCAACCCCCAGGTCTTAGGAGCAATTGCTAGAAGCACCTTGCCTGCAGCCTTTAGCTCTAGTACATTTGATACAATACTCTCCACCTTGAACAGCCAGCTACCCTTTGCTGTGAGATCTTTAAGGAAGAATTCCCATCCTTTATGACTGGTGTTGTATTCCAACTGTAAATGTTTATTGGGAGATAGTTTAAGAGAGCTTTTTAGATAATTTGATAGATTTTTTTTACTGTGTCCGCTGCCCCAGATAGTTTTTTCACTTTCCTGGTGATTTGTATTGGTTGAAGAATAGTCTTTCCAAATCTTTTGGCTCATAAATCAGTTCTGAGGAAGACATGAGTGCCAATGGATTAACTTTACCATCGGGATGATTAAACACTGCCAGTGGGACCACTTTACCTTTGGGATGGTTGAACAGTGTGCCAATGAGCACTCTTTACCACTGGGATGGTTGAAAAGTGTTCCCAATAATCTCAGATATTGAACTGCTGTAAGGGGAGTAACTGCCAGTACTAGTTTCACTTTTGATAGGATTTTTGAGATCTTGCCTGACTACAAAAGACTAGTGTAGTAGCTGGCATGGGTTGTCGTGGGCTTGTGTTTTTGTGTATGACCACACTGCTCTCCAGCATGGTCATTCACCACAATACAAGCTGCCGATAGTTACAACTCCACTCTCTCTAATGCTATCTGAAATAACAGGCTGTAGGCTGGCGGGAGGCGTTTTGGTCTGTATTTAGCAGTTTTCTTTACAGAGGAGACAAAGGAGGAGGAAACAAAGAGTTTTACCATTAGATGGCAAAGCTGCAGATTTTTCCTGCTCTCCTGGCAGCTTTCAGAGTGGTTGTGTGGGATCTGTGCACACTGCCTGTTAACCCCCCATTGATGTCAGTCAGAGTCCATCTTCTGTCCACTGTTGTTGGATAGTGGTGGCGGGCGGGCGGGGGAGGAGGAGCTCTCTGGTAATGCTGCTCAGCAAACCCTGCACAGATTTGAATGGGACTGAGTACAATCTACACTTCCCATGGGGGCTTTATCAAGAATTTTCTGGAGAGGCTTCTTCTTTAATGGACTGTGTAATTGAAGATGCCATCTCCTTTGGTAGGTGTAAACCTAGAACACCCAAACCAATCTAATCCTAGTATTTTTTAATGTGTACCTGCATTAAGCCTTTGAGCTAAGTATCACATCTCATCACCATTTGTCTTTTCAACTGATTTTCACTGACACCAAGCAATCCCTTCTCTAGTGATTGAAAGAGTGTGTAGAGGAGACACATGTAGTCATGCTTTTCAAAATGGGATATATCCAAAAAGGGGCATATTCGGTAAGCTTATCCAAGCAGACAGAGCTGGGACAGCTACTGTTACTGGTGCTTGCATAGTTATCTGGCTGTGTACAAGATATACACACATATGCATGTAGATGTTGGGTAGCAATATTACCTGTGTACTTCTGAACAAGTTTCTTTTGTATGTGGATTTTGATCTCTGCAGGAAGTGTTGGATGTCAAATCCTGCCTCCTAACTATCCCATAGATTGGCATTATTCAGAGGGCTAACAGAGAGAAATAGACATTTCTGATGAGGTACATTTAGTGTGATTGTGTCATGTGCAATATAGTACATAGTCTGGTGCCAGTGGTTTGTTTTAATTTAAGGTTTACAACCACTTTTTTTTTTTTTTTTTTCCTTTCATCTCCTCAGAGAAAGATGCCTGGTACACCAATTTTTTCTGGGAGTGCCTGATCACTACACACCCAGCATCAATTTATGGGTGGATGTCCATGGCATCTAAATGAAGATCTGTGACACTGTGAGGATGATCTCGAGTGACTTCTGTGACGCAATGGCATGAGGATGATCTCAAAAATGGTCTTGGGAGTGGTCTTTGTGCTAGGAAGTGCAGCTTCTCTCCTATTTTACAGGGCTGGCAGTACAAGTAGAAGTACTTGGTCGATGCTTTTTCTTTTTCTTTTTTTGCATTCTGATCCTACGTCCATGGGTGCATAATGCCCTAAACATTAATCGCACCATCTAGCTGCAGCAGCTTTCAGCCTCTCATAGAGTTTCATCCAGCCCACACAGTGGGGATGGATGATGCATCTCTGCCTTTCGCTCTCAACTAAGTCAAATGTACACAAGGCTTTAATTGTCAGCCCTATATAAATAGCTATAATACATAAATATAATAAAAAGCAAAGTCTAAACCTGTTTTTCATTCACTTCTGAAACTCGCACATTGCATTGATGCCTTAATGTCAATGGTTGGCATGTGTTTCTACAGTCTTAAGTTTTAAATGTATGGATGTTTTAGACTTGCATCACTTCTAAGTCATAGCTGTAATTACCAAGGTAACAAAACAGGCTATAAACACACTGATTCGAAACTAGACGCACAAATGATTCCAGTTTATTACTCTAGCAACAATAACTTTTATCATAACTTGGCACTCAGTATTATAATTATTTATAGAACTTCTGGGACTTTATATCTATTTTTATCCTGTAGCTCTCTTTTTATTTTTATTTCAAGCTCTGTTTGTTTTACATCAAATTTCTTCGAATTCCAGATACTTGTAAAAGCTGCTGAATACAAATGTTTGAATGTTGACTCTAGTATTGGGAGTAAACAATTCAGGCTGGGTTCACACCCACGATGGATGTGGCTCGCAGCAGTCCCTGTTCTCCATTTCACGGACGAATCAGGGACGAATTTTTGCCTGAATTCAGACCTAAAAACAGAGCCAAAGATGCACAGTGTTCCTGTGAAAGTTGCTCCGCAGCTGCAAAAATTTAACAAAAAAACCATGGTATTACCATGCTTACCTGCTCTGTTGAGTGGTTTCGCACAGAGCAGCCCAGGTCCTTCTTTGGCACTCCTGGCCCCTCCCTCCTGTCGAGTGCCCCCATAGAAAGCAGCTTGCTATGGTGGCACCCGAGCTGAGTAACAGCTCTGCGTGTTTATTCAAACACGCAGCCTGACCCGGCCCTGCCCTTTCTCTCCCCTGATTGGCTAACTGACTTTGACAGCCATGGGAGCCAATGGCGCCACTGTTGTGTCTCAGCCAATCAGGAGGGAGAGTCTCGGACGGCTAAGACACTCGTGGACATCGCTGGAGAGAGCTGGGGCTCAGGTAAGTATTAGGGGGTGATGGGGGGGGGCTGCTACACACAGGTTTTTTTTATCTTAATGCATAGAATGCATTATGATAAAACCTTCTGCCGTTACAACTCCAATAAACTGTGTTTGGGGAGAAAAGATTGATTTCCCGTATATATCAGTGGTTACTTTCCTCTATACAGGATTCTGCTACACTGCGGTGCAGGGCAGTATGGTCGGAGGATATTGGGGAAAAAAACAGGCGAACAGTGGGATATGGCCCTGGAATCAATCTCCTTTGTATCCCTGTCTGCTTCCCACAAACTTTTTTACAATTGTTTATTTTACATAGGGCCCATAGAATGTCAGCCACACTTCATGACTGGGGTAAGAGGGACTCACCTCTATGTCCTAAATGCCATTCTCATAAGGTGATTTCATACATCTGATCTGGAGATGTCCGAAACTTAAGCGTTACTGGACCCAGGAGGTACACCCTATTTCATTAGTCGCCCAAGTTACTATATCTACTAATCCCCTAGTATGTCTACTGGGCGCATTAGACCCTGAATTGTTTCAACCAGGTACATATATAATGGTATCTGGTCTTTTGTACATTGCTCGTAAACTGATCACTAGATACTGGATGGCTCCCACTATCCCGACAGTGAAACAATGACCAGAATATGTTAACTCCTTGCTACTACGTGAACAACTCGCTTATCGACATCGGAAAGCCTTACACAAGTTACAATTAGTATGACAGGAAAGGCTGGACATACCAGGCTTAGCCCCCCCCCGCCCCAAATTAGTGATAGACAGGCTACTACAGTTGAGTACCACTTTTGGTGATAGCAATGGTATTTTGCTTTAGGTTGAACCCACCTAACGGAAACTGTTTAAAGGCAGGATTTTTTGCTGGGGTGTAGTTAGTAATCCCTGAGATGTTGCTCATTGCTCATTGCTCACTGATCTTACTTACCTTCTTAGTGGATTCCTTCTGCACTGTTTTGTATACAAGTATTGCTACATTTCATGATGGATTGGACATTCTGTCTATTTCTCCTTCTTGACTGGTATTTCTATGCAAAAATGTACATCCTATGCAATAAACATGATTTGTAATGTATTTTTTTTTCCCTCTGTCCTGACCTTTATTATCAATAAAAGAGATTGGATTTAAAGAAACTGTGTTCCAGGTTTTTTACTGTAATGCCATGTACACACGATCGGACATTCCGACAACAAAATCCTGGATTTATTTCCGAAGGATGTTGGCTCAAACTTGCCTTGCATACACACGGTCACACAAATGTTGTAGGAAATTCCGAACATCAAGAACGCGTTGACGTACGACGAGCCGAGAAGAATGAAGTTCAATAGCCAGTGCGGCTCTTCTGCTTGATTCCGAGCATGCGTGGAGTTTTGTGTGTCGGAATGTGTACACACGATCGGAATTTCCGACAACGGATTTTGTTTTTGGAAAATTTGAGAACCAGCTCTCAAATTTTTGTTATCGGAAATTCCGACAACAAATGTCCAATGGAGCCTACACACAGTCGGAATTTCCGACAACAAGCTCACGTTGAACATTTGTTGTCAGAAATTCCGACCGCGTGTATGCGGCATTAGAGCAGAAAGCATGATTGATGGTGTCAGCGAGGAGTGTACGTAAATTCAAAAAACTTTTAGATGTGTTTCTTAGCAAACTCATCGTACAGGGATATGAAAAATGGTAGCGAAATAAAAACATACACACACTCCACTATGTAACTATGTAATATTATAATGGTGGCCATACACACTTCAATGTTGTTATCCAATGATGTACGATTCGATCAAAGTGATCAAATCAGAAATGGATTGAATAGCCATAACTTCCCTTCTGAACGATTGTGGACTTAGTTTAGATTGGGTTTGGCCAATTGGCCAAGGTGGAACATTTTGGATCATTTTGCAGAAAAGAAATTGATTATACGTATGGTCACCGTTAGCTGCTGAAAGCTGAATTGTTCAACATACCAGAAGAGCATGCATATGACTTACAAAAAACATTTACCATTATATTTGCCAGAGGATGCCTAATGCTGCTCAGTCACGTTTGCAATTCACACAGCTCTGCCCCACTGCACAGTGAGGAAGATCACTCTGCTGCTCCTTCCAAAGTCTGCTTTACTACTTTCTGCCAGCTAGTTCCGCAGAAGCGATGATGATAATTCTTTGTACAGGAGTAAGCTAAGAGGGCATAGGAAGCTGCATTTCCGAATCCGGGTAAATATTTATCAATTGCCTGGCTGTGCAGTATGTCAGATATATCAGATCACAAGACGGGCTGAACAGAAGTACACATCCTTTGGCACAACATTAAACAGTAAAGGATTACGTAATTTGTTTAGTTGTCTGCGTGTCAATGTTTTATGCAAACTGTAAAGTTGAGACACCAATCTTTTTTCAGTGATCTGTGTCAGGGAAAAGTCTTGTTTATTGACTTTCCCCTAGCGACTGCCAAAATGTTGTTATAATTATTATTATTGCTATTTATCATTTATAAAACAGCAATTTATTTTGCAATGATGAGCACGTCTGATTTAAAGAAAGAACAAAGGTAGCTGTTCTGATTTGTTTTAAAAAAAAATAGATTAGTTAGTGTTTTTTGCTGGCTAGCTAAAAAGTACGTTGAGGAACCTCTTTTTAGTGTAACAAGAGGACAGCTGCACTATTGGCAAAGGTTGTGTGATGCTAGCCAATCAGACACACAGAGAAGAACGCCTCATTACTCTACTCAGAAGGGTAGGCTGAACATTTAAAGCAGGGATATGCAATTAGCGGACCTCCAGCTGCTGTAGAACTACAAGTCCCATGAGGCATAGCAAGAATCTGACAGCCACAAGCATGACACCCAGAGGCAGAGGCATAATGGGACTTGTAGTTTTGCAACAGCTGGAGGTCCGCTAATTGCATATCCCTGATTTAGAGGATATTTTCATGATGGTGAATTGTCCTTCTTCAAGTCTGGTGAATATTAGGTGTATGTAAGTAGGCTATACTTCAATCCTGGCTTGAATGGATACACCTCGTCTTGCTGCCCTCTTAAGACTGAGGGAGTCTGGACCACTGACACTACAAAGGGATGGGACATAGCTGTGCCTGGCTCGGGAAAGATTCTGACAATAGACAATATTGTCAGGATCCACCTGTTTGCCTGACAGCTTCGTTCAACTTTCAAGATGTGGCTGAGAGCCAGAGTCGCACCTGTTCCTTTCCCAACCTGACCTGTGAGCATTGGAGGTGTAGAGCAGTGACTGACAGTGATTGCCATCTGCTGCAAGCAGATCAAGAATTGACTGATGGTTAATCATGTAATCGCTAACAGCCTTAAAGTGTGGACAAGACAGCTGCAGTTTTACATGGATGCTGCAGCATGGAGGTGAGTATCTATGTTTGCTTTTTTTTTTATTATTAACTTCAACTACTCCTTTATCTAGGTTCACATCTCTGTGAGTTTGAAGACCGTGTTTGTGCAGGCATGGCAGCACATTCATCTCAATGGGCTGCCGTGCCTGCATTTCCGCCAAAAAAATATGCATGCACTTTTTCAAAAACACGGTTGCAGGGAAATAGCATGGTCTTTTTGACACATGCACTGTGATTTTATATGAGTGGGGGTGCCATTCAGAATGAATCGCAGCCACGCGTGTTTCCGCAGAGCAGTGCATTTTCACTGTGGGTGGTTGTGGGAATCTCTTAAATTCCTGCAGCCACACACACAGAAGTGTGAACCTAGGGTAAAGCAGAAAGAGAAACATACAACTGAACTAACCCTAACCATGCATAAAGATTAACAATCAACTTTTGACTCAGGTCATCAAATGTTGTTGTCCTCCTCCATGTAGGTGGATGGATCAGAGGGCCATAAGGTGTAAACGTAAAGTGGAGTCCGTTTACACCAGGCTGCCCATAGAGCAGAGTGGGCTCTGTCTGTGTCTGCTCTACAGGAAGTGAGTGGACACAGACCTGCCATCCGTTCTGTCTGTTGATCCCCTGCTGACCTTGGCAGAGTCCGCCCCATGTGAAAGGGGCCCTAATGTTTTTAGGTATGTCGCCCTAGTCATAACTTCAACTTCTTCTTCTAAACAAGTACGCATAGGACTGATATGTTTTAGGTTTGGCAATCTGTCTAGTAAAATTACAGCATAAAACTACTCTACTTTTGGCAGCAAATGGCCTCCAAAACAGCTCTGGTTGCAGGTTCCCCTAACCCCTCAAATGTGTTTTCTTTTTGCTCCTATCCCAGACATTCCTCCCTTCCAGTGAGTGTTTATTCCATACATTTTTTAGCGCAGCTCAATAGGTTATTGTCCTGAATTGGCGCTATTCAGAAACCCCTTGGGTCCAGGTGTTAAGGGTGGATGCTACTAAACTTATGGAGCACATCCTCCACACGGCCCTTGACTCTATGATTGTGTTCAATAATAAATGTAATTACTGGAACATTTACTAACTGGTACTCCCTATTTGCAACTTACCCTTTCATTTTCATCTATACCCACATCTTATTTTTTCTTGTACTTTTTCTTGTACATTTTTCTTGTACTACATTTCCCACAGTCCTTCACACTTCAGAGTCTCCAGTAGTCCATGTTCTTTGTTCCACTGTTTTGTCAAATTAGCCAACTCATCAGAAACTCCAACCACCTCACTTCCGGTTTCTTTAAACCATCAGTAATTGGAGATTTTGACAAATTTCTGTTTGGGCACAAAGCCGGCAACCGAATACAGTCCGGTACAGGAAGATTTTGCTGTTTTTGACACCGCAGCAGCTAACGAGGACTAAGTTGTCGCCGCCTCGGAGGCCATTTTGGTTAGTATTGGAGTGAGTAACAATCTCCACTCATAATATCATGCAGCAGACTGTAAACGGTTGCCGGTATTTTGTCCAAACAGCATTAATCCGAAATCTCCAATTACTGATGGTATAAAGTAACTGGACATGAGGTGGTTGGAGTTTATGACGAGTTGGCTAATTTGACAGAACCCCCCCCCCCCCTATTGAATGGAGGGTGGCCCAACACTAGCTCCTCTGTGTTCTGTGAATGCAGCTTCTCTTGCAGCTTTGTCTGTAAATGTCACTTGCACTACTGCAGTCTTGGCTACATTTATTTTGTTACATATACAATAGCTGCCATCAGTACAATGCTGTTATACATGTGTAGCACTTACTCTCGGTGGAGCTGCTGGTTTAAAGCGGGCTGTTACCGTTACCTTCGTTACCTCAATTTCACCGGAACTGGGTCTAGGGTCCCGTTGAATTTAATACCAGACAATGTAGGCACCTGACACTTGAGTATCTTTTCCAATGCTTTATTAAACGTAATTAAAGGAAGTAGCAGGAAAGAGGTAGAAGAAGAGTTGCAGGGAAGTTCAAATACCTTTTCTTAGTGTAGTATTAGGAATTGAGGAATTGGAATCTTGTAGATGAATGTACTCTATTTTAGAGTTGAATCTTTGCCCGCCTGGGTAGGTTTCTCTCTCTAACCTAGAAGCCAGTATGCAGCACGAACAAAAGTCTCTGGCACAGACTTAATTGGAATAGAAACCCGTACGATCCTCTGCCACAGGATGTAATGGTTTACGATGAATAGCCAACACAGCACTAGAACCTTTAAGCCGACCCGGCAGTACTATGCAGTAAGATTACTTTAGGATACGTCCTCCAACTCACCAGTCACCAGGCCCCTCTCCAGACCAGCACTCTGCACTCTGCATGATCCTTCCGTGACGGGTCCTCCCCTGGGATCTTCTCAGTTGTCCAGCTTCTTTCCGTAGGACAGACAGCCCAGGACCATTCCCTTGTTGCTGTAGTAGGCCCCAGACAGGCTTCTGGACCCACCCAGCAACGTGGGCCTCCCGGTCGGAGGACTAAGAGGTAGTACTCCTAGCACATACCTGTCGGCCAGGAGGGCCAGCAGGTGGAACGAAAGACCCTAAAACATGGCGTCTGTCCCATAAATACCCTCTCCCAGAATGCAACTCGGAGGACCACCTCCACCGAGTTATCTCTGGGACAGAGGAGCACTCATACGCTTCAGCGCGTTGCCTTTCCAACTCCGACCCATGGTGACGACACCCACAGGCACAGTGTGAAACTACATGCAACTCGGCCAAACTGAAACAGAGGCAAATCTGACTATATGTGAACAGATAACCCACTAAATTTACCTATAAGCAGTAGATTGAAAATCTACCAGCGCTACACATGGTAATAATAAAACTATGTATATTGTAATGAATGGGGATTCCACTGTAAGCTAAGCATGACTATAATTAAAATCTCAATGTTTAGTTGAAGTATTTGTGGTGCTTTTAGCCAACTATTATATTTGATTTGGGGGGGCTTAAATTATGGTTGTCGCCCTAGTCCGCAGCACTGACATAAGAGGAGCAGCAGTTTTCACTGTCTCCATGGCCGTTCCTGCTCTAGCTGACAGAGGGACTGGGTGGAGGAACTACATTTCCCAGATTTACTGGATCTTTGTGGAGAGGAAAAAGGGAAGGCTTTTTGGGTGTAGGAAGATGCAAGGAGGGCATTAAGGGAAACAGTGTGTGCATCTGTTTGCTGGTAAAACGCATACCACAAGGATAAAACCTCTTCAGCTTTTGTTGCTGATTTCTCCTTTGTTCCTGTTCTATTGAAACCCACCATGAGTACAGGAAATTAGGAAAATTCTTATTCTTTTGTACATTAGTTAATAAAAAAGATCATGCATCAGAATGTGCCTGTCCCAGAACAAGCACTACTCCTGAGATTCAAGTAATGGCAGTCTCCAGACCATGAAATGTGTTTCCCAACACATTTCATCAGGTTTGCCCCTGATGACGTCATAGATGACAAAATACATTGTTAGGAACCTGGTGGTCCGAGGGAGAGGTGACGATGCTTGTCTGTGGAACAATCTGCACTGCATATTTCTGAGTATTTACACAATAGCGCTGCATAGCTTGTTTTACTGCGTTGGGAGTGTTTGTTCTCATCCTCCATGTGAGTGCATTTTATTGGTTTCATTTAATAAGATAAACACAGAGAACACTATGGATGTTTCTGTTTCCTTTTAGACCTGGGTTTGGCATTTATCTCTCTTGGCTAAACTGGCTAGTTGATCCATGAGGCTGACCACCTTTGTGAGATATTTGATCCAGGCTGATTTGGAGGAGCAATGATACTTACTTGAGCTTTGCTGTGACATGGTATGAAGATTGTCATGTAGGAAGAACACTGTTTGTACCAATGGACTAAGGACTAAAGAGACTGGAATCCTGTTGACTGAAATCGGAATTGTTCTATATTGTGCAATTCTAGGAATGTATCCATGCAGGCTTGCAAGGTTACTCATATGTCTGCTTAAATGTATCTGAAAATTCCTACACTGAATACCTTTTTGTCTAGAGATGTTTCTATGGACAGTTAGTAGTAGTCACATTCAGCTGGACTTGTTTTGTAATGATAAAGACATTTTGCCACTTTTTCAATCAGCTACTTCTGCTAATATGCGAAAAGCCGCATGTACCAAGGTTCAGTTTGGGGTACGCAAAATACAGTATTTGTAGCTGCTGACTTATATTTGTTTTGTAAAGACTGAAGATCCTCTTTAATAGGAAATATCTTCAATGGGCACAAATCCAGGAAAAACTAGTATTCTTATGCTACTCCATGCTATGCAAAACTAAAAGATAGGTTTTAGCTTGAGCTGAGCCTTAAAATCTCCGCTGATGATTAATATCTCCTTTTTTTTTTTAGTTTGCAATGTTAAGATCCCTCAGCAACTACAAGCAATTTTTCCTTAAAAAAACATGGTTATAAGTTAAAATGGTTATAAGTTATGGTTATAACCATTATGGTTATAAGTTATTTACTTACCATACAAAGTAAAAGTAACTAATCCCCCCCCCCCCCGCTCTTTTTATTTTAACAAGGTTTTTCTCATTTTGCTACTATCATAATGGGGCTGATAGTGGGGACAGATCCTCTCCATTAGACCCTGATAGATCCTCTGACTGTAGTACAAGCAGATTGGAGATAGGCAGTCCCAAGTCTGTCTGCAGCTTACCCACCCTCTCTGCCTTGATTTTTACAACTCTGAACCCAGAGCAGCTTAGCGGTATGCACTTCCATGTTCATTCTCAGTGTAGGGAGGAGGTGGCAGATGCTCCATGACTTCCACTCTTTTTGGCCATCCTAAACCCTGCTTGTTATCCTAAGGTTCCCATTGCACTGGTTCACAATTCACAGAGCAGCCAAGTGATGCCAGAGATCAGCAGCACCGGGAAGTGATTGGATGGCTGTCACTTCACCATCAATGAAAAAACAAATGACTGTATGTTTGTTTTCATCCCTCCACTGTCCTGCCAATGTGTGGTTACTAGGATCAGCTGTTTTTAAAATGTATTGGTGGTAACAACATGCTGGTATTATTTTTTTGGTTAAGAATTATATTTGTGATACTATTACAATTAAAAACATGTCTTTTTATACAAAAGCACCATTTCGTATTACTGTTTACCTTATTTTATTTAAATATATAGTTTTCATTTACAATTTACTGTATGCTACCAAATTGAGACTGTTCTTCGAGCAGCTATGATTTAACCACTTGCTTACTGGGCACTTTCACCCCCTTCCTGCCCAGGCTCAGCTCTCAGTACTGTCACAATTTAAATGACAATTGCATGGCCATGCAACACTGTACCCATATGACATTTTTATAATTTTTTCACACAAATAGAGCTTTCTTTTCATGGTATTTAATCACCACCGTGTTTTGTATTTTTTTACTAAACAAACAAAAAAAAAAAACACTGTTGTTTAAAAAACAAAAGTTTTTTTGCAAATAAGTAATTTTTCTTCTTCACTGATGTGCGGTGATGAGGTTGCACTGATAGGCTGCACTAATGGGCACTGATGAGGCTGCACTAATAGCCACTGATGGGCATTGATGAGGCTGCACTGATGAGGCAACACTGATGGGCACTGATGAGGAGGCACTGATAAGGCAGCACTGATGGCCACAGATATGCTGCACTGATATGCTGCACTAATGAACACTGATTGGCATTGATGGGACTCCACTGATAATCAGGGCACTGATGTACCTGCCTATTCACAAACAAATAGCCAAGTATTTGTCCAAACCAAAAATTTGAATTTATTAGGGGTCCTAACAAAATAAAGAGGAAGGCAGTTGGAAACAGTTGGAATTGGTGAAGCCTTTGTACCCCAGGGCAGATATCAATTATTTGACAGGCCAAATTGGTAACCTGAGGAGTCCATTTAATAGGGAGCACAATATAGTCCAGGACTCCGAGATAACTGGAGCAGCAGCAGATGACATATATGTCCCCAGGCTGTGGTCTTACAACAGCCTGCGTCTTTTGCCAGAACACAACAAACCCAGCCCATCACTCTCAACACTTCCTTCCACACTACCCTCCAGGCTGCTGTCATGGGTTGGGTGGCTGTATTGTTGGAGGTGTTGCTGGAAGTGGTGGAGGAGTAATATGGACCAAATCACACAGGTGGGTTTTAGTTGTGAGTTGACCCCTCATCTCCTTTTTTAGGGCCTGAATTATTATCTCCTCACACATGAAATGTTGGCCCACCTCCATTTCTTCCAGTTAAGTCTACAGCCATACAACTCAGGGGCCACCAGGGGTTGTTGTGAGGACCGCAGTAGCCTGCCAAATCAAAACAGTCGCTGACTCCTCCAGGTTCTTCGCCTTCCTGGTCCTTTTTGTTGGAAGGCGGAGGGGAGGAACCTGGGATTCGGTCAAGCTGCTGGGCACGGCCACCTCCTAGTTGCCACTTTCCAGAGCCACCTCCTGGCTGCTACTTTCCATGGCCACCTCCTGGCTGCCACTTTCCATGGCCTCCTCCTGGCTGAGACTTTCCTGTGTATGAAAATGGTACATAGTTTTAGTTTTTTGGTCATCAATCACACACAATTTTGAGCTCATGACTGTTGCAAATTGAATGTTAACAAATAGAAAAGACTATCATTCTGACCCCAGCATTTTTCATTCTTGTCCCAATCATTTTTGGCTACTATTGTCTATTAATATGTAAACCACTTTACAGTTTACAGTTAAATCAGAAATTAGTGATCAATAATAACATCTAGTTAACATCATTCAATTTTTGACAAGAAATATGTTGAACAATGCTATACCTGGCTCAAGCTGGGCTCCTCCACATCTTCTTCCTGGGCGGAAGGCCCAGGTTGGACTTCTGAAGCCTCATCTGATGTGGAAGGAAGTGTGGAAGGAAGTGTAGCTAGTGATGACCTGGGTTCACTATGGTCTGACAAAAAATGCAGTCTGTGGTAGTACCAGAGCCTGGGGACATAAACGTCATCTGGTGCTGCTCCTGATCTCATGGAATCCTGGACCTTTTTGTGCTCCCTATTATATGTGCTCCTCAGGCCACCAATTTTAGCCTTCAAATAGGTGATGTCTGCCGTGGGATACACAGCCTTCACCAATTCCAACAGTTGCTCCAGTGCTGCCTTCCTCTTTAGCTTGTTGGAGTATTCTCGGTGTTTGACTTGCCACAGACATGGCAGCTCCCTGTACATGTCTATGAAGTTTGGCAGTAAATGTATCCATTTTCTCTGCAAGACACACAAGTTAAAATTGTACCTTTGTTTGCACGATCGGTACTCACGCTACTCTGACCTCCACTCACAGATCGTACGTACGACGCACGCGTGTTATGTTTTATATACACTGCGCATGCTTGAAACTCCGCCCCTGACCTACTTTCTAGTGTATTCCCCACCCTTTATCTTTCAGCGCAGTGGGACATGGCGGAGAGACAGCAGGTGCGTGATAATAGCAGCAACGAGGAGGACAACGAAAGCTCGGAGCAAGGCAGTTCCTGATCCATCAAATACATCTTTTGTAGAGATGGTGGAGATGGTGGAGATCTTGAAGAGGGTCGACTATGATGGGAAGTATGGACCATACAGCAACCCAAATGTGAGAAAGGCTTAGATCATGACTAAAGTTGTGAGAAGTCTGCATAGGAATTTTGGGGTACGATGAAACAAGAAGCAATTAAGGAAATGCTGGTGTAGCAATAACTCTCGGTGGAGCTGCTGGTTTAAGCGGGCTTGTTACCTTCACTCTCGACACCTGTTTCACCGGCACCGGGTCTAGGGTTCCGTTGAGTTTACCTCTGGACGATATAAGCACCAAACACTTGAGTAGGTTTTCCAATGCTTTAATGAAACAAACGAGGGAAGTAGCAGGAAAGAGGTAGTAGGAAAACTGCAGGGAAGCTCAAATACCTTTCTGTTGTATTTCTTCAGAACATTCTTTATAATTGAACGCTTGCAATTGAATAGTCCCCTTTTTTGTAGGATTCAATCTTTGCCCGCCTGGATAGACCTCTCTCACTTGCCTAGCAACCAGCACGTAGCACAAACGAAAGTCTCTGCCACAGACTTATCTGGAATAAAACCTGTACGATCCTCTGCCACAGGATGTATTGGTTTGTGATGAATGTCAGATACAGTACTTGAACCTTTAAGCCAACCCGGCAGTACTATAGAGGTCTTGTAAAGTGAGAATCAAATCCTTGTATTCAGGTAAAGTTTGGTAATGTATTCAACATGCCCACTTACGACTGAATTTTGTCTGCGTGTCTCGTGAAATATGTATAAGCTGTTCCATTTCTGCTACTCTGTTTATTCTGGCAAACCATTCTTTGAGAGTGGGTATTTGTTTTGAGTTCCAATGTACGGGGATACATTGTTTTGCTGCGTTAATCATATGCATCATTAGTGATTTGTGATAGGTAGTGTGTGGTAAAGATGAGAGGTGTAGAAGAAATTGGGCAGGGGTGAAGTCTAGTTTGTAAGTGGTAACTTGCGTGATTATGCGAAGGACCTCTGACCAAAAGGCTTGCAAGGGGGTGCAAGACCACCAAATGTGGAGAAGGGTACCCCTTTCTTGATGGCACCTCCAGCACGTTTCAGGGACGACAGCTTTAAATTATGTAACAGTACTGGGGTATGGTACCATCTAGCCTGAATTTTGAACCCATTTTCCTGGGTGGTAACGTTGGTTGAACCCTTGTGTATGTTCAGAAATATTTGTTCCCATCTTTCTTCCGTGAGTTGGATGGATAAGTCGGCCTCCCATTTTCTGCAGGACTGACTCACATTGGCTTTAAGATCAGCGAAGATTAGGTTGTGTATGTAGGAGATAAGATGTGATTGGGGTGATGTCTTGGTACATAGTAATTCAAAAGGTGTGAGCGATCTGGAGCATTGACCACTTTTGTCTAGGATTTTGAGGTAATGGGCTATCATTATGTATGCCCATGGAGAAATAGGAGTCTTTTCTAAATGGACGGCAATTTGAGCTGCTGTGAGTAAGTTGCCTTGGTGGTAAAATTGGTGGGCTCTGATTTGTTCCTGTGGCCAGTTGTCTGAGAGATATTGGTGTTACATTCCTGGAGGGAAGTCGGGGTTTAACTTTATTGGAGTCAATGGACTGGGGGTGGAGGATATGGAGGTATTCTTGCATGTTTGGTGAAAGCATTGTATGGTGGGTCCTATCGTCGGGTGTGAGCAATATTTCTGGTGGGAGTTGGTTTGGGGGAAAAGCAAGGGAGTGAACTCAGGGTTAATTTCGCGAAGAAGGCTTCTAAAGAGACCCAGTCTTTCTGTTGGGTATGGACTTTCCAGTCCACTATCCTGGCAAGGTGAGTGGCTGTGTGGTAGTGAAGGATGTTCGGAAGGCCTATGCCTCCTAGATTTTTTGGGCGAGTGAGTTGGTTGTGACCGATTCTATGTCTGTGTTTTCCCCATAGGGAGTTGGAACATATCTGTCGGTATGTTTTGAAGAAGGAAGGGGGGATCTGTATTGGGATCGTCTGTAAGAGCAATAGGATTCTTGGAAGAGCATTCATCTTCAGTATGGCCACTCTACCGAACCATGAGAAAGTCGGTTTGTTCCAGGTTTTGAGGTCCGAAGTTAGTTTGTTTAGGAGGGGGAGGAAATTTTTGGCGTATAAATCTGAGAGTTTGGAGGGGATTTGAGTTCCCAGGTATGTGATCGAATCTTGTTTCCAGTGAAAAGGGAAATTCTCCTTGCATTGGTCTACTTGACGTTGGGGTGGTGATATGTTTAGAGCAAAAGATTTAGTGAAATTGATCTTTAAGTTAGAAAGGGTCTGGAAGTGCTTGAATTCGGATAATAGTATTGGTAAAGTAGTTAATGGTTGTGTGAAGAATAACAGTATGTCATCTGCGTATGCAGCGTATTTGTACTCCTTCTCTGGAGATCTGATTCCCTTTATGTCTGGGTTAAGTGTAAGTTTGCGGAGGAAGGGTTCGAGGGTAAGTACAAAGAGGATAGGTGACAGGGGGCATCCCTGTCTTGCAGAACACCCTTTTTAGGGTGTCTCACACAGGTGCTCCAGTGGATACTAGGGGTCTCTCCATGTGTGAAACTTTAATAACAAAAAAGGTAAGTATTCCAGCTTTAGAAAGGGAAAAAAATATCTTTTGAGCTTGAAACTCTGCCAATACAGACAATTGTACAACACTTCCAAGCAATGTTTTATATTCCTATTTCTTGCCTCAAATATCTGTGTGCTAAGTATATCTTTTTTTTTATTCACATAGGGGAGAAAAGAATCGGGACATCTGAGGACACCACAAACGCCACTACTCATGAAGAAGGGGAAATCCCCACACACCATGAAGAAGATGTGGAGTGAGAAGTTCATGAAGTGGGCGAAATAGTGACCACAGCAGGTCAGTGTCTGAGACCACAGCTTCAGGTAATAGATGTATGCCTGCATATTTATAATACACTGTGTGTTTTTTTATTTTTAGATGATGTGGATATTGTGAAATAAGAAACTTATTTTAACAGTGCAGGTGCACGGATCCTCATCGCTGAGATCATGGTGTGCAATCGTGATTTAGAGAAGGTCAAGGAAAATATCAATGATGTCCAAAAAAAAATGACCAACATTGATGTTTTAGGCAGAATCTAAAAACAACAAAAAATGTAAATTTGCTGGTTGTATTTTATCTTTTTTAAAGAAAAATTCAGTAATTTGAAGGCCAAATTTTGAAGATGCACACAGTGTGTCAACATTTGCTATCTGCCATCATGGGATATCAATGTACGCGTTTTGTGTGTGCAACCCCTTCCTCGCAACTACAGTAGATGAGAGGAAGGGGTTGCACTCCCGAAACACATCCATTTGTGTGCATCTTCAAAATTTGGCTTTTACAGGGGTGACATCACCCCATCTGATGAAGGCAAAATCAACACAGTTTTAACATACTAATGTCACATATTGCCTTCACGTTATCAAAGTTGAACTTTGTAAGTTCCTGAGTTGTGTATGTTATGGTTTTAAACATGCCTGTTTATCCAAAAAAGCTATATCTACTGTCAAACATAAATGTTACAAAACCAATGTTGGTTTGTTAAAAAACCCTTTTATAACGCACATGTGAATGTGCTTTGCTTCAAATGTTTTATACTCAACAATGTGTGGCTTCTTCTTTCATTGCTCAATACCAGCTTTTGGAGTAAGTTGGTGTAGTTACAGTGACAATGGGGGTTATTTACTAAAGGCAAATCCACTTTGCACTACAAGTGCACTTTCAGTGCAGTTTCAGTACACTTGTAGGGCAAAGTGGATTTGCCTTTAGTAAAATAACAAAATTTGCCCCACTCAGGCCATTTTAGGGACTACAAGCAATTAATTCATGGAGTTGAAAAGGATGATTTTTTTATCATTAATGCATTACATACATTAACAACAAAAACAAGGTGTGTATGTGTAGCAGACCTATAGCACAACATAATAGCTGAAGAAGAGATTGTCACCTCATGTATCAAATAAATTATGTTTGCACTATTGAAGAAAATAGCCAAAAATAAAAGGCCATTAGAGAACCGAGGAGACAGATAAGAAACACAAGTAGTAAATTAAATAAAATGAGTTCAGTTTATAAATAAAAAATTTATTTTAAACAGGTTTATTGATTCTCTGGCATATCAATGTCCCCCCTACCCGCAAAGTACTCGACATGCTTTTGGCAAACTTCACGGGCGCTTTGGGGGGGGGCAAGCCAGGGCGGCCAGGTTCAAGATCCGTCAGATTTGTTGGATCCAGTAATAAGTTGGCCTCAGTCCCAACTGAGGCCACATAGTTTGATTAATTTTTTCTTAAAAAGTTATGTAGTATGCAGCATGCAAGAATGATGTGATTGATTTTACATTCCGCCATATTGTTAGCTGTGAGAAATAGGCGGAACCGGCTTGCCATTATTCCAAAGGCATTTTCCACCACTCTTCTGGCTCTGGCTAGCTGGTAATTAAAAACCCTCTGGTCTGGGGTGAGGGTCCTCATCGGGAATGGCCTCAGAAGATGGTCCCCCAGCGCAAACGCTTCATCCGCGACGAAGACAAACAGGAGTCCCGCCACATTGTCTTCAGGAGGTGGCAAGCACAAGCTGCCATTCTGGAGTCATCTGAAGAATGCCATCTGGGAGATGACTCCACCATCTGAAACCTGGCCATTTTTCCGAACGTCCACATACAGGAACTTGTAAGTCGCCGACACCACCAACAACAACACTATACACTATACTATTATACTCCTTATAATTATAATAGTAGGACCCCGAGTTGGGGGGTGGGACGATTTGGACATGCTTCCCATCTATTGCCCCTCCGCAGTTGGGGAAGTCCCACTGCTGGGCAAACTGGGAGGCCACAGGCTGCCATTTCTGTGGGTTTGAAGGAAACTGTGGAGTCAAACAAGAAAAAAAAAATAGTACTTTTGCACATAACAATGCAAGCAGATTAGACACAAACATTCTTGGCCAACATAAGTAGAACATTTATTGAAATGAGTATTTAAAGACAAAAGTATAAGGTCCACTTATCAGATTACTCATCCCCTCTGATGGCCCATTGTAAACATTTTATGGTGGGGGGGGAGATATTTTGGACGGGTAACCCTCTCCACTTCATTGAGAGCTGAATGCCTAAATAATGTGTATTACTTTGGCCAGCCCCTCCTTACTTACACTATTGGCAGCCCACTGGACAGGTAAGACGTCTCATGATACAAAAATAGGAATACACACTGTACAAATTGAAACACATTTTTACATTCTGCAATTACCTTTTAAGATATTCGGTTGACTTAGAGGTTGGGGGGAGGGAGGGTTTCAAATGAGTTTGGGCCCCCCAAAAAAAGCCTCTTGCATTATGCCTGAATTTCAGGACAACAGGAACATTTGGACACATTTTAGGGGGTGTTTAGTGTAAGCACTACAATCGAGCTGACAAAATACATTGTTAAGTGACTAGGCTAGGTGTGTATGGGCCCAGGACAGCATGCTGGGGAGGTTAGTGAAGGCAAACATGCATGAAGGACTAAAAAGGAGCATTAAAAGCTTCCAGCATGCATGAGGACAAAGAGGACATTCACAACATATTACAATCATGGTAATTAGGGAATAATGAAATAAATACAATACATTAGCAATCATTAAATACATAGAATGTGATGTTAAAGGAGAAAACTTGCCTTAATATAGTCCTTTTGCAGGACCTGTATGAATGCAGAACAGGTCTCTGGAATAATGATTCCCAGAGCCTGGGGGGAGATTCCAGTCATAAACTTGATATGTTGGAGACTTCTCCCCATCGCCAAGTACCGCAATTTGGCGACGAGCCTCTGCTCGGGAGTGATGGCTTGCTGCATGCAGGTGTCTTGCTTCATAATATAAGGGGACAGCAAAGCCAACAGACGGTGAAAAACGGGGTCCGTCATCCGGAGATAATTCCTGAAATCATCAGGGTTATTCTCCTGGATCTCCAGCAGCATGTGCGAGATTTGGTCACGCTGGAGCAACCAATTCTTCGTCCATGAACTCCTCCTCGCCCTGTTCATGGACTAGACTTGGGTCAAAGCAAGAACTCCAACATCAAGCCCAAGCACAGCAAGAATTCTATGACAAGTATGTACCTGCAACATGACTTGAAAATGGTGGGCTGGTCAGAACGAACTAACAGAACACACTAAAAATCAGAAAGGCCTGAGAAGAGTGAGCTGAAAATCAGAAACGAGCAGACAAGAACGCACTGATAAACCGATACGAACTATTAAATAGAACGCACTGAAAGACAGGAACAAACTGACAACACGCACTGAAGAACAGATACGAACCCACAAGCACAAACTGACAAGCAGTAACGAACTGAAAAGCATGAGGCTGAAAAGCGCAAATTGTCTCTCACCAAGCTTCTACTAACACAAGATAAACACGAGATTAGCAGAAGGAGCCCAAAGGGTGGCGCACTGGCTACTGAACTTCCTTTTTATAGTCCCATCGTACGTGTTGTACATCACTGCGTTCTTGACGTTCGGAATTTCCGACTACATTTGTGTGTCCGTGTGTATGCAAGTGTCACGTACCTGGTAGGAGTCTGAAATGACGAGGTCAGCCTCTCTTGTATCTCCAATCCAAGCCCCACGGGAGATGAAACAGATGGTGGCAAGGATCAGGAGGAACACGAGTGCCTGTGAATGCTGCGTGCAGAACTTGCCGGAAGTGTTGCAGACTGGGAAGTGCAGGCAGGGTTTCTGGTGAAGAGCTGGAACCAGCAAAGCTGAGAGGATGGACGGCCAGCACAGGTACTCGAAAACAGCGTGGAGCCAAACAGGAGACAGAAGCGAGATCATCGGGTAAGCCGGGTTCAGTAACGGGCGGGCAGCGAGGTACCAAGGTATAAACAGGAGCAAGGTCAAACAGGAAGCCAGGATCAGGAACCGGTAATCAGAGTAATCAGAGTCCAGAAACAGGGTCAGGAAGGCCAGGGTTTCAGCAACAAGAAGTCAAGTCAAACAAAAAAGTTTCAGAATCTCAGGACACAGCTGAAGATCAAGCAGCACCTGTCAGAAATCAGAGCAACCCTTAAATAGGCTGTCAGGCGCCAATTGTGGCCAGATGTGTGTTCCTGCGCAAGGAAACCTGCTGATGCCCGTAAATGCGCGCATGCGCACGTGTGCATGCCAGGCGCATCCTGACAGTTCTCTTACATTGCCCCCCCTTAAGGGCAGCCTCTGGCTGCCCTTCAAGTGTCTTTTCTCTGGGTGGCGTTGAAAAAAGGCTTGCACTAGTTTGGGAGCATGCACATCTGAAGCTGGTTCCCAGGAATTTTCTTCCGACCCATAGCCTTTCCATTTAATGAGGAACTGTGTTTGGTTATGCCTTCTTCTACAGTCCAACACGGCTTCCACCTCAAATTCCTCATTCCCTTCGATGAGCAGCGGAGGAGGAATTTCAGAAACCCGATCTGGAAATGGATTTGGTACAGCTGGTTTCAACAAAGAGACATGGAATACAGGGTGGATCTTTAGATTCTTGGGTAACACCAACTCGAATGCTACTGCATTAATTTTCCTCTTGACTGGGAAGGGTCCCAAAAATTTTGGGCCAAGTTTTCTTGAAGGACAGCTCAGTTTCAAGTTTGTTGTGGAAAGTCAGACCTTGTCTCCAGGTTTAAGATTCAGATTACCTCTCTTCTTCTTGTCAAAGAACTTTTTATTGCTTGCTTGAGTCTTGGAGATTGTATCCTGCAGTAATTGGTTATTAGTACTGAGGAAGTTTAATCTGTTTTGTACAGCAGGTACAGATGATTCAATGGCCAGCTCAGGTAAGAAAGAGGGGTGGTACCCATAATTGGCAAAAAAGGGTGATTGCTTGGTTGCAGAGTGGTTGGAATTATTGTATGAAAATTCTGCATTCTGCATTCTAACTCTGAATTGCTCAGGGATAAAGATTTGCTCCTTATGAAAGTACAGGCCATCCCTCAATTGAAGAGCCAAATCTTTGGAAGGTGGTTGGTTTACCACATCTGCTTTTATCTGAGACGTCAAATCCGCCTGAAGAAGCAAAAAATTTTTGGCTGGTAGAATAGTATCAGGTTCTGAGGATACCACTGGGTCGCTGAACATGCGGGACAAGGCATCCGGTTTACCATTCTTTGAGCCAGGACGATAAGTTATATGGAACATAAAACGAGAGAAGAAAAGTGCCCACCTTGCCTGCCGGAGTCTTAGTCGTCTAGCCGTCCTCAAGTATTCGAGATTTTTATGGTCCGCGAAGATGAGGATGGGGTGAGCTGCTCCTTCCAGGAGGTAGCGCCATTCTTCAAGCGCAGCCTTGATAGCCAGCAATTCTCGGTCTCCAACATCATAGTTCCTTTCAGAAGGATTTAATTTCTTAGAGAAAAAGGCCACAGGATGGAGCAAAGATTTGGGACCTTGGTGTTGAGACAAAATGGCGCCCAGTGCACTCTCAGAGGCATCCACCTCCAAAATGTAGGCTAAGGATGGATCAGGATGTTTCAAGATAGGAGCTGACGTGAATAAAGTTTTTAACCATTCAAAAGCTGTTTGAGCTTCAGGGGTCCATCGGAAAGGAACATGCTGCTTTGTTAACTGAGTGATGGGAGTGATGATGCCAGAAAAGTTCTTGATAAATTTTCTGTAAAAGTTGGCGAATCCCACAAATCTCTGAACAGCTTTCCTGTCGACAGGGGCAGGCCATTCCAGGACGGAAGTGACTTTCTGTGGGTCCATGGAGATACCGTCAGCAGAGATAAGTCCCAGGAAATGTATGGTTGGTTTTTCAAAGTCACATTTCTCAGCCTTTGCGTAAAGGCGGTGTTCCCTCAGCTGACCCAGTACTTTCTTTACATGAGTCATAGTTACATAGTTACATATAGTAGGTGAGGTTGAAAAAAGACACAAGTCCATCAAGTCCAACCTATGTGTGTGATTATGTGTCAGTATTGCATTGTATATCCCTGTATGTTGTGGTCATTCAGGTGCTTATCTAATAGTTTCTTGAAGCTATCAATGCTCCCCGCTGAGACCACCGCCTGTGGAAGGGAATTCCACATCCTTGCCGCTCTTACAGTAAAGAACCCTCTACGTACTTTAAGATTAAACCTCTTTTCTTCTAATTTTAATAAGTGGCCACGAGTCTTGGTAAACTCTCTTCTGCGAAAAAGTTTTATCCCTATTGAGGGGTCACCAGTCCGGTATTTGTAAATTGAAATCATATCCCCTCTCAAGCGTCTCTTCTCCAGAGAATAAGTTCAGTGCTCGCAACCTTTCCTCATAACTAATATCCACCAGACCCATTATTAGCTTTGTCCTATGGGGTTCTAGAGTTTCAGAGAATATAAGGATGTCATCCAGATACACGATGACGAATAAATAAAGAAAGTCCTGAAAAACATCAGTAACCAGATGTTGGAATGTGGCAGGGGCGTTGCAGAGTCCGAATGGCATGACTTGATATTCAAAATGACCGAAGCGTGTTCGGAAGGCCGTCTTCCATTCATCTCCCTCCCTGATTCTGACAAGATTATAAGCACCTCTCAGATCCAATTTGGAGAACACTTGTGCCCCATGCAGCCTTTGAAAAAGTTCAGGGATCACAGGCAGAGGGTACCGTTTTTTAACAGTGACCCTGTTAAGGTCACGATAGTCCACAGGGCCTAAGGGTATGGTCTTTCTTTTCAACTAAGAAAATACCAGCCCCTGCTGGTGAAGTGGAGGGCCGGATGAATTGTTTTTCAAGGCTTTCATCTATATAAATCCGCAGGGCTTCTAGTTCAGGCTCAGAGAGAGGATAAATTCGCCCAAATGGGATCTCGGCCCCTGGTAAAAGTTCAATAGGACAATCATATGTTCTATGGGGAGGAAGAGTGTTAGCTCCTTTCTTGTTAAATACATCCAGATACTCGTGGTAGGCAGCAGGGACCAGATTAGAGGTTTCATGGTCAGGGAGGATACCCAGGAGGGGTGTGGTATTGAAAGTCTTTTCAGGTAGGCAGTGAATTTGGCAGTAGTAGAAGACGTACGGCAGGAAATAGGTAAAGTCTCTTGGGTAACTGGGCCTGATTTAATGCCGGAACCATCAGCCAGATGAACATGGAATTCCTGCTTCTTGGCACATACAGGCAGCTGGTGGAGAGAAGCAAATGCAGAGTCCATAAAACAACTACAGGCCCCAGAGTCTATGATTGCAAGTACAGGAACAGTCTTTTCAGAAAACTGGAGCACAATGGAAAGAGAGACATGAGACTGGTACCTCCCTGAGAGATGCATCATGTGAGGCTGACGGGAGAAAGACCTGCGGGTCTTTGCCGGGCAAGTCTGTATAAAGTGACCCGCCTCCCTGCAATAGAGACACAGATTGTCCTGTAATCGATGAAGGCGTTCATCAGGAGAAAGGGGTGGTCTTTGAAAACTTCTATGAGGAGTCTTATGCAGTTCCCTCCTTCTGGGGGATGCAACGGATGAGGATGCAGGAATGTCAGACCTTGAAGCCACAGAAAGGGTTCCTTTGGACCTTTCTTATTGCCTTTCACGTAATCGCCGATCGATCTGAATGGTTAGATCGACCAGGTCTTCCAGGGATGCTGGAACTCCCACTCTGGCAAGCTCATCCTTTAAGGTGTCAGACAGTCCTCGTCGAAACTGGTGGCGAAGTGCGGAATGATTCCATTGGGTATCTGCACTCCATACACGGCAGTCAGTTACATATTCCTCAGCAGGCCTTGGACCTTGCTGTAATTTGCCAAGCATGAATTCGGCAGTCTGCAGGTAGAAGGGGTCTGCATAAAGCTGAGCCATGGCTGAGAAGAAAGAATCCGTAGTTGTCAGGACAGGGTCATGTTGTTCCCGGAGATGATGAGCCCAGGAAAGTGGTTCATCCAATAGTAATGTAATGATTAACCCCACCTTGATGTTTTCAGACGTGAAGGTCCGGGGTAACAGGGAGAAATATAGTTCGCAGGAATTTCGGAATGTGCGAAACTTCTTGCGATTTTCGGAGAATAGCTCAGGCATAGGCACCCTGGGTTCAGGAACGGAAGCAACCTCATGGAACAAGCCGGGCTCTGTTTGGGTATATGAATCAGAGACCAAAAGCGGAGCACAGGCCAATGCGACATTCTCATCGTGGGGAAATCACTCTCCTATGCGACTCAGATTTTCTTGTAACTTCTGCACAATATTGGATAGCACAGAAATAGATCTGTAAATGTCCTCTGGTGGAGAGGCCTCCCTTTCAGACTCCATTTGTGGCTGCTTGATACTGTCATGTACCTGGTAGGAGTTTGAAATGAGGAGGTCTGCCTCTCTTGTATCTCCAATTCAAGCCCCACTGGAGATGGAACAGATGGTGGCAAGGATCAGGAGGAACACGAGTGCCTGTGAATGCTGCGTGCAGAACTTACCGGAAGTTTTGCAGACTGGGAAGTGCAGGCAGGGTTTCTGGTGAAGAGCTGGAACCAGCAAAGCTGAGAGGATGGACGGCCAGCACAGGTACTCGGAAACAGCGTGGATCCAAACAGGAGACAGAAGCGAGGTCATCAGGTAAGCCGGGTTCAGTAACGGGCGGGCAGCGAGGTACCAAGGTATAAACAGGAGCAAGGTCAAATAGGAAGCCAGGATCAGGAACCGGTAATCAGAGTCCAGAAACAGGGTCAGGAAGGCCATGGTTTCAGCAACAGGAAGTCAAGTCAAACAAACAGGGTTTCAGAATCTCAGGACACAGCTGAAGATCAAGCAGCACCTGTCAGAAATCAGAGCAACCCCTAAATAGGCTGTCAGGTGCCAATTGTGGCCAGATGTGTGTTCCTGCGCAAGGAAATCTGACGATGCCCGTGGATGCGCGCATGCGCATGTGTGCGTGTCGGGCGCATCCTGACAGTTCTCTTACAGCAAGACAAATTTGAGCCAACATCCTTCAGAAAAAAATCAATGGTTTTGTTGTCAGAATGTCCGATCGTGTTTACGCAGCATTAGTGTTATTAGAGGAAACTGTTAGGACTTGGTTGGTGTTTGTCAGATTAGTATATCTTACAACACCACCAAAAAAGAATATGTCCAATTCAGCTTTTGCTACAGAGCATAGCATATAAAAAATATGGCCAACCATTTAAACCAACAGATATTATATTTAGATTGACAATGGTTTATGTAAGGAGCATCACTGGTAATTTTTCTGGACTGCAAAGAGGAGTGTGGCCAAAGCTCCCAAGTGTGATTTTCAGTATCCAGTGGAAAAAGTGGGGAAATAGTACATGCTCCAATTAAAAAGAAAAAAAGGGTATTGAGTGCCAAATTCTGTGATATATTAAGAAAGGCATGTTTAGAGAAACTGGAAAGAATGTTATTGTGTATCTTGATGCTAGGACTTTAGAGATACCATTTTTAAAGCGTGTGTATGTTTGTATGTGTGCGTATACGCTGCAATGTTTGAAAAAAGGGTTAACCTTCATGGCAATCGCTCTATACCTTTTGGGAGACAAGCTTGTTTTATCCATTTTCTTGTAAGTGTAAACCCCTCTTTTTTTTTTAATAAAAAGACCATACAGAGTTACACTATGTGTATTCATTTATCTACATGTCCAATGCCATGGGATAACCTCATATGTGAGATATACTTGCCGTTCATCTCAGAGTTTATCTTTTGATGTGGGATCACCTGTTTAATATTGAAGTCCATCTTCCAGTCATTGCCTTCGTATGGTTGATAGAGGTCATTTCCTCAACAATGCCTGTTTGACCCACGTGCTGTACAATACGTGTGTCCACCTTGTCCGGTAAGCGTGCCAACCGTACTACTTTTTGTCGTCTGCACTTCATGATCAAGTATCACTCAAGATTCATCACTGTATTTGATCCACAAATTATGGACTTCTTTTCATAATATTCACACTGTCTGTTTATGATGGACCAATATGATACATTTGATACATCTGATTTATTCACTTTCACTCAAGGTTTTACTGTTTGTATAAGTATATATTCACCCATTTTTTGAGCGCTACACTGTTTGTTTTTATTTGTTTTGCAATTTGTGTCCAGTGGAGTGTTGACCACTCACCTAATTTTCTCTTTGCAAAACTTTTTCTCTATATATTAAATAAATATGGCCTAAACTTTTTTGGCCATACTTCTCCTATGGATCACAGGAGTGCAGTTTGTTCTGCACTCCTGTGACCTGTTTTCCTGCTGAGAACTGCTAAGAGCCTCAGTCAGCCCCTCCGCCTTCTTCACAGCCCAGCCCTTCAATGAGCGCTGGAGGGAAGAGCAGAGAGCCGCTGACTGACAGTCATGGCTCTCTGCTCAGAACAGAGGGGGAGTGATCAGCAGTGTTTGATTGCTCAGTTCTCACTTCAGAACCGGCGGGGGATAGATGTATTTTTAAATACACATCCGTATCTGTGATTTTTCTCTAAGGAATTGGACAATGGTAGGACAGTTTTGCATCAGTGAGAACAGGGACAAGACAATCTACTGCGAATTTCCATCTCCATCAGGCTTATTACTGCTTGACAAAAAAGCATGTATCATTACTAAAACTACCTTAAAATAATCCCTTTTTAACCAAAATGAATCAGATTGGGGTTCTTCTGCTCTTTGTAATCAAAGCTGCTCCTAAAAGAAAGAATCATTTCCGCGTCCATCCAAATATGTGTAGCACCCTCTACCTTAGGTAGGTGCTAGAGTTAGTTTTTTTGGCCAGTGCAGGTAAATTAAGGACAGCCTAGCTAAAAGCTAGGCCTGTTTGTTTTGTTTTGATCTGGGGGCTGGGGAGTGGTTTAGTGTAGGCTGGTGATTCACAGATAGCATCACCTTTTGGTTACCCGGTGAGCTGGGAGAGGCATGCCAGGAGTGGATGTGGAGACAGCGGGAGAGACTGTGATGTTACTGGCATTGAAGTTGGGCTGCTTCAGCCAGGGGGGCTGTCAGAGTCTGCACAGGACTGACTGGGATCAGTAGTCCACCTCAAATACAGCTAGCACTAAAAGACTTTCTTTTATCATTGGTTGCTACACCAAAGGGGCCCACAGTCCTTGTCAGCAAATGGCAAATCCCTAAAGTTGGGATTAATTCAGAGTTGGGCCTAACCATGTGCTAGCTGTGCCAGGAACCAAGTATTGCACAGGAGAGAAAATAATAGTCTACAAAAAAGCGTTGTGCTGGAGAAGTCTGGAGCTTTAGAGAATGTAAATATAGGTTCCAATCAATCACCTCATTGTTTAATACTATTGATTCTGGGTATCCCATAATCCATTTACCCCATCCAAGTTGAATCCCTCAATAAAATAACAATGGACTGTTCATTGTCTGGAGAGTGACTGAAAGTGAATGCCAGGCTGGGGCATGGTGATAGGTGGAACTACTACACTCAGGGGCCCCACAGGGGTACCGCTACATATGCACTGCCAAGGTACACTGTTGCTGAGGCTGTCCATTAATATCATACTGTTCCATAATATCATGAACAAATAAAAGCTATCCCAAAAACTGTGATTTAAAGGATTGATATATATTCCAATATCATCCTTGAAGCTGCAAAAAGCATCCTCTTCCTGCTGTACAGTATTTATATAAACATGTTTAACATTTTCCTCACCGCCATAGCAGTACCCAGCTACCCATGCATTTTTTATAACAATAGCTTGCCTATTAGCCCTGAAAATGCCCACCCCCCATAGACTTGAATTCAGGGAGAGACTGGGACACTGGGGGAAGGAAGGCCCAATTTTGTTCATTTGGAAAATTGGGTATGATTACAAAAATGCTGCAATAACCTGCCTTGCAAGTTTTATACACTGTCAAGAGGCAGGCAGCCAGGCCAGCCCGGGAAGCTGTCAATTACAGCCAAGCTGTCTCTAACAGGATTCATCAAGCTCCCCGCAGTTCAAACCTGGGCACATTCGCTCAACACTCTTAGATATTATAAGTTGTTGCAATCATTTAGTTCTCTATTAATGCTAGTATTAAAGCTTAGGAAAAGGAGCAGCCTTATTCAGGGGTTATACACGTGTGTATCATACTACATCACATTTAGCACTACAAGCTGCCACATTTGACACATTACATACTGTAGCAATGTCTGGTGCATTTAGTTAAAAAATTGTAATGTCTGATAAACATTTTTGTTTTTGTTATGCTCCCAGACCAGTTTACTTAGGATTAACTATTTCACAAGCTTGGATTTGATGGCATCCTTAGAGTTAAAGGTCAATGGATTGGTGTTTGCTGTAAATGGCATTTTGTTTGTTCACATACCATCCATGCCTTCTCTTGTGTCAAGCAAGCCTAATTCAAATGTCTTGTGACAAGATGTATTCACATCATGCATCTCCTGTGAATGCACAGATGATTATGATCTAGCGTTAGAAGGATCAGGAAACACTAAGGTAACATGACAACAGAGCCAGTTTTTCCAGTTACACTACCTATGCAAGGTTTTTATTGCTGTTACTAAACTTTGTGTTCATACCTGTGCTTACGTACACCTGTCAAAGTCCATTTAGTATTAGAGCTGCATTGCAGGGATCCTTCTGTCCACACTCACAGGATGATAAATCTGCCTATTCAGAAATTGTAGCAGAAACAGAACACTAAACAAAATTGCCATAACACCAAAGGTGCAACAGGTGAAATTTGACATTGCAGATCTCAGCCCCCCTGAGCAGGGATGATGCAAGTGGAGCATGGGGCTACCTGGATCAATTCGGAAGATAGAGTGGGATTAAACGATAATTTTTGTTTAAAAAAAAGTGTATGTATATATAGATAGACACACACACACAGACACACACACAGACACACACACAGACACACACACAGACACACACACAGACACACACACAGACACACACACAGACACACACAGACACACACACAGACACACACACACACACACACAATGCTAGGAGGTAGGAATTTGTGGCAGAAGAGACTTGTAAAGACTTGTAAAAAAAAAACAAACAAACAAAAAAAATCTTTTTCCCTAGCAATTTCTTATTCTCTGTATACACTGTTTGGTGCATTTGCTATGCAGTGTACACTTACAGCTTATTTTAAGCTTCTATCAGATATTAGGAATGGACCAGGTGCCTGGGATGATGTAATTGCTGTGCGCATGCACAAGAGTTACATTATCATAACCATGCAATGGCCAAGCCCAGCACACAGCGGTTTAATACCAGTTTAAAACGCTCATCCAGTAAAGCAGATATCTTCATTAGGGCCCCCTTAAAACTATCTTCCTTTGCTGAGTTGCATTATGGCATGCACAATAAAGCGGTAGAAAACTCTGCTTGGTCACTTTTACCTACAGGTAAGCTTATAAAAAAAACGTACCTGTAGGTACAATAAATATCTCCTAAATGTGCACTGTTTAGAAGATTTTCAAATGTTTTGCAGCCAGTGACATCACCAGCGCATGTGCAGTGCACTCTGAATTGAGGGCTCATTGAATGTGCCGTCATTCCAGAGCATTGTGATGCAATCGTGACTCCTGTGTGCATACACAGGATTGATATCATCTTGGCTCGGCCACTCAAACCTGTCTGCGAACCCAAAGATGCCAGTGAAGACTGGGTGTAAAATGGAAGCCTTGGTAGTGGTGACAGCATGCTGCTGGAGGGATCCCTTTCACAGTTAAGTCCGTCATAAAGTATGTGATGCATACTAGCATATTATGCCATTAGCTTGCAGAAGGGGGGGGGATTATTTATGTATATTAAGACCTAACAACCTAACTACCACTTTATTATTTCTGTTATCTCTAGAATGGGCTGCCAATGCAGAGCAGAACAGAAAACCAGACCTGTAACTTTTTTTCAATGCAATGTACCACAATGCAGAGTATTTGTGTTGTGGTGCACTGCAATGGGGTGCTGGACCATCAGTAGTGAGTTTACTTTATATTGAGTTGCCATTCTAAATAAAAAAACACTACAACACACGTCACAGAGTGTAATTTGTTACCACAGGTTGCAGTAATGCATGGTAAATCTGCATACACATATATGTTTGTGAATTACACCAGAATTTAAAAAAAGTTTGTGTATTCTCTGTGAATGTTTGATTTACCTAATTCTACAAATGTACTGTATTTTGAGCAGTGGAAAGAAAAAAAATAGCATAAACATTGGAAAAATATCTGACTATCACTAATGAATTTGCATTATTACCAATATTTAAAGCTGAATTCTGGGCTGGAAAAAAATACATTACTCTGTTAAGTCTAGGAGGTACAGGAATAAGGAGTAATATTTAACTTATTCCTGGCTCCAGTGGGCTTCCTTCATCCACATGACCAGACCAATGTTGCCTACTATCTAAGACATTCTCAGCCATGATCAAATGCTCAATTCCTCTGGATACACTGCAGAGTTAATAGGCCTGCAGTATACAAGATGATGCCAAGGGATCAACTACAGCCCGGAGAGCCAAGGAGAAGAGGACAGTGCTGAAGCTGGCTGGAGCAAGCAGTACAGTAAACAATACAGGCTCTTCTGATATCCCTAGAAATACTGAGCTTTTCACTTTTAATTTCTTTTTTTTTTTACAATATTGGAGTTCAGCATTAAGGAAACCTACAGTATCTCACAAAAGTGAGTACACCCCTCACATTCTTGTAAATATTTTATTATATCTTTTCATGTGACAACACTGAAGAAATGACACTTTGCTACAATGTAAAGTGTACAGCTTGTATAACAGTGTACATTTGCTGTCCCCTCAAAATAACTCAGCACACAGCCATTAATGTCTAAACCGCTGGCAACAAAAGTAAATACACGCCTAAATGAAAATGTCCAAATTGGGCCCAAAGTGTCAATATTTTGTGTGGCCACCATTATTTTCCAGCTTTGCCTTAACCCTCTTGGATATGGAGTTCACCAGAGCTTCACAGATTGCCACTGGAGTCCTCTTCTTTATGTAGAGCAACAATTATTTTTTTTCAGATCTTCAGAGAGTTCTTTGCGCTGAGGTGCCATGTTGAACTTCCAGTGACCAGTATGAGAGAGTGAGAACGATAACATCAAATTTAACACACCTGCTCCCCATTCACACCTGAGACCTTGTAACACTAATAAGTCACATGACACCGGGGAGGGAAAATGGGTAATTGGGCCCAACTTGGACATTTTCACTTAGGGATGTACTCACTTTTTTTGCCAGCAGTTTAGACATTAATGGCTGTGTGGCGAGTTATTTTGAGGGGACAGCAAATTTACACTGTTATACAAGCTGTACCCTCACTACTTTACATTGTGGCAAAATGTAATTTCTTAAGTGTTTGTTTACAAAAATGTGAAGGGTGTACTCACTTTTGTGAGATACTGTATGTTGAGGTAAATTAAAAGGCAGCCATTGCTGCCTTCCTTCTGAAAATGCTAATCGCCTGGGAGTTATACAGTCCAATAACCTCACTAATTTCTGAGTTATTAGCCTGAAACATGCATGCAGTCAGAGAAATATGGGCAAAATCAGAACTCTTTATTTTGCATGCCTTGCATACCCGCAGGAACCTTCGCTACCTCAACCCTTCCCTTCTTCATTCTGCTACTGACTGCCTTTATGATAAAATTGCACCCCTATCCTGCCCAGACCAACAACATACTGTCATCCTCCCAGGACACACTCACTCCTTTTTTTACACACAGAACCAGGCCTCGTTTGCTACAACCCTGGCAAACAGATGACACCAGAAGTCTCAAGAGAAGCAGTGGTACTCTTGAGTGAGCATGGCGTAAAACCAAATCCCTGCAAGACTTCACCCTCAAATTTGCCCTTTTCAAATACAACTCCTGCCTCCACACTGCTAAGCAAACCTTCTACACCACCATCATCATAACCCTCTCATCCAAACCTCACCAACTCTTTTCTACCCTCAGTTCCTTACTCCACCCCCCACTGCCTCCACCCACCAACTTGCTTACTGCCCAGGAGTTCGCCAATCATTTCAAAAACAAAATTGACACAATTCTTGATGAGATATCCAGCTTCCTCCCCTAACCAACACACCAGGTCCAACACCGCACTCAACACTTTCCTCCTTCAGCCCTGTCACCACTGAGGAAGTTGCCAAACTCCTTTCCACGGCCACCTGTCACCTGTCCCCTCACAATTACTGCAACCACCTTCCTGCTCTATCCTAAACTCTCTAACCCATATCTTCAACCTCTCCCTCTCCACTGGCACCTTACCCTCCCTGCCGAAACATGCACCGGTTACCCCCATACTTAAAAAAACCCCACTGGACCCTACCTGTTGGAATAACTTAAGACCCATCTCCCTGCTCCCGTTTGCCTCCAAGCTTCTTGAACGCCTCACCCACAACCGTCTTAGTTGTTACCTCACTGACAACAACCTTCTTGATCCCCTACAGTCCGGCTTCTGCATACAACATCCTACTGAAACTGCCCTACTAAAACTCACCAACGACCTACTAACTGCTAAAACCAACTGCCAGTACTCCATGCTCATACTAATATGGACCTTTCTGCCCGTGACAGTTCATCCGATCCCCAATATATCCTGTAATTATTTTACTTTTTACTTTCATGCCTTTGGACTCTATGTTCTTATTTTACATATATGATATTTTGTGTATGTACATACTATCAAAATATATCTATTAAGATATATGCTGAGTTGGAGACAATTATTTTTATACCACCTTTTTGTTTTTTGTCTCTATGTCACTATTCACATTGATTTACATGTTTGGTTCTACACGTCATCCAGACTTCAGCTGCTCACTATGGATGAGCTCTGTTTTTATACACCTATCCCCCTTCTTTTCCTCCCTTTCTTTTATGTCTCCCTATGTCCCCCCTTTTTTTCTCCCTTGCATCCTGGATGGGGGGGGTTTGGTGGGCTGTGCGGTTGCTCTGTGTGCAGCCCTGGCAAGCGGGGCTGTTCTGGGCAGTCCCCTTTGGTTTCTGTCCATTTGGCCTTTTTTTGCATCTTCTCAGGTTTCTTTGGTGGGCTAACATCTCCTCCTAGTATACCATCAGGGCTGATGGCTTTTGCTCTCCCTCGGTCCTTCATGCTCCACCTCCTGTGGTCATGTGACCGTCACTGTGGTTGCCAGCATTGTGTAGGCGCCGCAGTGCTGTCATGAGATGCAACACTGCCATCTTGGATGTGGGCAGGGGTGACGCTGTGAGCTGCGCACTTGGGGGAACGCGCCAACATCATGTATGACAGGTGTGGATGATTTTCATCATCCACACCTGTCTGGGTGGCGGAGTCTTGAGCACCCAGCTGCTATTTAATAGCAGGCTGGGGTAATACAACACTAGTGCTGTGGTTCCAGACGAGGTAACACATTAGTATCAGATAATTAATAAAGGTTGGGACTTTGAGTGAGGTCATGGAAGTGACAATCAAGTAATCAAGTGACATGCATAAAAACAATTCAAAACAGCACCACATAGAGAAAGACATTGTAATAAATATCATTTCATAAATCACAACACATGTATATGTGCATATGCGATCGGCATCAAGGGTACATACAGCTTGGCGCCACACAGTGGTCTTGTTGAAGGATTAGTGCATATACAAGAATTACATAGTATGTACAAATAACAATACCACAGCACAACAGAGGAAAAAAGTAATGTAGTATAAAAAACCATAGATAGTTCTTGAGATGTTGTACTGTAGAACATATGTTTGAATCCCAAATCGCTGACGCGTTTCGTGTAAACACACTCATCAGGGGCCAGATGATCAGGGATTTATATGAACAGTGCAATGGGACATGGCAGGTACAAAGCCAGGGCCAAACAAGTATCTGCTGAGGTGCAGTGGAATGCGCGCTGGTGGGTCGGGCACACAGAGTCCCCCCTAAAAGACAGCATGGGAACCACAGAGCTGATGCAAATAGGATATCAACAAAAGAGTGCCAGTATGGACTGCCTGGGAGAAAAATTAAAAATAAAGCAATATGTCAGAGTTAATGTTGGTACGATAGACCAATAATGTCTATCTGGTAAGCATGGTGAAACACGGGTGTCTATGCAGGAAGAAAAAATGTAGATATACTTGGATAATAAAACATGACCACATCCAACCATATTGGACTGTGGTATATACCCAGATAAAAAGAAAATGAAGCAAACAGCAGAGACAAACCCATTTTCAAACAGCATAAAGAAAGGCTAGCTGGCAAAAAGCTGGATAAAAATAGCCATGTGTAGACTTACATACATCCCAGGCAGGGAAAAAGGCGCTGTGGATTAGGGGTGAAGATAAAACATCTCTGAGCAAAGGCGCCCACGCTGTAACAGGGGAGGCAAGATATACCCAACAACCACCACGTGAAGAAGGAGTTTTTTCTCCGTAACGCGTAGGAAATATTGTATGCATTTCTACTATTATATGTTCATACCATGTTAAAACATTGGATGCATTTCTATTATTACATGTTCATACTGTAGGTGCATATTTTTCCATGACCCTTCTGGAACACTATGCATCTGAGAACTTTCCTTGCACAGATTGTTTGATATACTGTATGTTTGTATAAGTTTATGTGTCTTTTTTATACAATATTTAATAAAATTTATATTTTTTACGATATTTTTGTTTCATAGTCCATGCCTTTAAAGTCCCGTCCTCAAGGGGAAACCTTGTACAAAACTTTCTGCTGCCTTCCACACAGTTGACCACCTGCTCCTCCTCAACAAACTCCATTTCCTTCACCTCTGTGATTCTGCTTTTTCCTGGTTCTCCTCCTACCTATTTCAATGCACTTGTGTCACATACAACACCATCTCCTCCGCTCCTCCCCCTATCTCTGTGGGGGTACAACATTTTCAGAATTCGCCCCTTCCTGACCAACCACACCACAAAACAACTTATTTACTACTTAGTTATTTCCCGCCTCGACTACTGCAACTCCCACCTCACTGGCCTACCCTACCCTAGTTCCCTTGTTACCTCCTCCCATGTTTGTCTCCAGGACTTCTTTAGAGCCTCTCACATCCTCTGGAACTCCTTGCCCCAGTATGTCCGGTCAGTCCCTAACCTGTCCACCTTTAGGCCATTCCCTGAAAACTCATTTATTCAGAGAAGCCTATCCCACCTCCACCTCAGAACCATACCCGAGGCATCTCCATGAGATCACTCCCGCAACTAATAACTTTTGTACCACTTCCCCCTCCCTTTAGATTGTAAGATCCATGAGCAGGGCCCTCCTATTCCTTCTGTTTTGAACTGTATTGTAATTGTACTGTCCCCCCTCTACATTGTAAAGCGCTGTGCAAACTGTTGGCGCTATATAAATCCTGTATACTAATAACAATATTACATTGTTTTTAAATAGTGCCTCAGGAAGTACTGACACAATTTGAAAAGAGAAAAAAAACAGGCAAATAGGAGTGGGCAGTAGTGGCTGCCCCATACATTAAAACACAAATAAAATGGAAAACAGTTCTGCCACAAAAACTGCTAGATTTTTATTCAGTGTTTACTGTAAGATTGTTATTATTATTATACAGGTTTTATATAGCTCCAACAGTTTGCGCAGCGCTTTACAACATGAGGGCAGACATTACAGTTACATTACAATTTGGTATAAGAGAAATCAGAGGGCGCTGCTCAGTAGAGCTTACAATCTAAAAAGGAAGGGTCAATTGATACAAAAGGTAATAGCTGTGGGGGGATGAGCTGATGGAGGAAGTAAAACATTGTGTTAGTTAGAAGCAGGATAAGCTTCTTTGAAGAGAAGGGTTTTCAGAGATTGCCTAAAGATGGATAGATTAGGGGACAGTCGGACAGATTGGGGTAGGGAGTTCCAAAGGATGGGAGAAGCTCTGGAGAAATCCTGGAGGCGAGCATGGGAGGAGGTGACAAGGGAGCTAGAGAGCAGGAGGTCTTGGGATTACCGAAGAGAGCGGCTTGGTTGGTATTTTGGGACTAGGTTAGTGATGTAGCTGGGGGCAGAGTTATGGATGGCTTTGTAAATTATTGTTAGTACTTTGAATTTTATTTATTGGGTGAGTGGAAGCCAGTGGAGGGATTGGCAGAGAGGGGTGGAGGACACTGAATGGTTGGTAAGGTGGGTGAGTCTTGCAGCGGCATTCATTATGGACTGAAGGGGGGATAGTCTATGTAAAGGCAATCCAATGAGGAGGGAGTTGCAGTAGTCGAGTCAAGAGAAAACCAGGGAGTAAGATGTTAGTTGGGTGATTGAGACTGAAACTGGGTTGCAGGAACGATTTACCTACTGTCCTCGTATGCACACCTGCAACTCCTCTGCTTTGCCACAATAGTCTTTCTCCTCCCAGGCACTCAGCAGCCTCTTATATAAATATGTCTATTTAATTACAGTCAGGGCACTGGAGGCATAGCTGACAAGGGCTGCCTGCCCTTCCAAAATTCAGGAGAAGGACAGGCTGCAGCAAAAAGTAAGCATTGAACCCTACAAGCTGTCCGTCCTTCCCTGAATCAGGTCCCCCCCCCCCCCCAAAAAAAAAAAAAAAAGGCAGGCATAAATAGGCATTTTGTCTTCCTCACACCTCTAAATCTTTATATGAGAGACAAAGAAATGGAAAAAGATGAATCATAGGGAAATTTTTAGGTAATACATTCAAAGAGCAACACAGCATACTTAAACGTATAAAAAAATATAATTATTAAGAAGATGGAAAAAAAACTTGCTTTAAAAACAATTACAGATGGTTACCGTATATTACACATATGAAATGGTACATCATGCACACAATAAAAGACAACTCTGATGACAAGCCCATATACTTTCTAAATTACTCAAAGATTTACATATGTCACCATAGATATGATTCAATTCAATAACAGGTTTGTATATAATAGGCTAAACATAAAAAAGGTAAGTCCTGTGGCTGATGACACTGTATGCTGGTGCTTATCGGAATATAAGGCTCATCAGGCTCAACTTAGACTACAAGAAAATGGCACCCGGCTGCATACAGGATCAGCAGACTATAAAGCTAAAATAGTGAACTGTGCTGAAGCCAATTCTCATCATCTTTCACTGTTTAGATTTCACAGTCTGCTGATCTTGTGTGCGGCCAGACGCCATGTTTTTGTAGTCTAGGTTTGTATATAAATTGGATACGGGCTTTGATATAAGTCAAAAACTCAATGCATTTTGAAGAGGGCTTCATCAGGAGTTCAGAGGTACTATTAGGGTGTCAGCGCACACATCTCTGCTGACATCCGCCTGCCCATAGGCATCAATGGTTGGCCCACTCGAATCCGCCTGAAAAACAGGCGGATCCGAGCGGGCTTATCTTGTGAAAGGGACCTTTCAAGTCAAAATATAATACAATTTGCGTAAATGATTAGAAAAATAGTCTACATACAATTGTTAAAGGCATTTGAAATAAAACTTACAATAAATTTATGTTGTGTTGTGCACCTGGCCCAGTTTATCCAAAAATGATGTACTGTATGTATTACTTTGTTGTGTTAGGCCTTTTTCACACATGTGTACCATTCAGATCCGCCTGTCTGTTTTTTCAGGCGGATCTAAACGGTCGCTCCATACAGCTCTATGGAGCGTCGGATGTCAGCGGTGACATGTCCGCTGACATCCAATCCGCTCCGATCTGCAAAATCCAGATGGATGGACGTCCTATTTTCCATCCGTCGATCGGATCGGATGAAAACGAACAGGCAGTCCATAATCATCCGATCCCCTAACGGGGGAGAGCAGTCTCGCTGACAGGTTCGTTCCTGTGCAGAGACGGACTTGTCATCCGCCGGCTCAGCGGGGATCAACGGAACGATCCCCACTAAGCAAGCGGAGTAGTAAAAACGGACAGCCCCATGTGAAAGGGGTCAAAGTGTAAGTGTGAGAGCTGAAGTAGTGAAATAGGTTCATAAAAGTGATTCACCCCAAACAAATACATAATTAATTTCTTCTTTGATCCAGTGAACAATATGCATTCTTCATTAGTAATTATGTGATTGTGTTAGGGGAATTATTTTTGTATTGTTAAAGTGATTGTAAAGTCTCATTTTTTTTTTTTAAAAATAACAAACATGTTATATTTACTTGCTCTATGCAGTTGGTTTTGAACAGAGCAGCTTGGATCCTCTTCTTCTCGGGTCCCTCTTCTGTACTCCTGGCCCCTCCCTCCTGTTGAGTGCCCCCACAGCAAGCAGCTTGCTATGGGGGCACCCGAGACAAATCACAGATCCCTGTGTCCATTCAGACACAGAGCTGCGACCTGGCACTGCCCACTCTCTCTCCTGATTGGCTGACTGATTTAGATTGACAGCAGCAGGAGCCAATCACGCCACGCTGCTGTCTCAGCCAATGAGGAGAGGATTCCTGGGCAGCTTAGACACTCCTGCAACATCGCTGGATAAAGACGGACTCAGGTAAGTATTAGGGGGGCTAAGGGGGGCTGCTGCACACAAGGGTTTTTTATCTTAATGCATAGAATGCATTAGAATGCATTAGGATAAAAGAATGCATAGAATGCATTAAGAAAAAAAAAAACCTTCTGCCTTTACAACCTCAAGCTTTAACCGTTTATAAATGTTAATCCTTCCATTAATTATATATTTTTTCACACAATCAATTTCAGTTTCATTCACTTATATTATATCATTTGATATAAAAGACAGCCATGATGACTGTATTGTATCATGAAGTCAAATGGGTAGCTTTATTGTAACATTTTTAATGTCTGACATTCAGCTGTACCAGTTCTGAAATATTTGTTGTTGCAAAGGTTATTGTTTTTCACCAAGCCCAGGAGGTTCAGGTCTTATGCTAATTGGAAAATGGTTGCCCTTTCTTCAAAAATGAAAACATGATCAGGTTGTGTTTAACCATTTTCTACGGTTAAAAAAAAAAAGAATATATATAGTCTACCTCATTCTAATTTGTGAAAATGTTGAAAAACTCAATAAAGGTTATTGAAATAAATTTTTTTAAACATGTTTGGGCCTCATATAGATGGGCACTTCTGCCCATTTTTGGACACCTGGGAGGCACAGGTGCGGTGTACAGCCCACTGCCTGCCAAAAAAATGACAGACTATAATACCCAGCTGCTCTCCATGTCTGTGCAGTCTTCACATACAGGGGCGAATGCAAAAAATTAATGATAGAACTTTTCTGTAAAATGTGAGTTCCTTTGAGATTTCACAAAATGCCTTTTCACAACCTGTACAGGTACTCCTGTTTTATTATTGACAGTCAGGGTGAAGATCTGCTTTAATAATGAGGAATACAAACATTTTCACACAGTGAATTATTTTGTCTCCAAGATTCAATTTACTGTTTTAGTTATAAAATGTATGTTTTTCCCAATATAGCTAGAGAGTTTGTTGAGGGAAAAGAGCTACAAAAAAGGGAGCAAAGTCATAGGAATGTAGATGGACCAAAGCAATACCAGAAAGGTGTGATTGGGTAATAGGCTGGGATGGAGACAAGATGTCATCCAATGTATACACATTTTTTCTGTTGCTGGTAGTTGTTTTCAGCATATATGAATCAGTTCAGGTGCTCATCAGGTGCCCGAGGATCTATTAGTTAAAGCCTCCTCTCTATATATAAGGTCAAAAAAGTTTAGGCACTTCCTGGGCAGAACCAACATCCCAACATCAATGTGTAACAATTTGGGCATAACAACCAAAGAATAATGTTTTCAATATAACATACCTTTCCTAAAATATTTAAAAAATGTAAAAGCCCCTTTGCTTAGGTGCCAGTGACTTCACACCGTTTCACCACAGGTTCCTTGGAAAGCTAAGGAGCCCAAATCTTGTGAGCATTTGCTCCTGCTCAGTAAATAAAATTTTATTTAAAAATCCAGGGTTGTAATACAGGCTTGGTATGCACAAATAAAACTGAATATCAGGATCAATACCCTGCCTATCCCGCCAAATTACACAACAACTGATCTATAAATAGGGTGTTCATCCTGCACCGAAACCTCTAAGATCATCACATCACAGACTATTGAGCAATTTGCCATGAACAATTGATACATTAAATATATCTAAGGTGAATCACCAGTTGTAATGATGACAGCAGTTGCAGTGTCACCTGTAAAGGACTTTGTGTAATTACAAAATTTGAATGCCGATATGTCCCTAATAATTGTGTGAGGTAATTCTTCCACTTATAGTGCAAGCTAAGAATCAAAGATATGCTTATTTCATAAATAACACAACCCAAAAATCCATTCAAATGCTGCATGAAAGTGATTGCATAACTTCATAACACAATGATGTAACCTGAACATGACTGGTATTGTTTTTATAGTTTTACTCTATTGCTATCAGATTTAGTTTAAGGATCAATAAATTAAAACACAAGCTGGCAAACAAAGAGTGTGCAGCATCATTTAGGTAAAGTGAAATGTCCAGGTATGAGGGAGGTCCATCACCTCCTTTTCTAATTTATATGCGTCCCACTCCGTTTACTGTGACGACCGGCCCCTTAAACAGTAACTGAGTGGAGTAACCCATGTCCTGCATTTCATCTTTAATTGGGCCAGAATTTAAATTAAGTTTAGCTAATTGCCTTACATCCTGTGCAATAGTAATTCCTAAGTATTTTTTATTAGGGGAGCTACTTAAACTGTGTTGAAAATACTAAAGTATGAGCTTCAGGATCTATTGGAATTTAGACTGATTTGTCCCAATGAATCAGGAGCTCTTGTCTGGATTTGTCTCTTAGATCTTGTCCCACACACAGAGAATCTAGAATCATTTAGATAATGTAAGATGTTATGTGTACCCTCTCATCTACTGCTTGACCCACCCCCTCACCCCCCCTTTCATCGCCAACCAGCCCCTTTAGCAGTGGTGAGGAGTTGAGTTAGATAGTGAGGAGCTCAGTACCTAGGGTAAAGATGATTGTGAAGATGATTGTGAAAAAGCAGACATCCCTGTCCAGGTTCTCCTTGTAACGGGACAAAGACAAACTGTTTCCTCATCTCTGTTCTTGTTTTTTTTAAAGTAGTTGTATCCATTCAAGAAGCTTGATACCCATGCTAAACTTCCATAACACCTCCCATAGATAACCCCACTCATGGGAGTTAAACACTTTTTTGAAGTCAAGGGATGAAATTACATAGGACTCCACATTTTCATGCTATACTGATATATTAGTCTTCTAATGTTGATATTTGAACTTTTTTCAGACATGAAGCTTGACTATTAGAATAAACAGTTGTGTGTATTATATTATTGGTGGCAACATGTACAGCTAGAATCCAGATAAGGTTGATTGCATCTAGTATTATATGGCACTTGGGTGACAAGGAAACATGTATTTAATATCAATCTATGTGCATTTTTTTTGCAGTTGTGACCTGCGGCAATATTCCTGAATAAAATTGCAGATCCTGCCATAGAATTTAAGAGTAACTTATTTATTCAGAATTAGTGGGAGGCTTGTCAAGAGGATTCAAAGCTGGATGAAAATCCACTGGTGAAGACTGACACCAGTCTTCTGACAAATATTAACTAAAAGATCTGATTAGTTACTGTGGGGAGCAATGAGAAGTTAGATCTTATTTTCTTTTTTCTTTCTAGTTTCCATGATCCAGCTCCATTATGTCCAAAGGTTACTGACTGAAATAAAGGAATTCTATGTTCACAACATACACTTTCATTTTAGGACTAAGATATTTCCATATTCATTCATGAACATTAATAAAAATTGCCAAAAGCCACTGTAATTATGATTAGTGCCCCATTACCTTCAAACTTTATTATCCAATATCTCTTTGATTTCCTTAGCCACATGACTCATCTGAGAAGTATTTTTGAAGAATGCTTATGTACCAGTGGAATCAAAAGTCATCTAAACACAAGGTTCAGAACATACCAGCATTAACTTCCTGGTTTTATGATCCTTGGAATTGTGCAAGTGAACAGTAGATAGTCTTGATAAGCTTATGTTGCTTTCTAAAATCAGAATATATTTGCATTCTAATTCATTTTGTTTGATACTGCTAATCATGTCCCAAATCTTTACATTGTATAAACAATGGCACAGAGCAAATATATACCCAGGCACAGGCCATATGCTCTTTCATTCATTAGGTACATTTGAACCGATTGCACACAATAAAGGGTCCATTGTTATTTCCAAAGGTGGAAATTGATGATGTGAACAAGGAGGAGCATTTATAGCATATCTAAACCCAAGAACAAATAGGATATACTTTGCAATTTGCTAGTCCTTGGATGTTTTTTTCATTCTACCAAATTGCTTAGCCTCTCCACTAATAGCGCTAGTAAATTGATTTTCAAGTAAACTAGTATAAAAAGTATGACTATTCAAGTAAAAGCTGAAGAGCATTACTGCATAAAAATGTATTTGTTTAGGTTACTTAATCCATAGCTTAAATCAGGGGTACCCAACATTTTGAGGAGCTAGGGCCACTTTAGCGACTTGGTAACAGTCGCGGGCCATAATGAGCAGAGCGTCTAGATGACCCGTGTGCGTATGCAGAGTGGCCCGTGTCCACCCCGCATATGCAGAGCAGACACGTACACAGCCCGCTCTACTCTGTGGGCCCTCCGATCAAATCTGCCTATACAGAAGGGGACGGATCCCCTTCTGTCTTTTTAAGTGGATCGAATTGGAGATAGGCGGGTGTAAATGGATACAAACCCATTTACATCTGCCGCTCTATAAAGGTATATGGAGGATCAGACTGGGTCCGCCTGAAAAACAGACAGGTTGACCCGATTGGACGGATCGTGGGAAAGGGGGCCTAAGGCTGCTTTCACACTGATGCACTGTGGTTTACCTGCACCTCAACTGACCTCAATCTTCACTTCTTCATCAAGATTCCTGAAGGTATCGCTGACTGCTGCTGTCCCTCAGGTGGGTATGGCTAGTGGCTGCTGCTGGCTGTTCTCCAGGGCTGGTACTGCTGGTGGGTACTGCTGGTGGATCCTGCTGGCTGGTACTGCTGGCTGGTACTGCTGGTGAGTCCTGCTGGCTTGTACTGCTGGCAGGTACTGCTGGCTGGTACTGCTGGGGAGTTATCCTGGCTGGTACTGCTGGTGGGTACTGCTGGCTGGTACTGCTGGTGGGTACTTCTGGTAGGTACTGCTGGCAGGTCCTGCTGGCTAGTACTGGTGGCTGGTACTGCTGGCTAGTACTGCTGGCTGGTACTACTAGGGGGTTACATACTATATTACATCTTACCAGTCCTTAGGTTTGGTGGCTGTGTTCATTTTCAAACACCTCTAAGAAAAATGTACAAACAAAACATCACATTCATAGCATTGTCTGTGTGGCTGTAATGCAGAACCACTCTTCAGCTGCATGTTTTTACTGCACCCCCGGCTGCTTGAGCCGCGTTTTGCAGGAGGCTGCTGTGCCTCCTGAAAATGCTGCCCACACGGAAACCGCAAGTGCAGTGCCGTTCCCTTTGCGGGAAGCCACACTGAGGTTTAATGGCAACCTGTGTGGGTGGCTGCAGTTACGGGAACAGGTGTAGTCCCACAGTTTTAATCACCTGCACATGTGTGAACCTAGCCTAACTGTTTAGAGTGCAGAACAGGCTATGAGCACAGGAAATTATCAGCTGACATGTGTTCTATCAAGATCTAGAGGTTGTTTTGTGCTTTTTTAAAAATACTTTCAATGTTTATTTTACAGACCAATAAAGAAACTGAATAAGATCATTTCAGTGGTGACTGTGTTCATACACTTTAATGGTAGCATAATACCTGACAATTCTCTGAGTAGGCGAGCCATAATACCATTTCATATCCAAGGTAAATGGTATTAGCCATGGCAGCAATTAAAACATGCTAGTGGTTATTTAAAAATAAGATGTGCAAGAGTATGAATTGTCATCGTTTAAAGCATGAGATGTGTTGGGTGTTGATTAGCTCTATATGTAGTACCCTCTATCTTAGGTAGGTGCTAGAGTAAGTTTTTTTGGCCAGTGCAGGTAAATTTAGGCAGGGCTAGCGCCCTGTTTGTTTTGATCTGGGAGCTGGGGAGTGGTTTAGTGTAGGCTGGTGACTCACAGGCAGTGTCACTTCTTGGTTACCTCCCTCTGGCTTTCAGTAGATTTTGGAAGCAGAGGAGGGGAAGAGAGGTGGAGCTGTCTGGGGTGTGGTAAAGAGCCCTGACCAATCCCCAACTAGGATTGGCAGGGGGCAGGCCTCTTTAAATACCTTGGGTCAGCCCAGCTTGGGAGAAGTTGTTCGGGTGGAAGAAAAGAACTGAGAGATAGAGTGTTAGGCTGTCGGGGCCTTGAAGGGAGTCCCCCTGTCTGGGGGGGGGGTGACCTTGGGCTAGGGCTCGGAGCTGTGAGGGAACCCCACACAACCCAAGGGGTATCCTGAACAGGAGCAGGAGAGGACAGCAGGGAACACTGCCGGTCCAATCTTCAGGAAGGATTCACCTGTTGTTCGGTGAGTGACAGGCACAGTCAGGAGATCTGGGAGAGGCATGCCAGGAGTGGATGTAGAGCCAGAGGGAGAGACTGTGATGTTACTGGCATTGGAATCGGGCTGTACCCTTGATCTGAGCACCCCATATTCCTTTTACCCCATCCAAGTCTAGGGAAGAGTGACTGGAAGCGAATGCCGGGCTTGGCAGGGTAACAGGTGGAACTACTACACTCAGCGGCCCCCACGGAGGTACCGCTACATATATCTTTAGGATTCATTCATTTGAATCTTCTATTCTCAATAAACTTTCTATTACTACAAATTTTACATGGCAATTTGCTTCCTACCATCATAGAAACCCTCACTGTATATGTGCTGCTACTAGCCCTGATTAGCAGGTTTGTTCTTTAAGGATGTGTGTAATTACAGGTTGCAGGCATCATTAGATACACACCTGCTTATTTGTATAACTTAGCTATTTTAGGCGAGGAGGACAGTCACTATTATTTTCAGATGAGAAAATAGGCAGCACAACAAGATTAACATTCAACTTTTCGTAGGAGTATATGAATTGACATATTACACTGTATACCAGCAATGTATTAGTCTTAGAAATATATATTTACCTCAGTTCTGGTTAGCTTTGGTTAACTTCTGACATCTGGGTGTACCCCTGACTATACTTATGTCTCATACTTTGACCCTGTTTGTAGGCAGGGCCAAGGTCCAGGTACCCAGTCAGGGAGAGACAACAAACACAGTTCTTGATGTTGTAATTTATCTTTTACATTGTTTACAGGTTTGCGGTAATGAATAAAAACAATTTTGAAGGTTTTATTCATTACCACTGTAATAAGACGATATAGCAGTGGGTATTTATACAGTAATACCAGGCCTGGGCCTGTATTACCGGAGGACAGCTACCGCTGGAGGGGTGGAGGTGTGCAGTGTACTGGGATAGCACTATAATACTCCTGAGCTATATACTTTCCCTCATCAGTGGGGTCTCTGTCCCTGACCTACCACATGCTCCAGACATGTCAAATGATGCAGGTGTCAGAAACCATGAAATCAGGCTGAGACAGAAGTACAGTTAAATCACACTTGTTTAATAATAAAAGTAAAAAGAACAAACGTAATCAAAACATAGCAAAAGTTCAGTAACCGGAACGGATAGACAGCCAAGCCAGGGATCAATGTAGTGGAACAGCATGCAGGATCTGGAGCCAGAAGGGATTTCAGTAAAGCAAGTCTTGAACAGGATCGCAGGAGAGCGTCTCAGTTTCTGAGATGTCGACCAAGGTGAAGGCAGAGCTCCTCTGGACTGGACGGCTTAAGTAGGCAGGACTGATGAGCAGGATATCATCAACAGCTGAGTAACTGTGGAGAGATAGGAGCTGGCAATTAGCCGCCAGCTGAGCAGCCAGCTCAGAGAAGGAAGGGTTGAGCCCAGCCATGACAGTACCCCCTCCTCAACGACCCCTCCCCCTCAGAGGACCACCAGGCTTGAGGGGAAAACGTCTATGGAAATCATGGAGGAGGACAGGGGCATGTACGTCCGAGGATGAGACCCAAGAGCGTTCCTCCGGACCGTACCCTTTCCAATGTACCAGGTACTGTATGCGCCCATGGAACCTACGGGAGTCAACAATGGACTGTGCTTCATACTCCTCATGGTTCTCAACCTGTACAGGGTGAGGATGTGGCACCAAGGTGGTAAAGCGGTTGCAGACGAAAGATTTTTAATAAGGAGACATGAAATACATTCGAAATACGCATATTAGAAGGAAGGTCTAATGCGTAAGCCACTGGGTTAATCCTGCGAAGAATACAGAAAGGCCCAATAAACCGAGGTGGGAACTTCAGTGAGAGAACATGAAGTCGAAGGTTGCGAGATGATAGGCAGACCCTGTCTCCAACCTGGTAGGAAGTCGCAGGCAGGCATCTGCGGTCAGGATGGAGTCTGTACCTATCATTAGCATGTCGCAAAGTCTCCTGGACTTGTGCCCAAGTGGAACGAAGACCACAGAGATGCTGCTCTAATGCAGGAATACTCTGCGGAACAAATGAGTCAGGCAACATGGAAGGTTGGAAACCATAATTCGCCATAAACAGGGACAATCGGGAAGCAGAACTCCAGGCACTGTTGTGAGCAAACTCCACCCATGGCAATAGGTCTGACCAGTTGTTATGATGGTCAGAAATATAGCAATGTATGAATTGCTCCAAGGACTGATTGGCTTGTTCTGCAGCCCCATTAGACTGCGGGTGATACACAGAGGAGAAAGCAAGCTGAATTCCCAACCGTGCACAAAAGGCTCACCAGAACTGGGACACAAACTGACTACCTGTCAGGGAAATGGCTGTAGGAGAACTGGCAATAGTGCCAGTTGTCAGGGAACCAACAGCAGGAGAAGGACTTTAGCCCTGCTGTGTTTCCTGTATTACCCGGTGTCCTTCAGGTGCCCACCAGCTCTTCCCTCCAGAATCCATCTGGCATATTGTGCTTCTCTGGGCACTACACCCTCTGTACCCAACTTCAGGGGTGTACTGCACTCAGCCGCAAGGGGAGCCCTCTCGGCATTCCGGCCTCCAACCAGGTACGTGACAGTACAAACCAGCCATGACCGAGGCTGACGGAGGTGCCTCCCCGCTCAAGATGATGTGTCAACAAGTCACCACCCTTACGCAAGCTGTTCAGAAGCTCCAGGATGGCTACTTCCGGTTGGAGGATCGGCTGCAGAATTTGCCTGTTGCTCCAGCCTTGGTGGACTCCAGTTCTTTCTCCTCTAACACGGCTCCAGTGTCCTTGCCTCCTCCTGAACGACAGGTACCTACACCCGAACGATTCTCCGGTGACCGGAAAAAGTTCAGGACCTTCAAGAATGCCTGCCTACTGTACTTGGCCCTCCAACCTAGAACTTTTGCGTTGAGTTTGTGAAAGTAGGATTTACCATTTCTTTATTATCTGAGGAACCCCAAGCCTGGGCTCATAACCTGCTGGAACAAAAAGACTCTGCTTTAAATATTATGGACACTTTCTTTGAGGCCATGACTTTGTTGTATGATGAGCCCCAGCGTGCGGCCTCCACTGAATCTGCCTTAGTTGCCCTACGGCAAGGAAAATGCCCAGTGGAAGATTATACCATGGATTTCCGCAGATGGTCCACCGACACAAGCTGGAATGAGGCAGCACTCAGGTTCCAGTACCGCCAAGGCCTGTCTGAGATCCTTAAGGATGAACTGGCTCGAGTTGCTATTCCCAACACTTCTGATGGACCGGCGGTTGGAACGTGCTCAATCCTTCCAGCCTACACGGATGCTACCCAAGTTTTCTCCTGCTGTTGCACCCACATCTGTTTGCCCTGCAATCCCGGAAAGGGAACCAAAGCAATTTGGCTGGGCCCGTTCCTCCCTTACTCTTGAGGAGAGACAATGCTGCCAGCAGGCCAATCTCTGCCTGTACTTCGGAGGGGCTGGACATTTTTTACGCAGCTGCCCCATAAGACCCAGTAAGGTCTACCCACCAAGTTCCACATATCTCCAAGTCTTTGGATCCTGCCATTCTTACCTTGTTCTTCCCATATCCTTACAAGTGGCAGAAAGGGAGATCTGGCTACAAGCTATCATTGATTCCGGGCATGTAGCTGTTTTATGGACTTGTCTCTGGCTAAAAAACTTGGTGTGCCCCTCTTGGAAAAAAAGCAAAGACTTGAGGTTGTTTTGGCCGATGGTTCCCTGCCCGGTTCTGGACTTGTCACCCAGGAAACCATGCCCAATCTCTACTACTACAGATACCGGCCATCAGGAATTTGTCCGTTTTGACGTCCTATGTTCCCCCATGTTTCCCATCATCCTGGGAATTCCATAGCTGCAGGCACATAACCCGCAAATCAACTGGGCCAAGAAGGAAATCTCTCTTTCTTCAGTATATTGCCTGCAGTATTGCTTTACTCCCAGCTCCAGTAAGCCTGTTAGCTGTCTGGTGGTGCAACCTGCTCTCAGTAATCTCCAGCATGTTCCTCCAGCTTATCATGAGTTTATAGACATTTTCGACAAGAAAAAGGCCAATGTCCTCCCACCTCACCAGTCTTATGACTGTCCAATTGAACTGCTCCCGGGGGCCAAGATCCCGTTTGGATGAATGTTCCCCCTATCTGAAAATGAGCTGGAGACCCTACGAAAATATATTCATGAGAACCTTGAAAAGGGGTATATCCGACCCTCTTCTTCTCCTGCTGGGTCGGGTATATTCTTTGTGGAGAAGAAGGATGGCACGTTGCGGCCATGTGTAGACTACAGAGAAATCAATAAGATCACTGTAAAGAACAGATACCCACTCCCTCTCATTCCTGAACTCTTTCAAAGGTTCCAAACCGCCCGGATTTTCACTAAATTGGATCTGAGGGGCGCTTATAACCTTGCCTGCATACGCCAGGGTGATGAGTGGAAAACAGCATTTCGAACGCGGTTCGGCCACTTCGAATACCTTGTTATGCCATTCGGGTTATGCAACACCCCAGCCACGTTCCAGCATCTAGTGAATTACATTTTTCGGGAATTCCTTGATTACTTTGTAATCGTATACCTCAATGATATCCTCATCTTTTCTGCCTCTTTGGAGCTTCATCAATTTCACGTAAAAAAGGTGCTCTCAACCTTGAGAAAACATGGACTATATGTCAAGGCAGACAAATGTGATTTTGAAAAAACATCTATTCAATTCCTGGGTCTCATCATCTCCACAGAAGGAATTGCAATGGACCCAAAGAAGGTGGAAGCAATAGACTGGCCAGCTTCTTCAGACAAGAAAGTTGTTCAGCGCTTCATGGGGTTTTCCAACTTCTACAGGAGGTTTGTGAAGGATTTCTCCACCACCATGGCACCCATCACTCAGTTGACCCACTAGAAAGTCTGGTTCCAGTGGTCTCCAGAAGCCCAGACAAATTAAAGAATCTGTTCACTTCCGCACCAATCCTACATCACCCAGATCCGACCCTGCCTTACGTGTTGGAAGTGGATGCCTCTGAAGTAGCTACAGGGGCAATCCTGTCCCAACGGCAGGGACCTAAGGCTCTTCTTCATGCTGTAGCCTTTTTCTCTCGAAAAAATGAGCCCACCAGAGAGAAATTATGATGTGGGAGATAGAGAACTTCTGGCCATTAAATCTGCCTTAGAAGAATGGAGGTACTTATTGGAGGGTGGCGCTCATCGAATTATGATTTTTACAGACCATAAGAACATGGAGTACCTCAGGACAGCCAAACATTTAAGACCCCGGCAAGCCCGCTGGGCTCTGTTCTTCTCCAGGTTCAATTTCCATCTTACATATCGGCCAGGTTCCAAGAATGGGAAGACAGATGCACTCTCCCGAATGTTTCCGGACACCTCTGAAATGACAGAGCCAAGTACGATCCTATCAACCCAGAATTTTTTGCTTATCCAACCTGACTTAATCAGGCAAGCCTCAACCCAGTGCTCTGGATCAGAAGTGTCCTCACTGAGAAACCAAGATGGATTTCTGTGGCACCAGGATAAAATTTTTGTTCCCCAGCCAGTCAGACTCCAAGTTCTAAAAATATCACATGACCATAAACTTGCCGGGCATTTTGGGATACAAAGAACCACTGAACTTGCTCAGCGCTCATTTTGGTTGGTCAGCCTGAGACAGGACTGTAGAAAGTATGTGAACTTTTGCACCATTTGCCAGTGCAACAAGGGTTCCAATGCCAAGTCATGGGGACTTTTGAGGCCATTACCAATTTCTGAACAACCCTGGAAAGAAATATCCATGGACTTTATAGTAGATCTGCCCCCGTCTGGGGGATGCACCAACATCATGGTGGTGGTAGACCGCCTTTCCAAAATGGCACACTTCCTTCCGATGATTGGCACACCCTGCGCTTCAGACACAGCAAACATGTTCATTAAAGAGATTGTCAGATTACATGGTTTACCGGATAGTATTGTCTCCGATAGAGGGGTACAGTTCACCTCCAATTTCTGGAGGGATCTCTGCAAGTCTCTATCAATAGAAGTGTGTCTTTCCTCAGCTTACCACCCTCAGAGCAATGGTCAAACAGAGAGGACTAACCAGACTTTAGAAAAGTACCTTCGATGTTTCTGTACTTGCTCGCAGGATGACTGGATCTCCCTTCTTCCCTGTGCTGAGTTTGCATATAATAATTCTTTGCATGCAGCAATCAATCAGTCCCCTTTCTGGGCAAACTATGGATTCCATCCCTCCTTCCTTCCAAATACTATACCTGAAACATCTGCTCCGCTGTCCAGGATCGATTAAGTTTCATTCAATCCAACTACAAGTTGCTTCAGGAGGCCATGCGAAAAGCCCAAGAGGACTATAAAAAGTTCCATGATAAAAGAAGAAGAGGGGAAGAAGAGGGAATCCTGTCTTTAAGATTGAGGACAAGGTATGGCTTTCTTCAGTAAACCTCAAGCTCTCATGTCCCTCCCGGAAGCTTGGACCCAAATTCATCGGTCCCTTTGAAATCAAAAGAGAGATAAATCCGGTGGCTTTCAAGCTGGCACTACCCAATACTTACAAGATCCATCCAGTGTTCCACATCTCCCTGCTTAAACCAGCTGTACCCAGTCCCTTCCCTGGAAGAGAAGAGCCACCTCCACCTCCAGTCTTGGTAGAAGGGGAAACAGAATTTGAGGTCGTAGCCATTATGGATTGCCAGAGGAGGGGTAAGCAGGTCCAGTATCTAATCAAATGAAGGGGGTACCCTCCCGAGGACAATTCCTGGGAGCCGGCAAACAATGTGCATGCTCCTAGACTTGTGCGGAACTTTCACAGCAGACATCCCGAAACATTGGCCCGTTGGGACAGCCGGAGGCTGCCCCTTGGGGGGGGGGGTACTTTCAGGGAAATGGCCATAGGAGAACTGGCAATAGTGCCAGTTGTCAGGGAACCAACAGCAGGAGAGGGGCTTTAGGACCCAGCATCTCTACCAGCACTTATGGCAGGAGAAGGACTTTAGGACCCAGCATCTCTGACAGGAGAAGGGCTCTAGGACCCAGTATCTCTACCAGCAGGTCACATGGGCCTATATAAGGAAGTCTGCTAGTGTCTGCAGTTGCTGGTTTGTCAGTCTTCCTGTGTTCCTGAGCCTCTGTGCAAATTACTGTTTGGATTCCTGTTGTGACCCGGCTTGTTGCTGACCTGTCTGATCTGCTCTCCTGGTTTGACCCCCTGGCTTGCTTTACCGACTTGTTGTCTTCTCCTGTACCTGATCCCGGCTGACTTCACTACAGTTACCTGTTCCTGCCTGCTTCCTGATACCAGACCTTTGGCTTGTCCCCGTTTCTGCAACCTGCCTCCTCCTCTTGCCAGATCTACTGTGTTTGACCCCTGGCCTGGCTTTTACTACTTTTACGTGTGCACACCTTGCCAAGTATTCCCAAGGATTCTTATAGACTTTAGCCCAGCTGTGTTTCCTGTATTACCCGGTGTCCTTCAGGTGCCCACAAGCACTTCTCTCTGGAATCCGTCTGGCAATCTGTGCTTCTCTGGGCACTACACCCTCTGTACCCAACTTCAGGGGTGTACTGCACTCAGCTGCAAGGGGAGCTCTCTCGGCATTTCAGCCTCCAACCAGGTACGTGACACTACCCCTGTCCGACACAATCACCTTGGGTAGCACATGTAAGCGAAAGATCTCCCGAGCAAAAATAGAAGCCAGTTCCTTAGAAGTGGGCAACTTCTTAAGTGGAATACAATGACACATCTTTGAGAACCGGTCAACCACCATAAGGATAACTGTGTTGCCCTGGGAGTTGGGTAACTCCACAATGAAATCCATAGACAGGTGGGTCCAGGGCCTCTCTCCATTGGGTATGGGTTTGTAGGAGGCCCACTGGAAGGTGTCGTGGAGTCTTACTCTGAGTACACAAGGAACAGGCAGCTATGAAGGCAGTTACATCAGCACGTAGACTAGGCCACCAGAATTGTTGGGAAATGGCCCAAAAGAGTTGATTCTTCCCAGGGTGGCCAGCAGGCTTGGGAGAATGGTAAGTCTGGAGCACGGCAGTACGGAGACTCTCTGGGACAAAGCAGCGGTCACAAGGTTTGTCAGGAGGAGCATGGACCTGAGCAGCCTGAATTTTGTCACCCAAAGGAGAAGTGAGACTGGTGCGAACCGTAGCCAGAATGGTCAGTAAGAATGAAAACTGGCACAGTGGTACCTTCGAGGAGATGTCTCCATTCTTTTCAGGGCTAAAATGATTGCCAACAGCTCTCTGTCACCAATCTCGTAATTGCACTCTGCAAGTGACAAATGAGGGGCTTGACCAGAGACGAGAAGTTTACTTCCAATAATAGTTGGCAAAGCCCAGGAAACACTGCAGAGGACGTAAACCCACGGGTCGGGGGACACTGTAGAACTGCTGAAAGTTTCTCTGGGTCTATCGAAAAACCAACGGAGGAAATGACATAACCCAGGAATTTAACCTGTTCACGATGGAACTCGCACTTCTACAGTTTACAATAGAGATTGTTCTCTCTTAGTTTCTGAAGCACATGACAGACATCTGTGTGGTAGCTCTCCAGGGACTTGGAAAACATGAGGATATCATCGAGATAAACCACCACAAATAACTGAAGCAAATCTCGGAGGACATTGATAATAAATTCCTGGAAAACTCCCAGGGCGTTACAAAGGCCAAAAGGCATTACAAGGTACTCATAATGGCAGTTTTCCACTCATCGCCCTCCTTAATCCTCACCAGATTGTATGCCCCTCTCAAATCAAGCTTCATGAAAACCGTTGCTCCCTAGAGACGGTCAAATAATTGAGACTCCTATAATCGATACAAGGTCTCAGTTCACCACTCTTCTTCACGAAGAAGAAACCAGCACCAGCAGGAGACGAGGATTTGCAGATGAAACCTTGAGAAAGTGCGTCTGCAACATACTCCTCCATGGCCTTATCCTCCAAGACCGACAAATGGTAAACCCGTCCACGAGGGGGTATGGCACCAGGTTGAAGGTCAATTGCGCAATCATGCGGCCGGTGTGGAGGCAAACTACCAGCTTGATCTTTGACAAAGCCATCGCTAAAATCGCAGTACTCCTCCGGCAGGAAGGAGAGTGAAGAGGTGCACAGGACCTTGGCTACCTTGTGGAAGCATGTCTCACTGCATTGTGGTGACCAGGAGAGAACCACAGCATGGAGCCAATCAAAAGAGGGGATGTGCCTCTGTAAGCAAGGATAACCAATAACCAGTGGAAACTTAGGTGAGGTAATAACTTGGAATTGGATTATCTCATGGTGAAGAGCCCCTATGGCCATGGACAATGGAACCGTCTCATGAGTCACATGGGCATGCTGTAGAGGTCTCCTGTCAAGAGCCTCAATGGCAAGTGGAGTGTCACTCAGCTGCAGCGGAATCGAGTGCTTCGATACAAAGGCAGCATCAATGAACAGGCCTGCAGCCCCAGAGTCGATTAGAGCCTGTATCTCGACGGAAGACTCAGCCCAAGAAAGGGTAACCAGGACCAGGGATAATTGGGGACGAAACAACGCCACCTAAGGTCTGTCTGTCACAGGACTTCAAGATTCGGCGTTCCCTGGACGGGTAGGACAAGACTTCAAAAAGTGACCTGCCTGGCCACAATAAAGGCACAATCTCTCTCTCCTCCTAAAGGTTCTTTCATCCGCAGTGAGACGCGTGAAGCCCAAGTGCATGGGTTCACCTTCACTGACCGACTTGGTACCAGGAGTCATGGGAGGTGAGGGAGGCATGGATGGGCCTGCAAAGCTCGAAGACAAACGTACAGGAAGCTTCCGCAAGAGCTCCTTAAAAGAGAGTCTTTCTCTGAGTCTGGAATCAATGAGGATGGCAAACGTGATCAACTTCTCCAGCTCAGTGGGTATATCTCGGGCTGCTATCTCATCCTTGATGGTATCCGAGAGGCCATGAGAAAAAGCAGCCGCGAGGGCCTCATTGTTCCAAACAACCTCTGGTGCCAGAGTACGGAATTCAATGGCGTAGTCGGCAACAGTTCTCGTACTCTGTTCGATGGACATGAGGCACTTGGCAGCAGAAGCGGAGCATGCGGGAACATCAAATACCCTTTTAAACGAAGCCACAAACTCAGGGTAGCTCAAGACAACAGATTTTTGCATCTCCCATAGAGGGTTTGCCCAGGCCAAGGCTCTCTCAGAAAGCAAAGATATCTGGAAATCTACTTTGCTTCTGTCCGTGGGAAACTCCTGGGGCAGCATCTCAAAATATATCACAACCTGGTTGAGAAACCCTCTGCATTGGACTGGATCACCCCCAAATCGCTAGGGAAGCAGAGCGGAACCAGACATACCTCTTATAGAGGTAATACTCGAGGCGGGTGCCTGCATAGAGACTGGAACAGCAGCAGGGTCAGCCTGCAACATAGGTTGTACCGGAGCGGCTACAGTGGGAGATTCCAGGTGAGCCGTGTGACTCAGGAGCGTTTGTAACGCCATGGCAAACTGATCCATGCAGTGATCCAGTTATTCCAATCTGGAAAAAATATTACCAACAAGTGGATTGACTGCATCTTCTGAATTCATGGCCTTCGCCTACTGTCAGAAACCATGAAATCAGGCAGAGACAGAAGTACAGTTAAATCACACTTGTTTAAAAATAAAAGTAAAAATAACAAACGTAGTCAAAACATAGCCAAAGTTCAGTAACCGGAATGGATAGTCAGCCAAGCCAGAAGTCAGGGATCAATGTAGTGGAACAGCAAGTAGGATCTGGAGCCAGAAGGGATGTCAGCAAAGCAAGTCTTGAACAGGATTGCAGGAGAGCATCTCAGTTTCTGTGATGTTGACTAGGGATGAGCTTCGAGTTCGAGTCGAACTCATGTTCTACTCGAACATTGGCTGTTCGCAAGTTCGCCGAACAGCGAACAATTTGGGGTGTTCGCGGCAAATTCGAATGCCGCGGAACACCCTTTAAAAGTCTATGGGAGAAATCAAAAGTGCTAATTTTAAAGGCTTATATGCAAGTTATTGTCATAAAAAGTGTTTGGGGACCCGGGTCCTGCCCCAGGGGACATGGATCAATGCAAAAAAAAGTTTTAAAAACGGACGTTTTTTCAGGAGCAGTGATTTTATTAATGCTTAAAGTCAAACAATAAAAGTGTAATATCCCTTTAAATTTCGTACCTGGGGGGTGTCTATAGTATGCCTGTAAAGGGGCGCATGTTTCCTGTGTTTAGAACAGTCTGACAGCAAAATGACATTTGGAAGGAAAAAACTCATTTAAAACTACCCGCGGCTATTGCATTGCCGACAATACACATAGAAGTTCATTGATAAAAACGGCATGGGAATTCCCCACAGGGCAACCCCGAACCAAAATAAAAAAAAAAAAATGATGTGGGGGTCCCCCTAAATTCCATACAAGGCCCTTCGGGTCTGGTATGGATATTAAGGGGAACCCCAGCCAAAATTTTAAAAAAAAATTGACGTGGGGTTCCCCCTAAATTCCATACCAGACCCTTCAGGTCTGGTATGGATTTTAAGGGGAACCCCGCGCCAAAAAAAAAAAAAATAAACGGCGTGGGGTCCCCCTAAAAATCCATACCAGACCCTTATCCGAGCACGCAACCTGGCAGGCCGCAGGAAAAGAGGGGGGGACGAGAGTGCGGCCCCCCCCCCCTCCTGAACCGTACCAGGCCACATGCCCTCAACATTGGGAGGGTGCTTTGGGGTAGCCCCCCAAAGCACCTTGTCCCCATGTTGATGAAGACAAGGGCCTCATCCCCACAACCGTGGCCGGTGGTTGTGGGGGTCTGCGGGCGGGGGGCTTATCGGAATCTGGAAGCCCCCTTTACCAAGGGGACCCCCAGATCCCGGCCCCCCCCCTGTGTGAAATGGTAAGGGGTTACTTACCCCTACCATTTCACTAAAAAACTGTCAAAAATGTTAAAAATGACAAGAGACAGTTTTTGACAATTCCTTTATTTAAATGCTTCTTCTTTCTTCCTTCATCTTCTTCTGGTTCTTCTGGCTCTTCTGGTTCATCCTCCGGCGTTCTCGTCCAGCATCTCCTCCGCGGCGTCTTCTATCTTCTTCTCCTCGGGCCGCTCCGCACCCATGGCATGAGGGGGGAGGCTCCCGCTCTTCTCTTCATCTTCTTCTTCATCTTCATCTTCTTCTTCATCTTCTTCTTCTTCTTCTTCTTCTCTTCTTCATCTCTTCTTCCTTCTTCATTTCTTCTGCGGGCCGCTCCGCATCCATGCATGGAGGGAGGCTCCCGCTGTGTGACGGCGTCTCTTCGTCTGACGGTTCTTAAATAACGGGGGGCGGGGCCATCCGGTGACCCCGCCCCCCTCTGACGCACGGTGAATTGACGGGACTTCCCTGTGACGTCACGGGGAATGCCACAGGGAAGTCCCGTCATGTCCCGTGCGTCAGAGGGGGGCGGGGTCACCGGGTGGCCCCGCCCCCCGTTATTTAAGAACCGTCAGACGAAGAGACGCCGTCACACAGCGGGAGCCTCCCTCCATGCATGGATGCGGAGCGGCCCGCAGAAGAAATGAAGAAGGAAGAAGAGATGAAGAAGAGAAGAAGAAGAAGAAGATGAAGAAGAAGATGAAGAAGAAGATGAAGAAGAAGATGAAGAGAAGAGCGGGAGCCTCCCCCCTCATGCCATGGGTGCGGAGCGGCCCGAGGAGAAGAAGATAGAAGACGCCGCGGAGGAGATGCTGGACGAGAACGCCGGAGGAAGAACCAGAAGAGCCAGAAGAACCAGAAGAAGAAGAAGATGAAGGAAGAAAGAAGAAGCATTTAAATAAAGGAATTGTCAAAAACTGTCTCTTGTCATTTTTAACATTTTTGACAGTTTTTTAGTGAAATGGTAGGGGTAAGTAACCCCTTACCATTTCACACAGGGGGGGGGCCGGGATCTGGGGGTCCCCTTGGTAAAGGGGGCTTCCAGATTCCGATAAGCCCCCCGCCCGCAGACCCCCACAACCACCGGCCAGGGTTGTGGGGATGAGGCCCTTGTCTTCATCAACATGGGGACAAGGTGCTTTGGGGGGCTACCCCAAAGCACCCTCCCAATGTTGAGGGCATGTGGCCTGGTACGGTTCAGGAGGGGGGGGGGGCCGCACTCTCGTCCCCCCTCTTTTCCTGCGGCCTGCCAGGTTGCGTGCTCGGATAAGGGTCTGGTATGGATTTTTAGGGGGACCCCACGCCGTTTTTTTTTTTTTTTTTTGGCGCGGGGTTCCCCTTAAAATCCATACCAGACCTGAAGGGTCTGGTATGGAATTTAGGGGGAACCCCACGTCAATTTTTTTTTTAAATTTTGGCTGGGGTTCCCCTTAATATCCATACCAGACCTGAAGGGCCTTGTATGGAATTTAGGGGGACTCCCACATCATTTTTTTTTTTAAATTTTGGTTCGGGGTTGCCCTGTGGGGAATTCCCATGCCGTTTTTATCAATGAACTTCTATGTGTATTGTCGGCAATGCAATAGCCGCGGTAGTTTTAAATGAGTTTTTTCCTTCAAAATGTCATTTTGCTGTCAGACTGTTCTAAACACGGGAAACATGCGCCCCTTTACAGGCATACTATAGACACCCCCCAGGTATGAAATTTAAAGGGATATTACACTTTTATTGTTTGACTTTAAGCATTATTAAAATCACTGCTCCTGAAAAAACGGCCGTTTTTAAAACTTTTTTTTGCATTGATCCATGTCCCCTGGGGCAGGACCCAGGTCCCCAAACACTTTTATTGACAATAACTTGCATATTAGCCTTTAAAATTAGCACTTTTGATTATTCATGTTCGTGTCCCATAGACTTTAACGGTGTTCGCGTGTTCGAACGAATTTTTTTCCTGTTCGCATGTTCTGGTGCGAACCGAACAGGGGGGTGTTCGGCTCATCCCTAATGTTGACCAAGGCGAAGGCAGAGCTCCTCTGGACTGGACAGCTTAAGTAGGCAGGACTGACAAGCAGGATATCATCAACAGCTGAGTAACTGTGGAGAGATAGGAGCTGCCAATTAGCCGATAGCTGAGCAGCCAGTTCAGAGAAGGAAGGGCTGAGCTCAGCCCTGACAGCAGGAAACCCTATAATATATATAAGGGTCAGAGTCAAGATGATAGTACAAGGTCTCCAGTGGTTGCAGCATATAATTGGGCAGCTGGCTGCTCTGAGACCCTGATGCACTTCACAAGGGGACAACTGCTCTAACAGACTCCTCTCCATCTACTGTATAATGTCAGAGTGTCATCTACAGGATGGAGGGGAAACCTACACCTGCCTACATGATTATGCCTGGCAATTTTTTTCCCTTGATAATTCATATCTGCAAACTATCTGGCTCAACTTCAATACCTTATTCAGTATCTGGATTTAGGTCCCACCCACTTGCCATAGGCTAACCAATATGTTGGTGGTGCCATACTAACAACCGATTTGAGCTTCTTCTGGAAACTTCAGAACTTGGTTCACTCAAAACCTAATAGCTAACACTAAACCACTACTAATGCAAACACAAAGCTGTGCACCATAGATCTCCACCCTGTCTTCAAATGGAAAATTAGAATCTGTACTAGTATGGCTCCTATTGGGTAAAAGAATTATAGAGATGCATACCCATGGACAGTATGAAAAACTCCAAGCAGCACATTGTAATTAAGGATTTAAACAAAATCCTTCATGAATTTCAAGTCTATATTTATCAATAAAGCACATAGTATTACCTTGTAAATGACATAGCAAGTACCCAGCACTTCTTCCTGAACTGGTTTACAATACTGTACCTGGACCATTGCCCATTTAAAGCTGATTTGACAAGTATTAAAATAATATTTAAAGTATAACTAAAGGCAAAACTTTTTTTTAGTTTTGAATAGAGTGCAGAGATATCAGAACGCTTGTCAGTTTATAGTGCTGTCTCTGCCCCCATTAAGGAGATTCAACCTCTCTTTTTGTCCTGTTTACCTCTATCATTAAAGTGAAAGTAAAAGAAAATCCTAAATTTTGGGGTGTCCCCAGAAAAGTAATAGAGTGGTAATCTTCCAATGGGGGCACTGGTTCTGGTGGCCTGGGGGTCCCCAAGGAATTCCCTTACTTTGCAGGAATTTCCCCTCAGTTCCTGTTTGGCTATGGGGTAGGAAGGAAAGGGACACAGATGGCGAAAAAAAAATCTGACAGGGGTTATAACCCTCCTTTGCCCTATCCAAAAAAAAAAAATGTTTGCCTATAGTTCTACTTTAAGTCCGATACCACCTGAGTGGGTATATAAACGAATGGCCGTACACACGGTCGGATTCTCCGACGGAAAATGTGCGATCGGAGTGTGTTGTCGGATATTCCGACCGTGTGTGGGCTCCATCGGACTTTTTCCATCGGATTTTCCGACACACAAAAGCAGGCTATAAAATTTTCCAACAACAAAATCCGATCGCGTCAATTCCGACCGTGTGTGGACAATTCCGACGCACAAAGTGCCACGCATGCTCAGAAGAAATTCCGAGACGGAACAGCTCGGTCTGGTAAAATTAGCGTTCGGAATGGATAGAGCACTTTCGTCACGCTGCAATGTTTAAAATTGTTTAATACAGCGCACTCTCTTCTTCTTTATAATGTGAGAAGAATGAAGTAGTTTTGCTGCTCATATTCACACAGACTTCTCACAAACTTCTTTCTTTATTATTTATCGTGATTCGTATATTTTGATTTGTCACATCTGACCAAATTTGTTTTTCCAAGGCTGTTTTTTTTTTGGGGGGGGTTTGCATTTGTTTCAAGGCTGATGTTTTTTTTATTTTTTATTGGTTTGACTCCATAATATTTTTGTGTGTGTTTTGTGTGTCAAGTTACCACAACACCATTGGTATCTTGTATTATTTAATCTCAAGGAGATTGCTTGGTGTTGGTGTCCCTTGTAAATTTCACATTGTATTTTTGAAATGTACCTGAATCCTCACAAACTGTCCTTTTTGAAGGAAAAAAGCAAAAATTCCTTTATTAAGGGCTCAGAACCAAAGAGGGAGGCAACGCTAGATAAACATCATAAATTGGCGAAGCTTTTGACCCCCAGGGCAGACATCAATTATTTTCCAGCAAAATTAGTGGCCTGAGGAGTCCTTATCTAAGGGATTGCAGTCTGGTCCAGAAGTCCCAGAGATCCGGAAAGCAGCAGATGACATCTGTGTCCCCAGGCTGTGGTACTACAAGAGCCTGCATATTTTCCCGGCTGTGGCTCTGGTGTTGGAGATGTGGCAGGAGGAGGAGTAGGACCTGGAGGAGGAGGAGTAGGACCTGGAGGAGGAAGAGGAGGAGGAGGACTATGTGTGAGGTCACAAATCTGGGTAGCACATGTTATTTGGCCCCTCAACCCCTTATTGAGAGCTTCCAAAATTAAGAACTCACACAGGAGTCATTGGCCCTCCTCCATCCGTATCATTTTGCATGCAGTTATGCCAGCAAAGTCCTCCTCCAAACTGTGGGGTGTTCTGAGGGCCTCAGTAGCCTTCCAAAAGAGGCCTATGGCAGCCTCCTCCAGGTTACTCCTCTTCCTGCCACTTTTTCTTTGGAGGTGGAGGGGAGGGACCTGGGTATCGGGCAGCCTGCTTGGCCCGGCCACCTCCTGGCTGAGACTTCCCTGTGTATGAAAAAGGGACATGGTTTTAGTTTTTGCTTAATCAATCGCAATCATAAATTAGCAATCCAAACTAACATCTATTTAACATCATTGATTGGACAACCAGGAATATTTAGAAGAATGCTATACCTGACTCAAGCTGGGCTCCTCCACATGTTGCTGCCTGGAAGGCCCAGCTTGGGTGTCTGAAGCCTCAGCTGGGGGGGAAGGAAGCGTGGAAGGAAGACTGGAGAGTGCTGGCCTGGGTTCAGTCAGGCCTGCCAGAAAATGCAGTCTGTCATAGTACCACAGGCTGGGTACATAAATGTCATCTGCAGCTCCTGATCTCTGGGAATCCTGGACCTTCTTGTGCTCCCTTAGATAAGTGTTCCTCAGGCCACCAATTAGGATCTTCAAATAGGTGATGTCTGCCATGGGGATCACCGTCTTCACAAATTCCAACAAATTATCCAGCGCTGCCTTCCTCTTTGTTTGGTTCTTATATTCAGGGTGGTTTATCTGCCACAGACAGGGCAGCTCCCTGAACATATCAATGAAGATTGGCATAAAGTCCTTATCTTTCAAGATATCCATTTTCACTGCAAGACACAACACAAGACAAACCCTAATGTCAGCCTAAAGTCTTCTAAACTTGTGCAAATACAGGCCTCAATCTAGAAGCAGTATAGGCACAATGTTAAATCTTACCTTCGCAATCACGATCGGCGCCTCTGTTACTCCTTCCTCCGCTCACGGATCGTATGTACTATGCACGCGTGTTACGCTTTATAGACACTGCGCATGCGTGAAACTCCGCCCGCCCCTGACGTTCTTTCTAGTCTATTCCCCGCCCCTTCTCGTTAATCGCAGTGGGGGAAGAGCACATGGCAGAGACACCGCAGGTGTCAGATAATTACAACAACGAGGATGAGGAGGAGGAAAGCCCGGAGGCAGAAACTTCCCGATCCAGAAGGAGACGATTTAAGGCCTCAAATATGTCCTTTGGAGAGATGTTGGAGATGGTGGACATCCTGAAGAGGGCCGACTATGACGGGAAGTATAGACCTTACCCCAACCCCAATGTCAGAAAGGCCAAGATCATGGCGAAAGTGGTCAAGAGTCTGTACCAGAATTTCGGGGTACGATGATCGAAAGATCAGCTCAGGAAACGGTGGTCGGACCTCAAATTAAGAGAGCACGAGCAGTACAGAAAGATCCGGAGAGTGTTGCAAAAAGTAAGTAGTTGTCCTGTGTTTCTATTCTTTATGTTTATTACGTTCGTGCTGCTCCATGTGCTTTTCTTAACTGTTATCCGGTTTAAAATGGCAACTTTCATGTTTATGGGCACATTATTCGTTCGTATAAAACATTGTTCGTTCGGCCTAGAAAACACCATTGTTTTGGCCATATGCATTTGCCCACATTTTTTTATGGCCTACTTGTCTGAAAATAATTTGGTTGTGTAGATGGGTTTGTAACTAGAATGAAATGCAAACTAGATTCTGTGTAAGGAGAGGACACTCAGCAGCTGTTTACACATCTGGACGCTGTAGCACTAGTGTGGGACACAAGAACACCCTTTTTATTAGGGGGCCCACACAGGTGCTTCAGTGTATACTATAGGGGTGTCTCCATCTGTGAAGCTTGTACAAAACAGGTAAAGTATTGAAGCTTGACAAAGGACAATAAAAATTCTACATCTTGGAACTCTGCCAAAATAGACAATTGTACCCCACTTCCAAGCAATTTTTCATATTCCTATTTCTGACATCAAATATCTGTGTGCTAAGTATACCTATTTTTTTTTTTACATAAGGGAGAAAAGACTCGGAGGACACCCCTCATCCGAGGAGACCTCAGACCCCCCCACCTCTGGAAGAAGGGGAAATCCACCCAAGCCAAGCAGAGCAGGAGGAGGAAGATGTGGTGGAAATTGGCACCACAACAGTTGAGTGTCTGCGACCACAGGCTCAGGTAAGAGATGGATGCCGGCATATTTATAATACATAGTGTGTTTTTGTTTCTATCTTTTTAGGTGATCGTGATGTTGTGGATCCAGGGCATTTCACCTCGGAAAGTGCACAGATCCTGATCGGGGAGATCATGGGGTGTAATAGGGACTTGGAAAACATCCTGAAAACATCAATGATGTTCAACAAAAAATGAAGAACATCATTGATGTTTTAGGGAGAGTTTAAAACCCCTCCAAATCCCTTGGGTTTTTTGTGTACTAAAAATTTTTACCACTTTTTGACATATTTGCGAAAAGCCAAATTTTGAAGATGCACACAGTGTGTCAACATGTGCTATTTGCCATCACAGGAGATCAATGGACGCGTTTTGGGGGTGCAACCCCTTCCTCAATAATAAAGTAGCTGTGAGGAAGGAGTTGCACCCCAAAAACACGTCTCTTGATCCCCCATGATGGCAGCTAGCACATGTTGACATTCGGCAATTTGTGTGCATCTTCAAAATTTGGCTTTTCCGGGGGTGACTTCACCCCATCTGAACACAATATCAAACACAGTTTGTAAATACTCATGTCTGATATTGCCTTCAAGTTCTACCAAATGTGAACTTTGTAAGTTCAAGATTTGTGTCTTTCTTGTTGGTTTTAAACATGCCTGTTTTATCTTAAATGGACATTTCTACTTTTTCTAATGTGACCCCAAAAATTGTTATACAACAAACATGTTAGTTTGTTTTAAAAACCTTTTCTAAATACACATGTGAGTGTGCTGGTATTAAAAAGATTGTTAATCAAGAATGTGTGGATTATTGTCTCAACGCCCCAACACTTTTGTGGTGCTCTAATTGGTGTTTTCTGTGACAATGGGTGTTATTTCCTAAGGGCAAATCCACTTTGCACTACAAGTGCAGTTTCAAGTGTAGTAAATAACACCCAACAGTGCTTTGTAAGGTAACACAATCACGCCATTTTCAGGACTCACCACATTTCTGTCAGGGTCAGCTAAAAGAAACACAAGCAGTAAATGTCACCAAAGATTTGAGTAGTTTTTTTTTATTATTTGAAAAAGGTTTCAGACATTGTCTGGCATATTGATAGCCCCCCTACCCGCAAAGTATTCAAGGTATCTCAGCCGGACATCACGGGCACTCAGGGGGGGCAAGCTAGGACGGCCACATTCAAGCGTCGTCAGGGTTGTTTCATTTAGAATTCCGGCCTCAGGCCCAACTGAGCCAGCATAGTTGGCAGAATGCTGCCATAAAAAGTTGTGTAGAATACAGCACGCCAGGATAATATGATTCAGTTTATACTCCGCCATGTGTACGGGTGTAAGAAATAGGCGGGACTGGCTGGCCATGATTCCAAACGTGTTCTCCACCACTCTTCTGGCTCTGGCCAGCCGGTAATTAAAAACCCTCTGGTCCGGGGTGAGGGTCCTCATCGGGAATGGCCGCATAAGATGGTCCCCCAGCGCAAACGCTTCATCTGCAACGAAGACAAATGGGAGTCCTTCCACATTGTCTTCTGGAGGTGTCCAAGTCCAAGCTGCCATTCTGGAGACACCTGTAGAACTCCGTCTGAGCGATGACTCCACCATCGGACATCCGGCCATTCTTCCCCATGTCCACATACAGGAACTCGTAAGTAGCCGACACTAAGCAGATTAGACACAAACATTCTTGGCCAACATCAAGATAACATTTATTTGAGGGAGTTTTTAAAGACCAAAGTATAAGGTACACCTATCAGATCCCCCCCCCCCTCATGGGCCATTTTTAACATTTTAGGGGGGGGAGCTCTTGGACAGGTAACCCTCTCCACTTCATTGAGAGATGAATGCCTAAATAATGGGTATTACTTTGGCCAGCCCCTCCTTAGTTACACTATTGGCAGCCCACTGGACAGGTAAGAAGTGTCATAATACAAAGATATAAATACACATTGTACACATTTGAGCACATTTGGAAATTCTACTATTACCTATCAAGATAATAATAATATACAAAAACTTTAAAAATGTACCATTTGGAAGTATACAGGCAGGCTCTTTCACTACATGCTTTGGGGAATTCATTCATACATCTGACCACAAAAGAGATGGGTATAGTGTGTATGGGTTTGGCAAAGTCAGCAGATAGATGATTGAGGATAGATAGAGAATTGGTATCAGCTGACTTAGCAGTTGGGGGGAGGGAGGGTTCCAAATGTTTTGGGGACCCCCCCAAATAAAAGCCTCTGACACTCTGGCTGAATTTAAAGCACAAATCACATTTTAAAACATTTTAGGGGGTATTTGGGGTAAAGCACTACTATTGAGCTGATAAAATACATTGTTAAGTGAATACACGAGGTGAATATAGGGCCAGGAGACCATGCTGGGAAGGTAAGTGAAGGCAAATGTGTATGAAGGAGAAAAAAAATAATTACATAAAAATCCAACATGCATGAGGACAAAGGGGACATTCACAGCATATTCCAATCATGGTAATTTGGGAATGAGGTAAGAAATACAATATATTATCAAACATTAAATACAATAAAATGTGATGTTAAAGGATAAATCTTACCTTCATATACTCCTTCTGCAGGACCTGGATGATGGCAGAACAGGTCTCTGGGATAATGGTCCCCAGAGCCTGGGGGGAGATGCCTGTCGAGAACTTGAGGTCCTGCAGGCTTCTCCCCGTCGCCAAGTACCACAGGGTGGCGACGAGCCTCTGCTCCGGAGTGATGGCTTGCCTCATGCAGGCATCCTGCCTGCTGATATAGGGGGTCAGCAAAGCCAACAAACGGTGAAATACGGGGTCCGTCATCCGGAGAAAGTTCCTGAAATCATCAGGATTATTCTCACGGATCTCACGGAGCAAAGGCATATGACAGAACTGGTCACGCTGAAGCAACCAATTCTTGGTCCATAAACTCCTCCCCACCCTGTTCATGGACTGGACTTGTGTCAAGGTAAGGACCCCAACACCAAGCCCCCGCACAGCACGAACTCTACGAGGAGTACGTATACGCAACATGGCTAGAAAACGGTCGGCTGCTCAGAACGAAGTAACAGAACGCACTGAAGAACAGCAAGGCCTGTGAAGAGCGACCTGAAAAACAGTAACGAACGAACAAGAACACAATGACAAGAGTCACGCATAACTCGCTGCACGCACTGAAGAGCAGATACAAACCCACAAGCACAAACTGAACAGCAGAAAACAATCTGAAAACCACGAGTCTGAAAAAGCACGAATCGTCTCTCACCAAACTTTTACTAACACGAGATTAGCAAAAGGAGCCCAAAGGGTGCCGCGCTTGGTTCTGAACTGGCCTTTTCTAGTCTCTTCGTACATGGTGTACGTCATCGCGTTCTTGGCGATGGGAAATTCCGACAACTTTGTGCGACCGTGTGTACGCAAAACAAGTTTGAGCCAACATCCGTCAGAAAAAATCCATGGATTTTGTTGTTGGGATGTCCGATCAATGTCCGATCGTGTGTACGGGGCATTAAGCTAAGCCAAGTAATTCTAGTTTATTTAGAGATGTCTGATTAGTTGGTTTGACCTTTCTGATTGTGCTAACAATCTACAGATTTTTTTCAGTAGAAGTTAAGGGGAGATCCTCCAGAAACCCCAAAAAAGAGGGTAGAGGATGTGAACTAGTGACATTTAGAAGACAGTGGGTTAAATTTCACCTTCTAAGTTTTCACTTATAGAGCCTTTCAGGGTAAGATATGTAAACAAAGCATTTGAGTGTGCCTGAGTGGAATCTTCCCAAGTATATCAAGCCATTGGTCATCAGTGATTGCATCAATATTAGTCAACTAGATGATCAGGGCAAGTAAGGTACCTGTCTATCGGTCAGCTCTAAATATGGGTTATTAGTCCTTTCATAATATTGCTCGAACAGACTTCATTAACCAGTTTAAGTTGATTCATTTGAAATTGCAATTCAAAAAACGGCTTCTTCAAATGTAGTGCATGGATTTCTTCCATAACCTTCACCATTACCTCGGGAGTCGGTCAGGTACTGCTTTTCCAGCATGCATGTCTGACAGAAGTCGGCTTCTGTCAGACAGACTGACAAACACACGGGCCGAATGTCGGACGTTTTCTTTTTTAATCGGCCATTGTCTTCTGACATTCGACCTGTGGGTACCCTGCTTTACACTAGGCTAGTTTAAGAATATGCTGGCAACTCACCTCAACAGACTAACTGACAATTAACTGATATGCACCTTGATGATGCAACAAAGAGCAAATGCACTTTATGTGTATTGTGGCGCAACACCCTGAGTTTTGCAGTTGTAGTACCGTGTGCGGGGGTGCCATTGGCAATGTTTTGCAGAAAGTATATATCTAAATATATATATCAGAAGCCATGCTAACATTTGAATACCATACAAACTACATACAGATAGTATCTCTAAAAAGAAGCAATTTGAATCCAGAGCTACAATACTGCAAAGCAACAGTGCAAAAATACATTATATCTGCTTTTCAGTAACATTGTCATTTGTCTTTGGAAGTGCTATCTAGAGTTTCCAGTATATTAGATATGTGAGATTTGACCTGGCCATTGTACAGCTGTCCCATAAAGCACTGTTTACACCTGTAATTGTGGTGTGTTCATGAGGCAGACAGCCTATTGTTGAATGTACAATGAGAGGTTAATACGTTTAGAATAAGGTTAAATAAATGCACACAGCTTTCATTCGTTTTGGCATGGAACGTGTTATTCTTTCCAGTGTGCTGGAAGACTGCAATCGCAGAGATGTGGTTACACATATGTGTCACTGAAGGAAAATAATATGGCAGCCAGTGACACATAAGAATGGAATAAAGGTTCTTTGCAGCAAAACCTGCTAGTGCAGTAGCTACAATTTTTGTGACGCATCAAAATCTGAAAAAGTTCAAACATAGGGCTTGATTTAGTAAAATTGGAGGTGCAAAATCTGGTGCATCTCTGCATAGAGACCAATCAGCTTCCAGGTGTTTTTGTCAAAGCTTAACCACTTTAATACAGCACAATAGCTGAAAAACAGCTACAGCACAACTCTAGTTCTGAGGGTGTCTATTGACCTCCTCCCAGAACCCCGCCCCCTGGGGCATGTGACCGCTGTGTCCTTTGTACACAGATGATCACAGATCATGGTAAAGGGACAATCACAGCAGCATATTACCGTGTGATCAGCTGTGATTGGATACATGTAAACAGACTTGCTTATCGGCAATCCTTTCCTTACGTGCTGTGTCTGTGTAAGGGAAGGAGACCCGATAACGACACGGCTCTCAGCACATTCTTTACACTGATAATCAGGGCACTGATCATAAGTGCCCTGATTATCAGTGCCCATCAGTGTAGCTTATCAGTGCCCATCAGTGCAGCTTATCAATGCAGCCTATCAGTGCCCATCAGTGCCACCTATCAGTGCCCATCAGTGCCACCTATCAGTGCCCATCAGTGCCGCCTCATCAGTGCCTCCTCATCAGTGACCATCAGTGCAGCTTATCAGTGCCCATCAGTGCTGCCTCATCAGTGCCCATCAGTGCAGTCTCATCAGTGCTCATCAGTGAAACTTCAACAATGCCCAGTAGTGCAGCCTCATCATTGCCTCCTCATCAGTGACCATCAGTGCAGCTTGTCGGTGCCCATCAGTGCCGCCTCATCAGTGCAAATCAGTGCAGCCTCAACAATGCCCATCAGTGCAGCTTCAGTAGTACTCATCAGTGCAACCTATTAGTGTCCATCAGTGCAGCCATATCAACGCACATCAGTGAAGAAGAAAAATTACATATTTGCAACATTTTCTAACAGAAACTAGGAAAACGTTTTTTGTTCAAGATTTTCAGTATGTTTTCTTCTGTTTAGTAAAAAAACAAAAAAAACACAGTGGTGATTACGTACCACCAAAAGAAAGCTCTATCCGTCTCAAAAAATTTATAAAAATTTCATATGGGTAAAGTGTTGCATGTCCGTGCAATTGTCATTCAAGTGTGATAGCTAGGGATGAGCCAAACAACCCCCAGTTCAGTTTGCAGCAGAACATGCGAACAGGCAAAAAATTAGTTTGAACACACGAACACCACTGAAGTCTATGGGACATGAACGTGAAAAATCAAAAGTGCTCATTTTAAAGGCTTATGAAAGTTATTGCCATAAAAAGTGTTTGGGGACCCGAGTCCTGCCCCCAGGGGACATTTATCAATGCCAAAAAAAGTGGCTGTTTTTTCAGGAGCAGTGATTTTAATAATGCTTAAAGTGAAACAATAAAAATTAAATATTTCTTTAAATATCGTGCCTGGGGGGGTGTCCTTAGTATGCCTGTAAAGTAGCGCATCTTTCCCATGTTTATAACAGTGCCACAGCAAAATAACATTTCTAAAGGAAAAAATGTCATTCAAAACTGCTCGCGGCTGTAATGTATTGGTGGATAAAGATAAAAATACCAAAAATATTTTTTAAAAAATAGAATGGTTCCCACAGGCCCCCAGACACTATATACTCTGAACAGCAGTATATATACTATATGGCCTGCCCTATATACTTTGCAGAAAATTGGGCCTTAAGTGTTGGAATATTATATCAAGGATTGTAATTACATGCCCCTGTTAAACAGGGGCAGAAAAATTGGGCCTTGGGTGGTGGTGGTGGTGGTGCCACAACACTGTAACACCTCACAGATACTCTTGTTGGGCACAGGAACAGGCCCTGCTGTGAAATATGACTGCCAGTTTCTTGTCCTTCTGTGGCACCCCCCTCTCTCTAGGCTCACATTGATCCCTTCCTCAACCTGAGAACCATCATCGGAGCCTTAAAATCGCTGCGCATCCTCCAGCAGCATATAACCGACACTGTGGTTGAATAATTCTGGGGACTCCTCCGTGCATGATGGTGGGGCTATGGAAGGAGTGACTGTGGAGGACAAGGAGCTAGTGTAATAGGCCACTTTGGCAGCTGCGTTGGAAGGCAAACTACTCTGAGCCTGGGTGACAGAGGATGAGAAGGATGAGGACGGCTTTGTTATTCACTCCACCAACTCTTCTGCATGTTGTGGCTCAATAACAGGGCCAGCAGCAGCAAAACAGGACAAGCTTGTCCCACGGCCACCTGCAGAGGATACACCATGTCCACGATCACCACTGTTGACTGTAGACACAGAGGCTGCTTGCTCTCTTTTAAGCCTGTGAGCATCTGCCTCTCTTTGGTGGCCTTCTGGACATGATGTATTTTTTGTTTTGCCACACCACACTACACTGTATTAGATACTGTGTACACCGCCTGCACTGTATTAGCAACTGTACAACATCTGCACTGTATTGTATACTGTGTACACCACCAGAAGTGTAGTAGAAACTGTACACACTGTATTAGATACTGTGTACACCGCCTGCACTGTATTAGCAACTGTACAACAGCTGCACTGTATTGTATACTGTGTACACCACCAGAAGTGTAGTAGAAACTGTAGACACTGTATTAGATACTGTATACACCGCCTGCACTGTAAAAGCAACTGTTTAACACGGAATGCACTGCAGATATAGGCTACACTGGATGCAGAGTATATATATATATATATATATATATATATATATATATTAATACACCGCCTGAAGTGTATTAGAAACAGTACACCGCAGAATGCACTGTAGATAAAGGCTACACTGGATGCAGAGTATATATATATACATAACTGTATATATATATATATATATATATATATATATATATATATATATATATATCAAATACACTGCCACTAACTGAATAACCTGCCTGCTTAATCTAACTCAAGCTATCTCTCTGTCCACGCCAACAACACTGCACACGGCCGCTCTGTAAGCAGCCTTATATAGTGTGGGGCGTGGACTTAGTCCCCCCAAGCCATGATTGGCCAAAGGCACCTTGCCTTTGGCCAATTATGGCTCTCTCAGCAGAGTGCACTGTGATTGGCCTAAGCATGCAGGTCAGGTGCATGCTTTGGCCAATCATCATACAGCATTGCATTGCGATCTCACAGTGCATTATAGGGCCTTCCACAGCGCTTGAATTTTACGCGAACGTCCCATATGTTCAGTTGGTTTTAGAACAAACGAACACCCGATGGTGGAGTCAAACTTACGTTCGACTTGAACCCTGGGCTCATCCCTAGTGACAGCACTGAAAGCTGAAAATTGGCCTGGGCAGGAAGAGGGTGAAAGTGCCCAGTATTGAAGTGGTTAATTGAATAAGCTGAAGTTAGAAGCTGATTGGCTACCATGGACAGCGGCACCAGATTTTGCACTCCCCGGTTTTAGTATATCAACTCCATAGTGTTACATACATTAAAATTTAGGATATTGTATATAAGACATTTTTTAGTATTATGTAGGAAAATGTTTATATCCAAACAATGATTTTTTTTTTCTTTGCACTGGAGGCATCTTCACTGTTAACATCTATAAGTGATAGATAGCAAACACAAGTGCATCCTAAAGCTGGCCATACATTGGTCAGTTTTTGTTGTTCAATCAGCAGGTTGAATGAAAAAAAACTGACCCGATTCCCCCATCCACACATTCAAAGTTTGTGAGGGAATCCTCCCTGCTTTGTCATTGTATTCCGACAGCGAGGAGACTCCCACACCATCAGAATACAAAGATTAGCACTGCAGTCTATAGCCTGCAGCACCAATCTAGTGGCTTTTTTTCAACAGGTTCCTGCTGAACCAGCTGAATTTCAATCCATATATGGCCAGCTTAAGAGTTACAGAGATGTTAGATGCGGGTTGTCAGGCTTTACACCTCTGAAAGATTTGTTTTTCTTTATCAGCAGTGCACCTATATTCATATGCACAAGAATGAAAGTGATTGTAAAGGATTTTTTTTTTTTTCTAAAAAACTTACCTCTTCTGTGGAATGGTTTTGCACAGAGCAGAAACTTTGTAAAAAAGCGTAAAATCCTAAAATGTATAAATGAAGGTCCATTCAGCATTTGTTATTGCAGTAGCTATATACTGTATATGTTTCACACACATTTTACAGTAATCGCTCATTTTATTTTATTTTATTGATTCTGGGCCGCATTGTCACTTTATTTAAATTTGAAGGTTCTATAATAATTTTTTACAAATTATTTACACTTTTTGCAAATATTGAGCTTTTTTCAGCATGGTCTCTATTAAACTGACTATCTGTTCCTTCTTTTCCAGGGTATCCTGCTGATGGTCTTGGCTCCTCCTTTCCTCCCTGTGCCCCCAAAGCAAGCCACTTGCTATGGGGGCACTCCTGCAGGCTCAATCTCGAGCAGCATTGTGTGTATCTATTGACACACACACACACACAATGCAGCTCAGCCCCTTTCCACAGCTCTCTGCTCACAGGATTTGATTGACAGCAGCTGGTATCTATCGCTCTCACTGCTGCAGAGTCTCCTATGGGAATAGGTGAGAGAAGAGCAGCACTGCTGCAGACAGGCACAGCGCTGGATCGGGATCACACTCAGGTAAGTATTTAAATGGGGGCTTTTTTTACCTTAATGCAGAGAACCTTTACAACCCCTTATCTACAGTAAATCTAATGTCTCTCAATGTTATTTTCTGATCCTTAAACATGATGAGTATCTAAAACCATTGTGCAGAACAGTCAGAAAATAAAAGGTGTCATTCATTTGTACAGGAACACCTCTGATCCAGGGTAGGATTTCCTATAATAGTAAATGATATTATACAGTACACGAAACTAGATTTTCTGAAATAGTGGGATCATAAATCTTTACCTCTTGTCTTGGCTTATATACAAAATGTACTTTTAATTTAGGCCACCAAAAGTAATATAAAAAAGATTAGCGAGCTTAATGCACATAAGCCAACCTTTTAGTGCTGAGAGGTTAAAGGACATATGTTGGTACTGGGTGCTTAGGGGCTATATGACCTGGGAACTATTTACTAAGTGGTTAGAACACATGTACTGGGAACAAGGTACTTAGGGTTCAATACATATGGGCTAAAGCCTAGTACACACGGGCCAAATGTCGGCCTGCATAGGCTGGTTTAATAGAAACCGGCCAACATTCGGCCCATGTTTATGGCAGCCAGTCCGACAGAAGCTCATGACTGAAAAAGGTCTACCGACTGGCTCCCAGTCAGCCAATGGCAGTGACAATGAGTGTTCTGGCGGGGGGGTGTCCCTCTGTCAGAACATAATAGCACAGTAGAGGAGATCGCTGTACTAACATTGAATTGTTAGTACAGTGGCTCCGACCCGAGCTGGGGTTGAACAAAAGAGAACTAGTGGTGTGTACGAGGCTTAAGGAGTTAATGCTCATTTTTTGATTGAAAATGTATACTTTATTTTGCAAGAAAATATACAAAAAACAAATACTTAAACAGGGTACATTTAGTACTGCGATGCAGCGCATAAATACACTACATAACAGTACATTGCCAAGCATACAAATAAATTACATTCATCCTGCCGTATGATGCATAATGTGTTGTGCAGAGTAATAATACCCCGAAACATCACATCATGCATGACGCCGCATTACCCTGAAACCAGTACTTCAAAACCATTTCACAAAAAATCCGGTCATACAGTCAAATAACATTCAAATGGGCAACGGGTGTGATGGGGGGGGTGGAGAAGGTGGGGTAGGGGAGGGAGTAAAAGAGTTCACAGGCCCGAAGCTTTATTTGAACTGCCAAAGGATACACGGGTGGGAGGGGGGGGGGGGAATGGGGAAATCTTCAGACCTCCTCTTCCTCCTTGAAGTCCATCAAGTGATAGTCTCTGAGCAGACTGTGAACCAGTCTGCGGCAGTCCTCGATGGACATCCTCTCCCGCTGGTGGATGAGGCGCTTTCTGGCGCACCATAAAGCGTCCTTAAAGCAGCACAGCACCCGCCAGGCACCGTCAATGTCCTCCTGTGAATGAGTTCCACAGAAGAGTCCGTTCAACACACCAAAGTGTGTGATAGCAGTCTGTGGCACAAAGTCTTTGATTTCCGGTTCCAAGGCCCTCAACAGGTCCTGTGCAAAGGGACACTCCCAGAAAACATGCAGAGCAGTTTCCTCCTGGGTGATGCAAAAGGGGCAGTGCCTGTATCTGCACAGGTTTCTGGCATGCATGAATGTCCTGAGTGGCAACCCCCCCTGGATTGCCATCCATGCCAGATCTTTGTGCCTGTTGGTGAGTCTCTTTGAAGAAACATTCCTCCAGACCACTTTAGAAGTGGCTGAAGGGAGGCCTGGAACAGACTCAACAATGTCCGATGCTCTGATCAACTTGTGGATAGTTTTTGGCTTCCACAAGTCGGGCTTCACTCCATGTAGCCCCAGCTCCTTAATAAACTTGAAGGTGTCCAAGTAGTACCAAGGCGTGTCCCAGTTGTAGGGGATGGAGCTGTCCCATTTGTCCCATCCAAGGGTCCTCCAAAGAGGCAGGAGGAAAAAACGGGACATGGAGTTACCGCCAGAGTCCACAGTTCTGTCAACCAATGTCCTGCGGATGCAGTTACAAGCAAAGCACACCCTCAGTAAGGTAGCGATATCGGGCACGCCCTTACCGCCCTTGAGGGGTTCCTTGAACATAACCGCCCGCTTCACTCTGTCCATTTTGGAGCTCCAGATGAAGTGAAACACCGCCCTGGTGATGGCCTTACAGGTGTTGACCCGAGAGGGCCAGGCCTGGGCGAGGTACTGCAACACAGGGAGGATCTCGCTGCGGCGTACCAGTGTTTTGCCTTCGATGGTGAGTTCTCTGAGGCTCCAAAGTCCAAACTTCTGTCGCATCTTTGACAGTCTTTCCTCCCAGGACTTCAGGGCTGCGCCCTCAGCTCCAAACCAGAACCCAAGGATTTTGATGAAGTCCGTCTTGACGCTGAAAGGAATTGGTGCAGAAGAAGGCAGGAACCACTTTCCGAAGAGCATGACTTCTGACTTCCCGCAGTTGACCTTTGCCCCTGAAGCTTGGCCGAAGTCCTCACAGGTCTGGGCGAGTGTGTCGATGGAGCGCCGATCAGCACAGAACACCGTCACGTCGTCCATGTAGAGTGAGCACTTGACCTCCCATCTGTCCGGTCCTGGTGCGGTGATCCCTCTGATCTCTGGGTTCCGTCTGATGCTTCGGGCGAAGAGCTCTATACAACAAACAAAAAGCAGAGGTGAGAGAGGGCAGCCTTGTCTGACCCCAGACAAAATTGGGAAGGGGTCAGTTTTCCAGCCATTTACCAGCACCAAACTAGAAATGTCAGTGTACATTACATTTACATACGAACAAAACATTTCCCCAAGACCAAACCTGTGCAGAGCTCTGCACATAAACTCGTGGGAGACACGGTCAAAGGCCTTCTCCTGGTCAAGACTGACCAGGGCCGCGTGCACACGGCGGCCATGAATGTACTGGACCGTGTCCCGGACAAGCGCAAGGCTGTCCGCAATCCTGCGACCAGGAATGCCGCAAGTCTGATCCGGGTGGATGATCTGTCCGATGACAGACTTCAGCCTGTTGGCCAGGACTTTGGCGAGGATTTTGTAGTCCACGTTCAGAAGAGAGATCGGATGCCAATTTTTAACATCCGATCTCTCCCCCTTCCGCTTATACAAAATCGTGATCATCCCCTCCCTCAGTGACGGAGGCATTCTGCCCTCCACCACCATCTCCTCGTACAGCTCGAGCAGGTCCGGGCTCACGAGATCCCACAGTGCTACATAGAGCTCAACTGGGAGAGCATCGCAGCCCGGGGTCCTGCCCCGCCTAAAGGATTTGGCGGCAGAGTGCAGCTCCTCCAGCACCAAGGGGGCGTTGACGGTTGATGAACCTGCAGGATCAATTTGGTTAGAGATACCTGACAGGAACCTGTCGGCCGCCTGTGTGTCCATTTCTTTCGGGGAGTAGAGGTTGGTGTAGTAGTCGCTGACCACTTGCATCACAGCCTTCTTCCCCTTCTGGAGTGTTCCGGTCTCGTCACGCAGCTCTGACAAGGGTGTGTGTCCTGAGTGAAGTTTCCTGAAAAAGAAAGAATTACACTTCTCACCTTTCTCAAGATTCTCCACCTTGGCACGGAAGACAATGTGCCTGGATTCTTCCTCGAAGTGTCCTTTCAGGCTCTTCTTGGTGTCCTCCAGGTCCTGCCTAACGTCCCAGCCGCAGTGATGAAGGTCCTGCAGGGACTGCAACTGACGCTGCAGTCTCCTGAGTTCCCTCCTCCTGGCGCACACACGCTGGCGTCCCTTGCCTGAAAGAAGCTACGCAGCTTAACCTTCACAAACTCCCACCAGTCACTTACCCTTCCGAAGAATCTCTTTTCCTCCGTCCAGGTGGCATAGGCCTCCCGGAGTTCCCCCATCAGTTCCTCGTTTTCCAGCAGGGTGCTATTCAGCTTCCAGGAACCCGGTCCGCGGGCAAAGCCCTCGCCCAGGTCACCCCGAAAGTGAATAGCCCTGTGGTCAGAGAAAAAGCAGGGGACCATGGAGAACTCACGATGCTTGACTGTTCTTGAAGTGAGCACGAAGTCAATCCTGGAACGTACAGATCCATCGGGTCGGCATCACGAATAGTTCACGGTCCCTTTCCCTATGGATCCCACAGCGTCCTGCAAGGAGGCCTCCGAGATCATCTCCTTGAGCAGCCTAGAAGTAGCATCAAGTTTTGCGTATATGCTGGAGCTGCGCCCATCCTCCTCGATCGGACAGTTAAAATCACCGCCGATCACTACTGTTCTGGTGGTGACGAGTTGGGTCCGCAGGGTCTGGAAAAGTTCCAGCCGCGCATTCTTGTCTGGGGGGGCGTACACGTTGATGAGCCTAACTGGCTCTTCCACCCACGAGCCGTCTATGACCAAAAGACGGCCACAGACTAGCTCATGGATAGAGTCAACCGTGAAACGCCCACCCCTGACCAGAATGGCTACGCCTGCAGACTTGCAATCGCCACCCCCGGACCAGTAGGAGGGACCAAGGGTCCACTGGGAGGACAGATGAGTGTACCTCCTCAAGGGGGGAAGGGCGCACTCCTGAAGCATGTAGACATCACTCTGCTGACTTGAAAGAAAGGTCAGGAACGCTTGCCTTCAAGATGTATCCTTGATACTCCTCACATTAATGGAAAAGATTGAGATCTCAGCCATAATGAAAAAGGGTATGAGGGTCTAGTTAACAAGGGTCCGAACTTACCTCCCCGGAGGGGGGGGGGGTGGTTCTTCCGTTGCGTCTTCTGCCTGTCCTGTGTCCTGGGCCAGGCCCAGCTCCTCAAGGACAGACTCCATCATCTGCTGGCTGATGTGGACGTTGGGGGGGAGGTCATGCTCAGGGTCGACCACAATCTCCTCCCCTTCCTCCTCCTCTCCTGCAGACTCTAGGTCCTCCACTACTTGCTCGGGTCCATCGCTGTCGCGTTGGACCCCGTTGGGCCGTTTGGTGGAGGTGGCAGGTTCCTCCGCTGTTGGGCTCTCTGGCTTACGTTTCCGGCTTCCTCTTGGGCCACTGGTGGGGGTGGAGGGGGGTGGGAGGGTGGGGAAGTCCTCCAGGGAGGACAGGTTGGGGGGGGAAGGGGTGGGGAGGGGCTCCTCCGGCACAGAGGGGGTGGGTGGGGGTGTGCTGGAGGTAGGGGATGGGGCAGGGGCAGGGGTAGGGGCAGGAGGGGCGGGGGTGGACTTACCCTTGGCCTTTCGAGGTTCTTTCGGTTTTTCTGGCAGCTTCCTCCCGGATGGCTTACCCTGGCTTACAGCTCCAGCGTAGGTCCGGGTTCTCTGGGGGCAGTGTCTGAAGACATGCTCTGCCAATCCGCAAAGGTTACAGGCTTTGGACCTCGGACAGTCCTTGGTCTCGTGGCCTGTCACCCTACAGAACTTGCAAGCAAGTTCTGTACAATCCTTCCCTATGTGTCCCGGCTGCCCACACTTGTTACAGTTGTAGGGTATGCCGGGGTAGAAGAGGATTCCTGCGGAGGATCCCAGGGAGAAGAAAGGCTGCAGGTGCTGGATGTCCCCCGAAGGGTCTTTCCTCAGTTTGCAGAGCACAGACCACTTACCTATCCAGAAGCCATTGGCATCGAAGATTTGGATCGGGTCCTTCACCACGGTGCAGAACCTCTGGAGGTAGGTGGCTATGTCCTTTCCACTGGTATGGGGGTTCCTCATGGCCACTGTCACCCGCTTTTCGTCCCGTGTTATGGGGCAGTTCGCAGTGAACTTCCGGAAAGGGGATTCAGGGCCACTGGTCTTCACCATCTCCCAGTATCTTCTGCAGACCTGAAACGACACAAAAGTTATAAAGAATATACCTTTTGTGAAGGCCTGCACAGAAAGCGTCTCCGCTTTGCTGAACCCCTGTTCCAGGATCATCTTCTTTCCGAAGATCTCCGGGGTCATGTCGGGGACTCTTCCGTCCACCTCCTTCAGCTGCAGCACGACCGTCTGCTTCATCCATGGCTCCAAAGCTGGGAGCCCGTCTGCAGGCTGGTCTGGCTTGGCTGGTCCTGGTCGGCTGGTGCCGGCCGGGGTAGGGGCCGGGGCTGAGGCAGCGGCATTCCCGGGCTTGGAGGAAGTGACTGGAACGGGGTTCTTCTTCTCTTTTCCGGTCTTCTTTTCGCTCTTCCCCATCGTCAAGGATTTGGATGTCGCTTCAGATGTTTCTTAGGCGGCTTCCTCCTGGTTCCTCGACGTCTTCGCTCTTTTTCGTAGCCTTTAAAAAGGCTCTAGCATCTACTGCCCGGAGGTAGTAATGCGGAGTGGGGGAGGAGGGAAGACCGCAATCTCGTTCCCTGTGGGGGCTAAGCCTCTAACCCAATAGCAGCAAGTAGGTGAAGCTGAATTTAATCAACGATCCTACCAGGCCGAGCAGAGGGTACCCCACAAGGACCAATTAGCTTGGATAGATGCAAGTGGTTCTCAACGTCCTAGCTGTGAAGCAGAGACACCCCTAAGGGCTAAAGTCGATACTACACTTGATCTTAGCCAAAAGGCCGAGAAGCGAAGGAGTTAATGCTCATTTTTTGATTGAAAAATGTATACTTTATTTTGCAAGAAAATATACAAAAAAACAAATACTTTAAACAGGGTACATCCAATCTGTACTGCGACGCAGCACATAAATACACTACATTACAATACATCACCAAGCATACCAATAAATTACATTCATCCTGCGGTATGATGCCTAATGTGTTGTGCAGAGTAGTAATACCCCGAAACATCACATCATGCATGACGCCGCATTACCCTGAAAGCAGTACTTAAAAACATTTCACAAAAAGTCCAGTCATATAGTCAAATAACATTCAAATGGGCAACGGGTGTGATGGGGGGGGTGGAGAAGGTGGGGCAGGGGAGGGAGTAAAGAGTTCACAGGCCCGAAGCTTTATTTGAACTGCCAAAGGATACACGGGGGAGAGGGGGGGAGGAATGGGGAAATCTTCAGACCTCCTCTTCCTCCTTGAAGTCCATCAGGTGATAGTCTCTGAGCAGACTGTGAACCAGTCTGCGACAGTCCTCGATGGACATCCTCTCCCGCTGGTGGATGAGGCGCTTTCTGGCGCACCATAAAGCGTCCTTAAAGCAACACAGCACCCGCCAGGCACCGTCAATGTCCTCCTGTGAATGAGTTCCACAGAAGAGTCCGTTCAACACACCAAAGTGTGTGATTGCAGTCTGTGGTACAAAGTCTTTGAGTTCAGGTTCCAGGGCCCTCAACAGGTCCTGTGCAAAGGGGCACTCCCAGAAAACATGCAGAGCAGTTTCCTCCTGGATGATGCAAAAGGGGCAGTGCCTGTATCTACACAGGTTTCTGGCATGCATAAATGTCCTGAGTGGCAGCCCCCCTTGGATTGCCATCCATGCCAGATCTTTGTGCCTGTTGGTGAGTCTCTTTGAAGAAACATTCCTCCAGACCACTTTACAAGTGGCTGAAGGGAGGCCTGGAACAGTCTCAACAATGTCCGATGCTCTGATCAACTTGTGGATAGTTTTTGGCTTCCACAAGTCGGGCTTCACTCCATGTAGCCCCAGCTCCTTAATAAACTTGAAGGTGTCCAAGTAGTACCAAGGCGTGTCCCAGTTGTAGGGGATGGAGCTGTCCCATTTGTCCCATCCAAGGGTCCTCCAAAGAGGCAGGAGGAAAAAACGGGACATAGAGTTACCACCAGAGTCCACAGTTCTGTCCACCAATGTCCTGCGGATGCAGTTACAAGCAAAGCACACCCTCAATAGTGTAGCGATGTCGGGCACGCCCTTACCGCCCTTGAGGGGTTCCTTGAACATAACCGCCCGCTTCACTCTGTCCATTTTGGAGCTCCAGATGAAGTGAAACACCGCCCTGGTGATGGCCTTACAGGTGTTGACCCGAGGGGGCCAGGCCTGGGCGAGGTACTGCAACACAGGGAGGATCTCGCTGCGGAGTACCAGTGTTTTGCCTTCGATGGTGAGTTCTCTGAGGCTCCAAAGTCCAAACTTCTGTCGCATCTTTGACAGTCTTTCTTCCCAGGACTTCAGGGCTGCGCCCTCAGCTCCAAACCAGACCCCAAGGATTTTGATGAAGTCCGTCTTGACGCTGAAAGGAATTGGTGCAGAAGAAGGCAGGAACCACTTTCCGAAGAGCATGACTTCCGACTTCCCGCAGTTGACCTTTGCCCCTGAAGCTTGGCCGAAGTCCTCACAGGTCTGGGCGAGTGTGTCGATGGAGCGCCGATCAGCACAGAACACCGTCACGTCGTCCATGTAGAGTGAGCACTTGACCTCCCGTCTGTCCGGTCCTGGTGCGGTGATCCCTCTGATCTCTGGGTTCCGTCTGATGCTTCGGGCGAAGAGCTCTATACAACAAACAAAAAGCAGAGGTGAGAGAGGGCAGCCTTGTCTGACCCCAGACAGGATTGGAAAGGGGTCAGTTTTCCAGCCATTTACCAGCACCAAACTAGAAATGTCAGTGTACATTACATTCACATACGAACAAAACATTTCCCCAAGACCAAACCTGCGCAGAGCTCTGCACATAAACTCGTGGGAGACACGGTCAAAGGCCTTCTCCTGGTCAAGACTGACCAGGGCCGCGTGCACACGGCGGCCATGAATGTACTGGACCGTGTCCCGGACAAGCGCAAGGCTGTCCGCAATCCTGCGACCAGGAATGCCGCAAGTCTGGTCCGGGTGGATGATCTGTCCGATGACAGACTTCAGCCTGTTGGCCAGGACCTTGGCGAGGATTTTGTAGTCCACGTTCAGCAGAGAGATCGGACGCCAATTTTTAAGATCCGATCTCTCCCCCTTCCGCTTATACAAAATCGTGATCATCCCCTCTCTCAGTGACGGAGGCATTCTGCCCTCCACCACCATCTCCTCGTACAGCTCGAGCAGGTCCGGGCCCACGAGATCCCACAGTGCTACATAGAGTTCAACTGGGAGACCATCGCAGCCCGGGGTCTTGCCTCGCCTAAAGGATTTAGCGGCAGAGTGCAGCTCCTCCAGCACCAAGGGGGCGTTGACGGTTGATGAACCTGCAGGATCAATTTGGTTAGAGATACCTGACAGGAACCTGTCGGCCGCCTGTGTGTCCGTTTCTTTCGGGGAGTAGAGGTTGGTGTAGTAGTCGCTGACCACTTTCATCACAGCCTTCTTCCCCTTCTGGAGTGTTCCGGTCTCGTCGCGTAACTCTGACAAGGGTGTGTGTCCTGAGTGGAGTTTCCTGAAAAAGAAAGAATTACACTTCTCACCTTTCTCAAGATTCTCCACCTTGGCACGGAAGACAATGTGCCTGGATTCTTCCTCGAAGTGTCCTTTCAGGCTCCTCTTGGTGTCCTCCAGGTCCTGCCTAACGTCCCAGCCACAGTGCTGAAGGTCCTGCAGGGACTGCAACTGACGCTGCAGTCTCCTGAGTTCCCTCCTCCTGGCACACACACGCTGGCGTCCCCTTGCCTGAAAGAAGCTACGCAGCTTAACCTTCACAAACTCCCACCAGTCACTTACCCTTCCGAAGAATCTCTTTTCCTCCGTCCAGGTGGCATAGGCTTCTCGGAGTTCCCCCATCAATTCCTCGTTTTCCAGCAGGGTGCTATTCAGCTTCCAGGAACCCGGTCCGCGGGCAAAGCCCTCGCCCAGGTCCCCCCGAAAGTGAATAGCCCTGTGGTCAGAGAAAAAGCAGGGGACCATGGAGAACTCACGATGCTTGACTGTTCTTGAAGTGAGCACGAAGTCAATCCTGGAACGCACAGATCCATCGGGTCGGCACCACGAATAGTTCACGGTCCCTTTCCCTATGGATCCCACGGCGTCCTGCAAGGAGGCCTCCGAGATCATCTCCTTGAGCAGCCTAGAAGTAGCATCAAGTTTTGCGTATATGCTGGAGCTGCGCCCATCCTCCTCGATCGGACAGTTAAAATCACCGCCGATCACTACTGTTCTGGTGGTGACGAGTTGGGTCCGCAGGGTCTGGAAGAGTTCCAGCCGCGCATTCTTGTCTGGGGGGGCGTACACGTTGATGAGCCTAACTGGCTCTTCCACCCACGAGCCGTCTATGACCAAAAGACGGCCACAGACTAGCTCATGGATAGAGTCAACCGTGAAACGCCCACCCCTGACCAGAATGGCTACGCCTGCAGACTTGCAATCGCCACCCCCGGACCAGTAGGAGGGACCAAGGGTCCACTGGGAGGACAGATGAGTGTACCTCCTCAAGGGAGGAAGGGCGCACTCCTGAAGCATGTAGACATCACTCTGCTGACTTGAAAGAAAGGTCAGGACCGCTTGCCTTCTAGATGTATCCTTGATACTCCTCACATTAATGGAAAAGATTGAGATCTCAGCCATAATGAAAAAGGGTATGAGGGTCTAGTTAACAAGGGTCCGAACTTACCTCCCCGGAGGGGGGGGGTGGCTCTTCCGTTGCGTCTTCTGCCTGTCCTGTGTCCTGGGCCAGGCCCAGCTCCTCAAGGACAGACTCCATCATCTGCTGGCTGATGTGGACGTTGGGGGGGAGGTCATGCTCAGGGTCGACCACGATCTCCTCCCCTTCCTCCTCCTCTCCTGCAGACTCTAGGTCCTCCACTACTTGCTTGGGTCCCTCGCTGTCGCGTTGGACCCCGTTGGGCCGTTTGGTGGAGGTGGCGGGTTCCTCAGCTGTTGGGCTCTCTGGCTTACGTTTCCGGCTTCCTCTTGGGCCACTGGTGGGGGTGGAGGGGGGTGGGAGGGTGGGGAAGTCCTCCAGGGAGGACAGGTTGGGGGGGGAAGGGGTGGGGAGGGGCTCCTCCGGCACAGAGGGGGTGGGAGGGGGTGTGCTGGAGGTAGGGGATGGGGCAGGAGGGGCAGGGGCAGGTGGGGCGGGGGTGGACTTACCTTTGGCCTTTCGAGGTTCTTTTGGTTTTTCTGGCAGCTTTCTCCCGGATGGCTTACCCTGGCTTACGGCTCCAGCGTAGGTCCGGGTCCTCTGGGGGCAGTGTCTGAAGACATGCTCTGCCAATCCGCAAAGGTTGCAGGCTTTAGACCTCGGACAGTCCTTGGTCTCGTGGCCTGTCACCCTACAGAACTTGCAAGCTAGTTCTGTGCAATCCTTCCCTATGTGTCCCGGCTGCCCACACTTGTTACAGTTGTAGGGTATGCCGGGGTAGAAGAGGATTCCTGCGGAGGATCCCAGGGAGAAGAAAGGCTGCAGGTGCTGGATGTCCCCCGAAGGGTCTTTCCTCAGTTTGCAGAGCACAGACCACTTACCTATCCAGAAGCCGTTCGCATCGAAGATTTGGATCGGGTCCTTCACCACGGTGCAGAACCTCTGGAGGTAGGTGGCTATGTCCTTTCCACTGGTATGGGGGTTCCTCATGGCCACTGTCACCCGCCTTTCGTCCCGAGTTATGGGGCAGTTCGCAGTGAACTTACGGAAAGGGGATTCAGGGCCACTGGTCTTCACCATCTCCCAGTACCTTCTGCAGACCTGGAATGACACAAAAGTTATAAAGAATATACCTCTTGTGAAGGCCTGCACCGAAAGCGTTTCCGCTTTGCTGAACCCCTGTTCCAGGATCATCTTCTTTCCAAAGATCTCCGGGGTCATGTCGGGGACTCTTCCGTCCACCTCCTTCAGCTGCAGCACGACCGTCTGCTTCATCCATGGCTCCAAAGCTGGGAGCCCGTCTGCAGGCTGGTCTGGCTTGGCTGGTCCCGGTCGGCTGGTGCCGGCCGGGGTAGGGGCGGGGGTTGAGGCAGCGGCATTCCCGGGCTTGGAGGAAGTGGCTGGAACGGGGTTCTTCTTCTCTTTTCCGGTCTTTTTTTCGCTCTTCCCCATCGTCAAGGATTTGGATGTCGCTTCAGATGTTTCTTAGGCGGCTTCCTTCTGGTTCCCCGACGTCTTCGCTCTTTTTCGTAGCCTTTAAAAAGGCTCTAGCATCTACTGCCCGGAGGTAGTAATGCGGAGTGGGGGAGGAGGGAAGACCGCAATCTCGTTCCCTGTGGGGGCTAAGCCTCTAACCCAATAGCAGCAAGTAGGTGAAGCTGAATTTAATCAACGATCCTACCAGGCCGAGCAGAGGGTACCCCACAAGGACCAATTAGCTTGGATAGATACAAGTGGTTCTCAACGTCCTAGCTGTGAAGCAGAGACACCCCTAAGGGCTAAAGTCGATACTACACTTGATCTTAGCCAAAAGGCCGAGAAGCGAAGGAGTTAATGCTCATACACCGATTACAGGTCACTGCGAGGACAATGCACACACACACTGCAAACTCATCATTAAGAGGTTAATGCACATGCTCATGAAGCTGATCACTGAGAGGTAAATGCACATACACTGAAGACAAGTTGCTGAGGAGTCAAGTAAGATGGCTTCCACAGGATGAGTGGGGAAAGAAAACAGCAAAGAGATCATAATGTGTCTTACATATACACATACAGTCCTGCACTTTCTGCTTCTACAGAGAGGGTTGTTGGATAAGAAATTTGTATTGTAAAAAAGTGGGGACTGCACAGTAAGGGTACATTCCCCTTATAGCTGGCCATAAATCACTAATATATTTTCAAACTAATGTTTGTAAGATCATTTGTAGTAAAATACTCAGTACATTCAATGACTGTTTGAGAAAATTTTCCAATCAGCTCCTTTGAATTGTTTTATTTTTTTTTTGCTGTCTGCATCCTATTGGAAACATACAGAAAATGAGGGAAAAAAAAACAAAATGAAGGAAAATCCTTGATTAGACACTTGTCAACTGAACTTATTTGAAAGATTACCCCTCACCTCCTGTATTTCATGACATATAAAGTGTAATACAAGTGAAACATTTTGTTTATTGAGATATACAGTATCTCACAAAAGTGAGTACACCGTCACATTTTTGTAAATATTTTATTATATCTTTTTATGTGACAACACTGAAGGAATGAAACTTTGCTACAATGTAAAGTAGTGAGTGTACAGCTTGTATAACAGTGTAAATTTGCTGTTCCCTCAAAATAACTCTACACACAGCCATTAATGTCAAAACCGCTGGCAACAAATGTGAGTACACCCCTAATTGAAAATGTCCAAAGTGGGCCCAAAGTGTCAATATTTTGTGTGGCCACTATTATTTTCCAGCACTGCCTTAACCCTCTTGGGCATGTAGTTCACCAGAGCTTCACAGGCTGCCACTGGAGTCCTCTTATACTCCTCCATGACAACATCACAGAGCTGGTGGATGTTAGAGACCTTGCGCTCCTCCACCTTCCGCTTGAGGATGCCCCACAGATGCTCAATAGGGTTTAGGTCTGAAGACATTCTTGGCCAGTCCATCACCTTTACCCTCAGCTTCTTTAGCAAGGCAGTGTTTATCTTGGAGGTGTGTTTGGGGTCATTATGATGTTGGAATATTGCCCTGTGGCCGAGTCTCTGAAGGGAGGAGACCATGCTCTGCTTCAGTATGTCACAGTATATGTTGGCATTCATGGTTCCCTCAATGAACTGTAGCTCCCCAGTACCAGCAGCACTCATGCAGACACACTTGTCTTTGTACTCCTCACCTGGTTGCCACCACACATGCTTGACACCATCTGAACCAAATAAGTTTATCTTGGTCTCATCAGACCACAGGACATGGTTCCAGTAATCCATGTCCTTAGTCTGCTTGTCTTCAGCAAACTGTGGGCTTTCTTGTGCATCATCTTTAGAAGAGGCTTCCTTCTGGGATGACAGCCATGTAGACCAATGTGATGCAGTGTGCGGCGTATGGTCTGAGCACTGACAGGCTGACCCCCCCACCCCTTGAACCTCTGCACCAATGCTGGCAGCACTCATATGTCTATTTCCCAAAGACAACCTCTGGATATGATGCTGAGTAAGTGCACTTAACTTCTTTGGTCGACCATGGCGAGGCCTGTTCTGAGTGGAACCTGTCCCGTTAAACCGCCGTATGGTCTTGACCACCGTGCTACAGCTCAGTTTCAGGGTCTTGGCAATCTTCTTATAGCCTAGGCCATCTTTATGTAGAGCAACAATTCTTTTTATCAGATCCTCAGAGAGCTCTTTGCCATGAGGTGCCATGTTGAACTTCCATTGACCAGTATGAGGTTATGAGAGCAATAACACCAAATTTAACACACCTGCTCCCCATTCACACCTGAGTCCTTGTAATACTAACGAGTCACATGACACTGGGGACGGAAAAGGGCTAATTGGGCCCAATTTTTTACGTTTTTACTTAGGGGTGTACTCACTTTTGTTGCCAGCGGTTTAGACATTAATGTCTGTGTGTTGAGTTATTTTGAGGAAACAGAAAATTTACACTGATATACAAGCTGTACACTCACTACTTTACATTGTAGCAAAGTGTAATTTCTCCAGTGTTGTCACATGAAAAGTTATAATAAAATATTTACAAAAATGGGAGGGGTGTACTCACTTTTGTGAGATATTGTATGTTACAAAGTGATATTGTTAATAAGCACTTGTTCTTAATTATCTTAATTTCTGTTGAAATGGAAAACAAATGCACATGTTCTAAATATAATTATGAGGGTGTTCTACTTGGGTGTATGAAGATTAATAATGCCACAAATACAACATATAAAAAAGTAAAAAGCAATAATTAAATTAGGTTGGACAAATCAGACAGATATAAAGTAGTTAGTGCTGTAAATCAACTTGAAAATTATGTTTGAAAATGCTAGCATACATTATATTTATTCTAAAAGTACCAATGGGACAGAATAACTAAACTTGTGTGAGTAATTTTTCATTTGTGTGATTTTATTGTTACAAATTGTTCATGAATGTAAAAGGTATTAAGTCTGAGCCTATCCTATATGATTAAAACATTTAGCAAGAACAATCATACATCAAGAGTTATTTGTGAAGTATTTAGGCATGGTAAAAGAGATCCAACTACTTTTAGCTGATTAGTTGTTATGGCAACGGCCGAAGCCAGACATAGCGGGGCATGGCTAGGACGTCACACGTCATAAACTCAGCCTCGCTGTACCCATAATCTCAGACTTACTGTGCCCATAATCGCAGCCTCACAGTGCCCATAATCGCAGCCTTATGCCCCGTACACACGGTTGGATTTTCCGATGGAAAATGTCCGATCGGAGCATGTTGTCGGACATTCCGACCATGTGTGTGCTCCATTGGACATTTTCCATCAGATTTTCTGACAGACAAAGTTTGAGAGCAGGCTATAAAATTTTCCGCCAACAAAATCCAATCGCGTCAATTCCGACCGTGTGTGGCCTGTTCCGACGCACAAAGTGCCACGCATGCTCAGAAGAAATTCCGAGATGGAACAGCTCGGTCGGGTAAACTTAGCGTTCGCAATGGATACATCACTTTCGTCACGGTGCTATGTCAAAAATGGTTTAATACAGCGCACTCTCTTTTTCTTTATAATGTGAGAAGAATGAAGTAGTTTGCTGCTCATATTCACACAGACTTCTCACAAACTTCTTTCTTTATTATTTATCGGGACTCCCTCAATATATTTGGATTTGTCACATCAGACAAAATTAATTGTGGGTTTTTGTTTTTTTATTTTTTTTAAAGCTGTTTTGTTTTTTTTTTATTTAGGTTTGTATTTTTTTCAAGGCTGATCTTTGTTCTATTTTATTTTTAGTTTTACTCCATAATATTTCTGTGTGTGTGTTTTGTGTGTCAAGTTACCACAACACCATTGATATCTTATATTATTTCATCTCAAGGAGATTGTTTGGTGTTGGTGTCCCTTGTTAATTTCACATTGTATATTAGAAATGTACCTGAATCCTCACAAACAAACTGTCCTTTTTGAAGGAAAAAACACATAGGAGAGTATAATTGAAACAAAAATTCCTTTATTAAGGGCTCAGAACCAAACAAAGAGGGAGGCAACACTGGAGAAACAGCTGAAATTAGCGAAGCCTTGGACCCCCAGGGCAGACATCAATTCTTTACCAGCAAAATTCTTGGCCTGAGGAGTCCATATCTAAGGGAGTGCAGTCTGGTCCCGAAGTCCCAGAGATCCGGAAAGCAGCAGATGACATCTGTGTCCCCAGGCTGTGGTACTACAAGAGGCTGCATCTTTTGCCAGACCATACTGGACCCAGGGTCATCACTTTCTGGTCTTCTTTCCACGCTTCCTTCCTGGCTGTGGCTCAGGTGTTGGAGATGTGGCAGGAGGAGGAGTAGGACCTGGAGGAGGAGGAGGACTAGTAGGACCTGGAGGAGGAGGAGGAGGAGTAGGGCCTGGAGGAGGAGGAGTAGTAGGACCTGGAGGAGGAGGAGGACCATGTGTGAGGTCACAAATGTGGGTAGCAAATGTTATTTGGCCCCTCAACTCCTTATTGAGAGTTTCCAACATTAAGGACTCACACATGAGTTGTTGGCCCTCCTCCATCTGCCTCATTTTGCAGGCAGTTATGCAAGCAAAGTCCTCCTCCACAGTGTGGGGGGTTCTCAGGGCCTCTGTAGCCTTCAAAAAGAGGCCTATGGCAGCCTCCTCCAGGGTACTCCTCTTCTTCCTGCCACTCTGTCTTTGCGGGTGTAGGGGAGGGACCTGCATATCAGGCAGCCTGCTTGGCCCGGCCACCTCCTGGCTGAGACTTCCCTGTGTATGAAAAAGGGACATGGTTGTAGTTTTTGCATCATGAATCACAATCCTAAATTAGTACTCCAAACTAACATCTAGTTAACATCATTGATTGGACAAGCAGAAATATTTAGAAGAATGCTATACCTGGCTCAAGCTGGGCTCCTCCACATGTTGCTGCCTGGAAGGCCCAGGTTGGACATCAGAAGCCTCAGCTGGGGGGGAAAGAAGCGTGGAAGGAAGAGTGGAGAGTGCTGGCCTGGGTTCAGTCTGACCTGCCAGAAAATGCAGCCTGTCATAGTACCACATCCTGGGGACATAGATGTCATCTGCTGCTCCGGATCTCAGGGAATCCTGGACCTTCTTGTGCTCCCTTAGATAAGTGCTCCTCAGGCCACCAATTAGGATCTTCAAATAGGTCATGTCTGCCGTGGGGATCACCGTCTTCACAAATTCCAGCAATTGATCCAGTGCTGCCTTCCTCTTTGTTTGGTTCTTATAATGTGGGTGGTTTATCTGCCACAGACAAGGCAGCTCCCTGAACATATCAATGAAGATTGCCATAAAGTCGTCATCTTTCAAGATATCCATTTTCACTGCAAGACACAACACAAGACAAACCCTAATGTCAGGCAAAACTCTCCTAATCTTGTTACAATATAGGCCTCAATCTAGAAGCAGTATAGGCCCAAGTTTGGTTCTTACCTTCGTTATCACGATCGGCGCTTACGATACTCCTTCCTCTGCTCACAGATCGTACGTACTACGCACGCGTGTTATGCTTTATACACACTGCGCATGCGTGTAACTCTGCCCGCCCCTGACGTTCTTTCTAGTCTATTCCCCGCCCCTTTTCATTCGGCGCAGTGGGGGAAGAGCACATGGCGGAGACACAGCAGGTGCGTGCTGATTACAGCAATGATGAGGAGGAGGAGGAGGAGGAAAGCCCAGAGGCAGAAACGTCTGGATCCAGAAGGAGAAGATTTAAGACATCAAATATGTCCTTTGGGGAGATGTTGGAGATGGTCGACATCCTGAAGAGGGACGACTATGATGGAAAGTATGGACCTTACCCCAACTCCAATGTCCGAAAGGCCAAGATCATGGCGAAAGTGGTCAAGAGTCTGCACCGGAATTTCGGGGTATGACGATCGAAAGATCAGCTCAGGAAGCGGTGGTCGGACCTCAAATTAAGAGAACACGAGCAGTACAGAAAGATCCAGGGAGTGCTGCAAAAAAGTAAGTAGTTGTGCTGTGTTCCTATTCTTTTTGTGCTTATTACATTCGTGCTGCTCCATGTGCTTTTAGGAACTGTTGTACAGTTTAAAATGGCAACTTTCATGTTCATGGGCACATTATTCGTTCGTATCAAACATTTTTCTTTCGGCCTATAAAACACCATTGTTTTTGCCATATGCATTGGACCACATTTTTTAGGGCCTACTTGTATGAAAATAATTTGGTTGTGTAGATGGGTTTGTTACTAGAATGAAATGCAAACTAGGTTCTGTGTAAGGAGAGAACACTCAGCAGCAGTTTTCACATCTGGACGCTGGAGCACTAGTGCGGGACACAAGAACACCCTTTTTATTAGGGGTCCCACACAGGTGCTCCAGTGTATACTATAGGGGTGTCTCCATCTGTGAAGCTTGTACAAGACAGGTAAGTATTCAAGCTTGACAAAAGACACTAAAAATTCTACATCTTGGAACTCAGCCAAAATAGACAATTGTACCGCACTTCCAAGCAATGTTTCATATTTCTAGTTCTGCCACCAAATATCTGTGTGCTAAGTATACCTTTTTTTTTCACATAGGGGAGAAAAGACTTGGAGGACACCCCTCATCTGAGGAGACCAGAGACCCTCCACCTCTGGAAGAAGGGGAAATCCCCCAAACACAAGAAGAGCAGGAGGAGGAAGAAGACGTGGTGGAACTAGTCACCACAACAGGTGAGTGTCTGCGACTACAGGCTCAGGTAAGAGATGGATGCTGGCATATTTATAATACCTGTTTTTTTTTTGGTTTCTCTCTTTTTAGGTGATCCTGATGTTGTGGATCCAGATCCTTTCACCTCGGAAAGTGCCCAGATCCTGATCGGGGAGATCATGGGGTGTAATGTAGCATTGGAAAACATCACTAAAAACATCAATGATGTTATTCAAAAAAATAAGAACATCATTGATGTTTTGGGGAGAGTTTAAAACCCCTACAAAGCCCCTTCTTTTATGGTGTACTACACTTTTAAAATAGTTTTGCAAATTTAAGAAAAGCCAAATTTTGAGGATGCACACAGTGTGCCAACATGTGCTATCTGCCATCATGGGAGATCAATGGACGCGTTTTGGGGGTGCAACCCCTTCCTCAATAATAAAGTAGCTGAGAGGAAGGGGTTGCTCCCCCAAAACACGTCCCTTGATCCCCCGTGATAGCAGCTAGCACATGTTGACATTCGTAAATTGGTGTGCATCTTCAAAAATTTGGCTTTTCCTGGGGTGACTTCACCCCATCTGAACGCAATATCAAACACAGTTCCTAAATACTCATGTCTGATATTGCCTTCAAGTTCTACCAAATGTGAACTTTGTAAGTTCAAGATTTGTGTCTTTCTTGTTGGTTTTAAACATGCCAGTTTTATGTTAAAGGATATTTCTACTTTTTCTAATGCCACCCCAAAAATTGTTATACAACAAACATATTGGTTTGTTTTAAAAACCTTTTCTAAATGCACATGTGATTGTGCAGGTATTAAAAAGATTGTTATTAATCAAGAATGTGTGGATACTTGTCTCAATGCTACAACACTTTTGGGGTGCTCTAATTGCTGTTTTCTGTGACAATGGGTGTTATTTCATAAGGGCAAATCCACTTTGCACTACAAGTGCAGTTTCAAGTGCACTTGCAGTGCAAAGTGTCTTTGCCTTTAGTAAATAACACCCAACAGTGCTTTGTATAAGGTGACACAATCACGCCATTTTCAGGACTCACCATATTTCTGTCAGGGTCAGTTAAACAAAACAAGCAGTAAATGTCACCAAAGATTTGCTTATTTTTTTTCTTTATTTGATAAAAACATTTGATTTGATTTCACACATTGTCTGGCATATTGATGGCCCCCCTAGCCGCAAAGTATTCAAGGTATCTTAGCCGGACATCATGGCAATCAGGGAGGGCAAGCCAGGACGGCCACTTTCAAGCGCCGTCAGGGTTGTTTCATTTATCATTCTGGCCTCAGGCCCAACTGAGCCAGCATAGTTGGCAGAATGTTGATGTAAAAAGTTATGTAGAACACAGCACGCCAGGATAATATGATTCAGTTTATACTCCGCCATATGTATGGGTGTCAGAAATAGGCGGAACCAGCTGGCCATGATTCCAAATGTGTTCTCCACCACTCTTCTGGCTCTGGCCAGCCAGTAATTAAAAACCCTCTGGTCCGGGGTGAGGGTCCTCATCGGGAATGGCCGCATAAGATGATCCCCCAGTGCAAACGCTTCATCCGCAACGAAGACGAATGGGAGTCCTTCCACATTCTCTTCTGGAGGTGGCAAGTCCAAGCTGCCATTCTGGAGACGCCTGTAAAACTCCATCTGGGCGATGACTCCACCATCGGACATCCGGCTATTCTTCCCCACGTCCACATACAGGAACTCATAATTAGCCGACACCACCGCCAATATCACAATACTATTGAACACCTTATAATTATAATAGCACGACCCCGAGTTGGGTGGTGGGATAATGTGGACGTGTTTCCCATCAATTGCCCCTCCGCAGTTAGGAAAGTCCCACCGCTGGGCAAAGTGGGAGGCCACAGTCTGACATTCCTGTGGCGTGGAAGGAAACTGTTGAGGAAAACAAAAATAAACATGCACATAAACATGGAAAGCAGATTAGACACAAACATTCTTGGCCAACATCAAGATAACATTTATTAATGGGAATTTTTAAAGACCAAAGTATAAGGTACATCTATCATATTCCCCCTCCCCCCCCGTCATGGGCCATTTCTAACATTATAGGGGGGGAGCTCTTGGACAGGTAACCCTCTCTACTTCATTGAGAGATGAATGCCTAAATAATGGGTATTACTTTGAACAGCCCCTCCTTAGTTACACTATTGGCAGCCCACTGGACAGGTAAGAATTGTCATAATACAAAGATATAAATACACACTGTACACATTTGAGCACATTTGGGCATTCTGCTATTACCTATCAAGATAATAATAGGATCCAAAAACTTTAAACAGTACCATTTGAAAGTATACAGGCAGGCCCTTGCACTACATGCTTTGGGGAATTCATCCATAAATCTCACCACAAAAGAGATGGGTATAGTGTGTATGGGTTTGGCAAAGTCACCAGATAGATGATTGAGGATAGATAGAGAATTGGTATCAGCTGACTTAGCAGTTGGGGGGAGGGAGGGTTACAAATGATTTTGGGACCCCAAAAAAAAGCCTCTGGCACTCTGCCTGAATTTAAAGCACATTACAAAACATTTTAGGGGGTGTTTAGGGTAGAGCACTACTACGGAGCTGATAAAATACATTGTTAAGTGACTACATGAGGTGAATATAGGGCAGGAGACCATGCTGGGGAGGTAAGTGAAGGCAAATATGTATGAAGGATACAAAAATAATTACATAAAAATCCAGCATGAATGAGGACAAAGGGGACATTCACAGCATATTACAATCATGGTAATTAGGGAATGAGGAAAGAAATACAATATATTAACAAACATTAAATACAATAAAATGTGATATTAAAGGATAAAAATCTTACCTTCATATACTCCTTCTGCAGGACCTGGATGATGGCAGAACAGGTCTCTGGGATAATGATCCCCAGAGCCTGGGGGGAGATGCCTGTCCAGAACTTGAGGTCCTGCAGGCTTCTCCCCGTCGCCAAGTACCACAGGGTGGCGACGAGCCTCTGCTCCGGAGTGATGGCTTGCCTCATGCAGGTATCCTGCCTGCTAATATAAGGGGTCAGCAAAGCCAACAAACGGTGAAATACGGGGTCCGTCATCCGGAGAAAGTTCCTGAAATCATCAGGATTATTCTCACGGATCTCACTGAGCAAAGGCATATGACAGAACTGGTCACGCTGAAGCAACCAATTCTTGGTCCATGAACTCTCCCCACCATGTTCATGGACTGGACTTGTGTCAAGGTCAGGACCCCAACACCAAGCCCCCGCACAGCACGAACTCTACGAGGAGTACGTATACGCAACATGGCTAGAAAACGATCGGCTGCTCAGAACGAAGTAACAGAACGCACTGAAGAACAGCAAGGCCTGTGAAGAGCAACATGAAAAACAGTAACGAACGAACAAGAACACAATGACTAATCAAAGTCACGCGTAGCTTGCTGCACGTACTGAAGAGCAGATACAAACCCACAAGCACAAACTGAACAGCAGAAAACGATCTGAAAACCATGAGTCTGAAAAAGCGCGAATCGTCTCTCACCAAACTTTTACTAACACGAGATTAGCAAAAGGAGCCCAGAGGGTGCCGCGCTTGGTTCTGAACTGGCCTTTTCTAGTCTCGTCATACGTGGTTGACGTCACTGCGTTCTTGGCGATCGGAAATTCCGACAACTTTGTGCGACCGTGTGTACGCAAAACAAGTTTGAGTCAACATCAGTCGGAAAAAATCCTAGGATTTTGTTGTCGGAATGTCCGATCAATGTCCGATCGTGTGTACTGGGCATTAGCGTGCCCATAGTGCAGTCTCACCGTGCCCATAATCTCAGACTTACTGTGCCCATAATCGCAGCCCCACCATTCCCATAATGCAGTCTCACCGTGCCCATAATCGCAGCCTCACTGTGCCCATAATCGCAACCTCACCGTGCCCATAATGCTGTCTCACCGTGCCCATAATCGCAGCCTCACCATGCCTATATTCACAGCCTCACCATGCCCATAATGCTGTCTCACCGTGCCCATAATGCTGTCTCACCGTGCCCATAATCGCAGCCTCGCCATGCCTATAATGGCAGCCTCACCGTGCGCATAATGCAGTCTCACTGTGCCCATAATGCAGTCTCACTGTGCCCATAATACAGTCTCACCATGCCCATAATCGCAGCCTCACTGTAATCAGTGCCTGTGTCTGGATTACACAGTCTACGTGCATCTCCCGCTGTGTGTCGGCCAAAGTTTTCACACTCAGCTCAGAGACACACAGCGGGAGATGCCCGCAAACTGTGTAAGACATATAGTGGAGGAGGAGGAGGGTGTGGAGCGCTGCGCTGCAGCCACAGCTTGGCCCAGAGCGGCCCCAGGGCAGGCAGCCTACCGATCAAAAAAATTTTGATCGATCAAAAAAATTAACGATTAATCGAGGAATTAATTGTTAATTTCCGCAGCCCTAATTAATACAAAAATACTTAAAAACACCACATATAGCATAGGCTTAAAATCAAACCACAATTCATTCCAATGTACAATCGTTATTTTTGTATAGCATGAAGTACCAATATGTTTTAACTCAAAGGAGTCTTCTTCAGGGAACAAACAACATAATGTACCTCTAAAATGCAAACAAAAAAACCCAAAAATAATAGTGAAATATGCATAAGTTACACAGATTATTCCATAGTATGTTTTATAGGTGAATATGAACAGAATTTACCCACACGTACTGCCCCCAAGGATTGTACTGATGTTAAGTGCAAGGGACACAAGCATGGTGGACAATAGAAATGATAACGAAAAATTGACTCACATTAAAAAGAAGGTTGGAAAACCAAAATAGATGTACCAAACGCCACTGATAGGTCCATGTCAGCAATAAGAGTTTTTTTTTGTTATAAGTATATACATATGTTTTTTTTTTTTTAATTGTTTTTGGTTGTGTAATTATGAATAATTAAGTTTATGTATGTTTAATTATGTATTAGCTTTTAAGATCATAGATGTGTTCCATTTGTATATAAATACATTTTCCTTCTTCATGTTAGGATGTTATGAGGTGAATTGGGCTTTTTTTTCTCCTTACTATCTTCCCTGGGTGGCAGGGGCTGGATTTCCCATGGGCGGCATGTGCCTACAGGTGCCCTTCATAGAGGGGCACCCACCAGCCACTATGGGGGTACGAGGAACGCGCTAGAGGGGTGACACCATCAAGCAGGGCTGCCAACAGAGGGGTAGCACTAGTCCTCCTTTAGGGGGCCCGGAACAGTAGGGAAAATCAGTTGTGAGAAAGACAGGGAGGGGGATTGGTGCGGGGGGGAGCAATCACAGGAACAATGCCCTGTGTCTGTGTCTTTCTTTGCAGCAGCTGAAAGAAAGAGTCATGGAATAGAAGATAAACTGGCTTTTGGATGCAGCAGGGATAGACACAAACACAGGGCATCGCTCCTATAATTGCTCCCCCACCGCACCTAAGGTTGCCACAATATCAGCCTGGACTGAGGAGCTGTGGGGGTCTCTGTGGTGAAGGTTTCACAGGTGTCCCACTACCCCACACTGACTGGTGCTGATCTCCTGGTCTCCCCGATGACCTGCACCCCCCCTTCTCCTCTTTCCTGGCAGCAGCTGGCTGGAAACTCTGATGGCCATGCCTTGTTCCCGGGGACATGTTTCTACTCTGCACATGGACATCACTCTGCTGTTCAGAGCCAGAGTGAGTGTGTCCCTGCTGAAAACAGATGTGTTGAAGAAGACCCGGCCCCGGGGGACCTTCAGTACCAGAGCCCAGGATGTGATGAGTTGAAGCTGGGGGCTGGCTATTGCTAGAATATTATTCATAATTCGGCACTTATAGGTGTTATATTATATTCATGGCAAGCTTGCAAACCATATTTGGTTTTATGATTAGTCATGATAAATTCAGTATGTGTGAATGACCTTGATCAAATGTTCAGTAAAATAGATCTTCATCTGAAGCTGAGTCAGTAATATGCTAGAAGTTTCTGGTGTAGCTAGTTTGAGAATGACATATACGGTATCTGGTATAGAATGTCAAGGGAGGTCCAGAATAGACCAGTATTTATGTTGTTAGAGGAATAATACATATTTGTTTAAATACTGTTAAGTTGGGACTATCATAGCCTCAGTCATGATTAATAATATGATATATAATATTAATAATATTAGTATGTATTAACTTAATGTGGTTAAAGTTGATAATATGTGTTCATTTTAGTAGTTAAAGTACGTGATCAGCACAATACTACTAGTATAGAGTATTACATGTGGGCTTGTCAATCAAAGTCCATATATGACTCTCTGATTTAGTACCTTCTCTTGTATGGACATATTGCTGTAGTTAGCAGAAATAAATGTGTGCCATACAAGGTTCTAAGTTTTTGTGAGGTTATGATGTTCACATAAAGCCAGCGCTTCGATGGGTCAGACACACACACACCCACTACAAGAGATGACACTGACATATTCACATGAAGACCCACTGACAAGTTGAAACAGCTGATTTCTCTCAGAAGTCTAAGAACATAATTTCCTGTTTCTTCTGACACACAGAGGACAGACAGAAGGCAGCAGCACATGGAAAGAGCGGCCATAATTTCAAGCTTAATACATTTTTCATAAATATTGCTTCTATTTCATATATTTTTACCTACATTGAACTGAACTGTTATACTTTTTACATTGTATTTATGATGCCAACTGTGAGACAATAAACTCACACTTTCTTTTTAAGTCAGTCTGACTATCAATACTATTCATCCAGAAACACCCTTGAGATACGAGAATATTATTTTTTAATTTGGCAAGTCAGACACTGCCGTCATTTCTACATTTTTATGGAAATCTCGATCCTTGCTGAGGGGGGAGGGATTAGCGCAGTTTTGCGAATATTCAAGCCTCGAGTCAAGTCCTGAACCTAGCGACCAAGAGGCGTTTGTGTTGCGTCAGATGTGGACAATAGTCCAGTAACTGAGACGGTTGAAGATGAGAAATTCTTCTAAATATGGTGAGTAAAAGTTATGGAATTTATTGATGAAATTGCTAGAAAAAGCAAGCTAGAGTTTAAAGATGTGTTTTTTTTATTCAAATGACAGTCACTTGTGGGCATATATGTACAATGATTGTTTACAGGCCAATACACAGATCGACAAATCCAGGTTTACTGTACACAAATTACGGAAAAAGATAAATAATGTGTTAAAGTTAGTAAGAATATTTGTTAAGATGATTATTAATATATATATATATATATATATATATATATATATATATATATATATATAAATATTTATATTTATTTCCAATATTTTATTTTATTGATAAAATCAAACAAAGTAACATGTGTATTTCACTTTGTACAGATTGTTTCAGCAGAAACGGTACATTAGCATTGGTCAAAAGCGTTCAGTAAAAAGAAGGAAGCATCAACCTCCAATGCGAAGAACCCAGCATAAGCCTTAATGTATTGAGACAGATCTCACATTGTAAAGTCAGGTGTATATTATGGGGGGTGTTTTGTAATGTGTCGATTAGAGAGTCTTCGTTGCGTTGGGTGCAACAAGGCGTGATGTCTCGGGAGGAGATATTGAAAATTGGCACCCAGTTAGGAGCACCTCTGAATAAGTACTCAAAGTAGTTCAGTGACTGTCTCTGTAGGATCAGAGTTTGCGACCTTTTGGTGTTTTATGTGGTACATCATGAGAAGTTCCTAGGTGAGGTATGCTAGGTGTGTTCATCATCATTTGTTTGAGGACATTGGTAATGTCAGTCCAGGGGTGATTGAAAATAACTGGGAGGGGGGGATGTTGGCGAAGGCATATGAATGGAAGGAGAGGGTGTCTGGGTAGCGAAAAAGGGAAGGTGGGGGGGTAGGGAAAAAGGAGTAAGGGGGGTGGGTAGAAGGCCTATGTAAATGGTATTAGTACCCGGCTCTTGCTTCCCTCCCCCGAAGGTTTAATTTAGTTTGAGCGATTAAACAGAATTTACAGAGTGGTGGGGGGGCTGGTTTGCTTGGTGATAGGATTTCAGTATTCGTGTAAAAAGTTATAAGGGAGGTGAGTACCTCTTCTAGGTCCCTATTTCAAGCTTACTATCTTTTTAGTGTTTAAGCAAGTGAAGCGTTTAGTCGGGAGAATTCCGTTGTTGTTTGGAAGTGTGTCCAGCAAGCCCACTTAATGCCAAATTTCTGTGGGGTGTCTTGTGTGCTTTGAATTAGTTCTTCCATTTCGGCTGTTTTTTTTATTCTTCCAAACCGTTCCTTGAGTGATGGGATGGTTTTGGTTTTCCAGTGGACGGGAATAAATTGTTTTGCCGTGTTTATCATATGCATCGTTAGTGATTTGTGGTAAGTGGGATGAGGTAGGTGTGTGTGGTGTAGGAGAAATTGGGTCGGGGACAATTTCAGGTCATATGATGTGACTTGTGAGGTAATGCGGTGTACTTCTTTCCAAAACCTTTGGATACGTGGACATGTCCACCAAATGTGTAACAATGTGCCACGATCCTCCTGGCATCTACAACAAGTCTCTGGTATGGTGGGTTTAAATTTGTGGAGTTTAGTTGCGGTGCGGTACCAGCGTGATTGTATTTTGTAGCCATTCTCCTGTGCTGATACATTAATTGAGCCCTTGTGGATATTAAGGAATATATTACCCCAGTCCTCTGGTGACAAGGGGGTAGATAAATCCCTTTCCCAGGCTTTGCACATTGCGGAGTAATTGGGTTGACATTCCACGAAGAGGAGTGAGTGGGTTGCTGATATAAGATGTGTTTGGGGTGGCTTTTGTGTGCATAGTCTTTCGAAAGGGGTCAGTACTCTGGAACATGAGGCTTTTTTGTCTAATGTCTTTAGAAAGTGTGTGATCTGTAGGTATGTCCATGTTGGGATAGGGGGTTTATCCAGAATTGTAGCGAGGCAAGAGGCTGAGCAAACTTTCTCATGCTCGTAGAAATGGTGTGCTAGGATTTGGTCTTGGGACCAAAACTGTTGGAGGAAGCTGTTAGTCATACCTGGTGGGAAGTCTGGGTTCATTTTTATCGGGGTCATGGGGCCTGGATTTGATGATAGCTAGGTGCATTTGCATGTACTGTGGAAGCAATTTATAGTGGGCTTGATTAGTGGATGCGTTCCAATTTCCCGAGAAGTGTGGCTTCTCTGTATCCATGGCATGGATTTGAGAGGCAGGGCCATGAAGGATGCCTCCAAACCTACCCAGTCTTTCATTGGTGCATGTATGTTCCAGTCAATGATGCGAGTCAGGTGGACAGCTTTGTAGTAATTCTGTAGGTCTGGGAGACCAATCCCCCCTAAATGTTTGGGCAGAGCGAGATGTGCGTACCCAATTCTAGGTCTGCGATCCCCCCAGAGGAATTTGGAGCAGAGGCTCCTATATGTTCTGAAAAAGGCAGGTGGGACGTGAATGGGCACTGTTTGTATAATGTATAAGATTCTCGGTAGGGCATTCATTTTCAATATTGCTGCTCTGCCAAACCATGAGAAAAGTGGTTTGTTCCAGTTTTTCATGTCTATCGTCAGTTTGTTCAAGATTGGTATGTAATTCTTCATATATAGATCTTGCAATTTGGTTGGGAGTTGTATGCCCAGGTAAGTGATTGCGTCTGATTTCCATTGAAAAGGGAAATTTTCTTTACATTGTGCCACAAGCGGTGAAGGTAGGGAAATGTTAAGAGCAAAGGACTTTGAAAAGTTAATTTTAAGGTTAGAAATCAAATTAAAGAGGTGGAATTCTTCTAATAAGACTGGGAGCATGGTGTGTTGGTTTGTGAGGAATAATAATAAGTAATCTGCAAACGCAGAGAGCTTATATTCCTTATTTTTGGTTTTGATGCCTTGAATGTCGGGGTTGTGTCTAATGCTATTTAGGAGAGGTTCCAAAGTCAGAATAAAGAGAATTGGGGACAGGGGGCATCCCTGCCTCGTCCCATTGTGGATGGAGAAGGCACTCAACAGGGTATTGTTCATTCTAATCTTTGCCGAAGGGTTGGTGTATAGTGATAGGATGAGACTGAGCATGTGTGAGCCAGTACCCATGGACTGCAGTACTGCTTTCATGTAATCCCATGATACCCTGTCGAATGCCTTCTCAGCATCCAGGGAAAGAAAGAAACCTTTCTATTTGGATAATGTTGTTTGATAGTGTAAGTTTATGACTTTTATGTTGTTGTCCCTGGCTTCCCGTCCAGGGACAAACCCCACTTGATCATGGGAGATAATTGATGGTAGGAGTGGTAGAATTCTATTGGCGAGTATCTTGGAGAAAATTTTTAAATCTACATTGAGTAGTGAAATAGGCCTATAATTGCCGCCTGCATAGGGTCTTTGTCGTCTTTAGGGATTACTACTATGTGGGCCTCAAGCATTCCTTGGGGGATAGGGTTAGAGGGTAATACAGAACTGAAGACTCTCCTAAATGGGGAGCCTAGAATTTCCGCAAACGTTGTATAGTAAACTGCTGATAGCCCGTCAGGACCTGGGCTTTTGCCTGATTTTAGTTGTTTCAGTGCCGTGGCCCACTCAAGTTGAGTGATCGGGCCTTCAAGGCTGTTGATAGATTCTTTGGATAATATCCTGGGGCTATATTGATCCAAGAACATTTTGATTTTGTTGGTTCTGATCGTGGGGGATGAAGTTGAGGGGTTCGAGCTGTCAAGGTTGTATAGTTTTGAATAGAATCGTTCAAATTCTTCAGCTATGTCAGTATTTTTCGTATAGATCTTCTCTCTAGGGGAGTGCAGTTTGTGTACTGTTGTTTTGGCTTTCTTGTTTTGGAGTGCTTGAGCTAGGAGATGATTACTTTTATTTCCAAATTCGTAAAAGAGTTTTTGGGAGAGCATGTATTTTTTACTTAATGCTCAACCTATCTCCTCTTGTATTTGCTTTCGAATCTCAGTAATTTCCTGATGGAACTGTTGGGCCAGGGTGCGTTTGTGTAAGGTCTCTAGTGATTTTAGGTTAGTGAATAGGTCTGTCAGTTTCTTTTGTTTTTCTTTTTTGATTCCAGCTGCCAGTGAAATGAGCTTCCCCAGTATTACGCACTTATGCGCTTCCCATTGTGTCATGCTGGTTGTGTCAGGTGTGTTATTTTCTTTGAAGTAGTTCTACAGGCTTTGTCGGACTTCTGCGTTACGTACTGTGTCTGTCAGAATTGTGGGGTCTAATTTCCAAATTTGGGTGTGGGTGATCTTTTCTGGAAGTGATAGTGTGATAGAAATCGGATGGTGATCGGATAGTGTCATGGGTTCAATTGTGGCTTTCGTCAAGTAGGAGAGGTCATGTTGTGTCAAGAAAAAATAGTCCAGTCAGGAGTATCGGTTGTGTGGAGCGGAAAAGAAGGTGTAATCTCTCTCTTTGGGGTAAAGGATGCGCCATGCGTCATGGAGCATGAGATCTTGGAGGCTTAATCTGATTTGGCGCAAGGCCCTATATGGTAGGTGAGAGGTTCCTGTGGATGTGTCCGTGAGAGGGTCTAGGAAGATGTTGAAGTCCCCTCCAAGTATCAATATGCCCCTTTGAAAAGTGGATAGGCGTTGTGAGATATCACGGAAGAACGGTACCTGAGATGAGTTGGGGCTGTAAATGTTGGCAAGAGTGATGGGTTTGTCTCTCCAGGTTCCTTTTAGGAAAATGTATCTGCCTTGTTCGTCTGTGAGTGTGTCTGTCACTTGGAGGGGTACATTTTTGGAGAGAAGGATCGTGACCCCTTTAGATTTAGATGTTGGGGAGGTTCCGTGGAAATAGTGCAGATAGAAGTGATTTGATAGCTTAGGTATAGCGTTTGAGCAAAAGTGGGTCTCTTGTAGGAAGACTATGTCAGCTCCCATGCTGTGCATGGTGGACAGGGCTCATGTGCTCTTTCCCAGTATGTTTAAGCCATTGGCATTGAGGGAGACTAATTTAAGGGTAGGGTTTTTCGATTTGGCCTTAGGGGAGACCATGATGGGTTAAGATACGTGATCCTCAAGAGAGGGCTTGTCTGGGGAGGGAAGCAAGAGTGGTTGGCTAGGTAGGATGGTTAGGTGGGGGGGGGGGGGGAGGGAGGGAGGGGGTGATTGGAGAAGGGGTGAGGTAGAGAAAGAGGAGAGTCTATTAAAGGACTGGGAGGCGGGGTATATGCCTCAGGGGGGGTGTAGAGGTGTAGGGAAAAGTTGTCTTACAACTGGATGCGGGTACGGATCTCTGGTCCCACCCGTGAGGTTTAGATCCAGAAGGGGTCAGTTGGAGCTCACAGAGTCCACTGTGTGTGAGGGTAGTTGGCTACGGTTCCTAGAAGGATTCAAAATTGAGTTCCAGAGAGGTCTGGTTGGCTTATGGGAGAGTTGGTTAGTTAAAGACAAAACAAAAAAGAAAAAAGAGGTGGGTGTAGTTGGAGCATTCACCTGTTGGGGGCATCGGGTGCGGGTAACCTTTGCTATATTTCCCAATGGGAGTTGGGGGACCATGTTTTGTGTTATTCAGGGAGTGAGTGTGGTCATTTGCGAGCTGAACTAAAGTATGTGGAGAAGTTCCCGTTATACAGATCCTTGTAAATTAGTAACAGTATATTAACAGTATATTAACGTGTACAGTATGAGTAACTAAGTTTATTTAACTTAGGTAAATTAACAATTCCAGAAAGCCAAAGAATTTAGCTCAATATATAAGATGAAATGAGTCGTTGATTTTCTGGAGTGTGGGGAACCCACTTAAGGCGTGGTTCCCTCAGAGGGCGTAGCCCCCAGTTAGAGGTATCCAAACATAATAGTACAAGCTAAAAAACAGATTAACTAAAGAAGAGATATCTAATTCTAACACGAAGGTAAAAGCGTCTATAATGACAGTTGCATTCGTATTCAGCAGCTACAGACAGCGTGCAGACAGATCCGAGGGAGGCACCATGGGTTTTGATGGGAAAGATACTCCCTATTGTGGTGTGTGTTTTTTGTTTTTCAGTCGATTAAGATCAGGTATTGAGAGATGTCTGTTAGTTTGGTTTCACTTTGTGACAGCTCTCGATAGCCTGATGATCCGTTATCATTTTTATTTTTTATTATTTAAATATTTATTTTTATTGTTGTTTTTTTTTTTTTTTTTTGGGGGGGGGGTGGTGGTGCGATGGCGCCCTGTGTCTCCCTCAGAGGTCTGAGCTGCAGGCCTTATGGTAAGAGATAGGCAATGGTGTCCAAGAGTTCATTGCAGGGACCGTCCCCATTATCCAAGTCGGGCGTTTCAGCCCCACTTAGTAATAGGCGACCGTTCCTCATTACCTCCACTCCAGTTCATCTGTATGCAAGCAGTGGTTAGCTTAGCATTCCTACGAGCTTTAGGCTTGACCAGTCCAAGATCTTAGAGGCAACAGTAGCGGCAGCTATAAGGGGAGGAGGGTTAAGTGGTATAGGGTAGCTTAGTCTCTATTGTTAAGGGAGAGAGCTCCTTATGCACAGTGTAGAGATTTAAGATTATGTAATCCAGACAGTCTATGGAAGGTATGGAGTTCGTAGCATCTCTGCTGCATGTCTGGGTGGGAGATGGAAGTCTATTTTTCTTGTTTGTGTTTTTATTGACGGGAGTCTCCATCTAGCGCGTGGTGTCAGGTTTTCAAAGTGGGACATGGGGCCTGTACAGATCTCGAAGGGCAATGATAGATAATCTGGGATTTTCTGCTATGAGACATGGTGTTCTTCCAGAAACGGCTGAAAGTTGTGTGTGAATGGATGCATGTCCATTAGTTTCAGAGTGCTGGTTAGTAGGGGACTATAAGGTTAGAAAACGAGGAGTTACCTCAAGATCCAGGTGGGTTTTTCAGGTAAGCCAGGTTTGTTGAAGGTGGTATAGGTTGCAAGCTGTTAGGGCGTGATTTTTCGGCGGAGTCGGGTCAGTACTTTATCTTTCGCGTGTACAGGGAATCGAGTGCATAACGGTACTTGGGGCTGGTGTTTCTTGTCATCTCAGGGCATCAATCAAGGATAAGGAGGGCTACCTCCTTATGAATGGCGTGCTTTGCAATGATCAGGTTAGGCCGTGGGGCTGCCATTCCTCAGGGGTCCTGCAGCCTGTTGCGGAGTGGATAGTGGATGAGCACGGCGTCAGCGACTGATACTGAAATTGCCTGCTTCAATAACGTCATCCATGGAGGCTGCTCTGTGCATCGGCGGGAGGCCGAAAACACTGTACCAGTCTGGCAGCTCGACCAGCGGGATGTGAAGGGTGGTACAAAAGTGTTCCAGATCTTCAGGTACTCTGAGGTTTACTGTGTGCCCCTTTGCAGTTGCTGACAAACAAAAGGGAAACTTCCATCAGTAAACAATTGCTTTTGCTCTCAGTACATCCAGTAAGGGTTTCAGCTCCCTCCTCCTCTGTAATGTTATATTGGAGAGGACTTGAAAAATTTTTACTTCTGCCCCTTGGTATGAAAAGCATACTCTTCCTCTGGCCTTTATCAGGATTTCCTCTTTTAGAATGAAATCTGTAAGGCAACAGATCACATCCCTGGGTGGGTCTGTGTCCCTGCCTTTCGGGCGTAGAGCTCTGTGCATACGTTCCATTGTTATCTGTGTATCAGGGGCCCTTTCCAACAGATCATTAAACAGGGTAGTGATCACTTGGAAGAGATGATGGGAATCTATGGATTCGGGGAGGCCTCTTACCCGTAGGTTGCTATGTCTCCTGCGATTGTCCAGGTCCCCCATATGTCGGTTGATCTCTCTGAGGTGAATCGCATGTGATTCTGTGACATGTTGTATATGACACAGGGAGGCATCATGGCGGGCTTGCGTCTCCTCAGCTTCCTCCACTCTCAGGGCTATTGCCTGTATATCCGAGCGCAGGAGCTCAGCTATTAAGCGTCCATCACGGAACAGAGCCAGGCCACGCCCCTGATTATTAATATTTTACCTGCCAAAAATGTGTGTACACTAAATCAGACAGAGACTAACAATGTACAGAACACAGGAACACATGAAAATGCGTCCCAAGATTCTCTTAGTTGTCCAAACTGTGAGATTTTTTGTAACTACATAGAGAATCTTGAAGAACAATTAGAATTAAAAAAAAATGTACTGATTGCTGTACAACAGATGACAAAAAGACTGAATCCAAGTTAAAGTCACAACCTTCTTATATTCCGGAAAGTTCAGAAATTAAGAATGTTGATGCTACTGATGAAATAGAAATAAAACATAAAAACTTATTATGTAGAACTGCAAAACTAAAGTTGCAAATACATGACCAACTCGTGAAAGTTTTTAAAGACTTTCCTATTTATGACTTTGAGGCAACTGTATTTTCTAATTGGGTTTTATTTGAAATGTTTGCAGATCGTTCTAATCTGTCAAATGATCAAAGCAATTACATATTTCAGTTCTGGGTTCCTGTTAATTTTGGTAAACTAATTAATTCACCTGTTATCGATGACGAAGGTCAGGAAAGACAAAATGACACGATAGATAGACTGCAAAATTATTGCTATGTATGACCGGTGAGCAAATACCAACCATAGAAATGTTAGATCTATTAGAGAGATTAGATCTATTATTATGAGATTGAACGGTTGAATGTAGAATTTTCCCACCTTTCTGGGAATACTACATTCACAGTTAAGCAGAAGGAACTTAAAGACCGGCTCGAAACAATGAATAAAGATATCATTGTGAAAAAACAAAGTAAATTCAGTAAGGACAAAATTGCTTTTACCGAAGGTTACGCCTACAGATGGTCTACAAGCAATAATGGTAGAAGGGGCTTCCCTAGAGGTAATCATACCCAAAATCCTACCACCGAAGTGCCTCTCCTGACATTTGTCCTGTGCCTCTCCTGACATTTGACTCTTCTCAAGCTCCTGATATGGAATCACCTCATTTGTGCTAATACATGTGACCATTCTCCATCTTATTCCCCTGATGAAGGTGTAAAAAAACAGAAACGTGTCGGGTATCAGGGCATTTACCCATTGGAGAGTATCAGTGCCATTTTTGTATTTTGTTCGCTTTTTGTTTTTTGCCATGTTTGTAATATGCACTACTAGACGTTTTACGTGTTTTTATATTTCTATTTGCTCACCTGTCTAATTGTTCTACATCCATGAAATAAATAGTTTTTTTACTTATCCAGTGTTGGTGGTCTATTAAAGTCCCATCTAGGGGGTATTTTTTTTGGTCTGTCTAATTAGGGATGGGACCACCACACTTCTCTGTCTGACATGATGGAAGCCTCTCTTTCTTCCACGTAAAAGATTACGTTATGCTGGAGTCACCCCTCCCGCCAACCCAAAAAAAGAATAAAAAGGCCCCAAAATTTCTAAAACTGCACGTACACCTTCCACTCACCTCACAACAGATACCACAGCCGCCACTGAAGGAGTTGTAGGTAATTCTACTCTACACGGCACCATACCTAAAATTTTTAGTTCAGCACCCTTGACCAATAAATACACTAAGGTTAACGAAGATCAAATTATTTTAGATCTCAAGAAACAACAAGGGAGTTTGACACATATGTCCTCAAACCGACCCAACCACCACCCAACACTTCCAACACGATACTCACTTGAATATCATAAACCTGACTTTCTACCAGCTGACCGAGGACGAATCTTCGGTGTTACAGTTAGGCCTAGGGTTTTGCCCTCTGATGCACTCAAAGTCACTGAAACTATCAAAGATTTGTATTTGTTTGCTCGCATCCTCACCTTTAAATTTATTTTTGACAAAGACCAAACACAATTGAATCTTGAGCATGAGCTTGCGGAGCAAACAAAGCACTTCAGTATGGAGGAATTTCGGGCACTCCGTGACCTCATGCTCTTGTACGATGAGGGAGCCATGGATGAGTCCGTGCCCCCTTCTACTGCCACTCCTTCCACATCACTCCTGGCCTCCAGCTTAGCCCCCCTACAAGCACGTCCAGTCAAACCCTTCCGAGTACGTTCTCAGAGGTTTCCAGACCTCATGACCTGTCCAGCTATATGGGCCTTCCTACAGGTCACTATCAGAGACCTCAAACAACAACATTAGCAGGATATCCCATCAAATCTGAATATAGTCCGAGCACTTAAATCTCTACAAAAATGCTTGGAAATTGTGATTAAACAATCAGATAAAGGCGGAAATATTGTTTTGATGTTTCATATGCAATATCAATCCATGTGCCTAAAGATTCTTAATAATCGTAACTGGTAAAGGCCCATATCTCAATCCCAGGTGTCCACCTTCGCCTCCGAACTCCAGATCCTTTGCACTGAGGCCTTTCTCTCAGGCCTTATTGACAAGGATACCCTGGAGTTCTTGTTCCTCAAATTTCCTCGCACTCCTAATTTTTATACCCTTCCAAAAACCCACAAAAGTGTCCAAATTCTTCCGGGAAGATCCTCACAGATAACGCCAGCAAATTTGTGGATGCATTTCTAATGCCCCACGTCCGTAGTCTCCCCTCTTATATTCAGGATTCCACGGACCTGTTGAAGCATCTTGAGAGGATCCAGGTCCTTCCGGACGCCTTGTTCCTGGCCATTGATATTGAGGCCTTGTACTCGAGTATCCCCCATGAGCAGGGCGTCTGGATGGCTGGATCCTTTCTAAGAGAACAGGATAGAACCACCTGGCCTTTAACTGGCTTTATCCTCCAATTACTTCAATTTATCCTGACTAAAAATTTCTTTACGTTCTATGACCAACTGTTTTTACAGATCCAAGGTGTTGCCATGGGGACATCTTATGCCCTGGCATATGCAAACCTATTCTTAGGCGGTTTGGAGAGATCTATACAGGCAGATGAACACATTACAGAGTTCCTTGAGTACGTGTTACTTTGGTTGAGATATAAGGATGATGTTTTTCTGGTATGGACAGGGACCAAAGATAACTTATTGAAATTTATACAAAGCTTGAATGATAACAATTTCAACCTTCAATTTACCTTTAACCTTGACAATGACCGGATCCCTTTTCTGGATGTGTGCATTGCCAAACAACTAGACTGCACATTGGGAATAGATCTTTACCATAAGCCAACTGTTGGGAACACATTGCTCAATGCATCAAGTTTCCACCCATATCCTTTGGTGCGGAGCATCCCATTTGCGCAGTATTTGCGCTTATGGAGGAATCGCACACTGGAATCCGACTTTAGGATCCAGGCCAATGCCCTGCGTGACCACTTATTGCTCAGGGGATACTCGAGCACCAATTTAAGGAAAGCCTTCAATAGGTTCTTGTCCAGTTCTAGAAATTCCTTATTGTACAAATGACCTAAACCTCCAAGTAGTGACTCTGTTAGGTTCACTACCACATTCTCAGCCCACCACAAGCAATTGAGAACAATCCTTGGAAACCATTGGCATCTACTCGCTGAACACCATGTTTTGGGTGCGTACATACATCCCGCCCGGAGATGGTGTTCCGTCGAGCTTGTTCTCTACGAGACCGTTTGACCCGTAGCCATTATGTAGCCTCCAATATACCCAAGTTAGGACCCAATGGTACCTTCAGATGCGGAGACTGCCCTAGCTGTCCCTGGATCTTGGAAGGTAGAAGGTTCATCTTACCTAATGGGGAGAATTTTCTCCCACGAACCTTCTCCACCTGCGGGACTATGGGGGTAGTGTATTTGATGACCTGTAGATGTAAAGCATTTTACGTAGGCAAAACCATCAGAGAATTTCTCCAAAGAATAGGCGACCACCTATATCATGCCGGCAGTGGCAGCAGTCCAATTTTTCATCCTTGAAGTGGTCCAAAAAAATCCCAGGGGAGGCGATTGGGACGAGGCAATCCTACAGAAGGAGACTCTGTGGATTGAATGCCTGAATGCCACTGTCCCTCTGGGACTTAACGAGATGGTATCCTATAAACCATTTCTGTAGTGTTTTCTCTTCCCCTCCCCCCTCCCCCTTCCCTCTTGACCCCCTTCTGTTTTCTTGCGTTTTAATTTGGGCAATTGTTTGTTTGTTTTGATTGTTTCCTTATCTCTGTGGTCATTTTGAACCTTAATCAATACGATTGACCCAGGTGACTGTTATATCCTGCAAGCTAGCATGTTGCAAAACGTTTGGGCGTCTGCTTAGTGCGGGGAAACTGACCCAGTGATGTTAGACACCACCCGCCGGCGGCGTGTCCTTGACGTGCACGGGTTGGGGAACATACTTAACGGGTCCCTCAGACCCGTTTGGTGTTCAGTACGGCCATGACTCCACAGCTTACTATTGTCCCTGATTGCACTGTCTTATCTGACAGTCTGACTAATTTCCCCCACAGGTTGTATTATTTCACAGTTCCCCCCTGACTGGAAAGCCACAGGCATTGTCTGTTACAGGGTTTACATCTCCCCTGCTACATTTTGGCTGTGTCCTCTCCTTGGTGTCTCCTCCATTCACCTTGATTAACTACCACCCCTTGTAATGTGTTATTTGTATAGTACTTGCTGGTGAGTTTTCTCTGTACATTCTGGTGCATGTTGGTTCTCCTTCTTCCTTCCCTCCTTCCCCCCTCCCTTTCCCCCCTCCCTCCTCCCCCTTTCCCCCCTTCCCTTTCCCCCCTTCCCTCCTCCCCCTCCCCTTTTGTCTCCTTCCCCTCTCCCCCCTTCCCCCCCTTTCCCTCCTCCTTCCCCTCCTCCTTCCCCTTTCCTTCTCCCCTTCATTCCCCCCTCCTTCCCCTCCCCAAAACACCCCCTCCTCCTCCTTCCCCCCCCCCACCTTGACATGTTCCACCCCAGTTGCACCACCTCAGGTTGCAATACTTGGTGTCCTTAACTAGAAGTGGCCCTATACAACCCCCCACGTCCGCCGCGTGGGGAATTTTCTTGGCGGTCTGGTTACGTACCAGTATATGATCTGGGTGAGCAGTTCTAGCTACTATAATGTTTGCTGTATATTATGTTTCTGATGATGTAATTACTGTATATTTTATTTATCTTCTGTTTTATAGACAGTTCCTGCTGAGGAAGCGGTTTCAATCTGCGAAACTAGTAGTGGATCAATTTGTCTATACCCCACATCAATAGTTATCTCTCGGGTGATCCTGTTTGTAGTTGTCTGTGGTTGAATTTTATCTTTTGTCTTTTGTATATGTTCATTCATATGTATTAAAATTTATATTTTTTATATAAAAAATTTTGATTCTGTATCAGTACCGACACCAGTAGGTGTTTCTGAACCGCCGTTCGTCAACCAGCCATGTTGCGGAATCGGAGGAGATAACGTGTTATTTATTATTGGCCTTGGAGTTATTGCTTTGACATTATTTTTTTGGTTGAATAATGATTTGATTTTGTATATTTTGTGTATTTTTGGATGCATAGAATGCACTTTTTGGTTAAGTTCTATTGGCAGAAAGCATGTCTAATTTTATTTGTTTTCTTTTTTTAATGCACAACAAAAAAAATTGTGGAGAATAAATACTTGGCTATGGGTTTTACTTCAAATGACATTTTGGGAGTAGGCAGTTACATTTAAAAAAAAAAATACAATGTAAAATTAACAAGGGACACCAACATAGTTGTATCTTTGATCTTAAAAACTACGGGATAATGGTGTTGTGGTAACTTGCCCAAATTAAAGAAAAAAAAGCATAATAATATTATTCTTGATATCTCTAGAAAAAAAAAGTCTTTGAAAATGTGTTTGCAATAACTCCATCAGTATCACCAGCAAAGCAGCTTCATTATTATCCCATTAAAGAAGAGAATATGCGCTGCATTTCCAGATTTCATAATTTGCCACGTCACGAATGTTAATTCTCCATTACGAACGGTAGTTTACAAGACCGACCGCTTTTGGCTCGTCCTTGCTTCCGAGTATGTGTGTTCGTACTTTGGACTTTTGTCCGGACTTGTGTAAACACACTTGGAAAATCCGACAACCGTCATTTGTTTGCGGAAAATTTATAAACCTGCTATCCAACATTTGTCCACGGAAAGTTGGCCAACAATTGTCCGATGAAGCATACACAGGGTCAGATTTTCTGCCAACAGCCTGTCATCAAACATTTCCGCACGGAAAATCCGATTGTATGTATGAGGCTTTAGAGATATCACTGTAATTCCAACTCCAACAATTCATAAGGCATTGCATAAATTTTTGCATAAAATAAATCATTGCAAAGAGTTTGTACACTGTTTCACAGAAAAAGTTAATCCACTATATAAAATCTATAAGTTGCGCTTACAAAGTGAACACTCAAAGTAATAAAATTACATTAAGGTGAGTGATAGACTAACTGGTGAATAAGTGAACCAAAAAGAGGAAAGAAAGTCCATGAGCAGAAAGCAAAATTTGCCCCCAGCTTAGCCATCCTCTTCATGTGTAAATGGGAGGAGGACGTCATCTATGCCCAGCCAAGACCCCAAATTGGTCTTGTGGGCCAGATATATAGATGACGTCCTCCTCCTATGTAATCGTACACATGATTCTTTACTTGCTTTCATGGAGGGCCTAAACAACAATGATAGGGGTATTGAAGTTAAATTTGAAGCCAGTCAACATACTGTCAATTTTTTGGATCTTAGAATTTGGGGTGAGGGTGATTCCTTATGCACCCTCACTTATTTTAAAACCACAGATCGTAATTCATTTATACCTCGTGACAGCTGTCATCATAAGTCTTGGCTCGATTCAGTCCCCAAAAGTCAATATGTAAGAATGAGACGCAACTGTTCCAAAATTGTCGACTTTAAGGTTCAATCCAAAATTCTTATGGATAGATTTATAGAGAAGGGTTATGAAGTCCCTTTCTTAAACAAAAAACTTGAGGAGGTAGAAGTGCTGGACCATGAACAATTGCTTGTAGATAGAGTGGTGACTGATGCTGACAAGGACAACAGTGATTTTATGTGCTCTTTCATAACAGGGTACTCTCATCAACATCATTCAATAAAAAAATTAATACACAAACATTGGCACATTGTCAGGAATGACTGGATACTTGGGCCCATACTCCCTGAGAAGCCTCAGGTAGTTTTCAGGGGAGCTTTTTCATTAAAGTCACTTGTGGCCCCTAGTGTCTGCGACCCTCCTGATAATAGGTCAATGTTCTTCCAAAACCTGGTTGGTTTTTATAGATGCAAAAAATGTGCACTTTGTTCCATCAACACTGTTAGAGACAAGAAGGTCACACATTTTAATTCTAATAGTACCTCTCCTGAGTTCCCGATAAAGTCATTCATCACCTGTTCTACTCCCGATGTTGTTTATCCTCTGACCAGTCCATGCGGACTTCAATACATGGGACGCACTGTCTGGCCGTTACAAGTCAGATTGAATGAACATATCGGGAATATCAGGAGAGGCTTCAAAAGGCACCCCGTTTTAAGACATTACCTGACAGTACACAATCAGGACTCTGGAGGACATCATTTGTCGGTATTGACAGATTAAAATTACCTTGGAGAGGGGGACCTAAACGATGTGCTATCTCCAAGCTTGAAATGGGGTGGATATATAAGATCAGATGTCTTAGACCCCTTGGGTTGAATGTGGATATAGAAATGAACTCCTTTATTGATAATGCATAGGTTGTATTACATCTTAACTGAGAATGTTATGTCTAAATTATGGATGTCCTGTTTAAACATGATTGTATTTGTTGGGGAGAACACCTACCCCGATTTTACAGTCGTTGCTTAATACATTATTTATTTATTTATTTATTAAATGAGTTTAGAATTTTTTCCTTAAGATTTCTCTTTTTTAGCCCTTTTCGGCATTGAAAGTGCAATTTTATGTAACTTTATATATATTTTTTATTTTCTTTTCTTTGCATTGTAGTTTCATACCATACACAAGCGGATTTTATCGCTTCAGTCACTTGGTGTCCGATTTTCTTTTCCATCTCCTTATGGAGCTTTACGTACGTAACATATGTCAGATCGAGGTCTGGTGTTCTCTCATGATGAGCCTCATAAGTATTATCATTTGATGGCTATCAGGTCAAAACGAGGCTTGGTTCCGTCCTGTTGATATTTAAGCAATGGTTTCAGTGCGTTGCCCGTGCCCCTTTGAAGACTTTAGGTGTGACGAAACATGTGGGGTGGTGCTACGTACTGACGCCATCACGCCCCATGCAATCTTTTTGGTATACGGGTGTTCACTTTTAAAGATTTTTGCCGGCTATTTTACTGTGCGGAGGATGTAAATCCCCGCGTTTGTGTCTTTTACCCTTAGTAATAATTGTTCTTTTTTTACAATATCACACTATTGGAATTTTTTTGCCTCTTTACAGCCCTTTGGGCCAACGAGTGATAGCTCCAATTGGCAGTGTCTCTTTTTGCCTCGGATCATCTCGGGGATATGAGGCTTAGGAAGCTAGAGGAGTTTCATCCGGCCCGTGCTGAGGGCTATAATTGTTTGCAATTTGGAACGGAAGTGTCCCTTTCGCTTTGGATCATCACAGGGACGTGAGGCTACGAAGTAAGACGAGTTCCATTTGGCCCGTGCAGAGGGCCATATCTGCTTGCAATTCAGACCTTGCTATTTAGGGGGTCCACCGTTTCCGGTAAGGGCATTCACTTATCAATTGTGACCAACTGGGGATTCTTTTTCATATCTCCTCCTGCTCCTATCTTCGGTGAAGGTGCCTGACTCCTGGATAGTCGCTCCCCTCAGTGGACTTGCCCCCCCATCAGTGATCTTTTTTCGAACTGCTCATGGATTTTCTTTCCTCTTTTTTGTTTATTTAATGATCATATGTTTATTAATTGATTTTATTTATTTAATTTTTTGGTTCACTTATTCACCAGTTAGTCTATCACTCCCCTAATGTCTTTTTGTTACTTTGAGTGTTCACTTTGTAAGCGCAACTTATAGATTTTATTTGATTTTGCACCATATGGATATTTGATGGTTTTTGTTGCAGCTATTTTTCCAGATTTTTGCTTTTGAGCGCAGTATATTTCTCCTTTAATCCACTATATAATCTTTTGAGGAATAAAGGTAATATAGTAGACCAATTGTGTCCAAATGAGAAAAATGCTTTTGAAGTGTTGAAAAAAGATTTGCAGAACGCTCCAGCATTAAATACAATAGAGGTTTGTTCTGAAGAATCGTTTGTTTTGAAAACTCATGTATCTGAGAATGCCATCTTAGTAACGTTGTTTCAATTACAAAAAGGTAAGGAGAAAATAATTGGCTATTTCTCCAGAGTTTTATCATTTTTGGAAAAAACTTTTGAATCAGGTGTAAAGCAACTGCTAATGCCCTGTACACACGGGCGGACTTTTCGGCAACAAAGGTCCGACAGTCTTTCCGACAGAATTTTGACAGACTTTTGACAGACTTCCGACGGAGTTTCGAACTAACGGACTTGCCTACACACGATCACACCAAAGTCCGACGGATTTGTACGTGATGACGTACGACCGGACTAAAAAAAGGAAGTTCATAGCCAGTAGTCAATAGTTGCCCTAGCGTCGGTTTTCGTCTGTCGGACTAGCATACAGACGAGTGGATTTTTCAATAGGAACTGGGTCCAGCGGAGTTCTGACGTAAAGATTTGAAACATGTTTCAAATCTAAAGTCCGTCAGATTTTCGACAGAAACAGTCTGCTGAAGTTCCGATGAAGCCCACACACGGTCGGATTGTCCGCCGGATTCGGTCCGTCGGACCAGTCTGGTCGAAAAGTCTGCTTGTGTGTACAGGTCATTAGTGTTTACTATGCAATTAAAGCTACAGAGAGCATAGTGAAATCAAACAAAATCATTGTACAGACACCTGACTGCTCATTAAAGGTATTTTTGAGGAAGATAGTTTTAAAGAATGTCAGCAAACATATCCTCTATGGTTCAGAGCTTTATCATCCAAACACATTCAGATAGATGTAAAAGGAAGACATCTTCAGGAAAGCTGTGTCTGAGAAGTCTTTACCTCAGGTTCCCAGCATAAGAACAGAGAAAGACATTGAACCAGTACTTGTTATTGCAGAACAGTCTGACACTAGAATAAGAGCTTCAACATAGAATACAGTTAAATATATTGCTAATATTATAGAGATGAGAACAAAGGCATAGTTCATAGTCATCTCCGGAATGATACAAAAACTTTCTTTGTGAAAACAAGGATTTGTGGAATGACCAAAGAAGGTGTTGCGTCCTGTCATACCTAAACTTCACAGTACATATGTTTTATAGTTTAGGCCATCTTAGCCAGGATAATTACAGTACATTGTCATACAGAAGTTCTCTTTGAAGGAAAATCTAAGATAGTATTATTTCACATATAGTTTAACAAATTCACAAATCTTATGTCCCATAATATTTTAACCTTTATTAAAAAAAAAAAGTACAAGAATTAATGTAATTATTTAAGGATGACAAGCTCCCAAGAAGAGCAAAAAGAATATCAGGAAATTCAAAGTTAAAGACGGAATCCTCTCAGGAAGAATATTGGACAAAAGATTTATACTTCATATTTATGACTGTTTTATCTTATTCAACAAGCTTTTTCTAACCTAACAGAACTTGAAGAAGAAATGTTAAAGACATTTCACGAAGAAACAAATTACCGTATGTATCGGCGTATAACACACACTTTTTCCCCCTGAAAATAGGGGGCAAATTACGAGTGCGTGTTATACGCTGATAGTGTACCTCGGATGGGAAGGAGGGGGGCGAGCGCCACTGGAATTCACAGAGCCGTCATCTCCTGTTTACTCAGCTCTAACTTGGCTCTCACATCAAACACACAGTCCCGCCACTGCCACCGGCATTGGACCAGTGTTCTGTCTATCACGTGAGCTGGTCCAATGCCGATGGCGGAGGCGGGACTGTGTATGTGACTGCCAACTGAGAGCCGAGTAAACAGGAGATGATGCCTCAGTGATTTCCTGCACTGCATTGATGAGAGATGGTGAGGCTGCAGATGGGCATTAATCAGGCTGCATTGATGGGAGATGGGCTGCAGATGGGTGCAGATCAGGCTGCAGATGGGTGCAGATCAGGCTGCAGATGGGTGCAGATCAGGCTGCAGATGTGGGCAGATCAGGCTGCAGATGAGGGCAGATTAGGCTGCAGATGAGGGCAGATTAGGCTGCAGATGGGGGCAGATCAGGCTGAAGATGGGTGCAGATCAGGCTGAATATGGGTGCAGATCAGGCTGCATTCAGGCTGCAGATGGGCACTAATCAGGCTGCATTGAGGCTGTAGATAGGCACTAATCAGGCTGCATTGAGGCTGCAGATGGGCACTAATCAGACTGCATTTATGGGCACTGGCCATTATTTTGCTTCAAAGTGGTTTATTTGAAAAAAAAAAGTTTTTTTCCTGAAACTTCCCTCTTAAATTGAAGGTGCGTGTTAGATGCCTGTGCGTGTTATACACCAATAAATACGGTAATCAGAAGAAACTTCATCTATCTACTATAGATAAATAATTTGGGACTGAAACATTTGTCCACATATACATTTTTTGTTTATCCAACTAGTCTGATATTAATGCTCATATTAAGTTAGGATTATTATGATTATGATTATTTGTATTTATTTTTCCTTATTCATATATTGAATATTTTTAGGTTACAACTGTACAATAATTCTAGTTAACAGAACATCTTTTGTTCATAACTTAAGAAACATATCACTCTTGAAAGAACTTTGGAAAATTATGACAAGTTTTAGAGTGTAAAGTATATTATCAAAGAGCTAAAATATTATTTGAGCACAAATATGGAAATATATTGTTACATCTTTTACTTATTTTAATTATTATTATTATTATTAATTGATATTAGTCATAATTATTTTATACATTTTTAAAATCTATACCACTATTTTAAGAATTTGAATAGATAGATCTAAGACGAGTTAAAGTAAAGAGAAATGCATTTAGAAGGAGAGTTATTTCTAGCTGCTTCAGTTCTGAGGAATATTGTGTCCGATCACTTGATACAAGGATGTGTATATGTGATATGAATGATATTTGAATGTATTAATAATAACTTAATATGACTAATCATAATTCAGGGGCGATTGTTAGATTATTATTCCAAATTCATAATTCGGCACAGTGTTATATTATATTCATGGCAAGCTTGCAAAACATATTTGGTTTTATGATTACCGTATATACTCGAGTATAAGTCTAAATTTTCAGCCCCTTTTTTGGTGCTGAAAGTGCCCCCCTCGACTTATACTCGAGTCACCGCCGTCTGCCTGCATGATCAGCGTGTCATGCAGGCAGACGGCGGCCAGCGTGTGCTACATACCACTCGGCAGCCTCTCACTGTTCCAAAGCCACGCCTCCTCCTCGTCTGTGATAGGCAGTCAGTGTACAGCCTATCACGGACATTCTCTCATCCTTGTCCGTGGTATGAGGATGAGAGAATGTCCGTGATAGGCTGACCGCTGACTGCTGGGAAATGGAGTTTTCTACCTATCATGGATGAGGAGGAGGCGCGGCTTTTGAACAGTGAATGGCTGCCGAATAGTAATAGCACGCGCTGATCGGTGCAGAGCGGCACACGGAGGCATGCACAGGACACAGGTAGGATGCACACAGACACATGCACATAGACACATGCACACATACACAGGACACATACACAGGTACATATACACATGACACATACACACATACACACATACACAGGACATAGGTACATATACACATGACACATGCACATATACACAGGACACAGGTACAGGACACATGCACATATACACAGGATACAGGTACAGGACACATGCACATATACACAGGTACAGGACACATGCACATATACACATGACACATGCACATATACACAGGTACATGACACATGCACATATACACAGGACACAGGTACATGACACATGCACATATACACAGGACACAGGTACATGACACATGCACATATACACAGGACACAGGTACATGACACATGCACATATACACATGCACATATACACAGGACACATGACACATGCACAGGACACATGACACATGCACAGGACACATGCACAGGATACAGGGAGGTATACAGCTGCAGATGGGCTTTGTTGACCCTCTTTTTTCACTTACAGTAGATGCTGCATTTCTTACCTTCGTCTTATCCTCGGGGCAATAAGCTTTTCCCATTTTTTTGTGGTAAATTAGGGCCTCGACTTATACTCGGATCGAATTATACTCGAGTATATACGGTAGTCATAATAAATTCAGTATGTGTGAATGACCTTGATCAAATGTTCAGCAAAATAGATCTTCATCTGAAGCTGAGTCAGTAATATGCTAAAAGTTTCTGGAGTAGCCAGTTTGAGAATGACATATAAGGTATCTGGTATAAAATGTCAAGGGAGGTCCAGAATAGACCAGTATTTATGTAGTTAGAGGAATAATACATATTTGTTTAAATACTGTTAAGTTGGGACTAGCATAGCCTCAGTCATAATTAATAATATTAGTATGTATTTAATTAATGTAGTTAAAGTTGGTAACGTGTTCATTTTAGTAGTTATATTACATGATCAGCACATTACTACTAGTATAGAGTATGTCAAGGGGGGTTGTGACCAATCCACACTTTTTTTGCAAAAGAGCACCAACATGCCTCCATCCCAATATATGCGAAAAGATAGGGGGGAAGAAAAGAAACAGGACTTTGTATGAGGCATGTGGGTGAGTATGTTGGGCATTGTGGAAAATGTTATTGTATAAATAATGAGATCAGTGTAAGTTCCACAAATGGTAATATATCATAATCATGGTATAAAAGTTTTAATGGCATGGGAATGGGCCAAATACAGTCAAAAGAGAACATATTTGAGACCATAGTAAAAGCGTGTTGACAACAATGTACAGATAGGCAGAGTTCATAAATTGGTTATACAGTAAGAGCAACACATATACATAGTACAATAAATAAGTGCATCAATAGATATAAACTCAACGCGTTTCTTGGCTTGAAACCAATCGTCAGGAGTCCGATGCCATGTAACTGTATCAAAAACAATAAAGTACCTATTAATGTATGAACAGATGTTTGTAAGGAAGATACACTGAAAGTGTGATTTTCCATGTACTCACAAGTTGTGCATTGATTAATGATGATAATGTGTTGCAATACGATAAAGGTCTGGGTCCATAGACCCGCTTATCATGCTGTATTATCCTGCTTGTTTCTTTTCCCCATTTTATTATTTACTAGACACGTTGCCTCTTTCTGATCTCCTTATTCTTACCCTTTCCTTTCTTCCTCTTCTCTCATTTTTCATACCTTATATCATCTTATTGAGACCCATGGTCCCGCTCTTGTTCACTGACTTTTTGCAATGCAAGAGTCGTATGTACAACCTACTGCTTATATTTCTTTATTCTTCATTATGACATTTGCAACTGATCCCTTAGTGCATAATACACCTGTTTTATATATACATTTTATGTCCTATACAGTACAACATTATTTTTGGTCTTGTTCCCCATTCCATATTACTATCCTTATCAGTTATACATATATGTTCATTTTTTGTCAACCATTTCCCCCCTCCCCCCATTTTGTTCTTCTCTTTTCTTTTTTCTCCCGTTAAATTAATACTGCTTACATCCAGGGACAAAACTATTTCTTCTTTCCTAATTATTTCTATTTTACTTTTTCTGTCTTTTTATTTTTGTTCCCCTTTAGTCAGATAAACACTGATTTAATTCAGGGCTAAAGTTCTACTCTATTCTATTTTTTTGTTTATTTCTTTAGCTAGACTAATAACTGATTTAATTCAGGGCTAAAGCTTTCTTACTCTTTTTATTCTTATCTTTCATCAATTACCATTATTTTTTGCTTCGCTTTATTTATTGTTTTGCTTTAGTCAGACAAATACTGATTAAATTCAGGGCTAAAGCTCTTTACATCCTATACTTACCTGCACAGAGAATGTTTCCTATGCAGGGATTGAATATGCTTTTGTTTTCTTTGCTATATTGATTATATTCAAGGCAAAGATATGCTTGTTTTTATCATTAATTATATACCCGTTCTTGAGCTACTATAGCCCTTCTTCCCCTTTTCCAAGTTCATACTTTTGTTACCCATTTGTCTTCTGCACACTCAATACGCCGGGTCCCATCCTGTCTACTCCCCGGGGTTGCGACGCGCCCAGCCTAGGACCCATCACCCTTCCGTCTTTGACGTGGGCGGGCCCTGGCCTCTGCGCATCGGCGTCATGCTCCCTACATCCCGCCTGCGGCGTCTTTGCCGCTGCATACGGGATGCTTCAGTGGTTGTCCATCTCCGGGCTTAGACGCTGTAGGGCACGATGGGCGGCCGCATATATCGGCCCTCCCCTTTCTGCTCCTCACCGCGTCATCACGCCCGCGCATGACGTTGGCGTGCGTGCACTTCATGTCCACGGCATTAAATGGCTGCCTCTGACCGGGCATCCCATGATCCCGCCACACATGTTGGACTTCTGGCTCGGCAGGGCACCAATCACACAGGTAACTTTCACACATTCTGTTCACCCATCACAGCAATGGCCTCCTTCTGTACACCTATCCCATCCCTCTTTTCACCCTCACAGCCGTTTTTTTTTTTTTTTTCTCCCCTTTTTCCCCAGTTTCCTTTCACATACCTATGGCTATCCCATGCTGCCTTCACTCATCCCATTATCACTCACTCACCATTCATACACCCTTCCTCACCATCATCAATTTTTTCCCCAGCTGACTCACACTCCTTGGCCCCGCCAGACGTCCCTGACTGCCGGTCTTCATGGGTGCTTCTGTCATTTTGGCTGCCGTGCCGGCGGTCTATTGGGGTGTGCTCTCTGCCTCAACCCCGGGTGAGACTCTATGGACCCAGACCTTTATCGTATTACAACACATTATCATCATTAATCAATGCACAACTTGTGAGTACATGGAAAATCACACTTTCAGTGTATCTTCCTTACAAACATCTGTTCATACATTAATAGGTACTTTATTGTTTTTGATACAGTTACATGGCATCAGACTCCTGACGATTGGTTTCAAGCCAAGAAACGCGTTGAGTTTATATCTATTGATGCACTTATTTATTGTACTATGTATATGTGTTGCTGTTACTGTATAACCAATTTATGAACTCTGCCTATCTGTACATTGTTGTCAACACGCTTTTACTATGGTCTCAAATATGTTCTCTTTTGACTGTATTTGGCCCATTCCCATGCCATTAAAACTTTTATACCATGATTATGATATATTACCATTTGTGGAACTTACACTGATCTCATTATTTATACAATAACATTTACCACAATGCCCAACATACTCACCCACATGCCTCATACAAAGTCCCGTTTCTTTTCTTCCCCCCTATCTTTTCACTAGTATAGAGTGTTACATGTGGGCTTGTCAATCAAAGTTCATATATGACTCTCTGAGTTAGTACCTTCTCTTGCATAGACATATTGCTGAAGTTAGCATAAATGATTGTGTGCCATACAAGGTTCTAAGTTTTTGTGAGGTCATGACATTCACATGTAACATATAAAGCCAACGCTTCAATATTAAAGGTCAGACAGACACACACACACCCACTAGAAGAGATGACACTGACATATTCACATGAAGACCCACTGACAAGTTGAAACAGCTGATTTCTCTCAGAAGTCTAATGCCCCGTACACACGGTCGGACTTTGTTCGGACATTCCGACAACAAAATCCTAGGATTTTTTCCGACGGATGTTGGCTCAAACTTGTCTTGCATACACACGGTCACACAAAGTTGTCGGAAAATCAGATCGTTCTAAACGCGGTGACGTAAAACACGTACGTCGGGACTATAAACGGGGCAGTGGCCAATAGCTTTCATCTCTTTATTTATTCTGAGCATGCGTGGCACTTTGTTCGTCGGATTTGTGTACACATGATCGGAATTTCCGACAACGGATTTTGTTGTCGGAAAATTTTATAGCCTGCTCTCAAACTTTGTGTGTCGGAAAATCCAATGGAAAATGTCCGATGGAGCCCACACACAGTCGGAATTTCTGACAACACGCTCCGATCGGACATTTTCCATCGGAAAATCCGACCGTGTGTACGGGGCATAAGAACGTCATTTCCTGACACACAAGACAGAGGACAGACAGAAGGCAGCAGCAAATGGAAAGAGCAACCATAATTTCAAGCTTAATACATTTTTCATAAGTATTACTTTTATTACATATATTTTTACCTACACTGAACTGAACTGTTATACTTTTTACATTGTATGTATGATGTCAACTGTGAGACAATAAACTCACACTTTGTTTTTAAGTCAGTCTGACTATCAATACTATTCATGAAACGCCCTTGAGATACAAGAATAGTAGGTATTTATACTATTCTTCAGGTATGGGCTGCAAAGTGGACCTGTCTTCTGCCAGCTGTTGTGGAACCAAAACTCCCAGTGTGGCCTGACAGCTTCTGCTGGATATCTACTTCCACAGGAGAGACCTGTCTGGGATTCACCTGGACAATCCAGGTTTTGAATTAGGTGTCCAGGTTTCAGCCTGCCTGAAACCTAGACACGTTATTTAGACCAGACCACAGGCGTAGCTTCAGGGGGCCAGTGTGGCTTCCCTTTCACACCTGGACAGGAGTGGTGGCGGGGGCGGCATTTGCTATAACCATTCGCCTGTATTTTCCTCCTTCAGAGGCTGAAGGTAGTTTTTCTCTTCCTCTGCTTCCTGCTGGCATTTAGCCGCTGCAGGAGCAAAATACAGGGGAATGGTTCTAGAAAATGCTGCCCCCTCCATCCAGTTCCTCTTCCTTATGCTGCCCCAGGTCCCTGTGTGCTCCCCTGGATCCCTCCCCTCACAGCACTGCCCCTCCACTCCTCTCCCCTCCTCTCCTCTAACGCCTGCTGCTGTGCGGGATGTTTCAGGATGGAGGGTGGGGAAGGCGCCAATAAATATGTAATTTACCCCTTCCTTCAGAATGGACACGGTGAGTGATTGGTGGCAATCCTCCACTGAGTTCATTCGCAACTGAAGTACAGTAAGTTATGGTATGTTTGTGTCTGCTAATAATGATTTTAGTGTATCTTTTTTGTGAAAATACGGAGGGGTGCTTCAGAATTCTCTACCTATAGGTTCCTGAGATGTAAAGTCAGCTCTACTAAGCGGTCTGATGTGGTGCCCAGCATGCATGGTCCTCGCACCACCAGCATTGCTGGTGGGAGCGAGGATTTTGCTCCCTCATGGATGTAAGGATTCCCTTCCATCCATCCAGTCCTCATCAGTCCGGAATTCCCCTGCGACTGGGAGGTCTCACGTGCGTCAGCACCTCTCTAGCAACATGGTATGCAGCTTATGTCTCTACGCCGCGCCGGACATAATTTCACAGGTGGCTGGAAGTCATGTCGGCTTATGCCGGACAGGCAGGAGACACCAGTTATATGATAATGCTGTACTGCACTAGTGACAGTATGTAACGAGAAATAATTGTAAAAAAAAATTTTCAAAACATTTTGACAAAAAATTACAACTTCAAAAGCTCGCCATGCCTCTTACTATGAAGAAAGATGATTTAATTGCAAAATTGTATAACCGAAACAAAGAAAATGCTTTTTGTTTACATTTTGGACCTTTTTTGTTTATTTAGAAAAAAAAAACCCAGTGATGATTAAATACCACCAAAAAAAAGCTCTATTTGTGAGAAAACAATGATAAAAATGTCATATGGGTACAGTGTTGTATGACCTTGCAATTGTCATTTTTAGTGCGACAGCGCTAAAAGCTGAAAATTGGGCAGGATGGGGGTGAAAGTGCCCAGTATTGAAGTGGTTCATTTAGATAGATTGTATTTGCTTAACGTCAATTGCTGTTGAATAAGCATTACTGCAGAGATGTGCTGGTTTCACTTGATGTGTCTAACAGGCCAGTGCACTACATGATGAATGGGCCCATTCACACCACAATTTCTGCATTCTGGATGAGTTTCTGCATGCCTGCTTTTGATGCGCTCCAGTGCATTTTCCCCTCTTTTTTTCTTAATCTTAATTGAGAAAAATTAAAGACATATGCGTTCCAATGCGTTTTTCATGCATTTTGCCACGTTCCAAATGAGTTCCATACAGAAAAAATGCAACAAGTTCTACTTTTGTTGACTGTATTGGAATGCACTGCACTGGTGTGAACTAGGGCCATTGCAATTCATGTTAAACACTATCCATGCGTTTTTGATGCAGAATAACACACACTGGAGTACATCTAGCGTAAATCAGCATGAAATGAACAAAGAAGGACATGTGACCTATTTTTTCCTCCAAATTTAAGATAGAAAACCTCAGATAAACGTTAAAAAAAGGTAGAAAACTGAACGATGTGGGGGGGGGGATGGGGGATGGGGGGCAAAATATGGATTGCTGCAGACTAGCCCTGTTTGTATGTGAAAAAAATGTCCACATCTGTGTTATATTTAGATTTGTGAACTGAAGGTTTAAGATATTGATTGGTTTGTGCACAATTTATAGCGTCTTCAAAATTGGGGCTAGAATGATGGCATTTTTATTATTGTTTTTTTTTTTTTAGTAATGGCGGCTATCTGCGATTTTTATAGAGACTGCGACATTATGGCAGACACATCGGACACTTTTGACACATTTTTGGGTCGATTGACAATTATGCAGCGATCAGTGCTATAAAAATGCACTGATTACTGTACAAATGTCACTGGCAGGGATGGGGTTAACACTAGGGGGCGATCAAGGGGTTAACTGTGTTCCCTATGTGTGTATTCTAACTGTGGGGGATGGGACTGACCATAGAAGATGAGAGATCGTGGTTCCCAGCTCGTAGGAACTCACAATCTCTCTCTCCTTACAGAACTGGGATGTGTGTGTTTACACACGCACGTCCCTGTTCTGGCTCTCGTGCCCGTGATCGCTCCTGTCCGGCGGTCATCGCGACCGCCAGTCATGAGCATCGGCACCCCCGCTGTGCAGCGGGTGCACGCCTGCTATCCCGCTTAAAGGGACCGACATATAGCTACGACTGGTTCGCGGGATCGTGCCAACCTTCTGCAGTATAATGATGGCGGCTTGTCGGCAAGTGGTTAATAACACGTACACCTTAGCTAACACACCTATTTCAATAGCTGCTGTAATACTATAATTCTACACTTCGGAGAAAGGCACTTGCGGTTACTGATTAACGTGGAGCTGTGACCACTAAAGAAGGAATGGAGGATTATGTTAGCTAATATTGTTTTTTTTTTTTTTTCTTAACCACTTCAGCGAAATTTATTCTAAGAGACGTTGTATCAACTTTGGAAATCAAAATTTATCCCATCTCTTTTTTTCACATCATTGGGGCTAATATTAAACTTATCTTTATTAATCCTAATCATTATAATTAAAAGTAAAAACATTTCTCCAACCGAGCAGATAATGTAAACATCGCATGTACAATCTTCAGTGGTATCCACAAACATTTTACCCTCCATTTTCCCTTCATACCTCCCCTCCCCCCATCACCCCGTTCACCTCCACCCTCCTCTCACCCCATGCATACACCACCCATTCTACCTAATGCTCTTATACCTATCCAGCCCATTCATACTCCAGCCATAACTTCCATATGCTCTTATATTTCTTTAAACTACCTCTCCTTCTATACCAGAGTTCCTCCTTTATGATCATATCCTTAACCTCTTTTCTCCATTCTCCTACTGTTGGGGGTTCTTTCGCCTGCCATTTCCGTGCTATAATTTTCCTTCCCTGAAACAGGCATCTTATAATTGTGGTCTGGGTATCTTTCAGCATATCATTTTTCTCCAACAAACTCAAAAGACAAGTTCTCGCCTCCATTTCCAGTGAGGACCCAAATACTGCGTTAATTTCCTCCACTAATTTTTCCCAATATCTATATAGCTTGGGACATCGCCAGAACATATGTATCAGGTCTCCTCTCCCGTCTCCACAGCGCTGACATTTCGCATCCTGCCTTTTACCGAACCTAAATAATTTTTCCGGTGTGTAATAAAGTCTATAAATCAAATACAAATGAGAGACCCCCTGTGACGGTGATAAAGATATCCTTGGCCCTAATGCCAGAATGAACTTCCATTGTTCCTCCGTTATTGTACCAACCTCTTCCTCCCATTTAGTTTTCTTCCTGGACTCCACTACCCCTTCCTGCCCCGCCTTGTTTATACTCCTGGATATTTCTGAGATCAGCCCTTTAGATCCCTTAGTGTTTACCAATTTCCTTAACAAGGGCATTTCACTCCACTCTATCTCCTTGCCTCTAAATTGTACCTCCAGGGCGTGCCTCACTTGCAAGTAGCCAAAAAACAATCTGTTGGGCACTGCAAACTCCTCTCTTATCTCTTGAAACGATTTCAACCTCCCTGCCCTGTACAGTTGCACCAAACAGTGGATACCCCTCCTATCCCATTCTTCTATTTTCCCCATCACACTGAGCTCTTTCAAATTTTTGTTGTTCCATATCGGGGAAAACTCGGAGAACCCCGTACATCCCAATACAGCCTTTACCGTCTTCCAGCATCTGATCATTAGCTGAATTGTAGGGCAGCTATGTCCAAAAAATTCGGCCTCCACTGCTGCCACCTCTGTATCGTGACTGATGTTATTTATCCATATACTATTTCTTCCTACCCTTTCTTCAGACAAGTTGCTGCCTCTCATAAACTGTATTTGGGCTGCCAAAAAGTAGCTCCAGGGGTCCGGTAGCGCAAGGCCCCCTGCCTCTCTCGGTTGCCGTAGCGCCTTCAGGCCAATCCTTGCCACTCCGTTTTTCCAAATTAGTTCCCTAAACAAACTATCCAGTTTCCTAAACCAATGCCTTGGAATCCAGATGGGAGAATTGTGTAATACAAATAGAATTTGCGGCATTCCATATCATTTTGATAAGATTACATCTACCGGCGACCGAGAGAGGAAGACCACCCCACACCCAGGTCTTCTGTTTTAACTTTACCATTAGTGGTACTACATTGCCTGTTATGTACTGTCCTGGGTCTTTGGTTATATTTACCCCCGAGTACCTCATTTGGTTTACAATTTTTATAGAATTCACCTGTCTTGGGAGCGGATTTACCAGGGGGTCTATCGGTAAAAGAGCTGATTTTTCCCAATTAATTCTCAAACCTGAAAAACGCCCAAATTCTTTAATCAATTTCATGGCCGCTAGCAAAGAGGCTTGTGTATCTTCCAAGAACAACAGGATATCATCCGCATACATTGCGACTTTCTCCTCTACGCCCCTTCTTTTAAAACCCTGGAATTCTTGCGACATTCTTAGAGCGACAGCCAAAGGCTCCAATGCAAGGGCGAAGAGCAGGGGCGACAAAGGGCACCCCTGTCTCGTCCCCCTCCCCAACTGTAACCACTCGGAGCACTCACCATTGACCCTAACTCTGGCTCTTGGTTTGTCATATAGAAGACTCAGCCATTTCACAAAATTAGGGCCAAATTTAAACTCTGCCAGTACTTTCCACAAATAATGCCACTCAAGGCTATCAAATGCCTTGACCGCATCTAGTGATAAGATAGCTCTATTACCTTCTTTCTCCGTAGTTACTTGTACATTACCATACATTCGCCTGATATTCATGCTCACTGATCTATCCGGAATGAAACCGGTTTGGTCTGAATGTTTTACTTTAGAAATTATCTTTTTTAACCTGTTTGCCAGGGCTTTTGCCAGAATCTTAACATCTGTACATAGAAGTGAGATTGGTCTGTATGAGGCTAAATCTATGGGTTCTTCCCCTCTTTTAACAAAATTATAATAGTGGCTTCTGTCATAGACATGGGCAATCTACCTTCCACCACGGCTCCATTCAAGACTTCCAATAGTTTTGGGAACAAAACATCCCCGTATCTCTTATAAATTTCTATGGGCAAGCCGTCAGGTCCTGGCGCTTTTTGATTCGCCATTTCCTTTACCACTCTTTGCAGCTCCGCCAGTGTCAACAGGGTTTCCAGGGCATCTCTCTCCTCACTAGATAGCGGGACTATTTTCAGTTTTTCAAAGAACTCCCACATTTCCCCTTCTACATCCAACTGTGGGGCCCAATACAGACCTTCATAATAGTCTTTAAACACTTCCACTATACCAGGGGTAGTTCTTATAGTACTCCAATCCCTATCCCATATTGCCGATATAGTGGATGAGGGGCCATTTGCCATATCCCTCCACCATTCAAAACAGAGATACTCAGCGAATTGATAAGTTTTATAGCGGATAAACCTGGGGCGCCGGTTATAGTGATGGGGGACTTTAATATGGCCATGGACAATTGCTTAGATAGATGTCCGATAAGGTTGGCTCCTGGAGGGTTTTCTAAGGGTCCGCTTCTCCAATTCTGTGAGGAAGTGGGATGGGTGGATATCTGGAGGAAATGGCATCCGGGTGAGAAGCAATATTCATGCCACTTGAGGACGCATGCCACTTTTTCCAGGATTGATTTAGTGTTCTGTAATGAGGAAGCCCTGAGGTTAGTGGAAGGGATAGATTATGAGCCAAGGGGGCTCTCAGACCACTCTCCAGTAGTCTTTTCAGTTAGAACGGGGATGAGCGTTGGAGGAGGGGAGTGGAAATTGAACCCCTTTTGGCTTGAAGTAATTGAGGATGATGGGGGGATTGTTGGTAACCGGAAAGAATTCATAAACTTGAATCTAGGATCCGCCCCACTAGGTATAATCTGGGACACCCTGAAGGTGTTCCTTAGAGGGGCTTTTATACAGAAAATCTCCTATGTTAAAAAGAAAACACAGGCCAGGGAACATAGAACAAGGGAAAAGGTGAGGGAGGTAGAAAATAGAAGAGCCAACTACAGCTAGATATGAGGCTTGGGTAGAGGGTCAGGAGGAATATAGGAAATTAGTTTTGGAGAAAGAGGAAAAGAGTAAAATGTTTCAGAAACAGAATTTTTTTGATGAAGGGGAATTAGTAGGTAGAACTTTGGCATTGATAGCCTGCTATATCTTTCTTCTCAGATAGTATGATAGTATACTATTAACCCCAAAGGAGAACCACCTCCAGAAAGCCAAATAAAACATGCAATGAAGCGCTAGACAGTGTACTCACTCCCCTCCTCACAGCGACTTCTCCAGCTTTCAATGTCCTCCTCCCCACATTTCAAAATAGGAAGTCACCGAAGGGCGCCCCCAGGGGGAAGTTTCCAAGGGTCTCGTCCAGGGAGATCACAATCAGGTTTTACCAGGGCATACAGCACACAGCAAACAGCGTACCTAAGCAATCTTCCTCACCCCACCATCCGGTCAGCTGCTCTGCCCATCAGCGTCCTACTGCTTGCAGTCAGCCAGCGCAAGCGCTCTGATGAGAGATCCTGTGGGACGTAAACTCCTGTCCCCAGAGAAGCGAGAGCAGTGGCGCCGATCAGGTCTTTGAGCGAACCGCTCGCTAGTTGTCTCCCCTACCTCCCTGGTATCCGGCGGACACAGGCATGGGGATGGCCGCTATGGCGTCCAAGCTTCCAGCGTGGGCGTCAGGAGAAGCAGCAAGGTCCGGGTCCACAACGCCCTACCCTTTCCCTCAACCTCCGGTCACACCCATCATGAGCTTGCTAATATTGTAAAGTGATGTGCCACATGGCATGGGATAAAGCAGAAGTTACTCTGTAAGCTGAATGTTTTTCACATCTGTTGTTTACATTGATTAAAAAGATATATACAGTACCAATTTGTTTTGCAGGGGCACTTATTGCTATGTTTCAAACTATTCATTTATGAAGTGATTCTTTGCTAGGGTGACCAGACGTCCCTGGTTTCCGGGGACTGTTCTCGAGCTGAGGACACTGTCCCCGGACCAAGTCTGTCCCCGGTTTTGTCCCTGGATTGCAGTGGCATAGCATGGGGAGCAGCCAGTACTCTCATCCCTAGCACAACATTTAGTACTCTCATCCCGAGCACAACATTTAGGGAGGGTGCAAAACTGTTACCGTGCACCCCCCAAGTGTGCTGTGTTGCGGCCATGTGCAGCATGCCTCCCCCGGCCCACCTACTCCAATGATGAGGCATGTCCCAACTCCCAGGCATTGCTCTGCAGCACCTCCCCCCCGCCCAGGGACTCCTGTGGTCCAGCCTGTTCCCCATGATCCCTCTGGGCTGGGCGGCCCGTGTGTGTGAGAACAACGGAGGGGGAGGGGCGGTTCAGAACATATGGCGGCTGTTGGAGGAGCTCTCAGTAGGGGATACTGAGGAGTGGCTGGGTGGCAGTTATCCAGTATGTTTCTAATCTCTATACCCCTCGTAAACATAAATTCCCCCTCCAGTGTCATTACTTACAACATCATGGAAAAAATCCCACTGGTACCCGTTTCCAAATTATTGATAAATTTGTTCCACACTGGAGGGGGGATTCATATTTACGAGGGGTATCCAGATTAGAAATATACTGGATACATGAAATCAAGTTCTACTCGCCATTCATGAACGTCGATTGGGACATTAATTGTTTTATCAATCAAGCATTAATAGTTCTTTATTACACTTTGCCTGTTTTCTACATTCGCATCGTAATTTATGTTTACCTTGTGATTTATATACATTCATTTTTGTCCAGTACCAATTGGAAATGTTCTATATTATGTTTCCTTTTAGATATGACATGTATATTTAATAAGTGTGGTTTATTCATATTTTAGATTTCATGTATCCTATGTACATGGGGTTATGCTGGTGTCCCCTATCACAAGCGGTGCATACATGTTCCTTCCATAGTCATGCCGGCTCATTATCCAGTGAGGCCGGAGTTGCCTCTATGTGGAGGGTGTGAGCGTATTGGCTGAAGCCGTCATGCTGTGACGCCATGACGTTTAGTGACGCTGACGAGGCCTGATTCGGGGTCACATGGCAGTTACGTGCTCCACTCATTTCTAGCATGGTGTGAGCTATGGCGGTCCGACATTTGGAGTGGGGCTACGCAGACCTTGCCGCTCGCCTAGAGCATTTGACGTTGTTGATGTCATCACGCCGAGACGTAGCTACATGGACCACGATGACTATTGTGAGCGCCTCACGTGTTGTGATGTCATTATGTTTTGATCACATGTAGCCAGCGTGATTGGTGACAGGTTATGTGATCGGATACTGTTATTGTTGGACCAATCTGAGCATATGTAGGTGCTGTACACGCACCTGGTTGCCTCACTATTAGGTTTTTCAGCCAATTATAGCATTCATTATGACAGGGGTTGGTACTTTTGAAAATCAGAAGCGAGGGGTGGAATTCAAGCAGACATCCTCACGGCCCGGATTCAATTTTGGCAGGAAAATCATATAGTCGCCCTCATTGGATAAACGTTTTATTCGGGTCTCCATAATGAGGCGTGGAACATACGGCGGGGCCTTGGCTTCCAGTCTATAGTCAATAGGCAGAGTTTACTCCCCCCTCATGGCTAATTTTACAAGCTATATATATATGAGCAATGTGGGAGAGCAGTGATATGCCCCAGTTGAAGGCCTCTAGGTCAAAACGCATAGGGATTGCTATACATGCTTCCCACATTGCTTTTACTCTTTTTACTGATCACTTTTGATGTCATCATCTGTCATTTGATGCCCTGTAAAAAAATTGTTATACAAGATGAAAATCTTCTATTTTTTTATGACCTGCACCATATGGAGCCCCCTTTTTCTCTTTTTTCCTTTTTTATGGTTTTAATGTGACAATGTTCCATTGTGTCACTGGTCTGTTATACTGACCTCTCATAGAGGTCCGATTTCCATCTGCCTGGAGGATCTGCCTGAGCTCCAGACATTCGATTGTCATACCTGGATCCTGATTGGCTGATCAACACGATGCCTGCTCTTGGAGTGATCCTTCCATAGGCCTTGTCTACCTCTCAGTTGGTGGTACTGATGAGTACCTGGCTTTTGGTCAAAATAGACGCTCGATTGGCCCACTGTCGTATGACAGGTGGGTCCACCTTGTCTGGTAAGAAGTACCCATCCATAATCTTCCACTAGATGAATGTTCATCCGTTACGTTTTGTGTCATACAGCTACCCTTATGTCTACATGATTCCCACTTTTTGTAACAGAGGATTTCATCATAGCCATTTGAGTGGACATTACTTTTATGAGTTTATTTTGATTCCTTTCATCAGTGTTTGGACTTTATCATGTTATAGTCACCACACACTATTGTTGTATTATGTTATATTTTCACAGTTGTTATGTGTTATATGTTCCCATCAACTGTTGTGATATAAATTTCACTTTCACTGTGTTTTATACACTTAGCGCTACACTTTTGTATTTATTAATTAACAGTAATAGTCGCTGACTCACCAATTACTGAGGTGTGGTTCTAATCTGCTTGGGCTCTCAATATGTGACAGTTCTTGTTTGAGGCATCATGTCTGTGTGTTTACACACTTACCTGCCCCTGCTCTGCTGAATGGGCTGCACTGTCTTCTCTCTATTCCAGGACAAGGAGTACAATTGGAGACTACAACATGCATGAAAGAGCAAGGTCCAATAGTGAAGGCTACACAGCCCAAATCAGCCCGGGCATACATGGAGCGAATTTCTTTCCTGCAATTACAGGTTGCAGGAAAGAAATTCACTTGATACCCCCATAAACACAGTGTTGATGTGGGAATCCATCCTGCTGGGCCATTGTCCTCTCCTGGGGGGTGGGTGATTATCGCTAGCGGCTATAGCAGTTGCTTACGGTGATCGCAAGTGAATCTGGCAGGCTGATTGTACCCAAGTTGATCGATCGATCAACTTTGTACATTCAGCCTGCCCATTAATAGTATGAATTGCGGCTGGCTCCTGCTGATTCAAACCGTGCATGGCCGGCCCTATTAATAATAATATAGCATATACAATTGCGACACAAGCCATGCTGTAATATAACATTATTAAAAATTAGCTTTCCTTTTCAATCTTCAGCACTGTAATTTTCTGTAAAATGCATTGCAATATGCCAACCTGGAGAAATTCTGTTTACAGATGGTGTATGGAATACTCACCAGAAATGTCAGTTCCTGCTTGTTTGATTGGCTCACTGATTTTCCCAGAAGTCTGCACAAAGTTACATATCAGACTTTTGGCATCTTAGCATCCTCTGCAACAAAATTGAGATTTCATACTTCTAAAGAGTTAATCATGTCTAAAGGAATGCAGACCCTGCCACTTTCCTCATTAGAACCCTGCAAATATATCAACTGTTCAATATTGAAAAAGTCACTCCCATTCACATTCACTTTGCACATGAACAAACAACTGTTTCTTCAGAATAACAAATGGTAGGAATCTGCAACAAAGTTTGTTTAACAACTTTCAATGTACATTGATCACAAATGTATTTTCTCAACAAAACTGGAGTTACTCTTTAAAGCCCAATTCCTGAAAGCAATCCCTCTGCCCCCCAGTCCATCACTTCTCCACAAGAGTCCCCCACATGTGTTTTTTTGTTTCTTTTATAATTGCATTTTTTTCATGGTTCTTCCAGATCAGTGGTCTCCAAAATGCAGCCCGGGGACTGGATGCAGCCTTTTGCTTACCTTTATCCAGCTCTTGGTGCACTATTCCTTCCACTGATACAAGACACTATACTGCCAACTGACAATTACAATGGGGCACCATTTCTCCCACTCTAAAAAACAATGGGGCACTATTCCTCCCAATGATACCAAGGATGGGGCACTATTCCTCTCACTAATATCAAATGTGTTACTCCCACTGATGCCAGGAAAATGTCCATTCCCACTGGCCACAGTCCTCCCCCCCTTAAAATCTGAAGGAGATTCAAAATGGCCCTTTGTATAGAAAATTTGGAGACCCCTGTTCTAGATGATTATGTTATAACCCTCTTTATTTTTGACTCTTCTCCATAATGACATCAGTGCCACTATCTGCAGTATTGCACTATGCACTCAGGCAGACATGGTAAGGCACTTTCCAGTGTGTTTGTGTGTTCATGATGGCCACGGGAAATGGGTTGGATGACACGGGGCATCATTAAGGTGAGGTACATTTTTTAGCACATTCGAGAAAGCGTTAAAGAAAGGAGAGATAGGAGCAGAGGCAGAAGCAGAAGCCGCAGAAACTGCAAGCAAGAAAGCATTAAAGAAAGCACAGATTGAAGCAGAGATGGAAACAGAAGCTATGCATAAGAGAGCAGAGATGGAAGCTTTGGAGAAACAATGTGAGCACACTAAAGCCATGGCAAGGTTAACAGTTTTAGAGTGAGCTCCTAGCGAAAGTGAAAGATGTAACAGCATCAGACACACAGTTGCATCATATGCATCATATTCCCAAGATGTGGATATTTCATCAACCCCGGCGCTCGGATGTGACCCTGTTCAGGGTTCTGTACTGGAGGGATTCTTGATGCCCGTGCGCTCCTATTTCTCTTATGTCTTCATAGCTATCAGTCTCCCGCTGATCACGGCTCTGCAAGTAGTGTGGTGTCAGATAGACTTTTGCATTAACTCTTTCACTTGATAAATCCCTTGGTCAGTGTGTTTTTGTTTTGGACTTCATACACTTTTTAGCGCAAAGACTGTTGTTTTGTTTTATTTTTGTTATCATATTCCCAACACTTTCTCCCAAAACTTCAGCTCCCAGCCATAGTAGCTGTATCCCTCAACCAAGGTTAGTACACTGCACCTACCACCTCTCAAGACAATCTGCCTACTCAACCCTCAGTGCACTGCAGCAAACTGTAGGCACTGCTATGTAGATAATAGACAATATATCTTAAGATGAAGCTAGTCATTTACCTCCCACCAAGTACACTGCTCCACAGCTGCAACCCAACATGGCAATCAACTTTGAGCAAGTGTCAGGTATGAACACCTTTGCACCACCCTTCTTCCCAAAGTCGCTAAATCTCAGCACACCAGCCAATGTATGTGACTTTGTTCCACATGCAGCTGTACATTCAAAGTATAAAAACACAAACATATCACAGTTCTGTCAAGACTTGTGTCAGGACCTGGGTCATCTGCTGGTGGCACCGTTGTTTCTGGAGCTGAAGGACACAGTTCCATCGGCCACCAGCGGGTGTGAGCGGTGTCCCTGCCTGATCTTGTGCCTTGTATCCTGTGACCTTCTTCCAGTACCCAGTACCATGCAGCCTGCATCCAGAATCCTGTTCCCTGCAATCAGTACCCTGCATTCTGCTCTGTTCCATTTGTTTCCTGTCCCAGTCCTGATCTTGCCCTGTTCATGTGAGCTCCCTCCATTTTTGTATTTAAAGTTAGCTTGTTCTGGGTTTGCTGCACTATCCCGTATATTTTTCAGTTTTACATTGTTTATGGTTTGTTTCTTGTTGGATGGGTGTTTTTATGTTAATAAACTTTATGTCATCATACTTGGTCTGGTTCCTTGAGGTGTAGCCCACTTATCTGGCCATCGCTGCTGGATATGTGCATTTGGCATCCCTTACACATGTTTTGCAAAGAGTGAGCTCTTTGTTAAAGTTTGTTAAAAAACTTAACAGTTGGAGCAGTTGGGCATTTTTTTCAGCTGCCCCTGAACTAACCTCTGTGTTATCTTATCAGTACATGTACACAGGGTCGTTTATAGTAATTTCTAGGCAGTTGAGTTTAGAAGAAAAAAATTGGTTCAGACGGATGTTCAGAGGCATTTGAAATGCCAAATGCCTGTAACAGCTTCTAAACACGGTAACTCGCTTACAGACATTTTTCATTTTAACAAAAAAAAGTTTACAAATGCTTCTAGACGCAAACGAGGCTAAACATGACTAAACGCGGCATGTAAATGTGGCTAAACGGCCGTTTTTATACGCCGGTTTCTAGCTATCAAGTTAAATCGTTCAGGAGAGGTTGAACAACGTCCCGTGTACATGAAGGCTAAGTTATATAAGGTGATTGTTTAATACATGTATCAAAATCACAGAATGTCAGGCGCTACACATCTTAGTTTTGTTGTCTGTATAATTTCATTCACTGTAGGATAGCTGCAATTACATACTAGAAACAGTATTACACAGCTATATGATTATTTTTTGTCCAAACTGGCATTATGATTTATATGATAAAATGATTAGCTCCATGAGTTATCTGTAAGTAAAAATTTATGTTCATCTCACCATGTGTGCTTCTTGAGGCAGCACGTGATGCCAATTCAGAAACAGGTGAAGTCATCATCTTTTGTAAACAAGACTCTGCTGGAAATGGAATTCACGAGTTCAGCAGAACAAGAACCCCACCCAGCCCTTGCACTTTCAGGGCCATGTGAAATGACTGGTTATGAGACAATGCTTTAATTAGACAGAAAGACAGTTTTGTAAAACATAGACAAATATATTTTTTTCTTGTGGCACAAAACATTGCAGCAAGTAGATTTAACATATGAGTTAGCTCAGTAGTAGGCAACCTTTTGAGCACAGTGTGCCAAAAAATGTTTTCAAAGAAATTGAGCGTGACGATTTTATAACAAAAAAATGTCAACTTCACACTCTCAATCATAAAAAGGATTTTGTATAAAGTAAATGCTGTAAACTACTTTGGTACTGAGAAATTAACATTCTGCACTCTCACACCTCAGATCAGCCCCAATTCATACACCTTCACATCTCAGATCACCGTCCCCCCTGCAAATCTGTTTCACCACTGCTCATCTTCCCCACCACTGTCCCCCCCCTGCACATCTGCCCCACCACTGTAACCCCCTGCTCATCTGCCCCACCACTGTAACCCCCTGCTCATCTGCCCCACCACTGTCCCCCCCACATATCTGCTCCACCACTGTAACACCCTGCTCATCTTCCCCACCTAGGGTGCCCACGTGTCCCAGATTTCCCAGGATTGTCCCTCAATTCATATTTATGTCCTGTGTCCCGGGCACCTTCATTCCGGGACAATACAGTACAGTAATACAGTCAGTGGCGTATCTAAGGTATGGCAGCCATGGCAAGTGCCATGGGCGCCATGGGGGGAAGGGGCGGCAAAAAGCCGCCCTCTGCATGAAAAAAAAACCCCACCTGTCCTCCCAGACTAATATAGCCACCGGCGCCGTGGTCAGCCTGCAGGATTGCGGCGCTGGTGTTCTATCAGATGGCTGTCGGGCTCGGTTTAGGCTGAGGGAGGCTCTGTCAGCAGGGAGGGGTGGGGCAGGGAGCTCCACTGACGCTCTGACCCTGCCCTGCCCTGCCCCGCCCCATGTACTCTGTATGTGCTCAGAGCACTGGCATTGCCTCTCCTGGACCACGAATATTCCCGCCCCCTACCGCCGCAAGCCCCGCCCCTACCGCCACAAGCCCCGCCCCTACCGCAGAAAGCCCCGCCTCCGGACCTCTGAGAGGTGAGCCCGGCTGGTCAGGTAGGTCTTTCTACCTATAGATTCAGTGTTACTAAACCCTCCCTGACAATGTTCTTTATCCCCCGTATAGCTGTGCATTGCTGAAAGCTTAGATTTTTAAACTGGCTACTTGGTCATCTGCTGTAGTATGTTGCATTCGCAGTCTGGTCATCTGCTGTAGTCGCATTCGCAGTCTGGTCATCTGCTGTAGTCGCATTCGCAGTCTGGTCATCTGCTGTAGTCGCATTCTGGTCATCTCCTGTAGTCACATTCGCAGTCTGGTCCTTTGCTGTAGTAAGTCACATTCGCAATCTGGTCATCTGCTGTAGTCGCATTCGCAGTCTGGTCATCTGCTGTAGTCGCATTCGCAGTCTGATCATCTGCTGTAGTCGCATTTGCAGTCTGGTCATCTCTTGTAGTATGTCGCATTCGCAGTCTGGTCATCTGCTGTAGTCGCATTCGCAGTCTGGTCATCTTCTGTAGTCGCATTCGCAGTCTGGTCATCTGCTGTAGTCACATTCGCAATCTGGTCATCTGCTGTAGTCGCATTCGCAGTCTGGTCATCTGCTGTAGTCGCATTCGCAGTCTGGTCATCTGCTGTAGTCGCATTCGCAGTCTGGTCATCTGCTGTAGTCACATTCGCAGTATGGTCATCTCTTGTAGTATGTCGCATTCGCAGTCTGGTCATCTGCTGTAGTCACATTCGCAGTCTGGTCATCTCTTGTAGTCGCATTCGCAGTCTGGTCATCTCCTGTAGTATGTCGCATTCGCAGTCTGGTCATCTGCTGTAGTATGTCACATTCGCAATCTGGTCATCTGCTGTAGTCACATTCACAGTCTGGTCATCTCTTGTAGTATGTCGCATTCGCAGTCTGGTGATAAGTGCAGTTTCCAACTTAACTGCTTCTAGTTTATGTTGCTTTGCCAAATTTAGCTCTATTAAAGAAGTAAGACACAGAATCAGAAAGTTTCTGTATATCAACTCCGAGCCTTAAAGGTCCCGTACTATCAACTGAACCTGTCGGCTCTTTATTGGGGCTTTTTATAGACTGGTTACAGGATCGCATATTTCAGCAAATTTCCATATAAGGTAACAAGCAGTATAATTTCAACATACATGACGCTGGACACATCTGGAAAGACTTAAGCTACGTCTTACAACTGACACGCACATATTATACATAAAATGAAAAACAACTTAAGTAGAACTCCAACCTATTATTTCCAACCTTATCAATTTCCCCCTTTGACATCATCCCCTCCACGATTCTGGGTCCTTGCAAACAAGTGAACAGCCGATACTTCAAAGAGTGCTATCCCTGACCGCGGGTTGTCAGAGGAGGATAAGTCTTCTTTATTTACCCTCATCCCTCAAATCCATACCAGCATCTTATAAGCAAAGAGAATAGAAAAGGGGTGATGTCAAGTTACCCTTTTTGTCATTGGAGTTCCTAATACCTTTCTCTTTCCATTCTATCTGTTCGTGCCTTAATCTTCCTATATAAGCAACAGTTTATCACGGTAAGCAGTACAAAAACTAAAATTAGAATAAGTATCGGATTGAGCATCCAATTAAAAATTGCCGTAGCAGTGGGTGACCATCCAGCAAATACATCATACCAATGATGTGTTGTTTCATCTCTTATTTGTGAGGATAAATGTATTAATTTCCCTTTATCTATAACCGCAGATATTAGATTATTTTGAAGGGTATGTTCTTGTGTCTCTATGTGTTTTCTAAGTATTTCGGACTCATTTAAGATTTGCTGTAAGGGCTCTAATGATATTATAAAAGGAGTAGTATCAGTAAGATTATCTACCGTCCATTCTAGATTAAATATTCTATGTGCATCTGGTTCAAAAAGGAAAGTGTCATTTTGCCATTTAAGCATTTTAACATTCTTTACGCATCCTGAAAAAGGGGCCGTTTTATTTAAACTTTCCATAAATTCCTGATCATTTGTGACTAAACAAATATGTTGCGGTCCTATCTCCATAAATCTGTTTCCTACACCTGCTGGTAGTCTCTGAAACTTACATATGTTAGATTGATGTTTCAATAAGCAAGGTTCATAGACTGGAGAACTTCTTCCACAGACTATTCCCTTATTAGTTTTAGCACATAGACTTAGATCATGAGTCATGTTTTGTGTATCTACATAGTGTCCATAAATCTCAGGATACCAAAATTCAGGTAGATCCTTTCCTATCAGGAGTGGCATCACTATTAATTTACACATTACCTGGACCTCCTCCACTTTGTATACATCAAACCTTCCTGCACACCATCTTTCCTCACATTCAACTTCTTTTCCTGGTACTTCAAACCATGTACTTTCTAAATTTAAACCCTTGAAATAGTTCATCCAAGTGCGATAATTTCCTAATCGTAGCTCATCTCGAGCTCTATTAATTTGAATGTGATAAGATAGTGTAGAAAAAGCACATTGAGTAATGTTTATGAACTCCTGATTTTCTTTCCACAACTCCAGACTGGCTAGTGCTGTGTGATTAACCATAATATTGAGATATTTAGTTAATTGTACCTGGCTAATTTGTGTTTCGAATGTTGTAGGTAACCATTTGCTTGTAATTATTAAACTATCAGCTATGTGACTTCCTGCACGGTTCCACTTATTTTGTATCATTTCCATCTGTATCCCATTCATTATTCCCATTCCAGTTCCTGCAGCTCCCAGAACTGTATCATACCATTCTCGGCGATACCTACATTCTGGTAGCTGGGGAAAAGTTACATTAAATTTGATTTTTGTTTTCTGTTGTGATACCGAAACATTTATGCAAGATCTAGGAATAGGAGTTAATACAGAGGATTCGAAGATGGTGGGTAGAGCGTCTTCTATTTTTATATTGAAACCATAATGTTGCCATTGTATATATCCTCCTGTTGTGTTTTCCCATTTCCTTACTGGTACAAAATACCATGCTGTACAAATATAAGTTGCAGATTGGTACTAAGAGGACCTATTAGATTGAATTGCCCACTTCCCCTTGCTGGTCTAGGACCTTTTCCCTTCTGTGCTATCTCGTATTCTTTTGAATTCGGAGTTCTAAGTAACTGTAGTAATTTGTCTTTTACTTCTCTCCATGTTTCAGATGGACCTAACTTATGACATTTATGTGGTGTGTTATTAAAGGGCCATGTTAAATTGTCCCTCCAATGGAAAGTTATGTTTACTTGTGCTTGTGATTTAGCTTTTATCCACACTACTGGTGATTCCATATTCTGCATCATATAAAAAGGACCCTCCTGTCCTGACACCGTGAAATTTCCTACCGTATACCATTCGTAGTAAGGATATTGTGTTATACTCTTATCCTGATTTACCCATCTAAGATCAGTACTATTTTCATGAACTGTTACATTGATACCCGGAGTCCATGTATAAACAAACATTTGAAAACATTCAAGCACTATTATCATAGTTAGAAGGATCTTCATTCTGTTTCTCTTGGTTCAAGACTCTTTTTGCAGTGTGATGCGTGGATCCAGGCTGCTTTTCCTTCCAATTTCACTGAAGTGGCTGTGGTCAAAAGCACTTGATAAGGACCTTCAAATCTAGGTTCCAATGTCTTTCTTGTGTGTTTCTTAACATATACATAATCTCCTGGTAGCAGTGTATGTGTACCTGCTATTGAGTTAGGGTCTGGAAGAGAAGAATACACACTTTTGTGGATCTTAGTTAGACGTTGTTGTAATTGTATCACATATGCAGTCAAACTATCACATTGCAATTGCATACTCTGTGGAAAGTATAGACCTAATCTAGGTGCATTCCCAAAAAGTATTTCATATGGGGATAATCCTGTTTTCCCTGTTGGAGTGTATCTTATAGAGAACAAAGCCAAAGGCAGGCATTCTGGCCATGGCTTGTTTAACTCTTGCATGGCTTTTTGTATTTTCAACTTTATTGTCCCATTTACTCTTTCCACTGATCCTGAACTCTGTGGATGATAAGGGGTGTGGAAACTTTGTTGAACTCCTAACATGGTCATCACATTCTGCATGATTTCTCCTGTAAAGTGTGTCCCCCTATCTGATTCTATAGTTTCAGGAAGACCAAACCTAGGTATTAACTCAGTGATCAGTTTCTTGGCTGTGGCTTTTGCTGTGGCTGATTTTACTGGATAGCTTTCGGGCCAACCCGAGAATAAATCGATACACACGAGGACAAATTCAAAGGGGCCGCTCTTAGGCATTTGTATGTAGTCAATTTGCAGTCTCTGGAAGGGGTATTGGGCCCGAACCTGGTGTTTCCGTGGGGTTTTTACTCTCTGTCCTGGGTTATTCAGGAGACAGATTTGGCAGGCTGCACAGTAGTTTCTTGCAGTACTACTGAATCCAGGGGCGAGCCATCCTTGGTTCACAATCCTATACATGGAATTGGAACTGACGTGTGTGGGTAGGTGAACTGCCGCTGCCATTGCTGGGTACAGAGAGGCAGGCAGGCATACTTTGCCTCCTTCCCTCCATACATTGTCAAGGTCTGGTGCTGCTCCCATTCTGACCCACTTATCTTTCTCGCTCTCCCCTACTTGCTCCTGTAATTTACTCAGCTGCTGCCATGTTGGTTCTGGGATACTCACCTCTACCGCTGCTAAGGTCTCAGGGCTTCCTTCCCCTAGAGCTGCCTGTTTTGCAGTCAAATCTGCAAATGCATTTCCTTTTGCCTCAATTGTTTTTGCGCTCGTGTGTGCCGCTATCTTCATGATGGCCACTCGTTTAACCTTTTGAAGATTGTTCAGGACTCTCTTAATCCCTTCTCCATGTTTTACAGGTGTACCTGCTGCTGTCAGATAACCTCTAGCCTTCCATATATGGCCATAATCGTGTGCTACGCCATAAACGTAGGCAGAGTCAGTGTAAATATTCCCTTCTCGTCCTTTTAAGTATTCTAGGGCTTGTTCTAAAGCTTTTAATTCTGCTTCTTGTGCTGACATGTGGGCTGGTAAGGGCTGTGCGTCAATCACCTGTGTATCAGTCACTACGGCATACCCTGTGTGATATTTACCCTTGTCATCAGCAAACCTGCTGCCATCTATGTACAAAGTGTGCTCAGCGTTTAAAATCGGTGTATCTGTAACATGTGGGAATCCCATTGTCTCCTGTTCCATGAGCTGAAAACAATCGTGCTCATCTATCTCTTTAAACAGAAGGGTGTCAGTTTCCTCATCTCCTTCCTTATTAGCACTATTATTCCCCCTTGCCAAATCTGGTGACTGAAGAGGCAAAAAGGTGGCCAAATTTAAGGTTGTACAGCGCTGAAAAGTGACATTTGGAGGTAAGAGTAAAGTACACTGTAACCTTAATTGCCTAGCCATGGAAATGTGTTTGGGCTGTACTTGAGACAAGATTGCATGTATGTCATGTGTGGTATGCACTACAACCGGATTGTCTAGAACAATCTCTGATGACTTATCTAGGATTATCGACACCGCTGCTACCGCCCGTACACAGGACGGTGAACCTCTGGACACTGGATCTAATGCTGCTGAAAAGTAAGCAACGGGTCTTTGTTTTACATGTGCCTGTGTCAAAACACCTGTGGCGTGTCCAGTGATTTCAGCAATGTACAAATGAAATGTCTTGGTGTAATCTGGAATACCAATAGCCGGGGCAGAAATCAATAACCTTTTCAAAGTGACAAACGACTCATAAGCTACTTCTGTAAGCATATACGGTACAATTTTCAAACAATCGTATAATGACTGCATCAAAGCGCTAGCATGTGGTATCCACTGTCTACAATATGACACAATACCTAAAAACATACGCAATTGTTTGAAATTCCGTGGGGGTAACATTCCCTTTATCACTTGAACCCTCTCCTCAGTGAGATGTCTTGTACCCTGTGATATACAATGTCCCAAAAAGATAACTTTTTTCTGACACACTTGCAACTTTTTCTTATTAACCTTGCAACCTTTTTCTGCCAAAAATCGCAACAAATTAAGGGTGATAGCCAAACAAGTTTCCTTGTCTGGGCAGCATAACAATAAATCATCCACATATTGTAACAACACACAGGAATCTGGTGGTACCCATTCTCCCAACACCGTTTGCAATGCTTGCGAATACAAGGTAGGTGAATGCGCCATACCCTGAGGTAGGCGTGTCCAGGTTAGTTGTCGATTTTTGAGGGAAAATGCGAACCATGGTTGGCATTCTTCCGCAAGCGGGACGGAAAAGAAAGCGTTGGCCAAATCTATAACCGTAAAGTACATACTGGTTGATGGTATTTGTGACAATAACGTATGTGGATTGGGTACTAAAGGTGTCATCGGGGCTAGTATTTTGTTGACTGCTCTGAGGTCTTGGACCATTCTGTACTTAACCGGACTACCGGCTACTGTTTTCTTTTTAACCGGATACAAAGGAGTATTCGCCGGTGATTTTACCTCTTTTAGAGCTCCACTTTTTAACAAGGATTGGACCTGCATTTCTATGGCTGCCTCTTGGGGTGCACTGAGTGGATACTGTTTTTGTTGGGGAAGCACTGCTCCTGGAATCAGCTGTAGGGTAACCGGAGGTATGGGCAAAAGTCCAACATCAGCTGGATGTTTCTCCCATAGTTCTTCCGGAAGGGATGACAAGATCTGATCCAAATCTGGAGGAGATGGACCGGACAGTTCCGATTCCTCCTCCAGGTATTGTATCAGGTTACACATCTCCATGTGTTCTTGATTATCCCCTATAGCTAAGGTGACAGTACCATCTGGGTGATAGGTAATGTTAGCTCCTATTTTCTGCAAAATGTCAGCTCCTAGCAAATTAGTGGGGGCTCCTCTAGATACCAGAAAACGTGAAAGGAACATGTGGTTCCCTATTTTAACTTTTAGAGGTTTTGTCAGCGGGGCGTCGGCTAAAATGCCATCATATCCAGTTATCAATATAGTGTCAGGTGATTCTTGCTCAGGGAGTAGTTCAGAATCAGAAAGTAACGAGCGTGAAGCTCCTGTGTCAACTAAACAAGAAATTTTCTTATTACCAACCGTTATAGTGGTCTTAAGCATCTTTGTTTTGGATCTTTCTAAAACCGGGGCGAGTCATGCCCGTGGATCATCTCCCTGTCGCCTTATGTCACCATTATTGTTGTTGCCCCTGGGCTGGTTTCTTCTCTGATTAACTGGAGAATCAACACCTTCATCTCCTTCATCCCTTATTCTTTTCCTGCAGTGGCGTCTGATGTGACCAATCTTGTTACAGTAGTAACAGATAAGGGGTTTGCGAGAGGAACCTCTACCTTGCTCTTGGGGACCCACAATCGCATTGATTGCATGATGTTTCCTCCCTTTGGTTTCTGCTAAGTCCGCCTCTATGCCTTGTGCCTTCTGTAACAACGACCCTCTATCTCTAATTGCCCTCCATTCTGGTGTGCAGGCTTTCAGTCTTTCACTTATCTGTGGATTTAATCCTTCCATAAACTGTCTATTGAAGGCTCGGATCGTGACTGGCAGAGCCAAATCCAATCCCTCATCTGCCATCATACTTTCCATAGATAAGTAAAATTCTGATACAGTCTGTCCTGGCATTTGTTTCATGGGTGATATGGACCCCCTCTCCTGTTGTTTTGTCTGACAGAAAGCTTCTAATCTAACAATAAAAGGGGCCCTTGAGTCTATGTGTCTGACATGTCCTGCCTCTAGATTGCCATCCCCGTCAGCTCGGTCTGCAGGTCGGTGCGGACCTATTTCAGTCATAAACTGGTTAAACAGGGTCAGAGTCATTTTGTGTCTGCATAAATCCTCCCCATCCTGCCAGGTTGCTTCATGTGTATTCATTAACTGTGTCACAAATCTACAGAAAGCAGCTGGCTTTGCTACCGGGTCTGGGGCGCTCTGTATTAATGCCATAAGAGTGTCTGCTGACCAAGGCTTCCAAGTCCTTATTTGCATCCTACGAGTAATAGTAGGTGGGGCGTTTGGATGGGCTGCTTGTCCAAATTCTGGATTATTTACCTGTACAATGCGTGTATCAGTGCGTACGGGGGCTACAGTTTCTGAATGAGGTTTTTGTGCCCCACAATGCACACATTCTATTGCCCATTCTGGATTCTGTGTTCCACAAACCTGACAAACCCATCCTCTCCCCTCAAGTACAGGATATAACCCTGGCTTATGCGAATTTTGCTCTATGTCAGTATATGGGGGTGGGATGGTTGAACTAAGATTATTTAAAATTTCAACATTTTTTGTTCTTCTATCTTTCATATCCCAACCATCACAATCTGGATTATATTTCCACCCCTCTTCTTTCGCTCTATTTGAGACCTTAATTAAGCATTGAACCTGACGCATCCATTGCTTCTCTAACACCTCTCCTTGTCTGTCCCTTTTTATTTCACTCCATACATCCGGGTCTAAACCCGCTGCTCCTTTCACCTTAAATTTACGAAGGACATCCTTTAAGTCCCGCGTTTCATCTTTCCCATAGATGTTTTTAATTATCTGTGGTACCGTATAATGCGCCACAATTCCCTGACGGGGTTTCGTGTTCTGCTGGCCCATTCTGACAGTCCGTGCCTAGGTAGCGTGTGGGACACTTAGTGTACAATACAAAATACTAAAAAAGCTACACTAGTTCCTCGTTGCCTTCCTCCTAGGGTGCCAGAATACTAAAAACCTCTCCAGGATGAGATTTCTGAAATCGAATTACTTTATATGCTAGCCAACTGACAAATATTATGACCAGACTGACAGCTACAACATATACAAGCATTCCTTTAAGTGACCAGGTAACCGACTAGATCTCCGGGCTTATGGAGACCTCATTCCCCCTGTATCTGGGAATCCCTCTCATACACTCTTATCCCTGCTTTATGGAGCAGACAGGGCTTATACTTTCAACCCGTCTATGGTTTATGAATTAAATTGAATATCAAACTTAAGCGGCAGACCCCCAAAGTCCTCTTGCGAGGTTAAGGACGCATTCCACTGCTCATTGGGATGATATTCTTTCAATTCATACCAACCTAGGCAAGGCTCATTCACTTTCTCAACAAGACAGACAGAAAACAAAACAACAATTAATTCCAGCAATATAAACCACAATATGCAGTAATTCTAGACTCACCACTACAGAGGCTGGTGTTTTAAAACCAGGAGAACCATAACTGACAGAACGGATAGGCACAAATCAGGGGAGCACAGAATATAAGAAAAATAAAGCTTTTTCTTACCTGGCCAGGTTTTTCAATCTGTGGTTCCCGGAATGCCTGTGCTTTTGTTCCGTCAGTCCAATTCATCCACCTCTTGAAGTTTCATCGGTGTGTCCCTACTTCCGGGCGCCAGAAATGATAAGTGCAGTTTCCAACTTAACTGCTTCTAGTTTATATTGCTTTGCCAAATTTAGCTCTATTAAAGAAGTAAGACACAGAATCAGAAAGTTTCTGTATATCAACTCCGAGCCTTAAAGGTCCCGTACTATCAACTGAACCTGTCGGCTCTTTATTGGGGCTTTTTATAGACTGGTTACAGGATCGCATATTTCAGCAAATTTCCATATAAGGTAACAAGCAGTATAATTTCAACATACATGACGCTGGACACATCTGGAAAGACTTAAGCTACGTCTTACAACTGACACGCACATATTATACATAAAATGAAAAACAACTTAAGTAGAACTCCAACCTATTATTTCCAACCTTATCACTGGTCATCTGCTGTAGTCACATTCGCAGTCTGGTCATCTGCTGTAGTATGTCGCATTTGCAGTCTGGTCATCTCTTGTAGTCGCATTCGCCTTCTGGTCATCTCCTGTAGTATGTCGCATTCGCAGTCTGGTCATCTGCTGTAGTATGTCACATTCGCAATCTGGTCATCTGCTGTAGTCGCATTCGCAGTCTGGTCATCTGCTGTAGTCGCATTCGCAGTCTGGTCATCTGCTGTAGTCGCATTCTGGTCATCTCCTGTAGTCACATTCGCAGTCTGGTCATCTCTTGTAGTATGTCGCATTCGCAGTCTGGTCATCTGCTGTAGTCACATTCGCAGTCTGGTCATCTGCTGTAGTATGTTGCATTTGCAGTCTGGTCATCTGCTGTAGTATGTCACACTCGCAATCTGGTCATCTGCTGTAGTCGCATTCACAGTCTGGTCATCTGCTGTAGTCGCATTCGCAGTCTGGTCATCTGCTGTAGTCGCATTCGCAGTCTGGTCATCTGCTGTAGTCGCATTCGCAGTCTGGTCATCTGCTGTAGTCACATTCGCAGTATGGTCATCTCTTGTAGTATGTCGCATTCACAGTCTGGTCATCTGCTGTAGTCACATTCGCAGTCTGGTCATCTGCTGTAGTATGTCGCATTCGCAGTCTGGTCATCTCTTGTAGTCGCATTCGCAGTCTGGTCATCTCCTGTAGTATGTCGCATTCGCAGTCTGGTCATCTGCTGTAGTATGTCACATTCGCAATCTGGTCATCTGCTGTAGTCACATTCGCAGTCTGGTCATCTCTTGTAGTATGTCGCATTCGCAGTCTGGTCATCTGCTGTAGTCACATTCGCAGTCTGGTCATCTGCTGTAGTATGTCGCATTTGCAGTCTGGTCATCTCTTGTAGTCGCATTCGCCTTCTGGTCATCTCCTGTAGTATGTCGCATTCGCAGTCTGGTCATCTGCTGTAGTATGTCACATTCGCAATCTGGTCATCCGCTGTAGTCGCATTCGCAGTCTGGTCATCTGCTGTAGTCGCATTCGCAGTCTGGTCATCTGCTGTAGTCGCATTCTGGTCATCTCCTGTAGTCACATTCGCAGTCTGGTCATCTCTTGTAGTCGCATTCGCAGTCTGATCATCTCCTGTAGTATATCGCATTCGCAGTCTGGTCATCTGCTGTAGTCGCATTCGCAGTCTGGTCATCTTCTGTAGTCGCATTCGCAGTCTGGTCATCTGCTGTGGTCGCATTCGCATTCTGGTCATCTGCTGTAGTCGCATTCGCAGTCTGGTCATCTGCTGTAGTCGCATTCGCATTCTGGTCATCTCCTGTAGTATGTCGCATTCGCATTCTGGTCATCTCCTGTAGTATGTCGCATTCGCATTCTGGTCATCTCCTGTAGTATGTCGCATTTGCATTCTGGTCATCTCCTGTAGTATGTCGCATTCGCAGACTGGTCATCTCCTGTAGTATGTCGAATTTGCAGTCTGGTCATTTCCTGTAGTATGTCGCATTTGCATTCTGGTCATCTCCTGTAGTATGTCGCATTCACAGTCTGGTCATCTCCTGTATTCGCAGTCTGGTCATCAGCTGTAGTCACATTCGCAGTCTGGTCATCTGCTGTAGTCACATTCGCAGTCTGGTCATCTGCTGTAGTCACATTCGCAGTCTATTTAAAAGTAGTACCTGCTGTTGCACAAATCACTTTATTACACTTTTATTTCTGATATTTATGGCTATGCATATTAATGTAATCCATATTGAGCACCATATTTGATTGGCTGCTTGTGCTTGGCATATACACACAATCAAATAGTGCTCAATATGGATTAAATAAATAGATATCATAAAGTTTAATAAAGTGATTTGTGCAACAAGCTCCTTAAACATTCTACATTCAGTGAAAGTTCATGCAGAGCAAACTTTGCAGTACACTAACTTTCACTGAATGTAGAATGTTTAATGACCAGGGGCGAACTGATCCATTGGGCAGTTTATGTAGTACTAATTTGTTAATAGAAGGATTAAAGAGCTTGACTTGTAGTTTTGTTAGCTGTTTTTTTTTGTTTTGTTGTTTTTTTTTTTGACAGGGGCGCAGTTTCAGTGCTTGCCATAGGCGCCATTTTCACTAGATACGCCTCTGAATACAGTGTCTGCAATACAGTGTCCTGGAATGAAATAAGGACACACAGCCACCCTGATGAATGATTGCCAAACTGGTTGCTAGGGCCGCCCTGCCCCGCGTCTAGCAACCAGTGACGTCACATTCGCAGAGTCAGTCAGAGGCTGAGCGAGGCCTTACGCGGAGCTGCCATGCGCATCGCTCCGAGTCCACCCACCTCCTCTCCTTCTCCACTTCCGGCCACGGCAGCAGCAGTAGAGAGAGAGCAGCCAGAGTCAGAGCGTCTGTATCTCCTCCTGAGTCCTGACTCCTCCAGCGGCATTCTGCAGTGCTGGCAGTGGCACTGCTGGCTGGCTTAGATCCAGCCTGTGCCAGTCTCAGGGCCGACTCCCGCTGCCTGCAGCACATTGCCAGCAGCCCGACTTCTCTCCTCCTCCCGCCTGCGAGGGCCGCGACCCGAGCCGCCCGACTGGGTACCTGAGGGGGGCCCCCCAGCCAAACTTCCAGGTAGGTTTGTATTGTGCATATGATCATCATCTAACAAGTCTGTCTGTACATGAACTGTACATAAAGAGAGAATTAAATGCAATTTCCGATTGTTTATTGTTCTGTAGCGGTTGGTTACCACTAGTTACTAACATCCACCAAATCACCCTACTGCCAGACCCCCATCTATCACCTCTGAGACAATGAGCAGTCATTTGCGTAGTTTTGTTGCATTTATTGCGGGATACAACTTGGTTGGGGTAAAGGAAGATATTGGATGCCCATAGCACTTATCAAATTGTCATCACTTCGGTAGAACTTTGATTAGCAGCTTTAGCCATGAAAAATGATGCACTTCTAACATTCACAGTCCATTTCCCCTGCATATCTCCACTGCAGACTATTGCACCTTTTCCCCTCTGCACTGACTCCTGCAGAGTATCACTCTTCTTCTTGTACACATCCTCTACTGCAAAACTGTTATGCCGTGTACACACGGGTAGACTTTTCGGCATCAAAGGTCCAACGGACTTTTGACGGACTTTTGACGGACTTCCGACGGACTTTTGAACGAACGGACTTGGCTACACACGATCACACCGAAGTCCAATGGATTCGTACGTGATGACGTACGACCGGACTAAAATAAAGAAGTTCATAGCCAATAGCTGCCCTAGCATCGGTTTTCGTCCGTCGGACTAGCATACAGACGAGCGGATTTCTCGATAGGAACTGCGTCCGGCAGAGTTCAGCCGGAAAGATTTGAAACCTGTTCCAAATGTAAAGTCCGTCTGATTTTCTACTGGAAAAAGTCCGCTGCAGGTCCGATGAAACCCACACATGGTCGGATTGTCCGACGGATTCTTTCTGTCGGACCAGTCTGGTCGAAAAGTCCGCCCGTGTGTACACGGCATTAGATTCCTGGGGCTTCACTTCCAGTGAGACAAGAAGGGATCACTCTGAATAACCCCAGCTTGCTGGCTGTACTTTGTTACTGTAATAAAGTCTCTGAATGGTGTTGCTTCAGCAAATTAACAAGCCAGGGACATATAGTACCTCTCCCCAGCGGCTTAATGAATTTGGTAGCCACACAGTCTCTTGGAAGGTATTACCAGAGTGCTTTACCAGGCCACAGATACTCGGTACCTCTCACCAATGGCCTAGCACACGGTAATAAGCGGACTACTGTTCCCAGCCAGTCCATAATTGCAAACGCTGCATTTCCCGGCCACAGAATTCTGCACTACTCTCAACAATTCTCCTTTTGCTTCTTGCACACTGACCTTCTCTAAAGGGCAAGTTCTGTGTTCACCAGTCACAGAACTTTGTTCTACTCTCCTCAGTCCTACTGTTGTTTCTCCTTCACCAATCTTCTCCTGTGTGCAAGTTCTGTGTTCCCCAGTCACAGCAGCTTGACACCAAATCCATGGTGAAGATCGTTATCCAGGAATACATCCTAGCAGCTCCTCCATCCCTCCTCCACGTTTAGCCCCCCCCCGTGGGGACACCCTGCGGCATCTACCTAAAACTCCATTCTCCTTTTTCTGCACTGTCAGAACCTCCCTAGCAGCATGTGACCCCAGCTTATATGGGAGGCCTGCCCCCTGCCAATACCGAATGGTAATTGGTCAGAGCTCCTCACATGAGCTGCCTGCCACTCAAACCTCAGGTCCAACCTCTGTTCCAGAACAATCTTCCTGAAAGCAGGGGAGGCGCCTCTGAGTCAAAGCTCAGGTGGTCACACCCACCACTAGACTAAACACTCCCAATCACAAATCAAAACAAACAGGCCTAACCTAAAGCACAGGCCTGTCCAAATTTGCCTACACTGATATCTTAAACCCAGAAAAATCCTATTCTAGCACCTACCTTTTGGTAGAGGGTGCTACAGTTCTGTATAGTAGTGACTAGGGTGCCCATGTGTCCCGGATTGCCTGGGATTGTCCCTCAATTCATATTTGTGTCCCATGTCCCAGGCACCTTCATTCCGGGACAATACCAGACATCTCAACTCTCCTGCGAGTCAGGGGAGACTCCCGCATTTGGGTGCGGGCTCCCGGTCCCCTGCGAGCGCCGGGAGATCTCTGAGCCTGTCACTCAGCCACAGACAGAGCAGCCCGAGCAACAGAATGGAGTAGGGCTGCTCTGTCTGTGGCTGAGTGACAGGAAAACAGAGCTGAGAGGAGGGGTGGGCGGGGTCTTGTCAGGAGGAGGAGGGGGGGTGTCAGGCCCTATGCTCATTACATACTGAAGATCTCTTCATTTCAATAATCTGGCTGTCACACCACTCCATGCCCAACACTCTGCTATAGCCAGCATGCTGGGCTGAGGTTGTGTCTGTGCACACTGTGTCCCTCCTTTCTGCAGCTATGCCTGTGTCCAGACAGGAGAAGAAAGATGCTTCCCAGGTTGGTTAAAGCGTGCCTGTATGGATCGAGGCTTGGACTGAGCAGCAGTAGGGATGGGCGGAGCTGGCAGAGAAAGTTCATCATTCTGCACACAGTAGCACGAACACTGTCCAGCCCAGCAGGAACCAGAACTCTCCCCAGGCCAGCTCAAATGCTCTTGATTCAAGCCATGGCAGCTGCCATTAAGGTGAATTGCTAAAATGTATTTGTAGAACAAGCTGGATTAGTGCCAGCAATACTAGATTTGTGAAACTTCCTGTCTGTGTGAATCTGTCCAGCAACTCTGATGAGAGCACAGACCAGGACGACTTCTCTGTTTCCCAGGATCATTAGAAATCTTTATTGGGCATTTACTGAGGGCTAGGTATTTGCTTGCCTGTGAGGTTAGGGTCTTCTTGAATTAATTTCAAAGCCTATGATCAGTTGCACTTATTCTTTAATGTCACTTAGAAATGTCTAAAAATCTCTGCAGTGACTCAGTATAAAAATGTTTTTCTTGATATCTCTTTGTAGCTGCTAATATGCTAAAAGAAATCTGTATTTTAGTCTGGCTATAAAACAAACTTTAGCCCCAGATCGGCCCTCTTCCTCTCATAGTAACCATTCCTCCTTCAGAGCCCCTTATTATTTTTATTTATTACTTATATAGTGCTGTCAATTTACACAACACTTTACATATACAGTACCTGTCCTCAAGTAGCTTACAATCTAATGTCCCTAATGCCACGTACACACGACCGGACTTTACGGCATACTTGGTTTAGCGGACCGGAGTCCGTCGGACAATTCGATCGTGTGTGGGCTCCAGCGGACTTTTTTTCCCCAAAAGTTCGACGGACCTAGAAATGAAACATGTTTCCAATCTTTTCGAGTCCGGTCGAAAAGTCCGCTCGTCTGTATGCTAGTCCGACGGACAAAAACCGACGCTAGGGCAACTATTGGCTCCTGGCTATGAACTTCCTTGTTTTAGTCCAGTCATACGTCATCACGTACGAATCCGTGTGTAGGCAAGTCTGTTCATTCGGAAAGTCTGTCGTAAAGTCCGTCGAAAAGTCCCCAGGACAAAGTCTGCCGTAAAGTCCGCTCCTGTGTACGCGGCATTACTCCCATACTAGGTCCAATTTAGACAGAAGTCAATTAAGCTTCCAGCATGTCTTTGGGGTGTGCGAGGAACCCGGAGTACCCGGAGGAAACCCACGCAGGCACAGGGAGAACATGCAAACTCCAAGCAGGCACTGCCGTAGTTGGGATTTAAACCAATTGCCCAAGCACTGCTGGTCCATTCTATTTTTTTTCTTCTGTCCACCAGCTGAACAAAAAAAAAAAAGTATACTCACCTTTAGATTTACACTACAAAAAAAATGTGTAACCAGCTTTGTGGGACATGCCTGGGGCAGCATCTCAAAGTATATCTCAACCTGGTTGAGAAACCCTCTGCATTGAACTGGATCGCCCCCAAATCGCTGGGGAAGAGACTGGAGCAGCAGCAGGGACGGCCTGCAACACAGGTTGTACCGGAGCAGCCATAGTGGAAGATTCCAGGTGAGCCGTGTGACTCAGGAGCATTTGTATCGCCAAGGCAAACTGATCCATGCTGTGATCCTGGTCATCCAATCTGGAAAAAATATGACCAACAAGTGGACTGACTGCATCTTCCGAATTCATGACCTTCGCCTACTGTCAGAAACCATGAATCAAACCGAAACAGAAGTACAGTTAATCACACTTGTTTAATAATAATAATAAGGTAAACAGAGTAAGCGTAGTCAATACATAGCCAGAGTTCAGTAACCAGATCGGGTAGTCAACCAATCCCAATGTCAGGGAGCCATAGATCAACGTAGTAGTACAGCAAGCAGGATCAGGAGCCAGAAGGGACGTCAGCTGAGCAAGTCTTCAACAGGAACGCAGGAGAGAGTCTCTGAGATGTGACCAAAGGCAAAGGCAGAGATGAAGTGAGCTGAACAGCTTTAAGTAGGCAGGACTGACGAGCAGATCATTAACAGCTGAGTCACTGTGGAGAGAAAGGAGCTGGCAATTAGTCGACATCTGAGCAGCCAGCTTAGAGTAGGAAAGGCTGAGCCCAGCCCTGACAACCATTTTGTTGATTTTAGCTTATAGGGACTCAAGATGAAAATACATTAGGGTTTGGGTTCTGTGCAGAAATAAATTCCACATGCCTTCTGGGGTGCCAATTGAAATAAATACTAAAATAAATATTATCCAAGGGTGGTTACGGATTCCCTCTATTTATATTATATATGTATTAATTTGTCTATTCCTATAGTTAGCTAGTCTAATAAAACTCTGATAATGTTACTGTTGATAGCACAATAATATAAGATTAGCTATGAAAACGAACACACTGCTTAATAAAACAACGTCTTATTTATTTCCCAAGAAAATAGGAAAATGCTAACATTAAAATACTATAGAGCATATAACAAAAGAACATAGATATCGCAAGGCTGTCCCCTAGACATGATCTCATCAGCTGGGCTGATGCTAACAAAGAGAGCCATGTCTGTCCTGCTGTATTGGCCTCTAGGGGCAGTTCTTAGCTGGCCCTTTGATCATTCATCAATCATCTTGTCAGCCATGGTCCTTTTCTAAGCTTGCTCGCAGAGTGCTATCACACCAGTTTTTGTTCAGCCTTGCTCCTCTTTTAAAAGAAGATTCTGATATGCTACAAAGCTTTCATGTGCAACTTGTTACATTCCAGACAGCCCCCAAGAATGTGGAGGCTTAGTATAGCCAAAGTTCATATTTCAAACACCTCTTGTATTATGGAATAAAACATGTTGCCTTCCAACAGGTACCCACTGTAATTTTGCGAGTTGTCTTTCATAAATTTATATTTGTACGTCAAGTACAGGTCACTTTGTGGTATTTTTCTACCACTACTCTCCCTCACCCTTTTCTTTGTTTTGTACCCCCTATTGCTTTATTTGAAAAACGATTTAATAATAAAAATTTGTTCAACCTAACAATTGCAGCTTGCATTTATTAGATGACTTATTCTGGACCCTTCATCAAGGAAATATCCCAGTTACTTCTCTTTGTTTATGAGGGGGGCTGGGCAGCAGTGTTTGCCATAATTAACCCTGTCTGTACTGTGCAGGTAGATCTTTGTTATCAGTTGTAACTAAATCTAAACACTGTCTGCCCTAACGAAAGGTTAAATGTGATGAGGTCGAACTTCTTGCATTGTGTATTGAGAACAGATCTGGGACAGGCTCACTCTGACATTGTCCACACAAACCTTGCAGTCAGCCTCAACACTTCCATCTGGGAAACATCTAAAAGATAAGATATAATTTTACAAATGTTTAGGCATGCTGTGTGAATGGAAACACATATCAAACAGTGATTTGTTATAATATAGAACAACAAAAGATTGCTGTGCTATTGTCTAATGAATAAAACTGGATAATAAATCCAGAAAAGTGTCCATATAAGTGTACAGACCTGGGACAGGCTCACTCTGATATTGTCCACACAAACCTTGCAGTCAGCCTCAACACTTCCATCTGGGAAACATCTAAAAGGTAAGAAATAATTTTACAAATGTTTAGGCATGCTGTGTGAATGGAAACACATAACAAACAGTGATTTGTTATAATATAGAACAACAAAAGATTGCTGTGCTAGTGTCTAATGAATAAAACTGGATAATAAATCCAGAAAAGTGTCCATATAAGTGTCCAAACACTCCTTGCGATTCCTGGAATGAAGGATAACAGAGACATCCACACCCACCCAATGTGCACCTTCCACCTTGAAGTATAAAGGATGTGTCCTTACCGGATAGATAGAATCCACGTTATAGTAGCCTAGCAAAGCATGGATTCACACACCCCATTAAGGATCCGTCCATGAAAAGCAGACGAAGATGGCATTGAAATCAGCCTTGCTGGTTTTTCCTTTTCCTTGTTCTCTCATGCAAGTGATATAAAGGAAGAGAGACATCGCCACATAGTGTAAAACCAGGGTATTTATTGAATGAGTACACAAGTCCAACAAAAGTAAAAATATCCTGGGTTAAAAGATTCTGCAGATCACAAACTGGCATGGTAAGTTGAGCATAGACTCCACCCTACTAGTTTTGTCAAAACTGACATCATCGGGGGTGTGGAGTCTAAGCCAGGAACCACACTTAATATAAGATCCAGGGCAGAAAGAGCACAGCTGATCTGGTTCAACAATTATAGCTAACTTTAATAAAAAGGGGAGATGGTCAGCACAAGAATCCAAACCTCGTTTATGAGAGAGGAAATGGCCACAAATTGCACCATGCTAGATAACCAAGCCTTATTCTCAATGAGGAATAAGTGCAAAAAAGGAAAAACCAAACCTTGTTTAGAAAAAAACATGGCCGCAACATAGAAGACGCCGATAAGGGATAGCCAGGCTTTGTTACAGGCAACCAAGCCTCACATCCAAAGAAGACAGGGAGGAAGCCTGCAGTATTAACCCAGAAGCGAGATGTATGGCAACGCGTCAAAAAAAAAAATCAAACATATCAAACATATTTCTCCATAAAATATACAAGAAAATGTTACAAAAAAATCCATCCTAGCCTCAAATCACACAGAGTGGCACAGGTTTTGCTCAAGAATATCCCTGTATTTAGCACCATCCATCTTTCTCTCAACTCTGACCAGTTTCCCAGTCCCAACTGCTGAAAAACATCCCCACAGCATGATGCTGCCACCACCACGTTTCACTGTGGGGATGGTGTTCTTTGGGTGATGTGATGTGTTGGGTTTGCGCCAGACATAGTGTTTTCTTTGATGGCCAAAAAGTTAAATTTTAGTCTCATCAGACCAGAGCACCTTCCTCCATACATTTAGGGAGTCTCCCACATGCCTTTTCGCAAACTCAAAACGTGCCATTTTGTTTTCTGCTGAAAGTAATGGCTGTCTTCTGGCCACTCTGCCATAAAGCCCAACTCTATGGAGCGTACGGCTTATTGTCGTCCTATGTACAGATACTCTAGTCTCTGCTGTGGAACTCTGCAGCTCCTCCAGGGTTACCTTAGGTCTCTGTGCTGCCCTCCTTTCCCGGTCTGTGAGTTTTGGTGTGCAGCCGTCCCTTGGCAGGTTTTTCTGTTGTGCCATGTGCTTTACATTTGGTTATGATAGATTTGATGGTGCTCCTAGGGATCAGCAAAGATTTGGATATTTTTTTATAACCTAACCCTGACTTGTACTTCTCAACAACATTATCCCTTACTTGTTTGGAGAGTTCCTTGGTCTTCATGGCAGTGTTTGGTTAGTGGTGCCTCTTGCTTAGGTGTTGCAGCCTCTGGGGCCTTTCAAAAAGGTGTGTATATGTAATGACAGATCATGTGACACTTAGATTGCACACAGGTGGACATCTTTCCACTAATTATGTGACTTCTTAAGGTAATTGGTTGCACCAGAGCTTTTTATGGGCTTCAAAACAAAGGGGGGTGAATACATACACACATGCCAATTATCAGTTTTTTTATTTTCTGAAAAATTGTTTTATGTATATATTTTTCAAATTTTACTTCACCAACTTAGACTGTTGTGTTCTAATCCATCACATATAATCCAGATTAAAAAACCATTGAACTAAAGGCTGTAATGTAACAAAATAGGTAAAAAGCCAAGGGGGTGAATACTTTTGCAAGGCCCTGTATCCAGGGCCGCTGATAAGCCAGTACAACTGGCCCTGTCGTACTGGGCCCGGCCAGCGGGGGGGGGGGGGGGGGGGGTGGACATCTGGAATGAAAGAATGCATTATAATAATAAAAAAAAATGTCTCCAACAAGCAATCACATACAATTCCCCCCCACCCCACCCCCCTCCCGCTCTGACTTATTAGAGTTTTTTTTTTTGTTTGTTTTTTTAACTTTCTGGTTCTCTCTCTCTGTATAGTTTTTCTTCTGGGTGTGTTGGAGGGACTATTTCTTGTATTTCAGGCGCATGCGCGGCTGCTCAGCATGTTAGTGCTGGCTCAAGTCCTGGCCTGCAGATTGCCTTCCCTGGTGGAGTGATTTATCTCCTATCTAAGACTGGAGAAGAAGCAGAGGCGAACGGGGGAAATCAACTCATCTGACAATTGAAATGGCGACTCCAGAGGCAAGGGAGCAGCAGGATCAGAGAGGAAGTGTCTGGTCTGGTGGGGCTAACGCAGGGGTGTTCTTGTTTGGGGGATGATGCAAGAGATCTACTATAAGATGGTGATTGATTACACACTGTATCTGTCTGCAGCATCTACACATTATTGCATTGGCAGCATGGGTGGCACTGTCTCTGCAGGCAGCACATACGTTAGGGCATTGGCAGCATGGGCATTGGCATGTCCCACTGTCAAGTCTCTGATCTCCACCATTACTAGTAAAAATAAATTAAAAATACATAAATACATCCCATCGTTTGTAGACGATATAACTTTTGCGCAAACCAATCAATATACGCTTTTTGGGATTTTTTCTTTACCAGAAAAATGTTGCAGAATACATATTGGCCTAAATTGATGACGAGATTACAGAAACCTGCACTTTGCTTCAAGGCGGGGTCTGGGGAGGGACCAGGGGCATGGCCAGGGTGGGGCTGAAGGAGGGACCAGGGGCGGGACCAGGGATGGGGCTGAATGGGCCCCATCAGATAGGCTGTACGGGGCCCCATGATTTCTATCAGCGGCCCTGCATATATCGGGGCACTGATGATTTGATGCTGCGATGATTGCGATCCCTTACCTATGAGCCTGTATGGTGATCCATGTGATCTGCATTCAGAAGAGGTGTATCGATATCCTCCAAGCTTTTATGACCCTTTGTTGATTCAGGGGTCCTGGCGTCGAGGTGAGCAGCACAGAATGTCTTATGGTTGAGGTCACACTTTTTGGCACGGAATTGCTAATCTTCAGGAATGCACATTGTCACTTTATTGGGAAATGGATTTGCATATTCTCATGACTGCTTATGAACTTTTTTATGAACTTTTTTAATCAATTTTCCTATCTGTTATAATGCATGTGCTTCCACTGTGGAGGCTTTCAAAATTTAGAGTTAGGACTGCAGATAATACTGGGGTGTCATGAAGAGGCTCTGCAGCTTTCGCATGTATTTGCAAATGTGTGCAAACAAAACCCCAAATTTTAATGCATACTGTTAGACAGGATAATTTGGTTGGTTACATGCTAGTTGGTAAGTTGAGCTGGGAATTGTCTTTGGTTTTGTTTGATAGTCGTTGCTGTTCTCTCTCCTTTTGCAAGATGACTTGTCTTGTATCCATCCACCCCTGAAAGTTTTCTGCAGGCAGCCTGTAGTAGGTGGAGCTGCTGGTTCCCATCCAAAGTGGTTTTAAAATAAATAAGGAATTTTTGTGCCCAAAGTTCAGCTTTAAATTTAAATATCACTTCCATTTTGTTTAGTTACCATGCTTCTGCCTGTCAATCCTGTTCTTCGCTGGTCATCATTCAGTTTTTTCCATCAGCCCACTGGCTGATTAAAAAAACGAACTCATGTATGACCAGCTTTAACACGCTGTTTATATAGACAACAACCATTCTCATATATAATAGCTCACAGTGTTTGAACAATTAATTGGAAGGCCAAACTTCTCAATAAAGAAGGTTCTAGTACAGCTGCAGGTAAGATAGGTCACCTTATTGTGAAAATACAACTCTTCTTTTTGCTTTGTAACATGTAGTCAATTTAAACCCCTCAGTTACACACTCTCGTTGATCTTTCTAAAATTGACTTCTACTTAGTTGGCTGAGTTTTTAAGATGTTCTAGAAGAAACAATCTGCTTGGGTGAGCACCCATCATGGGTAAACAAGCATGAATGGTATAACTACAAACCTATACGTATGAATGCCATGTAGTAATGGCCTTTAAAGTCTAAGCTTTAAAAAAGTGTCATAATCCAAACAGACATTTCATTATTATTGTAGTGTCTGTGAAAGGTCTCTGGCTGCTTCTCTCATGGCGCATCTTTTCTGACTGTTCTGGTTGAAAAACAGGGCTGGTCTGTCTGTCTTTGAGTTGTGTACATCTCAGGGCTGTCTGGACACATTTACAAATCTTTTGGCAGATAAAAGCTCCGATATATGTATTTCAACTGTGTATTTAACTATTGCAGCTGTGAGCTTGTTTTGACTTGTTGACAGCCAGGATGCGTCATTGGCAGTCAATGAATTAAAGCTTATGTAATACTTCTCTTTCTGCTTTGAAGAGCCAGTATTTATGTAACTGGGTACTGCAATGGACTGTATAACATTATCTATCAAGAGATCCCCAAATTTTCCACTTCTTATTAAGTGATTGAACGGTACTGACTGGCATATTCAAAGCTTTGAATATCTTTTTATATCCTTTTCCATCTTTTTAAAGTTTTATTACCTTGTTACACAGGTCTTTTGACTGTTCTTTTCTACCTCCTCATGGCTCAGTGTTTAGCCTGCTTAGTGCATCCACGTGAGAGCTAACAAACTCATTGACTATTTATACACAGACACTAATTGTCACAAATGTGGGAAGTTAACCTTTAACTGCCATTTTAACCTGTGTGTGCCACCTTCTGTGTCTGTACCAAGGCCAAACATTCCAGGGTATATAAACCTTTGATCAGGGTCATTTGGGTAGTTTCTGTTGTGATTATGATTTAAAAAGAGTAAACACAGTTGACTGATAATAAATGGCTTCAGCCAAACACTAACCATGAGTGAAAGAAATGTTTTTGTGTTATCATTCATATTCTCAAAAAATATCCAAGAAATCATACATTCTGCCAAGGTATGGAAACTTATGAGCACAACTATATATATATATATATATATATATATATATATATATATATATATATATCATCAAGTCAATTAAACTCCTGGGATATTTATCTGGTTAGTTAAGTAGCAGAGGGGTTTGTTAATCAGTTTCAGCTGCTTTGGTGCTAATGAAATCAACAACAGGAGCACTAGATAGGCAACAATGAGACAACCTCCAAAACAGGAATGGTTATACAGGTGGAGGCCACTGATATTTTTTCCCTACTCATCTTTCCTGATTGTTTTTCACTAGTTTTGCATTTGGCTAGGGTCATTGTCACTACTGGTAGCATGAGGCTATACCTGGACCCTATAGAGTTTGCTCAGGCAGACCAACTCCTCCAGGATGGCACATCAATACATGCCATTGCCAGAAGGTTTGCTGTGTCTTCCAGCACAACTAAGCCGAGTTGCATCGGTTCTGTGTCATGAATTGGGATTGATGTGTGGGTCTCAGGGGTTCTCTGGTGTGGAGCCATGGGTACTCGTGGGAGCAAACATTTCGAACGGGCCATACCGGATCATTCCATGCGACGTTCTCTGAGTCTGCGATCAAGTTGGATACCCAACTGAATTGTAGTTTCCAAAGTATCAGGGAGCCCCACTCTTGCTAATTCGTCTTTGAGAGGCTCGGACAGGCTCAAGCGAAACTGATGGCGCAAGGCAGCGTCGTTCCATGCAGTGTCTGCAGCCCACTTGCGGAATTCGTTTACGTAGTCCTCAACAGGGCGTTTCCCCTGTTGTAGAGAGGTCAACACTGTTTCAGCCGTGGTGGTTCATTGTGGGTCATCATAGAGATTTGCCATGGCATCGAAGAAAGAAGACAGTGAGTGCAGTATAGGGCTCTTCCTTTCTAATAGCTGATGAGCCCATGCTTGAGGTTCTTCTGTAAGTAAGGCTACTACAAACCCGATCTGTGTATCCTCTGAAGAGAGGGTCCTAGGCTGTAAGGTAAAGTATAGCCGACAGGCGTTCCTGAAAGCCTGGAACTTGTGGCGAACCCCTGAAAAGTGTTCTGGCATAGGAACTCATGGTTCAGGAGCTGGAGTAGAGATGGCCTGCTCCATAGCCATAACAGGTGGTTCCGCAGGGCTCAGAACTGAGGGATTTGCCACTGCAGTCAGCCGACCTTCCAGTTGAAAATACCCCTCTTGTATGGACGACAGGGCCTGAGACATAGAGGCGACTTGTTGGCACAGGGCTTCGAAGGCGAACGCACTCCCCTCAGTCTCAGACATGGCTGGATTATTCTGTCACGAGGGCCACGTGCCTGATGTGAGGCCGAAGAAGTGGGGAGGCCTCCCTTGCACCTCAGGTCCTTAAAGCCTCTGGAGATGGAGACAGAGACTTGGTGGACACCGAGTGGCAGGGGGTGCCAGGAGTGCAGAGCACCGTGCCTTAGTCCGAGATCCGAGCCGAGGTCAAGTCCAGTTGGGCAATGAAGCATAAAAGGATTAATCCAAAGAAGAATGGTCAAGATCCAAGCTGGGGTCGGTTCCAATCTAGCAGCTGAGTACATAAGGGGCAAAGAAGTAGAATGGTTAAGGTACAAATCTGAGGTCAATGGCAAGCAGCAGTCAAGAGTAGGTCACAACAGGTTCAGACAGATCACACACTAGCACAGGAACAAGGGGGGACTGAAGATAATCCAGCAATTTGGCAGTGTCTGGGCGGGGCTTATATAGGGAAGTTTGAGGTCGCTTCCTGTGCAACTCCTGGGGATTTTCCCACCTTTTTCCATCAGGTTGATGTCATTTCCTGTGTGCCTCCTGGGTTTTTTTCTCGCCTTTTTCTATCAGGTTGAGGTCACTTCCTGTGCATGTGCTGCCCATTTCCATCAAGTCTTCTGTGCAAGTGCGGGTTGGCGCCCTGAGGGGTCTTTGGCGCATGCTCAGTTGGCACGGATTTCCTCTTGCGGCAACGCCCCATTGGTGCATGCGTAGTAAGCCCTGGACTCTTACAACAGCGCAGACCTACTTTGCCAGGAGGCCGTCATATGATGTCCTCCCATGCTCGAGCATCCTGCGGCCAGGGCGCGCAGCGCACTTTTTGATCAGAAAGTCAGTGAGACTCACAGATTGGAGTAAGGGTTTGATCCCGGCTATATTTTCTCCTCACGCTTATAGCGTGAGCAGATACAAAAAACGATCACCAGTGGCTGTCAGAGGGACATCGGTCCTGATCAAGGAGAGTAGTGGCCGCCTCATCTGTGCCCACCTGTGCCACCTGCCAGTGCCACCTACCAGTGCACAACTGTGCCGCCTACCAGTGCCCACCAGCGCCACCTCTCAGTGCCCACAGTGCCCCCTATCAATGCCCATCAGTGCCACCTATCAATGTCACCAATCAGTGCCTCATCACCAGTGCTGCCTATCAGTGTTACCTACCAGTGCTCATCAGTGCCACCTATCAGTGCCCATCAGTGCCACCTATCAGTGCCCATTAGTGCCATCTATCAGTGCTACCTATCAGTGACACCTATTAGTGCCCTTTAGTGCCGCCCATAAGTGCCCATCAGTGCCACCCATCAGTGCCACTCATCAATGCCACCCATCAGGGCCCATCAGTGTCGCCTCATCAGTGCTGCCTTATCAGTGCCTATCAGTGCAGCCTATCAGTGCCCATCAGTGCAGCCCGTCAGTGCAGCCTATCAGTGCCCATCAGTGCCCATCAGTACAGCCTCATCAGTGCATATCAATGAAGGAGAAAAATTACCTGTTTGCAAAATTTTATAACAAACTATAAAAACTGTTTGTTTTTTTCAAAATTTTCTGTCTTTTTTTGTTTGTTTAGCAAAAAATAAAAACCCTAGTAGTGATTAAATACCACCAAAAGAAAGCTCTTTTTGAGTGAAAAAAATGATAAAATTTTAATTTGTGTACAGTGTTGCATGACCGCACAATTGTCATTCAAAGTGCGACTGCACTGAAAGCTGAAAATTGGTCTGGGCATGAGGGGGGTTTAAGTGCCCAGTAAGCAAGTTGTAAACAGAAAATAAAAAATGTTCTCGTCTCAGACGCGGTGACGTCTGTCGGGTCACGTGGTCCCTACTCACAAATGCTAGCTCCATACTATGGGGAGTCCGGAAACCATCGAGACTGCATCTGTTAATTCCCCCCCTCTACTTTGAGATTCCTTTTTATTTAATGGGTGCTGCATGGGATTAACATATAGGATTTGATTTATTAGGTATTTGCACGAAATTTAGTAAATGTAGGTAGGGTGTTGGAACGCACATGGATATACCATAATGAGGTTTGGAACGCACACGGGTCCGCCATTTTGGCTGAACCCAGAAGTGCATGACAATTGTTGATACGAGCTGGATTCTCATCAAGGGGGCCATGGTATCTATATTAATGGGCATGGCAGCAGTGGGTGAGTACCCCAGATGAAGTCTTGTAAGACGAAACGCATCGGGAGACTCCACTGCCTGCCATAATTTTACACTAAGCGCTTTTTTACTACAGAAATGTAAGTGGTTTACCTTTTTTAATAAATTTGTTTTGCAAACGGTATTATGCTATGTGGCCCCTTTTTATTTTCATATGGGCTATTTCCCTGAGACGGTCCATTGGACGGGTTGCCATCCACTGTAAAGAGGGTTCCCCCACAGTTCCGGACAAGTTTGGAGTTTCGCTGTCATCCAGTTGAGAGGTCCCCTTTTATTACCAGTCGGTGATACAAGCTTGGTTGACTCATTGAGCATATGTTCTTATGAGTCCGACCCCTCTGGTAAGCCTTCATTCTTTCCGTGTGGAGGGTTCGTCACACTCACTTTTCCGCATGAGTTATCCACGTGGTGATTAGGATGTTGCATGTAACCATTGGATTATGAATAACTTCTCGCATTCAAGGTGACATCTGAAGATTACCAGAGACTGTATTTTGTGCACTAAGAATTGATAAAGACTCCTTTCCTTTCTTTCTTAATCTTTGTTATGCATATGTAACATTATAAGCATGTAATACTCTAAGCGCTACACTTGTTTGTGCACCAGTAAGCAAGTTGGTAAAGGCAGGTGTCCCAATACTTTTGACAATATAGTGTATATATATATTATATTATATTATATATATTATACAATAAATATATATTATGAGGGGTTCACTCTTAAATGAAAGTAAAAGTGTAACAGGAACTCAAACAGACCAGAAATTCAGATTTCATTATGCAGTTTAACAAGATCAAGTGGTTGCTTTAAGTCTGGTACACACGGCCTGAATGTCGGGCAACATCGGACGGTTCAGGAGAAACCGGCTGACATTCGTTCTGTGTGTATGGCAGCCGGGCCGGTGTCTTGCCGAGAATGTTCCCTCGGCGGATAAGTTCCCCCCTGTACTGCGCAGGCGCAGCGCCTGCGCAGTACATACTACTCTCAGCCGCCGGAGATAGCCGAAGCTCAAATGCTTCAATCAGCTGTACACGGCGCCTGCGCTCTGGGTCCAGGTTCCTTCCCCACCATCCAAGTGGACCTAGAGGGGGAATCTAAAAGTGCCGAGCGCAGCGAGGCCGTGCCCGAAGCGTGGCGAGCGAAGCAAACCCGCGAGGGGCCCTCTTCCAGGCGCCGTGTACAGCTGATTTTCAGCTGTTGTGCTTCGGCTATTTCCGACGATACCTACTGTGCAGGCGCAGTAGAGGGGGGAACTTATACGCCGAGCGGAACTTTCTCGGCAGAACACCGGCTTCTGTCGAAGGGTCATGTCGGAAAACATGACCCTGCCGGCCAATGGCTGAGAGCTCTGACCTGAGTGTTGTGACAGGGGGGCCATCCCCCGGTCAGAAAACTATAGCACAGCAAGGGAGATAGTTGTACCAACATCTGATTGGTATTACAGCTGCTTCGACCTGAACTGTGAGTTCTTTTTTGTTCAACACCCTGGGTTGAACGAAAAAGAAACTAGTAGTGTGTACTAGGCTTTAGTACACATAATGTCACTGTAAAACATAAAAAGAAAGATTCCCTAGAAATCCAAATGACCAAATTCTTTCTTTTTTAATGCCATATTTTGTATTAATATTTTAGTAATTAATGAAACTTAAAGTAAAAGTATAGCTTGATGCACATAGACAGGCTTTTGTTCTGGGAAGACAAAAAATTACATGTTGCCAGTATTTTGCTGCAGTTACTGTCTGCATAAGGAAGTTGATAGCCAGTAGCTAATAACTGCCCTAGCATGGGTTTTTGTCCGTCGGACTAGCATACAGACGAGCGGATTTCTGGGTCCAGCGGAGTTACGACGTAAAGATTTGAAGCATGTTCCAAATCTAAAGTCCGTCAGATTTGCGACTGGAAAAGTCAGCTGAAAGTCCAGGGAAGCCCACACACGATCGGATTGTCCGCCGGATTTGGTTCGTCTGACTTTTGTAGCCGAAAAGTCCGACCATCTGTACGCCCCATAAGGCCTGCCAGCCCACTTTAATTTAAAATGAAAAGCAAAAGTTCACAACATTTCTCTCACTCCTCTAAAGACTTGCAGATTCCCTCAGTCCCCTGGACTCATCTAGTTGTCTCTGCTTTCTCAGTCTCCCAGACTCTCTCTTAAGCCCCATACACATGATAGGACTTTGTACAAACTTTCCCTTGGATTTTTGTACAAAGGGCGTTCCCCAAAAGTTTGTCTTGCATACAGACGACAGGACTTTTCCAGCCAACTTTCACCATATCACGTGGTTTTTCAGCTCTTTATAACCACCCTTTGGTCAACTTCTGTATTGTTGTCTGATATTGTATCAATCTCGCCACTTTTATTGGCGAGATTGACACCTTGCGAGCCGGGTTCACACTGATGCGAGGATCCTAGTTGGATCCCCGCAAATGCCAGGCACTGTGTTTGGTATGAATCCTGAGGGGGAACGCCGCGCCAAATTTTAAATAAAAAACCGGCATGGGTTCCCCTCCAGGGGCATACCAGGCCCTTAGGTCTGGTATGGATATTAAGGGGAACACCCTACGCCGAAAAAAACGGCCTGGGGGTCCCCCCAGATCCATACCAGACCCTTATCCGAGCACGCAGCCCGGCCGGTCAGGAAAGGGGGTGGGGACGAGCGAGCGCCCCCCCTCCTGAGCCGTACCAGGCCACATGCCCTCAACATGGGGGGGTGGGTGCTTTGGGGGAGGGGGGCACCCTGCGGCCCCCCACCCCAAAGCACCTTGTCCCCATGTTGATGAGGACAAGGGCCTCTTCCCGACAACCCTGGCCGTTGGTTGTTAGGGTCTGCGGGCGAGGGGCTTATCGGAATCCGGGAGCCCCCTTTAATAAGGGGGCCCCCAGATCCTGGCCCCCCACCCTATGTGAATGAGTATGGGGTACAGCGTACCCCTACCCATTCACCTAGGGAAAAAAGTGTCAATAAATAAAACACACTACACAGGTTTTAAAATTAATTTATTAGGCAGCTCCGGGGTCTTCTTCTGACTTCGGGGGTCTTCTTCTGACTTCGGGGGTCTTCTTCCGACTTCGGGGGTCTCTCCGGTGTCTTCTCCCGGTGTCCGGATTTTCTGCCGGCTCCACCACTATCTTCTCCCGCTCTTTTGCTAGCGGTGGCCCGCAGTAGGAAAATGTGTTTTTCCTATTGCAGCCAGCACGAGATGTACAGTACCCTGTCGTCGAGAACCAGTGCGATCGGATCACGCTGGAAACTTCCACAAGGGGGGCAGGGGCTGCCCCCCCCCCAATCTCCATGCGCTGGCCCCTAAGCCCCATGCAGATGCATGGATTTCTATGAGGTTCTTTTTTTTGTAGCACATAACTAGAGCCTGGGGCTCTAATTGGCTTTGCGTCCTGAGCGCACCCACTGGTGACATTAGCGAATGTTGATTCCTCTATTGTCTTCCCACTTCTCCAGCCAATCAGGACAGGATTGGCCAGGAGGAGATGTGACTGGATTGGCCAGGAGGAGAAGCCGGGAAAGCTGAGAAGCCGCCAGCAACCTGGATGGGGTAAGTGCGGAGCTGGTGTGCTGGCGAGCGGGCAGGGGGGTGCTAGTTTTGTTTGCTGCCACTGGTTAAGCCCCTTTCACACATGCGGACCATTTGTCTGTTTTTCATTCATCCGTTGACAGATTAAAAACAGACATCAATGCATGTAAATGAAAAAACAGATGTAAATGGATGATCATCCGTTTAAATCCGTTTACATCCACTTCTGTCAACATCCGTTTTTTGGAATGCATCAAAGCTCTATTTTTTAAAAAAACAGATCGGAGGAAAAACAGACATGAACAGATGAACGGTCCATTTTTGCATGAAAGAATGGCTCCGGGGGTTAAATGGTTAAAGGGTATCCCCACTTTCATGGGGGAAAAAAAATTGCAAATAAAGAAAAAATAATTTAGTGTATATAATTGCGATACAAGTCATATTGTAATTGAATGTTATTAAAAATGACCTTCCCTTTTCAATCTGCAGCCGCTGTAATTTTCTATAAATGCAATGCAATATGGCTACATAGAGTTGTTCTGTACACCGAATGTGTACTGACCACTCCCCAGAAACATAATTTCCTGCTTGTGTGATTGGCTCACCAATTTTCCCAGAAGTCTGCCTAGAAGTCAGATTTCAGGCATCCCTTGCAACAAAAATGCCATTTTTGATGAGATATTTCCAATAGGAACACGTCTAAAGGGATGCAGGCCCAGCAGATTTCCCAATTAGTGCCCTACAGCTGCCACAGCTAACTGATAATTATGAATCCACTCCCATTAGACTCACAAACACACATGGATTTCCTCAGAATAACAAAAGGTAGGAATCTGCAACAAAGTTTGTTATCCTTGCAATGTACATAGATCACCCAGAGGGGAATGTTTTTTCTCAACAAAAGTGGAGTTACCCTTTAAGGACTCCAGCTAGCAGATGTAAAAGACTGATTTAAAAACGGATGAAAAATGAAAGAAAAACTGCTGTAAACGTCATATGTTTCTTCTTTGAAAAAGTAACTGAACTGATGAAACAAACGGTCCGCATTTGTGAAAGGGGACCAACTCTGTCTCATAACAGGCTCAAATACCAGTCTTCAAACAGAAGCACACCTCCCTTCCAACTGGAGGCCAGAGCTTGAGGCTGGGTTCACAGTGAATGCCGATGCGGATCCCAGCAGGGGTCCTGGTTCACCATTTCAGGTCCGATTTCAGCCCGAATTTTGGGCTAAATTCAGACCTGAAATGGACCAAAAGACGCACAGGGCTCCTGTGCAAATTCGCACTGGAGCCACATTGGAGATAAGTGAACCGGCTCCATAGAAAGCCATTCAAAATCTCCTGCTATTGCAAATTAGATGCAGGGATCCCGCATCCAATTTGCAATAGTGTGAACCCAGCCTTATTCAAACCTCCTTTATAATGAGTGTGCACACCTGCACATTTACACAAGCTGTGGGACTCTAAGGCTTGACTTGCACAAATGCGTTTTTGAGACATTTTTGCATTTTGCAGAAACGCAGGGAATTTTATTTAACATGAGTTCCTTTGGAACACGTTCACATCAATGCATTTTTGGAAAGTATTTTTATTCCTGCAAAATGCAGCATTTTGCATGTAATAGACTTCAATGGTGTGAAAAAGTGCAGCGCTGTTATACCAAATGAAAATTAGATTTAACCATAAGAGGTAAAAAAACTACTAGAAGAGTACCCTACTTGGACAAAAGGGTACACATAAAGGATTTGGGGCTTTTTAGTTGAAACGCGCGTCGGGTGGACCCACACACATATACCGCTCTTGTTTCTGTATTTACTAAGCCTATTGATGATCCTCTAACATGTGAGTTTACAACTTTTTTCTTATAATAAACCCTATTCAAACTGTATCACACTATGGGAATTTTTTTATTCATCTCTACGTGGTTTTTGAATACCGAGCCTTTCTCCTATTGGAATACTATCTCCAAATTTGATGTCTGTAAATGTCTGTGCCAAGTCGTTGGTTTGACCCAAGATCTGTCGTGCCAGCTTAGTCCGGTGTATTCATCAAGTCAGTTGGCTGACAAGCCTGTATGACTTGGGAGCCGTAAGCCTCTCCAGGTCATCGACATCTGGCAAGCCTCCTTTTGTTCACTGGTCGTGGCCTATTTGATATCACAGTTCTTCGGAGTGTCAACGTCGTGCGATTACCTGTCTAAGTGTGTTTTGGATCATCCTTGGACTTGTCAAAATTATATGTACTTGTTAAATCTTAAAACATACTTGCTAGCTTTGGTCTTCATATTCACATTATATTATTTATTGTGGTACGATTGTTTATATTCATGTACTCGGTTATTTTTATTGATTTTATTCACGTTTATAGTAGATCATTTATTGATTGATTTTTCACATATCATGTTGTTTATTTAGCATGAGTTATTTATCCAAGTATAAGTCACCTTTTTCACTAAGGTAAATCCTTTATGCACCTTTATGTGTACCCTTTGTCCAAGTAGGGTACTCTTCTAGTAGTTTTTTACCTCTTATGGTTAAATCTAATTTTCATTTGGTATAATAGCGCTACACTTTTTCACACCTACACAAATTGCTCTAATGCCCTGTACACACGGTTGGATTTTCCGAAGGAAAATGTGTGATAGGACCTTGTTGTCGGAAATTCTGACTGTGTGTAGGCTCCATCACACATTTTCCATCGGAATTTCCGACACACAAAGTTTGAGAGCAGGATATAAAATTTTCCGACAACAAAATCCGTTGTCGGAAATTCTGTTTGTGTTTGTACACAAATCCGACGCACAAAGTGCCAGGCATGCTCAGAATAAATTCAGAGACTAAAGCTATTGGCTACTGCCCTGTTTATAGTCTCGACGTACATGTTTTACGTCACCGCGTTTAGAACGGTCGGATTTTCCAACAACTTTGTGTGACTGTGTGTATGCAAGACAAGTTTGAGCCAACATCCGTCGGAAAAAATCCATGGATTTTGTTGTCGGAATGTTTACATCTTCATCCTACACAGTGCTGTATTTCCTTTTTCTTTTTTAAGAGACTTCAATGGACCCGCATCCAAAAACGCAAGTACCGCGTTTTACTGCAATTTTGCCACGATTTTGCCGCAATTCGAGTTTGCAATTTGTGTTTTTTTTAGCTGTACATTTACTGTATATAACTGGTTGCTAAGGAGGGGGCCAGGAAGCCGACCACTGTGTCCTTAGCAACCGATGAGTCATCAGCTGTCAGCGGGGCTTCCCCACTGACAACTGAATGTAAAAAATATAATTGCTGACAAAAAAAAATTGTGAAAAAAAAATGGCATGGGGTCCCCCCCAGGTCCATACCAGGCCTTTGGGTCTAGTATGGATTTGGTGAATGGGTAGGGGTACAATGTACCCCATACTCATTCATATAAGGGGGAGTCTGGGATCTGGAGGCCCCCTTGTTAAAGGGGGCTTCCAGATTCTGATAAGCCCCCTGCCTGCAGACCATGACAACCACCGTGCAAGGGTTGTTGGGAAGACTTCCCCTCCCTTTCTTGACCTGCCGGGCTGCTCTGCCCAGCAAATCTTTTTTTTTACGTACAGCTGTCAGCGGATGACTCATCGGTTGTTAAGAACACGGCGGCCAGCTTCCCAGCCCCCTCCTTAGCAACCAGCTATATACAGTGTAAAAAAAATGCAAATCGCTGTAAAAACGCGTGTCCAAAAACACGCCAAGCACTGCAGAAACGCTCAAAAGCAACATGCATAGATGTGAATCAAGCCTTATAGGACCTGGACACAGGACTAAGGGCCAGTTCACACCAGATGCAGTTCTGTGCTCTTTTTTTTCTGCACTAAAAATGCATACACAGTGTTTTCCATTTATTCCAATGGCTCTAGTTCACACCAATGCAGTCAGTTCCAGTCAGTTTCCAGTCAGTGTGGAAAGTGGAAGTGCATCTGGTGTGAACTGGCCCTCAAGGCTTTGTCCCTCACAGGCCACTCTGAAGCCTTCAAGCACAAGACCCTGATCTGGAATTACTAAACCCGGAGAAAACCAAGTTTTCTTTGCTCAGAGACACTACCCTGGAGCCCCACTGTCAGGAATGGTTCCTCCTGCTGGTAGCATTGTCAGACATTGGGCGTGCAGTACTGAGGTCCACCAGCGGGTGTCTCCTGGCAATCTGGAACTGTCAGGGGAGCTCTCTCCGGCTGGTGATATTATTTGATCTTTGGGCCGCAGTACTGGTGCCCACCAGCGGGTGGTTCCTGGCAGTGTGGTGCCAACATCATCTCCTGCGATCAGGTGTCACCTGAGCCTGATTGCAGGAGATGTGTATAAATACCCGGCAAACACACACCTTGCCTTGGTATCGTCCTTGTGCCCTGACTTGAAAGCTCTGAATCTCAATCTGATCCTGTCTCTAACCTGACCCCTGTACCTGTACCTTGTGCCTTGTACCTGTACCTGTACCCTTCCTTCCTGTGAACCTGTTACACTTACCTTTGCCCTTCTGCCTGATCCTTCCATCCCCTCCTTGTCCTGGTTGTTCCCTGTCCCCATCTACTGACCTCCTGTTGATGACCCTGGCCTGGGTACGTTTACGATTCTGGCATTCCCCTATTATTGTATATACTTGTCTGACTGTGATTATTTGTGGGTCTCTGTTTGTTATTGGTTGTTGTGCACTGTGTGATATTGGAGGTGGTGGTATTTATATATTTTCACTTATCTTTAATAAATCATAATATTTTCACCTTACATGCATTTTGTTCCTCTGTTGCTGTCCACACAGTTCTGGTCACACCCGATACGTGATACCCACACACTGCGAAACCTGTGTAAAGTCTCTGACAGAATGGGTGCACATTGGCTGTATGGACTCACCTGACAGGTATGCAGGGATGGCAGCATAAACCTGGATACGCAGGTTCGGCATTGGGGGCCACGCAGCCGTCCCTGAGTACCTGTTAAACTCTGCTGTGTGTATGAATCTTTATAGTAGATGTGCTTCCATTCCCTAGTATGGGCTGCCTGCATGCAGCTCATCCCAAGTACAAAAACACAAACAAATGGCTTTTCCCTCTATACCGGGTTGGGTGCCAGTGTGAATGACCCCTAAGTTATCCTGAAAAATTGAATGTAAGGCTCCTGCAGACACTGCATACAGCTCTCTGTCAATACTTCTGTATGGGCAGACAGTTATTGAGCTGCAGGAAGTGTCAAAAGACTATAAGGGTGCTGATCAGTGTGCTTGTAGTCCATTGAGAACTAAAGTCTGTCTGCTATGGTGGAAACTGGGACCTGTGGTTTATTCATTCACAGATTGATGTGAATAAATGACGGGGCTGTGCGAGCGAATTTTAAATTCACAGCTGCTGTGGGGAGACAGTAAATGGGGCTCTGGGAATAAGATGGCTGGTGACTTACCTAAAAATGGGTATAACATGTAGCAGGTTGGTAAATATGAAACTATCCTTTAAATAAAAACGAGATACATTTTCCAGCCTTCTCCTTCAATTCTTCTGCTCACCCAGGTTGAAAACAATCATTGTATTAAAGGTAAAACAATCTAAAACATAGAAACTATCCATGCTAATACTTGCATAAAATACATAAATCAGCAGTTAAGCAAAAAAGAGAAAAAAAAGGGGGGAATTGGTCGGGACTTTAAATGAAGCACAGGGTTAAAGAAGAATACAAAGGTGGCTATTTAAATTTTTTTTTTTTATTTATCTGTAAGAACATGGTTACAAACATTTAATCCATATACATAGAAATACATATTATTTACAATGTCAATTTCTACAACAGTGGTAACTGATAATTACATGGTGCTCCCTGTTACCACGTCCATGGCTGCATACCCAATTGTAAGTGTTGACAGGTGGATTTTCCAATCCCCCTTCTTCTCATTTGCTATCAAGATTAACCAGATATTACTTCTTACCTTTAGATCAATCACGTGCTTGCTCCTGATGAGCGGCGCCAAGCCGTGAAACGCGTCGAGCTACCAGATGCCATGTATCCTAGCATATCGGCTTCAATATTACATACCCACCAAATAGATTTTTTAATTATATCCCTTATATCCCTTACTCTTAAGAGGATCAGAAAGGTCATAGGTCATGCAGTTGCTATATTGTATCAATTGTTTACCTTACTTTTATCATTGGTGGTTTCTGTATTTAACCGCGGTATGCATTCATAACCATGTAATTATCAGTTACCACTGTTGTAGAAATTGACATTGTAAATAATATGTATTTCTATGTATATGGATTAAATGTTTGTAACCATGTTCTTACAGATAATTTAAAAAAAAAAATCAAAATAGCCACCTTTGTATTCTTCTTTAACCCTGTGCTTCATTTAAAGTCCTGACCAATTCCCCCTTCTTTTTTCTCTTTTTTGCTTATAGCAACAGTGATGGAGGCCCATGGCCTTACTAGGCCATGGCCTCATTTAAAGTCCCAATATTCCCCATTCCCCTTTCCCAACTAACTAAATAAATCAGCAGTTAGCATCACATTTGTTGACATTTGAAAGACATTGATGATCTTAATGTGGTTGACAATATTGTCATTCTTGATAAATCTGCATATGTGGAAGAAATGCATAGGATCTTATCCGATACTGAGACATATGTTCCCCTTCATGTAAACCCTACTAGTAAATATAAAAAGGAACTTACTAAAATTGTTAACCAAGGGTTTAAGATAATAACTTAAAAAAGAAAATGCCCTTTTGATACATACAGCACCCAGGGTGCTGGTAATTTATTACCTCCCCAAAGTCCACAAAAACCCTGATGGGGGGGCTATTATTAGTGGATTTGATTCCATCACCTCAAGGATAGGGAAGTATATTGAAAGGTATTTGCAGGCGTTGATAACTCGGACTCCATCATATTTAAAAAATATCTTAAATAAAAAAGAAAATGCCCTTTTGATACATACAGCACCTAGGGTGCTGGTAATTTATTACCTCCCCAAAGTCCACAAAAACCCTGATGGGGGCTATTATTAGTGGATTTGATTCCATCACCTCAAGGATAGGGAAGTATATTGAAGGGTATTTGCATCGTACTCCATCATATTTAAAAAATATCTTAAATAAAAAAGAAAATGCCCTTTTGATACATACAGCACCTAGGGTGCTGGTAATTTATTACCTCCCTAAAGTCCACAAAAACTTCGATGGGGGCTATTATTAGTGGATTTGATTCCATCACCTCAAGGATAGGGAAGTATATTGAAGGGTATTTGCAGACGTTGATAACTCGGACTCCATCATATTTAAAAGACTCTACTGAGAAGATCAACTTACTTAATGAGAAACAGTGGAGAGAAGGCTACATTCTGGCTACGGCCGATGTTGCCTCTCTCTACACTGTTATCTCTCATCAGCATGGGGCAGCAGCAGTTGACTGTTTTCTTGAGAGGGATGACAGTTTGCTACCTATTTAAAGGGATTTTATTTTGCAGTAACTTAATTTTGTCATGTCCCATAATTACTTTTGGTTTAGCTGCTCTTACTATCTTCAGAATAGAGGGGTCGCGATGGGCGCTAAATTTGCGCCCGGCATGGCGAATTTGTTTATGTCCAAATGGGAAGACGTCATCTATGCTAAGACTGGAATTGGTCGTTTGGAGGAGGTATATAGATAATGTCCTCATTCTTTGGAATGGTAGCATGCAGTCCTTGGAAGGTTACATCTCAAAGACAATCAGCTGGGGATAGTTCTACAGCATGAGGCTAGTAGACATAAGATACTGTACATTTAGATCTGAATATTGAGGTGAAGGATGAGTCCTTAATTACTACTACGTATTTTAAAATACTGTACGCATTTTAAGGAGACGGACCGTAACAGCTTTATAGGCCAGGGGAGTTGTCATCATCCATCCCGGCTTAAGTCTTTCCCCAGGAGCCAATTCATTAGGTTAAGACAAAACTCTTCTTTATGTGATGATTACCTAAAACAAGCCATAGTGCTGAGATCTAGATTTATAGATAAGGGATACAATGCTGGTGAGTTGGACACACTAATCACACAGGTAGGACAGATGGATAGAGCCAAAATGTTAGGTAATGGCACTAATAAGAGTGTAAGCGCTAAGGACTTCAGCTATTCCTTCATTACATCTTACTCACATCAGTATCATCAAAAAAAAAAAATTCCAAGCATTGAAAGTTCTTGAAGAATGATAGACTCCTGAGCCCTAGTATTCCAGATACACCTCAGATAGTTTATTGAGGTGTACAACCATTAAGACTACATGTTGCTCCAAATGTGGTAGATGTCCCCAATAGAACATCCTCCTTTCATGATTTGAGGGGTTATTTTCCCTGTCGCAAATGTGCGGTATGCCAATTTAATATGTTACGAGATAGACGGGTGTGCAAGTTTCAATTGCAGGTCACGGCCAGGTCCTACGATATTAAATCCTTTATAACTTGCTCCTCTGTTTATGTGGTTTATCTTATCCTTTGCCCTTGCAGTCTACAATATGTAGGCCATGCATCCAGGATGATGCAAGTCAGAGTGAAGGAACATATAACCAACATCAGGAAGGGCATCCTGGGACATAGTGTCTCTAGGCACTATGCCCAACACCATGCTAAAAATCCTGAGGGCACCCTTTTTCTTGCCATAGATAGGTTTACTCCCCATTGGAGGGGGAGCTTTATCCGATGGAAGATTTCTATGATGGAAACCCACTGAATTTATGAGCTCAAGTTTTATGTTCCATTCGGACTCAATGTTGAATGGGACGTAAATTGTTTCCTGAATAACAGCTAAGTTAATTATAGATTTTTGAGTATATGATTTTTTTTTTAATTTATCTTTTTATTTATTTTTCACTGTCTTTAACATTTCGCTCTTTTTCCGCCATATGAGTATCTTTAGTGGGGTATCAAAATTGTGTTTTGTATTATTCTAGTACAATTTTTTACTTTGATGTAATTATTACATTTTTATGTCATTATTTAACTTGTATTGTATATGGCAAGGCAGTTTATGTTGCATCCACAAGATGTCACCTTAAGGATCTCCTTTTAGACCTCTTTCACACTGGGGCAGTTTTCAGGCGCTTAAGTGCTGGAAATTGCCTCTGCTAAACACCTGAAAACCGCCTCCTATTCATTCAAGTATGACTTTTTACACTGTGGCGGTGTGCTTGCGGGACGTTCTGAAAAGTCCTGCAAGCAACATCTTTGGGGCAGTTTGGGAGCGCTGTAGTTAGCGCTCCCAAAACGCCCTGCCCATTGGAATGAATGGGCAGTGCTTTCAAAGCACCCGAAAAGCGATTTGAAAGCGCTGCCACGCGGGAGTTTTTAACCCCTTCTATGGGGTTAAAAGTGCCCCGCTATCAGCCGAAAAGCGCTGCTTAAACAGCGCTAAAGCACTGCTAAAACGAGCAGTGCTTAAGCGCTAACACAGCCGCGGCCCCAGTGTGAAAGGGGTCTTAAAGTGATTGTAAAGTCTCATTTTTTGTTTTTTTTTTAAATAACAAACATGCCATGCTTACCTCCTCTGTGCAGTGCTGCACACAGAAGTTTTTTTTATCTTAATGCATAGAATGCATTAAGATAAAAAACCTTCTGCCTTTACAACCCCTTTCATTTCTTCATGAGGTCTTGAATGAGGAAGAGGTTATTAATAGTTACTTTTACTTTTTAATGTTATTATTTTTCCTCTGACCGAATGTTATCGCCAAATTTATATAGCTAAGCACATCACAAACAATTTTTCTTTCTGATGGCTTTGGTGATTGTAACTTTGAGAGGTGTGTGGAACACCTCTTCCGGTCTCTGGAACGCATCTGTGTTTGCACATACCTTATCATAACTTCTGGTTTCATTATATTTAACCACTTACTGACTGTGTCAAGCAGATATACTGTGGCACAATGGCTCTCCTGGGTGAAATCCCGTATGGGTGCTTCCTCCCTGTTTTCGGCCACCAGAGGGCGTGCATGCCCGCTGCACAAAGCTGGCGGCATGATCGCCGCCGGCCACGCGCGATCGTGTGCATGAGCGCCAGCACGGGGATTTGTGTGTGTAAACACACAAATCCCTGTGCTGTCAGAGGAGAGGAGCCATATCGTTTGTTCCTACTAAGTAGGAAAAATTATATGGCTCCTCTCCTAGTCACTCCCATCCCCACACAGTTAGAACATGAGGGAACACACATTTAACCCCTTGATCACCCCATAGTGTTAACCCCTTCCCTGCCAGTGACATTTACATTTTATAGCACTGATCACTGTATAAATGCCAATGGTCCCAAAAATATGTCAAAAGTCTCCGATCTGTCCGTCGCAATGTCGCAGTACTGCTAAAAATCGCAGATCACCGCCATTACTAGTAAATAAAAAATAATAATAATAAAAATGCCATAAATCTTTCCCATAGTTCGCAGACGCTATAACTTTTGCGCAAACCAATAATACTTGATTTTAGTACATACTGCACTATGGTACTCTTTATACTTTTGTGAGGTGAATCACATTAGTATCGGAAGTGGATGTGTGCTTGCAGGCCCGGATTTACTTCCTTTGCCACCCCAAGGACGAGTCCTTCAATTCCGCCCCCCCTACACACACACACACACACACACACACACACACACACACACACACCACCATTGTTGTCCTTTATCAATGACTGCTACAATAGATCCATTAAAAACATATCTCCACACACGAGAACACTGAAAATAACTGGCTTTAATTGTACAGACTGAAAATACTCTGTAATGCAGAAAATGCCTTTTAAAGATTATAGCAGTAAGAAACTCCCTACGATTTTTTAGTTCTAACTTTTCTTTTGGCAAACTCATTGAAAATATCTTCGTAGGACAAAGTATTTAAAAGTTCTGACTCAATGGCAAGTAAAGGCTGCGGACATACCACAGGAGGTGGACAGAGACTGTGGGCATACCACAGGAGGTGGACAGAGGCTGCGGACATACTACAGGAGGTGGACAGAGGCTGCGGACATACTACAGGAGGTGGACAGAGGCTGCGGACATACTACAGGAGGTGGACAGAGGCTGCGGACATACTACAGGAGGTGGACAGAGGCTGCTGACATGATAGTGTCCTCCTCACCCCCTCACAGTAGCTTCTTTGTCCACCATCATATTACTTCTCCACATCATCAGTGTGCTATGTCCTCCTCCTGTGCCCCTTTCACCTCTCCACAGGTCAGGGCAGCACAGTACGCGCGAGGGGTTAGCGATTTTTCACATTTTTACATGTAAAATCAATCTCCCCCCAGCATTGCAGAGTACTTACAGCCAGGTACAACGCTGTCAGCCTCTCCTCAGTGTGGGTACATTAGCTGAAGGTGAAACACAGGCACATAAGAGTGAGATGAGAGTGAGGGCGGGCGGTGAGAGATGACATCACGCTCTCTCTTCTGTAGAGCAGCCTTCGCGGCCCTGTAGGTAACGGCGGAATAGTGGTGCGGGCAATGAGAGATGTCATCTCTCTCCCCCGCCGCTGCACCACTGTCATTACTTGTCTCCTCCGCGGCCCGGCAGCAGAGGCACCACGGCCCGGTGTTGGGCCACGGCCCACAGGTTGGAGACCTACTCTCGATCCTTTCAAAAATGGCGCCGGACGGCACAATCACGCTACTGCGCATGCGCCACCCGCCGAGCGCATACGAGGTTTCCCGAGCCCAGCCAGCTTCGGAACGGCACATGCGCAGTTGCGTGGTCAGCTCGCGGGCCATCTTTTTTACGTGCACCGGTGCCCGTAACGGACTTTAGTGGGCAGCCCGAAAAGGGGGGTGGCCACGAAAGCCGAGAAGTCGCCGCAGGAGCGCCACTGCTGCCCTGAGGCCTGGCCTCGGTGGCCTTATGGGAAATCCAGCCCTATGTGCTTGATTGCTGGCAACCGGAGGTCTATGTGGCGGTCCTTAGGGCACTGGCTTTTTAATCCCCCCTGGAGTCTCCCATATGAAGTGGTTACAGCTCCTCTGGATCGATGGTTCCATCTGATGTCTACCTAGCGAGTTTGACCTCTCTTTAATTTGAGGGTCCACTCCTTTCAGTAAGGGGAATTGCTTGATCACTGTGGTGGTGTGTCGTTCCATCTGTCACACTGAGGCTGATGCTGGGATACCCTTTCTTCCGGCTTTCTCCAAAGGACTTTTTTCTATATTCTGTCATACCGACTTATATCAAGTGCTGCATGTTATAATATACAGTAAATCATTGTATTACCCCAATACCTGATAGAAAATCAAATGAACATTTAAGAAATTAATGTTTTTGAATGAAAAGCTAACTGTTTATGTCTAGTCTTAGTACCAGAATTTCTTACACTGCTGCTTGCTCAGAAAATGGAGTTGAGTTCTTTATGGGATATATAGCTCTCCTAGATGTCTTAATGAAGCTTTTAAAACAGTGCTCATTGTATCCTCATGTTTTTTTTCTCTCGTAACAATGAATTTATATTAACTTGCAAGTCCACTTAAGCTATAAATGATCAATCAAGGGAATCAAGATTCAGCAGGATTAAAACATCCATTTAATCTGGTGAAGAGCTCACTGACCCACACAATGCACTGTTAAGGAGATTATTCTTCTTTCGGGTAAACTGCTTTTTATCAGACTATCCCTGCGGTGGTTTTCTAAGGAAGTGCACATGTAAATGATCCTTTGCACAAGTGCTGTTAAATACCCTTAATGTGCATTCCTGATGCCAGTTACGGAGGAAGTAATTTAATCCAACGGTGAGCATGGGGTCAAGTTTGTGCCGATTTTTAGATACTAACTAAAAAGCAAATGAGAGAAAAATGAAGTGATACAGCTCCTATGCAGTTCTAAGACAACCTGTAAATATGCATGTTATGGCAGAAGTAGAAAGCAGTACAAAGAAACGGTTGTATTGCTAAGTACCTATGCAACAGCAGTAGTTGGCACAGAATATTTTAGTGTCTATTTTTTAGTGTGTGCATTTCTGTGCCAATGTTTTCAGATGTTCTTTATTGAGTCATGTGTTTTTACGTCACAAGAAATCATTGGTGCAATTATTATCACTAGTGGTTAATTTTTATTGTAATAATATAGTAATTACCAGAATTGCTGTTCTAATACTGAGACACTTTTACTCTTATTTTCTGGGTGCATACTAGGAACCATGGCTGAACTTGAAGTTTAAGGCTACATTTAGAAGTCAAGTTAGTATTAAAGTATCTAAAGCCAAAACTTTTTTTTTTTCATTTTGAATAGAGTAGGTAATGGTTAACATTTCTGTCAGTTGTAATTTGCCATCTGTGTCCCATTGGGGAGATTTTACATCACTTTGTGTTTTGTAGACACAACAGGAAGTGAAAGGTAATAACTTTAAAGTGAAGGAAAATTGTTTCATACTTACCGCAATTTTCTTTTCCTGGTGGCTATCCATGGCAGCATATCTGCGACAAGCTCTGCCTTGGCTCATCCCTCAGGACCAGTGAATATTATAAAAGAAAAGGATTAGTGCACTCCCAGCATTCTGCATAATATAGCATACCGAGGATGGGATTGTATGCTGCCATGGATAGGCACCAGGAAAAGAAAATTACAGTACGTACGTGCCTCCATGGCGGCATACCTGTGACAAATAACTAGCTGAAATGGGTGGGATGATGCATAGTAAAAGATTTATTTGAAAAAGAATTTAAAATAGGCAAATTCCGGCTTAATAGCCTGCCTGCCAGTTTCTACAGATGAGAAAGCTGTCGGGTCTACTCTGTAACGTCACGTAAACACATGTTGGGATGACCATGATGCTACTCTTTAAATTGTTTTGATGGATACGTCTGCTCTGGCTGTTAAAGATGCAGAAAACAACCGGGTGGCATACAGCCCATACAGCCCTATCCCTGTACACCTTCTTAACAAACTTGATTATCCATTAAACTATTGTCCTAGAGCAGGGATCTGCAAACTATGGGTCCCCAGCTGCCGCAAAACCACATGTCCCATGAGGTATTGTAAATCTCTGATATTCACAGACATGACTAGGCATGATGGATACTGCAGTTCCGGAATGGCCGGAGGGCCCCAGATGATACTTCTTTGCCCCTGTCATTTTTTTGTTCTCTTTGGAGTATTACAAATAGGTTAGATGAAAATCTAAAGGGAGTTGTGGCTTGAAGATAGTGTCTTGGTACCAAAGTAATATCGTCTTCATGAAGAAGGTCAAAATTGGACCTGAAAAGATTGGCAGGGCCCAAGGCTCGGAGAAGAGGAGAACTTAGGGATGAATCCATGTACCATTCCAAGTTCCACTCTATCTGAGTACAAAAAATAATATTATTGTCTTCTGATCCCAGAGCCTGAAGTTCTGATACTCCCCAGCCCGATGCCACAAAGGAAAATAGATTCCAAGTGAGATTCCACAAGGATGCTGAATCAGATGGGGCAAAGGCTGTTTGGATAAGGGTCCAGAGTGATAGAGAGATCCCAATTGGGAAAGATTTGTTTTAATGGGTGGGCTTATCTTCTTGACTGTCTTGAAGAATTAGATTATTAAAGGATCTTCGGCCCATCTCTTGTTGTCACAGCAGAGATTGCCACCAGCTGTACCTTTAAGTTGCTTAATCCTAAATCAAGGTCTGCTTACAGGAAGTCAAGGCGTTGGGAGGAAGAGGGTACATCAGGATTGAAGTTTTGCTGTTAGCGAAAGATCTAAACTTATTCCAAACCTTGTCACACGTATTGTTCATTAAAGGCTCCTGTGCTTTGAGCAAAGTTTAAGCAACTCTGAAGGAACATCCTAATGATTAAAGCCTCTGTTTTAACATTCTAATGTGAAGGTCCAGTCTGTGAGGATTCTGATGGGTGTGATGCCTCGAGCCAGAAGAAAGGGTATCAGATGAATATTTACACTAAGGCTGGACACTAAGAAATATTGCCCTAGGGAATCATGGGTTTCCCTGCAAATATGGCAGGACTGTTATCACCGATTATTGTTGATATTGCAAGTCTCGAGAGAATTTTCGAGGTAAGAGGCCGGAGGAGGCCTAAATTACATTGCATGACCAAGGACTTGATAGGGCATCTATTGCTTCTGCCCAAGGTTTAGGTAGATGTGAAATAAACCTCTGCAGCCTGATATTGCTTGCTGCAGCAAAAGGATACAGTTCAGGAAAGGTCCACTGACCCACAATCCAACTGAATAACTTTGGTTGTAGGGACCATTTGTTGGGATCCAGGAATCCTTGGGATAGGTGATCTGCGTCTGTGTTTAAGGGGGCTGGAAGATAGACTACCCTTAGGTCCTTTAGATTCCCCTCTGCCCAAATAAAGATGGGTTCCACTTCCCTTAGTAAGGAACAGTTGTTGGTTCCGACTTGGTGATATATGTATGATATTGCAGCTCTATTGTCTATCCGAATCAGAACTGATTTGTCCTTGATCTGAGAGAGGAAATGCTGTTGATGCAAGATAAGCCGCCTGGATTTCCAGGATATTTGCGATGATGTCTGCCGCATTGAACGCCCATGTCTCTTGAACCAACATCTGGTTGAAAAGTGCCTCCTAGCCTATTGCATTGGCACATGTGTCTGCATGGCTTTCAAGCAGCACCTGTAGGTCTTTTGGCCTAGTTGCTTGAAATTGACTGAATTTACTTTTCACCCTTTTGTCTTCTGTTTGTTAGCATTCTTCTTCTTCTCTTTTGTAAATGTTTCTTTATTATGGGGTCTTTCTCTTTACCACAGACATAGCAGACGGGGGAACGATTGTATGTTTTTGTGATATTACATATCATTCTATTTAATTGTTAATGAAATATGTTTGACACAAATGTGTCTGATATATTAATGATCATGATGTGAACTTTCATAAACATGCAAAACACAATAATGAACTTAGGGTTATCTGTAATGATCGTCTCTCTCTGTCACTGTCTGCGGTATTTTTGATTGCGCTCAGCTTTGCAGATACATTTAAATGCATTGTCTAGTGCTTTGTTATGTTTTTATGTTGTATATTGAGTCTATACTACAACATTTTACAGCAATGTCATCTGCTAAGGGACAGCACACTAGTACAGTGAATCAGTTTTACTGACCTGCTTAAACAAATTTATTATCATTATTATTATGTCATATTTCAGAGTTTGATACTCTGGGTTTCTCTGTTTTTATGTGCTGTCCATCTCTCTGCACACTAGGTTTCTATTTTAGCCTGATTAGATATCGGAGGAGTTTTGGGGAGTGTTTGTTTCCTCAACTGGTTTTCATCTCACTATATATATTTCTAGTCTGAATATGGTTACTAGCTATGATTAAGCATCTAATATGATGTGAAACGCGTTAGCCTTTTCTTCTGTACCAACTACAACCATTATGTGACGGTTTTGGATTTTTTAACACTGTTTTGCCGCAAATAAAAGGTGTGTATTCAGAGTGCGGCCGTTCAGCTACTTTCTTTGATTGTCTACATGATTGCAGAGCCTGCACCTGAGGCTGTGAGTGGGGTGGGCATTCATCTGAGACACTAACATGCCTGGAGCGGCACTACTACTTCCTATTGCATTGGCGTCTGTGGTACCTGTGGTCCAGAAGACATGCCTTAATGGACGTGGCTTTATAGGCATCTCCCTCTTTGTCCACTAGTGCAGACCTCTGTGCATCAAACTTATTTGATATATGGACTGGGATAGACGGTTTGCTCCATTACTTCAGGAATTCTAGCTAAAAGGTGCCTGAGGTATCCATGTGTTCCTGGGACTGTTTCTGGATACAAAAAGACAAAAATCCCTATTGAGTTGAGTTAGCTCGAGGCTATTATGTAGGACCATGTCCTCACTCTCCTTACTTTCTGAATGATCACCCACACTTTCTGAGATGGCAGAGACACTGTCCCTTTTGTGGTGTTGAATAAGGCGCCTAAACTGAAGAAAAGATGACTTGTTTGATGATTTACCATCCAACCGTATCTGGATAGTGTAGGCCACAGCATTCACCTGTGTTCCACTAGCTGGGCTGGGTCTTTTGATAAAAGGAGGCTATCATCTGGTTAGTAATAAGAACTGAGACCCAGTTCTCATTAAGAAGCTTGGATAGTGATCCGAGCCCTCGTGAGGGCTCTGAGGGGAGTGCAGGGTCCGAAGGGGAGACTCTGGAATTGTAGATGGGCCTGGTCGACTGAAAATCTCAGATACTTCTGTAACAGATGTAGTATGGGTGCATGCAAGTAAGCATGCCTGAATCCCCGGTTACATCTAATTCTGTAGTTCCAGGGAATCAAGTCTGACTTTCCTACTGTGACTCAGGAAATGGCTTTCTGTAACCTTTCTGCAAAGAGTGATTTACCATCAAAAAAAGGGTATTTATACTAATTTTGTTTTGACACAGTGTCAGCTGCCCATAGTTCTGACCACAATACCCATATAGCTATCACAAGTAGTGACATTGATCTTGCGTAGTAACGCATGGTATCTATCGCCGTCTCACCGGTTAAGTCTGCTGAGAGCCATAATTCATCCAAAGCCTTGACTATATTCTCCTAAGAACATTTTGATGAATCACTGTTTCCACGTTTTTGGTCCATGCCCACAGGGCTTTGGATACAGATAAGGCAATTGCTGACTTCTAGGCCTTTACCAGCCATTTGGTAAGCTCCTTTAAGTTGGGGTCTATTCATCTGTCTAAAGGATCCTAAACTGAGGCTGAATTATCGGTTGGTGAGATGAAATTCTTTGTTATACGAACCACTGCCGCGTCTACCTCGAGCGGACCGTCTGGCATTGCAGAATCTTGTATCGACCCTGGATAACATTTTCCTAGGCAATTGATAGGGAAAAAAATATTATTTTTTTCTTCCTTTACTCTTCAAGAATGTCTCTGATATCATCCATCAGAGTAAGCCTAGGTTTCCTCTATTGCGACCTGAATGTTGCACGATTTTGATGCGACTTGAAACAATGCCTGTGTATTCTTGAGGTTTATGGACCTCAAGTCGCATCAAAGTGGGACCAAAGTAGTCCCAGGGACTACTCTGAAGTCGCTGCGACTTGAAATCGCACAGATAAACGGTACTCATTGGAAATCATGGGGTACGACTTGCCATTCGACTTTGTAGTCCCAAGTTGCATGACAACTCGCACTAGTGGAAACCGAGCCAAAAGAAGGAAACCTGCTTCTTTATAAATGGGAAGTACATATTTTGACTACTCAGATGTAGTGTCAGCTTTCTTCCAGCCAATAGCTGGCTTTACAGCCTGGACATAGGGCTGAACTAGGAAAAAGCTGAAGTCCGAGGGCTGAGCTCTTCTGACATATCCTCATATGGCCCACCATCATCCAGATGTCTAGGAGGGATACTTGCTGCATGGTGAGAGGATTCTCATGAGGATGGGCCAGGAAGAGTTAACTCCCCTGGAGGAGATTGAGCTAATTGCTGCAATGGAACTGCTGTTGCTCACTCTGCTATGTATCCCCTGCCCATCTTTAAGTATTACAGCTTACCTGTCAACCCTCTGACTCTATGTCTGCTGCATAGACTCTAAAACAGCTTTTGCAGACCAATCGGCTGGTAATAAGATGACCCCGAATGCTCGGCATTTAGGGATTTGAGAGTTGGTGAATGTGAAGAACTGTCTTTTCATGGATGAACCCTCACCGCTTGCATGGTATCCTGAGCTTTGGGGCCTTCATAGGTTTGTTTATATCGCCTTGATGTCTGCTTGGACTTCTTCTGGCGTACAAGGCTGAAATACATAAACGTACCAGCATAAGTGCTCTCTTTTTGTTTTTGTTTTTTTTACTCACCTGGATGATGATCCCTACCTTAAATGTTGGAGAGGTTCTTGTTTGGGTGGCATACTGCTTATTTTAGGCAACAGACAGAAAAAGCAGCTAGAGAAAGATAAAGGAGTTAGTGACTGGTATTTCAGCTGGAGCAAGGAAACGGTATTCCTGAGTAAAGAAAAAAAGAAACTACATTTACTGTTGGCAAAAAACAGGGTGCTCTCCAGGAGCTCCCCGCATAGGCAACCTCCTCAGATGACAACAGGCTGCCATGCTAAAAGCCACCAGTAATAAACAATAGAGAGGGGAGGGACATCTGTGGAAGATACAACCCTCTAAAAAATTATTTTAACTAACAAGGGCAAAAAATGTAAAATTAGCCCCTATTCAAGATGTTCACCACGACCTCAGGCCAGACCGCGCATGCGCAGCCAGTGGCACTAGGACCTATGTGGCCCACCAACTCAGCCTGGCCCACCAAGCTGGCTCCTGACATCCGCACATGCGCAGAGCGGGCAGAAAGACGCTGAGGGAAAAGCCGTTGTGAGGTGGATGCCACCCACTATAGTAACCAGGAATGAAGGTACAATATCACAAGGAGGGGAAGGAACGCAAGGAAAGGAAAGCGAGAGAGAATAGATGACAGGAGGGAGAAATGGAAGGTTAAGGCTAAGTCAAAAATAGATATTTGCTGCTTTCTCTGCTGCAGGCTTGAGCAATTGCCAGTATATAAATACAGATACAGAGGAGCTCTTAGTTAAGAAACAACTGCTGTCCCAAAAGACCCACAGAAGGGACTCCCTATCTTATCAGCGCTTTTAGCTGCCCAAGAATAGGGACTGCACCTGGGAGAGGCTTGAACCCAGCTGAAAGCTGCCGACTGCAGAGGTAAAGGATGTTCGACCCAGGGGCGGATCCAGAGTCTAGTCTCGGGAGGGGCACTGCCAGAAAATATATTTTTTTGGGGTACATTTATCGGGGAAATGGCTGGTGTTGGCGCTTCAATCATCACGGCACCATGGTTGTTATGGTGTCAGGATGATTGAAGCGCATTATTACTATAATTACATTGTTATAAAAAATTAAATAGTTTAACTCACCATAATGCAGAATCAGTGGGAGCCCCGAGTGTGTCACTTGCCACGTCACCTGTCACTAGATGCAGATTGTCACTTGCCACGTCGCCTGTCACCAGATGCAGATTGTCACTTGCCACGTCGCCTGCCATGTTGCAGATTGTCATTTGCCATGTCACTTGCCACGTCGCCTGCCACTGTGCGGATTGTCACTTGCCATGTCACTTGCCACGTTGCCTGCCACGTTGCGGATTGTCACTTGCCACGTTGCCTGTCACCAGATGCAGATTGTCACTTGCCACGTCGCCTGCCACGTTGCGGATTGTCACTTGCCATGTCACTTGCCACGTCGCCTGCCACATGTTGCGGATTGTCACTTGCCACGTCACCTGTCACCAGATGCAGATTGTCACTTGCCACGTCGTCTGTCACCAGATGCAGATTGTCACTTGCCACGTTGCGGATTGTCACTTGCCATGTCACTTGCCACGTCGCCTGCCACATGTTGCGGATTGTCACTTGCCACGTCGCCTGTCACTTGCCACCTGCTAAGGTGGTCTCTTGTGTCCCAGAGACAGGCAGCAGAGAGATGATGTAATCTCTCTGCTGCCGCAGCTGCCTGCATGGAGGGGGGGAAGTTGAACTGCAGGGATGCAGGGCGGGCGCCGGGCGGTGAGAGATGATGTCATCTCTCTGCTCCCCCGCCCGCCGGCTCCCTGATTGCCCAGCAGGCAGCAGCCCGCCCACCAACACATTGAGCGGCGGCTCTCTCTCGCCTATGGAGCCGCCCGGCGGCTCCCTCACTTACGGGGCCGCCCAGCAGCTACCTCAGTCACCGAGCCGCCCAGCGGCTCCCTCAGTCACGGAGCCGCCCAGCGGCTCCCTCAGTCACCGAGCCGCCCAGCGGCTCCCTCAGTCACCGAGCCGCCCAGCGGCTCCCTCAGTCACCGAGCCGCCCAGCGGCTCCCTCAGTCACCGAGCCGCCCAGCGGCTCTCTCAGTCACCGAGCCGCCCAGCGGCTCCCTCAGTCACCGAGCCGCCCAGCGGCTCCCTCAGTCACCGAGCCGCCCAGCGGCTCCCTCAGTCACCGAGCCGCCCAGCGGCTCCCTCAGTCACCGAGCCGCCCAGCGGCTCTCTCAGTCACAGAGCCGCCCAGCGGCTCCCTCAGTCACCGAGCCGCCCAGCGGCTCTCTCAGTCACGGATCCGCCCGGCTCCTCTTTCACTCACGGAGCCGCCCGGCGGCTCTCTCACACACCCTGCTCTCACAGTCACCTGCATTTCTCGGAGGGGGCAATTGCCCCGTTGCCCCCCCCCCCCTGGATCCGCCCCTGGTTCGACCACCATTCACTGACCATGAGGTACGAGGGAAAAAAAGGAGAATGCTCGGAGTGCATTAATCCTTTTCTTTTATAATATTCACTGATCCTGAGGGAGGAGCCAAGGCGGAGCTTGTCACGGATATGATGCCATGGAGGAACCAGGAAATTCCTTTTTAGCCATTTGTCACCACAATATTCCTTTTATCCCTATCTACAGTGATGGTGCAGAATATGGAGGCTTCTTTCTCCCTGCTTTTAGGTTTTAGGAGCCTTTCAGAGCAAGCTGGTGTCCTATCAACCCTTTCAAAGTGTGCAGAGCACAAGTAGAAGCTTGCTCACCAACTGTTTCAAAGCATGACAGGCAGTGCTTTGCTTACCTGATTGTCCAGGAAGCAGTACCTTATCCATTTTAGTTTGGGCTACTGTGTCCAAATTAGACACAGTACCCTCTTTGACACATAGGGGCAGGCAAGAAGTGACAAATATGTTGCATTCCCAAGACATAAAGGAGCTTGGAACTTCCTGCATAATAGGTTAGCTTGGGTTGTTATTAATCACACAGTATTTACAGCACTTTCAAATCATCATTTTTAAGATATCATTAGTGAAGATCATCACTGTCTACCAACCTCTGAACCATATGATTTCAATATGTATTAATAATTTGGACGGCTTCTAACACTTTGACAAGTCTGTTTTTGTGTAAACCTGGAAGCACTGGTAAATTAGTACAAATTCCATTAATACTGTCCTGTGATAGAAACGTTAATCCCTTTGAGTAGGCTAGGAAGGGGGTAATGTATTAAAGGCAAATATGCTGTTCACTTTGCAAGGGAAGTTGAACTTTGCAAACACATTTTCTCCAGAGCTTTGTACATGTGGTGAAATTTCACTTTGAAAAGAACACCTGATTTTGTGCAAGGAATTTTTTGTGCAAGAAAAAAATGCTTGTTTTTTTTTAAACAAGCATTTTTTTCTTGCACACAATTGGATTATGGAAGTCAGAAGAGCTGCACCTCATTCACTAAACTCTGTGGAAAATTCCATTGTAAGGTGCAACTTCCCTTGTAAAGTGAACAGCCTAATTGCCTTTAGTCAATCACTCCCAATGTGTCTGTAATGTTTCTAAATTAAGACGGCTGCATGCTTAGCTTGAAAGAATGAATGTTAAAAGTTTTATCTTCTATAACAAATAGTTTGAATTATTTAACATAATTATTTCTGTAATCTTAAAGAAGCTTAGAGATGTATTCCTTTGACATGTATTGTAGTTTGAAAAGTAATAAAGATAAAGAAAAAAAACTTGTCAGTTTGGTCATAGAGAGTTAGTAAATTATCATCTTTGCTTTTTTCACTACTTTGTGGAAATGAGACAGCAAATAACTGTAGCAAAAATGTGAGATTCAGAATAGAATTCAAGGGACCAAACTCATAGGGAGCTTGTAGGCAGGTAGCCTACTGTGTATTTAGCTAGCACCTGGGAAGGGGTTAATGTTTTTGCTGCCTTTCTCCAGTGTGTGCGTGGGCTTTCACTGGGGTTCAGGCTCCCTCCTCTATTCTATATAAGAGAAGAAGTTTGGATCCTAAGGGGGCTTCGGGAAGCACTTAGGGAAACGCATGGGGAATCTACGCTAAAGACATGCTGGGACCTATGGTCTGCTCAGGAATACCAATTCACCATAAGAACTCTGGAACATGGACTTCTCTGTTAGAGTACTGGCAAGTATGGACTTCATATGTGTACAGGCATGGGCGTCCGCAGGTAGGGGCAAGGGGGGTGAGTGACCCCCCTGGAATCAGCAAGGGCCGCTTCTGTAGCTGTGCTATCTCTCTGGGTTTGTGCAAGTCGGCTCCACAGCTGCTGCAGATCTGTGTTATTGAGCTTACAGAGCTCTTTGCTGCCACCTCCGACTGCTTCCTGTATGTGCGCCCCTCGTGTTTGCTTTGCTGCCTGTAATGTATTTTCACAAGGACATGTGGAAACAGGCCCTGGGAGAAGGAAGACCACCTTACAAGTGTGGGCTGTGAAGGGAGGAGGTCGTTTGTGCACAGGCAGGGAAGAGCTGAGTGTGTGTTCATGTGTGCTTACAGATGTGTGTGTGTGGGGGGCCTGACATATACAGTATACAGATGAGGGGGCAGCTGAGTGCATACAGCTATGATCAGTGAAGGGGGGTGCCAGATATAGGAAAGATCATATCATCTGTCCTGTCCTGTATACAACTTTTTACACCCATCTTCCTTCCTGTATTCCTCCATCATCACTGACTGCAGATATACATACATCATCTGTCCTGTATATATAGCTGTATACAGGACAGATAATGTATATCTGCAGTCAGTGATGATGGAGGAAGGTCTCTATATACAGGTAGCTGTATATACCCACCTTCCTTCCTGTATTTAGAGACCTTCCTCCATCATCACTGACTGCAGATATACATCATCTGTCCTGTATACAGCTATATACACCCACCTTCCTTCCTGTATATACTAATGCCATCCACCTCCTCTATATACACATACTGTACACACTCTGTACTGTACAGGCCACATTTGATGGGCACAGTGAGGCTGCATATGATGGGCACATGCCTGCACTTTGTGTAATAAGGACTAAGCCCCATCCCTTCATGACATTGTCAAAAAGAGGCTGAGCATGGGTTACCCTAAATGATGACCCTCCCTGAAAAAAGTTCAGCGGACGCCCATGTGTACCGGTAACATGGGCAGCCACAGGGCAGCCACAGTTAGGTTCAGTTAGGATAAGTTAGGAATGGAATGTTTGCATGTTATACATGTTTGGCCAGGTTTACAGTAAACGTTGATTCAACTGGATCCTTAACCACAATTTGGGGTATATGTAACAACACTACGGCAGAGGTAGGAGGCAGGAGTAACTGCAAGGAGTAACAGCAACCAATCATTGGCTTGGTACCTGGTTAGGTGACAGGTTCTCCGGTAGTGAGGGGGTCAGTGATCTGACTCCTTCCCTAGCTGTCCGTCTCCATCGGTCACCGGAAGAGGACAAGCGTTACGGAGATCTATGGCCTGGTCACTTTGTACAGAAAGAGGAGAGTTAAATGAGAGCATGTATAAGGTCTGTCCTATGTGCTTGGTGGGACACCATTCTGTTATTGGGAGTGAGGTAATATATTTATGTTAAATTGTGGAGTGGCCAGCGGCTCAGCCTGTTCCTCTGATTGCAACGTTTACATCAGTACAAGTTTTTAGGGCATGGGACGAAGAAGAGCTCCTTATCTTTGGTACTGCACACATGAGGGTCATTCAGAGTTAGGAGACTGCCTTAACATTTAACTTTCCACATGACCGCGGTTCCTGCCTGGTCCCCTGGCATCGGTGGGCACGCCTTTGGGCGAAGTATTACCCCACGTGCAATGGTTTGTGACTCCATTTAATGCCTGGCGTAGCCCAAAGAACCCAGGAGTCCAAAAGTTCTTTGTTAGATGAAGAACGAAAACAGATGCATCATAGCTATGAATTTCTCTAGTTTTCCATTATAGAAGTAGAGGCTGCTCACCTGGCAAAGTGAAATTTCTCTTAGCTTTGTGAATAAGGTGAAGCTGGACTAACTTTATTCTTCCACTCATCCGTAAGCAAAAATCCTGTTTTCTTTTTTTCTTGCTCATCATTGAGTTTGCTTTGCACATTGAATTTTTACTTCACCTAAGTAAAAGTTAAGTGAAAAGTCAGTTTACAATCAATTCCACCTTATAGAAAGATAGCAAGAACAAAAGAATGTCATACTGATCAATAGTAAAATGAAAAAAGACCCCTAACCTGTGGCATAGCAGAATATCCTGTATAATAATAATATACAATATACAGTATCTAAACTATGAGCATACAGTATACACCAAACACCTTATTTGGGGCCCTAAAGAACAGACTGTCATTTGGGCTGCAAAACGTGTCAATGCATCAAATGAACACTCACCATAAAAGCCAAAGTTAAGTTTACTAAAGACATTTTTTTTCTTCACCTTCTCTGATTGACTTAAAGTATTTACATAAAAAGCCTCGCTATTGAGGACCCTGAATAAGAAGCATCAAAGAAAATGGCCCTATCTATTCAGTTGTTTGATGGATTTATTACATGATTTGTTAGGCGTTTACAGACAAATTTTACAATGTAGTTTTTTGTTACTTTTAACCATGAGAAGTAGTTGATATAATATTGATTAAAGCTTGTGGTGTGGAGTTAGTTTGTTGATTCCATTGAGCAGAACTGGGAAGTAAGTTATGGGAGCCATCCATCCAGTTTATAGAGGCAAGCTTGGAGACGCATGTGTTCTTGTTATATACGGATATATATATGTTTTTCCTACAATGAAGCTCCTGTTAGGAAACGCGTTAACGTTGGTATCACCCAGTGAACTTGTCTGTACATTGATTTGCTTCAGTAAATTTACCTTTGGCTTTTACTGTGAGCATCTTTTCCCCTCTTTCTGCTGAGGACTAAGGTGTTGGATGTGGAGCGCTTCATGATCATGGGGAGTCTGTTCTTGATGCCAGGTGACTGGACAGGAAGATAAAGCCTGCAGCGGAACAATATTCTCTTTACATATTGACACATCATATGGACATAATCGGAATGGCACTTCATAATGATATACACTGATGGCAGCCTATGTCCAGAGGATGTACAACATTTGTCTGATTGTTTTTTAAGTATTTATTAATAATACTGTATACACAATATGTGTGTGCTAGGGTATTTTTTATGTTTTTACCAAACAAATTATACTTTTTTTTAAATATAGATATGTTTGTGTGGCATATATGTCATTTGTTTGTACTGGATTATAAAGTCCCAGGTACAATAGGATATTTTCATATGATATAACAATGAAAAATGTCAGGGGTATTTGTTTGTACCATCATATCAAAAAATGAGTTGTCAAATGTTGAGTTTGGTGAGAGGCAGTTGCTCCTTTCTTTGGATGTTTTCTAAAAATGTATTAGTTGGTAAACAAAAAGGTTCTGGTATGAAACTTTGGCCCTGGCAATTACAGAAAGATAAATCTGATAAAACATTTCCTTGGTTATAGACAGTTTAACATCTAACTTAAGCCCCATACACATGAGCCAAATGTCGGGAGACATCGGCCGGTTCAAAAAAAACGGCCGACATTTGGCCCATATGTATGTCAGCCGATCCGACAGAAGCCAGTCACTTGGCTGGCTTCTGTCGGACATGCATGCTTGAAAACCAGCAGCCAACCGGCTCCCGACCAGCGCTCTCAGCCAATGGCTGAAAGCACTGACCAGAGTGTTCTGGCAGAGGGGAATCCCCCCCGTCAGAACACAACAGCTCAGCGGGGGAGATGGCTGTACTAACATTGGATCGAAATGAGAAAAACTATTAGTGTGTACCAGGCTTTAGGGCTCATTCAGACTGCTAATTAGCAGGGCCGACTGGTGCTCAACATTTTTGGGGGGGAGCAAACAAACTGAAAAATACTGAAAAAAAACCCCATCAATTGCAGCCTCACTGTGCCCATCAAATGCAACCACTGTGCCTATCAAATGCAGCCACTGTGCCATCAACTTCAGCCATTGTGCCCATCAAATGTAGCCACTGTGCCATCAATTGCAGCCATTGTGCCCATCATATGCAGCCACTGTGCCCATCATATGCAGCCATTGTGCCCATAATATGCAGCCACTTGTGCCCATCATATGCAGCCACTTTTGCCCGTATCAAATACAGCCAGTGTGCCCATCATATGCAACCACTGTGCCCATCATATGCAGCCACTTGTGCCCCATTATATGCAGCCACTTGTGCCCGTCATATGAAGCCACTTGTGCCCATTATATGCAGCCACTTGTGCCCATCAAATGCAGCCACTTGTGTCCCAACAAATGCAGCCACTTGTGCCCATCATATGCAGCCACTTGTGTAAATAATATGCAGCCACTTGTGCCCATCATATGCAGCTAGTAGTGCCCATCAAATGCCGCCACTCATGACCATCAAATGCCGCCACTTGTGCCCATCATATGCAGCCCCTTGTGCCCATCAAATGCAGCCACTTGTGCCCATCAAATGCTGCCACTGTGACCCCGCCCACAGTCTTCCCGGCACTTACCCCATCTTAGTGGTGGGTCAGGCAGTGGGTGACGGCAGCGAGCTGTGGGACGGCTCCTTTGTCCTCCATTCTTCCCCCTCCTCTCTTCTTCAGTCTGCTAGGTGTCCAATCGGGGCGCCTGTGCCGGGTATTAGATCCTCGCTACCTGACTGGCGGAAAGACAGTTCAATGTTAGAAAAGCAAATATTCATTTGCTTTTCTAACACATCTGGGTAGACTGTGAGCGCAATGCTCTGCGCTCCAAGTCCACCTTTTTAAGCCTATTAAAGCCTATGGCTCTAATCAGGTGCTTGAAAATAACACCCCCACCACTGGAATTCAGGTGCCCGGCGTCCGAAAAGGGGCCGGACGCCTGAATAGGGGGTAGCAGCGGCGGCCATGGATAGATTCATGCTATGCATGAATCTATCCATTAGTCATAGAGGGAGTGGCTGGAGAGAGGGGGTGGAGCCCGCATGCCCTTAATGGATGGGCCGCCCCTGCTAATTAGTGTCATCCTCCATGCAGAGCTGTTGGCTGATGCATGTGCATCCACCTCTGAGCTGCATGCAAGCAGCCCATAAAAGTAGGTGCACATGCAGTGGCTGCATGAACACAATCACATATCAAAATCTGATATGCGGACAGGAGTGGGTGGACAGATTCAAATGTACAGGGTCTGCGTTTAGGTCCGTGCACCTGCTCCTGCCAAACTTTGACATGCAATTGTATCCATGCAGCCATTGCATGTGCATCCACTTCTAAGGGTTTGCCCGAATGCAGCTCAGACACACATCATCCGTCTTCTCTGCATGGAGGATGGCACTAATCGGCCATCTAATTGAGCTCTTGTAAGTTAGATGCTAGACAGTTTTTTAAAAGTTGTTGTTGCTAATTCTGAAATCTAAAAAAAAAGTTTTCCCTAAACAATCTACAACTGATTATAAATTTACCAGAAGCCATTTAAAGAGATAACATTGAGGTTGATTTACTAAAACTGGAGAGTGCAAAATCTGGTGCTGCTGTACATGGTAGCCAATCGGCTTCTAACTTCAGCTTGTTCAATTATGCTTTGACAAAAAAACCTGGAAGCTGATTGGTTTCAATGGAGAGCTGCACCATATTTTACACTCTCCAGTTTTAGTAAATTAACACCAGCAATTTGATTTGGAAGGACTTGCATTCTGTGAAATACTGAATGTATTCATTTGGGTTCCAAAAATCTAAAAAAATCTAAACTCAAGAATACAAGTGTAATATGCTGCAGCTTACTAGTCCTCAATTGGCTGCATTTATTTTTTTCAGGTTTCAGTTCCCTTATTTGCACTTGTTACTTCTGCCAATAACACACTATGCTCATCCGTACACTGTTTCCATGAAAAAGCAGTTTTTTGACACTCTAGGACAGGAAGTGAGGCAGAGAGCACAAAAAGTTTTCCGACAAAAAAAAACAAAAACACTTTTTGCATATATGGCACGGATATAGTAACATGCTTCCAATGGTATATATAAGTTTATTGTTGAGGTTTACATACACCTTAAAGCGGAGTTTCAGCTAAAAAAAAAAATAAATAAAGTCAGCAGCTATAAATACTGCAGCTGCTGACTTTTAAAATAAGGACACTTACCTGTCCAGGGCGCCCTCGATGTCCTCACTTAAAGCCGACCCGTTCCTCGGCTCCAGATGGAGGTGCCGGCATTGCTAGTAAGGGAGTCAGGAAGTGAAGCCTTGCGGCTTCACAGCCTGGTTCCCTACTGCGCATGCGTGAGTCTCGCTGTGTGTTCTGAGTGGTCCCTGCTGTCTTCTGGGACCTGTGTGTTTCCCAGAAGACAGTGGGGGGACAGGGGAGGGGCCGGACATGGCGTAGATTGCTGCGGATACTGCGGTGATCTTTCGCCGGAAGTGGGAGCAAATACCTGTATTAGACAGGTATCTGCTTCCCCCTCCCCTCTGAAAGGTGCCAAATGTGACACCGAATGGGGGGGGGGGGATCCAGACATGTGGAAGTTCCTATTTTGGGTGGAACTCTGCTTTAATGTCTATTCAGTAGTTGAAATATCTAATGAATTGTATGCCAAGAACTTTAAACTACAATTTAGTATTTCAGGTTCAAAAGTTCCCAGTATCGCTCAACATACAATACTAGTGCTACATTATCTATGGAATGATCCATGTCATCCAGCAATTTGGTTCTTTAATGAAATCTGTCTTCCTCTGTATCGGCAAATAAATAAAGTAGAAACGCTTGATGTTGGTTAATATGGAGTTACTATCAATTCCATTCATTATGTAACTGTTTTTCTTGAAGTCCCACTCTATCTCTGAATTCAGTTTTAAAAGTTAAAGTACTTAGTGTGGCTACAAGTCAGCCTGCCCATTGTGCAGCTTATGTAAGTCCTGGCTTCGAACCAGTGAAGCCATTTTAGTAATCATTGTCAAGGCAGAGAAAAAAGCAGTGCTAATTTTATTGAAAGTGCTATAGATAGAGCATTCGTAGGACATGAACAACGTCAGAGCCAGATCCTGATTAAAAGATTACAAATCTTTTGAGTGGCATCCTACACCACCTCCTTTAATCTTGTTTCTCCTTAATCACTAGAGATCGTTACCAAGTTTTTTTTTTGTCCTATGTATGTTTGTTTTCCCTCTATTGGAGTCCCACCTGTATGGACACGAGGGGTTTTCCTAGCTAATACTCTGTGATTGGTCAACAGTGACTTCCTCTGCTTCTCAAAAAGGAACGTTCTTGACCTAGCAATAACTTTGTACTTAGACCTTAGAAGAACACACACTGGAATAACTGAAGCTCTACATCGTTATTTGCAAAGCATCTACTCCAAGGATTGGGGACTTTTATTTATTGAAAAGGATTAGCTTTTTGCCTTAGTAAATCTGATTCATTTTTTTTCCTTTTATAAGGATTAAGAAAAAAAAACTTTCAGAACTCTTTAAGTGTCTTTTACGAACAAAAAAAAGAACAAACCATGGGGAACATGGATGGAAAAACTGTTGAAGAACTAAGTGCTACAGAAATTCATAGATGGTATAAAAAATTTATGACCGAGTGTCCATCTGGTCAACTTACTCAGCATGAATTCAAGCAATTCTTCGGCCTCAAGAACCTCAGCCCGGCATCTAACCAATATATTGAACAAATGTTTGACACATTTGACTTTAACAAGGTAAATCATATATACCTGCTTATGACATTCCACAATATATTGAATACCTGTGCTTCGTTTCGTTTATTTAGCGCCATATAACCTTGAGTGGTACAACTAGTTTGTCTGACAAAGAATGTAGACTGCCATAACAACAAATGATACAGGTTCTGTTCAGATACTATATATACTATGCTGCACTAGGTTTGAGTTTCACATTTAGTCTGACTTTTAAATAGAAAGCAATCTATATTTGTTGTTACTATTATGTAAAAAGAGTATTTTACATGTTAACATTGAAATTACCTGTAAAAAGCAACTAAAAGTTCTTACTATGTAAATGGATTCAAAATACAGTTTTTACATTGTTCTAGTGATGAACAGATCTGAAGATTTACTGATTGGCAATTTTAATTTGTTAAAATATTTCAACTTGGATCTGTTTGATCTATAGTAAAGCAAAGACGCTAGGAAGCCAGTAACTCATGATTCATTAATTGTATGATTGGGATTTTATCTTTATGCATACAAGTATTTTAAGGAGAATAGAAATATTTATAATTTGCCAAAAAACATGGTTTTAAATCAATTAGTTCATTACTAATTAGAAAACATACAAGCACAAATGGCAAGCCTTAAATCTTTATATGTTTACATACATTGGTTTGTGTGACCTACACTGATGCTTGAGCTACAAAAAGGTTTGAACCACAATCATAAAACCATGGCGCCATATGCCATAATTATAAGATGATATGATATAAAACAGTGGCATAACTAGAACCTTCAGGGCCCCGATGCATAAAACCATGAAGGGCCCCCCTGACCCCCGGACAGGGCCCTTTCCTTCGAGCCTGGTGGCGGAATGCCAGAGCCCAGTCACAAGTGAGTGGCTGCATACAAAGGAACAGATTTCTCCATTTCCCACTGGAGGAAAATGGACAGGCGGTCAGGAGGCAACATGTTGCCTCTTTACCGGCTGTCAAATGCCTCTGAAAAGCGATGCATGCTCAGATTGCTTTTCAGAGGAACAGCATTTTTTCGCTGGTACTATGAACAAGCGAGAAAAAAAAATCAGTTCTGATTGTACACATATAGGGGTCAGGATTAAAAGCGCATACATAAAATATGCATGCATACAAGTGAACACACTTACGCACATACACGCATACATACACATACATACCCTGTTTCCCCGAAAATAAGACCTAGTGTGATTGTCGGTGATGGCTGCAATATAAGCCCTACCCCCCAAATAAGCCCTAGTTAAAGTCCTTGTAGGTCTTATTTTCAGGGTGGGGCTTTTTTTCAGGGAAACAGGGTAGGGCTTATTTGGGGGGTAGGGCTTATATTTCAGCCATCACTGACAATCACGCTAGGTCTTATTTTTGGGGAAACAGGGTAACACACACACATATACTGTATATACACACACACACACACACATATTTAAACACACACATATATAAATGCACATATGCACACACATATAAACACATGCATACATGCACATACACATACATGCGCGTACACACACATACATATGCACTCACATACATACATGCACACACACACACACATAAATACATGCACACAAACACACACACACACACACACATACATGCACACACATACATATATGCACATACATACATACACACACATACATGCACACACACATACATGCACACTCACATATACATACACACACACACACATATATGCACGCACACACACACATAATACATGCACACACACACATACATGCACACACATACCCATATATGCACACACATATAAACACACATAAATACAGATAGCCTTTTAAAAATCGGCAGTCCTTTACTTTAGCTTCCTGCTGGGTACTGCACTGTAGGGGGAGGCAGAGAGCACAGCACACACTGTGCTTTCACTTTAGGTGTAATCAGTGTGACCAGTTCCCAGTGTCGATTTACAGTTTGGCTGAGGATCGGGAAGCTCAGTCTCGGCCTCCCTTGCCGCTCCTCCTATCAAGCCATACAGGAGTTCCTCCATACTGAACTCATTATACCACGGCTTTGTACACAGGTGAATAGCATGCCTAAACTGTTGCCTCAAGATTGGAAATCCACATTTATCTTTAATATCTTTAACTATACTCTTAACTGGAAACACCTGAACTCATTATTTTGGAAGGATGCCCACATGCTTTAGCTATGTAGTGTGTGTGATAGTCAAGTGTCCACAATCATTTGACCATTTAGTGTACACTGCGAATGGGGTTGAAAAGCCCATCAAGTTCAACTATTGATTGATTTACTGCAGTTTATGCAACCATATGTGGTTTGTAAGCCATAGCATTTAATCAAACGTACCTTCTAATAAATATAACCTGTCTTCAACTAAAGGCAATGAATGAAATAGTACCTTTCTGATTCTTTACTTATATACATATCACTACATAGCCATGGGCGTCCGCAGTTAGGGGCAAGGGGGTTCAAATGCCCCGCGGAATCAGGAATCAGATCTTAAATTCAGCACAGTTGGGGTGACACCATCAAGGTGCTGTCAAGCCCCCCCATCAGTGTAGTGTGACTTCGGGCTCTTTTCCCTGCTCAGTCCAGCAGAAAAATCGGCAGCGCTGTGACAGGAGAAAGGCTCTCTGCGGGCTATCAGATGTTTCCCCCTCCCACACCCCTTTCTCCTGTCAGGGAGAAAAGACGGCGGCTCTCACCAGGTTCCCCGCCCAGCTTCCTGCCCCCTCTGTTCTTTCCCTATTAGCCATAACTGAGGGCCAATCAAAAGAGTATAGGAGAGGAGAGCATCATGGGACATGTAGTCTCAAAGATCGGCGGCCCCATTTTCCACAGGGAGGAGGCTACAGCTCGATCAAGAGAGAGATTGAGAGACTGCAGCCTGAGAAAAAAGCTGAGGGAGAGAGCGCTACAGGAAAAAGAATAAGGAGTGTGCTGGGCCAAAGCCAGAGAGAGAGCAAAGCTACCCAGCGCCACCAGAGAGAGAGCCACGCTGCCCAGCACCACCAGAGAGAGCCACGCTGCCCAGCACCACCAGAGAGAGAAAGACTGAGCCACTACCAGGGTACAGATATTCTACACTACTGACCAGAGTTGCCCCCGGGGAAACCAGAGTGAGCGATTGTCCAGCCGGAGGGATCACTACTGAAGTTTCACTGGGTCTGGTAAAAGGGCCTGTTGGCCATTATCCATTACCTATCATAGGGACTGTACTACGTCTGCAGTCTCTGACCATGATAATGTGATAATGACATTGTTGAAAAGGGGCGGTGCATGGGTGACCCTAAAATGATGCCCCCCCCTCCCCCTGAAAAAAGTTCTGCGGATGCCCATGTACACAGCTTAATTTATTGGAATTGCCAGAAAAGTAGAACTTTTTAAAAAAACAGACTCCTGCAGCAAGACATTTTTCACATCCAGCCCTACTGATATTCACTGCAAGTCACTATGTTCCAGACTATATGTTCACTCCCCTAAGATATGACTAAATCAACTTGAACACCAGGTGAAATGTGTTTTCTCTTATACTGGACTGAACATCCGCATGCAGATATATGGAATCTAAATAGAGTCATACAAATAATGAGTCACAGTCAAATACATTCCTTAATTCTATAATTCTCTGCAGATCAGTCTAAACTGCATGCAAGTGTTCAAGAAAATCAAACAGTGAATAATCATGTCATGTAAATCCCATGTAATTTTTTTTCTTGTTGACCCATACCTATGATGGATGGTTTCAACAATCAGTTGTAATATGCTGGAGGCAGAAAGGGGCAGGGATAAGCGTTGATTAAAGTATTGTATATGTCCTGCAAAAACGTTATGTTTTAAAGTAAGGGCAGAAGGTTTTTTATCTTAATGCATTCTATTCATTAAGATAAAAAACCTGTGTGTAGCAGCCTTCCCAGCACCCCCCAATCACCTACCTGAGCTCCTTCTCTCTCCAGCGATGTCCACAATCCCCTCAGCTATCCAGCACACTCCTCCTGATTGGCTGAGGCAGAGCAGCGGCACTGTTGGCTCCCAGGGATGTCAATCAAAGTCAGTCAGCTAATCAGGGAGAGAGGGGGTGGGGCCAGGTCGGGGCTCCATGTCTGAATGGATACACAGAGCTCTGACTCGGCTCGAGTGCCCCCATAGAGAGCTGCTGGCTGAGGGGTCACTCGATGGGGAGGAAAGGCCAGGAGCAGCAAAGAGGGACCCAAGAAGAGGAGGATGCAGACTGCACAGAGGAGGTAAGCATTAAATGTTTGTTATTAAAAAAAAAAAAAGCGAGTCTTTACAATCACTTTAAATACAGTACAATAGGAAATTATTACAACCCCTGTCAGATTGTTACCACCACCTGCAGCTCCATTAGAGACATTTTCCCTTGCTTTCCTGCTGAAAATGGTTTTGCCAGACAGGCAAGTGAGGCAAAACCTGCAATGTAGACCTGAGCTAATAAGGTTCTATTCTCCCCTACTCTACTAAAAAAGTATTATATACACCAGAAAAAATCTGAGATTGGCTCTAACTTTTCCCAACTATACAAAATGTAGAGAATATACACTTAGAGGAGTAGAGATTTTCATAATTTCTCCAGGCACTCATACAGATTGCAAAAATTATGTTCAAGCGCCTCTTGGTGCTTACTTTGCAGATGCAAGCCCGATAGCATGCTTAGTGTTACAACAGACGGTAATATCATGAATAATATTTTAATAATGTTATAGTTACTTTTTTTTTTTAAAGCTTTGCTTCAGGATAAATGCCTTCAAATTGTGTAGAATGAATTGTACTTTACATTTTCCAGGATGGGTACATGGATTTCATGGAGTATGTGGCGGCTTTGAGCTTGGTCCTGAAAGGGAAAGTGGAACAGAAGCTAAGGTGGTACTTTAAGTTATATGATGTCGATGGAAATGGCTGTATTGACAGAGGAGAGCTCCTCAATATAATTAAGGTGAGAAATTCTGGGAATTTGTTTTTTATCTGTAAATTTTTTTTAATTGTAATACTTTTTATCCTAAAATGTTTGAACCTATGTCAATATTTTTTAGACAATACATAATATAATGGATTATAATTTATATTGAACATTTACCCTCCTAGTTGCCTCCCGGGTTAATTCCTAGTTAATCTATTGATGGCATGTTATACTATAGATTTTTAGAGTATTCTGTATATAAAAGTCAATTCAAAATGATTATTATTATGCTGGCATTTGCTTCTAAAAATATAACTAGCCAGTGTTCGCAGTATGTTTATGTAAAAATGTGTATTGAAGAGAACAATCAAAAGGAGCCAATCCAGGTGAAGAAAAAAGGCTTATTAAAAAAGTATTATTTATTTCATAAACAAACATTCCACCATAATGCAATTTTTTTTCATTTTATGAATTGAACATGGATGTGAAAATCATGATTAGGTAAAAATAAGAATAATTGCTAAGTAACTCACAGAACTTAATGAATTGATGTAGTAGTAGTGGTCTTTACAGCAACAACCTTGATGAATATCGATTGTGTTTGATCTTTCTGGCAGATACAATTGTGGTTTTCTTCTTTAAATTTGAGTCGATCATCCTCCAAACCACAACCCTATCACATGTATTCACATGTGGGATGGTGAAACAGTAGACCAAACTGAAGAATGATAATACAACTTTCAGGAAGTTTTTAATGTTCAACTGAAAACACATTTATTTACAAAGCAAGCTTTATTCCGCATCTTAAACTTTTCCAATTTGGATAAACGACTACCCACTGAGCATAACGATGATTTTCTAAAATACTTGTAAAATGAGTTACTTTGCTGGCATGTGCCTTCAGCAATATCTCTGGTTTCACACTAAGCAAATTGCAGTTACTACAGCAGTTAGGTTTAACAAAGAAGAGTCAGTGATGTCAGACATTCATGTATACAAAAATGTTGACATTCTGATACTATCTTCCTTTATTGGAGACAGAGATCAGATGTGAGACATCAAAATGAACACATATGAAGTAAATTTGATTTAAAAATAAACTGTTAGAGAAGGTTCTTGAAAGAGGAGAGGAGATTAGACACAATTGAAGTGCTGTTGTCATAATGTTCTTCTGTGTTGACCATTAGTACAAAGACTGTTGTCACACTTTAAGAAATGCCTGCCTATTGTAATTAAGAATACACTAATATTTTTGATTCATTAAAATGTTTCTATTTTCTTTCAGGCTATTCGGGCTATTAACAGATGTAATGATGAGATGACTGCAGAAGAATTCACTGATATGGTTTTTGATAAAATAGACATTAATGGGGATGGTGAGTCATCTTTGAACTCTTTTACAGTATCTTAAATAGAAGTTTCACTTTCTCTTTCCTATAAATTATATGTAAGCCCCTTTAGCTACCATTAAGCTAGTATTAAGCTGGCCATGTATTCTATACAATCAAATGTCAAGGGGTATGAATACTTTTTCAAGGCACTGTAGTTGCTGACAAATCTAATAGAGATTGAACAGAAGTTCTGGAGGAGTGTAGGCGGAGTTCCCATCATAGCTAGAGAACTGACCACAGTGTGCTATCCTGATTAGTGTGGTCAGTTTTTAAACAGGATACTTTTTCATACAAGTACATAGTACAACAGGCACATATCAGGAATATCAAATGCTGGGTTTACATATTCTTTCAAACAGCATTTACCATATCCCTCCAACTGCACATTTTATCCCCAAGCACCATATTATGAGCCCCAACACAACATATTCTACTATAACTCTCCATCCGTTTGCACATTTGTAACCTGCCCCCTAAAATACTAAGCTCCTCAAGCAAGGCCTTAACCCACTCTCCCCAAAGAAACAGATGTGGTTCACATAAAAAGTGACTGGTTTCTGTAGAATGGGGACCCCTGCTGACATCATAAAACACAGCTCACCACTTCAGTGTACAGTCACAATCCCAGTTTATAGCATTGTGCACAGAATTAGGCAAACAAAATGAAAACAGAGCACAGTGTTGAAATAGTTCCATCTGCTGGACTAACTGTTAGATTGCATATAGTGATTATAGATTTTGTCTACACCCTATTGCAGTGTTTTTTTTTCCTAGGCCCCATTTTTACTACTTCATTTACTGCCCTGATGGGTCCATTAGAAAATACAGATCTTTAAAACAGTACACTGTACTATAAGCTCATCACTGTCATCTTGGCAACAGGATGTATATATTAATGTGCATGCACTTGTTCACAGACTTTAAAGCAGAGAATAAATAAGACAGACCTCAGATCACTCTTCTCTAAAGTTAAGAAAAAGGTTCAAATCTTTCTTCACCTTTTGCACTTATCCTTCTGAGCTGGAGAAGCTCCATGCTAATTAAGCTCTTACCACCAAGACCTGCCTCAAGTTTATTCATCCCAGTGTCCACAAGTGCTCAGCAGAACCCCAGAGGAATACTTCAGTGAAGAGGGTTGGGGGCATATGGGTAAAGAAACATTTTTGAAAGTTTCCTTATCTTTTATTGGCTCTGTTGCACCAGAAATTATGGGATGTTGCCACAATTTCAGGTTGCTCTTGATAATCTTTTAACCTCCCTGGCGGTATGATTATTTCGGATTTTAGGTGCTGAAAGCGGTACAATTATTTTGCATGGAAATTTGGCGTTTTATATTGTAGGTCTGTAATTCTTAACAATAACACACTTAAATCTGTCCAAACAAGAGTCTAGTAGATATCCCGGGTATGATAAAGTTTGAAACACAAAAGCATAAATTATAATATAATAAATAAAAATAAATAATTAAAAAAAAACAAAACAAAATTAATAATAAAATAAATTTCCCCACGATTCACTATCGCTCAATTCTGCAAGTGTTCTAATTTACTATCGCTGTTTTCTAGCTGGTCTAAAGCCACTTTTGATGTAAAGGGACACTTTTTGGTTGCTATGGACAATCTCCAGTTTCCAGGCAGAAAGAACAGTATATATAACATAAAACTGCATGCAGGGCATAGAACAAAGCACTGGGGACAAAAGGGATGTGAAATAATTTCATACAGTACTGTAATCTGTAAGATTACAGTACTGTATGTGTTATGATTTTACACTTTTTTGAATTTGCCGCCAGGCTCCGCCCCCGTGCGTCGCGCCGCTCACAGGGAACGGAGCCTGGCACGGAGAGGCTTCGGAGGAGGACGGAGCCCGCAGACACAGCGGGGGACATCGCAGGATCCTGGGGACAAGGTAAGTAAAGCCACACCAGGATCCTGCGATGTAATCCCGAGTGTGGCTCGGGGTTACCGCTAATGGTCCTGAATTTTAACCCCGAGCCACACTCGGGAAAACCGCCAGGGAGGTTAAAGCTTAGTCTTAGGAATCTTCTATTTCTGTGAGGAAATCTGAACAGATATTTTTTACAAACTTGAATATCTATGCAACCAGCAACATAAATTGGTAATGTACATATGAATTGCTAAGCTTCTAAGTATTTCTAAGCATCTGCGTGACTTCATTATTATCCCATAGCTACACCTACATGCCATGGATTTGTTTGCAGTGATTTCTATTGTATTATTGGCTGTATGACATGTATCTCATGTTTAACTCTTCTCATTAGGTGAATTATCATTGGAAGAATTTATTGAAGGTGTTCAGAAAGATGAGCTTCTCTTGGAAGTGTTGACCCGCAGTCTGGACCTGAAGCATATTGTTTACATGATACAAAATGATGGCAAAAGGATGGAAATCTCAGAGCGACCCCGACAGGAAATTACAACTGGAAACTCGCCTCCCTGAGCCTACAGAACTTTTCTCTGTGCTTGTGATTTATTTAACTCCTTTACCCTGGAATTTGCCTGTGACATGCCCATGATGGTTTGTATAGGACAAGATACTCCAGAAAACAGTTCCCATAACTAAATGGCACTTTGAAAATTGGCTGCTGTCATATTATATATTAGAACCCTACAAAAACATAGAGGGGTTTATTAGGCTAGATATTTTGATTCTATCATGGCCTGTTATATTTGCCTTGGACACAATGATTGCATATTTTTAAGAGATACTTGTTTCTCAAAGAGAGGAGACTCTTAACTGAAACTTGTTGGTTCTGAACTATACCTTGAAGGCCTGATATTAAAGTTTTACTGAGGGTAAGGTTTGTTGTTTGAGCTCCTGTTGTGTAATTTTCATTTTACTTCATCTGTGATTACTGAGACTGTAAATGAGACAAAATTTCAATGGGGACCCAGACATCTTTAAAAACAGATTTTAAGGTTGTTCCTTACCCTATTCAAATAAAATAAACTCTTCCACTTAATAAAATCCAATAGATTAGGCAACTTTGCCTGAATTATGGGATATATTAAGTGTGGGAATTGTTTTTTGTAGAAATTGTAGATAGATAATAATATGACTTCCTAGAGAAACATCAAAGTCTAGAGCCACACACTTCTTAGCTCCTTCCTAATTAGTGAATACCGGACTTTTTCAGTTGGACTCATCTGTTAAAAACAGTGGCATTAGCAATCAGCTGTCTAAATGCTAGAGGATTTATTGAAGCTTCAGACAAACTGAGCATCAGGATCCTGTGGCTGCTTAATAAGGTTGTGTGTTTTTTTATGACATTCTGTTGTCATTTATTTCATACCTCAAACTCAGGCTTAGATTTCTAGTTGCAAATGAAAGCTAAGCCTTAAAATATATACATAAACCATAGTCCACCTGTCCAAGATTTTTGTTTTCCATCCAGATCTAGCAGTATTACATCAGGCCACTCCACTGCTCAGAATCAACTCTTGCCAATAATATGATGATCTGAGGACACCAGTTGCTCACCAGTATGAAAATGCATGCCTTATGCTTTTCTAGGCCATAGGTTGGCTCTGTGTATGGCAAAGGTGCTGCCTCTAGACTAAATAGTAAGCATTTGAACACATCAGATTTCCATTTTTTCTGGAGCAGCAAGGGGTATTTTTTCACTTTAGGTCTACTTAAATTTATGCAGTTATATGTGATGTGCTTTGATAGTTTGCCCCCAAACTCATATACATAGCATTTTGGGTGCACATTACCTGCTATGCTATGTTAAGCATCTTCTGTGGGACACCTTCAACACACTGAATCTGTTCTTTGAAATCTTGTCCTTTTTCACAGTGCACATGTGAGGGAACCCTAAGTGAATTGAACTCCTTATCAGTCCATTTCCTTTTTTGCATGTATCAGCCAAAAGACGAAATAAGGTTATGTGGTTCATGATAATGCAGAATATCCATAATGCTCTTTGCCATGTCATCAATATAATTTATGACACAATCATGTGATCGACTGTCCGGCCAGCTTGGATAGATGAGGGTGTACTTCAGAAATGAGCATAAGTGTGAAGGTGGCCCACATCTCTCTCTGTAAACAGGACATGAACTGAAACATGATCTAAAGGCTCCTTTTACCAATTTATTCACATTGGTCCACCCAGTGGAGTTAGTTGGCGAACATAAGATCACAGTGGATAGGCCTGATTCAATGTAAATCTGGGTTTGAGTGAACTAATCTACTTGTCACTGTATTTTGTACATGTGGCTAGAAAACTTTAGCTTTCATTCTGTGTATGAAGTTTAATCCAACCATAATGAAAAGCCTTATGGAGGCCAGAACACATGCATTTGCATAGCTAGAGGAGAAAACTGTTTTATTGGTATGTGTGTGGATGCCTTATCTGTCTGATGTATACAGTTGACTGCTGTGTGATGTCTGTATTTAATGCAATGCAAAAGATATCTGAAATTACAAAAAAAGACAAATTAAAAAAAAACATCACAATATAAAATGTCGGTCATATCTCTGCCTGTCTTCTTTGATGTACAGTAGTCAATAATAAATAAATATATATATATATATATATATATATATATACATATATATATATATATATATATATATATATATATATATATATATATATATATATATATATAGGTTTATGTATCCTGCCTATCTTATTACATATTGCATATTGGTTTACATCTCATATCTGATAAATGTTCAAGTTTCTCACTAAAGTGTACTGTATGCCAGGTAATGTTTATTATTATTTATTACCTGGACTGTATTTTTTTTTTTCTTTTCTCTTTTTCCCCACATAAGTAGATTTTATTATGGAAGCTAAATAGAAGCCTCATTGTTTTAAAGTAGATCCCTCACTAGGTTTGTCTACACATGGATTGTATTCTAGCAAAGAAAATATTTTTTCTAAATATAGGTTCATTGACCTATAATATAATCAAGTTTTTTATATACACCTTTTTGAACATTATGACTTTCATCTCCATCTGAACACAACTGCCAACTGTCATTAACTAAGGTCATTGGCCAGAGTGTGTTTGGTCACTGCAATTCACATATAGCAAGCCAACTTTTTTGAATGTGTTCACTACTGCCCAATGTATGTCAGTTCAAGTTTAAGAGCTAATAATAATTAAAAATGCAGCAAATGTTACTAATGGATACAGCATTACTATATTTTAGGAAATCAGTTGGCTATTGAACTGATTTTTGTCAGCTTGAGGGCATCATTGGGTTCAAAATTAAAAAAAAAAACTAGCATTATGTGCTGTGTTAATGTGGTGGAATATGGTTTGTTACGTTTGCTACATATTCAAGAATACAAGCTATGTATACAGTGGGAACGGAAAGTATTCAGACCCCCTTAAATTTTTCACTCTTTGTTATATTGCAGCCATTTGCTAAAATCATTTAAGTTCATTTTTTTCCTCATTAATGTACACACAGCACCCCATATTGACAGAAAAACACAGAATTGTTGACATTTTTGCAGATTTATTAAAAAAGAAAAACTGAAATATCACATGGCTCTAAGTATTCAGACCCTTTGCTCAGTATTTAGTAGAAGCACCCTTTTGATCAAATACAGCCACGAGTCTTTTTGGGAAAGATGCAACAAGTTTTTCACACCTGGATTTGGGGATCCTCTGCCATTCCTCCTTGCAGATCCTCTCCAGTTCTGTCAGGTTGGATGGTAAACGTTGGTGGACAGCCATTTTTAGGTGTCTCTCTGAGCTCTTCAGGCAGTTCCTTTGAACTCATGATTCTCATTTGCTCTGACATGCACTGTGAGCTGTAAGGTCTTATATAGATATGTGTGTGGCTTTCCTAATCAAGTCCAATCAGTATAACCAAACACAGCTGGATTTAAATGAAGGTGTAGAACCATCTCAAGGATGATCAGAAGAAATGGACAGCACCTGAGTTAAATATATGAGTGTCACAACAAAGGGTCTCAATACTTAGGACCATGTGATATTTCAGTTTTTCTTTTTTAATAAATCTGCAAAAATGTCAACAATTCTGTTTTTCTGTCAATATGGGGTGCTGTGTGTACATTAATGAGGAAAAAATGAGCTTAAATGATTTTAGCAAATGGCTGCAATACAAAGAGTGAAAAATTTAAGGGGTCTGAATACTTTCCGTCCTCACTGTATAAGACCATAGGCTCTATCTTATGCTGTACGAACAATAGGCCACTGCCCTCACCTATAACTGACATCTGTAGCAAGGAGGACATGGAAGGGCAACGCATGTCAAACAAAACAAAGAAAATTCCCAGCTCAACTTACCGACCAAAGAGGCTCTGCAGCTTACACATGTATTTGCAAATGTGTGCAAACTAAACCCCTGTTTTTAACACATATTGTTAGACAGGATAATTTGATTGGTTGCAGGTTGGTCAGTAAGTTGAGCTGGGAATTTTCTTTGGTTTTGTTTGTCTATCTTATGCTGTGCATTTTGGAAGATTAGCTTTGCACTGTACTTCTATGGTCAGTATGGTAGCATGCTGGAATATTAAAATTGCGTTGTGGTTTTTGTTTTGGAAGATTGGGTTTCAATGTATTGAGTCTTCTGTCATGCCATAGTTGTGTGGTTTTTAAAGTGATAGTAAAGTCCCCTTTTTTATTTATACCTATGGGTAATTTTATATTAAGGCTTACCTGTAGGTACAGTAAATATCTCCTAAATGTGCATCGTTTAGGAGATATTTACTTTAATAGCAGCTAGTGATTTCACTGCCACATGCTATCTGCACAAGTTGTAGTGGTTCACTAGGCACACTTCTAAAATGTTTCCTTCAAAAACAAGGCAGCTGTGGTATTTCCCATATTTCTATCATGACAGGTTCATTTTAAGGGTGCTTCTGACCTTTGTAGGGGTCGGGGCCTTTTAATATCTCCCCCTTCCACTTCTGGATTCTAATTTGGGCCCGTTAAGAAATCGGATCAGCACAAAATCCATTGCCATTGGATTAGAACACGTGTTGAGGTGAAGTCAAGTTTGGAAGAGTCATAAAGTGGATTAGCATCTGCTAGTCCGCACTGGGAACGGAAAGCTGTTATTACCTGAACTGAAGAGAATATGTAGATTATGCAATAGTATTTGTTTAAGAGAGGAATTCAAAGAATAGAGTACTCACTACAGGTAGTGATCCCTTTTATCTAAAGGCCATACTGGTCAGGGTTAATGATTAAAATGACTAATGGGTTTTAAACAAATTAAGAGATCAAACTCATTACAGCTTAAGATAAAATATAAGTTATAAAAAAAATTACAGTAAATTAGCATTAGTGCTATATGTACTGTATATATAGAGTGTTTATTAGTGCCTTGTAAATATATAGAATAGATGAAAATGGACATGCTGCCATTATCAACCAACTACTTTTACTGATTAAGTTTTAAAAAAGGAAAGAAAGCAACCGATTGAATTAAAAATGATTGAAGCAGAGCCTATTTTTTCTTCTGTATCCAGTCTATACTTCATTTCCATCATGTGTTAGAACTATAACATGCTACATGTATTTTTTTTAAACATGAAAATGTTGACACAATCTGAAAAATGAATGTGTAATTAGCCTTTCTAGATATCAGAATACATGTTTATATGCCTTTAAAGCTATTTAGTCTTTTGCTACAAGAGCAATGGTAACAGGGCTCCTCTTTTTGTAGTCCCACCATTAGCCTTCCTAGTGTGTAAGCAGATTACAAAACTTGCAATTAGGGGTATTTTGTATCCAAAGCAATACTGGTGTTAACATTTATTTATATAGGAATACAACAATTCAGATCAAAATTTACAAATATGTTTTAATTTCTATAACTGTCTCTTGTACTTGAGTTGATGCTGCTGTAGATAACCCTTTACAGTGATCATTGGATAAAAGCAGGTTAACAGCAGATATAAGAACATGCAATGTTAATACATTCTTTATGTATATTATATTATGTATTTAGACTTTATGTCTCATTTTGGATTGTAGTGGGTGAGTATTACAATCAACAGAATATGGGCCCTGGCATTTGAAGGACTTTCTACAGAAAAGATTTTAAGGTTACTATTCACTATGAAAATCATATGCTGAAAATTATCATTGCCTGAGCCTTTTCATTTTGGTGGATTGCACAATGTTGATGAGGTTTATGGGTATAATTTATATTTTTCATAAGAAGTATTTTATAGGCTAGAATTTTTTTTTTGCAACCATTATTATTTCCCTGTGAGATGGCCTTGCACGAGGGTATCTGGCCATTATCCATCTACCATCAGCATTATTACCCACTCATGAATGAGTATGCTTATTATTAATATTTAAATAATTACAGTTGGCAAAAACTGAAAATCAGTTAATGATCCAGGAAACATATTAACTGTGTTAAAGACAGGAAGTCCACTTTGATCTGAGTTTTTGTAATTCTTCACAGCAAAGCTTAGCACAAATCCTCCTGTATTTGGATGGAAGTTATTCACTGAAACATTGGCTGCATAATATCATCTTTTGTTACTAGTGTACCACCAATCAGATTCAAATCTGTATCACCAATCAGATGCAAATAGCATTGCAAGTTTGATATTGATTGGTGTTAAGAGACCTTGTAGTAATGGCACTTTGAAACATTATTCTTACTGTATGTGAGACAGCTTGGAACACTAAAGTTCCTAGCTCTCTACCATTTGACACTAATCCATCTAAAAAAAAGAATGCCTAAATCTTAATCACCCCAATCAAAACACTTAACCCCTTAGCCATAATTGTTTATTCAACCCTATCACTTAAAGTGTTTGTAAACGATCACCTTGTAAAAAAAACATTCAGTTTAAAAAAGAAATAAAAGGCAAAACATTTTTTGTATAGATAAAAAAATATATACGGTAAATACCTTTTTTTTTCCCCCCTTTTTTTTAAGTGACCACACTCCCTCTGTTCTGAGTTGCAGAAGAGCTAGGGGAGGAGAAGCAGCAGCACACTGAGTTTCCCAGTGAATGGTTGTGCAACGGGGGGGGTGTCAGGACAAGTCTGATCATTGGAGGAGTACACCGATTTCCCAGCATAGCTAGAGAACTGACTACGGGGTGCTCTCTTGCTTAGCATGGTCAGTTTTTAATGGGAAGCAAGGGGACTAGCAAGATCACGAGGGATTTCACATAAAGGAAGCGATAAAAAGAGAACAGGATACTTTCTTACTTACTACAAGTACATGGCACAGCAGGCACGTTTAAAGAATATGAATTGTTGGGGTAACAAACGCTTTAATAAAATCCTTGACTTACGCCCTTCAGTCATAACCTTGCCAAAACCAAGCACCTAACAGTAAACCTCCTCCATTTAACTAATCTCCCAAAACCAAACAGTAACCCTGATTTAAAAGGTAAATTCCCTAATCTCTTAGCCCAACCAAAAAATAACTTAACCCTTAACATTAAAATTACCCCTTTCTGCGGTATATTCACTTTATCACACACCAGAAGCACCTGTGCCAAAGCAGGCTCTGTACTGAAAACTGCTTACACCCAAGTGCAGACACCAGGAATAACTGGTTTGGCAATTTACATTTCTTTACTATACATTGTAAGTTAAATTATGTAAAATAAATCTATTATTCTTGATTGGAGACTGTGTTTTCTCCACATATAATTAATTGTGGGACCCTTATCTTGTTGATTGCTTTATCTTAGCAAACTAATAGTGTACATCATGAATGTATAGAAGTTCTCAAGGTTTTTCAGAAATCTGAAATTGCTAGAGGTAATTTATGACACCCATGAACAAAATCATATTAACTGTGCATCCTGACATAATATACATCTACATTTTACTTCATTTTTTTATTTAATGAAAGGTGTGTATGCCACACAGAAAAACCTTGACAAAACTACATTTATATCATCTTTCATTAACCATTTTGGAACAACAGTAATTACTTACACTAGCAGTTTTATTCTATAAAGAGTTCCTACTCTTAAGTTCTAACATATTTCTGTAGTAATACACAGTACAATAGAGAGAAAGAAAAAGGGGTTGATGGACTTTAAATTTAACCACTGTAATCACAAGTAGAAAAAAAGTGCTCACAAATATATAAATGTATAAATTCACATTTTATTGGGACAAATATAAAATCATCATAAAACATTTGAACATCGTGAAGTATGTGCTATAAAAATGTGTAGCTCTCCCATATATATATATATATATATATATATATATATATATATATATATATATATATATATATATATACACAGTGGAAAACACAGATAAATAAATTATTATTATACACATCATGCCCCTTTTAGGCTAGCTACACATATAAACACCTGATATGATGCTTTATATGAATAGATTGAGTTCACAGCACAAAATGTATTGTTAAATGTGAGACATATGTATGTATATAAATATCTGCAAGTAGGTGCTAAATATGGTATATCTCCCAGTGTCAAATAGGATCCCTGAAGATGCTGTTGGCTAAACACGTAGTGATCCATTGGCATTGTTACAGTGATTCCGCAATTGGCCCCTACATATGGAAGACTACTATAAGTTTACCCTTGATCTGTGGGCCAAATGACACAGGTTTCTCTGCATAATTTATCTGTGTTTCCATATATATATATATATATATATATATATATATATATATATATATATATATATATATAAATATATATATATATATATATATATATATATATATATGAGAGCTACACAATTTTATAGCACATACTCCACGATGTTCAAATGTTTTATGATGATTTTATATTTGTGCCAATAAAATGTGAATTTTATACATTTACATATTTGTGATCACCTTTTTTCAACTTGGGATTACATTGGTTACCTTTAAAGTCCATCAACCCCTTTTTCTTTCTCTCTATTGTACTATTTTGGATGTGGTACCACACAATGTGAGTTATGTCTCTACATTTTTGCATAGTAATCCACAGTAACCAATCAGAAATCGACTTCAGTACAACCAGCCTGTTGGATTTTTTGGCATACGACTACTGTCTGTGGCTATAACTGCTAGCAGTAATCATTGTGTAATGCCGACAGGGAAGGCTTGCCGCCTTCCTTGGTTGCAACCTTTGGTTGCAGGAAAGAAAATCTAATCATCTATGACTTGTCTTAGTCAACTATATAGATAAGGAAAGTTAGAGAGAAGTCAGAAGTACTGATCTGCATACTTGCTCCAGGTCAGTAACTCAAAGTTTTAAATCTAAATTTCAAAATGTGCACTGCGCTACTCAACAGATTAGGAAAAGCTGCAAACACTACAATCAGAAAATTGAGTGGATAATGAGAATATTAAGTGCAGCGCTAATCCATATTGTGTGTATATATTAGAAAATTGTGCAAGTATGCAAACAGTAAGTATAACACATTGACTGTGCAAAATAAAATAAAGTGCTACGTGCAAACAGCAATAAATTAATATAAATACCATTCATAAATTTAAATTACTTAAATTCCATATATGTGAAATGGTATTGTGAATAAATAACACATGACGGAAAAAACAAAAAACAGTCCAAACAGCTTAAATGAAATCACAAGTGTTTAGGTAGAAATCAATGTTGAAATGAACATATATTAGACTTCTGAAGGATAGGCCACCATGAGAGTGACCACATTCCCGGTTCCATGCCTGTTTGACTCCGTGCTGCTGGCATTGGGTCCACTGAGTCCGGTAAGAGTATCCAATTTTTTCATCGGTGGTGGATTCACAATCTATGGTGATTTCTTACTGGATGGTGGTCTATCCTTCAGGGGTTGAATATATCTTCAATTTCAACATTGATTTCTACCTAAACACTTGTGATTTCATTTCACCTGTTTGGACTGTTTTTTTGCTTTTTTCCCTCATGGGTAATTTATTCACAATACCATTTCACATATATGGACTTTTAAGTGATTTAAATGTATGAATTGTATTTATATTCATTTATTGCTGTTTGCACCTAGCACTTTATTTTTATTTTGCACAGTCAATGTGTTGTTATACTTACTGTTTGCATAATTGCACAATTTTCTAATATATATACACACAATATGGATTAGCATTGCACTTAATATTCCCAAAACTCAAAGTATTAAAGCAAGTGGGTTAGAAGGATAATCCAGCAACTAGCATTTTTAGAAGTTATGAAAGAAAAGGGACTTTACAGGTATACCGGAACCAAAAGGGAAGAATTTCTAGGGACTTTTAAGGTACCATCAAACCAAATTTTAAAAAATTCAATTTTTATTGTATTAACATTACAAATTATTTAAAATTATGCATATACAGTAAGAACAATGTCCAGGTAATGTCTGATCATGCAAGTATTCTGTAGCTGGATCACCATCACAAATATACCCCTGATGTATATTTCATTATATAGGTTAAACACAAAGTATGATAATAATCACAAACATGACTTCGATTTGTTGGTTTGCAACATAGTAAGTGCCTGGTAGCAATGGTGTTATTATGATTGCACTTATAAATAATAAAATATAATCTGTACTTATTCAATATTCATGTTTAGTGTGTTTACAGAGTTCAGCAATGTACTTCTTTCTTACATCTTTCTGATGAAGCTATGATGTGAAACACATAGTAGAAGTGTTTGTGAATATTATCATACAACATACTTTGTGTTAAACCCATTGTCAGAAACCATGAACCAGACCGAGACAGAAGTACAGTAAAATCACACTTGTTTATTAATAAAAATAAAAAGGTAAATAGAGTAAGCGTAGTCAAAGCATAGCTAGAGTCCAGTAACCGGATTGAGTAGTCAGCCAAGCCAGAGTTCAGTAACCAGATTGGGTAATCAGCCAAGCCAGAGTTTGATAAACAGATCAGGTAATCAGCCAGGCCAGAAGTCAGGGATTCATGTAGAGGAACAGCAAGCAGAATAAGGAGCCAGAAGGGATATCAGCAAAGCCAGTCTTTAAACAGGAACGCAGGAGATGGTTTCTTGTGATGTGACTAAGGCGAAGGCAGGAATGAAGTGAGCTGGAGATCTTTAAGTAGGCGGGACTGACGAGCAACAGCTGTTTAACTGTGGAGAAAGATGAGGGCTGGCAATTAGCCAACAGCTGAGTGGCCAGCTCAGAGAAGGAAGGGCTGAGCCAGCCCTGACAGTACCCCCCTCCTCAACGTCCCCTCCCCCTTGGAGGACCATCGGGCTTGAGGGGAAAACGTCTATGGGAATCACGAAGGAGGGCAGGAGCATGTACATCCAAGGATGAGAACCAGGAGCGTTCCTCTGGACCGTACCCCTTCCAATGCACCAGGTACTGTATGCGCCTACGGAACCTACGGGAGTCAACAATGGATTGTACCTCATACTCCTCATGGTTCTCAACCTGTACCGGGTGAGGAAGTGGTAAAGCGGTTGCATACCAACGTTTTCAATAAGGAGACATGAAACACATTTGAGATGCGCATACTAGGAGGAAGGTCCAACGCGTAAGCCACTGGGTTAATCCTGCGAAGGATACGGAAAGGCCCAATAAACCGAGGTGCGAACTTCAGTGAGGGAACACGAAGTTGGAGGTTGTGAGATGACAGCCAAAACATGTACCCAACCTGGTAGGAAGGCACAGGCAGGCGTCTGTGGTCAGCATGGAGTCTGTACCTATCATTAGCATGATGCAAAGCCTCCTGAACTTGTGCCCAAGTGGAACGAAGACCACGGAGATGCTCCTCTAGTGCAGGAATACTCTGCGGAACAAACGAGTCAGGCAACATGGAAGGTTGGAAACCATAATTCGCCATAAACTGAGACAATCGGGAAGCAGAATTCAAGGCACTGTTGTGAGCAAACTCTGCCCATGGTAAGAGGTCTGACCAGTTGTTGTGATGGTCAGAAATATAGCAATGTAGTAATTGCTCCAAGAACTGATTGGCTTGTTCTGCTGCCCCATTAGACTGCGGGTGATACGCAGAGGAGAAAGCAAGCTGAATTCCCAGCTGTGCACAAAAGGCTCGCCAGAAGCGGGACACAAACTGACTACCCCTGTCCGAGACAATCACCTTAGGTAGTCCATGTAAGCGAAAGATCTCCCAAGCAAAAATGGAAGCCAGTTCCTTAGATGTGGGCAACTTCTTAAGTGGAATACAATGGCACATCTTTGAGAACTGGTCAACCACCATCAGGATCACTGTGTTGCCTTGGGAGTTGAGCAACTCCACAATGAAATCCATAGACAGGTGGGTCCAGGGCCTCTCTTCATTGGGTATGGGTTGTAGGAGGCCCACTGGAAGGTGTCGTGGAGTCTTACTCTGAGCACACACGGAACAGGCAGCTATGAAGGCAGTTACATCAGCACTTAGACTAGGCCACTAGAATTGTTAGGAAATGGCCCAAACGAGTTGATTATTACCAGGGTGGTCACTGCCTTGGGAAAATGGTAAGTCTGGAGCACGGCAGTACGGAGACTCTCTGAGACGAAGCAGTGGTTTCTCATGAAGAGCATTGACCTGAGCAGCAAGAATTTTGTCACCCAAAGGAGAAGTAAGACTGCTGTGAACCGTAGCCAGAATACGATCAGGAGAAATCATAGGAACTGGAACCGACTCCAACTTGGAAGTGGAGGAAAATTGTCATGACAAGGCGTCTGCCCTTACATTCTTAGTACCGGGTAAGAATGAGACAATGTAATTGAAACCTGACAAGAAAAGAGCCCATCGTGCCCTTCTGGGAGAGAGGAGTTTAGCCTCAGACAAGAATGTGACATTCTTATGATCAGTAAGAATGAGAACCAGCATAGTGGTACCTTCGAGGAGATGTCTCCATTCTTTCAGGGCTAAAATGATTGCCAACAGCTCTCTGTCACCAATCTTGTAATTGCACTCGGCAGGTGACAATTTCTTGGAAAAGTAGCCACAAGGATGCATAGCACTCTCAGAGGTAGGAGGTTGAGACAGAAGGGTACCAACACCAGTCTCAGAAGCATCAACCTAAAGGATAAAAGGTAACTTAGGATCAGGATGTGCCAACACAGGAGCAGAAACAAAGGCAGCCTTGAGACTTTCAAAGGGCTTAATGGACTCCGCAGACCAACTCTGTGGGTTACCGTTCTTTCTGGTCATATCTGTCAGGGGCTTGACCAGAGACGAGAAGTTACGAAACTTCAAAAAAAACTTCAGATAATAGTTGGCAAAACCCAGGAAACGCTGCAGAGGACGTAACCCCACGAGTCGAGGCCACTGTAGGACTGCCCAAAGTTTCTCTGGGTCCATTGAAAAACCAGCAGTGGAAATGACAGCCCAGGAATTTAACCTGTTCCCGATGGAACTCACACTTCTCCAGTTTACAATAGAGATTGTTCTCACCTAATTTCTGAAGCACACGACAGACATCTGTGTAGTGGCTCTCCGGGAACTTGGAAAATATCAGGATATCATCGAGATAAACCACCACACATAACTGCAACAAATCTCGGAGGACATCGTTAATAAATTCCTGGAAAACTTGCGGGGGCGTTACAAAGGCCAAAAGGCATTACGAGATACTCATAATGGTCTGTTCTGGTATTAAACACAGTTTTCCACTCGTTGTCCTCCTTAATCCTCACGAGATTGTAAGCCCCTCTCAGATCAAGCTTAGTGAAAACCGTTGCTCCCTTGAGGCGGTCAAATAACTGTGTAATCAACGGGATCGGCTAGGCATTGTTAATTGTGAAACGAATGAGACCCCTATAATCAATACAAGGTCTCAGTTCACCGCTCCTCTTCTTCACAAAGAAGAAACCAGCACCAGCAGGAGATGAGGATTTGCGGATGAAACCCCGAGAAAGTGCATCTGCAACATACTCCTCCATGGCTTTATCCTCCAAGACCAACAAAGGGTAAACCCAGCCATGAGGGGTAGTGGCACCAGGTTGAAGGTCAATTGCGCAATCATATGGCTGGTGTGGAGGAAAACTACCAGCTTGACCTTTGTCAAAGACACCGCTAAAATCACGGTACTCCTCTGGCAGGGAGGAGAGTGAAGAGGTACACAGGACCTTGGCTACATTCCGGAAGCATGTTTCACTGCATTGTGGCGACCAGGAGAGAACCTCAGCACAGAGCCAATCAAAAGAGGGGTTGTGCCTCTGTAACCAAGGATAACCAATTACCAGCCGAAACTTAGGAGAGGAAATCACTTAGAATTGGATTATCTCATGGTGAAGAGCCCCTATGGTCATGGACAACAGATCTGTCTCATGAGTCACATGGGCAGGCTGTAAAGGTCTCCCGTCAAGAGCCCCAATGGCAAGTGGAGTGTCACGCAGCTGCAGTGGAATCGAGTGCTTTGATACAAGGGCAGCATCAAGGAACAGGCCTGCAGCCGCAGAGTCGATTAGAGGCTGTATCTCGATAGACGACTTACCCCAAGAAAGGGTGACCGAAACCAGGGGCTTATCCTTCTGGATAACTGGGGAGACACAACACCACCTAAGGTCTGTCCATGACAGGACCTCAAGATTCGGGTGATCCCAGGACGGGTAGGACAAGACTTCAAAAAGTGACCTGCCTGACCTCAATAAAGGCACAATCTCTCCCTCCTCCTAAAGGCTCTCTCATCTGCAGAGAGACGCGTGAAGCCCAAGTGCATGGGTACCTCTTCACTGACCAGGAGGCATGGGAGATGAGGGAGGCACGGGTGGGACTGCAAAGCTCGGAGGTAAACGTACAGGAGGCTTCTGCAAGCGCTCCTTAAAAGAAAGTCTGGAGTCAATGAGGATGGCAAACGAGATCAAGCTCTCCAGCTCAGTGGGTATATCTCAGGCTGCTATCTCATCCTTGATGGAATCTGAGAGACCATGAGAAAAAGCAGCCACGAGGGCCTCATTGTTCCAAACAACCTCTGCTGCCAGAGTACGGAACTTGGCGTAGTCGGCAACAGTTCTCGTACTCTGTTTGATGGACATGAGGCACTTGGCAGCAGAAGCGGAACATGCGGGAACGTCAAATACCCTTTTAAAGGCCACAAACTCAGGGTAACTCAAGACAACAGGTTTTTGCGTCTCCCATAGAGGGTTAGCCCAGGCCAAGGCTCTCTCAGAAAGCAAAGATATCACGAATCTACTTTGCTTCTGTCCGTGGGAAACGCCTGGGGCAGCATCTCAAAGTATATCTCAACTTGGTTGAGAAACCCTCTGCATTGAACTGGATTGCCCCCAAATCACTGGGGAAGCAGGGCGAAACCAGAAATACCTCTTATAGAGGTAATACTCAAGGCGGGTGCCTGCAGCAGGGACGACCTACAACTCAGCTTGTACCTGAGCAGCCACAGTGGGGGATTCCAGGTCAGCCGTGCGACTCGGAGCATTTGGAACGCCATGGCAAACTGATCCATGTGGTGATCTTGCTCATCCAATCTGGAAAAAATATCACCAACAAGTGGATTCATGGCCTTCACCTACTGTCAGAAACCATAAACCAGACCGAGACAGAAGTACATTAAAATCACACTTGTTTATTAATAAAAATAAAAAGGTAAATAGAGTAAGCGTAGTCAGAGCATAGCCAGAGTCCAGTAACCAGATCGGGTAGTCAGCCAAGCCAGAGTTCAGTAACCAGATAGGGTAATCAGCCAAGCCAGAGTTCAGTAACCAGTTTGGGTAATCAGCCAGGCCAGAAGTCATGGATCCAAGTGGAGGAACAGCAAGCAGGATAAGGAGCCAGAAGGGATATCAGCAAAGCCAGTCTTTAAACAGGAATGCAGGAGATGGTTTCTTGTGATGTGACCAAGGCGAAGGCAGGAATGAAGTGAGCTCAAGATCTTTAAGTAGGCGGGACTGACGAGCAGATCCACAACAGCTGGTTAACTGTGGAGAGAGATGAGAGCTGGCAATTAGCCGACAGCTGAGCGGCCAGCTCAGAGAAGGAAGGGCTGAGCCAGCCCTGACACCCATATAATGAAACATACATTGGGGGTATATTTGTGATGTAATCCCACTTAGGAAAACTTGCATTATAATGAATCACCTGTACATTGCTCATATATACATTTTGGTTTTGTTACCAGCATTTTTAGAGGGAGAGGTCAGTAATAGCAGCCTCCATGTTTCTCTTATGAGAGGTTTCACTTTGCACTGAAAAGTCATGTGTCGTGCATAATGACCATCATCAGCATGCTTCCAGTTTCATGTTCTATTTTCAAATAACTATACGATTTTCTTTTAAAATATCTATAAATGGTTGGTATAATTGTTAATATGCTGATTGTGTGCTCTGATGTTTTAAAATATGTCTTAGAAATAAATGAAGTTAGACATTTTCTTTATTTCTGTACAAGAGAACATAATACAGAATGCAATACATTTTTCATAATATGCAGTAAAGTTATACTTTAACTAACAGTGTAATCTGGATCTGTCAATTTAAGTAGTCATTTATATTGAATCACTATGCTCTACTAACTCGCTAGGAGATAAGATGACAGTGCCGTGACCTGCAGCACCTATTTATCTCTTCACTGGAATGGCAAAATAAAAAATGGTTGTTGGCTGAAAATATCTAGTGGGACAACTGAATTCCTCCTTGATGTTGATGTCTAAAAACAGAGGCTCTGAGCCAGTGGTATGTTTACCCCAAGGGGTTACTCTTTCTGTTATAGTAATGTAACTTCATCAAATGGTTTAGCAAAATCATGTATTCAGTAGTTTAAAGGCTAAGTTCACCTTTGTTCAACATTTTTTCTAAATTCCAGCTCCCCTGTGTACCAATATAGCATTAATGTCCTTCTTTTGCAAAAATAAAATAGCTTTCCATGTATTCTACACAAAATTACCTCACTCTCTTCATGGATGTTTAAAAACATTGCTCAATTACTTCTGCCTTACTTTCTGGACAGACTTTAGGTCATGACACAGGAAGGAATTGACCAGCTGATCCCATTAGCACACATCCTGCATCATTTAACCTCAGCTGATCAACTCCTTCCTAAATCATGACCTAAAGTCTGTTCAGGAAGTAGGGCAGAAGTAATCGAGCAGTGTTTTTAAACATCAACGAAGAGAGTGAGATAAGAGTGTGTAGAATAAATGGAAAGCTATTTTATTTTTCAAAACAAGTACATTAATGCTATATTGGTGCATAGGGGAGTTGACATTTTGAAAAAAAAGCCTTTATGTAAAAATATGTCAAATTTTTTTAAGACATTTAGAACATGATGGATTGCTTGGAAAAGATATATAAACACATATTGATAGGAAATATGTTATTAGAACTGGTAATAAATTTACCAAAGTCAATGGGTAAGGTTACATTACAGACACAAAGGGATACTTAAAGGGATACTTAAAGTGATTGTAAAGGTTCAATTATTTTTTAAATTAATAATAAACATGTTAGACTCACCTGCTCTGTACAATGGATTTTGTACAGAACAGCCCTGAATCTCCTCTTTTGGGGTTCCCCATTGGCACTTCTGCCTCCTGCTTTCTTCCGAGTGCCCCCATAGCAAACCACTTCTTTGGGAGCACTCATGTGGGCTTGATTCTGAGCCTGACTGTCTCTGTCTGCAACAGCGTGACTCGGCCCTGACCCCGGCTCCTTCTGCACAGGATTTGATTGACAGCAGCAGATGCCAATGGCTTCCACTGCTGCCTCCATGTCCTCTGAGGAAAGAGAGATAGAGCAGTGCCGCTGCTCTCACACACAGAGCTGGCTCAAGGTAAACAAAATCTTTCTGCCTTTACAACCACTTTAATAAACACTAGATTTTAGGAAAGAGTACATTTTGGATACAGTCATGGAGGTTATAAGCCCTGTCAGTTTGTTTTCCATTTGTATCCCATAGGGGAGAATCCCTTCACTTCTTCTCCCATAACCAAAACAGGAAATTAAATTAAATCCCTCTAAAGTGACGGAATCCCGGGGTGTCACTAGCATCACCAGAACTAGTGTGCCCTATAGATTTCTCCTCTATTAGGCCCCTTTCACACTGGAGCGGTTTTCAGGCGGTATTGCGCTAAAAATACCGCCTGAAAACCGCCCCTAAACAGCCTCCGCTGTTTGTTCAGTGTGAAAGCCCTCGGGCTTTCACACTGAAGCGGTGCGCTCGCAGGACGGTAAAAAAAGTCCTGCGAGCCGCTTCTTTGGAGCGGGGAAGGAGCGGTGTATTCACCGCTCCTAAACCGCTCCTGCCCATTGAAATCAATGGGACAGCGCGGCTATACCGCGGTAATACCGCGGCTATAGCCGCGCTGTACGAGCGGATTTAACCCTTTTTCGGCCGCCAGCGGGGGTTAAAACCGAACCGCTAGCGGTCGAATACTGCTGCAAGAACGACGGTACAGCAGCGCTAAAAATAGCGCTGTTGTACCGCCGACGCCCCCATTGCCCCAGTGTGAAAGGGGCCTTACTGTTCTGTTGCCAACCCAAAATTTGGGATTTTCTTTACTTTCACTTTCGATGATAACGGTAAACAGGACAAAATAATGTGATGTGAATCTCAATAACAGGGCACAGACAGTAATAAAAATTGACAGGTGTTCCAATTCCTCTCCACTTTATCCAAAATTTAAAAAAAGTTTTGACTTTACATTTTACATTTCTTTGGCTTGATTTAGTGGTAGCAAAAAATTATGGACTTTGTTTACAATGCCACAGAGAAGTCACAAGTGAATTAAATGGCTGATTCTTGGGTCAGTTTATTAAATTATTCCACCACTGTATATGCAGGTAGCACATCCCTTAAACAAGAGGAATGTTCTACACTGAACACATCTGCAAAGCTCTAAAAGGTAGCAATATTTTGTACATACATGCATATTAAGTATCAAGTGTAAAATTTTGGAGGACCCTCAAAGTGAGATCAACCTCCAAAGATCCCCATACCATAGCTGTAATTTATATTGTCCTGCACCATTCCTCAGCATAAATGTAAGCATAAAAAGTTACAGAAGTGGGGAGGGGTGAAACCTGCCTCTCCCTGAGGATAGCTACATGCTAGTTTTTCTGGTGTTGTCAGTTACTAGTTGGTGACTGGACCCACTAGAATGCACATGAAATATTAACATTGTTGAGTGGTCACTTTAGTTGTGTCTTTTAACTTTCCATTCTATCCTTAAATAACCCACTCAGCTGCATAGTTTGAAAAACAAATTTCAAATCACTGTCTTCAGTTTTGTCAGTTATAAAACCAAATATTGTTTACAAGTCAAATCCACTTACATATGACATGCAAAATCACCATATGCAAAATCATTAGTACTGTTCAGATAGTCACACATTGAATGTATAAATTGGAAAGTTGTTGATGGCAACAAATAGGAATAGCAGACACTTTTCAGGGAGGCTGAGCCTCAACCTTGGCTGTAGTGCCAATAAATGGATTGTTTAAGATGGTGTTACAAAGGTAATTCAGCAGCCCACATCTAGATTTGGCTACACATAGAATGATGTATCCCATTAAGTGTTGTCATATTGCACGGTACTGCAAAAAAACATGGGAACGTGTATACTCCTAGCAGCAATTGTGAATCAGAAAAAAAACTTGAATATGTTACAATTTCTGATTGAGAATCCACTATATTGGTTTCAGTCACAGTGAATGTCTGCTTTCAAAACCTTTATTGCCCAATCCCTTGCTGAGAAGTTCCATTCTCAATGGATTTCCTCAGGTCTCTTGGAAGCATTCGAGCCATTCAGCTTTAAAACAAAGCACTCTTCCTTCTTTGCTCATTGATCCAGCTACCAGGACTGACATCCATCTGGAGCATTTTCATCACCCACTTGTCTTTGCGAGCCCCATCTATAAACTCATCCAGCGATAGCTGGCCTAAAGACAAAGTAATTGAAAAAAATAACATATACTGCAATAGCAAAACAAGAACAATATTATACATGATGTGCAACAGTTCAACAAATTTAAAGTGACAAAGTGAAAACTCAAGAAACTGCGCCCTCCTTGAGTCCTCACCACTGCGCTCAACGCCTAACAAAAGGGTGTTAGCCCCCTGTGAACAAAGTGATGAAAAAATAAATGTGAAAATAACTGTGCCCTAATAAGATTGATCCAAAGCAGCCACTTTAAATGTGAACTGAAAAGACCTCTATGGCTTCCAGGAGCCCATAAGAGACCCCTGCAAATCAATATAAGTGGCGCTAATAGCAGTGATGACACTAACCAGTGTTCAAACAATGTTAAACCCTATGTGCTAGAATAATCTAGTGCAATACGTGTTAATAAAATGTACCATACATAAAATTATATAACGTAATACTGCATAATTGTGATATACTATACACAAAACAATTTAAATCGCAAATTGTATAAAATATATATAGTCCATAAAAAGTCCATAGAGAGAACACCGTGAAGAAAGTGTGCGATTTCTGAAAATAGTCCACCAATTCACTCAATGCCAGTGCTTCCTCTCCCCTTGAACTCAACACTCACCGACTCAATATGCCTCACACTCTCGTGTTTTGGTAATCAAGCATGATCATCTAGATGGTCAGATGAAAATGAAAACTCCGAATTCCATTTATCCCAGTGTCATCTCATTCCATAAAAAATAAAGATACTCAAATAGTGTGATACCGTAAAACATATAAAATTTATTCAACTAATAACAATCTTCAATCATTGCACTCACATAAAACCTCTTGAATCAAGCAAAAATCACACTGCAATTCAAATCTCAATCCTCCTCTGTGAAACGCCCAGCACTACTGTGAACTGAAGGTCGCGGCGGACCCAAGGTAAGCGTTAGACAGGTTCTCACCCCCGCTCACTGACGCTCTGCAGATCTAGCACGGATCTCCCGCTGGCACACGGAGATAGGAAGCAGCTCCTTAATCGAGTACGAATCTCCCGCTGATACACGGGGATGAACAGCAGCGTCCCGTCCGTCACTCTCTGCTATTGACTGATGCCGTACAGCCACGCCCCGACATGTTTCGTCATACTTGACTTAATCATGGGATTGCAATCCCATGATTAAGTCAGGTATGACGAAACATGTCGGGGCGTGGCTGTACGGCATCAGTCAATAGCAGAGAGTGACGGACGGGACGCTGCTGTTCATCCCCGTGTATCAGCGGGAGATTCGTACTCGATTAAGGAGCTGCTTCCTATCTCCGTGTGCCAGCGGGAGATCCGTGCTAGATCTGCAGAGCGTCAGTGAGCGGGGGTGAGAACCTGTCTAACGCTTACCTTGGGTCCGCCGCGACCTTCAGTTCACAGTGGTGCTGGGCGTTTCACAGAGGAGGATTGAGATTTGAATTGCAGTGTGATTTTTGCTTGATTCAAGAGGTTTTATGTGAGTGCAATGATTGAAGATTTTTATTAGTTGAATAAATTTTATATGTTTTACGGTATCACACTATTTGAGTATCTTTATTTTTTATGGAATGAGATGACACTGGGATAAATGGAATTCGGAGTTTTCACTTTCATCTGACCATCTAGATCAGTGGTTCTCAACCTCCCTAGTGCCGTGACCCATTGATAAAATTTCCTAAGTCGTGGAGACCCCCAACCCCCAAAATTATTTTCATAGCATGGTTTGTCAGCACCCAAGGCAAGACAAGTAATTTGCGCCCCTAACCCACGGATATTTAGTGCTCCCTTAGTTCCTTCCACTCATACAATATTAAAACCCCTTATGGTACATTATAGGATGTACCACTCTTTCTCTTTGTTCTCCTTTCTTTCCCTTTTATCTCTCTCTATCCTAATTTCTTGTTTTTTTCCCCCCATCCCTCTTTCTAGCCATCTTTCTTGTTCTTTCGCTTATTCTTTCTCTCCCTTTTTCTTTGTTCCTCCCCCTCTTTTCCTCTCCCTTCCATGTATTCTATATTTTTATTCCTTCTCTTACTCCTTGGTGGGGGGAATGAGATGAGTGACAATGTTGGCGGGGAGTTCTGCTCAGCCAACTTAGGTGCTCTTAATCAAGGTCATCTGCTGATCTGAGAACTGTAGTGGGGACTTTTAATGGCAACTATAATCACAGGTAGTTTTACTCACTGTGTCTCTGACTTTGTGGTGTCTCGTAGCAGTGACACCTATGCCAAAATCAGGAGATAGGGTCTCCTCTAGCCCCTCCCACTTCACATTCCTCACCAGTCAGCTGACCTCTAGTCTCTGCCCCCCAGTCATGCCGTAAACTGAATGGGCAGCTGCGAAGAGGCTGAGTGGCCGGCTGTGGGCTCCAGGGACAGCCCTGCTGGGTGGCCACAAAAGGGCTGGGAAAGCGGTGCGGGCTTCAGAAACAGCCAAGGATTTGGTGACCCCTGGCAAATCATCATTTGACCCCCAAGGGGGTCCCGACCCCCAGGTTGAGAACCACTGATCTAGATGATCATGCTTGATTGCCAAAACACGAGAGTGTGAGGCATATTGAGTCGGTGAGTGTTGAGTTCAAGGGGAGAGGAAGCACTGGCACTGAGTGAATTGGTGGACTGTTTTCAGAAATCGCACACTTTCTTCACAGTGTTCTCTCTATGGACTTTTTATGGACTATATATATTTTATACAATTTGCGATTTAAATTGTTTTGTGTATAGTATATCACAATTATGCAGTATTACGTTATATAATTTTATGTATGGTACATTTTATTAACACGTATTGCACTAGATTATTCTAGCATATAGGGTTTAACATTGTTTGAACACTGGTTAGTGTCATCACTGCTATTAGCGCCACTTATATTGATTTGCAGGGGTCTCTTATGGGCTCCTGGAAGCAATAGAGGTCTTTTTAACAAATTTAAAGTAGATGTATCAATACTTGTATAAAAAAGGGCTGTTGTCTATAAGAGCCAATAAACAAATAGCAAATCGCTGAAAACATCTGGTTGTGTAGGGAAACACTACTCTTCAAATCCCTAAAGTATTTTTTTTTCCTAAAAATGTATCTGGTTTTATTTCTGTCTTCTTGCAAGTTGGAGTTATTCCCTATCACTAATTGCTCTATTGACCATAGTCACTGGATTAGGAAATGATAAATAAAAAGCATTAACACTGGCAACAGAAAGTGAGTGAAAATCCTACAGTGGTTACATCTATTTCAGGGACAACTTCTTCTTCTCTAACCTTGTTTTGTGTGTCTGGGAGAGGAAGGGAAGGGATATTTCTCCAATGGAGACAGTAAAGGCAATAAATAAGGTTTGGCTGTCAGTCCCTGCCTATCGACTCCCAAAATAAATTTCCTGGCTTCTGAATTCTGAACTGATTTGTTAACTCCTGAGCTATACTGTCTTTTTGTCTTATTGTATGTAGACTGCCATATAAGTTACAATGTAGGAATAATATACCATCTCCATTCTCATCCACCAACTGGAATATCCGGTTTACCACTTCTTCTGGGGATAGCAGGGGAATTCGATCATCTTGACCTTGGCGGCAGACTTTCTTAAGGTTGTAGATGGACTTAAAAGAAAAATAAGCTTAATTAGAAATGTAATATTTTTGTTAATGTACAGTACTTTGTCAACTGAGCCCAATGGGGTTCATTTACTTAAAGTGATTGTAATGTCTTGTTTTTTTTTCTATAAAAATAATAAACATGTTACACTTACGTGCTCTGTGCAGTGGTTTTGCACAGGGCAACCAGATCCTACTCTTTTTGGGTTCCTCTTTGGCTCTCCTGGCCCCTCCCTCCTGTCGAGTGCCCTCACAGCAAGCAGCTTGCTATAGGGGCACCCGAGTAGAGTCACAGCTCCATGTGTCCATTCAGACATGGAGCCCCAGCTCAGCCTACCCCTCTCTCTCCTGATTGGCTAACTGACTTTGATTGACAGCAGCGGGAGCCAATGACGCCACTGCTGTGTCTCAGCCAATCAGGAGGGAGAGTCCCGGATGGCCAAGGGACTTGTGGACATCGCTGGACAGAGATGGGGCTCAGGTAAGTTTTAGGGGGTGCTGGGGCAGCTTCTGCACACAGAAGGCTTTTTAGCTTAATGCATAGAATGCATTATGATAAAAAAACCTTCTGCCATTACAATCACTTTAAGGTAAATAGTAGGGTTGTCTCGATATCACTTTTTTAAGACCGAGTACAAGTACCGATACTTTTTTCAAGTACTCACCAATATCGATTACCAATCATTTTTTTTAAATGTCGTGTGACAATTTTCAAAGCACAATACAGATTAGGTGCCACTGATATGCAGCACTGATGAGCACTGATAGGATTAGGTGGTACTGATGGGCACTGATATGCAGCAGCACTGACTGAAGGCTGGCACTGACTAATAGCTGGCACTGACTGATGGACACTGACTGATGGACACTGACAGATGGCTGACACTGACAGATGGCTGGCAAGGACTGATGGACACTGACAGATGGCTGGCACAGATGGCTGGCACTGACAGATGGCTGGCACAGGTGGCTGGCACTGACAGACAGCTGGCACTGACAGGTTGCTGGCACTGACAGATGGCTGGCACTGACAGGTGCATGGCACTGACAGGTTGATGGCACTGATAGATGGCTGGCACTGATAGATGGCACTGATAGATGGCTGGCACTGATAGGTGGCACTGACAGGTGGCTGGCACTGATGGCAGTGACAGGTGGCTGGCACTAATAGATGGCTGGCACTGATAGGTGGCTGGCACTGATGGCACTGACAAGTGGCTGGCACTGATGGCACTGACAGGTGGCTGGCACTAATGGCTGGCAATGATAGGCGGCACTTATGGGAATTGGATACTGATAGGTGGCATTTATGGGCATTGATGGGCGGGCACTGAAATGCCATAAGAGGCAAGGCTGCCTGCAACACCCATCTTGGTACTCCTTGCACTCGGCCGCATAAAACCAGCAACAGCCATCTTGCTACACCCAGCCCATGGCTATATGGGCTGGGTGTAAAAAGATGTCCACTGCTGGCTTACTGCGGCCGAGTGCAGAGTGTACCAAGATGGGCGTCGAGATGTCCAATTGCTGACGTCGACACGGAGCGTCTCTTCTGTTGTTCCGCCTGCTTTCTTCCAGTTGCACTGGGTTGCCTAATCTCTCCCAGGTATCGGATCAGGCATCAGGAGGATTTGTGCGAGTACAAGTATGCTTGGTATCAGTTGCGATACTGATACTAGTATCGGTGTTGGGACAACCCTAGTAAAAAGAATGTTCACTTTGCAAGGACATATTCATTTTGCAAGGGAATTTAGATTGCAAAGAATACCCAGTCAAGTGCAAGGAAAAAAATAGCAAATAAAAAAATAATAATAATATTATAGAATATACAATTGTAACTCAAGTCATATCGTAATTGAACATTATCAAAAATTACTTTTCCTTTTCAATCTGCAGCTCTATAATTTTCTGTAAAATGCAATGCAATATGGCTACCTGGAGGTGTTCTGAACACAGAATGTGTACAGAACACCCCCCAGAAACATATTTTCCTGCTTGCGTGATTGGCTCACTGATTTTATTAGAAGTCTGCACCAAGATACAGATCATATTTTTGGCATCCCCTGAGTGAGATACTCCCAATAGGAAATCATGTCTACAGGAATGCAAACCCAGCAATTTTCCTCATTAGAGCCCTGCAGGTGCAGCAGCTGATTGATAATTATGAAACCACTCCCATTAGATGCACTTTCTACATGGACACAGACAAAAACACATAGATCACCCAGAGGGGAATATTTTTTGTCAACAAAAGTGGAGTTACTTTTTAACCACTTGCCGACCAGCCGCCGCAGTTATACTGCGGCAGGGCAGCTCTATTGCGCCAATGGCCGTACCGATATGGCGCTTCGTTTTATAGGTACAGCGGGCAATATCCGCCGGTCACCCGCGATCGCTCTACAGATAGGCAGAATGGGGATCTGCCAATGTAAACAAAGCAGATCCCCGTTCCGTCGGGGGGAGTACAGTGTGATTGTCTGTTCCTAGTGATTAGGAACAGCAATCTCGCTGTACTCCCAGTCAGTCCCCTCCCACCACAGTTAGAAAGCACCTCCCTAGGACACACTTAACTTCTTGATTGCCCCCCAGTGTTAACCCCTTCCCTGCCAGTGTCATTTATACAGTAATCAGTGCATTTTTATAGCACTGATCGCTGTATAAATGTCACTGGTCCCAAAAAAGTGTCAAAAGTGTCTAATCTGTCTGCCGCAATGTCGCAGTCCCGCTAAAAATCGCTGATCACTGTCATTACTGGTAAAAAAATAATAATAATAATAAAAATGCCATACATCTATCTCCTATTTTTTAGACGCTATAACTTTTGCGCAAACCAATCAACATACGCTTAGTGTGATTTATTTATTATGGCAAAAAGTAAAAAATATTGTTGTTTTTTTTTCAAAATTGTCTGTCTTTTTTTGTTTTTTTAGCGCAAAAAATAAAAACTGCAGAGGTGATCAAATACCACCAAAAGAAAGCTCTATTTGTGGGGAAAAAAGACATCAATTTTGTTTGGGTACAACGTCGCACGACCGTGCAATTGTCAGTTAAAGCGAAGCAGTGCCATATTGCAAAAAATGGCCTGGTCATTGAGGGGGTGAATCCTTCCAGGGCTGAAGTGGTTAAGCCAAGGCAAAATTGCCTTGCAATGTGAGCAGCCTAATTGCCATGATTAAATTAGCCACACTAAACCATTTAACATTAGTAATTCTGAGGCAAGCATTTTATTCACATAGCTGTATAGGCACAGTAATTGACAGAGATATATAGCATGTTGTGCTGTTTGGCTCTCACTATACATAAGATTTATCGACACCCAAAAGCAGTATTAGGTGGCCCCTTCAAGCCCCTTCAAGAAAATAGTAATCGTTCATTTTAATTAATTTTTTGAAGGGACATCATAAAAGATTGGTGTAAATTGAAAACTTTTTTCAAGAAAATGATAAAATTTGTCAAGCTGTTTGCATTTTGCAAAAAAAATTTACTGGGGTAGTTAACATTTTGCCTTCACATGTGGAAATTTTTTATTTCAGTTCTCAATATTACCTCATTTCAGCAGCGGAATGGTGACCTCCCACCCCGTAGAGTCGGGCTGAGCGCTGCTTAGCCATTCACAGGAAATTTTGTATTTTATTAATGACTACAAAACTTCCTCTAATTGGCAGCACTGCGGATTTGTTCCCAGGAGGCCCCTGCTTTTTTAGCCCATGAAGTTGCTAGTGACCTGGTTGAATGGGCCTTAACCTTTTCTGGTGCTGGGACTCCAGAACTCTCATAAGCCAGGGAGATGGCATTCCTGATCTATCTCAAAACTGAGGCTTTAGAAGCCTGAAGTCCATTTCTTGGCCTAATGTACAAAATTAGTAGGTGATTGGATCTCCTAAACTCTTCTGTTCTCTGTAAATAGGTAAGGAGATACCTTCTTACATCCAGGCAATAAAATGTATTTTGTTTCTCATTTTTTGGTTTATCACAAAAAGACGGCAAAGAAGGCAATGTCAATGTCCTATGAAATAAGGATGCTACCTTTGGTAGATACAAAGGGTCTGGCCTATGGGTGACTCTATCTGGCTTTATCAATAGGAGGGGTTCCTTCATGGACAGCCCTTGTAAATCCCCAACCCTCCTGGCCGTGGTAATTGCTAACAGAAATTATATTTTAAGGATAGAAACTTAAAGGGAACCTCCTCTACAGGTTCAAATGGGTGTTTAGATAACGCCTCTAATACCCTTGTCAAGTCCCATGGTGGGAAACTACCTTTGGAGACCGGAGAAACTCTTTCCTTGGCCACCAAGAATCGTTCAATGAGGTCTTCCTTTGCCAGTCTTGTATCAAGATAGACTGAGAAGGCTGCTATCTGTACCCGAAGGGTGCTAACCGGTAGGCCCTTGTCTACTCCATCCTGGAGAAACTCCAGGATAACTGGAACAGTGGTGGAGATCATCTGTTTTTCTATGCCCCAAGAACAGAAAGTCTTCCAAATTTTTGAGTACATTTTTTTAGTCACTGGTTTTCTGCTCAGAAGGAGGGTACTTATCACACTGTGCAGCCCTTACATTTTAGGATCTGGTGCTCACTAGCCAGGCCATCAGCTTGAAAAATTCCGGCCTTGGGTGTAGTACTGGCCCCTGCCTGAGAAGATCCGGCCTGTTCGGAAGCTTCCATGGCTTTGCCACTGCCATGGATCTTAAGTTTGCGAACTAAGCTCTCTTTAGCCACCAAGGCGCTATCAGGAGGAGCTGGCCTGGGGACTGGTTGAACCTCTGAAGGACCCGCGGAATCAGTGTTAGGGGTGGGAAAGCGTATGCCAACCCGCACCACCAGGTCTGAGTCAGGGCATCTAAGCCTTCTGACTCAGAAGGAAATCGAGAAATATCTCTTTACCTTCCTGTTCTGCCGTTGGTGAACAGATCTATTTCCGGATTTCCGAAGCGCTGCACCAGGGTTTGAAATACCTTGGGGTTCAGTTCCTATTCCCCCTGCCATATCTGCTGATGGCTGAGGAAGTCTGCCTCGGTGTTGTTTGTCCCCTTTATGTGGACAGCTGATATGGAGAGAACTTTCCCCTCGGTCCAGTCCAGGATCTCCTTGGATAATTCTAGAAGGGGTCTGGAGCTGGTGCCTCCCTGGTGTCTCAAGTAAGCTATGACAGGTTTCTGACAGTAGGCGAAGGCCATGAATTCAGAAGATGCAGTCAATCCACTTGTCGGTAATATTTTTTCCAGATGAGCAGGATCACCGCATGGATCAGTTTGCCATGGCATTACATATGCTCCTGAGTCGCATGGATCACCTAGAATCTCCCACTGTGGCTGCTCCGGTACAACCTGTGTTGCAGGCCGTCCCTGCTGCTGCTCCAGTCTCTGTGCAGGCACCCGCCTCATGTATTACTTCTATAAAAGGTATGTCTGGTTTCGCTCCGCTTCCCCATTGATTTGGGGGCGATCCAGTCCAATGCAGATGGTTTCTCAACCAGGTTGAGATATACTTTGAGATGCTGCCCCAAGTGTTTCCCATGGACAGAAGCAAAGTAGGTTTCATGATATCTTTGCTTTCTGAGAGAGCCTTGGCCTGGGTAAACCCTCTATGGTAGACACAAAAACCTGTTGTCTTGAGTTACCCTGAGTTTGTGGCTTCCTTTAAAAGGGTATTTGACGCTCCCGCATGCTCCACTTCTGTTGCCAAGTGCCTCATGTCCATCAAATAGAATATGAGAACTGTTACCGATTACGCCATTGAATTCCGTACTCTGGCAGCAGAGGTTGCTTGGAACAATGAGGCCCTCATGGCTGCTTTTTCTCATGGTCTGTCAGATACCATCAAGGATGAGATAGCAGCCCGAAATATACCCACTGAGCTGGAGAAGTTGATCACGTTTGCCATCCTCATTGGCTCCAGACTCAGAGAAAGACTCTCTTTTAAGGAGCGCTTGCTGAAGCCTCCTGTATATTGTCCTTATGGCGGTTGACCAGTTCTCGAAAATGTCTCATTGTATTCCACTTAAGAAGCTGCCCACTTCTAAGGAACTGGCTTCCATTTTTGCTCGGCAGATCTTTCGCTTGCATAGGCTACCTAAGGTGATTGTCTCAGACAGGGGTAGTTGTTTGTGTCCTGCTTCTGGCGAGCCTTTTGTGCACAGTTGGGAATTCAGCTTGCTTTTTCCTCTGAGTATCACCCGCAGTTTAATGAAGCTGCAGAACAAGCCAATCAGTCCTTGGAGCAATTCCTGCGTTGCTATATTTCTGACCATCATAACAACTGGTCAGACCTCTTACCGTGGGTGGAGTTTTCTCACAATAGTGCCTTGAATTCTGCTTCCCAATTGTTCCTGTTTATGGCGAACTGTTGTTTCCAACCTTCCATGTTGCCTGACTCATTTGTTCTGCAGAGTATTCCTGCATTAGAGAAGCATCTCTGTGGTCTTCGTTCCACTTGGGCACAAGTCCAGGGGAAGCTTTGTGACAGGCTAATGATAGGTTAAGACTCCATGCTGACCACCGCCACCCCCTATTCTGGCGTCCGTCCCCTTTTCGAACACCGGGCGCCTGAAATCCAGCAGTGGGGGTGTATTTTTGAAGCATTTGATTAGAGCCATAGGCTCTAATAGGCTTCAAAAAAGGTGAACTCGGAACGCAAAGCATTGCGCTCACAGTTCACCCAGGTGTGTTAGAAAAGGGAATGAATATTCCCTTTTCTAACACTGAACCGCCTTTATGCCAATCAGGAAGCACAGGTGTGTTACTCGTCACCTGATTGGCTGAAACGACACGTGCTGTGATTGAACGCCTATCAGGATGAGAGGAGGGGAAGAGATGCATGGAGGACAGGTCGCCGTCGTCCCCCGCTGCCCCACTGAGATAGGGTAAGTGCCGGGCAGATGGTGAGCGGGCGGGGGGGTCACAGTGGTAACTTTTGATAGGTACAGTGGCGACATTTGATGGGCACAGTGGCAGCATTTGATGGGGCACAGTGGCATCAAGAATTTGATGGGCACAGTGGCAGCATTTGATGAGGCAAAGTGGCAGCATTTAATGGGCACCTTGGCAGCATTTGATGACACAGTGGCAGCATTTGATGGGCACAGTGGCTGCGCTTGATGGGCACAGTGGCTGCAATTGATGGGCACAGTGGCTGAATTTGATGACATAGTGGCTGCGTTTGATGGCACAGTGGCTGCATTTGATGGGCACAGTGGCTGCGTTTAATGGGTACAGTGGCTGCAATTGATGGGCACAGTGGCTGCGTTTGATGGGCACAGTGGCTGCAGTTGATGGGCAGAGTGGCTTCATTTGATGGGCACAGTGGCTGCATTTGATGGGCACAGTGGCTGAAATTGATGGGCACAGTGGCTGCAATTGATGGGCACAGTGGCTTCATTTGATGGGCACAGTGGCTGCATTTGATGGGCACAGTGGCTGAAATTGATGGGCACAGTGGCTGCATTTGATGGCACAGTGGCTGCGTTTGATGGCACAGTGGCTGCGTTTGATGGGCACAGTGGCTGCGTTTAATGGGCACAGTGGCTGCAATTGATGGGCACAGTGGCTGCATTTGATGGGCAAAGTGAGGCTGCACTTTTTTTCTGAATTTTTCAGTTTGTTAGCGCGCCCCCCCCCCCCCCCCAAAAAAAAAAAAAAAATTTGAGCACCAGCTGCCACTAGGTTCAGACATTAATGGCTATGTACAACAAAACTGGTCCAAAAAGATCCGTACACCCATTCTTCAAGTACCACCACTGCGCCAAAAGTAACCTAAATGTGCAACAGCTGCTACTTTAAATGAAATAAATTTAAATAAGCACTTATAGTGTAAATTAAAGTAAATAGTAATGCTAAACAGTATCAATAAATAAACCCAGAATTTTTCAGTTTGTTTGCGCCCCCCCAAAAATTTTGAGCACCAGCTACCACTGGTGCAATGTTTGAAGCTGTTTTAATAGAATAAACCCTGTAAGGGTTGATGCTGTTTTGCTGTGCATGAGAGTGCAAGGCATCGTCATTTGGTGAGTTTTTTAACCAAAGGGGAGTGGAAACACTGAGTGCGCGCGGTGTGGTGAAAGTTCCCGCATCAGGATATATTCAGCTTTTCTTGTTTGAGACAATCCAGTCTCATTTATGGACTATTTGCACAAACTTTATTATTAGTTGTTTATGTATTAGTGTTTATCACTATCACCTGTCACTAGGTTTATTTATTTATACAGTTTAGCGCTACTATTTACTTTAGTTTACACTGGAAATGCTTATTTATATTAATGGCTGTGTGAGGGGAAATTTACACTGTTATACAAGCTGTACACTCACTACTTTACATTGTAGCAAAGTGTCATTTATTCAGTGTTGTCACATGAAAACATAGAATAAAATATTTACAAATGTGAGGGGTGTACTCACTTTTGTGAGATTCTGTATATCTGTATAGATATATTATTATTATACACGATTTCTATAGCGCCAACAGTTTGCGCTATGCTTTACAATGTGTGTGTGTGTGTGTGTGTGTGTGGGGGGGGGGGGGACGACAGCACAATTACAATACAGTTCAAAACAGAAGGGATGGGAGGGCCCTGCTTGTGGAGCTTACATTCTAAAGTATTTACAGTATCTCACAAAAGTGAGTACACCCCTTACATTTTTTCTAAATGGTTTATTATATCTTTTCATGTGACAACACTGAAGAAATGACACTTTGCTACAATGTAAAGTAGTGTGTACAGCTTGTATAACAGTGTAAATTTGCTGTCCCAACAAAATAACACACAGCCATTAATATCTAAACCACTGGCAACAAAAGTGAGTACACCCCTAAGTGAAAATGTCCAAATTGGGCCCAAAGTATCAATATTCTTGTGTGGCCACCATTTCCAGCCTTGCCTTGACCTTCTTGGGCATGGAGTTCACCAGAGCTTCACAGGTTGCCACTGGAGTCCTCTTCCACTCCTCCATGACAACATCACAGAGCTGGTGGATGCTAGAGACCTTGCACCCTTCCACCTTCCGTTTAAGGATGCCCCACAGATGCTCAATAGGGTTTAAGTCTGAAGGCATGCTTGGTCAGTCCATCACCTTTACCCTCAGCTTCTTTAGCAAGGCAGTGGTCATCTTGGAGGTGTGTTTGGGGTCATTATAATGTTGAAATACTGCCCTGCGGCCCAGTCTCCGAAGGAAGGGGATCATGCTCTGCTTCAGTATATCACAGTACATGTTGGCATTCATGGTTCCCTCAATGAACTGTAGCTTTCCAGTGTCGGCTGCACTCATGCAGCCCCAGACCATGATACTCCCACCACCATGCTTGACTGTAGGCAAGACACACTTGTCTTTGCATTCCTCACCTGGTACACATGCTTGAAACCATCTGAACCAAATAAGTTTATCTTGGTCTAATCAGACCACAGGACATGGTTCCAGTAATCCATGTCCTTAGTCTGCTTGTCTTCAGCAAACTGTTTGCAGGCTTTCTTGTGCATCATCTTTAGAAGAGGCTTCCTTCTGGGATGACAGCCATGCAGGCCAATTTGATGCAGTGTGTGGCATATGGTCTGAGCACTGACAGGCTGACCCCCCCCCCCCCCCCACCCCTTCAACCTCTGCAGCAATGCTGGCAGCACTCATATGCAGGGCTTTTTTTCTCAAACAATAGGTGCTGGAACTCAACCATGACCCCCCAAAACCGCTCCCCTACACACACCCTCCAAATCATATCATATAGTGGGTGTGGTCAATCAAATTTCATGAACAGTAGGAGGGTCTTAAAGTGGAGGGCCACCCTAGAAAAAAAATGACATTAACATTCTTTAAAAAAATATAAAAAAAAATTTGAAAAAAAAATTTTTTTTACTCACCAGAAACCCCTGTTGCTAGGCATTCTTCCTAATCTGCCTCTTCCTAATCCGCGGCGCTGTTTCTTCAATTCCTCCTCCTTGGCAAGCAGCTCCGTTGTCTTCTGGGACATGTGTGTCCCAGGAAACAACGGGGCCATTCACAAAGCGCCACGCGGCTCGCGTGAATGCGCAGTAGGAAACGGGTAGTGAAGCCGCAAGGGTCACTATCGCGGGTCGACATCGTGGGCTCGCTGGACAGGTAAGTGTCCTTATTAAAAGTCAGCAGCTACAGTGTTTGTAGCTGCTGACTTAAAAAAAAAAAAAAACACCAAGTTCCCCCTGAAAAAAAGCCCTGGTCATATGTCTATTTCCCAAAGACAACCTATGGATATGATGCTGACCACCTGCACTCAACTTCTTTGGCCGACCATGGTGAGGCCTGTTCTAAGTGGAACTATTAAACCGCTGTATGGTCTTGGCCACCGTGCTGCAGCTCAGTTCTAGGGTCTTGGCAATCTTCTTATAGCCTTGGCCATCTTTATGTAGAGCAACAATTCTTTTTTTCAGATCCTCAGAGAGTTATTTGCCATGAGTTGCCATGTTGAACTTCCAGTGACCAGTATGCGAGAGTGAGAGTGATAACACCAAATTTAACACACCTGCTCCCCATTCACACCTGAGACCTTGTAACACTAATGAGTCACGTGACCCGGGGAGGGAAAATAGCTAATTGGGCCCAATTTGGACATTTTCACATAGGGGTGTACTCACTTTTGTTGCCAGCGGTTTAGACATTAATAGCTGTGTGTTGTGGTATTTTGAGGGGAAAGCAAATTTACACTGTTATACAAGCTGTACACTCACTACTTTACATTGTAGCAAAGTGTCATTACTTTAGTGTTGTAAAGATATAATAAAATATTTACAAAAATGTGAGGGGTGTACTCACTTTTGTGAGATACTGTATATGCATTTTATACATAACTCTGATTAATTTATGAAGGTTTCTTCAATTGTATGTACATGTATTTTTGGTTCACATGCTGATGATTTAAAGTCAATGTTAATCCCCCATACACCATTCAATTAAGATTGTGTGAGATCTCTCCCCTGGATCTAGCAAGCACAGAGCAGAGTGCTGATGTCTTATCTTATTCTGCAGTCCTTCTTCTTCTGATCTTTTTCCTCACTAATTTCAGTTGTGAGGACCAATTTCAGTTGAAACCACTCTGCATGCAGTTATGTTGCTGGCTCTCTGATTGATGTCAGTGCAGGGCCAGAATCCATATAATGAGAAGAGGGCATGGACACATCAGGAGGTACAGACTGATGAAGACTGAGGATGAGGTAGTGTCAGTAATGCTTTTAAATGTGGCTGAATTTCCTATTTGATTTAAAGGTTTCATCTTGTACTGAAATCCAAATTGCTTCTATCATCAAATATACTAAATCTTTGTGTAATTATTTTATTTTGTGCTACAACATTTTTAGCTTTAAATAACAGATAAACACACAATATACAATATATACAGTATACACACACATATATGTAAATACAGTTATGCAGCATATGTGTACAGCTTACCTCAACTATCTCTAGAAGCTCTGTTTTGTCTATGCAGCCATTTCCATCTCTGTCATAAACCTTGAAAGTCCACTTCAATTTATGTTCAAGTTTTCCTCGTAAAACTAGATTTAGAGCTGCCACATATTCCAGAAAATCTATAGTATTGTCCTGTAAATGACAAGCAAGGTACAGCATTTGCTTACTTTGGATGAATTACTAGGTAACAAAATCTAGGAACAATTTTATCATGCGTTTGGTTTATGCATTAACCTCCCTGGCGGTATGATTATTTCAGATTTTTGCGTCTCAAAGTGGTACAATTATTTTGCATAGAAATTTGGCATTTTATATTGTAGGCCTGTAATTCTTAGCAATAACACACTTATATCTGTCCACCAAGAGTCTAATAGATATCCCGGGTATGATGAAGTTTGAAACACAAAATCGTAAATGATAATATAATAAATAAATATAAATAATTATTAAAAATAATAATAATAATAAAATAAATTTCCCCACGATTCACTATCGCTCAATTCTGCAAGTGTTCTAATTTACTATCGCTGTTTTCTAGTTGGTCTAAAGCCACTTTTGACGTAAAGGGACACTTTTTGGTTGCTATGGACAATCTCAAGTTTCCAGGCAGAAAGAAAAGTATATATCATATAAAACTGCATGCAGGGCATTGGACAAAGCATTGAGGACAAAAGGGATGTGAAATTATTTCATACAGTACTGCAATCTGTAAAATTACAGTACTGTATGTGTTATGAATTTTACATTGTTTAATTTGCCGCCAGGCTCCGCCCCCGTGCGTCACAACGCTTGCAGGGAATGGAGCCTGGCACGGAGAGGCTTCGGGAGGAGGATGGAGCCCGCAGACACCGTAGGGGGACATCGCAGGATCCTTGGGACAAGGTAAGTCCAGTGCACCAGGATCCTGAGAAGTAATCCCGAGTGTGACTCGGGGTTACCGCTAATGGTGCTGAAATTTAACCCCGAGCCACACTCGGGAATACCGTCAAGGAGGCTACCTGGTAGGGAACATACTGTATTCCTAAAGGACAAATTGGAGACATAATGAAAGTGGTGTTTCAGAAATAAATAATTGCAGCTTGAAAACCTTACTTCTCCTGGCCAGTCAATTGAGTCATGGCACTTAACTACAGGATTTGTTCATAGTTGTGAACTTCAGCAGTTGGTAATGATTATGTAGCTAGGGCATGCTAATGAAACCACTTTTTTTGCAAGAACATTAAACTTCTGTACAATACAAATCAGACAACAATTAGGCCTCTTGCACATGATACTCCTGATTGAGCATCTACTTTTTCAGACGTAATTTCAGTGGTATATAATTTCATGCAATTTCGCGCAAATTTATTCTCGTGTTCTCATTCTGTACAATATGCAAATGGACATTTCTGCACACTTGCACGTATTTGGCATGAGGTGTAAATTATTGACCAAAAATGCAGATTTTTCTAATTTTTTTTTTTTAACTGAACAATGCACGGCGCTTGTTTGTGCGCCTGTGTGCTTAGGCACATTACAATTAATGGGCTGTATTTTAGTTCAGTAAAAAAAAAAGCTGTACTGAGCTTGTTTTTAAGCTGCAGTGTACAAGAGGCCTTACAAACATTCAATATTGCTCAAGTTTGTCATTCTCTGCTTACTCGCTGCTTGTTAATACAGAGGTGTGTAGGGGGGTGCCACTTCTATTGGAAGTATGAAATGAGGCCTTTAAGGCACTAATAGACATCAAGTGACGATTTCCCGGTCAAGCTGTTTCAAAGCTAACAGTTAAACATGAGCAAATGTGCCTGGATTAGGTTTGCAGGCTGTTCGTAGAACCCACTTTAAAGCCAGAAATTGCAAACCTAAATCCAAACCCTATTAAAGTGTATGGGGGCAAATTTGAAAATAAATTCTGGCCATGTTCAAGGCTAATAAGCAAAGGATTGTCAAACAAAGGGCATAACAAAACTATAGCAAATTGTACTATTAAAAAAGAAACACTCAAGCCCTCAACTTTGTAAAAATTGACCAGTGACATGCAAATTTTGTTAGTATTGTTTTTAGCTTCTTTTTTTAATTTCCAATTACCTAGCATCTTGATTGTGAGTACTTGAATAGGTTGCATATTCGACGACCTCTGCATTGTGGGCTTTACTGTATCTGCTGCTGACAACACTTTTGTGGTCTGCAGGCTCTGCCTGCAGTGTATCAACCATGGTAAAAGTACCAGCTATTTGGTAAGTACATGCATAAGGAAACACATAACTATGCACCAAAAAACTTAGTGGAAGCAACTTCCTAATCATGTCAGTAGGGAGTAAAAGACCCGCACTCCTCTTCCTTGTGGCTCACTTTTAATCTCACCCCTCTCTCTACAAGATTTTACATCTGCTTCAACATCTTCAGCCTCAAGCGATAGGAAGGATGAAGTCTGATGAGAGGTTTCAGAGGCTAATCTTATGGTTTATCAAGCAGGGAAGAGGGTTAGAATGGGGCCACATTGAATATTGCTAAACTTATGTACACACGACTGGACTTTGCGGCATACTTGGTCCGGCGGACCGGAGTCCGTCAAACAATTCGATCGTGTGTGGGCTCCAGCGAACTTTTTTTCCCCAAAAGTTCGACGAACCTAGAAATGAAACATGTTTCAAATCTTTCCGATGGACTCGAGTCCGGTCGAAAAGTCAGCTCGTCTGTATGCTAGTCCGACGGACAAAAACCGATGCTAGGGCAGCTATTGGCTACTGGCTATGAACTTCCTTGTTTTAGTCTAGTCGTACATCATCACGTATGACTCAGTCGGACTTTGGTTAATTGTGTGTAGGCAAGTCCGTTCATTCAGAAAGTCCGTCGTAAAGTCCGTCGAAAAGTCCGCCTGAAAAAGTCTGCCGTAAAGTCCGCTCGTGTGCACGCAGTATTAGGCTTGAACATCGCCTATTCCGCACTTCACCATCTCCAGCAGAATCCTTGACCTAACAGGTATCTTTTCTACAGCTGCAGAAAAAAACTTGTCCTCTAATCACCCCCCATGACCATTGGCTCAGTGCCAGCTTGGCAAACCCGCTGGCTTTAAAGTTGCTCCTATTCAAGCTGGTGGAGTTAGCAACTTTTCATTGTTCATTTTCGATTCATTTTTTATTGTTCATTTTGCATTCATAAATTTTATCTGACTTGGCCCAAACAAGCTGCCGACTAGGCCTGTGCTTTGAATTCACACCGAAATAATACCATTCCCTGATAAAAAGGGCACTTAGACCCCTGAACCCCATTTCACTACTTGTTGATTTGTTGACCCCTGACCTTTAACGAAATAAAGTTGTATCTGGACCTCTTAGCAGTGATGTGGGCTAAAATTTCAATGCTTTCACATCACACTACAAGCCAAACTACTGTCTGCCCAGGAACCAGAACATTTTCACCAACAATAATACCTTAGGATAACATTAGCTGTAAAATAAACCTATGGGTCCAGTGCTATCCTCAACTGAAAAACGAATGGGAACAGACTTGCCGCACTTTCACAAAGTGGCCTTGGTTTCGCACTTGTTGCTAATACATGCACACTACTGCACAACACCCCTTTTAGATTTTTCTAATTAAATATATATTATATATGCTGGTGACTGTGAATGAACACTATGTAAGCAGCTTTTACTAGGCCACAGTATCACAAGGAGACAACATGGAATTAGTCATTTAAAAAATCAACATTAAAGTGTATTATTTCCCTGCAATAAGCAAGTTAAATATTAATTAATATTTAGAAAGTTAATAGTTAATACACAGTATTTAAGCACTTTGACAAGGTCACATGTAGCCATGAGCTGGCTATTATGCCTGTAATTCAGAGACATTTTCTTTGTTATTAATGTGGGGTTGGCTCCCTCTAGTGTTTGCTGGACTCTATGTGTCAATTTCCTTTTTCCTGTGATAGGATTTAGAGCAAAGCATCATGGGATGTGTAGTTGAGAATGCTGAAGTGACTATGCCAACAGGACTGATCTGAACTACAGTTAAAGGAATGTTGAGTGGACAGAACAAATTGCTGGGAAAGGATTAAAAAAGGGCTGGCGCGGCCTAGATCAGCCTCTTGGGATGTCATTTGACTCTGCCAGCAGGAGGTCTGTGTGACAGTGAGCTGCTGTTGATTTGTGGTCTACACAGTGGGGAGCCAGACAGCTATACCCAGAGGGACATCTGCAGGCAGCATCGCTTCTTCCCTGCAGTGGACCGGAGGGTGTTTCAGGTCATCCAGAGACGCCTGCACTTCAGATCCCAGTGAGCTGCAGCGTGGTGCAGCGGTTGCCATTTCCCAGAGCGAGGATACAGAGAGAGTTCCTGTTAGAGTCTTCTCATCATCTACATCGTTGCCAACTGTATCTGAATTCCAGAGTGGTGTTATTGTTAAAGACACTGCTTTCAGACATCATTCACACAGTTCAGCTGGTGGTACTTGTAGTTCCACCAAAGTCAGTTCTTATTTTATAATGAACACTGAAAGCAGACATCTATGCCCAGTTCACATTTTTGATTCTAGTAGCTATACTGAATAACACCATTAGGATCATACAATACAACAAGGATAACCTAAAGTTCTGCCAAATTTGCTATACCCTGTTATCAAGAATTACTTTAGTTACAACACAACAAGGCTAGCTGAAGACATCTGGATTTCAAGAAATACCCTTTTACTTTTTGTTATCCTTTTCCCTCATCTGCTTTAATTGCATTGGACTTCATCTAATGGGAGCCAGCCAATTTGAATATAGTAGTCTGTATATTGTTTCTTTATATTGTGCAAGATTAAATGACCTGTGAGTTGAGGAGGCAGAAGGGAGAAACCTGACACAGAAGCTATAGTGCCAGCCAGGGGCGTTGCTAGGTCTGCAAAAGATCTGGGGCTAGAGCCCTTAGCAGCAGTCAGCAACCTTTTTGCATGCCCGCGGGGGGGAGACCGGTGGTAAGCAATTTTTCACGGGCGATGGCTGGTGTTGCCACTTCAATCATCATGGCATAATGTTTGATCTGGTGTCAGGGTGATTGAAGTGCATTATTTATATTGTTACATTCTAATATATAATGAAGTGGGTTCAACTCACCATACACCACATCTCCTTCCAGATGCAGCGTGTCACTTGCCACCGTCGCCTGTCACCAGATGCAGCATGTTACTTGCCATCATCACCTGTCACCAGATGCAGCGTGTTACTTGCCACCGTCACCTCCCACTAGATGTGGATTGTCACTTGCCATGTCGCCTGCCACCAGATGTGGATTGTCACTTGCCACTTTCACCTGGCAGCAGATGTGGATTGTAACTTGCCACGTCACCTGCCACCATTTGCAGATTGCCACGTCACCGGCCACCAGATGTGGGTTGTCACTTGCCAACTGATGTGGATTGTCACTTGCCATGCCAGCCAGTGCCACCAAATGTGCATTGACGCTGCTTTGGTGGCAGGCTGACAGCACTGGTCCATTTAGTGAGAGAAGGAGAGTGGTGATGCGGGGTGGGCAGTGAGAGATGATGTAATCTCGCTGCTCCCCGCCGCACCTCCGACATTGAAGCAAGGGGGTCTGGCTGCAAAGTGGGGCTCCACGATGACAGGAAGCACGTGACCTCCATTCCACCATGCTGTGAGGGCGGAAGAGCGCTGATGTGTGGCGGGCAGTGAGAGATGATGTCATCTCTGCTGCTCGCCACACCTCGCTCCCAAATTGAAGAGGCCCGGCTGTAAAGAGTGCTGATGTGGAGCGGGCGTAGAGAGACGTCATCTCTGCTCGTCCGCCTGCTTGCTTCTCTCCTCTCCTCCGCCTCTCTCATGCAGCCTGCCCGCTTGCTGCAGCAGCCGCAACTTGCTGGTTAGGCAGGGACCCTGCGGCAAGAGACTCGGGGCTATGGGTCCCAGATTCGGGGCTATAGCCCCAATAGCCACCCCCTAGCAACGCCCCTGGTGCCAGCTGTCTACCCTCCTGTTAACCTGTTAACATAGGTTTCTGTGATTGGGTTAATATTTGTGTTCATTTACAGTTAAAGGAACTTTTCACCATTATATTACCTTTTTGATAAGTATAGATAAAATAAGAGTGTTTTCTTACTATCTGACAAAGTTGAGATATACCTATTTTTGTGTTCTCACTAATACAGTAAACATACTTGAACTGTTTCTTTAATACTGTGTGAGTCTCTATTTACTAATACAGTTGGTAATATGACTGGTAATATGACTGAACCCAGGGTGTCAGAGGTAATGGAGGATTTGCAGAGTCGAGGTAATCAGTGAGGTACAGAGTCTATTAGCAGCCCTTACGGGGTCACCGCTACACACATTTTGAACAGGACCTGCACCCTCCCTCCCCTAGAGTAGCAGGGGCAACATGTGGTTCCGCTATTTTCTGAAAGTATCAACTGCTGCATATAACCATGTCCTTTATTTTATTTTATAATTAATAAACCTCAAGGGTTTTTAAGAGCAAGTAAGGAGTTGAGGATTGCTTTTTCTTAATACTATGCTTGCAGCTTGTGACTGCTCATCCTGCGCCCGACTGCTCTGGGATATCTCTTCATTTTATTTGAGTTGCAGCACCAGAACTTTGTTATATTTTCTGAAAATATCACTTTGGAGGTTCTTGATTTGAATTTATCTCCTGCTTCCTAAAATAATTTTTATGAACCTTCTGAATCCTGTATCCTCTTGCCTCTGCTCCCTTCATCAAGGATTACCAAGATCATTCCAATTTGTCCATTCACGTTAACGCTTCAGTGGTAATATAATGTACGACTGTGATAGTCGGTCTAAAGGGGTGTTATAGGGAGCTACAGTGTGATAGAGCTGTCTTGCACTACATTCATTCACAAAATTGTGTTGTGTATTGAGCTAGAATATTAAGACATTTTTCAAAACGAAATATCAGGCTGTGAGGGTATGGAGAAGATGAAGACATCCAAAAAAATAAAATACTACAAGGTCACATATTTAATAGAGAACCACAAAAAATTCACATTTTGATGTTAAATATTTTATTGTTCATTTTGCATTCAGAAATTTTATCTGCTTGTACAAAAATATTTTGACTGCATTTATTCTGTAAATGCCGTTATTCCAGAGTAGATATTTCAGAGAATAGTGATAAACTGCTAAAAAAATACTGTATAATGTTTTTCTGTTGCAAGGCAAGACTTATTCCCACCACAAGATGGCAGCCTTTCTGAGGTTAGTGAAAACTATGATTTTAGCATAATTACAGATATGCATTAACCACTTGCTTACAGGGCACTTAAACCCCCCTCCTATCCAGACCAATTTTCAGCTTTCAGCACTTTGAATGGCAATTGCGCGATCATACAACACTGTACCCAAATGAAATTTTTATAATTTTTTTCCCCACAAATAGAGCTTTCTTTTGGTGGTATTTGATCACCTCTGCGGGTTTTATTTTTTGTTAAAAAAAATTAAAAAGACAGAATTTAAAATTTTTTTTTTTTTTTTATATTTTGTTATAAAATTTTAAAAAGGGTAATTTTTCTCCTTCATTGATGTGCACTGATGAGGCGGCACTGATGGGCACTGATAGGTGGCAGTGATGGGCACTGATTGGTGGCAATAATGGGCACTGATCTGGTACATTGATAGGCAACACTGCTAGGTGGCACTGATTGGCACCACTGGTGGGCATTGATAGGTGGCACTTGTGGGCATTGATAGGTGGCACTTGTGGGCATTGATAGGTGGCACTTGTAGGCATTGATAGGTGGCACTCATGGGTATTGATACGTGGCACTGGTGGGCACTGTGGGCACTGTCAGGTGGCAATGTCAGATGGCACTGGCAGGGGGTACTGGTGACACAATTGAGGCATTATTGCCTCCTCCTCTTCGGGACCGATGTCCCTTGCTGATGAGCCGGTGATCAGCTTTTTTTTCTCCTCGCACTGTCAGCACGAGGAGAAAAAAAAACGATCACAGAGCTTTTGTTTTGATTATGTGATCAGCTGTCATTGGCTGACAGCTGATCACATGGTAAGGGGCCGGGACCGGCCCCTTACCTGTATCGGTGATCACCTGAGTCTCAGTGACTCGTTGATCACAGCGTGCTCCACGCACCCTGTAGGGCGCGCGCGGGGCGCGTGCACAGGGGAGGCCATCATATGACGGCCTCCCGAGAATTCAGGTCCGCGCTGTAGCTGTCATTCGGCTATAGCGCGGATATCAAGTGGTTAAAAAATAATCAAACTTCATACATGTTCTCATTTTAAAATGTTTGTGGCTATATTGTATTATCATATAAACTCCGCCAAATGTAATAGGTAAAGATAAAGAAACCCTGCTCTTTTTTTATGTAAAATAAAAATGAATTGCACTAAAAGTAGACAATTCATTAACTGTGATAAAATGCTTTCCAAAACGTGTCTTCGTTATACATTCGTTATCACAATGATATTAACATTTAAAGCAAATCGCTAAATACATAGTTCAAATTCAAAAATGCAAATAGTTTTAACCATCAAATGATTTGTAATTCTGTTCAGCTGGTTTCGAGATCCATATACCCCTGCCAGACAGCACAACTAGGTATTTGACCTCCCTGCAGCCTGGGCTGACCCAGGTCAGTCTTCAACTGGACAAGGAAAAAGCAGCAGCATACTGATGTGGTCAATACCTCAAACCTCACAACTTTCTGAGATGACATCTTGTAACGTAAAATATGTATTATGCACACCATGAAGAATTAGTATGCAAATTATGATTGGTTGAACCCACAAGTGCTTTTTTCACCCTCATTTTGACTTAGTATGGACTTTAAAATAAATAAAATAATACATTTAGGCCCTTATTCATACCTGAGCTGAACATCTTTGATTAAGTTGGTTTTTTTTTTTGTTTGTACATTTTTGGGTCAGTTTCAAGCTTAAGCAATTTGCTTAATCCCTTTTTATAGTACACAAGACCAAAGGGTTGGACCCAAGAAAACCCGTCAAGAAAAACCCGGGAACACAATTAACACTAGTTTACCCCGCTGAGGCAGAGTTGAACTCTACCTGCTTACAAGCTTCCATTGAAGTCTATTAGGGACAAAATGCACAATTTCCAAAAGGAACTCATGTACTTTTTCAAGCGTCAGGCTTCAAGAGACACTATGCTCAGGTGTAAACAGGCACTACTGATTATTAATAATTCATTTCATCAAGATCAAAATATGGCCACAACAGATGTATTGCAATATAAAAAGATGTACATTCTCTAGGCTATATGGGCATGGTATGCAGCTGCCTGAGTAACCTTGCCCATGTTTCCAATCCAATACAAAGTGATAAGTCAAGATGAATTATCGCTTAAACTGTACACACACATATCTTTCCAGAAAGTTGCAATTATAGCTCAGCTCAGCTGTCCCACTTTCCAAGCAAAGCAATATATTATATATAAAAATGCTCCTCCTGAGTCTTGCTGTTACCTGTGGTTTTTCACTGCGTATGCCTCAGTATTTCCTATCTGTGATGATTCCCTAGGCCCAGGGCAGCACTGGCAGGTGGAAGTGTATCAATGACTCTGACTCAGCCACTTGAGTGGGCGGGGTTGGTGCCGCACCGGCCGGATCTACACAACACAAGCAGGCTGGCAGCTAATGACTGGAGAGGAGCGGCCGAGGCGAGCATCGCATCGAATGATCGGGCCGGGGCTGGGGTAAGGGGAGACATCAGATGACAGATGTCAGAGTCTCAGAGACACAGAGACTCAGAAAAAAGTCTGCAGTGCAGCGGCGGACCCTGCTGGCTGCTGCAACACCTTGACGATTCTGGGGGGGGGGGGGCACTTGATCTCCCTTGCCCCCTCCTGCGGACGCCCATGCTAAAGCTGTAGAGATTTTTTTCAGCTAAACTTTAGCTTTATAATTTCCATTTCCATTTCTATGAAGGTACACACAGTACATAAGGCCAAAGAGAGGAACAGCTGCAGATAAAAGAAGGTCAAAATGAGGAATAATTGGGAGATAATTCTTTGTGTGCTGTGCACACCACTGAGCAATGTAATAGAGCTCTGACTGGCCTAGAGCTCTGCTGTACATACTTAAAACCGTTGTATCATTCTGTGCGGATTTGTATTCTTTTTCACCCAAGATTCCCCCAACCTCAAGAATAAAAATGTGCGTGTGTGTGTATATATATATATATATATATATATATACATACACATATACAAGTGCAGACTCACCTGTGCCCATCAATGCAACCTCACTGTGCTCATCATTGCAGACTCACCTGTGTCTTGATTTTACACAGCGGGCTTCTCCCGCTGTGTCACGGAGCTTGGGTCTGCAATGTTCTGCAGCCGGTGTCTTGTCGAATACAGTCCCCTATCCAGAAGTGTCCGCCCTGTACTGCGCAGGCGCAGTACGGAGGACAAACGAGACGCCGAAAGTCTCCGAAGTTCAACAGCTGATCGTCAGCTGTACACGGCGCCTGCGCATTTATTCTTACCCTATGTCCAGGATCATTCCCTACTATCCAAGTGGACATAGAGTTAGAATAAATAGTTGCCGAGCGCAGCGAGGCCGTACCCGAAGCGTGGCGAGCGAAGCGAGCCTGCGAGGGGCCCTCTTACACAGCCATCGCTAACAGGTGCCCGAGCGCCGTGTACAGCTGATGGTCAGCTGATCAACTTCGGACATTTTCGGCATCTCCTGCTGCTCCGTACTGCGCAGGCGTTGCGCCTGCGCAGTACGGGGCGGACACTATCTGATAGGAGGACACTATATGTCAGAACACCGGCCACTGTAACAAAGTCTCGCTTCCTCCTCCGAGACCAGCGACAGCTCTTGTGATAGGCGGAACACTGATCCAATGCCGGGAAACTGAATCAGTGTTCCGCCTATCACAGAAACCAGTCTAGGAGTGGTACTTTGTTACAGTGGCTGGTCGCCAAACATTGCAGTGAGGTCAGGGCCGGCGCTACCACTGGGCGAAGTAGGCAGCCACCTAGGGCGCACTACCACCTAGGATGCAGCCGCAGCCTTTGTCCCGATGAAGCTCCAGGCATGTGTGAGCTCAGTGTCGGGCCGGTTGTCCCAGGAACACATCCGATGTGTGCCGCCAATCTCCCAATGTGTCCCACTGTCACATGTCCTCACACAGGAATATCTCACAGCGCCGGGACTCCTTTGCTCCAGCCTGTCCCACTGGTGCAGCTCTGTGTGTCTGGGGGGTGCAGCGGAGGGGCGGAGCTCGGTGGAGATGAGAGCATTGAGAGGTGCAGCATCTGTTAGCTGACCTTCCAGCCAGTGGGGGCACCATGGAGCGGCTGGATGGTGGCGCCGGCGGGGACACCTAAGCAATACTGCCCGCACAGTGCTGAGGAGAGCCCTGATGTGATGGTCAAAGAAGCACAGAGGTAAGGAGGAGGATGGATCCTCCCCATCTACATCGAGCTGTATGTGGGGGATGGGGGGTGAGTAGTTCACGAAATAGGAGGCAGGTAAGTGGGTCAGTGTATGAATCAGGTAGGTGGGTCAGTGTATGTGTCAGGTAGCTGGGTCAGTGTATGTGTCAGGTAGGTAGGTCAGTGTATATGTCAGGTAGGTGGGTTAGTGTATCTGTCAGGTAGGTGGGTCAGTGTATGTGTCAGGTAGGTGGGTCAGTGTATGTGTCAGGTAGGTAGGTCAGTGTATGTGTCAGGTAGGTGGGTCAGTGTATGTGTCAGATAGGTGGGTCAGTGTATGTGGCAGGTAGGTGATTCAGTGTATGTGTCAGGTAGGTCACATCTTACAAGGGTAGGGCAAAGGGGGTGGAATTAGGGGCAGAGTCAAGGGGGGGCGGCAAAATGAGGTTTCGCCTAGGGTGTCAAAAATTCTTGCACCAGCCCTGAGTGAGGTACTCAAGAGGAAGGAGGGAGGGAAGAACTCTGCACCTGGGCATCCAAGGATTGGCCCTGGGCGCCGCTGCAGCAACAGCACAAAGCAGCCCCAGGGCAGGCAGCCTACCGGGCCCTGCTGCTAACGGGAACGGCGTTCCTGCTGTGCAAAATGTACAGGAACAACGCTCCCATGCGTTCCCGCAGGACTTGAGCCCTGTTTAGAGCCCTATCCTACTGAAGACTTCCTGGCCCTGATAGAGCAGCTCACTCTACCCACTTTGCCAACTGAGGCCTGTGAGCTACTGGATGCCCTCTTTATGGAGGAGGAGATAGCCACAGCTATTGGTTCCTTTCTTAATGGTAAAGCACCCGGTCCTGGCGGGCATCCTGGTGAATGATATGAACATTATATTGAGCTTCTTTCACCAAGACTTCTTCAGTTATAACAGGATTGTTTTCAGCATGGTTATCTCCCCCCCATCCTTTTACGAGACTCATATAATGCTCATTGTTAAGCCTGGAAAGGACCCCACTGAGTGTACGTCATATTGGCCCATCTCATTACTAAACATGGACCTTAAGATTCTTATAAAACGTCTAGCTACGCGGCTCATGGCGGTCATTCAACATGTCATTTACCCAGACCAAACTGCCTTCATGCCTGGTAAGGACACGGATATTAAAGTGGTTGTAAAGGCAGAAGGGTTTTTTTAAAAAGCCTTCTGTGTTCAGAAGCCCCCTTCAGCCCTTCTAGTACTTACCTGAGCCCATCTTGATCCATCGATATTACATGAGAGACTCGGCTGTCCGGGACTCTCCCTCCTCATTGGCCGAGACAGCAGCGAAGCACCATTGGCTCCCGCTGCTGTCTTTAAAAGTCAGTAAGCTAATGAGGAGAGGAGGCAGGGGCGGACCACGACTCTGATGTGTCTGATGGACTGATGGACTGTCTGATGGGACACAGGGAGCTGCGGCTCGAGTTGGGTGCCCCCATAGCAAGATGCTTGCTGTGGAGGCAATCAACAGGAGGGAGGGGCCAGGAGCGCCTAAGAGGGACCCAAGAAGAGAAGGATCAGGGCTGCTCTGTGCAAAACCACTACACAGAGCAGGTAAGTATAGACATGTTAGTTATTTTTAACAATAAAAAAAGAGACTTTAATAACACTTTAACCTCTGAAGGCTATTTACCCACATTCAATTAAGATATATCTAGTGAAGGAGTCCTAGTTTTTCCAGACCTTGAAAAGGCATTCGACTCTGTAGATTGGCAGTATATGGGGGTGGTCTTGTTCGCAATTGGTATAGGTATAGGCAGTGGTGTATTTAGGTTTTGTGCTGCTCTAGGCCTGATTAAACATGCGCACTCCCTAATTTAAATATGACCCACCCCTTCCTGTCAAGGCCACACCCCTTCCTTTTTAAGACCCGCCCTGTCATTTTCATGGGAGGAAGACAGAGGGACGGCGTGGGAAAAGAGGAGAGGGACGGTGGGGGGAGAAGGACAGAGGGATGACATAGGAGAAGGACAGAGGGACGCCGTGGGAAGAGGACAGAGTGGGAGGAGGACAGAGGGATGCCGCGGGAAGAGGACAGAGAGGGACGCTGTGGGAAGAGGACAGGGAGGGACGTTGTAGCGGTCAATAAGGCCTAGAGGATAGCAGGTTAGGCACTTTCTATTGGCTCAGGCCCTAGGTACAGTGATGGATAATGGCCAAAAGGCCCTCTTACCAGACCCAGTGAAACAGAAACAGTGATCCCTCTGGCTGGACTTTCGCTAACTCTGGGTTGCCCAGGCCGACTCTAGTCAGTAGTGTAGCATGACTGTACCTTGGCAGTGGCTCTGTCTTTCTCCCCCTTTGGTGATGTGGGTACAGTGTGGCTCTCTCACTGGTGGTGTGAGTACAGCGTGTCTCTCTCTCTGGTGGTGCGGGTACAGCGTGGCTCCCTCTCTGGTAGTTCGGTTACAACGTGGCTCCCTCTCTGGTGGTGCGGGTACAGCGTGGCTCCCTCTCTGGTGGTGCAAGTACAACGTGGCTCCCTCTCTGGTGGTGCAGGTACAGCGTGGCTCTATCTCTGGTGGTGAGGGTACAGCGTGGCTCTCTCTGGTGGTACGGGTACAGCATGGCTCCCACCCTGGTGGTGTGGGTACAGTGTGGCTCCCTCTCTGGTGATGCGGGTACAGCCTGGCTCTTTCTCTGGTGGTGCAGGTACAGTGGTGCGGGTACAGTGTGGCTCTCTCTGGTGGTGTAGGTACAGCGCGGCTCCCTCTCTAGTGGTGTGGGTACAGCGTGGCTCCCTCTCTGGTGGTGTGGGTACAGTGTGGCTCCCTCTCTGGTGGTGCTGGTACAGCATGGCTCCCTCTCTGGTGGTGCAGGTATAGCGTGGCTCCCTCTCTGGTGGTGCTTCCTCTCTGGCTTACCCTGCACAGTTCTCTCTTTTTCTCTTCTGTATCACTCTGCTTTTTGCCAGGTTCCAGGTTCTCTCTCCCCCCCTCTCCCCTTTCACAGCACTGCTGGCAAACAGAGCAGGGGAAGAAATCACCTCTTTGCCGATGGGGGGCGGTGCTAACGGCACCCACTACTACTGCTTCCTGGTGTCACCTGGGTGTGGTCCACCCCCCGAACCCCCTTAGCCATGCCAGTGCCACTGAATTCAGATGTACTTCCCTGATGGCGGGAGCCAGGAGGAGGGTGCGTGGGCTTTTTTTCGTGGGGGGGGCGGCAAAAAAGCAAAGTGTAGCCATAGGCCTTGTTGGCCTAGGCCAAAATACAGCACTGGGTATAGGCCCACACAAATTGGATTCAGCTCCTTTACAAATATCCAAAGATTTCTATAAAACTCAATGGGGTGATTTCAGAGTCCTTTCGGGTGGCTAGGGGCACTTGTCAGGGCTGTCACTGGGGTTATTTGCTTTGATGATTGAGCCTCTGGTTTCGACTTTCAGGTCCTCTCTGGAGGGCAAAGTCGGTAGTGTCACTGAAAAAACAGCATTGTATGCGGATGATATGGTCCTATTTCTCCAAAATTCGGATGCATCACTCTCTGTGGCATTGTCCATCCTGAATTCACAGTTTGAGGCACAGTGAACTGGCCCCTAAAAAGTTTGGGGATCCCTGCCATAGTCGGTTGCAGATAATACTATTGTGAAAAGAAAATAATTCTTTATGTGGCAATGCAGTCAGCCTTTCTCCTGAGCTAGTCCTTTTGTGCTGTTGTGACTCTTTTATGTGTTTTCTTTTTTTTTCTGTTTTTTTATTTGTAATATCTTTAAAAATGTAATAAACTAATTAAAAAAAAAGAGCCCTGCTGTACAGAATATTACAGGTTGCTACGATCAAGGCAGATTCAGGTACCTACACTAACTGTAATTGTGCAATACATTTAAAGATTTTTTCTTTAAATACAACACAAAGTGGAACTTTTTAATTTTTTTTAGGGGGGGTTCTATTTGTTTCTTGTTTTTCTCTGGAGGCTTGGAAGCCCTATTTCCTGCCATTATTCTGGCCTAATCCAGAATGACATGTCCTGCTCTCACAGCCTCTTCCATCCCACATATCCCAGGAGGCTGCAGTTGCCCATTTATGGAACAGCCAGGCTGCGTCATTGAAGGGGGCATAATAATCAGCATTCGCACCCCCACTCCCCACCCAAAAAAACTGTAACTTAGTTACAGGCTAGGGGTAGGAAGTGTGTCCCGTGTCTGAGCTATATAAAAAAAATGCAGATTTGTACCTTTATATCAGAGCGTCTCCCGGCACTCACGTGACTCCTCAGCTCTCTCCTCTTCCCAGCTGACAGCTATAGTGGGCAGGGCCGAACACTCCCACTCACGTCAGACGGAGAGGAGGGGAGGGAGAGAAGAGAGAGCTATGCAGTCACGTGAGCGCTGGGAGATGCTCAGATATAAAGTAAAAAATCAGCATCTTTTTTATATAGCTCAGACACTGGGACACATATCGTTATATAGCAGAGGGGATGGGATGAATAGATTACAGTTTTTATAGCAGCAGGATGGGAGGGACGGGCAGTGTCTCGAACTGGCAGCCAGGGAGGGAGGGGGAGAGGAGGACAGAGAAGAACAGAGCAGGGCTGCGGCTGACAGAGGCACATAAACATACCACGGTGTCAGGGCTCAGCAGCCATGATAAACCATAGTCTGTTTACAGGGGGGAGGGCAGAACCAGGCAGGGTCAGCCAGGTATTTTAGGTGATACAGCGGGCCAAATGACACAGCACCAGCACTGTTTAACATGCTTTAAGGGAACAGGATCTATTTTTTAGAGTAACAAACACTTTAAGTTCCTCTTTAAGATCCTGTAAGATCGTATAGCCTGAACAACAGGGGTCAAGCGCTATCATTATGATAGTTATGATATAAGATTCCATCCAGTTAATCAAAGTCGGTTTGCCAATTGAGAGAGAAAGGGGGCGGGGCTGAACGGCAGCTCCGTGTCTTAATGGACACACGGAGCTGCAGCTCGGCTTGGGTGCCCCCATAGCAAGCTGCTTGCTGTGTGCACACTCAACAAGAGGGAAGGGCCAGGAGCAGCGAAGAGGCACCCAAGAAGAGGAGGATCTGGGTTGCCCTGTGCAAAATAATTGCACATAGGAGGTAAGTCTAGCGCTGGTAGATTTCTAATATACTGCTGATAGGTAAATTTAGTGGGTTATTTGTTCATACATAGTCAGATTTGCCTCTGTTCCAGCTCGGCTGAGTTGCATTTAATTTCGCACTGTGTCTGTGGGTGTCATTGTTACTTTGGGCCAGTGTTGGAAAGGCAACACGTCGAAGTGTATGAGTGCTCCTCTGTCCCGGGGATAACTCGGTGGAGGTGGCCCTCCGAGTTGCATCCTGGGAGAGGGTATTTATGGGACAGACGCCATGTTTTGAGGTCGTTTTCTGTCCACCTGCTGGCCCTCCTGGCCGACAGGTATGCGCTAAGAGTATTACCTCGTGGTCCTCCGATTGGGAGGCCCACGTCGCTGCGGCGTGTGGGTGGGCCCAGAAGCCTGTCTGGGGCTTACCACAGCGGCAGAGGAATGGTCCTGGGCTGTCTATCCTGTGTGAAGAAGCTGGGCAACTGAGAAGATCCCAGGGGAGGACCCGTCATGGAAGGATGATGAGTGATTATCGCTAGCAGCTATAGCAGCCACAAGCAATAACCGCAAGAGAATCCAGTGAGAATCTCCCGCTGGGAGAAGACAGTGATTATCGCTAGCAGCTATAGCAGCCACTAGCGATAAACATAGGAGAATACTGTGAGAATCTGCCACTGGGAGAAGACAGTGATTATTGCTAGCAGCTATAGCAGCCACTAGCGAAAAACATAAGAGAATCCGGTGAGAATCTCCCACTGGGAGCAGACAGTGATTATTGCTAGCAGCTATAGCAGCCACTAGCGATAATCATAAGAGAATCCAGTGAGAATCTCCCGCTGGGAGAAGACAGTGATTATTGCTAGCAGCCCCTGAGGAGCAGCTGTACTAACCATGCGATGTTAGTACAGCGATCTTCCCTTTTGTGCTTTTGTGTTCTGACAGGGGGGCGTCCCCCGCCAGAACACTCTGGTCAACGCCCTTAGCCATTGGCTGAGAGCGCTGATTGGGAGCCGATCATCAGACGTTTTTCGTTCATGCCCTATTGACGAAACTGGCTGAATGTCCGCCTTCTGTCCGACCAGGTGCAGTACACATGGGCCGAATGTCAGCCGGTTTCTACTGAACTGGCCGATGCTGCCTGACATTCGGCTCCTATTTACTATGCTTAAGAGGTTTTTGACTTTCTTGCTAAAGAAATGTCCAGTCATTCAATGAACAACAGATACTGTAATTGTCCAAATGAGCTTTGTCTCCTCCATTGTTTACACACAAGCATACGTGAGTTGCATGCAGGCATCAACTGTACACAATAGACTTTAAGAAAGGACATGCTTAAGTCATAGCTCCCAACTGTCCCTGATTTGGAACAATGTCCCTCTATCCCTCTTTCCTCCTCATTTGTCCCTCATTTTGGGCTGATCTATATAGTTGTATATAAAATGCACTTTTTATCTTTCAAAAAGTGTTTCCCAGTGCTAAACTTTTCATCCAATTTCTAAATTGCTGCATTTGTAAATTTCAAAAGTCAGTATAAAGAAATAGTAGTGGTAAAAAAAAATTGCTTTGCTTTGCTTTGATATACAAGTGCTTTGGATTACAAGTATATTTCTGGAACAAATTATGCTCGCAATCCAAGGTTTTACTGTAGTAACTAAATTTACAATGTATATCTCGGTGTAATAGTGACTTTGAATTTATACAGAAGAGGACAGAAAACAGTCAATAAAGAGTCATTTGTCACCAATAGCCCACAAGCTAAAGTAACACATTAAATCGGCCAGAATTCACATACTACATAATACGTACAATAATGTACTAAATCCACACTGTGTACAGCAACACTGGCTGTGAACACTGCTACTTTCTGCAATACTATCAGGGATTTAAATGATAAGATACCAAGGCACTAATGAAATATACAAAGACAGCTTAAATAAACAGCATAGAAGCAATTGCAGCTTTGCTCTTATTGTCTGTTCTTCAATGTCCCTTATGTGACTTGCCTGTGAGTGTATCTAAACCGAAAACCTGAAACAAAGGCATTGCAGGTGCCTGTTTGTACATTGCCATCTCTTGAATGTCTTCTCTGTGTACACAACAAGTTCTAAAAAGCCAAGTGCATGCTCTCAGGAATCTCCAAGTATGCAAGTGACAGGTTGACAATCAGTGTGTTTTGTGGGTTTCTTCTGTGCTGACCTTGGTGCAAGATAATAAAGCAGTTTCAACCAGGGCAAGGTAAGTACAGATTAGAACGGCTTAACTTAGTGTTACAGGTGAAGGTTAGGGGTAAGCTTAAGATAAAGGTCAAGGGCTGAGGTTAGAGTTACTGTATATAAAAATGCTATTGATATTTCTGTATTTCTAAATTCTATAACAAAATTTTTGTAATATCTCCGTATATTAACTCAGGGTCAAGTCTCCGACAGGGTTTACACTGGATTGTGTTAGGGCTTGTTCTTGAGGTAAATGACTCCAAGTTTTGCACCTGGGAACAACCAGCTATTCTTCACACAGAATTTGAATTGGTCGATCAATTTTCGACCGATGGAATTTGTTAGAAAATAAAGAAACCAAACGAATGGCTTTGAAGAGCACAAACAAAATGATTACAATGGTCAAAGCCAAAGTTGTAACAAAATCGCACTTATCCAAAGTCACATCAAAGTCGCAATTGAAATCACACAATGTTTAAGTCGCACAAGTGTGAGTGGACTCTAAACCAAAGGAAAAAAGGGAAGGAGTGACCCTGGTGCATCTGAGGAGCTGACTGAGGGGGAGTTGTGCCTGAGAGGATCTGTTTGCAACTCCAGTGAGTACAGGCCAATGATTTAGGGACCAGTTCTTTTTGGCTACCCCTTTATGCTACCCCTTTGTGCTAATACAGTCAGCCAAGGATCTAAACTAAAAGGGATCGCTAGCTAGTGATCTGAAGAGCATGTCCAACTGTTTTTACAGCATGGGACTTTGCTCAGTGCTACTACATACATACTACATACACGTCAAACAGTCTGCCGTAACTGGCTTGTACCTGAAGAGCTCTGTCTACCTGTCCTACACTTTAAGATACTTTGCTCATACTTTTGATTTCTACAGTCATGTGCTCCCAGCAAGAGACTTCACCTGCTACTCAATTCTAGATCAGCCAGAGTCCTCACGTTTTGTATAGTTTTATTCCGGATTATCCTACTACAAATACCTTACCCTATCCAAGTTTCCACAAAATAAAGCTACAAAAACAACACTCCTAGACTGGTCTTTGACTACATTAAGCCTAATGGTGTGTACCTGGCTGCAGGAAATACCTTGTACCTGGCTGCCAGTGAAGAAGTAAGGACTGTCTGTATAATATTCAAGCGGCTCCTGGGGGGTAGTGCTACACAGAAAATTACAATGCTGCAGATTGAAAAGGAAAGATAATTTTTCATAACATTCAATTATAATATGACTTGTGTCGCAATTGTATATGCTACATTATTTTTTTTTATTTGCTATTATTTTATCCACAAAAGTAGTGTTACCCTTTAATGGTAAATTTATATATTTGATTTAACACAAAGCAAAACTATATGTTGTCTTACTATGCAATGAAGGTGTGGCAAAATAGTACTACCAGGGCAACTCATAAACCATTGAGTTGGAAATCTCCAGTTTGTGAGCACCAGTAAGCACAAAAGTGTCACAGTTACTCTGTGACAGTTAGGCAGGCCATACAACGTCCAAATTTCTTTCCTGCAAGAAACTTGCACGATCCCCCCATCAATCAGGCAGTGCTGACAGGGGAATCAGCAATTGTCTTCTCCTGGCGGGAGTGGGCAGGGGAAGCTGTCCCCACTGGGGGAAGACAATGATTATTGCTAGTGGCTATAGCTACCGCTTGTGATAATCGCAAGTGAATCCAGCAGGCTTGTAGTACCCAAGTTGATTGATCAATCAACTTGGTACATTCAGCCAGCCCATTAAGGGTTCGAATCACAGCTGGTTCAGCAGGAACCGTGTATGGCCGGCCTTACTCTAAAAGCATTTTAGTGTATAGTGTAGTGTATAGTGTATACAGTAAATGCTGGTAAACCAGCACACTGAATAGCGAAAATACTCTTTTTTGGCTGCCATATTGATTCAATGGCTTCAATGATTCCTGAGTGCAGTGGCGGGTGCTCTAGTAGGGGCGCAGGGGCATGGCCCCCCTAAATCAATGCGCCTGGCCCTTAATCTACATGCAGAGTGCTGGACGCATGGATTTCATAGGGGTTTTTTTCTTTTTTGAAGCACATGATTAGCTCCTCAATTAATATTTGCTAATGTCTTCCTGCTTTTCCTCCTGGCCAATCAGGAAGCGGGTCCTGAGACCTGACTGGCAGTGAGTCTTAGGACTTCTGGGCAATCAGGTCTCAGGACCCACTTCCTGTTCGGCCAGGAGGAGAAGCAACGGCCGACTCTTCCCTCGGCAAGCTGAAGTAGGTGGAGGGGCCCTACCCCGGATCCAGCACCACCTCCTAAGGTAAGGACATGGATGGCCGCCTTCCGGTCTGAACCGTCCGGGCGGGGGGGGGGGTGCAAGTGTGAGTGAGGGGGCCAGGGGCAGCTTCTAGGAGTCCCCACCCACTGTCCGAATGCCACCTTCCCGTTCGTCTCCTGCGTGAGGGGGGCAGGATGGCCATCTGTGCGATTGAGGGGGCAGGTTGGTTTGTGTTCCACCCCCGAAATATTGAGTGTCTGGCCTGGAACAAGTATGTTAATATGTAGTTTTGATTTCAAGATGGCTTGGTCAGCACATGTGAAAGCCAGAGACAGCCAGGTATATCATAATAAAAGCAGGTTTGCAAAGTCATCCTCTGTATTTTTCTCAGTAGCAGGTTTTCTTTAACTATGATTCTTTTGCAAAATAGAATTTTAGAAAATTACAGAGAAAACACTAGCATTCCATGATATTATTGAATCAACATAAAACTGGGCCAGGATTTTAACATAGTACCTTCCACAAGAATCATATCCCTAGACCAACAAGCCAGCTGAAAACATTTGTTTATAGATGTATGTGAAAAAGGCCCATCAGCAGCAGTATTTCTTTTCAGCTTATTCTGTCATGGCAGTAAGAAATGCTGAAGAACAAAGTACACATTTTATTCTGTTGATTGTTTCACTTATTGCAAGCATCAAATACATTTATTTATTTATTTATTTATTTATTTATTTATTTATTTATTTCAGGTACTTATATAGCACTGTCAATTTACGCAGCGCTTTACATATACATTGTACATTCACATCAGTCCCTGCCCTCAAGGAGCTTACAATCTAAGGTCCCTAACTCACATTCATACATACTAGGGACAATTTAGACAGGATCCAATTAACCTACCAGCATGTCTTTGGAGTACATAAATTCATAAATCATGCTTCTGGCACAAAGTATGACAAGTTTATTAAATTACCTTATATAGAAATATTTTATGTATTATCATATGCTAACTCTAAAAAAAAAAAAATTAAAAAGTGTATGCTATCTCATACAAATTATAAAGAAGAAACACCAAATGTTAGAGTATGTTAAAATGTGCCTAAACCCCAAAGCGAAAATGTAATGTATTGCAGCTTACTAGTTCGTATATGTGGTGGCTGCAATAATTTTCTTTTTTTCAGTCCTTTTGCCCTTTTATTTTCACCTGGTAATCTTGCCCTTAACACACTTCCTGTACCTGGGTGACAATGCTCACTCACTGCACCGTATTTATGAAGGAGCCACAGTTGTCACTCATGGCCATGCTACTCTCCTTATTTAGTCTAAAAAAACACACACTAATCCATCAACAAACATATACCAATCAACCATAACTTTATGGCCACTGACAGGTTAAGTGAATTACACGGATTGTCTGGTTAGAATGGCATCTGAAAGTCAGTGGGATTAATCAGTCAACATGTCCCTGAAGTTGATGTGGTGAAAGGAGAAAAAATGGGCATCACAGTTTGTTGTGTATGGGGCTGCAGAGCTGTAGACTGGTCAGGGTGCTCTTTCTGACATATGTCCACAGCCAAAAGTGCCTACAATGGACATGTGATCATCAGGACTGGATCACAAAGCAATAGAAAAAAGCGGACTGGTCTAATGAATCGCAATTTCTTTTGCATCGTGGGGATGACCAGGTGTGTGTGTGTGTATCGCTTACCTGGAGAAGAGATGGCATCAGATGAAGAAGGCAAGTCAGTGAAGGCAGTGTGGTGCTTTCAGCAATGTTCTGCTGGCAAACCTTGGATCCTGCCATTCATGTGCCTGTTACTTTGACACATACCACCTACCTAAACATAGTTGCTGACCAAGTACACCCCTTCATGGAAACCATATTCCCTAATGGCAGTGGCATCTTTCAGCAGGATACTGTACCCTGCCACACTGCAAAAATAGCTCAAGCGAGCTGTGTTTGAGAAACACAACAAGTTTGGGGTGTGGGCTTGGCCTCCATATTCTCCAGATCTCAATCCAATTAAGCATCTGTGGGATGTGCTGGAAAAACAAGTCCTATCTATGGTGGCCCCACCACACAACTTACAGGACTTAAAGGATCTGCTACTGGTGGCTTGGTGCTAGATACTGCAGCATACCTTCAGAGGTCTAGTGGCATGCATGCCTCAGTGGTTCAGGGCTGTTTTGGGGGCAAAAGGGTGACATACTCAGTTATAGATAGGTGGTCATAAAGTTATGTAGTCACAGTGATGAATAACTGGTTTATCTTCCTCTTTATATCTCCATTACAAGGGGAGTAGGGGAATTTACAGAAGAAAGATGGCATTGTGCTTCAGTTCAGTTCAGTGAAAATAACAAGGACACTACACTTTTATCAAGGTCAGCAGGTATTTTATGTATTTGCTGAAAATGTTTTTCGCATGAAAAATTAAAACTAATGCAACCACTACATCTAAGGATTGGTAAGCTGCAATACATTACATATTTGCTCTTGGACTTACCTATCCTTCAAAAAGGAAAACATTTTACTAACAAAAAATAAAAATAAACATGAATTGTTTGTTGCAACTAAATACAAATTTTCTTTAATCTTTATTGAGTTTTTTTATTAAAAATTAACGGATAATACATGATAATGACAACACAACATGCATTATCCTTAGGTAAACTGCAGTTTTTGTGGCTCGCTCAAAGAAGTGAGAAAGTTTATGGCTGCTGATCATTTTTGAATGTGAAATGTAGGGGCACTAGTGGTTAAAAAAAACACTGCCTATGATGTATTTTCAATTAAATGTAATAATAAAAATGAAAAGTAATACATTAACTGTATTCTTAAATTACATAGTTGATAAGGTTGAATAAAGACAACTGTCCATCCAGTTCAACCTGTGTAGGTGTGTGTGTGTGTGTGTAGAAAAAAAAATGTGTGGTCTAAAATCGCAAACCAAAAAAGACTGCTTCCTGATGACGTCATTTTGATTAAACGCATAGAGGCAGAGCTTCTGGTGTGTCACTTCCTGCCACGTCACTTTCTGGTTACAGCAGAGCGGTGGTGCGGGTTCCTATTCTTTGTTTGTGGGCTGTATTAATGCCAAGCAGGCACTGAATTATTTAAGAGGCCATCTATTTGTCTTTATGTTCTTTATGTTTTATTAACAGAGACGGCAGAATGGCACGGCTGCGCAAAGTAACGTACCCGTACGTTACTTTGAATTTGCCGCCGTGTGCGCGCACGCACGCCTGCCGCAATCTCCATAAGTCGGGTCGCGGGTCCCATGGACTCGATCGCCGCGGGCATACCCGCGATCGCCTCACGGAGAGGACGAACGGGGAGATGCCGTTGTAAACAGCATCTCCCCGTTCTGCCTAGTGACAGTGTCACTCGATCTCTTCTCCCTGTCATCGGGAGCAGAGATCAGTGACGTCACACACCAGCCCATCCCCCTGACAGTTAGAAATCACTCCACTAGGACACACTTAACCCCTCCCCGCCCCCTAGTGGTTAACCCCTTCACTGCCAGTGTCATTTACACAGAAATCAGTGCATTTTTATAGCACTGATTGCTGTATAAATGACAATGGTCCCAAAAATGTGTCAAAAATGTCCGATGTGCCCGCCATAATGTCGCAGTCACAATAAAAATCGCTGATCGCCGCCAAAACTAGTAAAAAAAAAAATATTAATAAAAATGCCATAAAACTATCCCCTATTTTGTAAACGTTATAACTTTTGCGCAAACTAATCAATAAATGCTTATTGCGATTTTTTTTTTACCAAAAATATATAGAAGAATATGTATTGGCCTAAACTGAGGAAAAAAAATGTTTTTTAATATATTTTTTGGGGATATTTATTATAGCAAAAAGTAAAAAATAATGCGTTTTTTTCAAATTTGTCACTCTTATTTTGTTTATAGCAAAAAAAATAAAAAATAAAAAAGGTGATCAAATACCACCAAAAGAAAAATCTATTTGTGGGAAAAAAAGGACGTCAATTTTGTTTCGGAGCCACGTCGCACAACCGCGCAATTGTCAGTTAAAGCGACGCAGTGCCGAATCGCATAAAGTGCTCTGGTCAGGAAGGGGGTAAATCCTTCCGGGGCTGAAGTGGTTAATAAACCTACTACACTATGAAACATTTCTTCTTCTCCTGAGACAGTTTTATATATGTGCGAGATGCATGGAAGGAATATCCCATAAATGTCTAAGCTGATTCCTGGTTGCAATATGTGGATGTGAAAAAAGTACTTACTGACTGCTTTTGATTAAGTGGTCACTAATCGTCTGATGAGTGTTTAGTGTGCACATCAGCCACTGGGTGTCTTTGCACGGTGTGGATAAGAAATTTTGAGTTGGATTCATCTATGGCCTATATTATATTTTTTTTAGATAACCTTTTCTTCTTTTAGAGCCCTTTCACACTGGGGCGGTTTGCAGGCGCTATTGCGCTAATAATAGCGCCTGCAAACCGACCCGAAAGTGCCCCGAGGGCTTTCACACTGGAGCGATGCGCTGGCAGGACGGTAAAAAAAGTCCTGCTAGCACCATCTTTGGAGCGGTGAAGGAGCGGAGTGTATATCGCTCCTTTACCGCTCCTGCCCATTGAAATCAATGGGACGGCGCGGCTATACCACCGGCAAAGCGCCTCTGCAGAGGTGCTTTGCGGTGGTATTTAACCCTTTCTCGGCCGCTAGCGGGGGGTAAAACTGCCCCGCTAGCGGCCGCATACCGACGGTAAAACGCCGCTAATAATAGCAGCGTTTTACCGCCGCCGCCGCCGCCCGCCCCAGTGTGAAAGGGCTCTTACACTATCTTGGCAGTGGCATTCACGGATCACATAATTTAAGAATACAGTTTATATTTTTACTTTTCATTTTTAAGTATTGCATTTTTATGTTCTGTGTACTGTGGGAGACCAGATATAGTGAATGCAGGGTCCTGGGTTTAATAACACTTTAACTGAGGACAACAGACAGGAATGGATCAGGGTAATCTGTCACTAACTGTTTCTTTTGAACAGATAAAGCAATATATTGTTTGTGGTGTAATTATTTAGTCAATGTAATTGCAATCAAAAGCTGCTTGAGAGTCATTACAATTCCCTAAAAATGTATCACTGTAAGTGCTTAGTTAGGACATAGTACATTATTTATTACTATTTTATTTTTTGAGTTATTGGGGGGATTTACTAAAACTGGTACACACAGAATCTGTTGCAGCTGTGCTTGGTAGCCAATCAGCTTCCACCTTAAGCTTGTTCAATTAAGCTTTGACAAAAAACCTGGAAGCTGATTGGTTACTATGCACGGCTGCACCAGATTCTGTACGCACCAATGTTAGTAAATCTCCCCCAATGTGCCAGGTATATAGCCACTCTTACTTAGTATAAAAACAATATTTTATGATATTTTTGTTAAGAATAATGTTGACATCTTCCAGCTAAGCAATCTAAAATGTTCTCTCTATCACTAATTCTTTTTTAAATGATCATTCCAATACAGTTAAAAGGTATTTTTTATTTTTATTTATTAGTGAAAGTTTTGGGAAATTTAAGGTGTCACCACAGGCTACACATCAGGCTAGTGCTACAGTACTTTTATGGTTCATAGTTCATGAAATTTAAATTACGAATGCATCTTTTGAATATCAGCAAGAACACATTACAAACATTTCAAACAATGTTTTTTTTTTTTCGTTTTTTTTTTAAATACTGCTTACATTGGCAAGAATTTTTAGGTTTTTTTTAATGTTCCTCATTATGGTTTATTTTGCAAAATGTTGCCTCATCTCACTTATAAGCGCAGTCTTGGTTATATATGTACTTCCCTCATATGGGCAGGAATGTCAGTGCATATAAAGAATTTTATGGTTCTCCTTTACATTATAAAAACACCAAAATTCTTGCACTAAAAGTGTCATCCCTCTCCCACCATGTCAGACCGGGACAGTCCAGGAATCAATCATACCAGAATGTCACATGCAAGAGGAAGGAAATTGCTCATGGTGCAATATTTTAAAAACCCACTTATTAAAACCAGACATCTACATATAGAAAGAGAGTATATCAGTATATTGCATATACAGAATCCAACGCCCCGCGGTCGTGATGACGTCATCGCTGTAACTCTACGGCTGACACGTTTCATGCCCATTGCCCCAGTGACAACGTCTGTTCAGATGAAACGCATAGGGCGGAGTTACAGCGGTGATATCATCACGCCCGCAAGATTTTGCTTAACATGCATTTCGCTTATTATTTTAATAATTTCTTATGAATTTGTTCACCTTCTAGCAGCTCGACATATGTATTTTTTTTTCACTACAGGAGAGACCCACTACAATGGACAATGCTGTGTATTATGCAGTACACTTGAATGAGGCATTTTTTAGGTGGCATCACAGCTGACAGTAGCTGAAAATTATAAGAAAAAATGTACAACCCTAGACTGTAACAAAAAAAATGGTCTTATATAGAATATGAATCATAAACCCGGTGGACCATAAAACACGTTAAGCATTAATTGTACCCATAGATCAACAGTTATCTGCAAATTTCTTCTGGCAAATGTATATTTAGATGCCACATCAGCAGAAGAACAGCTGTTACATTTTATTATAGCCTGCAATAACAGTAAGGAGGAATACTGAAAAGTTATGCAGGAAGTGAAATGGGGAGAGGTTGGAATCTCAGTCAGTTATTATGCAGGACAAGCAGAGGCACTTAGACATATTTTGCTACAAAATGACTTATTTATCCAGCCAGTAAAATATTGCAGCCATACAAGTTCTTACTTTTTCTCTTTTAGCTACTTAGGTTAAAAAAAAATAGTTTTTTGCACAATAAACTGTAACTTCACATGAATGGGCTGTCTGAGCGCAACACACGTAAATGGGCCCTAACTTAAGTGTCATTTATTTCCTGAAGTACTGAGCATCCTAAAAAATATTGACTATTTTAAAAATAAAATCCTTGTTTTCATCTATTTTTTAAATGGCAGTTGTTTGATACATAGTGCTTCAGCAAACTAATTGTTATTCAGTTAGGGTTTACCGACTTATCTACTTGAAGGTAAACACTGTAATAATAACGCAAAACTAGGTAAAAGGTTTGGGTTTGCCACTATCATAGGTTTGCAGTGAATCCTTTGTGTTTGAAATTTTAAAATTGTGGACCTGGCAAATTTGTGGCCAATGACCTCTGGGAGTTTTTTTTTAAATCATAATGCACTTCATTGTCTTTATACCAAGGCCAATAGGCTTAGAACAGCCAATAAGAGTGCCAATAAGAGGGCTTTTGGATTAGCCCTCCACTATAAAATGATGGCATAGAGCAGCCACAGTAAAATTTTATTGGAAGGCACCGTAGGTAGAGGACTGGAAAAATTGACAAACTACATAGGGAGAGATTAGGGTCAGTTAGTTGTTCTTTAATTCTGATAGCTAGCTTTTTAGGAAATCAGCCCCCTTTCTGCATTTTTTTGTTGTGCTCTTTATTAGGGGTTTTTTGTGTCACTTTATTTTGTGATGGGTTTAACGACAACCGTCATTTTTACCCAATGTCCCATCCACAGCCAAAGAAAACTGTTTTTTCTTTCTCTGAAAAGTCTGTCTTTTAAAAAAATCTGTTTTTTGTTTCAGGGAGTGTTATTTTAAGTTTTCTTTTAAGTTTTAATGTTTTCTTCTGTTTTTTCAGGGCCTATTTTTAAGTTTTCTGTGCTCAAAGTGCAGCATTACAAACCCTGACGTCAACGCACTCCTCGTATCCCGGAAGGACAGGTAGCCGTGATTAGCTGGCCGACTTGATTTTGATGCAAACGCAATTATATGCTCTCCTTGTTGTAAGTGCAATCTTTTATATCTAAAATAAAGTTTTAAGGATTTTTTACACTATGGCGAGTCTTTTATATTTTGGGGACCGTCTGTGATACTGTCACCTGGATGGGAACTTCACATGCCCTAAGAGGCTCCCGGGACGTTTCAAAGGCCCTCACTGGGTTTAAAAGCCACAAGAGCCAATGACCTTCCATGATAGAAGGTCCGTGCAATTTGGTAAGCGACCATTTTGCCTATGGTGCAGGGGATTTTCACAGGATCTCACAGCTGCAGGTGGCAGATGATGTGGATGCTATTATAGAACCTTCTTTTCATATTTAGGACTGTTTCTTCTTCATTGGTGTTTGACGCAACACTTTTTAGTGCAACTCCTTGTATGAATTATAAGCATTAACTTGTTGCTGACATCTGTTCTTGGAACTGCCTTGTTTGTTGTTTGAAAAAAAAATTAATTGGAAAAACAATGTGCACCTAAGCCGCTTCACGTCACTTTATATCAATAGATTAACAGCAAATCTTAATCACTAAAGTAACACCTTAATCACCTATCCACAGAAGCGATCAATCAGATTCCAATCTCTCCACCATGGCCAAGACCAAAGAGCTGTCCAAGGATGTCAGGGACAAGATTGTAGATAGCGCTGGAATGGGCTACAAGACTATCGCCAAGCAGCTTGGTGAGAGGGTGAGAACAGTTGGTGCGATTATTTGCAAATGGAAGAAACACAAAATAACTGTCAGTCTCCATCGATCTGGGGCTTGATGCAAGATCTCACCTCCCGGAGTTTCAATGATCATGAGAATGGTGAGGAATCAGCCCAGAACTACACAGGAGAATCTTGTCAATGATCTCAAGGCAGCTGGGACCATAGTCACCAAGAAAACAATTGGTAACACACTACGCCATGATGGACTGAAATCCTGCAGTCAGGGCAGCCATCAGAAATTTTGGGGCCCCTTACACAGCTTTATGCCTGGGACCCCCGTGGCCCACCCCCAACATTCCCCAGGGCCCGCCCATTGGTCGTCCCACCAAAAAAAAATCTACAGGCAGCACAGGTGGCACAGTCAGCTGCACACATTACATTTTTGTGACTTACGCTTCATGCTGCACTCTCCGATCTATCTATATGCACCTGTTATTGCTGTGTCCATGTGCACTGTCGACGAGCTGGCCACTCCCCCTTCCCCTGTCCCGACCAATCACTGTGCAAGCAAACCCAGCAGCAGCCATCATCAGACTCCGCCTCAGCAGGGAATGGATGAGGAGCGAGCCCTGGATGCAATCACCTGCTGCTGGGGATGTTGCCAGTCTGAAAGACAGCGTCCGCTGGTGCTCGGGTAGCGTAGCAGGTGTGTCATATTCCATTACTGTGTGCAGAAGAATACTTAACCAAAGCCAGCGGTGGGTGGGCCGGGCGTGTTGGTGAAAGTGTCTTATCTTGTTGATGCTTCTCTGCAGCGATGCGCAGGCAAATTATCAGCAGAGCTGGTACAAGATGCATTTCATGTTCTGCTGATTGGGGGAGGGGGCCCCGGCCGGCTGGGCCCCTAGGGACACTCGGGCCCCTAGGGACACTCGGGCCCCTTACATGTGTACTGCCTGTACCCCCCTGATGGCAGCCCTGCCTGCAGTGCCCGCAAGGTCCCCCTGCTCAAGAAAGCACATGTACAAGCCCATCTGAACATCTGAATGATTCAGAGGAGAACTGGGTGAAAGTGTTGTGGTTGGATGAGACCAAAATCAAGCTCTTTGGCATCAACTCAACTCCCCATGTTTGGAGGAGGAGGCATGCTGCCCATGACCCCAAGAACATCATCCCCACCATCAAACATGGAGGTGGAAACATCATGGTTTATTATTATTATTATACAGGATTTATATAGCACCAACAGTTTGTGCAGCGCTTAAAGTGGTTGTACACCCTGTAGAACCACTTTTACCTACAGGTAAGCCTATATTAAGGCTTACCTGTAGGTGTTGGAAATATCTCCTAAACCTCCACAGTTTAGGAGATATTTACAATATCTACGGTGCATGCGCACTTTAGAAAGGGCAGATTGTGCCATTTCTAAAGGGGTCATGCCGTGACTGGCGGCTTCCGCGCGCATGCGTGACGTCATGAGACTCCGGCCAGTCACAATGCCAGAGTTCGCGGCCCCGGAAGGAAGAGGGGTGAAGATGGACGCCCGCTGCTAGTGGGGACAGCGGTGACATTGCAGGCTTCGGTTTCAGAAAAGTGACACATAATGGGTTACTATGCGATGCATAGTAGCCCATTATGCTTTACCTTCTGCAGGGATATAAAGAGGAAGTAAAACCCATCAGGGTTTACTTCCTCTTTAACAAAATGAAGGCAGACATTACAGTTACATTACAATTTGGTACAAGAGGATTTAGAGGGCCCTGCTCGTTAGAGCTTACAATCTAAGAGGGCGAGTCAATTGATACAAAAGGTAATAGCTGTGGGAGATGAGCCGATGGAGAAATTAAAACAGTGTGTTAGTTAGAAGCAGGATAGGTTTTTTAACCACTTCAGCCCCGGAAGATTTTCCCCCTTAATGACAAATTCTATTTTTTGTGATAAGGTATAGCGACGCTTTAACTGACAATTGTGCGGTCATGCGATGCTGTACCCAAATAAAATTGATGTCCATTTTTTCCCACAAATAGAGCTTTCTTTTGGTGGTATTTGATCACCTCTGCGTTTTTTATTTTTTGCACTATAAACAAAAAAAGACCGACAATACCCATACGTCGATTTGCGGGAACAAGCCAACTTGCCAACTTATATGTGTGTGAGCTGGTAGGCAAGTGGTTAAAGAGAAGGGTCTTCAGGGATCGTCTAAAGATGGATGAATTAGGGGACAGTTAGACAGATTGGGGTAGAGAATTCCAAAGGATGAAAGAAGCTCTGAAGAAATCCTGGAGGTGAGCATAGGAGGAGGTGACAAGGGAGCCAGAGAGCAGGAGGTCTTGGGAGGACCGAACAGAGCTGCTTGGTTGGTATTTTGAATCTAGGTTAGTGATGTAGCTGGGGGCAGATTTGTGGATGGCTTTGTAATTGTTAGTACTTTGAATTTTATTCGTTGGCTGAGTGGAAGCCAGTAGAGGGATTGGCAGAGAGGGGTGGAGGACACTGAATGGTTGGTAAGGTGGATGAGTCTTGCAGCAGCATTCATTATGGACTGCAGGGGGGATAGTGTATGTAAGGGTAATTCAATGAGGAGGGGGTTGCAGTAGTCGAGTCGAAAGATAACCAGGGAGTTCGAAGCTTGGTGGTGTCATTGGTTAAAAAGGGGCATATTATAGAGATGTTGCGGAGGCTAAGACGGCATGATTTGGACAGGGATTGAATGTGGGCCTGAAAGGACAGTTCAGAGTCTAAGGTTACCCCTAGCACCCTGGCATATGGGGACAAACTGATAGATGTGCCATTGATCTTGAAGAAGAAGTCAGGGAAAGCGGCACGTGGGGGAGGAAATATTAAGGACTTGGTTTTAGATAGATTCAGTTTGAGGAAGTGGTTTGACATCCAGGCTGATATGTCTGTTGGTAAATCAGTTATGCATGAGGAGACTGATGGGGTGAGCTGAGGGGCAAAGAGATAGATTTGGGTGTCATCAGCATATAAATGGTAGTGGAAGCTATGGGAGGCTATCAGCTGACCCAGGGAGGACGTGTCGATTGAGAATAGTCGAGGTCCAAAAACCTTGGGGAACCCCAACGGTAAGAGGATTTGACGAGGAGGAAGTGGAGTTGTACGTGACATTGAAGGTGCGATGAAATAGGGTAAGATTCAAACCAACGGAGAGTGCATTATCTTGCCTATTAGCCCTAAAAAATGGTCAGATTTAGTAAAAGGATTTGCTTACTATAGAATTCAATATACTTTCACTACTAGGTTCAAATTCACTGAATTTCAAACGGGATTTGCTGCACTTTTGTGAACCTAACCCAGACAGATTTGCTCATGTAGCACCCTGGTGTTTAGGCAGGGTTGCTCCTAAATTTAGCTGCCTTGGCTAATTGTTGAGGATCAATTGATTTTACTCTAATGCCCTGTACACACAATAGGATTTTCCGACAACAAATGTTCGATGGGAGCTTGTTGTCAGAAATTTCGACCATGTGTAGGCTCCATCGGACATTTTCTGTCGGAATTTCAGATCTCAATTTTCGGATTTCAAATTTCCGACAACAAAATCTGTTGTCAGAAATTCAGATCGTGTGTACACAATTCCGACGCACAAAATTCCACGCATGCTCAGAATCGTGCAGAAGAGCCGCACTGGCTATTGAACTTCATCTTTCTCAGCTTGTCGTACGTGTTGTACGTCACCGCGTTCTTGATGTTCGGAGTTTCTGACAACATTTGTGTGACCGTGTGTATGCAAGACAAGTTTGAGTCAACATCTGTTAGGAAATAAACCTACGGTTTTGTTGTCGGAAAATCCTATCGTGTGTACAGGGCATAAGTCTGTAATTGCTGCACTTCTCTTTTTTGCTGCTAGTACCTGGTAGCATTAGATATGAGAAGGGCAATGCAAGGTAAGATTATGGGTATATGGGGTATCCCAGCCAATGGGCAGGGGTTTTCTTAAATCCCTTGGCCTGCTGGGAGAACCTATATATTTGGGTGGAGTCAGGTGATCTGTGTTCTGTGCCACCTAGACGGCTGTCTGGGTGGACGTGAGTTGTATTGACCGGGCTGCTAGGCGGGAGATTGGGCATATCCCGGGCACATCTGGCTGCTAGGCTGTCTGAGGGCCTATCCAGAAGCAAGAGAGCAGCGCAGGGTTGGGATTGCGGCTTACAGTCCAACCAGAAGTGAAGGTTCTGCCGGCCGGAGAACCTGTCGTGGTCAGAAGTAGAAGGGAAAGCTGTCACCACTAAGGAACCATCTACCTTATTACCAGGGAATAAGGATGAGCCGAACACCCCCCTCGGTTCGGTTCGCAGCAGAACATGCAAAAAATGTGTATGCGCGAACACCAGTAAAGTCTATGGCCCCGCTCCCTCTGACACTACAGGGAAGCCATAGGGATGTCCCGTGTGTCAGTGGGGGGCGGGGTCACCCGGCGACATCACCGCGTGGTCCCGCCCTCAGTTATAAAAGAACTGTCACCTGAGAGGACGCTCATTACGGCGGGTGCCTCCCTTGGAGGCGGGTCGGTGGCGGTGTACGGGTTTTTTTTTTTCTTTTTCGGTCCATCGGCGGAGCAAGAGAAGAAGAAGACTTCGTGGGACATTTTTATTTTTTTTTTTTTTAATAAAGGACTTGTCCCCAAGCCATGTCATGTCATTTTTACCATTTTCACACTTTTTTTGTGAAATGGTAGGGGTACATTTGTACCCTGTTACCATTTCACACAAGGGGGAGGCTGAGATCTGGGGGTCCCCTTGTTAAAGGGGGCTTACAGATTTCGATAAGCCCCCTGCCCGCAGACCCCCACAACCACCGGGCAAGGGTTGTGGGGATGAGGCCCTTGTCCCCTTCAACATGGGGACAAGGTGCTTTGGGGGGCTACCCCAAAGCACCCTCCCCATGTTGAGGGCATGTGGCCTGGTACAGTTCAGAAGGGGGGGATGCTCTCTCGTCCCCCTTCTTTTCCTGCAGCCTGCCAGGTTGCTTGCTCAGATAAGGGTTTGGTATGGATTTTTAGGGGGAAAACCCACGCCATTTTTAAAAAAAATTTTGGCACAGGGTACCCCTTAATATCCATACCAGACCTAAAGGGCCTGGTATGGAATTTGGGGGGACCCCACGCAATTTTTAAAAAAAATTTTGGTTCGGGGTTCCCCTAATATTCATACCAGACCCAAAGGGCCTGGTAATGGACTGTGGGGGAATCCCATGCCGTTTTTTTCAATGACTTTTATGTGTATTACCGGGACCGACAATTCATTATAGCCGCGAATACTTTTAAATGACTTTTTTTCCTTTAGAAATTACATTTTGTGCAGGGACTGTTGTAAACACTGGAAACATACACCACTTTACAGGCATACTATAGACACTCCCCAGGTACGAAATTTAAAGGAATATTTCACTTTTATTGTTTCACTTTAAGCATTTTTAAAATCACTGCTCCCGAAAAAAACTGCCATTTTTAAAACTTTTTTTTGCATTGATACATGTCCCCTGCGGCAAGACCCAGGTCCCCAAACACTTTTTATGACAATACCATGCATATAAGCCTTTAAAATTAGCACTTTTGATTTCTCCCATAGACTTTTAAAGGGTGTTCCACGGCTTTCGAATTTGCCACGAACATCCCAAGTTGTTCGCTATTCGGCGAACAGGCGAACACCCGATGTTCGAGTTTGAACTTACGTTCGACTCAAACAACGGGCTCATCCCTACCAGGGACCTCAGTAAGTAGCGGAAGCAAGTACCGGAGCAGTATTCTCACCCACCGGGGACGATGAAGAATCAGGAAATTCAGTGGGTATCAAGCCAGGGACCCAGCCAGCGGAGGTGACGCTTACAGAGCAGCCTTGTGTGTCAAGCCAGGGACTGAGCAGGCCAGTGGGGTGAAGCTTGAGAAGTATCTTGAGTGCCAAGCCAGGAACCCAGCAGAGGGTGACGCTTGAGGAAGATACTACTGTGAATATTGGAGGAGCTTCAGTGATTTGGTGGGGCAGTGAATCATCTAGTCTAGTTAGAGAGAGACTGGGAGCTCAGTGGGCTGAAGAACTACAAGAAGTGATTGTAGTAAAAGTGAATTAACTTTTACACTTTGTGTTAGGAACTGTTAAAGACTGTTGCCATAGGAGACAGCACTCCTACACATGCAGATGTGGCTTCTTGCTGGATGCCTTTCCCTGCACGGCTGTCCTCCTGTTGAAGTCTCAGAGTCTGCCAATTAATCTTGCAACTACCTAAGGGTGTCCTGCCCTAACCCTCTCTCCCAAAGTTCTGTTAAGAGAAATAAAATCTCTTTTGCATTCAAGAAGTGTTTGGCGCCCAATCAATCTACCTTGCATTACACCCACCATGCCATGCAACCTACCATATACAGAAGGATGCCAGCTATCTCTGGCTCTGAAGGTTCTCATTAGACCAAAGGAGGCCTGGGACCTTGCTACACTCATTTCTACTTAATATGTGCTTCTACTCAAATTGTACTATACTTACCTTTAAACTCTGTTTACCTCCTATACTTGATTTTCTCTAGCAGGGATGTTATTTGATTACTGCTAACAGTAAAGCTGGCCATAGATGGATCAAAATTTTGCTGGTTCAGCAGGGACTGTGTGAATTTTGATCCATGCACGGTAGTCTATTGACTTCTGTCGATCAAGAATGTTAAACTTCTGTCAATTAGTGACTGCAGCCAATCAGCTCAGTGTTGATAGGGTTGAAATAATGACTTAGAGTTCCACTTTAATTGTTTCTGTTTTTTCTTACCTGTGTACGTATCAATTGTTCTATTTAAATTGTTTGTGCTCCTTTCTTACCTGTGTACGTATCAATTGTTCTATTTAAGTTGTTTGTGCTCCTTTCTTACCTGTGTACGTATCAATTGTTCTATCAATCTGTATCTAGATGGAATTTGGAACTGCTGAATAATCATTACATGTTCGCTGATGAGAAACTCTTTGTACCTTAACCCCATTTGGTAATGCCGATAAGATTACTGCTTTTGGAACTGCCTATAAAAGAAGTAAAGGGAGCAGTCCTTTTTGGAATGCTCAGAACTTTGATACAGACATACCTGACTCTGTGTCTTAATTCCTATATGAAGCAATAATTTGGCAAAGCAATATAAACTATAAGCAACTTATTTAAAAGTTGAACCTAACATTTTGGCGCCCGAACAGGGACTCACCGATGATACTACAAGAGGTGGACGAACGCGGCTGACGGAACAAAAAGGAATAGGCATTCCGGGAATCACAGATTAAAAAACCTGCGCAGGTAAGAAAAAGCTTTATTTTTCTTATATTCTGTGCTCCCCTGATTTGTGCCTATCCGTTCTGTCAGTTACGGTTCTCCTGGTTTTAAAACACCAGCCTCTGTAGTGGTGAGTCTAGAATTACTGGATATTTTAGTTTATATTGCTGGAATTATTTGTTTGTTTTGTCTGTCTTGTCTGTCTTGTTGAGAAAGTGAATGAGCCTTGTCAAGGATGGTATGAGTTAGAAGGGGATTGCCGAACTAAGCAACGGAATGCGCCTTACCTCACACGATTGGGAACCTGAGGGCTTGTGAGCTTGGGGGTCTGACGCTTATGCTTAACCTCACATCTAACTCATAAACCATAGACGGGTTGAGAGTATAAGCCCTGTCTGCTCCATAAAGCAGGGATAAGAGTGTATGAGAGGGATTCCCAGATACGGGGAGGGAATAAGGTCTCAACAAAGTCCCGAGATCTAGTCGGATACCTGGCCACCTAAAGGAATGCTTGTATATGTTGTAGCCGCATTTTTGTATACGTTGTAGCCGCATTCTGGTTTGTTATTGGGCTAGCATATAAAGTAATTATTTATTATTGGGCTAGCATATAAAGTAATTCGGTTTCAGAAATCTCATTCCGGAGAGGTTTCTAGAATTCTAGCACCCTAGGAGGAAGGCAACGAGGAACTAGTGTAACTTAGCTGGTTTGCTATTGGGCTAGCATATAAAGAAATTATTCATTCTTGTATATGTTGTAGCCGCATTATATTGTACACTAAGTGTCCCACACGCTACCTAGGCAGGACTGTTAGAATGGGCCAGAGGAACACAAAACCCCGTCAGGGAATTGTGGCGCACTATACGGTGCCACAGATAATTAAGAACATTTATGGGAAAACCGAAGCACAGGACTTAAAGGATGTCCTTCGTAAATTTAAGGTGAAAGGAGCAGCGGGCTTAGACCCGGATGTATGGAGTGAAATAAAAAAGGGACAGACAAGGAGAGGTGTTAGAGAAGCAATGGATGCATCAGGTTCAATGCTTAATTAAGGTCTCAAATAGAGCGAAAGAAGAGGGGTGGAAGTATAATCCAGATTGTGATGGTTGGGATATGAAAGATAGAAGAACAAAAAATGTCGAGGCTCCCAGCTCAGCCATCCCACCCCCATACACTGACGTAGAACGCAAACCACACAAGATATATCCGGTACTTGAGGGGAGAGGATGGGTTTGTCAGGATTGTGGAGCACAAAACCCAGAATGGGCAGTAGAATGTGTGCATTGTGGGGCACAAAAACCTCATCCAGAAACTGTAGCTCCCGTACGCACTGATACACGCATTGTTCAGGTAAACAATCCAGAATTTGGACAAGCAGCCCATCCAAATGCCCCACCTACTGTCACTCGTAGAATGCAAATAAGGACTTGGGCACCATGGTCGGCAGACACCCTTATGGCATTAATACAGAGCGCCCCAGACCCGGTAGCAAAGCCAGCTGCTTTTTGTAGATTTGTGAGACAGTTAATGAATACACATGAAGCGACCTGGCAGGATGGGGAGGATCTATGCAGACACAAAATGACTCTGACCCTGTTTAACCAGTTTATGACAGAAATAGGTCCACACAGACCTGCAGGACAAGTTGATGGGGATGGCAATTTAGAGACAGGACATGTCAGACATATAGACTCAAGGGCCCCTTTTATTGCTAGATTAGAAGCTTTTTGTCAGGCAAAACAACAGGAGAGGGGGTCCATATCACCCATGAAGCAAATGCCAGGACAGACTGTATCGGAATTTTACTTATCTATGGAAAGTATGATGGCAGATGAGGGATTGGACTTGGCCCTGCCAGTCACAATCCGAGCCTTCAATAGACAATTTATGGAGGGATTAATTCCACAGATAAGTGAGAGACTGAAAGCCTGCACACCAGAGTGGAGGGCAACTAGAGATAGAGGGACGTTGTTACAAAAAGCGCAAGGCATAGAGGCGGACTTAGCAGAAACCAAAGGGAGGAAATCTCATGCTATCAACGCACTCGGGGGTCCCCAAGAGCAAGGTAGAGGTTCCTTTCGCAAACCCCTTACCTGTCACTACTGTAACAAGATTGGTCACATCAGACGCAACTGTAAGAAAAGAATAAGGGATGAAGGAGAGGAAGGTGTTGATTCTCCAGTTAATCAGAGAAGGAACCAGCCCAGGGACAACAAAAATAGTCATATCAGGCAGCAGGGAGATGGTCCACGAGCATGACTCTCCCCGGTTTTAGAAAAATCCAAAACAACAATGATTAAGACAAATATAACGGTTGGTAATAAGAAAATCTCTTGTTTAGTCGATACAGGAGCTTCACGCTCGTTACTTTCTGACTCTGAACTACTCCCTGGCCAAAAATCACCTGACACTTTACTAATAACTGGATATGATGGCATTTTAGCCGACGCCCCGCTTACAAAACCTCTGAAAGTTAAAGTAGGAAACCACATGTTCCTTTCACGCTTTCTGGTATCCAGAGGAGCCCCCACTAATTTGTTAGGAGCTGACATTTTGCAGAAAATAGGAGCTAACATTACCTATCACCCAGATGGCACTGTCACCTTAGCTATAGGGGATAATCAAGAACACATGGAGATGTGTAACCTGATACAATACCTAGAGGAGGAATCGGAATTGTCCGGCACACCTCCTTCAGACTTAGATCAGATTTTGTCGTCCCTTCCAGGAGAACTATGGGAAAAACATCCAGCTGATGTTGGACTTTTGCCCATACCTCCGGTTACCCTACAGCTGATTCCAGGAGCAGTGCTTCCCCAACAAAAGCAGTATCCACTTAGTGCACCCCAAGAGACGGCCATAGAAATGCAGGTCCAATCCTTCTTAAAAAGTGGAGTTCTAAAAGAGGTAAAATCACCGGCAAACACTCCCTTGTACCCGGTTAAAAAGAAATCAGTAGCCGGTAGTCCGGTTAAGTATAGAATGGTCCAAGACCTTAGAGCGGTCAACAAAATACTAGCCCCGATGACACCTTTAGTACCCAATCCACATACATTACTGTCACAAATACCATCAACCAGTATGTACTTTACGGTTATAGATTTAGCGAATGCTTTCTTTTCCGTCCCGCTTGCTGAAGAATGCCAACTTTGGTTCGCATTTTCAATAAAAAATCGGCAACTAACCTGGACACGCCTACCTCAGGGTATGGCGCATTCACCTACCTTGTATTCGCAAGCATTGCAAACGGTGTTGGGAGAATGGGTACCACCAGATTCCTGTGTATTGTTACAATATGTGGATGATTTATTGTTATGCTGCCCTGACAAAGAAACTTGTTTGGCCACCACCCTTAATTTGTTGCGATTTTTGGCAGAAAAAGGTTGCAAGGTTAATAAGAAAAAGTTACAAGTGTGTCAGGAAAAAGTTATCTTTTTGGGACATTGTATATCACAGGGTACGAGACATCTCACTGAGGAGAGGGTTCAAGTGATAAAGGGAATGTTACCCCCACGGAATTTCAAACAATTGCGTATGTTTTTAGGTATCGTGTCATATTGTAGACAGTGGATACCACATGCTAGCGCTTTGATGCAGCCATTATACGATTGTTTGAAAATTGTACCGTATGTGCTTACAGAAGTAGCTTATGAGTCGTTTATCACTTTGAAAAAGTTGTTGATTTCTGCCCCGGCTATTGGTATACCAGATTACACCAAGATATTTAATCTGTACATTGCTGAGATCACTGGACACGCCACAGGTGTTCTGACACAGGCACATGTAAAACAAAGACCAGTCGCTTACTTTTCAGCAGCATTAGATCCAGTATCTAGAGGTTCACCGTCTTGTGTACGGGCGGTAGCTGCAGTGTCAATTATCATAGATAAGTCATCAGAGATTGTTCTAGACAATCCAGTCGTAGTGCATACCACACATGACATACATGCAATCTTGTCTCAGGTACAGCCCAAACACATTTCAATGGCTAGGCAATTAAGATTACAGTGTACTTTACTCTTACCTCCAAATGTTACTTTTCAGCGCTGTACAACCTTAAATTTGGCCACCTTTTTGCCTCTTCAGTCACCAGATTTGGCAAGGGGGAATGATAGTACTAATAGTACTAGTGAGAAAAGAAATGAGGACACTGACACTCTTTTGTTTAAAGAAGTAGATGAACACGATTGTTTTCAGCTCATGGAACAGGAGACAATGGGATTGCCACACGTTACAGATACACCAATTTTAAATGCTGAGCACACCTTGTATATAGATGGTAGTAGGTTTGCTGATGACAAGGGTAAATATCACACAGGGTATGCTGTAGTGACTGATACGCAGGTAATTGAAGCACAGGCCTTACCAGCCCACATGTCAGCACAGGAAGCAGAATTAAAAGCTTTAGAACAAGCCCTAGAATACTTAAAAGAACGAGAAGGGAATATTTACACTGACTCTGCCTACGCTTATGGTGTAGCGCACGATTATGGCCACATATGGAGGGCTAGAGGTTATCTGACAGCAGCAGGTACACCTGTAAAACATGGAGAAGGGATTAAGAGAGTCCTGAACAATCTTCAAAAGGTTAAACGAGTAGCCATTATGAAGATAGCGGCACACACGAGCGCAAAAACAATTGAGGCAAAAGGAAATGCATTTGCAGATTTGACTGCAAAACAGGCAGCTCTAGGGGAAGGAAGCCCTGAGACCTTAGCAGCGGTAGAGGTGAGTATCCCAGAACCAACATGGCAGCAGCTGAGTAAATTACAGGAGCAAGCAGGGGAGAGCGAGAAAGATAAGTGGGTCAGGATGGGAGCAGCACCAGACCTTGACAATGTATGGAGGGAAGGAGGCAAAATATGCCTGCCTGCCTCTCTGTACCCAGAAATGGCAGCGGCAGTTCACCTACCCACACACGTCAGTTCCAATTCCATGTATAGGATTGTGAACCAAGGATGGCTCGCCCCTGGATTCAGTAGCACTGCAAGAAACTACTGTGCAGCCTGCCAAATCTATCTCCTGAATAACCCAGGACAGAGAGTAAAAACCCCACGAAAACACCAGGTCCGGGCCCAATACCCCTTCCAGAGACTGCAAATTGATTACATACAAATGCCTAAGAGCGGCCCTTTTGAATTTGTCCTCGTGTGTATCGATTTATTCTCAGGTTGGCCCGAAAGTTATCCAGTAAAATCGGCTACTGCTAAAGCCACAGCTAAGAAACTGATCACTGAGTTAATACCTAGGTTTGGTCTTCCTGAAACCATAGAATCAGATAGGGGGACACACTTTACAGGAGAAATCATGCAGAATGTGATGACCATGTTAGGGGTTCAACAAAGTTTTCACACCCCTTACCACCCACAGAGTTCAGGATCAGTGGAGAGAGTAAATGGGACAATAAAGTTAAAAATACAAAAAGCCATGCAAGAGTTAAACAAGCCTTGGCCAGAATGCCTGCCTTTGGCTTTGCTCTCTATAAGGTACACTCCAACAGGAAAGACAGGATTATCCCCATATGAGATACTTTTTGGGAATGCACCTAGATTGGGTTTATACTTTCTACAGAGTATGCAATTGCAATGTGATAGTTTGACTGCATATGTGATACAATTACAACAACGTCTAACTAAGATCCACAAAAGTGTGTATTCTTCTCTTCCAGACCCTAATTCAATAACAGGTACACATACTCTGCTACCAGGGGATTATGTATATGTGAAGAAACACACCAGAAAGACATTGGAACCCAGGTTTGAAGGTCCTTACCAAGTACTCTTGACCACAGCCACCTCAGTAAAGCTGGAAGGAAAACCTACCTGGATACACGCATCACATTGCAAGAAACAACCCGAGAAAACAACATGATGAAATATCTACTTACAGATTTTTTGTTGAAGATTGTTGTTTTACAAATATATGCATGGACTCCTGGTATTAATGTACTTGAAGTAGAGGAAACAACAACTTTCGAATGGGCTATAGATGATCCTAAAGTAGCAAATTATTATTGACAAAGGTACACTAGTACATCTTTCCTCACAGATACAACAGGATACTGCACCACATTGGTGGGATATATTTAGTGGAATGTCTTCTACAGCAACCAATACCTTTCACTGGTTGTTAAGTCCAATGGTAATTATTATTCTAATATTAATATCACTTACAATCACGAATATATGTGTATACAGGAAAATAAATAGGAAAATTAGGAGAATAGACAGGGTATACTGATAAGTGTGTATTGACATCACCCTACTCCTATAAAACTCCTCTTCTTGAATTTTAAGATGTTGGTAATACCTAGGGGGATGGGTTCTACCCCTCTGACAACTCACGGTCAGGGAAAGGACTCTGGGGAAAAACTGACTAGAACTTATTCATGAGGACCCAGGGGGAAGGAGAGGATGATGTCAAAGGGGGAAATTGATAGGGTTGAAATAATGACTTAGAGTTCCACTTTAATTGTTTCTGTTTTTTCTTACCTGTGTACGTATCAATTGTTCTATTTAAATTGTTTGTGCTCCTTTCTTACCTGTGTACGTATCAATTGTTCTATTTAAGTTGTTTGTGCTCCTTTCTTACCTGTGTACGTATCAATTGTTCTATCAATCTGTATCTAGATGGAATTTGGAACTGCTGAATAATCATTACATGTTCGCTGATGAGAAACTCTTTGTACCTTAACCTCATTTGGTAATGCCGATAAGATTACTGCTTTTGGAACTGCCTATAAAAGAAGTAAAGGGAGCAGTCCTTTTTGGGATGCTCAGAACTTTGATACAGACATACCTGACTCTGTGTCTTAATTCCTATATGAAGCAATAATTTGGCAAAGCAATATAAACTATAAGCAACTTATTTAAAAGTTGAACCTAACAGTGTAATCATCCCTGCTGGGACATTGTATTCTGAAAGCAGGACTTCAAACTTAACATGACTGACTTCAAGTACACAATCAAATGATCATATGATCATTTGCTTAATGGGAAATTTCATGCAAATATTTATTTTACTGTAAATGTGCTGACAGCAATATTTTATCTGGGCCAGTTTTTAAGGCATTACCTGGAACTTGGCAGCTGTTTAGGGCAAATGGGGATCTTAAAGATGGTAAGATCTGCTCATCTACAGCCTAAAATCTATGTCTGATCCACCTAAAGCGAATTCTGCCACTTTGCCCAAAGTACACTTTCCATAGTCTCCCCCACCACTTTATTTGTTTGTGGTAGAACTCAAAAATAGCCAGTGCTTCCAGTGAGCATGTGACTTTCTGCCTTTTCCTTCACAGACCTTAACAAATGGGAGAAGGGAGAAACCATGTGTAGACCCCTGTCTAAGCTCTGACACTGACCAACAGAGTGTTTACACATGGTTTAGATCCATGGTTCTGAAGGATGAATGGAGCAGTCCAAGTATCAGTGGGTGTGTGTGGGTGTATGGGTATGGGTGAGGGTACTCTGTGAAGCAGTGGGAGAATATACATATAGATATCATACATTACAGTAGTATATTCTGTAATCAACAGTTTGTTCAAAATAAAGGTAGAGGAGGGATAGACGTCCCTGAAGACAGTGGCATCACTAGGAGGTGGCCAGAGCCCCAAATCCGAGGCCCATAGCCCTGAGTCCAGGGCCGGCCCTACCGTGAGAAAGCCGCTGGCTGCCTGACACTGCGCTGTCCCGCACAGCCACAGTTCCCTCACTGAGTCTCAAAGCTTCACTGACAGCCAGAGCCAGGAGATGCGTGTGAGAGTGAGTCTTCTTCTAGCTGTGCCCCATATCATAGAGTCGGGAGGAACTTTCTCACACTTGCTCCTGAGCTGGGGAGGCGGCAGGTTAGTGCAGACCATGGAGGAGGGGGAGGGGGGAAACTCTGTACTCCCCTAGCCTGTCTTCTGTATACCCAGCCTCTCTGTATACACAGCCTCTCTGTATACCCAGATCCACTGTATACACTAGCCTCTCTGTATACCCAGCCTCTCTGTATACCTAGCCTCTCTCTATACCCAGCCTCTCTGTATACACTAGCTTCTCTGTATACCCAACCTCTCTGTATACACTAGCCTCTCTGTATACCTAGCCTCTCTGTATACCTAGCCTCTCTGTATATCCAGCCTCTCTGTATACACTAGCCTCTCTGTATACCCAGCCTCTCTGTATACACTAGCCTCTCTGTATACCCAGCCTCTCTGTATACCTAGCCTCTCTGTATACCCAGCTTCTCTATATACACTAGCTTTTCTGTATACCCAGCCTCTCTGTATACACTAGCCTCTCTGTATACCTAGCCTCTCTGTATACCTAGCCCCTCTGTATACCCAGCTTCTCTATATACACTAGCTTTTCTGTATACCCAGCCTCTCTGTATACACTAGCTTCTCTGTATACCCAGCCTCTCTGTATACACTAGCCTCTCTGTATACCTAGCCTCTCTGTATACCTAGCCTCTCTGTATATCCAGCCTCTCTGTATACACTAGCCTCTCTGTATACCCAGCCTCTCTGTATACACTAGCCTCTCTGTATACCCAGCCTCTCTGTATACCTAGCCTCTCTGTATACCCAGCTTCTCTATATACACTAGCTTTTCTGTATACCCAGCCTCTCTGTATACACTAGCCTCTCTGTATACCTAGCCTCTCTGTATACCTAGCCCCTCTGTATACCCAGCTTCTCTATATACACTAGCTTTTCTGTATACCCAGCCTCTCTGTATACACTAGACTCTCTGTATACCTAGCCTCTCTGCATACCTAGCCCCTCTGTATACCCAGCCTCTCTGTATACACTAGCCTCTCTGTATACCCAGCCTCTCTGTATACCTAGCCTCTCTGTATACCCATCCCCTCTGTATACCCAGCCTCTCTGTATACACTAGCCTCTCTATATACCCAGCCTCTCTGTATACCCAGACTCTCTGTATACCTAGGTGACCTCAGACCTCCACCAATCACAGGATGCTTGGCCAGCTCTGCTGATGCCAGTTTCTTTGTGTCTAGCCGGCAGGCTTGAAGAACAATTCTGACACAAGCTGACTGAGCTCCAGCGGCGGCCCCTTTAAATCAGCGCTGAGTGTCTGTGGGAGGCGGTACACCATTCCATTTGACTTCAGGAAGGCTGACATTACCTCTTACATCACGTGTGGGTCTGCAAGCCATGCCTCTGACCACCTTCAGGATTAACGGTCTACAGTGTTATATGGTTTGACCAGACATCTAAAGTCCCTGGAGAAAAGGCGCTGGCTGGGTATTAGCCTCAAGTGTTAAAGCGTGTGCAGCTGCTGTGCCTCTGACCACCTTCAGGATTAACAGTCTACAGCGTTATATGGTTTGACCAGTCATCTAAAGTCCCTGGAGAAAAGGCACTGGCTGGGTATTAGCCAAAAGTGTTAAAGCTTGTGCAGCTGGTAAGCTGGTTTATTCATTTATTTATATTTGTTTGTATTTATATTTGGTTAGTGTGTCACTTTGAGAGCGGAGCTCCCTTTTTAATTTATTATATACATGTGTATGCCGCCCAAGCGTATGACTTTCTTTACTTCACTGCTATGGGCTCTAGCCCCAGATCTTTTGTAGACCTAGCAATGCCCTTGCCAGAAGAAGTTGAGCTTTCATAGCAGGGTGGTTGCAGAAATAGCATTTTAAAGGGTGAATTCCTATTCTAAAATATGAATTCCAAAACCATTTTTTGGAGTTGTAAACTTTTTTTTCCTTAAAATTCAAATATAATAGGAAAATGCAGAAGTTAACTTCACTGAAAACTTTATATTCGGATCTGTACACATGCTACTGTCCAATTGTGTCCATGAAGCATATGGATGCAGATGCAGGAAAAAGCGTTTCTGCATGTAGAACGGGACTTAGCGCCCATCTGAATGACCCCTAAGACTTCATGTACACGGGACATTTTAAAACCTCTCCTGAACGATGGAACTTGACAGCTAGTAGCTGACATTTGAAAATGTCCGTTGTGCAGCGTTTACATGCCACGTTTAGCCGCGTTTGTGTTTAGAAGCGTTTTTTACATTGTAAATGGTCAGAAATGTATCTCCATTAAAAACGCCCATGAATGAAACGCGGCTAAACGCAAGTTACCATGTTTGCATGCATTTACAAGCGGTTACAGATATTTGGCAATTCAAATGCCTCTGAACATCCGTCCTGAATGAATTTTTTTGCTTTCCAAAAAATGCTTCTAACCTCAACTGCCTAGAAACGACTCAGTGTACATAGTTAAATAAACACACCAGTCCATCCAGTGTGTGTGTTGGTCTACAATTGTCCCTATCCCTGTACATTGTGTCTCATTCAGATGCTAATCTATTATTATTATTTATCTAAGGTACCCATATAGCGCCATCAATTTACAATACTGTTTACTGTTACTAATACTGTTTTGATCAAACTATTGCACTGTGCACAACATTATTATGGTTCTGCTGTATATACTACATTTATTACATTATCTAATTTCCCATTAATGGGCTATCCTATGTTTGATATTTAACAGTTGTGGTGTAATTTGTATAAAAAAGTATATATACTAAATAGGTACATTTGGAGCTCATACACCTTTGAACACAATGGGGTTAATAGATTGCACATTGCAAACTGCAGTTGCTTCGGAACTCAATTAATTAGGTAAAGCTTCTCTTTGCAAAGAATACCGTCCAAAGAAAATGAAACAAAACAGCATTTTTGCTTTTACGTGATTGGATGATGAAATTTAGCAGAGTTATTGTTTATTTACTAAACTCTGGAGCATCTGCTCTTGAAGAGTGCAACTGCACTTTGCAAAGTGCAAAGTCAATTTGCCTTTAGTAAATCAAACCCAATGTGCCACAATGTGTGCATTTTTATGAATTGAGGTTTAATGTGTAGGCAACCCATGCCACTCTTAGCAGCATTCTCCTGTGAGTTCAGGGTAGGGGATAAGCCCTTGACACCCTGGGCTCATAGTTAGTTGGTTGAATGATGTTTGGTTTCAGCCTGGAGGAGAACCAGTGCTGAATCTGGACTGAGTGAGTCTGCGTTGAACAGCACCAGAGTTTAGGGTGGATATTGTAACGGATGCTGAGTGTTTTTTTTCTGACTTGTGCCCAAGCTGAAGTTGGGCTTTAAAAAGACTAAACACAATAATAAATATTGAGTATATTATTGCTTAGTAGTTTTTAAATGTGGTGGCTTCATAAATATACATTTTCAGGCTAAGAACATTCTCAGAAAGAACAGAAAATCCCTGTTGATCTTGTCAGAAATGCAGTGACATCTAATCCCATAAACCACCATGCAATATAGATGAACTAAGGCAGACTAGTTTGAAACCTGGTTTGGGTGGAAACCATATCTGCCGCCATAGAGGCAGGAAGTGTGTTATTTGCAGAATTACCAGGTAAGAGTAAAGGGAAAAAAGACTGAAAAAAATAATGTAAGCACCCATCTAAAAACTATTAAGTTGCACTATAAAATCATTTTTGTTTAATGGATTTTGACACGCTTTAAAGCATTTGTTACCCCAACACTTTATATTTCTGATATGTGCCTGCTGTACCATGTACTTGTATAAGAAAGTATCCTGTTCTCTTTGTATTGCTTCCTTTGTGTGAAATCCCTGGTGTTCCTATTAGTTCCCTTACTTTCCTATTAAAAACTGACCAAACTAAGCAACACTGCACGCTCCCTCAGAAGTTACCATATATAAGCCAATAGTAAACCTTTTGAATATCAGTCACCATATGGTTTCTGTCCTGGCTAATGGATGCATGAGCGCAGGCACTTCTTGATTATATTTGCAGGATTTTACCTTTCAGGCCTCAGTGGTTTTTGGTTCTCTCTGTTGAGTAGAGCATGCGATGCTCCCTTAAAACTATGGCTTCTTCATTTACTACATAATCTGTGATACTTTCTGCACTGGAAACTGACTGCATGGTGTGAACTAGAGCCATTGGAATACATGGAAAACACTGTGCATGCATTTTTAGTGCAGAAAATAGCACACGGAACTGCATCTGGTGTGAACTGGCCCTAAGTCAAAAATCAAAATGTAGAGTTTCTAATTACCATATACTGTACCCTGACTGATTATTTAACAACCATTATGTGTGTTAAATTGTATTTAAGCCTGAAAATAACAAATTCTTGTATTGCAGCTTAGAAAATCTAAAATGTGGTAGCTGTTTTTTTCTGACATTTTTTCCTTTTCTTTTCATCTGATGATAATTCCTGTCCTAGAGTAACAATTCTCACACTCACCTTACTGACTGTATCTATGGAGGTGCAAATTGTCACTCTAGGCTGCCCTCCTGATTTGGATTACAAACATCTCATCTTCTTCTCACATAGGGGAATTACTGTTTTTAGGTTTGCAGAAGACAGCTGGAAAGGCCGATAACATTGTTTCACTGGGATTTACAAGAATACTGGCAAGATCAACAAGGATTTTTCTGTATTTGTGGAAAATGGACTTATCCTAAAAAAATAAAACATATGCAGTCACCACATCTAAGGACTGCTAAGTTGTATTGTATCACATTTTTGTTCTTTAGTTTGTGCAGAAAGTTTGAAGTTTAGGTGTTACCCTTTATTGGCTAGCTTAATTAAGATACAAGTTTAGGGATAACTCAGATCCCTTCATCGGGTTGTATACTTTTCTAAAATAATGGTTCTGAAACTCAAATATTTACATGGAAAGTTACAGAGAAGAGCATTGAAATTAAAACAATATATACAACAGCTTTTTCTTAAAAGATGTTAGTTCTAAAGTCTGTTGTAAGAGACAAGCCTTTACACAAAAGGGTGCATAGATATCTGTCCATTGAATCAGCATCTACATTCATTCTGTGCAAAATGGGTAAAGCAAATGTTCTGAGATATTTTCTCTTCTGAATGAATGGCCTTTTATTATGAACAGTAGTGAAATACTGCATTATGGCCACTAGATGGAACTGAGGAGTATACAAAATGCATACATACAGAGAATATACTAATGAACGCTAGAGGGATCTAGCAAATAAATGTAACTGTTACATTCATTTGCTCTCTTCTGTTCTCTAGAATTGTTATATTGTATCTCTTTTTAGAAAGATGTATGCATTGTCTTTGTTTCTCAGCATCATCTAGTGCAGGGGGTAGGCAACCCCCAGCACTGGTGCCACAAGCGACATGCGAAGCCTCTTTTGCCAGCACTTGACTCCCTCCCCATCAGCAGAGCAGTGCAGGGAAGTGTCAGTGAGACACTACTGCATTCAATTTAAGAATTCCCCACGCCGCACCTGCTCGGGGGGGGGGGGGGGGCACTGTGCCCCCACACATTGCAAAAGATGGGTAACATTGTTTAGTTCTCTAACTTTGTTGTAGCTGCGATCGTCAGCTTTTGTGATGGGAAGAGATTGAGTGCAGTTCTGCTAGGGGGGGCGGTCTCTGTTTCCAGAAGGAGAGGACTGTGGTGGAGGAGATGAGAAGGGGGGTCAGCAGTGGGACAGAAGAGCAGGGGGGTTCAGTGTTGGGCCAGATGAGCAGGGCGGTTTAGTGTTGGGGCATATGAGAAGAGGGTTCAGTGGTGGGACAGAAAAGCAGAGGGGTAGAGCAGTGGGGCAGATATGAAAGGAGGTGTATTGGTGGGACGGGTTAGAGTGATGGGGCAGGAGAGCAGGGGGGAACAGAGGTGAGACAGATGTGCAGGAGGTACATTGGTGGGCAGATGAGAAAGCGGGTTACAGTGGTGGGGCAGATGAGCAGGTGGGTTTAGTGTTAGGACAGATGAGAAGGTGATTCACTGGTAAGAGAAAAGAGCATGGGGGATATGGCGGTGGAGCAGATGTGCAGGGAACTACAGCGGTGGGGCAGATGAGAAAAGGGGGTAGATTAATGGGGCAGATGAGCAGGGGGGTTACAGTGGTGGAACAGAAGAGCAAGGGGATACAGTGGTGGGGCAGATGTGCATAAGGTACAGTGGTGGGAGGGATGAGAAGGGGATTCAGCGGTGGAACAGAAAAGCAGGGGGTACAGTGATGGGGCAGAAAAGCAGGGGGTTACAGTGGTGGGACAGATGAGCAGGGGAGGTTCAGTGTTGGGCCAGATGAGAAGGGGGTTACAGTGCTGGTAGAGATGAGCAGGGCGGGTTTAGTGTTGGGGCAGAGGAGAAAGGAGGTACATTGGAGAGACAGATGAGCAGGGGGTTACAGCAGTGGGGTAGAGGAGCAGGGGGGTACAGAGGTGGGGTAGATGTGCAGAGAGGTGCAGAGGAGAAAGGAGGTATATCGGTGGAACACATGAGCTAGGGATATAGTTATGGAATATTTTTTTTTTTACTAGTAATTGTGGCATTTAGCGACTTATAGCGGGACTGCGATATTGCGGCAGACAAATCAGATACCTAACTGACACTTTTGACACTTTTATGGGAACCAGTGACATTATTATAGTGATCAGTGTTAAAAATAAGCACTGTCACTGGCGGTGCATCCATAAGGGCCACCCCCTCTATGTAAAATGGATAGATTCATGCATTGCATTGCATTGCATGAATCTATCCATGGCCACTGTACACACTACTATTCAGGCGTCCGACCCCTTTTTGGACCCGGGGCGCCTGAATTCCAGCAGGGGGGGGGATAATGACACTGGCAGGGAAGGGGTTAACATCAGGGGCGATCAAAGGGTTACCTGCGTGCCTAGCTGGTGTTTCAGTGTAGTGGGGGAGATGCTTTTACTAGTGGAAGGCATGGATCGGTGTTCCTGCTTTACAGGAACACCGATCCATGCCTTCTGTACTGACAGAACGTAAATCTGCCTTGTTTACATAGGCAGACTGCCATTCTGTCAGTGTACCAAATGACTAGCGGGTGTCGGAGGACATCGGGTCCGCAGAACCCGCTGATCAGCCCTTGCTGTGTAAAACCACAGGGGTAGTGAGCCGGCGGCGGCGCGCCCTCGCGCCCAATGCCCAGAAGTGCAGGATCACTTATATCACTATATATATACATATGTGTGTGTGTGATCCTGTGCATCGCAGCTGCCCTGTAGCAGTAAATATGCTATGGGGCAGTCGACAAGTGGTTTTTAAAGTGGTTGTAAACCCATATAAAAAATTAAAAAAAAAACTTGCAAGACAAAGGCATATTGAGCTAGTATGCATCGCATACTAGCTCATCATGAAATACTTACCTTAGAACTAAGCTGTTGCAGCGGTCCTCGTACACTGCTGTGACCAACGACATGTCTTTTGGAGTTATTTCTGGGTTCGCAGGGACCAGTGCTGTGGTTGGCCGGAGCAACAGTGATGTCACTCCCATGAGGGAGCCGCCGATCACGGTACAGGCCATTTAGAAATGGCACGATCGAGCGGTTTCTTCAGTGTGCATGCGCCGATGACGTTGGCGCAAGGGTAAATGGTAGATATCTCCTAAACCGTGCAGGTTTAGGAGATATTTGCATTACCTACAGGTAAGCCTTATTATAGGCTTACCTGTAGGTACAAGTGGTGTAACAGGGTTTACAACTACGTTAAACATATAAGAATTTTATTATCCAACTGTAGATGCAAGATTTTTAGCCCCATTTAGTAGAGGTTGGCAAAGTGTTCAAGTAGTCTAAGGCTCGGTTCACCTGAACGTCATGCTACTTATGGTGCAACTTTGCCATGCAACTTCCTGGTGATTTGCTGGAAACTTGATTCAACTTGAGTACTACTTTGATGCAACTTGATGCAACTTTGAAGTGAAGGAGGGGCTACACCACAAGGAAAGCATGGGTATTGTTCCTGTAATATCAGATCCAAATCACATTAATATTGACTTGGAGGAAACTTCCATTAAAGTCTATGGGCACAAGTCAGATAGAAGTCGTCTTGAAGAGCCTAATGCCGTGTACACGGGGGGGACTTTTCAACTGGACTGGTCCAAAGGGACGAATCCGTCATACAATCCGACCGTGTGTGGGCTTCATCGGACCTGCAGCGGACTTTTTCGGTTGAAAATCATACGGACTTTAGATTTGGAACATGTTTCAAGTCTCTCCGACGGACTCGAGCCCGGTCGAAAAACTTGTCTGTATGCTAGTCCAACGGATGAAAACCGACGCTAGGGCAGCTATTGGCTACTGGCTATCAACTTCCTTATGTTAGTCCGGTCGTAAGTCATCACGTACAAATCCGTCGGACTTTGGTGTGATCATATGTGTGCAAGTCCGTTCATTCGAAAGTCCGTCGGAAGTCCGTCAAAAGTCCGTTGGAAAGACCGTCGGACCTTTAATGCCAAAAAGTCCGCCCATGTGTACACGGCATAAGGCTCAGTTCACACTGACATGTGAAATTTCCCATGACCTGTGAAAACCTATGTTAGTCAATGAGAGTCATAATTAGCGCTACTGAAGTCGCTCCGATTTTAGAAAAGGTTCCTGTACTACTTCAAGGCGATTTTGTAACCGACTTGTGCCCATAAACTTTAACCCCTTTCTGCCTGCACTATAGCCAAAAGTCGGCTACAGTTTGGGCTTAAAATGCCGGCAGGGCATCCATGGACGTCCTTCCGTGCTGGCGCTGCCTGCGCTCCCCCTGCGGAGCACAGGCAGCACGCTCTGTGATCTCCGAGTCCTTGGGACTCAGATGATCACAGATCAGGGTACAGGGCCAATGACAGCGGCCCTTTACCACATGATCAGCTGTCAGCCAATGACAGCTGCTCACAGAAGTAAACAGAAGCCGGTTAACGGCTTTTTTTCCCTTGCGCTATAAAAAGTAGAAAGGCAGTAACCGGCTTCTGTTACAGGGACAACGGTATTCTCAGTGCCCACCAGTGTTGCTAATCAGTGCCCGCCAGTGCCATCTATCAGTGCCCATCAGTGTTGCCAATCAGTGCCCATCAGTGCCTCATCATCAGTGTCACTTATCAGTTCTGGCTATCAGTGCCACCTACCAGTGCCTATCAGTGCTGCCTGTCGGTGCCCATCAGTGCCACCTATCAGTGCCCATCAGTGCCGCCTATGAGTGCCCATCAGTGCCACGCATCTGTGCCAGCTATCAGTGCCCATTAGTGCCACCCATCAGTGCAGCCTCATCAGTGCCTCCTGATCAGTGCCCACCAGTGCCGCCTCATCAGTGCCCATCAGTGCCACCTATAAGTGCCACTTCATCAGTGTCTATCAGTGCAACCTATCAGTGCCCAACAGTGCAGCCTCATCAGCACACATTATTGAAGGAGAAAAATTACCTGTTTGCTAAATTTTATAAACTCTAAAAACATTTTGTTTTGTTTTTTCAAAGATTTCGGTCTTTTTTTGTTTGTTTAGCAAAAAATAAAAAGCCCAGTTGTGATTAAATACCACCAAAAGAAATCTCTATTTGTGTGAAAAAAATGATAAAAATGTCATATTTGTGCAGCATTGCATGACCGCGCAATTGTCATTTGAAGTGCGACAGCGCTGAAAGCTGAAAATTGGCCTGGGAAGGAAGGGGGTAAAAGTGCCCAGTAGGCAATTGGTTAATAGGAAATCAGATCCTCATCTATAGTGATGTGATTCGGATCCGACATTATCCAGGCATTTCCTGCGGTGTAGCCCCTCCCTCGCTTCATAGTTGCATCAAGATGCATCAAAGTATTACTCAAGTCAACCAGGAAGTTGCCTGGCAAAGTTGCACCATAAGTTGCGTGACTTTCAGGTCGCAGTAGTGTGAATTGAGCTTTCCTGCTACAATCGAATCATATAGTCTTTGTACAATCAACGTTAGAGTTACAAAAACTAATATAAGGACCTTCCTAGTATATGCAAATAATTTGTATCCATTGAGGCAGGCTCTTGTACTACATGTTTGTTGATGGATCTAAAGGAGATTGTACAATTCCCCATGGAGGGAAGAGGGGAGCGCTGCATAGACTGACCTGTCATAAAACAAAAACAATAATGAATGGTTGACAAAATCCATTCCTGCCCGTAGGTTCAGCCATCAGGCATCCATAAAGGCCTACAGACATACAAACGTTGGTCCAAGCTTTCCCTAGTCTGTACTTTTATTAACATTTTAGGAGTGTACAGGCACAGGTGCAGTTTTCTCAATGTTTGCACCTATTAAAGTTAGAGCGTCTCACCTATGACCTAAGCCATCAAGTCCTAGTATGCCTCCTATTTTCACAAGAGTATGTCAATTATGAGAATTTCACAGCCAGGTAAAGCACAGTAGGCACATGGCAATAGGCAGCAGAGGCTGTTTTTTCTGTATAATAATTGGCCACATTTTTTTTTTTATCATGATCAGTAGGAATAGTCATCTCATATAGGGTTTTACATTATCACAATATTCTAAACCAGGTTAGGAGTGGGAAAACAAGTGCAAATTTGGCTCTGGGAACTTTGGATTCAATCTGCAGAGTAATCAATGCTTCCTGGTACGCCAAGTATTTGCATCTACCAAATTCAATTTCCTTGTTTAAGCTGAAAATACCAGGGCCAATTGACAAATAAAGAGTATTTGTAAGCTTGCGCTGGTAAAATGTTTAAAAAAAAAGCTGGATTCAAGAATTTTAAATCAATGGTTGTACCCAGAGATCTTCATAGCAGCTTTTTTTATATTTACATTGAAAGGAATATTTACTTTGCTCACCCATACTGTGTTGGTATGTTATTTGCTCATTGCAGAATATTAGGGGAACTGAATGTATTCTCTCTTGGGAAGAGAAGATTAAGGGGGGATATGATCAACATGTACAAATACATAATGAGTCCATATAGTGAACTTGGTGGTATTCACTTTTAGGTCATCACAGAGGACAAGGGGGCACACTTTACATCTAGAGGAAAAAAGATTTAATCTCCAAATACAGAAAGATTTCTTCACAATAAGAGCTGTGAAAATGTGGAATAGACTCCCGCCAGAGGTGGTTCTGGTCAGCTCAGTAGATTGCTTTAAAACAGGCCTGGATTTTTTCCTAAATGTACATAATATAATACTAATAATACTAATACTAACATTTATAGGGATAGTTGGTGCAGGGAAAATCCAATTGCCTCCCTGCTGTAGCAAATTGGATCATGCTTTTCTGTAGTTTTTCGCCTTCCTCTGAAACAACTGTGGGTGAAGGATTGCGTATATGGCATTGCATGATTTTTATTTATTGGTTGAACTAGATGGACTTGTGTCTTTTTTCAACCTAACTATGTAACTATGTAATAGTACATAAAACACAGTATGTTACCAATCAGTACAATCCTTCCCAATTAAACCTACTGTTTTATGCACCTAGAACAAGTTCATACATAACCATACACATTTTCATAACAAATTAAAACAGAAGAAATTTGTCATAATTGTATATTCTTCTACTACCTGGAAGAAACTCAAACAACAAACAAAATTATAACTTTATGTATATTAGGTTGTGGTGGTATATAAACCATATATATGAGGATATCTTCCTTTTTTGTGCTTTTTGGCAAGCCAGTATTACAAGTTATATTTGTGTGCCACTGAAATATTTGCAAATTAAATACTGGCAGGAATATTATCAAAACTATATTTTTACAGAATGTATGCAAAACTTACCCCATTTTTATCAAAGGCTCTAAACATATGTTCCACATAGTCTGCTGCCTCTTGGTTGTCTTGCACGCCAAAAAAACGTTTAAATTCATGCATAAAAAGAGTTCCGCTGGGACATTCTACCACAAACTTCTTATACCACTCCTGGAGCTCTGCTACATCAATTTCCACTTTGTTAGACTCCTCGCTGAGATGCTGACCCATTTTAAGAAAATCCTGCAATAGGAGCAGTCTCCTTCCTCAGTCCCTTTTTTATTGTCTTTAAATATGATCCAGAAAGAATATATTATCACCCATGTGACTTGTGTTCCAGCCTCCACAGACTGAGTTCTCAATGTGTCTTCTGTTGTCTTGCAGAACAATCAAAGCAAACTTCACAATCTGCAGAAAATGCTATTTATAACTAGATCCTAAATGTAGTTGTATCCTTGTAGTTTCCTCCCAGTTAAAAATGTACTCTTCTTTTCAGTAAAAAAAAAAAAAAAAAAAATAGGATCAAGGGTCAAAATATGATGAACAATCTCGGATGGAATTTTCCTCTTCTGTTCAATAGGAACTTGGTAACAGGTCCAAGATATATACTCTTGAAAGAGACTGAGCTTATTTTATTTCAAAACTCTGTGTATCAGATTTCAAATGTCTTCCTCCTGTTTCTGTGCTGGTCCAGGTCTTTTCATTGTCTTCCATCTTCAATAATTTAAAGGATCATTAAAACATAAATCCACAAGTCAGCAATGTTTTATATTTAAGAAATTAGTAGTGTAGGTCAGTTACATTTTTGTTGATTTCTGTAGTTCTGCATCTGCGTCCCTATGTTGCTGTGGCTGGTTTGTGCAAGGAGCACAGCAGAGGGAGTGACACTGCTTAACTAAATGCACCATGTGTTGGCTCAAATAGATAAGACGATCTAAGATAATTAGAAGAATCTCATAAAGACCTAGATGTTCTCTTGTCAAGCCTGTGTTAAGGGCACAATGATGTGTCTGTATGTTGTCCAAATGAAATGCAAGTATAAAACGGAAAATAAAATTGTGCATATAATAAAATAGTAATGACATGTTTTACATTGCTCAGCCAAAATTCATTAATACACATGAGTAAACAGAAAATGAAATCTGTAGTCCAAAAAAGGGACTCTAACGTGAAGTTGGTCCTAGAAATGTCTACTGCACTGCCCAGCTAGAGGTCAGTTTGGTGTTCTACTCCAAAGTTTAAGCTACTGTATGTATTGCCAAGAACCTTCAAGTGACAGTAGGATTCTGCTCCTTGGCCTGCACTATTTATGTGAGATCAAAGTGGCTTGTCATTATTTATCTATTATAGGTACTTTTATAGCACCAACAATTTTCACAGCATTTTACCCCTGCCCTCAAGGAGCTCACAATCTAAGGTCCCTAACTCACATTCATACATACAGTACATATACAAGGGCCAATTTAGAAAGGAGCTGATTTAACCCACCAACATGTCTTTGAAGCGTAGCCCAGAGAAAACCCACACAGGCACAGGGAGAACATGCAAACTCTAGGCAGGTAGCGCTGTGGGATTTGAACCAACAACCCTAGTGCTGCCAGGCAGAAGTACTAACCACTTAGCCACTGTGCTGTTATAAGGCTGGACTTCAAAGCCTCAGATTCCTGGGAAACACAAGCTTTATCTGGAGCTATTAACCACAAAAACCACCACAAACTAGGAAGTAGACCACCCGCAGACATTTTAGGGCTGTTTAGCCCACCCAAAATTCTATGATATATACATTAGCACACCTGTGCCTATATCTTAAAGGGGTTATGTGAAATGATGGCATTAAAATACATTGGCTTTAGATTGAGATTTTCAAGCTCTTGGTAATAGTGGTCAGGGCCGGTGCTACCAATAGGCAAACTAGGCAGCCGCCTAGGGCGCATTGCTGCCTAGGGGCGCCCGGCCGCTGGTTTCCCTCCACATCTGCATGCTCTGCAGGCTGCAGCTTGTAGCTAACTCAGTCTCAGGCAGCTACTCCATCCGACCAGTAGTGTAATTAGAGGCGAAGCACTGGAGCCAGTGCTAGAGGAAGAAGAGCCAATGCTTCCTGTATAGCAGCGCCTTCTGTCATATGGGCAGGGCGAAGGGGCTGAAGTCTGGGGTGGAGCCAATGGGGGAGGCAAAATTAGGTTTCGCCAAAAATATCTGCACCAGCCCTGATAGTGGTGAAGTTTAACACTAGGTGTACATGTATAGATTTTGAGTGAGAGAAGGCACTTTCCCTTTGGGGAGGGGGGCCTACAGTTAAGCCTTGGGTCCATGGAGTACTGGGACATGTGCGGGGTAATTTGTGAAGCGATGCACTGCAGCACCCTACTTATCACCCAAAGCAGGAACATTGTGTAAGGGTTAAACACATATTTGGAACGTTCGCCGCATAAGGTGGAAATTATTGCCACCATAGTTTGGAGAAAACTGACAGAAGTGGGATGTGACCACTTGGGAACTGAGCCTGGAACTATGAAAACAACCTCTGATGTCAATGATATAGGCCAAGATCTTGAGAAATAACTGGTGTAGTGAATGTACTGTGATGCCAACTGGATGAGGTTGGAGATTCAGCTCACCATCTCTGAAAAGCTATTGTATTCCTGGGTCCTCATGTCTGAGAATTGGTTTAACAGCCTGGACAACAGGAGGCCCCTATCAATCAGCTCCAGCCTAACTATCCTCTCTTTTTGTGCATGATCAGCTGACAATCAGCCTCTATACTTTCTTCTCCATTTAGCACCTACTGTGCCTTGTTCTCCAATGTTCTATGTTCAGCCACTTCTCATCTCCAGCCCCTGCCATGATTAGCTTCCACGTGTCCTCTTCTATGACCTTAGTCCACAACCAGTTATTTTTTTGCCTCCTCTATCCCTTCTAACATCCTGAATAACTGCTATTATGTCTTATCCTCTTTCAGTGGCGTCTCCAGCTTTCAAATTTAGGGGGGGCACATGGGGGGACAGGGACAAAAGTAGGGGGGCAACTATAAAATGCATATATATATATATATATATATATATATATATATATCCTGGGGCCCTTTACTATGACCCCACAACGGGCCCTTTCACATGTTCTGCAGTGAGCTCCCTTCCTACTGTATTGGGGTCCCCCAGGGTGGCAGAAAACAAGAGATATATGTCACCAGCATATCAAGAAAATATAAGGATCCAAAGCAGTGGGAGAACTATCAGGGTTGCAAAGGTTGTCTTGCCTCCGGGCCCTGGTGTTCTGCCACTGTGGGGTTCCCCAGCCTCCTCTTGCTGTCCTGCCCCTGCTATTGACAGCTCTGGTCTGGCATCTCTTGGAATTTACAGGCTGGTCCTCCTGTCCTAAGGACGGGAGAAATCAGTCTGTTTTTTCAGTAACTGAAAATCCTGGTGGAGTCCTTCCTGCAACTCGCTCTTCTCCCTGCCAATGAGGATGCAGGTGAAGGAGCAGATCAGGCGGCCGTGGTTGTGTGAATGCTCGCATTATGCAGTGTCAGTGAGCAGGGGAGGGGGGAGGAATCACCCGCAGGAGCTGACTGGGGACTCTCTCCCTCTTAAACATTGATTTTTTGTAAAAAAAAAAAAATTTTTTTTGGGGGGGGGGCACATGGTGGGGCACAGCATAATGTTGGGGGGGTCAGGGCCCCCTCTGGCCCCCCCCCTAGGGTCGCCATTGTCCTCTTTCTTCCTCACAGTCTACGATCAGTTCTACTCTGCCTCTGCTCACATTCTCTCTCCTGCAAATCAAATGAGATGGCACAAGTTACAAAATAATTTGTTTGGATATAAAATATTGTTTGATTGGGCAATGATTAATGCCACTGTGTTATGAATTACTCATTTAGCCAAACATTTAGCCAAAATAAACCATTTATGAACACACTCGCTAGTTTTTACAAAAATAAACATAGAAATGTGCATCTACAAGCAACTGTCTGTTTTATAGCAGTCCACAAATCAATAGCCTGAACAGAGGTAAGAGACAGCAGCACATGATCTACACATCTATCTCAGTAAAGATTGCTTCTAAATATATAACGTAGTATTTAGACTATCACAAAGCTGTGTAAAAGTGTATACCCAATTGTTTTTTTTTTTGTTTTTTTATAGTACATAGTTAGTCTGGTTCAGTGGCAGCTGGTGGTTTGCTGGTCCACCAGCACTTACCCAACCAGCAGGCACATCGAGCACATCGGGGATCATCTGGCACATGCAGGGGGACAGGCTGCGGCAGGCCTCTTGCAACGTTTCCCGTGTCCTTCTGAGATCACAGCAGCTTCCGCCGTGCATCTCCTCCCTTCCTCCTAACCTTTCAGCCAATCAGGAAATGGGTAACAGATCCACGCTTCCTGATTGGCGGAGAGGCGATTCAGTGTTAGAAAAGAAAATATTCATCTGCTTTTCTAACACATCTGGTTGGACTCAGAGTCCACCCTATTTTGAAGCCTATTACAGCCTATGGCTCTAATCAGGTGCTTAAAAATAAACACCCCTGCCGCTGCAATTCAGGCACCCAGCGTCCGAAAAGGGGCGCCTGAATTATGCATATAGGGGGATGGCGAGGATAGAGTGGGCGCCCCCCTTCCCCTCCTCAATGCAGGGGCTGCCCCTGGTCTGGTTGAAAAAAAGACCCAAGTCTATCTAGTTCAACCAGTAAAAGGGAAAAAAAATCATAAAATCTTTTATACACAATCCTATACCTGCAACTGATTCAGAGGAACAAAAAACCCCAGCAAAGCATAATCCAAATTCCTTCTTGATCCCACAAGAGGCAATCGGATAGTCCTTGGATCCACTTTACCTATAATTGTTAGTATCCGGTTATATTATGTACATTTAGGAAAGAATCCAGGCCTTTTTAAAAGCAATCTACTGAGCAGGCCAGAGCCACCACCACATTTTCACAGCTCTTACTGTGAAGAAACCTTTCCAAATTTGGAGAGTAAATCTCTTTTTCACCAGATGTAGGAGTGCCCCCTTGTCCTCTGTGATGACCTTAAAGTGAATAACTCGACACAAAGTTCACGATATGGACCACTTATGTATTTATACATGTTGATCATATCCCCCCTTAATCTCCTCTTCTCAAGAGATAATACATTCAGTTCCCCTAATCCAGGGCTGGTGCAAGGATTTTTGACACCCTAGATGAAACCTCATTTTGCTGCCCCCATTGGCTCCACCCCTGACTCCACCCCCTTTGCCCTGCCCATGTGACAGAAAGCGCCGCTATACAGGAAGCATCGGCTCTGCTTCCTCTAGCGCTGGCTCCAGTGCTGTGCTGCACCTCTAATTACACTACCGGTCGGACTGAGTTAGTTACATGCTGCAGCCTGCAGAGCATGCAAACGCAGAGGGAAACCAGCGGCTGGGCACCCCTAGGCAGCAGTGCGCCCTAGGCGGCTGCCTAGTTTGCCTAGTGGTAGCACCGGCCCTGCTCTAAGCTTTCCTCATAGCTGAGCTCCTCCATGCCTCTTTTTAGTTTGGTTGCCCTTCTCTGCACTTTCTCCAGTTCCCCGATATCCTTTTTGAGAACTGGTGCCCAAAACTGAACTGCATATTCCAGATGAGGTCTTACTAATGATTTGTGCAGGGGCAAAATGATTTCTCTTTCTCTGGAGTCTATACCTCTCTTAATACAATAAAGGATTTTGCTTGCTTTGGAAACGACAACTTGGCATTGCATTCTATTATTAAGCTTAGGATCTACGAGAACAGCCAGATCCTTGTCCACCATTGATTCCCTCAGTTGTACTCCCCTAGTATGTACTGTATGATGCATGCACATTCTTAGCCCCCAAGTGCACAACTTTATATTTATCAACATTAAACCTCATCTGCCACATAGTTCCCCAATGAAACATTGCAGTGCATTGAGGTTGGCTTGTAAGTTGGAGAGTTGGAGTTGTAAGTTGGAGATATCATGTGAGGACACTATTCCACTGCATAACATGGTGTCATCTGCAAAGATTGAAATTATACTTTTATTCCCAGACCCGATATAATTTATAATTGTATTAAAAAGCAAGGGTCTCAACACTGAACCTTGGGGAACACCACTGATAACCTTAGACCAATCAGCGTATGAATCATTAACTCTGAATACGGTTATAATGAAGAATATTGTGTTTAGTGCAAATTATTTTTAGCTACCCTAGATGAGACTGAATCTTCCATTAGTTGCTGCACATTTAAAGTATAACTGCAGCCAAAGATAACTATAGTAAAAAAAAAAAAAAAAAAGCCCATTAAAAGATAAAATGACAAAAACAGCTTTTGCTGCAATATTGAACTTCAATCCAAAGATTTCCTTCTCAGTACTTTTTTCTGATGCTAGATGGCCATAACTTCATGAGCAGCATCATTCAAACCACTTACTTCAAACCCAGGTTGTCTTGGATCTGCCCAAGCCTGTTACTGGACAGTAAAGGGGGAAGCAGCACAGAGAAGCACTCATCTCTCTGTCACTTTGCTTTATTTTCCTATCACCATTAAGGTGGATGAATTTACCCAGGTTTGATTTGCCAGGGGTTTGCCAAATGGGAAGTGGTTTGGGTGCACACTATTTTTGCATGCTTTATTTCTTTCAAACAATGTAGCAGCATACTGTGTACAAGTTGTGAAAGGCAGCTCCAAGAACAGATGAGCAATAACAAGTGAATGCTGTGCTTTGAGCACCCCAAAACTAAAAAAAGGCTGTATCAACATAACATAAAAAAAGAAATTAAAATCCTACTATACAATCCCGGAAGAAAAAAGTAAGACTTGCAGCAAAAAAGCAGCTTAACCTTAAGAAAGGCCCTAGCAACATAAAATAAAAACCAATATACCCCAAAAACCCTAAAATACCACCCCTGAAACAAAACCCATTTTAAGGGAAGCTTTGCAGCATAAAAAAAAGTTTGTTATGGGGGGGACAGCATCAACTAAAAGTGACCACTAATCCCAACTCAACCACAAGATTAAATGACAGACAAAAAACCCTAATAATAAGAATAAAAAGGAAGCAATGAGGTTGCTTGCTTAAAGAGTTAGCATTTCAAATTAAAGTAGTTTCACAACAGACCCTAATCTCTCCCTATGCAGTTTGTCAGCTTTTCTTGTCTTTTTCCTACAGCATCTTCCACTACACTGACACCATGGCTGTTCCGAGCACCCCGTTTTATAGTAAGGGGGATTGCATATCAAAAAGCCCACTTATTAGCTCTTCTACAGCTGATGGCCATAGTTCAAAGGCTATGCAGTGCATTTAGCCTGAAAAAAATTCTCCAGGTGAACCTGCACAAATAATTACAGAGATTGTAAATTCCCAAATCCACAGGTCTTGCCTTCAACCCATGGCAGCAGCGAACCTGAACCTCATCCCTGATCACTATGCTTCTTGTCAGCACATGAAATGATTGGCTCATTGCACTGCTTCTTCCTCTCACACCCCAGCCCTGTTCTATTGAGACAGCAAAAGACTGATGGCAAGTAAAAGTCATATACTTACACCAGTGACCCCTGCATCCCCATAGACAGTGACTATGGGGGAGCAGGGGTGGCAGGCCACACCCACGTGACACTAGCCAGAGGGGTGACACCAAGGGCAGACTTACCATTTGGTGACAGTGAGGGGAGCAAAGCATGAGGCGGCGGCGGCGGTGGCAGCCTCTGATCCCAGGAATAGCTCGCTTATGGTGGCAGAGCAGGGCTGTGATTGCGGCCTGTTACACACAGTTAGTGATTGAGCCAGTGGGCTGCGGTAAGGTGAGAGTCCATAATATTAGGTGGCGTGACTGGACACTGGCTCCTTCAACATTGCTGATGTAGTGATCAGGGAACCCTGTGGATATAATTATACAGATTACATTATAGCAACAATTTTTAGGGTAATTTCCCAGTGTAGTTTTGAGGGGGTGGGGGAGTCTCTCTCCCCCCACCTCTTTCCCTCCTTCCTCTATTCCCTTTTCCATTTCTCTCCTGTTCCATCTAATAGGAGTTTCTGTCATATTTCAGGTCCTCTGTCAAGAAGGAGCTGAGTGGGAGCTGAATGGCCGCACAAGGCATTTAACCCCTTAATCATTGGGCTTTACTGTACTATGTAAGCAGCAGGCGCTACCTAGAGCCCCTGAAAACCATACACTAAGAGACCCAGTTGAAGTACACAAAAGTGGGATGTAGCTTTAGCCAGGCCATGCCCCTGTGATGCGTTTCGCCCTGCCCACAGAGCTCTGTCATAGAGATGGTTCTCATTGCTTGGTTTTTTTTTCAGAAAGTTTTTATTAAGTTTTATCAGGTTAACAGGTTGTATGCAATACACACATTAATATTCAGTATACATGGTAATACTCAATAATGCAAGTAATTACAGTTCATTGTGCTGAGTAAATTTAGCGTAAAAAGAAGAAGAATACTTATCCCAGCGGTAGGAGTGGAAAAAGGTGTAAAATAAAACATGAACAGTAGTATTGAACAGTAACATTTGAGTGTGGTCGATTGCTGTGAGACACCAAGGGTTTTCTATGTAGGATTGTCAAAATGCAGTGAGAACGGTGAACTTATCAACCGAGAGGGCTAATGCTGTTCAGTGTGCTGAGAAGCATTAAATGTTAAAATCGGGATGTATATGGAGATTATGTCTACACCATCAAAGACCATCTCAAGTGCCATTCACCCCTATAAGGACCTTGCTGTGAATGTTAGGGGGTCTGAACAAAGTAATCAAGTAGGTCAAATCTGGATGGTGTGGCAGGGCTCAACTCTGAGTCCCGATAGGAAGTTGAATTGTCAGCGATGGGGGGGGTATGGGGATTCCGGTGAACTATTCGGGAGTGTACCTATACCTGTATACTGAGGCAGATGAAAGTGTAGCAGGGGAGGCCCGTATGGAGCCTCTTAAGGCCAGGGTAATAACCAGTGGGCGCATTTATGGTAAAGAGGTGATGTGGGGGAGGGTGTAGGGGGTGGTTGAGTTTGGTGTGTGGAGTTTGAGGTCTTGGAGCATAGAACATATCAATGAGTTCATGGTGGGGTTGGTAGTATGGCAGGCGGTGCGGTTTGAGCCGTGGATTGTCGATAGTGAAGCCAGCATGCCCATGTAGCAGTAAATTTGGTAGGATTGACGTTGGCTTGGCATGTGAGTTTTTCCATGTCTGCTATTCTGTCTACACAACGGATCCAATCTGTCACCGTGGGGAGGGTAGCAGTCCTCCATAGGACTGGGACACAGAGGTTGGCTGCGTTAATGAGGTGTAGCGATAGGGATTTTTTGTAAGAACTGGTGGAATCAGGGGTGTGGTGTAGTAGATATCGTGCGGGGGAAAATACCGGTGTGTATGTGGTAATGTGGGAGATCAGTGGATGGATTTCTGGCCAGAATGGCTGAATGAGAGTGCAGTCCCACCAGATGTGAAGCAGGGTGCCACAAGCCGTGTTGCACCTCCAGCAGGTCGGGGGGATGGTGGGGTGGAAGTGGTGGACCTTGTCGGGTGTCCTATACCATTTGGAGAACAGTTTATATCTATTTTCCTGTGTTGAGACGTTGATTGAGCCTTTGTGAATGAGGGTGAATATGCGTTCCCATTCAGTGGGGGTTAGATCTATAGATAGGTCTGATTCCCATTGTCTTACTGTGGTGTCATCCTTGACCTTGTGCCTTGAGAAAAAGAGGGAGTAAATTGAGGAGATTAAGTGATGAAAAGAAAGAAAAAAAGAGCGCACCAGCCTAGTGCATTATCCTTGACAGATTTATTAATTAAAACAAGATAAAATCTACTCACAAAGGTCGGAGAAAAAAATCGCATTGTATAAGGCACAGAGGCGATTGGTCCAGTGGTAGCAGTTTTTCCAGGTCCTAGGAAGAAGGCGTATGGACTACTGCTGGCTAACGCGTTTCGAAGGTTAACCTTCTTCATCAGAGAAGGCTCTGATGAAGAAGGGTAACCCAAATGGGAAATTAAGTTTACATTGGGTCACTGTCTCCGTCCGTAGGGTAATATTGAGAGCTTTTGATTTCTCAAAATTGATTTGTAGGTTGGATAAGGTTTTGAAAAGTGAGAAATCAGCCAGAAGGTTGGGGATGGATGTGATGGGGTCAGCGAGAAAAAGCAGGATGTCGTGCGCATACACGGCCATTTTATACTGCTTATGATTTATTTCTATGCCTCTGATGGCAGATTATCTCTCAGTCTTCGGAGCATGGGTTCCATGGTCAGGATAAATATTATCGGAGATAGGGGGCAGCCCTGGTGGGTTCCATTGGATACAGAGAAGGCGCTCGACAGGCCGCTGTTAATCCTAATTCCAGCCGTCGGGGAGGAGTATAAAGCTAGGATCATTTGTAGCATGCGGGAAGGTAGGCCTAAGGCCTGTAATGTAGCTTCCGTGTAGTCCCAGGCCACCCTGTCGAACGCCTTCTCTGCATCAAGGGAGAGGAGAAAACCCTGTGTGGAAGTTTTGGAGAGCCAGTGGTGGATGTTTAGGGCTTTGGTGGTGTTGTCCCTAGCTTCTCTGCCTGGGACAAAACCAGCTTGGTCTAGAGAGACAAGATTCGGGAGGAATGGGAGAATGCGGTGCGCTAACGCTTTGGCGTAAAGTTTTAGGTCCACATTTAGTAGCGAGATAGGGCGGTAATTGGGTACCAGTGTGGGGTCTTTGCCCTGTTTGGGTATAAGTGTGATGTGGGCTTCGAGGATATCTCTGTGAGCAACAGAGTCTGGTGAAAGGTTGTTGAAGGCTCTAGTCAGATGGGGAAAAAGAATGGATGGGAAGGATTTATTGTAGCTGACCGATAGGCCATCTGGGCCAGGGCTTTTGCCTGTCTTCATTTGTTTTAAGGCCGTGAGGATTTTTATCTTCTGAGAGGGGTAGGTCTAGTGCTTGTGAGTCATCCAATGAGAGGGGGGTAGGGCCGTATTATGCTAAAAAGTCCGTGATGGCCATCTTATGGTCTACGGTGGCTTCAGTAATTTGGGCGGGTGGGAGGTTATATAGTTTAGAGAAGTAATGGACGAATTGGTTGGAGATGTCCTCATTGGTAACCAAGGTGTCACCCGAGGGGCTGTTGATTTTGTGGATCGTATGGGCGGCTCTCTTGGTTTAGAGGACCTTTGTCAAGAGTTTACCAGCTTTGTTGCTAAATTTGTAGTACAGCTTTTGTGTCAGTGCAAACTTACGTTTCAGTGTACTATTGAGTGTGTCTAGGAGTTCCTCCCTTGCCTGAGTCAGGTCTGCCAAAGACGAGGCAGCCAGGGACGCTTTGTGTGTCTGTTCGAGCGTGCGGATACGTGCAGTCAGTTCAGCTATATGTGCATTCTTAAGTTTGTTACCTTCCACAGCTAGAGACAGTAGTTCACACCGGATGACACATTTATGTGTGGCCCACATGACAGTAGGTGCGACATCGTCTAAAGTATTTTCTGAAAAGAAATTGGAGAGGCACATGGTCATCCGGTGAATATTAGTTGTGTCAGTCAGCAAGGAGTTGTCGAGTCGCCAAATATGTGCTCTTGTGGGGGACGTTGGCAGTTGTAAGGTCATAGAGATAGGGCTATGGTCAGAGAGTACTGAGGGGTCAATAGTAGCTTTGGTGAGATATGACAGGTCTTTCTGGGAGACAAAAAAATGGTCCAATCTAGAATACTTGTTGTGAGGGGCAGAAAAGAAAGTGAAATCTTTGACCTTTGAATGTAGTGTGCGCCATGTGTCGTGGAGCAATAGGTTGTTAAGTTGCATTTTAATCGCCCTTAAGGCCCTGTAGGTTAGGGAGGATGTTCCGTTTGAGGTATCAATAGAGGGAGTTAGTGCAACATTAAAGTCACCTCCAACTATTAGGGTACCGGAGTGGAAGCTGGTGAGCAGCTGGAGGGTGTTTCAGAAGAAGGAAACTTGTAAGGGGTCTGTGATGTAGAGTGCCTTTAATAAAAAGGAATCTGCCCAGCGGGTCTCTTTGAACGACGTAACCTGAATGGGGCAGTGTTTAGAAATGAGAATGGTTACACCTTTAGATTTCGCCTCAGTGTTAGAGGAGTGATAAACCGTGGGGAAGTAGTTGTTCTGTAATTTAGGGATGGTGTCCGTTCGAAAGTGCGTCTCCTGTATAAGTACTATGTGAGTTTTTGATTGTCGTAAAGTGTAAAGAAGTTTAGACCTCTTTTCAGGAGTGTTGAGACCCCTAATGTTGAGTGAGCATAGTTTAAGCGTTTGTACGTGTGGCTGTGTATCACCCACTGGGGTCTGGTAGTAGTAGTGTCCACCATGAGTGTGGGATCTGGGGTTGAGGGGGGAGAGGGGGAAGGAGGGTCCTCAGTGCTTGAGGTGGATGTGTACAGAGTGTGTGGTTCACCGGAGAAAAAACGATGAGGTGTGGAAAAGTTTGTCCACTAACCTCAGAAACTCAGTGAATCGGTGAGGTACAGAACGGGTACAGTGCATGTGCCCCGAAATGGGATACAACACTGACCAAATCGAGAGCAGTGGAGAAGGACTATGAGTAAGAAAGAGGAGAGAGTCTATAGTCCGCCGCCACAGGCTAGTATACAGTAGTAGGGGAGGTGGGTGACCTAGGGCTTACCCTTACAAGTCGAGTGGCAGGATCTCGGAAAGGTGCACAGCAGAAAAAAAACAAAAAAACTAGCCGAGGGTGATAGGGTGCGAGCTAACAACCAGGTATACATCTGGGAGGAAAAACCAGTAACAGACAGTCTGTGGGACCGACCGTCAGCCTTGACGTGTGGGGGAGGGCAGACTACTGTCCATGTCATTCCCCCCCCAGGTCAGCGTTAACCACACAAGAGGGTGATTATTTGGGCTGAAAGCGGGTGCCGAGGCAGGAAAACATTTGCAACGAGAGCCTATACATTCGAGCTAAAGATCTAAGGTTCTGTACTCCGGGGCTGTATGTCAGACATTCTAGAACAAAGTGGCAGGGGAAAATCGTGGGTGCATGTTATACTCCGATCCCCGGCCGATTGTGAGCCTTTTGGCGGCTTTCGGCCGTTCTCGGCGGCTTTCAGCGGCTCTCGCAGTCCCACGTGAGCCACAGTGGAATGAAGGAAGTCCTGGATAGCCGCACTTTGGGATGAAGACGTCTTTATTGAAATAAAAATCCACAATGCAGTCAAATTACAGGGAAGTACAGGGTAATAGATAGGCTAACGTGTTTCACATCATCGGATGCTTATTCGTAGCTAAAGAGAAACAGTAAGAGTGTGATATAAATAGAAAAGGGGGGGGTGAAGTGTGTGCGCTGGTGAATCAACCAATCAATGCGCTACACAAAGGACCCAACCCTTTCAGTGCAATTAAAAAGTAGGCAAAGTTTCCATAATAAAACCTACACCTGTGAAATGGGGCGAGAGAGCATCCACTTAAAGCCAAGGCATTATAATATTTTACTTATAAAGAAAAAAATGTGTAATAATAGAACCTACAAAAATGGCATGGATTGAACCTCCATACCTTTAAATGTCAAAACTAACTGAATGACACAAAAAGGGAGGAAAAATAAGAAATTTCTACATATATGTAAAGGATAAATATAGGATGCCATGTCGCCCCACGGCAAGTGAAATCACAACACAACAAATAGCATAGTATTAACATCAAAGAAAATTGAATTAGTGCACGGGATACCGCAACTGTACAGTTGCGGTATCCCGTGCACTAATTCAATTTTCTTTTCTTTCTTTTCTTTGATGTTAATACTATGCTTCTGCAGAGACTTGATTCAAGAGCGTCTCCAGGGTCTCCGAGGCAAGGGGGCGGTGCATACCAGGCTTTCCGCCTTGCTAGGGGCGGGGCTATGTGCCGCAGGGTATTGTGGTATGTGTAGTTCCAGTGTCGTAGCATTATCACTGGGCAGATTTCAGCAGTTCGTGTGTGACATCTGACACCTCAGCGAAGAGAGAGCACGGGCCTTAGCGAAGGCATAGTCTGTACGGTGTGGTTGGCGCAATGGTGCTCAGTTACCCAGAGTGTGCCTGAGGGGGGAGAGATCGTGGAGGAGGGGCAAAACTGAAAGAGCGTTATCCCTTGACGAAACAGAAGCCAAAAAGCTGCATAAAAATTGAATAAAAGTCAGGGAACTGAAAAGGTTAACGGCCAAAAAAGAACACAGCTAGAAGGAGCCAAACAGGGCAAACATGAGTTGGTGGCAGAGAGTTAGTAGCAGAGATGCATCTGAGGAGAGTTCTCTGGGACCGGGGCAAATCCGTAGGGCTGGGGTCTCGGTGTCCAGTACGGGAGGAAGTGGTGTGGCTTCTGAGGGCAGAGGGAGAGCGTCTCCTACGGTACCTGGTGTTCTGAGCATCCATGGGTTCATCCAGTGCCGCGTTTTTCCCAGATGTTGTGCAGCGGAATGCTGCATACCAGTTGGGTACCGGCACCATAGGGATGCCGAGTGCACTACAGAAGTGGGGCGGGTCTTCAGGCACTTTGAGGAGAGCTGAGCGGCCGTGGGCTGTGGCCGAGAGGCAAAATGGAAACTTCCATTTATAAGGGATGCCTTTCTCCCGCAGGTTGTCTAGCAAGGGTTTCAGGTCCCGTCTGTGCTGCAGAGTTATGCCCGAGAGGTCTTGGTAAATTTGAATAGATGTCCCTTCATGGAGAATCTGCTGTCTGCTCCTTGCTTGTTTGATGATCTCCTGCTTTAATTTGTAATCCACAATACAGCAGATGATGTCCCGTGGGGGGTCATTTTCTCTGCCTTTGGCGCGCAATGCGCGATGGATTCTCTCCATATAATGGGAGTTTGAGGCGGATTGTGAAGGAGGCCGTTAAAGAGGCTCACCACTGCATGAGGGATTTGATCGTTCTCGATCGTTTCCGGCATTCCTCGAATCCTGAGATTGTGTCTCCGACCTCTGTTGTCTAGGTCTTCAAGGTGTCGTTGCATGACCTGCATCTGCAGTGTATGGGGATCAATGCGGGTGGTGGCAGATCGTAGGAATGTCTCATGGCGGTCTGTCACTTTCTCTACATTGTGCACCCTGTCATTCAGCGCGAGTAGGTCTAGCCTCAGCTCGGAAATGGCGGTGGATAAAGTGTCCTTTATGTCGTCCGCAATAGAGCGTAAGTCCTGGATGTTCAAAGGAGGCTGGGGTCTGAGATCGAGACCAATACCTTCCCCAGTTGAGTGAGTAAGCAGGGGGGCTGAGGGTATTTGGTCAGTCAGCGGTAGCTGCTGAGTTTTAGAGCGCGCGGGTCCGTGGCGGGAAGGCGCCATGTTTCCTCTGCTGGCCCTGAACATCTCCGGGATGTTATGGCTCTGAGTCTTGGACAGTTCTCTGGGGGACCAAGATCTGGAGGCAGAGGAGGTCCGTGAAGCTGTCCCCATCGTCAGTGTGTGGTCTGTGGTGAGATTACCTCCGTTTTTTAGGCAAATTTTCCTGTGGCAGCCGGAGCTTAGGGATTAAGCGTCTTCTTGCCAGGTCAGGCCACGCCCCCTCATTGCTTGTTTTAGTGCAACAATGCAATTTGTCATACACATGATTTGTCATTGCCTTTATTTTCTTATCTTCTCAGTAGGGGGAACAAAGAAAAAAAAGCAGGGGAAAGAGGAGAGCTGTCATGTGACCGGGTCAGTGAAACAACGGAACTATTGAGCTATTGAGGTATTTAGAGACTTTGATTCACAATTAGAGTGAACTAGGGGGAGGTGTGAATGAGAAAGGGCTGGCAGTGATTTATTCTTAATTTTAGAGTATGCTGACAGTGCTGTCCCAGGAGACCCAGTCTGCAGTTGCTGGCGTTGCAGCGAACTACTGTTATAGGTCCCCTTGATCTCCCAGCAAAGTGAAGGGTCGAACGGGGAAATGATGGGATTGAAATATGATGATATGGCGCCAATTGGGGTTTCTTTACACACACTCCCCTAGAGGAAAGGTGCTTGGACCCGATGCTCCCGATACAGCTGATTTCTTAGCATTAGGTTCCCGGGCGGCGGGCGGGCGGCGGCTGTGGCTATGCTCTGGTCCTGCTGTTCTCTCCTCTTCCCATTGTCCTTCTTAATTGCAGTCTTTTACCCCTCTCTCAACATAAGACCTGAAACAACAGTATTAGAAGCCTAACTGAGGAACTATATTACACGATCTGACCACAACACTTACACAGCTACACCTCTTTCTTCCACCCCTCCCCCTCTCTCCTGGTTTTCTACTCCCCTTTCTCTCCCCCGCTCAAACTCTGATCGAGGATGGACGGTCTAAGTATCTACTCAATTAACGCAAAGGGCCTAAACACACCAAAGAAACAGCACATGCTTATGAATGACTTAAAACTGGCTAAACTAGATATTGTCTTCATTCAAGAAACCCAATTTAAAGAGGACCGCCTTCCTGTCTTTAACCACTTAAGCCCCGGACCATTTGGCTGCCCAAAGGCCAAAGCACTTTTTGCGATTTGGCACTGCGTCGCTTTAACTGACAATTGCGCGGCCGTGCGACGTGGCTCCCAAACAAAATTGATGTAATTTTGAAAAAAACGCATTATTTTTATAATAAATAACCCCAAAAAATATATAAAAAAAACTTTTTTTTTCAGTTTAGGCCGATACGTAATTAAAAATGCATTGATTACTGTGTAAATGTGACTGGCAGTGAAGGGGTTAACCACTAGGGGGCAGTGAAGGGGTTAAGTGTGTCCTAGGGAGTTATTCTAACTGTGGGGGGGCGTGGCTATGTGTGACATGACACCGATCACCGCTCCCGAATACAGGGAGTTGTGATTAGTGTCCTGTCACTAGGCAGAACGGGGAAATGCTTGTTTACACAAGCATTTCCCCATTCTTCCTCTCCGTGAGACGATCACAGGTAAGCCAGTGGACATCGGGTCCGCAGGACTCGCGATCACGCTCACAAGGGTGGTGGTGGGCATGCGACTCGCACATGCTATCCCACTGGTCCCTGCTGTGTTCTGGGACCCTTGTGTTTTCCAGAAGACAGCGGGGGGGATGGGAAGTGGCGTAGATACCCGCGGGTGGCTCTGGTATCTATGCCCGGAAGTGGGAGCAAAATACCTGTATTAGACAGGTATCTGCCCCCCCCCCTGAAAGGTGCCAAATGTGACACCAGAGGGGGAGGAACCGGAAAAGCGGAAGTTCCATTTTTGGGTGGAACTCCGCTTTAAGAACAGATTCTTCCCCCTAACATACCATTCCACTAACAAAACTAAATCTAGAGGGGCCTCCATCCTTTTATTCAGTAAACTAACATAGACCCTCCAGGAATCTATGCTAGATGCAGAAGGACGCTTTGCATTTTTAGAGGACTGATGGGTGACATACAGCTGACACTAGTAAATATATACTCCCCAAACGCCCGAAAGGACATTTTCCTAAAACAAACCCTGACTAAACTCTCCAAATTCCAAGCAGGACATGATTCTCGGTGGAGACTTTAATGTCCCCATATTGCTGACGGTAGACATCTTGTCGGGCTCCTGTTCCTACACATTTTATCCCCCCCCCCATAAAACCTATTCAAAAATAGATTACTTTCTCATCCTCCATAACCAACTTCATGAGGTGCATAACTCCTCTACTGGTCTCAGGACATGCCCCCATCTTTCTGAAATACGCGTCTCTAACTCCCCCTTTCATGGCACTTGTTTTTGGCAGCCAAATGAAAGCCTTTTATAAAAGCCAGAGGTTTTAGAGGAATTAAGCAGGGATTTAAAGTTTTATTTCCAAACAAACACGACAACGGACTGCAATCCAGGAACTGTATAGGAGGCCCATAAACCAGTAATTAGGGAAATACTTATAAAACATGGCGCTCGTATTAAAAGAGAAAGGGAGTTGCAATTGAAACTCCTCCTCTCCAAACTACACATGGTCGTGGCGACCCACAAACAATCCACCAACCCTCTGCTAGAGGTGGAACTTGCTTCTCACCCAAGTCAATGACCTTCTTAGCTACAGGGCCAAGGCGGCGCTACAAAGATGCCGCCTCATAATGTACAAATCTGGAAACAAATGCGGAAAAATTCTAGCCAAATCTGTCAGAGACATTAAAACACAAACCTATATCCCTCACATCAAAGCCTCAGACGGATCCAAAGTTAGTCTGCCAAACCAAATATCTAAAACATTTCGAGACTATTACGAATCCCTATATAACATTCTGGCCCCATCCAACTCCTGCACCCGTATAGATGATTACATATCGTCTGCACAGATGCCTACGCTATCTTCCGAGAGCATAGCCAACCTAGATGCACCAATCACTGCAGAGGAACTAGAACTAGCAATTAACTCTACCAAACCAGGCAAAGCCCCGGGACCCGATGGATACACCCTTCAATACTACAAAACCTTACTTCCGACCCTTAGCCCCCGCATGATTGCTTTCTACAATGATTTGGGACAAAAAGAAAAAGAAAAACTGCGCTGCAGAGCAAAAAAGGTCAAAGGTAAAAGCTGTACACAAAATACACCAATATCTGTGTATACCATGAAAAATAAAAAATAAATAAAGTGCGCTAATTATATGAAAATACACACATAGATGTGAATACATGTGGGTGGTAGTAAAAACCACAATCTACTGAGAGCAAGTAAATGACTCCATGAGTGGTAGAAATATATAAGTGCAAAACATAAAAACTCAAATAAAAAGAAGAAACAAAAAATGTGTACATGTGAAGTACAATGATATTAATAGCGTGAAAATCTGAAAATCAAACAAACTCAGTCCATGGGTTCAAACATAAAAAGTTCATCAGTGAAAAAAAGCTTCCATCCACTATACAGCTCAGCAGCAACTAATCCCCCTATGAGTGGATTGACAAAGGAGAGAGATGTGCAGGATGGTGCAAATCCACTGGCGGTGACTCCAATAAGTGAGAAAGTGATAAAGGTGGACTCTTACCCTCCGTGTTGGTTGTTTTTTTCATGCACTTTTTTTATCTCTTCATCCATTCACAGTTTTTTTTTTTTTTTTTTTTTCATCCATTCATTTTTTTTATCTCTTCATCCATTCACATTTTTTTTTTCATCCATTCACTTTTTTTTATCTCTTCATCCATTCACAATTTTTTTTTTTTTTTCATGCACTTTTTTTATCTCTTCATCCATTCTCAATTTTTTCCTTTTTTTTTTTTTTTTTTTTTCATCCATTCACTTTTTTTATCTCTTCATCCATTCACAATTTTTTTTTTTTTTCTTCATCCATTCACTTTTTTATCTCTTCATCCATTCACAATTTTTTTTTTTTTTTTTCACCTTTCCATTCATTCACTTTTGCTCCTAGCAACGGTTGGATAAAGGTGTATTATCTATTCCTTCCTCACATGCTGCTGGTTGGTTGACTCTCTGGGACATTGGGAGGATCTAGCGATTAGGGCTTCCAGGAATTTTGAGAGGATGGGAGCATAGTGATATGTTTAAATATTATACATTATAATAATTTAGTCGCATCATTGTGATACCGAGTGCTCTTCACGTTCATGGATGGGCCTCCATTTATTACGGTGTGACTCTAATACATATATATATTTTTTTCATACATGTGTTTTTTGAATGTGGTTTTATTTACGGAGATGAACGTTGTTTCTTTTCCGTACATTTCCATATATATTTACAATTTTTTTTTTTCTACACTTTTATTATTATTAACCACCACATCGTGCCTCTTGGTGAGATTCAGTGATTTTCTCCTTTCTGCTCTGTCAGTTTTACGTTCCAAATTAGCATCTGTAAGACATATTAATTGTCTAGTAATACTGGGCTTCTTCCTCCAGATGGAGCGAGAAATTGGCTCTGCTGGGAGTGGCTGAAGTTTTGTTTAGTTTCAGTCCTATGTGTCACCTTGGCAACATCCATTCACTGAGGAGCACCAGGTAGAGGCTTGGGTTTTCCCTTCCCTGAGAGCGGAGGTGAAAACGAGGCTTGGTGTGCACTGTTATACTATATAGGGGATGGCTTAACACGTAGCCCGTGCCCCTTTGAAGACGTCTACTAATGACGAAACATGTAGGGCGTGGCTACGTTGTAAGCCGTCACGATTGCCCCATGTTATGCACGGGTTATTACGATTCTTATATGCCGGCTTGTTTTTAATTGTATTTTTACCTCACGGAGCGTGCACTCTCCGTTGCGGTCTGTACTTTTATTGAATAAATTCCGAAACTTTTTACACTATTGGAGCTCCGCTCTTTTGCTTTTTCCTTTGCCACACTGGGAGCAAAAGAGCTTTCCTTCCCCCCTCTCCAGGCGTTTCACTTGGACCAGCCCGGATCGGAGACAACATTCCTGACAGCTGCTGCGGAGATCTTCTCATTACACGGTCCCTGCAGAGGGCAAAAATCTGCATGCCTGATAGACCCTGCCAAGGAGGGGGTCCAACACGGAGGGTAAGAGTCCACCTTTATCACTTTCTCACTTATTGGAGTCACCGCCAGTGGATTTGCACCATCCTGCACATCTCTCTCCTTTGTCAATCCACTCATAGGGGGATTAGTTGCTGCTGAGCTGTATAGTGGATGGAAGCTTTTTTTCACTGATGAACTTTTTATGTTTGAACCCATGGACTGAGTTTGTTTGATTTTCAGATTTTCACGCTATTAATATCATTGTACTTCACATGTACACATTTTTTGTTTCTTCTTTTTATTTGAGTTTTTATGTTTTGCACTTATATATTTCTACCACTCATGGAGTCATTTACTTGCTCTCAGTAGATTGTGGTTTTTACTACCACCCACATGTATTCACATCTATGTGTGTATTTTCATATAATTAGCGCACTTTATTAATGATTTGGGACAGACAGTGGCCTTCCCTGGTGACTCACTAAGGGCACACATTGCAGATATCCCAAAAGAGGGTAAGGACTCAACAACATGTAGCAGTTACAGACCCATTTCCCTCCTAAACACGGACCTAAAACTTTTTGCCAAAATACTGGCGACCCGTCCAGCCAGACATCTGCAAAGCTTAATTCACCTGGACCAAGTAGGCTTTATCCCCACTAGAGAAGCTAGGGACAGCACGACCAAGGTACTGAACCTAATTCACATAGCAAACCAAACCCATACACCGTCGATATTTGTTAACACCGACGCGTAAAAGGCGTTCGACCACGTTCACTGGCAATATATAATTGCAGTCCTAAAACACATAGGTCTAGGAGAGGCCATAATTAAATGGATCTCTCAGATCTATTCAACCCCTACTGCTCAAGTCAAAACCAACGGTATCCTTTCCGACCCTTTTCAGATAGCAAATGGAACTAGGCAAGGCTGCCCATTATCGCCCCTTTTATTCGCCTAATCCCTAGAGCAATTACTATGTAGAGTTAGAATGAACCCAGACATACAGGGCCTTCAGATAGAAGACACTCAATACAAAGACTTGGCATGTGCGGATGACCTACTATTTTCTCTAACAAACCCATCTATCTCACTCCCGAACCTCCTCTGAGAATTTGATATTTATGGAACAATACCCAATCTAAAGATCAACTACAGCTTAGAGCCTCCTAAAGGGGGCAAACACCCCACAAAGCCAAAACCCAAGACCGTCCGGAATCAATCAGGGCCCTATTGTGCCCCGTCTTAAGAACCCCCCTCCCAACACATTTTTCTTACTCAACACTTCCCTTCCTCCCCAGTATGTTACCCCCTTGCTACATATCTTTCCCCCAATGTTTCCCAATACATTCATAAGCTAAAAGACGAAGATGGAGAGCAAGGAAGGACGGGAGACAAAAAGTGAAAAGTGGAGTAGAATTGGGGGCGAGGAAACCCTAAGTTTCCTTGACCTACCTATTCCATCAAGTGGAGAATTGCACATATAAGATAGAATTTTATTATTGAACATCAATTCAGGAACTGTTATACGTTTACAAAGTAAAACATGATCAATATACATCTGTAACCCTACCTCTTCGCCATCTCTCCAGACTGTTGTTGTTTTTTCCTATATGTCATACACAAAGGTGTAATATGTCTGTATTGCTATACCTTTGCCCACGTTGGGCTTTAATAAAATCATATTTGAAAAACAAAAAAAAGATCATGGTGAAATTGTTCCTGATCTTCTAACCTTACCTACTGGGGCCTCCACTCTTAAATGCCATAGATTTGTGTGCACTGTCCAACATGATATACCTTAAAAGAAAAAAAGGTTCCAACCTTTCCCCACTCAACTAATAAATCTTTTAAAAATTCCAAACAAGTCAACAAACAACAGTAAAATCTGGACAGTGTTGTAACCCTTCACTACTTCATGCAGCCTCTGGTAAAGCCAAATGTTGGCCATTCTCACCCAGCAATGCTCCTGCACTTACTGGAAGTGATTGAGCTTGCTCACTATCTTCCACACATTTCTGTTCATAGAAATGGTTTAAAAGAAATGTGGGGGAATGAGAGTGCAGAGGAAAGCTCCAACACTTCCCAAAATAGTTAGGCTTTTGCCTGTAGCAGAGGTAAATGAGAAATGCTGCTTCTATTTCATACCTACAGCAGCTCTATTTTTTTAACCTTACATATTGTATATCCATTATGAAGGCCTGCCATACACGGTTCCTGCTGAACTGGCTGAGATTTGAACCATTAATGGGCAGGTTGAATGTACCTAGTTAATCGATTGATCAATTTGGGTACAACCAACCTTTCCGGATTCACTTGCCATTAGGTTGTATAGCCACTAGCGATAATAACTGTCTTCTCCTGCTTCCACCACCCTTCCCTGCCCATGCCCTCCCCTGCCAGAAGAAGACAATGGCCATGGTTGCAGGAAAGAAATTCTCTCCATTTTTGGTTGGCCTTAGTCCCTGCTCTCAAGGAGCCTACAATCTAATCCAATCCTCATATGCGTACATACACATATTAGGGCCAATTTACCTACCAGCAGAGATTTTTTCTGTCTAAGCAGCCCACAAACACAAGAACCTATCCACTTTCTCTTTTTGGGATGTTGTGAGTTTTCGCTCACAGATTTTCTTTTTCCCTTGCGCTTCAACAATACTGGCACAGTATTTTTGTCCCTAAATGTTCCCTTTAATTCAAAGGTTGCAACATTTTCCAGCTCTTTTTTTTTGCAGATTTTACATACACTGTGTAGAATGAGCTAAAACTGCTTAACTGTAATATGAATGAAATTAGAACTGGACCAAAGATCTTCATAGCAATGCAAGTTATTAGTAAAGTTATATACTCACACGTACTATAATCAGTGTTTTACAAAATTCCCATGTGCCCTGAGAATACACGTCAAGCACTTTGGGTGGCTATTGACTTCTTATATATTAAAATGTATTGTATAATGCCCAGCCTTTCTAATACAAAGTTGTTAATCTTTTATAATACAGTATGGATTATATGGTTACCTAACACTAAGATCCTGGTAATGTAATTAATTTAAGCAATCAACTGAATAAGAAAATGAACCTGTTATGTAAAAATATTAATAAAATTATGTGAATAAGAAAGAATCATATCTCATTCTATATGTTACATGCCAAATTAGTGACCTGTTTCTTTAAATGTTCCAAGGTCTTAGATGTAATTGCACTGTTAAGAGGATTGGGACAGTTTTAACAGGACATAATAGATGAAAGCACGTGCAGTACAATATGAGACTCAGTCATTTCTCTTCAAAGAATTAAGTTGGAGAGAAAGTAATACTTGGAAACAGTACAGTACTGTGATAGACCCATGATGCATTTGAAGATCCCATTATCTGGAAATCATTGTTTGTTGAATATTTTATTGTAATATACAGAGTAGAATAAAATATGCATTGTTTAGATGTTTTTGTGAAGCTACTTAGATACAACTTTGGTATACTCACGTGCATTTTTTAATGCAATAATTAATGCATTGATTTATTTTACAGATGCTTTATATAACATGTATATTAGGCTGAACATTCTCTTTGTGTAACCACTGACTCCAGTTATTCTCATGAACTCCAAGGCATTTCCAGGCCATTTATTTAATATTTTTACCTCCATATTGAATTCGCTCCATTTGTGTTGTATTGGCTGGTGTAGGGTAGGGTCACTAGTGTCACCTCCCCTTATAAGCTTAATTCCTTTTGTAACTGGGTTGAGCTCCATAGAAAATGTGGAACTCTCAAATTGTCAAATTGCCTATATCCCTTACTGTATACTGATACAACATAAACATACAAATTTCCCATGGGACTTTTTAGGTAATGTATGATCAAAACACAAATTAACTTAAAATACATAATGCTTGTTTGGGAGAGGAGGAGCAGGGAAGGAAGGAGCAGGGTTTAAAAAGGCCAATAGGGAGAAAGATACATTTAGAAAGAAAGAAAGCATCCCTACTTGGGGCAAAAAGGAGAGATAAACCAACAGTAGAGGCTAAAAAAAGTCCTCCAAAAGCTTCTTCGGGCTAGCCAGTGTGGGGAAGGTGGACACAAGACATAGAGAGGTCATGGCTGGTCCATGCCTAGATATAAAATATCACACAGAAATGCTACGTTTAGGAAAAATGTATGGCTTGAAACTCAATAAATAAACAAAGGTACATTTATAAAAATTCTGAAAGACAGACCATCATTGGAGGCTACTATATGCCCGTATTTAGGGTCCATCTTCATTCCATAGTAGGTAATACTGCAAGAATATGTTGAAGAGACCATCAGGTAGAGAAACACACTTGCAAGCAAATATTGAGAAGAGAAATAAGAATATCAAAAGGATCAAAATCTGAGAAAAACTCAATGTTTAGGTATCTAAGAGGGTAAATGTAGCTTTCTTTACTCCAAAGAGGTAGGGTAAGGGGAAGTGGAACATGTCCCTGCTGAACCGGATGAATTTTGATCCATTTATGGCTGGCTTAAGACTGTAGCATTACTCTGATCAGATTCCTGTGGTAGACTGCAAACATCAGAACAAACCATGCTCTATAGGCGAATACTGTAAGTACAACATTCAAAATGTTCCAAGTGAAAGAGTAGAACATAGCAATTCTAAGAGAGCTGAGTCAGACCATCTGAATTATGCCAGATTGTAAGAGATTGAAAGGGTATTTAAGATAGCTTAGACCAACCTTTTTAACCAGGGTGCCTTCGGTTTTTTTCAGGGATACCTTGAAAAAATGCCTAAAAATTGCCTATAAATTGTATACCAGCCAGCGGGTGTATCAAGCCTACTTTTTAGCTACACAAAGCCGCAGATTTTCATTGTGCACCAGTGGTTAGTGGAAGTTTTAGGATGGGGGGTGCCAGATCCCGCCTTTTTTGATCCCTTCCATTTGGCAAAAATGGGCGTGGTTTCAGCAAAATTGTGGGTGTGACTTAAAGGGGTGTGGCCATAAGAGGGTGTGGTTAGCGTCTGAGATGAACAAGGGATGGATGGAGAGAGAGGGATGGAGGGACAGTAGGCCCAGATCCTACACAACAATAGAAATATGTGTATTCCAGAAAGTTTAACAATCAGCAGATAAAGATACTCCAAACACCTGGTGTTAGCACTTCAATTATCCTGGCACCATGGTTGTTATGGTGTCAGGATGATTGAAGCTGATTATTTTGATTATTACATTGAATGAAATAATTCAACTCACCATAATACAGAATCAGTGGGAGCCCTGATCGTGTCACCTGCCACGTCGCCTACCACTAGATGCCATCAGGTGGCCCCAGCAAAGTCCATCCTTACATCAGGTGCCCCAGCAGAGTCCGTCCTTACATCAGGTGCCCCCAGCGGAGTCCGTCCATACACCAGGTGCCCCCAGCAGAGTCCGTCCTTACGTCAGGTGCCCCCAGTAACGTCTGTCCTTACATCAGGTGCCCCAAACAGAGTCCCTCCTTACATCAGGTGCCCCCAGTGGAGTCTGTGCTTACATCAGGTGCCCCCAGCAGAGTCCGTCCTTACATCAGGTGCCCCCAGTAACGTCTGTCCTTACATCATGTGCCCCCAGCAGAGTCCCTCCTTACATCAGGTGCCCCCAGCAGAGTCCCTCCTTACATCAGGTGCCCCCAGCAGAGTCCTGCCTTACATCAGCTGCCCCCTATGGACGGGCCGCTACTGTTGTGCACCATTACAACCATTCTAACAACCAATGATGTCATCAGTTGATGAGGAGCACTTAGGGGGCCTGCACTGCATTCTTGTTTGCCCTTCCCTCGTCCCTCTCTGTCAACATCACATCACATTAGCAGTGTGATGAAGAAAAACATTGGAATACTAGTCAGTATCGCTGTGCAAAGATGTATTTGCGGTGGAAGAATAAATCACCTCTAACGTTGGGTGTCCTACGTGTGTAGATGCTAATGCATTATGTAAAATGATTTGTTTTTTTACATTTTAGAAGGGGGTGCCTTGAGATTGTGCATTGTACCTGGTGCCTTGACTAAGAAAAGGTTGAGAAACATTGGCTTAGACTGTGACCTCCAAATAATTAGGGCTTGTGGCTTCTGGAATACCTCTAAACCTAGCTATACACAGTAGTTAAACAACTTTCGTATGAATATAAGTACGAATATTCACACAAAAATTCTTTGTACATTCGATGATTGGAAGACTGTCATTCGAAAAATCTCCTAAATGTAATTTGCTTTTACCTGAATGTAATTTGTTCGTTCAAGAACAATTTCCATCCTGCTTCTCTTCACTGTTATACTAAAAATGTCAAATAAAATTCTACTAGTATACAGCCAGCTTTCAATATTGTTCCTACAATGTCTATTTTCAAATCATACAGATGTGACCCTATAGTATCAATGCTGCATTGTTGAATATTATTTGTTTCATGTGCAACATGCAGTGATTTTGCAAGGACTAAATGAGTCAGTTCTATCTACTGTATAAAGTGCTGCAGGTTTGTATGAAGGTTAGCAATAGCCTATTCACATTTCATAGTCTGTGCAGCAACCTAAGGACATCAACTCAGAGTCTCCATCAGATTCAGGGGAGCTGTGTGACTCACTGTTGTGATCTACAGCAGGACATTGTGTGTGGGAGCATAGGCTTTCCTGCAAAGTGTGGCTGTGTTCTGTGGGCCCAGGTTAGTATGCTTCAGTTATGAATGAACACAGTGAGTAGTGATCACTTGTGTTCATTCAGGAGAGGAAGGGAACAGTAAATATAACATATTTACCGGAACCTTACTCCACTCTCCATCCTAAAGGATCCTATTGTGAGCTTGCAGCTTCCAGCAGGAAGGAGAGGAGGGAAGCCAGCAGCACAAAGGGGTAAGGGGAAGCACAAAGGGGGGCCTGGGCAGCAAAGGGACACATATGGTGCACAGGGAGGGTGATCGGTGAGGCAGGGGGGCAATTACTGGAACCAATTTGCTGTATGGCCCTCCCTGCAGCAGGTGAAATCCAGCGTGAGGGAGAGGAGAAGAAACCAGTTTCAGCTGCTGCAAAGAGAGCCATACAGGAGATCAGTTGCAGTACTTGCCCCCTGCCACGCCGATCACCTCCCCTGCCCACATCCGATTCACCCTGCTGCCTGGGCCCCCTGCTGGCCTGGACCCTGTACACAAAAACATGTAATACCCCCTTTTCCACAGCCCTGAAAGAGACACACCTCCTCTGCAAAGGGAGGGCATATATTTGGAAGCCATTTGGAAAATTACCTCTGATAAACTGATGAATCACTGATGACCATCTGACTGTTCATGATCTAGTCTCCATTATCTAGCTCTGGGTCAATAGTGGAAATCTTCCTGAAGGAGATGAAAGATTTTTGTCTTCTTTGCTTCTTTAAATCTCTTTAAATGCTTAAAAAAATGAGAGAGGCAGTTTGAAGGCTGACAGCTGCTGTTATAAACTGGAGGTTTGCTTTCTCTTTGAGGCAGATTGCAGAGGAACCCAATTACTTGTAATCTACTGTATCTGATCAGTTGTTGTCTCTCTCCTGATTTTTTCACTTTCTTTAGGATTTCTTATGCAGCATACACACGAGCGAACTTTTCTATCGGACTGGTCCAACGGACCGAGTCCGGCGGACAATCCGACCGTGTGTGGGCTTCATCGGACCTTCAGTCGAAAATCTGACGGACTTTAGATGTGGAACATGCTTCAAATCTTTATGTCGTACCTCCGCCGGACCCAGAAATCCGCTCGTCTGTATGCTAGTCCGATGGACAAAAACCGATGCTAGGGCAGCTATTGGCTATCAACTTCCTTATTTTAGTCCGGTGTACGTCATCACATACGAATCCATCCGACTTTGGTGCGATCGTGTGTAGGCAAGTCCGTTCATTAAAAAGTCAGTCAGAAGTCCGTCAAAAGTCTGTCGAAATTCCGCCGAAAAGTCCGACAGACCAGTCCGGTCGAAAAGTCTGCCCGTGTGTACGCGGCCTTAGTAACCGTGGATCTGCTCAAACCAGGTGCTATTTCATATGGCCCAACTTTTTTAGATGGGAATGAGGGACACCTATTAGCAAAAATATGTAGGCATAGGACACCCACCTGCCACGCCACGTAAATGAGAATTATACAAAAAATTGATTAGCTAACCCCACAAGTGCTTTTTTTTACCACTTCTATTCCTTTATACTGACTTTTGAAATTTACAAATGCAACAATTTAGAAATTGGATTAAAGGTTTAGCACTAGGAAACACTTTTTGAAAGATAAAAAGTGCATTTTATATACAACTATACAGATCAGTCCAAAGTGATGGACAAGTGTGGAGGAAAGAGGGACAGAGGAACTTCAGGGACAGGGACAGTTGGGAGCTATGACGATTGCATAACACCTGGTTGTTGCTAGGTCCTGGAACATGGGGCACAGGCCCTGGATCTCAAATCAAATGCCTCAGGTCTCAGGCCCACAGCTAATACTTCCTATGGCCAGTGGGTGATAGCTGCTTGTGTCTTTTTAACAGAAACACAAACATCTTGTGTGCTGCTCAGCCTTTAGTGCAGGAAAGAAACTGCATTATGAGCTTTTGGCCTATTAGTTACAAACCAAACAGCAGGCAGATAATCTATCTCTCTGCCTAGAGGTTAGCAATACAAAAACATAAAAAGAACAGAATAGGAAATGAGTGCTGTTCATGGTGGCATTAGGCAACTTTTAATGCACGGTAGGGTAGCAGAGGGTGCCCAGGGTCTTTTATTATCCCAACAATCCCCCTGCAAACATAGGCCCTTATGAAAATCAATGGGCTTGAGAATGGAGATGGGACAGAGGGTGGATTAGGAGATGGGTATAATAGTGGGGCAAGGATAAGAATGGTGTGCATAGCTTCCTGCAATATATTTAATGGTTGCAGCATGTGCTGAATTAGTGACAATGGTTATGGCACACAGCAGTGAATTGTAGAATTTAATAGCAATGCAAAATATGGGGCTATCAGCTGTGAAGGAAGAAGTGCCCCTTAGTCAGTGGGAGGAATAAGTGTTGCCATGTAAGTGTCAGTGGAAAGAAAAACGTATTATGTGTCAGTTGCAGTGGGAGGAAAAAATGTTGCCGCATGGGTGCTTTCAATCTAAGGAGGCTTTGGCATTTGTGTCAGTGGTAAGAAGGGGAGGGGAGCTGGAGAGCTAGGGCTGGTGGCTTTTTGAGCTGCACTGAACTAAATGGCCTTATGTGGCTCTAGGGGGGAGGGGAGGGGAGCTGAAGGACATTGATATACTGGTGACTGCTGGGGGCAATGTGATCTATGCTGGTCACCTACATTACCCCAACCTTGTCAGTGTGTGTCACTGAGATAGTACAGCTCCCTGTACACTACATGTCCTGGTATCTAACCTATGGTGGTGGTGGATCTGGTGAGAGCCCTGCTCCTGGTGGTGTTAATTTTGGACACCTTCCTCCTCTCCTCTTCTATCAGTGTTGTCTTGATGGGTGACAGATGACATGGTCATGGTGTAGTGCTTGTTGACAGGTGTAGTTCCTACTCCATCCAGCAGGTGGCATACTGCTGTTATGTTGATAGAATGGAGACTCAGAGGGATGTTTTTCCTCTGAAGTCTCCATAGGCATCACAGGGAGAGCACCTGTCAGATTGGATGTTGTGATCCCTTGTGACCTTCCATTGGCATCTTGGTTGGTGCAGCCCTTTTAAAGAGGGGACCCTGCTGGGGTCTGGTGCATATTTTAGAAGTGGTTAGTGTGAGGTCAGGAATCCACTCTGTCAGGGAGAGAGATTGAGTGTTAGAGAAAGGTTCCTGTGTGAGGAGGGCAAGAGTAGGGAAGACTAGGGATACCACTAGTACACCCTCAAGACACCGGTCTCCAGAGTTGCCACTACCGACCTTACTTTGCTCTCTGAGTGCCACTAGTGCCTTCTGTTCTGCCAATCAGTCATCTCTACAGCAGATGCCACTCTGCTAAAGTAGGCCTTGCCTGTTCTGTGGTTTATTGTGTCTGAAGATATCACTGCCTAGCTGTTCTCTGATGCTGTGATATTCTAGTTCAAGATGGCTTATTTGCACTAACTATCTTCATCTGTGCTATTAGGGACTGTACTGTCCATGTAGATGGTAACTGATGATGTGTAAGGCCACAACTGCAAAAGAAACTTGATCCCCACACAGCAACAAGATGGACAACATAGTCTGGCCAGTAACAAGCCATTAAAAATGACCAAATAGCTGACATTGCTGGCCTAAAATCTGCAGGTTGCCAAGTATGTGCTTAATACAGTAACTTAAGAAAATAGCAATGTTTATGGTGAGTGACTCATGCACTCTTGATTTATACCTGTTGAAATACTGTTGCATAAAGTCAACAATAAACATTTTGAAGTGGTTATTCAAGGGGCATTTTTGGTTCAGGGATCAGCAACAGAGAGCAATGTTCCCGCAGCTGGTGCTTATCGCAAAGTAGACTCCAGTGAGGAGGATGAGTTGGCAGACTGCAAGTGATACACTTTAAGCCATATGAAAAGTAAAAATTATTGGGATGTCTGCCCTTGATTTACATAAGACTAAAATCCTATAGCTATTGTAAATGACTCTTTGAATCTTTAAGGTGGAATTCCGGGCAAAACCTAACTAATCTTAAAATTGCGCCCTCCCCCCTCCTAATACCTATGCTGACTAACCTGTGTACGAAAGATGTATATATTTAACTATCTCCAGGCCGCTCTGGTCCGGTCACATGATCTGGCTCCTCTGTGTCAGCAAACGTCAACTGCAGGGGAGAGGAGTGAGTGCAGAAAACAGATGGGCCTTGGAAGCCTATGAGTGATGTCATCACTCCCAGGCATTGCCAGCCATTGTCAAGTGTTCTTCTCTCCCCTGCACCCAGCACTGGCTGACATAAGGGAGATCATGTGATTGGACCAGAGCCACATGTATATGCATCTTTCTTACACTGATTTAACAGAATACAGTAGGTGTTTGGAGGGGGGGAGGGAGCATTTTTAAGATTAGTTAGGTTATCCTGGAATTCTACTTTAAGGTTTAAGGCTGTCCATACAGTCTCTTGGGGACCCTGTATAAATAATTTGGTGGGAATCTGTTGGTAACTAGAAACAGTGCAAGGACCATAATAGCAAAGATGTAACCTTTTGAGAACCTAGCTTTGGGACTTTTCTTTAGGGGGAGACAATGGATGAGAGGTAAAGACTAAAGGACCAACCACATTCCTTGGTATGGGATGTAGGACCATGACAAAAAACCCTAGCGGTAAGGGGATCCTTGACTCAGCTATCTGTCTGCAACTGAAGGATTGTGCTGTCACCATTTGGGATGAGCGAATCATGTAAATAAGTAATTTTCCATGTTCCAGTAAAGGAGATAAAAGGCTGTTGTTGTACATCCTATTTATTACATACCTGGTGACACCCAAAATGTTGTGGAGGCCTGTCCAAACTCCTGGAGGTGTAAGGGCACGGAGTGGCACGAGTGCCGGAATAGCTGGCTGGTGAAGTCTGCTCTTTAGGTGGAAGGTGCTGGGAGTCACAGGCCTCAGCACAGGATGATGAAGCAGCTGGACACCAGAGATGCCAGATGGTAGCAGAGCTGATATGCAGGCAGCGACCAGCGACAGCCTGGCATTGAGGGTCCAAGTCAGCAGACAGAGCAAGTTCAGGAAGCAGGCCAAGCTCAGTAACAGCCAGGCAGCACAGTACAGAATCAGTAAGCAAAGACAAGTCCAGTAAACAGGCCAAGGTCAGAGTGACCAGTTGAACAAGGTTAAGGCAGGCCCAAAGGCCAGGGGCATACCTAGAGCATTTGGTACCCGGGAAGGATACTATATCTGGCACCCCCCAACTTTAAAATGTAAAAACACCCCACTGTGCCCCCTGCATACCTCTGCATCCCCCAATATCTCTTTGTCACTACTTTGTACCCCCTCTCCACAACTGGACCCCTTTACATTACACAGCCCCGCCTCAGCTCTGGACCCTTGCACATTACACAGCCCCCCCTGCAGCTCTGGACTCCTTTACACTACACAGCACCCTGCACCTCTGGACTCCTTTACATTATACAACCCCCTGCACCTCTAGACCCCTTTACATTACACAGCACCCTGCACCTCTGGACTCCTTTACAATACACAGCACCCTGCACCTCTGGACCCCTTTACATTACACAACCCCCTGCACCTCTGGACCCCTTTACATTACACAATCCCCTGCACCTCTGGACCCCTTTATATTACAAAACCCCCTGCACCTCTGGACCCCTTTACATTACATAGCACCCTGCACCTCTAGACCCCTTTACATTACACAACCCCCTGCACCTCTGGACCCCTTTACATTACACAACCCCCTGCACCTCTGGACCCCTTACATTACAGAACTCCCTGCACCTCTGGACCCCTTTATATTGCACAGCCCCCCACCCACAAGCTCTGGACCCCCTGCACATTTTACAGCCCCCCTCCCCCACAGCTCTGGACCCCCTGCACATTTTACAGCCCCCTCAGCTCTGGACCCCCTGCGCATCTCACCCCCACAGCTCTGGACCCCTGCACATTACCCCCTCCCCCCAGCTCTGGACCCCCTGCACACTACCCCCTCCCCCCATAGCTCTGGACCCCTGCACATTACCCCTTTCCCCCCCCCCACAGCTCTGGACCCCCTGCATGTTGCATAGCTCTGCCCATTTCTATCTTACTCTGTACTTTCGTATTCACAAGATAAGGATTGGTTGGTAGGACCACCTAGCAACCAATCACCTGCTACTCCCCCAGCATTTCCCATCCTCTATGCTCAGTACACATTGTGCCACATGTATGCAAAATTGGTGCAACAGCTCCAGAATGGATACCACTGTGACAGATGTGAGCGGGTTGCCCTTCTGGAAGCTTGCATTAGAGATCTGGAGGAGCAAGTTGCAACACTGGGCAGAAAGGACAACCTTGAAAGGGGTCCTCTGCTCACTGAGCAGGTGGTCAGTAGGGTTAATGTGGAGTGTGAAGGGGCAAGTCAGGATTATCAGATAGGAAGATGGGTTAATGTAGTTAGAGGGAGTGGAAGGGGCTCACAGAAAAGGAAGGCCAGTCCTGTGTTTGTGCATCAAAACAAATTTATCAAGTTGGGTGAAGTTGTGGGGTGGCAAACACAGAGGTGGCAGCCCTAGATGTCACTGCTATCCCTAACAGCCCCTCTAGTAGAGGTGATGAGGGGAGTGCAGGTAGGCCTAGACAGTTGGTTGTAATAGGGGATTCTATAATCAGAAGTATTGATAGAATAATTTGTCGCCAGGATCACCTCAACTGAATGTTTTGCTGTCTCCCTGGTGCTAGGGTTCGGCATGTGGTGGACCGGGTTGATAAATTACTAGGAGGGGCTGGGCATGACCCAGCTGTCTTGGTTCACATTGGAACCAATGACAGAATACATGGAAGGTGGAGGCTACGTATGAATCAATTTAATGAACTAGGCTGCAAGTTGAAGGGATTGACGTCCAAGGTGATATTCACTGAAATATTGCCTGTGCCATGCGCAACACAGGAAAGACAGGGGGAGCTTAGAGAGCTGAATGCATGGCTAAAGACCTGGTGTAGGGTTGAGGGATTTGGGTTTCTAGAGCACTGGGCAGACTTTTCATTGGGGTGCAACCTATATGCTAAAGATGGTTTGCACATGAATAGAAGGGGGTCTGCTGTGCTGGGGGAGAAGTGTATGGGAAGGCTGGAGGAGTATTTAAACTAGGATTAAGGGGGTGAACTAGAATTCCATCGGCAGACAGGTCAGTTAAGGGTCAGACATTAATGGAAGGTGGAATGGGGATAAATGGGGGGAGGGTTATGGCAGGTGACAAGAAAGTTGCCATGTTGCAAACAACCTTTGGAAATTATAGTGCCATTTGTACTACTAAACAAGATATGAAAAACACCAGAGCAAAATATAATAATGCATTAACGTGTTTGTTCACCATCACAAATGCCAGAAGTTTGCTAAGCAAAATAGGTGAGTTGGAAGCTCTGGTGCACGAGGAGAGCTATGATGTAATCGGTATTGCTTAAACTTGGCTTCATTCCTCACATGACTGGGCTATTAATATTCCTGGCTATGCACTCTTTCGGAGAGACAGGGTAAAAAGGAAAGGTGGCGGGGCCTGTCTCTATGTGAGAAGAAATCTCAAAGCGAGTGTGAAAGAGGACCTGGTTGATGGAGAGTGTGATGAGTCTGAAGCATTATGGGTGGAACTGCATATAGAGGTGCGTAGTTCAAAGTTGTCATTGGAGTTTGTTATGGACCACCCAATGTTAATGAGGAGGTGGAGACTCGGCTCCTTGTACAGATGGAAAGGGCTGCAAGGGCTGGGACGGTGATAATAATGGGGGATTTTAACTACCCAGAAACTGACTGGAGTAATGGTACTGCTGGGACAGTTAAAGGGCAAAAATGTATAAACCTATTACAGGACAATTTTATGGTCCAGTTTATTGAGGCCCCAACTAGGAATGATGCTCTGTTGGACCTGGTAATCTCAAACCATGCAGAGCTTATTGCTAATGCTCATATAAAGAAACATCTTGGTAGCAGTGACCATAACATGATTTCATTTGATGTTAGCTGTAAGCAAAAAACACATACGGGAAAGATAAAAACACTTAACTTCAAGAGAGCAAATTTTCCAAGGATGAGGACTGTTCTCCAGGACTTGGACTGGAAGGGAATATTGGCATCAATGGGCACAGAACAGGAATGGGAATTCTTCAAAGTGACTGTTTGTGAACTCACTGCAAAGTATATTGCCATGGGCAATAAGTTTAAAAGGCTAAAAATAAAACCTGTGTGGCATGTGGCTCACGGCCAAAGTTAAAAAAGCTATAAACAATAAGAAAAGAGCTTTATAAAAATGAAGGAACACTAGTGTAGTTTAAATGTTACAAAGAATATAACAGAATATGTAAAAAGGAAATCAAGGATGCAAAAACTCAAAACGAACGACAGATTGCAAAAGATAGTAAGACAAAAAATTCTTCAAATATATTAATAGTAAAAAGGTCAGGTCTGAGCATGTAGGCCCTTTACAAAATAATCTTGAGTGGGTGACTGGGGACAAAGAGAAGGCAAATGTATTAAATTCTTTCTTAAGCTCTGTGTATACAAAGGAGCATGGGGGGGGGCTCATGTCCATAATGGGGGTGGTAGTGACACAGCCCCAAATGATCCACAATGGCTCGAAAGGGATATGGTCCAGAAATATTTAGACAGAATAAAGGTGGATAAAGCACCTGGACCAGATGGCATTCACCCACGGATCCTAAAAGAATTGAGCTTTGAAATTTCAAAGCCATTGTATCTAATTTTTAGGGACTCATTAATGACGGGAGTACTACTGATGGATTGGCGTAGGGCCAATGTGGTGCCTATATTTAAAAAGGGAGCAAAGTCTCTACCAAGTAACTATAGATCTGTTAGTTTAACATCTATAGTCGGGAAGATACTGGAGAGGAGAGTTTAATAAAAGACCACATAGATGAGTTCTTGCTGGAAAAAAAAATTTTAAGCAACAACCAGCATGAATTTATGAAAGACAGAAGTTGTCAAGCAAACCTGATTTCTTTTTATGAGGAGGTAAGTAAAACCTTGGACAGAGGGGTGGCGGTGGACGTGGTATACTTGGATTTTGCAAAAGCGTTTGACACAGTTCCCCACACACGGCTCATTTGTAAGGTAAAGTCTATAGGCTTGAAAATATCAGTTTGTAAATGGATAGAAAACTGGCTAAAAGATAGAATTCAGAGAGTAGTGAATAATGATTCTTACTCTGAATGGTCTAAGGTTATCAGCGGTGTACCTCAAGGTTCAGTGCTGGGACCCTTACTCTTTAATATCTTTATAAATGATATTGGGTTTGGGATTAAAAGTAACATTTCTGTCTTTGCAGATGACACCAAGATATTTATTATTTATTTATTTATTTCAGGTACTTATATAGCGCCGTCAATTTACGCAGCGCTTTACATATACATTGTACATTCACATCAGTCCCTACCCTCAAGGAGCTTACAATCTAAGGTCCCTAACTCATATTCATACATACTAGGGACAATTTAGACAGGATCCAATTAACCTACCAGCATGTCTTTGGAGTGTGGGAGGAAACCGGAGTACCCGGAGGAAACCCACGCAGGCACAGGGAGAACATGCAAACTCCAGGCAGGTAGTGTCGTGGTTGGGATTCGAACCAGCGACCCTTCTTACTGCTAGGCGAGCGTGCTACTCACTACACCACTGTATGCAGTGGAATAACATTATTACAGGATGTCTGCAATTTACAAGCCGGCCTCAATGCACTGTCCAATTGGGCGACTATGTGGCAGATGAGGTTTAATGTTGATAAATGTAAAGTTATGCACTTGGGGGCTAAGAATATGCATGCATCATACATACTAGGGGGAGTACAACTGGGGGAATCAATGGTGGAGAAGGATCCCAGGTTTTGGTAGATCATAAGCTCAATAATAACATGCAATGCCAAGCAGCGGTTTCCAAAGCGACTAAAGTCCTTTCTTGTATTAAGAGAGGTATGAAATCCAGAGAGAGAGATATCATTTTGCCCCTGTTCAAATCATTAGTAAGACCTCATCTGGAATGTGCATTTCAATTTTGGGCACCGGTTCTCAAAAAGGATATCGGGGAACTGGAGAAAGTGCAGAGAAGAGCAACCAAACTGATAAGAGGCATGGAGAAGCTCAGCTATGAGGAAAGATTAGAAGAACTGAATTTATTCACTTTTGAGAAGAGGAGATTAACCACTTGCTTACTGGACAACTAAACTCCCCTCCTGCCCAGACCAATTTTCAGCTTTTAGTGCTGTCACTCTTTGAATGACAATTGAGCGGTCATACAACACTGTACCCAAATGACATTTTTATCATTTTTTCCCACAAATAGAGCTTTCTTTTGGTGGTATTTGATCACCTCTGGGTTTTTTATTTTTTGTTAAAAAAAATGAAAAAGACCAAATAATTTACAAAAAAACATTTAATATTTTGTTAATAAATTTTGCAAACAGGTAGTTTTCTCCTTCATTGATGTACGCTGATGCAGCTACACTGATGGGCACTGATAGGCTGCACTGGTGGGCACCGATAGGCTGCACTGATGGGCACCGATAGGCTGCATTGATGGGCACTGATAAAGTGGCACTGATGGGCACCAATAGGTGGCACTGGTGGGCACTGATAGGTGGCATTGGTGGGCACTGAGAGGTGGCACTGATGGGTGGCACTGATAGGCGGCACTGATGGGCAGCACTGAAGGGCATTGATAGGTGGCACTGAAGGACACTAATAGGTGGCACTGATAGGTGGCACTGATAGGTGGCACTGATGGGTAGAAGTGATGGGCACTGATCGGCACTGGTAGGTGACATTGATAGGCAGCACTAGCTCTGCTAGGTGGCACTGATGAGGCACTGATTGGCACCACTGGTGGGCATTGATAGGTGGCACTTGTGGGCACTGATAGGTGGCACTGATTGCTGGCACTTACGTACTCTGGGTACTCTGGGCACTGATTGGTGGCACTGGCAGGTGGCACTGGCAAGCGGTACTGGGGGGCACATGAGGCTCTTCCTCTTCGGGACCGATGTCTCTGCAAACAAAAGTGATTTTTTTTTTTCTCCTCACGCTGTCAGCGTGAGAAGAAAAAAAAAAGATTACCGATCCTCTGTTCACATCACGTGATTGGCTGACAGCTGATCACATGGTAAGAGGCTGGGATAGACGTACTCCCGGCAAAGCAGATCCATGCTGTAGCCATCAGTCTGGCTATATTGGGGATCTGAAGCAGTTAAGGGGGGATATGATCACCATGTATAAATATATAAGGGGTCCATATAGTGAACTTGGTGTTGAGTTATTCACTTTACGGTCAACATTGAGGACAAGGGGGCACTCTTTACGTCTGAAGGAAAAGAGATTTAATCTCCAAATACAGAAAGGTTTCTTCACAGTAAGAGCTGTGAAAATGTGGAAAAGATTCCCTCCAGAGGTGGTTCTGGCCAACTCAGTAGTTTGCTTTAAGAAAGGCCTGGATTCTTTCCTAAATGTACATAATATAACTGGCTACTAACATTTATAGGTAAAGTTGATCCAGGGAAAATCCGATTGCCTCTCTGGGATCAGGAAGGAATTTTTCCCCCTGCTGTAGCAAATTGGATCCTGCTTTTCTGGGGGGGGGGGGGGTTCACCTTCCTCTGGATCAACTGTGGATTGAGTATATAACTGTGGATTGGGTATATGGGATTGTATGATATTTTTTATTTTATTTATTTATTTATTTATTTATTTATTTATTTATTTATTTATTTATTATGGTTGAACTAGATGGACTTGTGTCTTTTTTCAACCTGACTAACTATGTAACTCAGCGCTTCCCCACTGTCTCTCGTTCTCCCTCCCCTGCTGCACAAGAGAGCGAGAGAGACATGTTTTCTTCCTCCTGCTCTGGCGGCCGGTCCTGCGTGTCACCCGGGTAGTGGTACAGTCCGCACCCGGTCCGGACACCCCCGCACCCTGTCACAGCTGGGCTTTCCCTGCGCTGTCAGCATGCCACATCGCTGCTGCGCTGCCAAGCCTGCCCCGCTGTCACTGTTTCGTACAGGGGAGGACTGGGGCGCCACCTGACACGCCCCCAGTGTGTGGCACCCGGGGCGGACCACCCCCGCCCCCAGTTAGCACGCCACTGGCAAAGGTGAAGTCCAGGGGAAAGCTGGGTCATACAAGATAAGCAGGTTCAGTGGATCAGGTCTCAGGAATATGGGTACAAGCTGAAGAACATTCAGCAACTGCTCATAGTGACAGCCAGTTTAAATAGGCCACTGGTATTTGCGCGTGCTCAGGTGAATGCACAAACGTGAGCATGATGAACTAGAATAGTATGTCTAACATTAACTTTTAACTTAGAAGTATGAGCAAATGTGCAATGTGCACATACATGAATAGAATGAGCCCACGCTGGTTTTCTGATGCTGGGAATCTGTTTTACCTTACACTGTTCCTTGTTCTATCCTCTAATGGGTATGTCTTCTGTAAATAAAACTTGGTATGGAAGGGCTGCTATTGGGGTCTACTGCCATAATCCCCAGGAAGGTATGAGCCACACTGCCACTGGTGTTGGTCAGACCAGGATGGAGGCTTCCCAGGGGTTATGGTGGTTATGGAGGCCAGGGGAGGAACCTGTGCCCATGGTGTCTCAAGAAGTCTAGGGGACCACCTGATGTGAGGTGACTGGTCTTGTATGCTCCTTTTGTTAATATTCTGCCGTTAACCTATAGTATAATAACCTGCTGCCACTGCCAACATCCCCCACAGCTCTGATTTCAGCACACACTACATGCAGCCCAGTAATGATGTTACCACTGCTTTTAAAAGGTAACATCTGGGTTTGCAGGCATTTGGTGCACAAAAAATGGATTTATAACTTTGTGGCTATTGACAAACACATTTACATGAAACTTCATTAGCCTGATATTAGACCAATGTATTTGAAGATAAATATCCATTTAAAGGCAAGGGGATATATTATACTTAACTTTTTTTTTTTTTATAGAACCAAGAAGCATAGAGAATAAATGCAGCAGGAAACAGACCTAGTCAGTTGTCATTGTCGCATTTTCTTAGCTTCGAACTGTCACACTTGCACTTTGCATTTCTGAGTTGTGCTGCCTTATCGCCCCTGGTGATCTCTCACCTCCTTCCATCCACACATAGTGATAATTTGCTGTCACAGCTTTAGACTGTTGGCGGCTGTTTCTCTGATGTGAAACTATGCACTTCAGGTGTTGTGTCATCAATTTACAGTAAACTTCCATCACCTGTTAGAAATCAGAACATTTAGTATCTGCTGCCAGGAAACCAAATAAAGTCCAATAATGTGAGAACTTTCACAACAGCAATTTTTTATGAAATGTTAAGGCAGACTCAACTGATAAATCATACCTCATCAAAATGTGAAGGTTGTTATCTTGGAGAAAAAACATGTGTAAGGGCATCAGGTCTTATTCATTAATTACTTAGAAGCTGGCTTGTTCCTATCATGAATTGTGCAGAATTTTCCAAGAAGGGGATGTACAGCGCAGGGAATGCATGCAGAGTTTATTCACGCCAAAACACATTTGAAGAGTATGCCTTTGGTCAATTTCTACAACAGATAGATTGTGATTAGCATCCCTGTTAATGACTGCTGAAATAAGATTGATAAGTCACAAAAAAAGCATCTGACCTGATCAGTGCACCAAAGGTGAAAATATCCACATAAATTGGATTCAAACAATGGTCTGCTTCTGCATTGACATAAGCGATATGTAAATTGTTTACTATCAGTAGAGAATAAGGTACACCATGGATGATGAAGAGCAAAGAAATAGCTCGGTAGATCGACTTCTGAACAACCAGGGTGCCCATACATGGATCGAAATGCATCCGGTCCCTGCTGAACTAGCCAAATTTTGATTCATTTATGGCCGGCTTATGTTTACTAATGTCCATCTGATTGTGACTTGGAATCATGCTACTGATCAGCAAGGACTTCTGCTAGCCTCCAGTAGGCATCAAACATTTATATTCTAGCTGCTGAAAATGTACTTATTACAGACCCTTACCAACTCATACACTTCAGCATTTTGTCAGATAATGTGATGTGGGACCCCCAACCCACCTCCTGTGTTTTCAAGCATTGCCTTGCCTTTTCTTGTATCTTGGCAGTCAATGTCAGAGGTGCTGGGCAAACACCCAGTGTTCATGAGGCCTTAGGTCTGGTTCACACCATAAATCGCACAGAAACACGCTGCTATCTGGGTGCAGTGTGATTTATACACATACAGGTATACACAATCATATACTCACAGTTAATCCAGAAGAAGGAGAAAAAAAAACAATAAAACATAATCTAATTTGCTCTAGAAGAGGAAAAAATGCTTCCAAACCTCCCCCCCAGGATGCAATTGCATATTTCCTGGATCAACCACCCCTGGTGCTTTTACCTATAAATAATATTATCCAGAAACATTTAGTGAATTTAGCAAAGAATTTAGAATTTAGGCTGTTTTTAAAACAATATACTGAGCTGGCCAGAACAAGCTTTTGAGGGAGTCTGTTCCACATTTTCACAGCTCTTACTGTGCAGAAATCTTTCTGTGTATGAGGTTAAATCTCTTTTCCTCCAGACTTAAAGCATGCCTCTTTGTCTTTTGTGATCTTAAAGTGAATATCTCTACACCATGTTTACTATATGGACCACTCGTGTATTTATACATGTTGATCATGTATATATTTTTACTTTTCTTATTTTATTTTTTTTGCTGATTCCCTTAAAAAAAGAGGGGGGGGTTCGTTTCAGGGGGTCATATAATAAATTAGACAATAATTTAAAAAAAAATCCAAATTCCCGCGAACAAACAGCGCTTGCTGGTAACAAGTGCTATCAAACTCCTATAAATAAACAATTGTGCAATCACAATATACAAAAATCAACATATATGTTCAGTGTTTCATAAGTCCGTTGTCAGTGATTAAAGGAAACTCCTTTTCCAAAAAAGTACGTTCTCGCCATTTAAATCCAACAATTAGTGATTTGTAATTGAATGTGCTCCCAAAGGCAACAACTCGTAGAAGTAAAGTTCATTTTTGATGACGAAACGTGTCAAGCTAGGACGCACAGTACATTGTACAGAGCTCTAGGTGGAACGCACGTTTATACACCTGAGCCTTTCTATGGTTTTATTTGGTGTTACAGATGCCTGTACAGGAGGGGTTTTGCAACAATTCCTGTTTTAAACTGTACCTGCTTGAAGTCTTTTAAATAAAGAGTCAAAACAGTTTTACGCTATGTAGAGGTAGAGGAGGTCTCATTGTCAGTCATTCGTCTCACCAAACAATTGGAGATACAGAAGGATGAGCTGTCCAGGATAATTGGTCACATCGAGAAGTTGTGTAACCTGACCGACCCAATAACTGTCCTACAAGATCAGGAACTGAATGAAGGTGACCAGAATGTGGAAGAAACTTCTATTCATGATCTGGATGATTTTATGATCTCTCTTGTGTTGCACAAATCTATAACTGATCTTATCACTAATATGCAATTACAAACGCACTTCAATATACAGGAAACAACAGATCTGCTATTGGATAATAAAACAGCCAATGTATTTTTGGATTTGTCTGATGACCTCAGAACAGCGTCTGACACTAAAAAAGAAATATATAGACTCTATGTTCTTTCTGATTGCCACAAGGTCTACCTTTGGATGTAAAGAATGCAGTAAGGAGACAACCATTGGAGCTGGTTCGTGGATCCTTTGGTCACGGAGGTCGCTTAAGCCCCTTTGACTTCTCTTGTTGCATTACATTGAGGGTCAACTACATTCAGTGAGTAGGGATCTTCACTTTACTTCCACGAGTTGTTGGCTTTGGGAGCACATTCAATTACAAATCACTAATTGTGGGATTTAAACAGTTTTTTGGAAAAGGAGTTCTTTTTGATCACTGTCAATGGACTTCTAAAACACTGAACATATATGTTGATTTTTGTATGTTGTGATTGCACAATTGTTTATCTATAGTAATTTGATATCACTTGTTACCAGCAGATGCTGTTTGTTCACAGGAATTTAGATTTTTGTGACATTATTATCTACTACCGTACTAATCACTAGATTTGAAACAGCTGCTGCAATTAACACTTTAGTACATTGTTTATAAGGTTTATTATCACAGGCACAAGTGTTTACCTATCACATCTCGTATAACAAATTATCTTCTTGGGGGAGGGAATATTGGTTTTATTTTATATTAATATGGGGTTCTTTGAGTTTGGGGGGCAAAAGAGCAGCATTCACAAGCTGCTTTTTGTAAGAAGAAAAGAAAAAAAAAAACTAGGTGTATTAAATCACCCCACATCCCCATAGCAAAAACTGGAGTTAGGTATACATTGGTTAGGCTTATGCCGTGTACATACGACCGGAATTTTCGACAGCAAAGGTCGGACGGAACAAATCCGCCGGACAATTCGATCGTGTATGGGCTTCATCGGACCTTTGCTGTGGAAAAATCAGATAGACTTTAGAAATAGAACATGTTTCAAATCTTTCCGACAGACTCGAGTCCGGTCGAAAAAAACGGTCGTCTGTATGCTAGTCCAACGGACGAACAACGACACAAGGGCAGCTATTGGCTACTGGCTATGAACTTCTTTATTCTAGTACGGTCGTACATCATCACGTTCGATTCAGTCGGACTTTTGGTGTGATCGTGTGTAGGCAAGTCCGTTGCATCGGAACTTTGTCGAAAGTCCGTCAAAAAAGTCTTTCAGGGTTCAGTCTGTCGAAAGTCCGCTTGTGTGTACACAAGTCTTCCTGATAAAGGGTCAGTTCACACCAAAATCTTGAGGGATTTTGAACTGTTCTGGCATTTAGATCCACTAGAAATAAGATCAGAACAACAGGGCTAATACATTTTGAAAATAAATTCAATAGTTTGTAGACTCTATAACTTTCACACAAACTAAATAATATGCACTTGTTTGTTTTATTGTTTTGTTTTTATGTTTTGTTTTTTTTGTTTTCTTTTTTTACAAAAGCAACATAGTTGAAAATAGATTTTGGACTAAAGTTATGAAGAAATAGCAGAAACTAACGGAAATAGTTTTTTTCCCTTTATATAGTAAAAAAAAACACAACAGTGGCAATGAAATACCAGCAAAAGGAAGCTCTATGAGGCTGATTTACTAAAGGCAAATAGACTGTGCAAGTGCATTTGCTCCAGAGCTTAGTAAATAAGGTGAAGCTTAAGTTTGCAAAGAATGTCTATTCTCGTGCAAGGGAAAAAAAAAAAAACTGTATTTTTGCTTGCACCTGATTGAATGATGGAAGTCAGCAGAGCTTCTAAGCTCCGGAGCAACTGCACTAGCATAGTACAACTGCACTTTGCAAAGGTCACAGTCCATTTCCCCTTAGTAAATCAACCCCTATATGTCTCAAAGTAAGATATAAAATAATCTGAGTACAGTGTTGCAGTGCAATTTCTCAAAGTATCACATCAAAATGCTGAAAACTGAAAAATGGCTTGGACAGGAAGGTGGTTTAACATGCTGGTCTTCAAGTGGTTAAGCCACACAAGTGTGTTATGTCCATGTTGCCCTCAAAGCTACGTGTAAAGGACCCTTTCCCCACTGCACAGTACAGTACAAAAAAAAGGAGGGGGGGGGGGGCATTTGTATATGTCCCTTATAGGCTATTCATGGCAAAGTTCAGGTTCTCTGAATTTCTAACTGGATTTATTAACCCCCTAAGCAAACCAAACTCAGGCAGAGTCATTTTTGAATAAACACTTTAGATTACTACCAATTAATGGAAGTTCCAATTGTGAAATCTGTTCTTATGTGTAATAGACATTCAAATATCAGTTTTTAATGTAGTAGTTAATATTTACAAGTAGACTTTTATTCCAATAAAAAATGTAAAGCTTTTACTGATTATTTCAAGAACAGCATACTTTTAGTTCATCAAGATAAGATTTAATATCCAGAAACTGTAGTTGAACATAATATGTTTTTACAATGTCTAAGACAGAAACTACCACAAAGGGAAATCCCAAGCCTGTTTACAACGTCACTTTTGTGCTGCCTACAGGAAGATAGAGAAACAGAAACTCGGTTAGGTAACGGTTAATTTTAACTTGCAAGACAAGAAAGAACTTCACACAGACAGGAACCCACTGCAACCAGTGCTTTCTTTTGTATATCACTCTCCTTGTATGATTGAACATACAAGGATGGGCAAATCCCAGGAATCGAATAATAAATGCATATTTGGTGTTGTCTAATTGTTAGTTTTCATATAATATAGTTGTATACTTGGCTTAAAGTATAAGTTCTTCTTTGAAACATGTTACATTTTCCACCCCTATTTAAGGTGGAATATGTAACATGTTCCAGCTCCTGCCCTCTCTCCCCCCCCCATCCACGCCTCCCTGTGACAGTGGTTGGGGGTTCTTCACCCTGTTAATTAGGGATGGTCCTGATGTTTGAATGGAACGTAAGTTTGACTCGAACATCGAGTGTTCGTTTGTTCGCAAATGAACCGAACATATGGGACGTTCGCAGCAAATTCGAGCGCCACAGAGCACCCCATAATGCACTGCGGGATCGCAGTGCAATAACGGCTGCTGATTGGCCAAAGCATTTACCTGATCTACATGCTTTTGGCCAATCACAGCACAATCTGCTGTGAAAGCCATGATTGGCCAAAGGCAGGGTGCCTTTGACCAATCATGGCTCAGGGGGCTAAGTCTATGCCCCACACTATATAAGGCTGCGGCTGTATGTAGTGTGATACGTGGAGGAGACAGAGAACTTCAGCTAGATTAGGCAGGTTAGTTAGTTGTGTGTAGGCAGTTTAGTGTGTATATATATATATATATATATATATATATATATATATATATATATATATAATGTAGTCAGTGTAGAATATATATACAGTGCAGGCAATGTATTACTATATATAAATATTGTGTAAAATATATATATATATATATATATATATATATATATATATATTTATATATACAGTGCAGTCAGTGGGACCCCAAAGCACCCTACCCATGTTGAGGGCATGTGGCCTGGTATGGCTCCCCCTATCCTGTTTTCCAGGCTGCATGCTCGGATAAGAGTCTGGTATGAATTTTGGGGTGACCCCATGCCAGTTTTTTTTATTTTAGAGTTCCCCTTAAAATCCATACCAGGCCCTGCTGGTATATACTGGCGGGGACCCCACGCTGATTTTTTCCTTGATTTTCCATCTACATTGCCAGGAGCCAGTAATACATTACAGTTGTGAGCAAGTTTGAAGACATTTATTCCTTTCGAAATGTCATTTTGCTGTGGCACTGTTCTACACATCACACATATGCACCACTTTACAGGCAGACCCCCCCCCCCCCCCCGCACTATGTTTAAAGGGATATTTCTTTTTTTATTATTTCACTTTAAGCATTATTGAAATCACTGCTCCTGAAAAAAACGTTAATTTAAAAAAAACATTTTTGCATTGATACATGTCCACTGGGGCAGTACCCGGGTCCCCATACATTTTTTTTATGACAATAACTTGCATATAAGCCTTTAAAATTAGCACTTTTGATTTTTCATGTTTGTGTCCCATAGACTTTAATAGGGTTCGCATGATCACACAAACTTTTTGCCTGTTCGCATGTTATTCTCTACAGTCACCACTTGCTATTACTATCTCATTCTGACAAGCTTAAGCAGTAAAAGTGGAGGAGAGATCTGTGTATCTGGAAATTAGGACTGCCACCATTCTGGGCTTTCAAAGGTAAAGGTAGATAGAAGAGCTTACATTCTACTGGTGAATAAGGGAGGATACTGAAAGTGAAAGATCCTACCCTCTCTATAGGTATAAGGGAGGGATACAGAAGTTATAAGAGTTTACAATCTATTAAAGTATAAGGGAGGATACAAAAGATAGAAAAGCTTGCAATGTTTCTAGGCATAGAGGAGAGAGACAGAAAATGTCAGTGTGCAATCTCTTAGTATATAGGGGAAGATGTAGCGGGTGGAAGGGTTTGCAATCTAATAGGAAACATGAGAGAGCTTTGGAAAGCAAAATAATTTACGCTCTATTAAGGTATATAGGGATTATGCAAAAAGTGGAAAAATTTACACTTCATTACTGTATATAGGCATTGTGTGTAGGGTGAAAAAAAGTTACAGCTAATTAGGGTATATAAGGATTATGCAGCAGATGGAACAATTTACACTCTATTAGGGTATATGGGGATTATGTGGATGGTGAAAAAAGTTCCAGCTAATTAGGGTATATATGGATTATGCAGAAGGTAGCAATGTTTACAGCCAATTAGTGTAAAAGTGAAGTAGACTGTACAGCATAGCATAGTTTACAGTCCATTATGAAAATAAAATAGTAATATAAATTTAAGAGTTGAAAACATGTTTTTATGGCATTTTTCTTATATCACTATAATTTTACTGTACTGTATATTATATGCTATTATCTATAAAAAAAATAATTGTAAACAAGGTACACATACGAAATGTGGCTTGAAGGGGGAAAGCAGCAAAGCTAAGTCTGTTTGGTCATAGGCCAGTCATACACAAATAGATTTCTCTCCTTCAGCTCACAGTAGAGAAATCTAGTGGCATTGATGTTATTGTAATCAAGCTGGCTAAAGAATACCCAAACAGTAACTGCATCTGATATGATGCAGTCACTGTTTGGCTGCCATTTATCCACCCAGCTCATTTGAGTTTTCATTCAAAGTTTGTTGAACCAGATAGCGATGACAGGGCAACCCATAGCTCAAATGTTATCTGATTTAATCCAACTCTGACCTATCTATTATAGGTATTTGTCACACTCCAACAATGTATGTAGCGCTCAAGGAGCTTTCAATTTAAGGTCTCCACCTCACATACTGGGACCAATTTGGATAGGAGCCAATTAACCTACCAGCATCTGTTTTTTTAATACATTTTTATTGAAAAATTATCAAACACAGAGAACAATACAAGAAAGGTATTCAAAAATTGGTTGCCACAATACGGTAGTACAGAAAAAATACCGATAGGGGTAATATCAGAGACAGTTGTCATAAACGGTAACAGGAAACGGTCTGAATTTCCTAAGCAGAAAGAGATTTTAAGTTGAGCTATAAAGTGCCCGGCTGTACCAATCTAACCAGTTTACCCAATGTTTGTCTGCAAGCTTCAACCGTCCCTCAGACACAGCGAACATGCGTTCGTATGAACTGTGGGTATGCACCAAGCTTATCACCTAGTTTTTAGAGATATGGTCAAAGAATTTCCAGTGGGGGACAATTGTTAATCTGGCTGGTAGAAGGATTTGAATGGTTACGCAGTGAAGATGAACAGGGATATTGTCAATGCCAATGCTGAGTATTGCAAGTTTACGTGAAGGGGGGCATGAATTCCAGGAACAAAAGGTAGAAATCTTGTTGCAGACCCACAGCAAATGGTATAAATTCCCCAGCTCTCCATATTTCCTCCATCATAAGGGTGATGTGGTTCGGTGTATCTGGGAAGGGGCAATTTGATGTTGAATTTATAAGGGAGGTCCCATAGTTTGGAGGAGCGTGTCGACCGGAGATTGGAGGATAGGGCAGCCCTCCATTGGGAATCACTAAAGGCAGAACCTATGTCTCTTTCCAATTTTGCCATGGGCTGCAGTTTGCTAAAGGATGATTTGTCTTGTAATCAGTGCTGTGTCTAGAGCGGCACTTTGCAGGGGGGGGGCGTTTTTTTTGCCCCCCCCCGCATGAAAGCCCCCCCGACCCGACCTCCCCACGTCCTGCACAGATTTAGCACAGATTTAGCCTCCCGCAGCCGGCTTGCCTTGTTATATATCGTGCACTCATCAGCACTGGCACAGTATGGGCGCGTACTTGGCCGAGGGGGGGAGCGACTGCCACCCCCATAAAACGGACCGTGACTGACTCTGTCAGCTTAACTGGTGGAGGCAGAGCCTAATGCTCCACCTACCCACCTCCGCACGACATCATTGCATGCAGTCCAGCTCAGGGAGTCGGGACGGGTCTCTCTGGTTACCAGAGGAGGAGAAGTGAGAGAGAGGAGGACGACAATGACGGTGGGAACCCTCAGGTAATTGATTTAAAAACTTGTATACCATAACCCAGGCAGCTTTAATAATGCAGCCACTGTGCCTCCAAATGCATCCACTGTGCCTCCAAACGCATCCACTGTGCCCCCAAACGCAGCCACTGTGCCCATCAATTGCCGCCACTGTGCCCATCAAACGCTGTCACTGTGCCCCATCAAACGCATCCACTGTGCCCTATCAAAAGCAACCACTGTGCCCCATCAAACGCAGCCACTGTGCCCATCAATTGCCGCCACTGTGCCCCTCAATTGCCGCCACTGTGCCCCATCAAACGCAGCCACTGTGGCCCATTAAACACAGCCACTGTGCCCCATCAAACGCAGCCACTGTGCCCATTAATTGCCGCCACTGTGCCCATCAATTGCCGCCACTGTGCCCCATCAAACGCCGCCACTGTGCCCATCAATAGCCGCCACTCTGCCCCATCAAACGCAGCCACTGTGCCCCATCAAATGCAGCCACTATGCCCACCAATAGCTGCCACTGTGCCCCATAAAATGCAGCCACTGTGCCCATCAATAGCCGCCACTGTGGCCATCAATAGCCGCCACTGTGCCCATCAAACGCAGCCACTGTGCCCCATCAAACGCAGCCACTGTGCCCCATCAAATGCAGTCACTATGCCCATCAATTGCCGCCACTGTGTCATCAAACGCAGCCACTGTGCCCATCAATTGCCACCACTGTGCTATCAAACGCAACCACTGTTCCCATCAAATGCAGCCACTGTGCCCATCAAACGCAGCCACTGTTCCCATCAAACGCAGCCACTGTTCCCATCAAACGCAGCCACTGTGCCCATCAAATGCCGCCACTGTGCCCATCAAACGCAGCCACTGTGCCCATCAAACGCAGCCACTGTGCCCATCAAACGCAGCCACTGTGCCCATCAATTGCCGCCACTGTGCAATCAAACGCAGCCACTATGCCCATCAATTGAAAGAGGAAGGGGTGTGGTTTACAGATGACAGGGCGTGTCTTATATAGGAAGGGGTGTGGCCTTGACAGGAAGGGGTGGGTCATATTTAAATTAGGGGGTGCATGAGTTTAGTCAGGCCTAGGGCAGCACAAAACCTAAATACACCACTGCTTGTAATAAACTGTAAAAGAGAGTGATACCTTTGGTAGGTATGGTATTAGTCAAAAGGTATAGCCATGCTTTGTTATGTACAGATTTGTGGTGGTTGGGATTACGGATTAAGCAATGTACTTGAAGTATACCATGTTAGGTAGAGAGTGAGATTTTTGTAAGGAAGTGAACAGGGTAAGGAGGCTGTCAAAGTATACTGTAGGTCTGGAATTAGCAAAATGCCTTTGTCCTCCCAAGATTTCAGAGATATTCACTTTGTAATAAGAAATTCATCCAGTGACACTTGTACTTAAAGCCAGGGAAGACGCAGGGTTAGTCAGCATAAGAATAACATCATGTGTGAATAAATTCATTTTATGCTCTGTACAGCCAATTGTGAAACCAGAGATATGTAAACAACCTTAACATACAGGGATATACAATGTAATAATGACATAAGAGCACACACACAGGTTGGACTTGATTGGCTTGTGTCTTTTTTCAACCTCACCAACTATGTAACTATGTAACTATGTCATTTTTTCGGCCAGGGGTTCCATAACCATATTAAAAATGAGGGGTGATAGGGGACTCCCTTGTCTCATGCCATTAGAGATAAGAAAAGGCTTAGATAACATGGCACAGCAGTACACTTGGGCAGAGGATATAAGGCCATGATTGCTGATAGAATAGGGCCATTAAAGCTGAACTTTTGCAATGTCATATCTAAGTATTGCCAACTGACCCTGTCAAATGCCTTCTCTGCATCCAGGGAAAGAAGCAGAAAATGTATCCCTCGGCTCTCTGCGTGATGAATGATGTTAATCATATGACGCGTGGCATCGGAGGTTTGGCAGCCTTTAGTGAAACCGGATTGGTCGGGGTGGATGAAGGAAGGCAAAAGATCCACTAATCCATTAGCAGCTACCTTGGCGTACAGTTTGGTGTCATGGTTAAGCAGAGAAATAGGTCAAAAGTTTTGGGGTGTTGTGGGCCCCCTCCTGGTTTTCGGTAGTGTGATAATCAACGCTTTCAACACTTCTTGCAGGAATGAACCTGAAGAAGCAGCAGCATTAAATACACATGTGATGTGCTCAAGCAGTATAGGTTTAAATTGCTGATAATATTCCCCCACAAAGCCATCTGGGCCAGGAGCTTTATTTTTTGGGAGGGAATCTATGGCCTTACCCACCTCATAGGCAGAAAACGGAGCATTAAGGTAATTCAGTTGTTCAGGTGAGAGGCAAGGTAGATTGACCTAATCTAAAAAGTAGATTGTAAAAAAGTAGACTTGTATGGTGGCAATATCAGGATGCTCTGTGGAAGTGTCATCTTTTAAATTGTAAAGGGTGCTGTAATATTTGCTAAAAGCAACTGCTATGGCCCATGGATGAAGCACTTTAGTTTAAGTTAAAGGGTGGTAGATGAAAGATATGAGAGTTTTAGTATGGTAGCCTTTAATTTGTTGGGCAAGGAGCCAGCTTTATCTCCATGTACGTAGAAGTGCATTTGGAGACGCTTCTGAGAATTATCAAAGTTTTCTAAAAGGATGGATCTTAACTCTAGGCTCAGTTTGATCACCTTGGCTTGGAGGTCAGTAGATGGCTGTGCTTTGTTAAGTGTGTCAGTGACATGAATTTCCGCAAGGAGAGAGTCAAGGCGCTGCTTCCTCAGCCTCTAATCCCTAGCCCCCATCTGATTGAAAAGGCCCCGCATATAAGCCTTATGCGCAGCCCATAAAGTCTTGGGATCAGAAACTGAGTCCTTATTTGATAAGAAAAAGTTCTGAAGGTTGTTTTGCAAAGGGAGTTCACATAGAGAGTGGATTGTAAAATGTGGGTGTTTAGACGCCAAAGATAAGCAGAGGATGATTTTGGGTATCCTCTAAGGTAATACACACCTGAGGGTGGTCAGATCATGTTGTGTCTGTTGTGTCACTGATCCGTAAGAAAGAGATCAATCCTTGAGTAGGATTTATGGCAGGGAAAGACTGTATAATCATGTTCTTTCGCATGCTGACACTTCCACACATCGTATAATCGGAAAGATGGTAGAAGGGAGTTCAAAGTGGGTCTGCCTCTTGTGGTGAGAAATTAGGAATCCAGAAGAGGATCATGCATAACACTGAAGTATCCGCACCAGAAAACTTCCCCTTGTTGAAATGCGAATACCTTTTTGTGGAGTTTACAGAGGAGATGTAGTTTGTGGGCGCTTGCGTAAACAGTCACAATAGTATATGGATCATTGTTAATAGTGCAGCAGAGAATAAAGTAGCGACCTTCCGGGTCCTTAATACAATCTTGCAGCTGGAAGAGGAGAGAGTTATTTATGGCAACAATAATTCCCTTTTTCTTTGCCGGGGCGAAAGCCGTAAAAATATTGGTAACGTTTTTGCTAGTACAGACGGGTGGGTTTGATGCCTGGAAATGGGTTCCCTGTACACACAGGATGTCAAATTGATTTTGTGTGGCCAGTTTCCAGACTGATGCTCTTAAAGGTCATCAGCGATGACTAGTCAAAAAAAGTATAGAACAGATATTGTAGGCAACCAGGTGTAAGACGATAACTTGAGAAGTGTTGATATGAAACTAAACAAGGATAGGACCTAGGTTCTTTAGCACTTCCTGTACAACTGGAACAACAGGTATCAAGGAAGGGCAACAGATGGGTAAAGCGTTCCAAGGGCCGAATGCGGCCACTCAACGGAGAGGATGGCATCTGATTTGGTATTCCCCGGCTGCTTAGTGATGAGGCCATAACTTGTTATTGCACTAGGGTAGTGGAGGAGCCTGACAAACAACTCTACCGCTGTAATACATATGGTTATCCCCGCGCTATCAAAATATGGAAGGCGGCTGGAATTGGAAAAGCAGCTTGCACCGATTCGGGTACACACCTGACCTTCACAAAGAATAAGTATAAATGGGTGGTGCTGCGCTAATTAGCGCAGCACCACCCATTTATACTAACTCTACCGCTGTGTTCCATTGGTATAAAGGTAGAAGTGTCAGGAATGATGTCTCAAGATGCCCCATCCTGTTAGGAGGCATAGCCCATCTTGAAGTGAAGATACACTATCTTTGAAGTTGAAGTTGTATGTAACTATCATTTTTGCTGGAGCAACCCATTGATATTGGATGTGATTATTGTGCAGGGCTTTCGAGAATGTATTGAGCTGCCTGAAGTGGTGCAGTGTGTGTTGAGATAAATCTGCAAAAGGTTGCAGGGAAGCGTACGGATCCGGCAGGGTCCCCAAGGATCTTGCTTTTTGCATAGGTTGTTCTTTCACATGAAAAAAATGGAAGCGAAGGATCACATCTTTAGGTGTTATTTCGGGTAGAAACGAGGGTTTGGGGAGCCTATGTATTCGGTCGATAACCAGTTCTATGTTCTTCAGGTCTCGTAGAAAAGCTATAATCAGACTCCTGAGATATGAGGACAGTTCTAGTGCCTGCACAGACTCGGGAATGCCACAGACTTTAATGTTGCTGTGGCAAGATCTGTCCTCAATGACTGCCAATTTGTCTTTGATCCACTTTTGCTGTTCCTAATTAACATGGGCATTGATAAGATCATTAACTGTAGTAGTAACGTCCCCCAAATTAGTTTCAATATTTGACACCCTGTCCTCTAGGACAGCTATGTTATGGTCTATGCTATGTTATATCTCCTCAGAGATATAAGCATCTCTTTTAATGTAATATTCAAAATTGGCTGACCTACAGTAGGGTATGTGATGATTGGGTCAGGCTGTGCACCCTGGGGGCCCTGTGAGGAGGATGGATGGTTCACCTCATGCATGTCTGATGCTGTAGAATCCAGCCTCATCCGAGCCTTAGCTGCCAGTGGTGGGTGTTCCTGGAAGTGAAGCTGAAGGACCAGGGCTGGGAATTATGGAATCCTCTGACCCTGGATGTGAAGATGTGGGCTGCTGCTGAGAAGGGAGAGCCACAGGCCGCCCTGTAAAAGATTCGGCCGTAACACCATCTTGGCAGCACCACCCGGCTGGCTGGAACATGAAGGCCATGAGCTTTCACGGGTGGTGTTCCTCTGTCCTCTTCGGTGACATGCCGCCATGAAGGAAGAGTGTTTCCAGTTGTGCTGTTGGTACACAGGCTGGGCCGCTGGAGAGCGGAGGGAAGCTGGCGAAGCTGTCCGGTGAGAGGAGGAAACTTACATATGCTCAGGGAGAACGTGCAGATTCCAAGCAGGTAGTTTCCTGGTTGGGATTCAAAATGTGGACCCTGGTGCTGTAATGCAGAAATGCTAACCACACTTGAGGTAGGGTAATCACAGTTTTTAGTTTCCTAAAAGGGGGCTGTGTTTTGCTAAAGTATATATCTTTTTTTGTAGCTTAGTATGCGTAGATTACTGTTTGGGTATCTCACCTTAGTGTGGTGTGTATTTCACTTACTCCAAATAGGATGCCTTTGTTAACCTGGGTAGATCATTTTTCTATTCTACTTCATGTTATTATGAGCTAATAGTCAGCAGGTTATATTACATTAAGATGATGGCTGACATTATAATCTCCTAAATAATGATGTCCTTGTGTACAAGCTTTAACCCAATGTACCATGTAATTATTTCAGTACAAACAAATACCCGAGTACATTATTGGAGGGGCAAAATGCTGTTTTATAAACTATAAAGAGCCTTATGACTGCTCTCAACCACCCTCTACCCTGCTAAATATGGACACACTTCCAGAAGGGGCTAGATGAAAGAACATTTAGAGGCTTAGTGCCCCCACGAACATTGCTGTGAAACATTGTTCTATAGGCCAAGAATTTTACGAGAGTTTAAATGCGTCTATCCTCTAATCAGTCTTTTGTAGCAGTTCATCTGAAGATCTGATTTCACTTTGGCATCATTCCACTAGTCTTGCTTTTTTGTGTAAATGCAAGAAAGTGCTGTATATTTCAGCATTGGGATAATTTAATTCCAGGAAAACTGAGGCATCGAGGTTGATTTACTAAAGGAAAATAGACTGTGCACTTTGCACTCTGCAAGTGCAGTTGCTCCAGAGCTTAGTAAATGAGGTAAAGCTTCACTTTGCAAAGAATACCCAATCACATGCAAGGAAAATTTTAAAAATAGCATTTTTGCTTGCAAGTGATTGAATGCTGGAAGTCAGCAGAGCGCCTGCTCATTTACTAAGCTCTGGAGCAACTGCTCTTGCAGAGTGCAACTACACATTGCCAATCATACAGTCTATTTGCATTTAGTAAATCAACCCTATAAAGTAGTAATTCTCGAGAGGGTCTCCATGTGCTCACTGTTCACTCATTATAACCCGACCTAAAATGGCTGTGTAGGTGTAGGTTTCAACCATACACTGGGTCAGAGATTTTACAGGGAAAATGACCCTGACCCTTAATTAGCAGGGATTTTCTTTCACTTCCTGTTTGGCTATGGGACAGGCAGTGAAGAAAAATCTCCACAATGGGATACAAATGGTGAAAAAAATCTGACATGGGGTTATTACCCTCCCTTACTCTATCCAAATTTAAAAAAAAAGTTTTGCCTATAGTTCTACTTTAAAGAAGATCTATATTCATAGTATACACTTTCATTTTATAACATCAACTTTGTAATAGCAATACAAACTACAGTTATTTTTGACAATCCAGTATAAGCTTACTCATGTTGTGAGTATTGCCTGTCAACCTCTGGGATACCCTGCATGAATTGCGGCTTCTCCTCTGCCCATTTCTTGTTGTATTTTCAATTTCTATGGACTTTATATCCCATGGCACCTTGCTGCTTGCAAGGAGGGGTTATTTGGTGTTATTCCTGTACTGACCATGCCTCCTGTAGTTTAGAAGGCAGGCTATGTGACCTGTGTGACACATGCATTGCCTACTCACAAGGCATAGTGTATTTGTGTCACTTCTTTTAAAGAAGTAAATGTGTGGGATTCTTCAGAAAGTAAGTTTACAAACTTCGAAATGATTCAGATTAATAGGGGTAGGCTACAAATAATTGATCGATAAAGCATTTAGTCACTTTTGTGCCAAAAATAATTCTGGAGTATAGTTTTTTTTAGATTAAGTGAAAGGGCATGCTAGGACCATTCTCGTCAGCGCTGTTGTACATATTTTTGTTACACTGGTGTTTGCATTCATCAACGTATTCCACTTTGTGCATGTCCTTCCTTAAAGCATCTACACCACTCATATACAAGATAGTTTGCTCTAAGCGTGAATAAATATAAAGCAACATCATTTCTAAGATTGGAAAGGTAAACTCATTGATATACTTTAATCAAAATGAGGATGAAACATCTTTATCTTTAAACGTTTACCACCATTGTTCTTCACTTACAGACCCACAAACACAGTGCCATGATAGAGTAAAAGGCCAAAGTATTTTGGGGCCCATTTTTATGGATGTAACTAACAACCATGGGATCCCTTTGCGCAATCTTGATTGGGACCCCTGGCTAACACTTTCTTTTGCTGCTGGCAGTGACAGCTGTAACGATGCCATCACTGATCCTAACATAAAGGACAGGCAATATGTAAGCTGTCAGCATAGTCAGTTAACTGCTAGGGACCTGTGCTTAAGAAAAAAGTTATAGTTGTAGTAGCAACATTAATAAACATTATTTTATATTGTGACAGCAATATTATTGTTCTTGCCAACATTTACCCTATAACCCTAACATGAACTTTTTTAAACTTTGCTGATCTGCAAATCTCAGCTGTCCTATAAGGTGTGATGTTTGACTGCAATAGGCATACATGGTTAAATCTGTAGCAGAAGTTCAGAGGGCAATAAATCTACAATGGTAAGACTGCTAAGTAAATGATTCTGCACAGAGGGGAATCTATGACTAGTCAGACAAGAATCCCAAGGTCTGATTCAGGCCATCAATACAGGAAATTTCAGTTTCCTTAACAGACTCCCTGATGTGTCCCCCCTCCTACACCAAGTCCCATAACAGCTGCATGGGTTGCTTTGGCTATTGTTACACCACTGCCCATTTTAACCTATATTTAAAAGTGATTGTGACTACCTTATAAGAACAGCAATGAACCCTCCATTTTAGTGGTTGTATTACCTAGACAAGATTTTACCGTTCTCAGTTATGTTATACTATGAGAACTTTTAGATTATTATTATTATTATTATTCACGATTTATATAGCACCAACAGTTTACGCAGCGCTTTACAATGTATAGGGGGGACAACACAATTACAGTACAGTTCAATACAAAAGGTACAGGAAGGCCCTGCTCATAGAGCTTACATTCTAAGGGAGGGGGTGGTGTAGTATGTGTCATGGGGCTCTGATCACTTTTAGAATGGCTCCTAAAATAATTTAACTGCAGAAGTACACAAATGTTATAATACTAAAAATGTATATTATTTTTTGCTTGGCTAAATTGTTCCTCTATAGTTACTGTAACAACTTTATGGAAATGCGGGCAAAAATGTAACAAGCCTTTTTTTCTTCCTTCTCATATTATTCATTGTGCTGTCCTAAAGAGGTTCTAAGTGCTTTTTTGCTATCCAACTCCCTACAGTGTGCAATAGAATTTAAAGTAATTGCATTTTTTTTGGGCACATAACAATGTTATTTGTATGAATACAATTCCTTTAACAAGGACTTTGTCATTTACAAGTTAATTGAATTGTTGTCTCTGCACACAAACAGTTCAGCTAAGTGTTTTTGGAGTTGATATGATTCTAAATGATCTGATAATATTACCATGGTTAATTTATTCTTTACAGTTTTCATTTACAATTTTCTTGTCTGTGGTTCCCAATTCGTGTGTTGCCACACATTAGTTATCCAATCACAAATGGTACTCAATGGTGTATAATCCAATAACAATACAACACCACTGTCTGGTGGCACTGCCTTAAAGGAATACAATGGCCCCAGCAGAGCACTTGTGTTTATTTCTTTGAAGTGGATAGGAGGAAAAATCTGCAGCCTGATACAGTCAGCATTGCTTTCTTAGGGAGAAGGGGAAAGGCGGTAAAGATCTTTTAACTCCCAACATTCAGTGGACATCTGCTTCACCCACATGCATCAGATAGTAGCCTGATCTCGTCAAAAGTTTGATTGGGCAACAATACTTTCTTATCCATGGACAGACCCTCTTGCCTTGTCAGACAAATGTTGCATGAATTGCTAGGGAACACCACAGTGCTTATTACAGTCAACATAGTAGCTTAGAGATGAAGCTAGAGTTGACATCTGGGGTACAGACAAAATCTCTGCCACCTGTTAAATGGTTGAATGGTGATACAGGCATACCCCACTTTTAAGTACACAATGGGGTTTATTTACTAAAGCTGGAAAGTGCAAAAATCAGGCTCACTTCTGCATAGAAACCAATGAGCTTCTAACCCTAGCTTGTTCAATTAAGCTTTGGTAATAAAACCTGGAAGCTCATTGGTTTCTATGCAGAAGTGAGCCTGATTTTGCACTTTCCAGCTTTAGTAAATAAACTCCATTGTGTACTTAAAAGTGGGGTATGCCTGTATAGGTTACATAAACGTAAAGGTAATGATGATTATAATAAAGATATGCTGTGGAGCCTGACTACAAATTCATATAGCATAGATAAGATTAGATTAGAGTAGATTTCAACAGCATGCATCTTAGGCCCCTTGCTCAGGGGGGCATCTAGGAGCAGTGCACCCCTCCCAGCATTTTAGTTCACCCAGGAGGGACAGGTGCAAAGTCTATGGCAGGCTGTGGCTGGACAAGGTTGGACACTGCACCTGTCCTTTTCGGGTGAACTAAAACACTAGGAGGAATGCACCGCTCCTAGATGCCCCCCTGTGTAAGGAGTCTTAGGCCCATACCAATTAGCAATAAAATAGAATTTGTAAACATTCTGTATAATGTGTTTTATTTTTCTATCACAAAACAAAACCCCATAAAGATAGCTTTGCTGTCCTTCTCTAAGTTCTGCAACTTGAGCAAACTAACTTAATACAAACAATCTGTGTATAGTGCAATATACCCCAAGCGAAAAAATGGAATGACGTTTATTTGCTAAAGCCCTATGTATCAAAGTTTTTTTGCTTTTGCTGCCAAAACAGTCCCTTTTCCCACCAAAACTGCCCTGACCTGTTGAGGCATGGATGCCACTAGACCTCTGAAGATATGCTGTGGCATTTGACACCAAGCCATCCATATCAGATCCTTTAAGTCCTGTAAGCTGTGAGGTGAGGCATCCATGGATCGGACTTGTTTTTCCAGCACATCCCACAGATGCTTGATGAATTGAGATGTGGAAAATTTGGAGGCCAAATCAACATCTTAAACTTGTTGTTGTGTTCCTCAAGCCATTTTGGCAGAGTGGCAGGGTGCATTATCCTGCTGAAAGAGGCCACTGCCATTAGGGAACCCCATTTCAATGAAGGGATGTACTTGAAGAGCAACAAATGTAGGGTAGGCGGTATGTGTCAAGTAGCATCCACATGGGTGGCAGGACCCAAGGATTCCCAGCAAAACATTCCCTAAAGCATCACACTACCTCTTTGCTTTCTACCCATGCTATATCTTGGTGCCCTCTCTTCCCCCAGTAAGTGATGCACACGCACCCAGCCATCCACAAGATGGAAAAAAAATAAAATTAATCAGAACAGGCCATCTTCTTCAATTACTCTGTGGTCCAGTTCTGATGCTCATTGTAGACACCTTTGGCTGAAAATATATTCCAACCTCTACAGGATCAGGTGTTGAGGTCACCACTTCCTGATCATATAGAAAAAATAACAGCCCCCTTGGGAAATGGGATTTTAAAAGTGACCACAAACACCAAATATTAACATAAAAGGTATTTTATTACAAAATGTATAATATAATCGTAAAAACCTTGTCAAAAAGACAAGGATGCACAATAACATGAAAATGAACATAATTTGATACACATACAAACATTTATGACATCTCTGATGAACCCGACATTTCTGGCTTGATGCCCTTCTTCAGGGGTTTTTTTTTACAAACAGAGCAAAATGTCTATCAAGAAAATACATATATCATTATAGAAGCAATAGACAAAAATCAGTGTAAGGCATTATAAAAAGCAGTTAAATAGCAATACCAGTGGTATCACATACCAGTGGTATCAAACGTTTGTACATAAGTGTAAGAGCCCTTGGGCCCCATATGACAGAAAGACTGGACGGATGAGACTCAGTCTTAAGCAACCCCGCAAAAATTATGGATATCTCAGCAAAGGTCCAACTAAGGAGGGAAGGCCACAAAAAAGTATCACATATGAAATATAAAAAAGGAATGTAATGATGTCTGATGTACTTTAGAGTCAAACACCAGGTCAGTATATGTTGCACATGCTTATATATATAAGACATACACACCTGGATAGTAAGTATAGGTTATATACAGGAAGATGTCCCTGATTTGAAAATCCCCCAAAAAATGGCTGGGAGAATTCCCATGAATCCCCTGCCCAGGAGGTATGCCTGTTTGGGATGCAAAGGGGTGATATTACAAAGATGGTAATCACCTCAAGCTTATTGTTGAGTAAATCAGTGTCCTGTGTGCCCATTTTACCTCCTCTGCACAGTTTCAAAGGTGTCAGTGATCAGATCCGTTGCAGCCGTGCTGTATGCATGCCGCAGCGGGATCTGATATACACCTGCAGACGCCCGTGCATGTGAGGTAGTGCCGTATGTGATGCGCATGCCAAGTGGTGAAAGGTTGCTGCGCATGCACGTTTGTGACTGACCTGGACCAACTGTCTTCAGAGCGCACGGCGCCGCCCCAAAGAGGCGTGACGGCGTCCTGTGTTCCAAGGACAACGACGCACAATCACGGCCTGCCGACAATGGGCAGGACTCCAAAAAGATCCCGAACATGTCAGAGACGTGTAAATAGGGGGGCCCCATGCTGACAACACAGAACACCCACTTTGTGCGCCAGGTGAGATACATCCAAAACAAGAAGGGGGTATGAAAAAGCGAGTCCCACCATCAAGTGATGCAAAAAGGAGAAGAAAAAACGTGATTAAAAAGGAGTCTAAAAGACACATTGAAGTAGCATCAATATCAACACATTGTGCTACATTAGACCCTAACTGGGTCAATCACAAAAGGACATAAGAAAGCATTTATAATAATGGTATAGCAGAGAAGACATACAGTCAGGTCCATAAATATTGGGACATCAACACAATTCTAATCTTTTTGGCTCTATACTATACACCACCACAATGGATTTGAAATAAAAACAAACAAGATGTTCTTTAACTGCAGACTCTCAGCTTTAATTTGAGGGTATTTACATCCAAATCAGGTGAACGGTGTAGGAATTACAACAGTTTGTATATGTGCCTCCCACTATTTAAGGGACCAAAATTAATAGGACAGATTAACAATCATTCATCAAACTTTCACTTTTTAATACTTGGTTGCACATCCTTTGCAGTCAATTACAGCCTGAAGTCTGGAACTCATAGACATCACCAGACGCTGGGTTTCATCCCTGGTGATGCTCTGCCAGACCTCTACTGCAACTGTCTTCAGTTCCTGCTTGTTCTTGGGGCATTTTCCCTGTTTTGTCTTCAGAAAATTAAATGCACGCTCAATCAGATTCAGGTCAGGTGATTGACTTGGTCATTGCATAACATTCCACGTCTTTCCCTTAAAAAACTCTTTGGCTGCTTTTGCAGTATGCTATGGGTCATTATCCATCTGTGAAGCGCCGTCCAATGAGTTCTGAAGCATTTTGCTGAATATGAGCAGATAATATTGCCCGAAACACTTCAGAAATCATCCTGCTGCTTTTGTCAGCAGTCACATCATCAATAAATACAAGAGAACCAGTTCCATTGGCAGCCATACATGCCCACGCCATGACACTACCACCACCATGCTTCACTGATGAGGTGGTATGCTTTGGATCATGAGCAGCTCCTTTCCTTCTCCATACTCTTCTCTTCTCATCACTCTGGTACAAGTTGATCTTGGTCTCATCTGTCCATAGGATGTTGTTCCAGAACTGTGAAGGCCTTCCTGTTTTTTAGGCTCACCAATGGTTTACATCTTGTGGTGAACCCTCTGTATTCACTCTGGTGAAGTCTTCTCTTGTTTGTTGACTTTGACACACATACACCTACCTCCTGGAGAGTGTTCTTGATCTGGCCAACTGTTGTAAAGGGTGTTTTCTTCACCGGGGAAAGAATTCTTCGGTCATCCACCACAGTTGTTTTCCGTGTCTTCTGGGTCTTTTGGTGTTGCTGAGCTTACCGGTGCGTTCTTTCTTTTTAAGGATGTTCCAAACAGTTGATTTGGCCACACCTAATGTTTTTGCTATCTCTCTGATGGGTTTGTTTTGTTTTTCCAGCCTAATGATGGCTTGCTTCACTGCTAGTGACAGCTCTTTGGATCTCATATTGAGAGTTGACAGCAACAGATTCCAAATGCAAATAGCACACATGAAATGAACTCTGGACCTTTTATCTGCTCCTTGTAAATGGGATAATGAAGGAATAACACACACCTGGCCATGGAACAGCTGAGCAGCCAATTGTCCCATTACTTTTGGTCCCTTAAAAAGTGGGAGGCACATATACAAACTGTTGTAATTCCTACACCGTTCACCTGATTTGGATGTAAATACCCTCAAATTAAAGCTGAAATTCTGCAGTTAAGGCACATCTTGTTCATTTCATTTCAGATCCATTGTGGTGGTGTATAGAGCTAAAAAGATTAGAATAACTCTCTTATAGAAATGCATTTCTCTATTCATTATATGGCACTATATGTAGGAGTAGAAAATTAGAGTGGAAGATTTTGTTTTATCCAAGGGGAAGACTACTATAGTTTATCCCGGCGGTGATCCATCAAATAAGTCAACTTCTAAATCTCCTATTCTTCCCATCCCCCAGATATAAAACCTTCAAGAAAGGGGCGATAGCTAACCATGTTATTAAGGCCAGGGGGTGAGGTGACATCCAGACTTATTATCCAGCATGTTTCATGCTGGAGCAACAGTCTGTTCCATTCTCCACCCCTGGTATTAGGATGTATTCGATCGAGAATAATACATTTTACTTGTGGGAACTTACCCCCATGTGCATCCCTAACATATCTGCCTAATAGGAGATCTGAGTTTGACTTCTGCATACTGAGGATATGCCTATAGGCTCTTTTATGAAATTCTTGTTTTGTCTTTCCTATGTAGAAAGATCCACACTGGCAAGACAGCATATAGACCACCCCCACTGTATTATAGTTGGCATAATGTGTATAAAGATCCCACCATTGGGGAGTCTAATGTTGCTGCCTGTGTGCATGTATTGGCAATAGCCACATCCGCCGCATTGGAAGGTGCCCAGACGTTTACATGGATCCTTGCGGGATTCTCCTGTGAATTCACTATGTACAAGTACATCTGTTAGTGATCTTGTTCTACGATAAGTTATAGATGGACTTAGATAAAGGGGCTCAGGGAAGGATCAATACATAAAAGGTGCCAATATTTTGATATAATGGCTCTGATTCTATTGTGTTGTTTGGTATACCGCGTAATGATCCCCAAATTCTTAGATTGATCATTACTTTGTTTGTTAGGAATTTCCTTTTTAAAAAGCAGGTCCTATCTGGATCTTTTTGTAGCTTTTGTGTATGCCTTTTTCAAGCATGTAAGGGAAGAACCTCTATGCAGTACAGGCATACCCCACTTTTAAAGCGGGGGTCCACCCACACCGCCAAAAAAAAAAAAATATTAAAAGCCAGCAGCTACAAATACTGCAGCTGCTGACTTTTAATACATGGCCACCTACCTGTCCCAGGGTCCAGCGATGTCGGCAGGCGACGCTGAGAACCCGCTCGGTTCTCGGCAGCTGCCGCCGCCATCCTAGGTGAGGGAATCAGGAAGTGAAGCGTTGCGGCTTCACTTCCCGGTTCCCTACTGCGCATGCGCGAGTCGCGCTGCGCATCGTAAGTGGTCCCCGCTCTCTCCTGGGAGCTGTGTGTTTCCCAGGAGACAGCGCGGTGGGGACGGGAAGAGGCGTAGACTCCCATGGGAGTCTATGCCGGAAGTGGGTGCAAATACCTGTCTTAGACAGGTATCTGCACCCCCCTCCCCCCTGAAAGGTGCCAAATGTGACACCGGAGGGGGGGAGGGTTCCGAAAAGCGGAAGTTCCATTTTTGTGTGGAACTCCGCTTTAAGTACGCAATGGGGTTTATTTACTAAAGCTGGAAAGTGCAAAAATCAGGCTCACTTCTGCATAGAAACCAATGAGCATCTAACCCGAGCTTGTTCAATTAAGCTTTGGTAATAAAACCTGGAAGCTCTTTGGTTTCTATGCAGAAGTGAGCCTGATTTTGCACTTTCCAGCTTTAGTAAATAAACCCCATTGTGTACTTAAAGTGGGGTTTGCCTGTAGTCTCTCCATAAGTTTTTTGGCCTCCACTAGAAACACGGCATCATCCGAGCAGTTGCAGCGTATCCGCAGATATTGGCTGTAGGGGATAGATTTAATTAAATGTAATGGGTGTGCAATGGTCGCATGAAGTATCGTGTTGCCCGCTGTATCCTTGCGGTACAGGGAGCTAGCAAGTGTGCCATCCTTTCGTTTGGATATAGTAACATCCAAAAAATAAATTTCCAATGCACTATATGTCATGGTGAAACTTAGGTTACATGTGTTATTATTCATGGCTATAATACACTGATTTAACAAATCGATTGATCTCCTCCAGACAATCAAAATGTCTTCTATATACCGATACCAACTTAATATGTTTTCCGTCAGGAAGGACAGATTGTCATCAGTCAAAAACACCTGCTCCCACTCCCCCAGGTACAGGTTGGCATAGGATGGGGCACAACAGGTCCCCGTAGCCACGCCCTGTACCTGGAGGTAGTGGGAACCATCAAAGGAAAAGACATTATGTGTAAGTATGTGTTCCAGGGCCGAGAGTATAAATTCATTGAAAGGCCGGTTGTCCCTATGTGACTGTGAAATGGAATGCCCAATGGCACTGATGCCCAGCTGGTGGGGGATGGAGCTATAAAGAGCTTCGACATCAACTGCCACCAGCAGGGCATCAGAAGATATGGTTAGCCCCTTCAGGTTTTGGGGGAGATGCATTGTGTCCCTAATATAGGATGGCAAGTTAATCACATATGGTCTAATCTGTTTGTCAATAAATGTACTTAAGTTTTCAGTTATTCCACCACAACCAGATACTATCCATCGCCCTGGAGGATTCTTTTTATTTTTATGGACCTTGGGTAAACTATAAAAAGTAGGTATTTTCAGATGAGGGGAACGTATGAAGTCCCAGATCTGTTTGTTAATTAGATTATTTAAATATGCGTTATCTACCAGTAAGTAGAATTCTTTATCATATTTTTCAATCAAGGATCTCGAGATTTGTCTATACCATGATTTGTTGTTTAAGATTTTTATACACATAGGGGTTGATTTACTAAAGGCCAATAGACTGTGCACCTTGGAAAGTGCAATTGCACTCTGCAAATGCAGTTGCTCCAGAGCTTAGCAAATGAGGTAAAGCTTCACTTTGCAAAGAATACCCAATCACATGTAAGGAACATAAAAAAAAACAGCACGTGATTGGTTGATGAAAGTCAGCAGAGCTTCTGCTCATTTACTAAACTCTGGAGCAACTGCTCTTGGCGTGTGCAACTGCACTTTCCAAAGTGCACAGTCTTTTTGCCTTTAGTAAATCAACCCCATAGTCTTATATTGGAAATTAGTCATAATGACAATATTACCCCCTTGTCTGCTGGTTTTATTGTTAGATGGTATTAATTAATCAGAGTTTCAATAGTTTTTTGTTCTTAAGCACGGGTATTGAGTTTCTTAATTTTTTTGGTGGTCTTGGCCAGAAATGCCCCTAGATTCATTTTGGAATTTGGCAAGGGAAATTTATCCGATTTCTTTTTAGCTTAGATTCAATTTTTGATTTGTCATCCTTAATAGGGATGAGAAAGGCCTGGTATGGATTTTTGGGGGGACCCCTACACCATTTTTCTTTAATTTTGGTGCAGGGTTCCCCTTAATATCCATACTAGACAAAAAGGGCCTGGTAATGGACTGGGGGAGGGGAACCCATTGAGGGGGGCTTCAACATCAAGCCTGTCGATTAGATCCGCCCCGTCCTGTTCATCTAGCAAGTCAAGTAGATTATCCAAAGCTTTTTTAATTTGGGTTTTTCTGGATAATGTATCTTTGTTGTACATACTCTTTAATAAGAGTTTTCTTGCAAAGAGCTGGAGATCTTTAACAATTTCAAACTTATTCATATCAGATTCAGGGCAGAAGCTTAATCCCTTCGACAGAACCGATGTTTCCTCATTTAAAAGCATATAGTCCGAAAGGTAAATAATATTAAGTGAGTTCTCATTAGTGAGTGAAGAATTCAGCTATGAAGGGTTACCTTCTTGGTTCACATTTTGAGAAGAATCATCAGCCATTTCCTGACTGGTGGTATCTCTAGAATTAATCCTAGGAATATGTGAAATAGATAGTTTGTGAGAAAGATGCCCATAGAGGCCACCACGTGTCTCAGTTACATGTGTACCTGTAAAGCCTTTAGTAGAATGAATAACAGACTGTGCATTTGAAGATCCCTCCACCATACGTTTTTTAGGGAACTGAGATTCCATGTTTTCCATTTATTTTTCTGGGATTTTTTCTTTTCTCCAAAGACCGGCTGTGAGGAAGAAGAAACAGAGGAGTTTAAAGACGTGTTTGACCCTCTTTGCCCCCTTGCACCTTTTATTTTGTTTGTCATAGGGCTTATCCGGGTGTTTCTACTGTGCCACTGGTATGCTTTGCCCTCCTGGAAGGCAGTTTTGTCCCTCCAGAATTTGCGCTCCTTCATTATTAAGGTCTCCTTCGCTATTTGATCTAAGCGAGTTTTTATACTTTCTTCTTGGCTTATATACCCATCAAGACCTTTAAAGGGTCCCAATTGTCCATAAACTTTATTCATTTTATTGTAGACACCTTTGGCTGTGTGCACAGATCAGTATGGCACCCTGACCAGTCTGTGGCTACGGAGTCCCATACACAACAAACTGCAATGCACATTTTTTTCTGCTTTCAACACATCAACCTCAGGGACAACATGTTCACTTGCTGCCTAATACAGTTTATCACACCGAATTTCAGATGCTACTGTAATGAGATAATAAACATTATTCAATTATAATGTCAGTGGTCATAAACTCATTGGTGTATATATTGTAATATAACTATATATATATTATCTCACAAAAGTGAGTATACCACTCAAATTTTTGTAAATATTTAATTATATCTTTTCATGTGAGAACACTGAAGAAATGACACTTTGCTACAATGTAAAATATTTAGTGTACAGCTTGTATAATAGTGTAAATTTGCTGTCCCCTCAAAATAACTGAACACACAGCCATTAAACCGCTGGCAACAAAAGTGAGTACACCCCTAAGTGAAAATGTCTAAATTGGGCCCAAAGTGTCAATATTTTGTGTGGCCACCATTATTTTCCAGCACTGCCTTCACCCTCTTGGGCATGAAGTTCACCAGAGCTTCACAGGTTGCCACTGGAGTCTTCTTCCACTCCTCCGTGACATCATCACAGAGTTGGTGGATGTTAGAGACCTTGCGCTCCTCCACTTTCCCTTTGAGGATGCCCCACAGATGCTCAATAGGGTTTAGGTCTGGAGACATGCTTGGCCAGTCCATCACATTTACCCTCAGCTTCTTTAGCAAGGCAGTGGTCGTCTTGGCGGTGTGTATGGGGTCGTTATTAAGTTGGTATACTGCCCTGCGGCCCAGTCTCCGAAAGGGAGGGGATCATGCTCTGCTTCAGTATGTCACAGTACATGTTGCCATTCATGGTCCCTTCAATGAACTGTAGCTCCCCAGTGTCGGCAGCACTCATGCAGCCCCAGACCATGACACTCCCACCACCTTGCTTGACTGTAGGCAAGACACACTTGTCTTTGTACTCCTCACCTGATTGCCGCCACAAACGCTTGACACCCCCTGAACCAAATAAGTTTATCTTGCTCTCATCTGACCACAGGACATGGTTCCAGTAATCCATGTCCTTAGTCTGCTTGTCTTCAGCACACTGTTTGTGGGCTTTCTTTTGCATCATCTTTTGAAGAGGCTTCCTTCTGGGACGACAGCCATGCAGAACACTTTGATGCAGTGTGTGGTGTATGGTCTGAGCACCGCATAGTAGCCCATTATGTGTCACTTACCTGACACAGGAGCCTGCGATGTCACCGCTGTCCCCTCTGCTACAGAGCGTCCATCTTCTTTCTGGGTATCGTGGCTCCAGCGCTGTGATTGGCCGGAGCCACGATGACGTCACTCCCGCGCATGCGCACAGGAGCCGCCACTAACGGCAGATCGCCGTTAGCAGCGGCATGCTCAGTGCGCCTGCGCGCCACTGTCTACGGCGCATGTGCCGTAGACAGCAGTGCCTGTCTTTTTGCAACTATCTCCTAAACCGTGTAGGTTTAGGAGATATTTCTTGAACCTACAGGTAAGCCTTAATCTAGTCTTACCTGTAGGTCAAAGTGGTCTGTAAGGGTTTACAACCACTTTAACATGTACAAATGCAGCAATTTAGAAAGGTTTAGCATTGGGAAACACTTTTTGAAACATAAAACGTGCATTTTATATACAACTATATAGATCAGACCAAAATGAGGGACAAATGGGGTGTTATAAGGGACAGAGGGACATTGTTCCAAATCAGGGACAGTCCCTCCAAATCAGGGACAGTTGGGAAATATGGCAAAGTGTAATTTCTTCAGTGTGGTCACATGAAAAGATATAATAAAATATTTACAAAAATGTGAGGGGTGTACTCTTTTGTGAGATACTGTGTACTGTGTGTATATATATATATATATATATATATAGAGAGAGAGAGAGAGAGAGAGAGAGAGAGAGAGAGAGAGAGAGAGAGAGAGAGAGAGAGCTAGGTTGCACTTAGCTGGTATTTCATTGGCTTGGCTGTTGTTGGGACTTGTTTCCTGTAGATTCTAGGGTCAGTATCTTTTCCCAGAAAAGGCAAGCCACCTTAGTAATATACAGTCACTGCTAACTTGCATATCAAGGAAAGAATTTTAGATGATCTGCAAAACAAAAGTTAACATTTCAGATCTGCAGTTCTCATGTCCCAGTACCCACAAAAGCTCTTAATGACAATAGCAACATCTATACATATGTAAAGTGTCCTAGATTAGCTTCAGGCAACTCAGGAAAGATGTTAACACTCCTTGTAGGCCTTTTGAAAGTGTACAGATTTGCACTTAATCAGGTTTACTCCAGAGGAATCAATTTCCCTTAAAAGTGTGTTAAATGTTAAACACACACATGCAGACACAGATTAAACCCCTGGGGAAAATCATGGGTGTGTTTCTGTATGTTTGTGTGTCAGGATATGATATGGGAGGCGGGGGCGAGATATCAGCGATGCCAAGCATTCTGAGAAGATGCCAACAAGCAGGGCACTCTAAAGTCCATTATTTCAACCTACGCAATGCAATAATGTTGTGAGACTCCTTCAGGTCTGCCTCTGCTTATAAATATGCAGCATCAAACAGTGCTACTGTGTAATGTATTGTCAGTCTGCTGACAATTTACATTCCTCCTCTTAATTTCAAACAAAGAACACTTTCTGAATATCATAAAAATGTGGCAGCTTCTGCCTTAACATTTACCCCCAAACTACTGCTGTGAATAGTGTCCGTCATTTTACAATAGAGCATTGAACCATTTGGCAAAAAATGCCTGGCTAAGTGAGCTGAGTTACAGGAACAAAATGTGTTTAATGTTTAAAAAAAATCAATTTATAGTGGATGCAACAGAAAAATGTAATTTAGCTAAAAATGATAGACCCATTTCACCGGGTCTATAAGCTACCAAATAACGAAGCAGAAGAGAGACCACAATCCCTAAATCCGCCAATCCTTCAGTCCCCACCCTCCATTTGTTTTCTCTTCTTCTTTTCCTTCCTCCATACTGCCTACTCTTTACACAGTTACTTTTACCTTTCTTTAGGTGTCGAGATGTGACTAATAATTTTGAAGATGTATACCTACTATACCACTGTATAACACTAGAATGGTGTCTTTATACGATGCATACGTGTAATGTGTTATTTGTGGAAAGACCAAATAAAGGAAAACATAAAAGAAAAAATGGACCAAAACTGCAAGCTTTCAAGAGTTAGCAAATCACTGTGTGAGGCTTAGTATATGCTTGACTCATAGATTAGTTGTCTTGAAAGTCTGTAATTTAAGTCTGTTTAATTCCTCTTAAAATGTGTCAAAGGAGTATAAATAAGGGGAAAAAGGAAGTGTTGTGTGATGTGCAATGCAGCAGAAAAAGGTGGAGTTAAATCAATCCTTCAGTCATGACGAGTACATTACACTTCATCTCCAGCATGACCTGAGTTTAAAGCTTTGAACCATCTACATTCCACACACTTCTAGAATGTCAGCAAACAAAGATGTCCAACATTAGCATATGATTCTCCAAATTATGCAGACTGGCTAAGAAATCAATTGTTAAGCTACAATAGTAGATTTTCAAAAGAACATTTGTATAAACGCTTTGACAAAAATTCTTACATTCGATGACCTGATGAACGCCATTGGAAAGTACTTAAAATGGAATGTGCTTTTAACATTCGATTTTGGAATGAATGTAATTTCCCAAATGAAAACAACATTCACTGTTAGAAATGTGTTTGTTCGAGAAAAAATTTCCAACCTGCTCCTCCTTGAAAATGAACATTGGTTTACCTCACCAAGGATTCATAAATCAAACAAATGTTCCTGAAACAAAAGTTTTCTAAAAATATTCTTCCAGTGTATGGCCAGCTTTACTCACTGTATTCTATAGTATATATACAGTATATATTATATATTTCTGTTACCAGCTGTAATATATTTTACTCCACCCACCTAATTTCCAGTGTATACATATCTTTTTCCCTAGCTAATATATATTTATATATATATATATATATATATATATATATATATATATATATATATATATATACACTACTGCAAACCAGATAAAAGCTACAGCATGGGAATCTGCAACACTTGATTTTAAACCTGAATATTTTAACCTGGTTAATGATCAACTAAAAAAGTAATGTTTGTTATTCCAAAGTTTAACAAAATTTCGATCTCCCTGGATAATTATTTAGAAAAAGATGTTGATATGCCCATATTACCTATCTAGATGTAAACCTAGATTACTTACTACACATCAGGGTTGCTTTACTAAAGGCAACTAAGCTGTTCACTTCGCAAGGGTATTAGCATTGTGCAAAGGAATTTGCCCCAGAGCTTAGTAAATGTGGTGTAATTTCCTTTGCATAAGTAATCACGTGCAAAAAAAAAACAAAAAAAAAAAAAACACTTTTGCACTTGCTTGGATAAAGAAAGTTAGAAGAGTTTCACCTCATTCCCTAAGCTATGGGGAAAATTCCCTTGCAACATGCAACTTCTCTGAACAGTCTATTTGTCTTTAGTAGATTAACCCCCTTGCCTTCCCATAATGACCATTAGTAATGTTTCCTCCAGGCCTCATATTCTACACGCCTCTAATACTTTATACTCCTATTTATCACCCCTTATCTCTATACTCATACTCCTTTCCTGATATATTCCTGCATCTCACCTTTCAAATCCCTATTTGATGTTCTTTGTCTCTCTCTGGTCTCATCCTTACCTATACAACTACTAATATATTATTTTTGTTCTCTATTGAAGCATTAATATGCTCCAATTTAAAAAAGCACGTTTTTGCTCCAACGATCTTTACCCCCTAGTTACATTACAATCACTGATTATCACAATTTGAATTTTAAAAATGTTGAAACCTTCTTCAAGGTCCTAGTCAACCAGGTCACACAGAGACCTTGTAGAAGGTCTATAAATTTTGTAATTGAAATTAAGGTAAACAATGTTTGTTATGTGAGTAAGGGGGTGATTGCTGATGTAAAAAAAAGCTGCTTTTTTTTCTATGTATATTTGAAACACCTGGGAAGAAGTTGGTGATTCCCAGAGGGGGGAGGGGGGGTTCCCTTATCCAGCTGTGAATTCTATTGTTTGCATTGTCACAAAGCAAAGTACATGGTATGTATTGATTGCAATATGTATGTATTATTATGTATTTAGTGATTGTAATATATATCTATTGCTGTGTATGTTGTATGTATTTTGTATGTATTACACTATGTAATATTTTGCAGATTATGTATGTAATATACAGTATCTCACAAAAGTGAGTACACCCCTTACATTTGTGTATATATTTTATTATATCTTTTCATGTGACAACACTGAAAAAATTACACAAAGTAAAGTAGTGAGTGTACAGCTTGTAAAACAGTTGCTGTCCCCTCAAAATAACTCAACACACAATCATTAATGTCTGAACCGCTGGCAACAAACGTGAGTACACCCTCAAGTGAAAATGTCCAAATTGGGCCCAAAGTGGCAATATTTTGTGTGGCCACCATTATTTTCCAGCACTGCCTTAACCCTTATAGGGCGTACACACGGTCGGACTTTGTTCGGACATTCCGACAACAAAATCCTAGGATTTTTTCCGAAGGATGTTGGCTCAAACTTGTCTTGCATACACACGGTCACACAAAGTTGTCGGAAAATCAGATCGTTCTAAACGCGGTGACGTAAAACACGTACGTTGGGACTATAAACGGGGCAGTGGCCAATAGCTTTCATCTCTTTATTTATTCTGAGCATGCGTGGCACTTTGTCCGTCGGATTTGTGTACACACGATCGGAATTTCCGACAACGGATTTTGTTGTCGGAAAATTTTATCTCCTGCTCTCCAACTTTGTGTGTCGGAAAATCCGATGGAAAATGTCCGATGGAGCCCACACATGGTCGGAATTTCCGACAACACGCTCCGATTGGACATTTTCCATCGGAAAATCCGACCGTGTGTACGGGGCATTAGGCGTGGAGTTCACCAGAGCTTTGCAGGTTGCCACTGGAGTCCTCTTCCCCTCCTCCATGACAACATCACGGAGCTGGTGGATGTTAGAGACCTTGCGCTCCTCCACCTTCCATTTATGGATGCCCCACAGATGCTTAATAGGGTTTAGGTCTGGAGACATGCTTGGCCAGTCCATCACTTTTACCCTCAGCTTCTTTAGCAAGGCAGTGGTCACCTTAGAGGTGTGTTTGGGGTCATTATCATCTTGGAATACTGCCATGCGGCCCAGTCTCTGAAGGGAGGGGATCATGCTCTTCTTCAGTATGTCACAGTACATGTTGGCATTCATGGTTCCCTCAATGAACTGTAGCTCCCCAGTGTCGGCAGCACTCATGTAGCCCCAGACCATGACACTCCCACCACCATGCTGGACTGTAGGCAAAAGACACTTGTCTTTGTACTCCTCACCTGTTTGCTGCCACACTTCCACACTTCCTTGACACCATCTGAACCCAATAAGTTTATCTTGGTCTCATCAGACCACAGGGCATGGTTCCAGAAATCCATGTCCTTAGTCTGTTTCTACTTGTGCATCATCTTTAGAAGAGGCTTCCTTCTGGCATGACAGCCATGCAAACCAATTTGATACAGTGTGCAGCATATAGTCTGAGCACTGACCGGCCGTACCCCCACCCCTTCAACCTCTGCAGCAATGCTGGCAGCATTCATACATCTACTTCCCAAAGACAAGCTTTGGATATGACGCTGAGCACATGCACTCAAATTCTTTGGTCGACCATGGCGAGGCCTGTTCTGAGTGGAACCTGTCCTGTTAAACATGCTGCAGCTCAGTTTCAGGGTTTTTGCACTCTTCTTTTAGCCTAGGCCATCTTTATGTAGAGCAGCAAGTTCTTTTTTTTAGATCCTCAGAGAGTTCTTTGCCATGAGGTGCCATGTTGAACTTCCAGTGACCAGTATGAGAGAGTGAGAGCGATAACACCAAGTTTAACACACCTGCTCCCCATTCACACTTGAGACCTTGTAACACTAATGAGTCACATGACTCCGGGGAAGAAAAACTAATTGGGCCCAATTTGGACATTTTCACTTAGGGGTGTACTCACTTTTGTTGCCAGCGTCTTAGACAATAATGGCTGTGTTTTGAGGTATTTTGAGGGGGGGTGAGCGGTGGTCTTGGCAATCTTCTTGAAGCCTAGGCCATCTTTATGTAGAGCAACAATTCTTTTTTTCAGATCCTCAGAGGAGTTCTTTGCCATGAGGTGCCATGTTGAACTTCCAGTGACCAATATGTTAGAGTGAGAGAGATAAACACCAAATTTAACACATTCACAACTGAGGCCTTGTAACACTAATGAGTCACATGACACTACGGAGGGAAAAGGGCTAATTGGGCCCAATTTGGACATTTTTACTCAGGGGTGTACTCACTTTTGTTGCCAGTGGTTTAGACATTAATGGCTGTGTGTTGAGTTATTTTGAGGGGACAGCAAATTTACACTGTTATACAAGCTGTACACTCACTACTTTACATTGTAGCAAAGTGTAATTTCTTCAGTGTTGTCACATGAAAAGATAGAATAAAATATTTAAAAAATATGTGAGGGGTGTACTCACTTTTGTGAGATGCTGTATATGTATTATTATGTATATAATAATATGTATATAATAATATGTGTGTAACATGTATTGATTGTAATGTATCACTCCTGTTTTTCATAAAACCTTTCAAAAATATATAGAAATGAGAAAATATATCTCTATACATGTGCTTGAATGATTAGGTACAGTACATACCTGAGTTGCTTATCAGCTGCAGTAAATCAATTACTCCAAGCATGCCATTCCACTTTCTATCAAACCTAAAATATTTTCTTGTTGGGGCCTGCTGGAACTTGTTGTTTCACTATAGACAGAGAACCACAAAGTTGTAACTCAAAAGAGTAAAATTTGGTCTGTAAAATAGGGCAAAAAAAGGTTCTTGGGTCTTGGTGCCAATATTTAGGTTTATAACAAATTGACATAGATCAGGGGTCTCCAAACTTCCTAAGCAAAGGGCGGTTTGCTGTTCTTCTGACTTTAGGGGGGTCTGGACTGTGCCCAGTGGGAGTAAATAATGCCCCATCTTTGGTATTAGGGGTTGAAATAGTTGGTGTCAGTTTGAGGAATTGTGCCCCATCGCAGGTGTCAGTGGGGGGAATAGTGGCTCATTGTAGGTGTCAGTGGGGGGAATAGTGGCTCATTGTAGGTGTCAGTGGGGGGAATAGTGGCTCATTGTAGGTGTCAGTGGGGGGAATAGTGGCTCATTGTAGGTGTCAGTGGGGGGAATAGTGGCTCATTGTAGGTGTCAGTGGGGGGAATAGTGGCTCATTGTAGGTGTCAGTGGGGGGAATAGTGGCTCATTGTAAGTGTCAGTGGGGGGATTAGTACCTCATTGTAGGTGTCAGTGGGGGGAATAGTGCCTCATTGTAGGTGTCAGTGGGGGGAATAGTGCCTCATTGTAGGTGTCAGTGGGGGGAATAGTGGCTCATTGTAGGTGTCAGTGAGGGGATTAGTGCCTCATTGTAGGTGTCAGTGGGGGAAATAATGGCTCATTGTAGGTGTCAGTGGGGGGAATAGTGGCTCATTGTAGGTGTCAGTGGGGGGATTAATGCCTCATTGTAGGTGTCAGTGGGGGGAATAGTGCCTTATTGTAGGTGTCAGTGGGGGGAATAGTGGCTCATTGTAGGTGTCAGTGGGGGGATTAGTGCCTCATTGTAGGTGTCAGTGGGGGGAATAGTGGCTCATTGTAGGTGTCAGTGGGGGGAATTAGTGCCTCATTGCAGGTGTCAGTGGGGGGAATAGTGCCTCATTGTAGGTGTCAGTGGGGGGGAATAGTGGCTTATTGTAGGTGTCAGTGGGGGGATTAGTGCCTCATTGTAGGTGTCAGTGGGGGGAATAGTGGCTCATTGTAGGTGTCAGTGGGGGAATTAGTGCCTCATTGCAGGTGTCAGTGGGGGGAATAGTGCCTCATTGTAGTTGTCAATGGGGGGGATTAGTGCCTCACTGTAAGTCTCAGTGGGGATTCATAGTGCCCCATCGTTGGTGTCAGTGGGAGGAATAGTGTCCCATCGTTAGTGTGAGGAATAGTGCCCCTTTGTTGGTGTAAGAGGAAGGAATAGTGCCCCATTATTGGCGTCAATGGGAGGAACAGTGCCCCATTGTTGGTGTGAGTGGAAGGAATAATGCCTCAAGGGCCAAATAAAGGCAAGCAAAGGGCCACATCCAGCCCCTGGGCCGCAGTTTGGAGACCCCTGACATAGATGAAAGTGCTGTAATTTTTTTTTTATTTTTTTTTTTTGCAAGAGGGGCCAAATATTCCAAAACACACATTCTATTTATTTTAAATAAATACAATTCCCTGGGAAATTTTTTCCTTTCATGAATGATAAAAGTTTTTTTTTAGCTTTTGATAGAGTGGAAAGGGATTAAAACACATTACCATTGACTTTTATGGGCCTCGAAATGCATGAAAGCAGGCAAAAAAAGGAGCCTGAGCTATTTTCAAAAATATGCTGCAATACCACCTGCAATCTTCTGGAAACAATAGAATAGTTGGCTGCAACATCCAGCATGTACTGTCCGCTTACAGCAATAAGTTACTACTCCTTTTATTAGTCTTAGCATTATAATAGGTATCAAGAAGAGGTCTCGTAACCTTTATTCTGCATTAAGTTCTAACAGCCCTGTATACCAAGCTGCAAAGACTCACTTTTTATTCCTTGCCTAAATATTGTCATTACGTTTTCCTGACCATGGCCATATTATTCTCCTTTCCTTCCTATTTCCTACTTTTTGGGAATCTCTACACTCCCCACATTGGTTTTTGTTGTCTTTGACAAACTCTTGCTCAATGTATTCGTGCACAATATTATAAAATAAATCACGCTAATCGGTGTATGAAAATAATCAAAAATAACAACCACATTAACAATTCTGAAAAATGTGCAAAAGAGTAAGACTGAAAATGTTATTTTTTATTATTTTCATGCACTGATTAGCGCGATTTAATTTATAATATTTGTTTTGCCTTGGTTATGTCACTTGGTTAATCTCAGAAATCTATCATTTTCTTACTTACATTGATTTTTTTGAGCGCTGTATATTTTTTGTGTTTTGCACTTGTGCAGAATAATATCAGTGGCTAGGTGGTTAGCACTTCTAACCAGCAGCACTAGGATCGCCAGTTCGAATTCCAGCTACGGACGTGTTTTTCAACCTCACCTACTATGTAACTACGGCACTCCCGACCTGGAGTTTGCATGTTCTCCCTGTACCTGCATGGGTTTACTCCGCATACACCAGTTTCCTCCAACACGCCAGACATGCTGGTAGGTTAATTGGATGCTGTCTAAATTGGCCGTAATGTATGAGGGACCTTAGATTGTAAGCTCCTTGAGGGCAGGGACTGAGATGAATGCACAATATATATGTAAAGTGCTGCGTAAATTGATGGAGCTATATAAGTACCTGTAATAAATAAAGATTGTTTTATGCTCTGCTACTGTATAGTTTTTGTATAATTCTTTCACTTATACAAAATAAAACAGCTTTACAGTAAAAAAAAAAAAAAAAAAAAAAAAACATGCTGCAGTAGAGCGCACAGATATGAACAGGCTCTATCTATGACATTGCCTTTCATGACAAATTTATTTTAGAACCTTTCCACTTGCATGTTAACACAGGAATCAGTGAACGGGGCCTTAAACCGGCCACACATGGATGGATGAAATTTGGCCTGTATAGCAGAGACCAGCCAAGATTCGATTCATGTATTGGCAGGCTGATTGCACCCAAATCGATCCATCAATTGACCTGGGTACGACCAGTCTGTTGGTTTTTTTACATACGATTACTGCCGGTGGCTATAGCTGCTAGCAGTAATCATTGTACTCTGCCAGCCGGGTTTCCTGTGCCCCCCTCCTCCGGCAGATCAAAATAGCGCTGCAGGAGGGCTGACTGTGTTGATCGAGGAATCAAGCGATTTTCTTTTCTTCCACCTTCCAAATCATCTATGGTCTGCCTTATTCCTGGTATACACAATTTTTTGCATGCTAATCTAATTTTGAAAATGAAGAGTTTACTGAAGTTACGAAAAATTCTCGTACGACAGAATAAAAATTCAGAAGTGATGTAATGTGTTGTAGTGTATTTGTATTGTATTTTCAAACAACTCTACCAATTAAACGAAAATCTTACGATCTGGTATCGTAAGAGAAACATTTTCGTGCTTGTCCCATTGGATAATTTTCAGCTGAATTGTCGTGATCGGCTTTTGAAAGCTGTGTACTAACGATCAGATTATCGAACGATCGCTTCGAAAGCGGTATTTTTCATATAATTTTCTGATCTTGTGTATGGGCCATTAGAGGCTTTTTATTTTGTTTTGTTTGAACTTTCTTCTGGTAAATTGCTACATTGTCAATTTTCTGGTGTAACTTTTTACCAGTATTCATGTATATAGTGGCTTGCACTTAATTTTCTTTTATACTTTGTTTTTCTAGTAATTTATAGCCAGGGCAAACTTTTCACTATACTCATTATTTACACTTTTACAGCAGATATTAGTAAACGAAACAACGTGCTTGGTGGCCTTAAGTTAGAATTAAGCCTTCATTTAAATACAATGTATGTGGACCTTTTGTGCATAAGGTAGTTTATTTATATACATACATTTCATGTTGTCTACTCAAAGTGGATAAAGTGTACTACGCCCCATAGTATGGCTTATACTGACTGCGATAACATTGTTTTGTAAACACCTTGAGGCATCCACTACAAGAACACTCGTTCCTTCTGGACAATAGTGAAAGTTGTCCACTACATTTGGTTACAATTAAAAGGAATAATAGGTGACAAAAGACAGATGTAAAAAAAAAAAAAGTGTGTCTGTCTGCTGCTAAAGTTCAAGAAACAAAAATAACGACAGGACAGACGTACTTTCTGAGCCTTAAAACTGTTTGACATTCAATTTACATCTCCATTGAGGCTCATACACGTGTCTGCCAAAAAGCACCATGTTTTTGGCAGACATGTTTGGCAACACAATGCAGCCCATTGGTTTCAATGGATCTGTACACAAAAGCATGTAAATATTAGTAAAGTAGCACCACAATTAGATCAGTAAAAAAAAAACAATATAAACATCTGCGATACTGGACAGTATTTTATGTGCTTACGCATGTAAATCACGGCTCTCCCTCAAATAGTAGATTGCAATATTTGAATATTTTGCCATTCTGGAAGCTACAAGAATTTTTCCATGTGCATACACGTTACCGCATGCACTATATGGACCTTACTGTTTTTTTGCGCAGGAACTTCTGGCCAGGAAGATCTGACATTTATACACAGGAAGGCCTTCTTCATACAGACTTGATCATGTACTGCTGTTTCTATGCGGGATCTTGCTATCAGAGGCTGGCGTAAAGTTCCTGAGTACAAGTTATGTTCCATAAAGACCTTGGGGGTTATTTACTAAATGCAAATCCACTTTGCACTGAAAGTGCACTTGGAAGTAAAGTTGCTGTAGATCTGAGGGGGACATGCAAGGAAAATAAAAAACAGAATTTTAGCTTGCACATGATTGGATGATAAAATGAGTAGAGCTTCCCCTCAATTCAGATCTACCCCTTAGATTTAGAGCGACTGCACTTCCAAGTGCACTTGCAGTGCAAAGTGGATTTACCTTTTGTAAATAACCCCCCTTGTGTGTAGATTTGTAAATCTGCATATGCACATATAAGCATTAAATTCTTCTTCATCCTCTTCTAGCTGCTGCTGTTTCAATTTACGGATACTGTATACAACTGTATGTATTTGCATATACATGGTAATTTGCATTAATTACTGCATAGAAAATGTAAATTTTTTACATTTTTGAACATATCATTACATTATGGATCTTTATGCAGCTGTGTGCCATGTTGCAATAACAATACACCTGTGTTTAGAGCCAGACAAAACAAAAAAAAAGCTACAAACGTGGCTACGAAAAAGGGCTACAAACATTTTTTTTGTAATAGGGCAGTGGTAACTTGTGCTGGCGTTCAAGCCTATTAAAGGCTGGATTGTTTTAAATGCCAAACTGCTGTTCAAGGCACCCAAAATGAAGCATGCAGGATTTTTTTTTCAATACAATACACTGGAATGAACAGTCTTTAAGAAACATATATTCTCATGTCTGTGTAATTTTCCTTCACTGAGGACTACTTCACACCTAAGTGGTGAAAATCATTTAAAAAATATATATGGGTAGTTGCGAGATCTTAGGCAGTTACCTACTGTACAGTTGCACTGCTACATGCAAGAGTTTGGGGGTGCCATCAAAGGGCACCTAATGTGTGCTTGTCATTGTGCACCACTGTGTTAAATGCATAAATATGAATGAGCGCATTTGCAGTCCTAGCCATCATCTTTTGTTTCTGAAACTGGAAGAATTTGGTAGCAATTATGATAGGTATGCATTTCCACACTACTCAGTGGGCATAATTGACAGATCTGTTTTGGGCAAAAGGTTTTTATCCAGGTTGGAAATTTCATTTTAATGCCTATGGCCTCAACTAAGGCCTCATGCTTACAGGAGGTTATGCCCATGCATTGTAAAAACAGGCATTTTGGGGCATCCGGGAGGCATAGATGCACTATACAGCCTGCTGCCAGCAGCTTGTCCAAATCAATGACAGGTTGAACGCAGCTAGTGTCTATTCATGGGTTATATGCAGACAGGGATGTATGCAGACTTGCTGGGATGTATGCCTTGACCACAGAAAGTCCATGTTCTGGACATGTAAATGCCCCTGTATTTGAGCAAGTGAGTACTGTTTGGAACAACATATTTCAACATATCATCTCATTGATAGGTTGCTGGTAGAGCACTGTACATGGCACCTTTGCCTCCAGGGTGCTCCAAGACGCCAGTTTTTTACAGTGTACATCCCTGTGCCTTTTCTGTGTTCAAGGCATATGTCCCCGAATGTCTACATACAGGGCATATGTCCCTGAACGCATATGGCCCTGTGAAGAGGGTTCGACAGTGTACAGCTGACACGTATTTCAGCCACATGTGTGCATGAGGCCAAAAGCAAAATGGTGCGAAGTGTGCGTGGAGCACATGACTCGCATGCACACAAGATACAAACAAGAATACGATGTGCCTGGGTTGGACAAGGAACTGGATCTTAACATTTAACATTCTTGGGTATCTTTTTATATGGTGTTATTTAGCCATATCTTTGTGATTTAGTCAACCTTCCAAAGGCTTTTCTGGAAAATCTCACTTACTACATACTCATCAAACACTTTGCAGGTATGACACTTTCAAATATCTGTATTTCCAAAGATAAACAAAGGAACATCAGCTGGAAATCATCTTTTACTGAGGCCTACTTTTTCCCCCACCTTTTGTATCCTGGGTACATTTTGTACAAATACAGTTTGTACTATAGGCAAACAGAATATTGGCATGCATTAAAAAGGGGATTAATTCCAGAAATAAAACGATAATTCTACAAGACTCTGGTCCGGCCGCACCTAGAGTATGCTGTCCAGTTCTGGGCACCAGTCCTCAGGAAGGATGTACTGGAAATGGAGCGAGTACAAAAAAGGGCAACAAAGCTAATAAAGGGTCTGGAGGATATTAGTTATGAGGAAAGGTTGTGAGTACTAAACTTATTCTCTCTGGAGAAGAGACACTTGAGAGGGGATATAATTTCAATATACAAATACCGTACTGGTGACCCCACAATAGGAATAAAACTTTTTCGCAGAAAAGAGTTTAACAAGACTCGTGGCCACTCATTAAAATGAGAAGAAAAGAGGTTTAACCTTAAACTACGTAGAGGGTTCTTTACTGTAAGAGCGGCAAGGATGTGGAATTCCCTTCCACAGACGGTGGTCTCAGCGGGGGGCATTGATAGTTTAAAAAAACTATTAGATAAGCACCTGAACGACCACAACATACAGGGATATACAATGTAATACTGACCTATAATCACACACATAGGTTGGACTTGATGGACCTGTGTCTTTTTTTGACCTCACCTACTATTTAACTATGTAACTATGTAACAATAGCTATCCCTGTCTTATTTAGAACTAAAAAAAAATTCTGAGTTGCTAATGGGAAGCATGTGAAGAAAAAGTGGACCAGAAGTGAGGTAACATGTACATGTATTTACTCCATACATGCAATAATATGACAAAGAAGTACTAATTTTGTTTTTGTTTTTTTTTCAAATTTCCTTACAAAAGATTGGGTGGTTGAAGTGAACATGGGTAATTTTACCCTACTTCACACTTCAGTACACCAGGCCCAGTTTCACCTCATCTCACTTCACACTTTAGTCAATCAGGTCCTTTGTGTTTAAAATGCAGATTAAGTGTTCACATTTCTAATCTTACTCAACAGCTGAATACACAAGCTTTCCAAACCCATTTCATCTAATAGTAAATTAGAAACTGAAACTGAGAAAGAAAAAGTAATAAAAATGAATCTCATCTGGTTTATGTATAGACTCTTGCTTCTTCCTTCTGGAAGCAGGTTTAACATTAGTGTCTCTGGATTTTTTTTTTTTTTTTTTTTTTTAATTAAAAAAAAAAAAAAAAAAATTAGTGTCTCTGGATGTGTGGAAAAATGGCCTAGCTTTTTACACCCAGAACTTTGATGGGGTTTGCTGACAAATAGCTTCAGTGGGATTACGACAAATTAATGAACCTTAGAAAAAGGCATGGCTGTGGATATAGTATACCTAAATTTTGCAAAAGCGTTTGACACAGTTCCCCACACATGGCTCATGTGTAAAGTAAAGTCTACAGGCTTGAAAATATCAATTTGTAAATGAATAGAAAACTGTCTAAAGACAGAATTCAGAGAGTAGTGGTTAATGATTCTTACTCTGAATGGTCTAAGGTTATCAGTGGTATACCCCAAGGTTTAGTGTTGGGACCCTTTCTTTTTAATATCTTTATAAATGATATAGGGTTTGGGGTTGAAAGTACCATTTCTGTCTTTGCAGATGACACCAAGCTATGCAGTGGAATAACATCCTTACAGGATGTCTCCAATTTACAAGCCGACCTCAATGCACTGTTTAATTGGGCAATTATGTTTAAAATGAGGCTTAGTGTTGATAAATGTAAAGTTATGCACTTGGGGGCTAAAAATATGTATGCATCATACATACTAGGGGGAGTACAACTGGGGGAATCATGGGTGGGGAAGGATCTGAGTGTTCTGGTAGATCATAGGGTTAGGCCGGTCATACATGGAGCAAATTTCTTTCCTGCAAATTCACTTGATTCCCCCATCAACATAGACAGTGTTGATGCGGGAAGCCTTCCTGCTGAGCCATTGTCTTCTGCTAGTAGGGGAAGCCGTCCCTGCCGGGAAAAAACAGTGATTATTGCTAGCGGTTATAAAACATACTTTTTTTTTTGTTTAACTAGCAGGTTGAATGAAAGAAATTAGCCCATTTCCCCATCCACACATTTGATGTGGATGTGGGATTCACTCCGGCAGCACTTCCCAGGAGGCAGAACACAATGATCAGTGTTGCTAGCTATAGCCGATGCCACTGATCGTTTGGGACAAGCATTGATTGAAATTTGGCTGGTTCAGCAGCAAGTGGCCGGATTTCGATCCATGCATGGGCTAGCAAGTCAATCTAGTGATTTGTGTACAACCAGCTAACCCATACATGGATTGAAATTTGGCCGCTCACTGCTGAACCAGGCGAATTTCAATTCATGTATGGCTAGCTTAATCTTTAAACCCCACCTACAACTTGCTGCCCCGTTCTTCTGCCTTGGGTGCCATAAGTCTTTCATATTTCTAGCAACATCTGATAATTTGTGGGACTGACCCTCACCCTTCCCCCACTATATTAATTTATTGTCTGTCACTTTATTGTCTATTTTTGTTGTACATGTTTTACACGTTTGACTGGTAGGGTGTAGGTCCTTGGACCTGCTCTCAATGTCTGGGGGGGGGGGGGGTGGACATGGTGGACATGGCCTTCTGGTTTAGTTCGCCCTCTTTCATGGGGTCTCTTCGGGGGAGCTCCACCTAGTACTTGGGTGGGTCTGTCTCGGCAGACCTCCCAAAGAATGGGGTCTGTCTGGTTTCGGCCAGATGGACCAAGTGTAAGTACCTCAGTCCTAACGCCCTGGGGGATCAGGGTTAACCACTTCAGCCCCGGAAGGTTTTACCCCCTTCCTGACCAGAGCACTTTTTACAATTTGGCACTGCGTCGCTTTAACTGTTAATTGCGCAGTCATGCAATGGTGTACCCAAACGAAATTTGCGTCCTTTTCTTCCCACAAATAGAGCTTTCTTTTGATGGTATTTGATCACCTCTGCCGTTTTTATTTTTTGCGCTATAAACGGAAAAAGACCGAAAATTTTGAAAAAAAATGATATTTTCTACTTTTTGTTATAAAAAAAATCCAATAAATTCAATTTTAGTCATACATTTAGGCCAAAATGTATTCGGCCACATGTCTTTGGTAAAAAAAATGTCAATAAGCGTATATTTATTGGTTTGCGCAAAAGTTATAGCGTCTACAAACTAGGGTACATTTTCTGGAATTTACACAGCTTTTATTTTATGACTGCCTATGTCATTTCATGAGGTGCTAAAATGGCAGGGCAGTACAAAACCCCCACAAATGACCCCATTTTGGAAAGTAGACACCCCAAGGAAATTGCTGAGAGGCATGTTGAACCCATTGAATATTTTTTTTTTTTGTCCCAAGTGATTGAATAATGACAAAAAAAAAAAAAAAAAAAAAAAATTACAAAAAGTTGTCACTAAATGATATATTTCTCACACAGGCCATGCGCATATGTGGAATTGCACCCCAAAATACATTTAGCTGCTTCTCCTGAGTACGGGGATACCACATGTGTCGGACTTTTTGGGAGCCTAGCCGCATACGGGGCCCCGAAAACCAAGCACCGCCTTCAGGATTTCAAAGGGCATAAATTTTTGATTTCACACCTCACTACCTATCACAGTTTTGAAGGCCATAAAATGCCAAGATGGCACAAAACCCCCCCAAATGACCCCATTTTGGAAAGTAGACACCCCAAGCTATTTGCTGAGAGGCATGTCGAGTCCATGGAATATTTTATTTTTTGACACAAGTTGCGGGAATGTGACAATTTTTTTTTTTTTTTGCACAAAGTTGTCACTAAATGATATATTGCTCACACAGGCCATGGGCATATGTGGAATTGCACCCCAAAATACATTTAGCTGCTTCTCCTGAGTACGGGGATACCACATGTGTGGGACTTTTTGGGAGCCTAGCCGCGTACGGGGCCCCGAAACCAAGCACCACCTTCAGGATTTCAAAGGGCATAAATTTTTGATTTCACACCTCACTACCTATCACAGTTTTGAAGGCCATAAAATGCCAAGATGGCACAAAACCCCCCCAAATGACCCCATTTTGGAAAGTAGACACCCCAAGCTATTTGCTGAGAGGCATGTTGAGTCCATGGAATATTTTATATTTTGACACAAGTTGCGGGAAAGTGACCATTTTTTTTTTTTTTTTTTTTTTTTTGCACAAAGTTGTCACTAAATGATATATTGCTCAAACATGCCATGGGCAAATGTGGAATTACACCCCAAAATACATTCTGCTGCTTCTCCTGAGTACGGGGATACCACATGTGTGGGACTTTTTGGGAGCCTAACCGCGTACGAGGCCCTGAAAACCAAGCACCGCCTTCAGGATTTCTAAGGGCATAAATTTTTGATTTCACTCCTCACTACCTATCACGGTTTTGAAGGCCATAAAATGCCAAGATGGCACAAAACCCCCCCAAATGACCCCATTTTGGAAAGTAGACACCCCAAGCTATTTGCTGAGAGGCATGTTGAGTCCATGGAATATTTTATTTTTTAACACAAGTTGCGGGAATGTGACAATTTTTTTTTTTTTTGCACAAAATTGTCACTAAATGATATATTGCTCACACAGGCCATGGGCATATGTGGAATTGCACCCCAAAATACATTTAGCTGCTTCTCCTGAGTACGGGGATACCACATGTGTGGGACTTTTTGGGAGCCTAGCCGCGTACGGGGCCCCGAAAACCAAGCACCGCCTTCAGGATTTCTAAGGGCATAAATTCTTGATTTCACTCCTTACTACCTATCACAGTTTTGAAGGCCATAAAATCCCAAGATGGCACAAAACCCCCCCAAATGACCCCATTTTGGAAAGTAGACACCCCAAGCTATTTGCTGAGAGGCATGTTGAGTCCATGGAATATTTTATATTTTGACACAAGTTGCGGGAAAGTGACAATTTATTTTTTTTTTTTTTTTTTTTTTCACAAAGTTGTCACTAAATGATATATTGCTCAAACATGCCATGGGCATATGTGGAATTACACCCCCAAATACATTCTGCTACTTCTCCTGAGTATGGGGATACCACATGAGTGGCACTTTTTGGGAGCCTAGCTTCATACGGGCCCCAAAATCCAATCACCGCCTTCAGGATTTCTAAGAGCGTTAATTTTTGATTTTACTCCTCACTACCCATCACCGTTTTGAAGGCCATAAAATGCCAAGATAGCACAAAACCCCCCAAAATGACCCCATTTTGGAAAGTAGACACCCCAAGCTATTTGCTGAGAGGCATGGTGAGTATTTTGCAGCTCTCATTTGTTTTTGAAAATGAAGAAAGACAATAAAAACATATTTTTTTTTTCTTTTTTCAATTTTCAAAACTTTGTGACAAAAAGTGAGGTCTGCAAAATACTCACTATACCTCTCAGCAAATAGCTTGGGGTGTCTACTTTCCAAAATGGGGTCATTTGGGGGGGGTTTGTGCCACCTGGGCATTCCATGGCCTCCGAAACTGTGATAGGCAGTGAAGAGTGAAATCAAAAATTTACGCCCTTAGAAAGCCTGAAGGCGGTGCTTGGTTTTCGGGGTCCCGTGCGCGGCTAGGCTCCCAAAAAGTCTCACACATGTGGTATCCCCGTACTCAGGAGAAGCAGCAGAATGTATTTTGGGGTGTAATTTCACATATTCCCATGGCATGTTTGAGCAATATATCATTTAGTGACAACTTTGTGCAAAAAAAAAAAAAAAAAAAAAAAAATTGTCTTTTTCCCGCAACTTGTGTCACAATATAAAATATTCCATGGACTCAACATGCCTCTCAGCAAATAGCTTGGGGTGTCTACTTTCCAAAATGGGGTCATTTGGGGGGGTTTTGAACTGTCCTGGCATTTTATGCACAACATTTAGAAGCTTATGTCACACATCACCCACTCTTCTAAGCACTTGAAGACAAAGCCCTTTCTGACACTTGTTGTTTACATAAAAAAATAATTTTTTTTTGCAAGAAAATTACTTTGAACCCCCAAACATTATATATTTTTTTAAAGCAAATGCCCTACAGATTAAAATGGTGGGTGTTTCATTTTTTTTTTTCACACAGTATTTGCGCAGCGATTTTTCAAACGCATTTTTTGAGGAAAAAACACACTTTTTAAAATTTTAATGCACTAAAACACACTATATTGCCCAAATGTTTGATGAAATAAAAAAGATGATCTTAGGCCGAGTACATGGATACCAAACATGACATGCTTTTAAATTGCGCACAAACGTGCAGTGGCGAAAAACTAAATACATTTTAAAAAGCCTTTAAAAGCCTTTACAGGTTACCACTTTAGATTTACAGAGGAGGTCTACTGCTAAAATTACTGCCCTCGATCTGACCTTCGCGGTGATACCTCACATGCATGGGGCAATTGCTGTTTACATTTGACGCCAGACCGACGCTTGCGTTCGCCTTTGCGCGAGAGCAGGGGGGGACAGGGGTGCTTTTTTTTTTTTTTTTTTTTTTTTTTATTAATTTTTTGATTTTTTATCTTATTTTTAAACTGTTCCTTTCATTTTTTTTTTTTTTTTATCTTTTTTATTGTTATCTCAGGGAATGTAAATATCCCCTATGATAGCAATAGGTAGTGACAGGTACTCTTTTTTGAAAAAATTGGGGTCTATTAGACCCTAGATCTCTCCTCTGCCCTCAAAGTATCTGACCACACCAAGATCGGTGTGATAAAATGCTTTCCCAATTTTCCAATGGCGCTGTTTACATCCGGCGAAATCTAAGTCATGAAATGCTCGTAGCTTCCGGTTTCTTAGGCCATAGAGATGATTGGAGCCATTCTGGTCTCTGATCAGCTCTATGGTCAGCTGGCCGAATCACCGGCTGCATTCTCAGGTTCCCTGTTGGGACAGGAGAGCCAGAGAAAAACATGGAAGACGGTGGGGGGGGGGGGGGAATCCCTCCCACTGCTTGTAAAAGCAGTCTAGAGGCTAATTAGCCGCTAGGATTGCTTTTACATGAAAGCCGACCGCTGGCTGAAAAGAATGATACCAAGATGATACCTAAACCTGCAGGCATCATTCTGGTATAACCACTCAAAGTCCAGCAACATACCAGTACGTTGCTGGTCCTTGTATTGTAAACTTTTTTTCATGCAGCCTGTGGGCTGAACGAAAAAAAGATATTGATCGGTGGGTATGCCCACCATTAGAATACCTCCCTTCATCCGCCCACTTCTAATGATGGGCATACATGCACCATTTATATATGCCGAAGCATGGGGGCATCCTCCCGCAAAAGGCAGGAGCAAATTGCTCCTCCACCCACTACTGCCCCCACGCTTCGGCATATATGCTGAAGTATGGAACTGTGGTGGTGAAATCACCTCCGACAGCGCTGGAGTCACGGCTTTATATATCGTGGGAGCAAACGCTTTTGCTGTCAAGATAAATAAATCCGCGCTGCAACTGAATGGCGTACCTGCTAAGCAAATGATGGTTAACAAAAAAACAAAGTAACATTACAGTATAACAGTTTACCTTACCATACCTGCAAAGCAAATACAAAAAAAAACATAGTAAAAAATAAAACATTTAACGCAACCTGTGCCTACCTAAAATATATATATGCCGAAGCATGGGGGCATCCTCCCGCAAAAGGCAGGAGCAAATTGCTCCTCCACCCACTACTGCCCCCACGCTTCGGCATATATGCTGAAGTATGGAACTGTGGTGGTGAAATCACCTCCGACAGCGCTGGAGTCACGGCTTTATATATCGTGGGAGCAAACGCTTTTGCTGTCAAGATAAATAAATCCGCGCTGCAACTGAATGGCGTACCTGCTAAGCAAATGATGGTTAACAAAAAAACAAAGTAACATTACAGTATAACAGTATACCTTACCATACCTGCAAAGCAAATACAAAAAAAACATAGTAAAAAATAAAACATTTAACGCAACCTGTGCCTACCTAAAATATATATATGCCGAAGCATGGGGGCATCCTCCCGCAAAAGGCAGGAGCAAATTGCTCCTCCACCCACTACTGCCCCCACGCTTCGGCATATATGCTGAAGTATGGAACTGTGGTGGTGAAATCACCTCCGACAGCGCTGGAGTCACGGCTTTATATATCGTGGGAGCAAACGCTGTTGCTGTCAAGATAAATAAATCCGCTCTGCAGCTGAATGGCGTACCTGAAAACAAAAAAGTGGTTAACAATAAAAAAGTATAAAAAAAATTGCATACCTATAAAGCAAACCTGATAAAAACATAACAATAAAACATTGCAGTATAGAATACAATAGAAAAGAGCAGAACAATAGAGAGAGAATAGAGAGAGAGAACAATAAAACGACAACTATTTTTGGTTTTTTTATTTTATATTTTTTTTGTATTTTTATTTTTTTATTTTTTTTGTATTTTTTTTTTTTTTTTAACACTTTTTTTAGTAACTTTAACTTTTAACTGTAACTGTACCAGGTTTGGGTCTCTCAAAATGCGATGGCATCTTGGGAGACCCTGTGTTAGTGTGCCTAGTCTGTGCCGTGCTGAACCCTACGCTAATACTCCACTAGTGTATGGTAGCGTTCAAAACATTCACCAATGCATAGACCAGGATTGTCAGGACAGGAGGGACAACAATACCGGGTGTCACGCCTAAATCCGCGCTTGCTGCAGACACGACATCTTTTTTGGGGGGCTCGTTGGGTAGGGGTACTCTGGAGGACATAAGGAAAATGCCTCCCATGCAGCCGGCTTACTGCATTTGGATTGGGAAGGTGAGGTGGAGCACCATCTGGATACAGAAGGGCTCTGACGATCTCTTCCTGGAATTTAAGGAAGGATCCAGTCCGTCCTGAAGCTCTGTATAGCACATGAGCATTCAGCAAAGCCAATTGAAATAAGTAAACAGACACTTTTTTGTACCAGCGTCTGGCCTTACGGGCAACTAAGTACGGCGCCAACAACTGGTCGTTGAGGTCCACCCCTCCCATATTAAGGTTGTATTCGTGGACACAGAGGGGTTTCTCCACAACACCAGTCGCCGTAGGAATTTGGGTCGTCGTGTCTGCATGAAGGGAGGTGAGAACGAAAACATTCTTCTTATCCCTCCACTTCATAGCGAGCAAATTATTATACTGCAAGCAGGCTCTCTCCCCCAGCCTAAGACGGGACTCTACAAGCCGCTGGGGAAAGCCCCGGCGATTAGGTCGCACGGTGCCACATGCTCCAATCTGATGATCAAACAAGTGACTAAAAAGTGGCACGCTCGTATAATAATTGTCCACGTACAAGTGGTACCCCTTTCCGAATAAGGGTGACACCAAGTCCCACACTATCTTGCCAGCGCTTCCTATGTAGTCAGGGCAGTTTATCGGCTCTACGTGACTATCTTTGCCCTCGTAAACCATAAATCTACATGTATAGCCTGTGGCCCTGTCACAGAGCTTATACATCTTGACCCCGTATCTGGCACGCTTGCTGGGAAGGTACTGTTTGAAGGACAAGCGGCCAGAAAACTTAATCAGGGACTCATCAACGCAGACAACTTGATGGGGGGTAAACAAGTCTGCAAAACGTTGGTTGAAGTGGTTTACGAGGGGCCGAATTTTGTAGAGCCGATCGTATGCAGGGTCTCCACGAGGACGACAGAGTTCATTGTTGTTGAAATGCATGAACCGCAAAATCTGCTCGTATCGTGCCCTGGTCATGGAGGCAGAGAACACGGGCATATGGTGAATTGGGTCAGTGGACCAATATGACCGCAACTCACTCTTTTTGGTTATGCCCATGAGGAGGGAAAGGCCCAGAAAGGTCTTAAATTCGGAGACCGTAATTGGTCTCCAATCTCTGGCAAGGGTGGACTGGGGAATAGTGGCGATGTGTTGACCAGCGTACAAATTGCTTTGGTCCACAATAGATCTATAGAGATCTTCGGTGAAAAACAGCGAATAAAAATCGAGTGGCGTAAAGTCAACTGTTTCCACCTGAATTCCGGGTTGGCCAGTGAAAGGGGGAAGTACGGGTGCTGCAGAAGTGGAAGGTTCCCAATTCGGATTGGCCAATGCAGCAGGAAGGGCACTATGGGCACGACGGGCCTGTCTTTGTCTTCTTGGTGGCAGCGGGACACTACTACTGCTTGCCACCTCGCCAGCTTGAACTGCACTTATGGGACTCGCCACGTCACCACGTGATACTGCAGTGCTGGATGTACGACCAGGGTGTACTAGGCCGCTGGTGCTTGCCAGTTCACCAGAAGGAGTAGCGGCGCTAGTACTGCTCTGCTCCATACGAGAGCCCTGCGGTTCATGCACTTCAAGGACAGCATAAGTTCGGGGTCTGGTACGCCTGACCCTAGCAGGGACCACAACTCCGTCGTCAGAGCTATCTGTCATGGAGCCGCTGTCCTCTACAGGTTCGTATTCTGAGCCTGAACTTGACAGATGAGTGACTTCCTCTTCACTATCTGTCATACTCAGAATCCTGTAGGCCTCTTCACTAGTGTACCTTGGATTTGCCATTTTGGCCTCTAAATTTAGGGGTACACTAGTGAGACTCACAGGCAAAAAAGCTCCTGACTGTTAGCGACTATCAAAACGCTACCAAAAAACTGTTAGCGATCGCAGGGATCAGGCCTGACTCTGCGACCGCTGCAGTTGTGTGCTTAGTGTTTTGTAAGTGTCAGTTATCGATCGATACTGCACTTGGGTGGGCTGGGCTGGGCTGGGCGCAGAGGCAAAACGCAGGTGCTAGCAGGTATCTGGGCTGATCCCGCTAACACTGTGTTTCAGGGAACCCTAAACTGCTGGGGAGTATAGATCTGATCGGATCAGATATCGATCCGTTCAGATACTATAGCACTAAGGGAGGTGTATGCTGCGTGCGTGGGTTTTAGCGGTACTAGCGCTAACCTGACGCTGCCTGGGGCGACGCAGACCTTATCAGATCCTAAAAACTTAACTTCTATCACCGCCGGGCAATTAGGGGGTTAAACCTTTATAAGGTAATAAACGGCGGGTGCCCTAAAACTATAATAAACTATAATAAACTGTAATAAACTATAATAAACTACAAAAAACAAACTATCTAACCAGCGTCACCCGTAACACTTATACGGTGATCGCTGGTGAAAGGGTTAACTAGGGGGCAATCAGGGGGTTAAAACCTTTAGCAGGTAGTATATGGGGGTCCCTGTCGCTATAAAACACTGACAGCAAACCTATATACTCACCTCCCTAACTAGCGTCACCTGTGTCACTAATACAGCGATCAGAAAAACGATCGCTTAGCAACACTGGTGACGGGGGGTAATCAAGGGGTTAACTTTTATTAGGGGGGGTTAGGGGGTACCCTGGACCTAAGGGGGGGTACCCTAGACCTAAAGGGGGCTAACCTAACTGCCCTAACACTTATAACTGACAAACTGACACCAATGCAAAAAAAAAAAAAACACTGCTATTGGTGTCAGAGTGACAGGGGGTACAGGGGGGTGATCAGGGGGTGATCGGGGGGTGACAGGGGGGTGAAAAGTGTGCCTGCGTGTTCTACTGTTAGTGTAGTGTTGGTGCACTTACTTGGATGTCTTCTCTCCTCTGCGCCGGACGAAAAGACCGACTCGAGGAGAGATGACATCACTTCCTTTCCCTCTGTTTACATTACAGAGGGAAAGGAAGCATTTTCATTCGCCGGGAGCGATCGGGAGGGGGTGGCCATCAATGGATGGCCTCCCCCTCACCTCCCATCGCCCGCGAACGAGAGCCGACCGTCTATGGCACCGGGGGGGGGTCCGATCGGACCCCCCACCCGCGGAAGGCAGATCACGTACAGGTACGTGATTTTGCCTGTCCGTGCCACTCTGCCGCAGTATATCTGCGTTAGGCGGTCGGCAAGTGGTTAAGGTCCTTCTCCTTTGGAGGACTATGTGTACACACGTTGCATGTTTTGTGTCTCACATTTATGTGTGCACTTTTTTTGGCACCGGGTGGTGTTTTTGGAGTGTATTCACACACCATTTCCCACACCAAAATCAGTTCCTAGTAAAGCTTGTAGGAGGAGTTTTCATTCTCCCATGATCCTTTGTCTGGACAGTGCTGATTGGCCCTGTGCTGATCAATACACACCCTCCCAAGAAAAAAGGAAAGCTCTCTTGCAATACATACCAAACTGAGCATGGTCAGCCTGACTTCTAATGCTCTGTTCTACCAGGAGATGGGTTGGAGTCAGTTAAAGAAGACAAGGATCAGAGAAGACAGGATTACACAGAGTTTATACACAATGCAGAGGATTAACCACTCAGGTTCCACAGTGAGTATAACAAGCATGCTTTACTGCATATACAGACTGATTTTACTGTTGTGGGTTTAGTAACACTTTAATATGCATTTTCATGGGGTTTTTTTGTGCATTTGCTGCATGTAAAAATTCAGCATGCTGTACTTTTTTTGAGGGCTCTTTCTGAACGCAGTTGGGTGCATTTTGAACTGCACTCCAACTGAATAGACAGCCCAAAATCAATGTAATCCTATGGGCATAGTTCACATCATTGCAGTGCAGTTCAGCACAGTTAAAAAAAAAAGTAGAGCATGCTGCTTTTTTTCCGCATCGCAAATGCAGGGAACGCGCTACAAATGTGCTTCAAATGCACCGCACCATGCCTCTCAGCCAAGAAAGCCAAGCCCAAAAATGCACTGCAAACTCAGGACAAAACGCACGTCAAGTGCATGTCACTCAACGCGCCTCAAATGTAAACATGCAGTGAAAAATGTACAGTTATGTGTAACTTCTGGTGTGAATGAGCCCTTACTGTACTGTAATGTGTGAGGTGGAAACTATGCCCATAGGATAACCTGCGTTTTGGACTGTCAATGATGTTTGAATGCTATCAAAAATGCATCCCACTGTGAATGGGTACTTAAGCTGGCCATACATTATTCAATCTCCTTTAGATTTACCTTTGATTATGTAGTGCGAGGGTCTGCCTGATTGCATACAAATTGGAAGTGTTTAGGTATGACCTCATATTATCTGGTTGTGGTAAATGTAAAGGAAAATTGTATAATGTATGGCCAGTCTTAAGCCTCGTACACACGGTACGATTGTTGGCCAACCGAGCATCTGATTTTTGACAAAAGGGTGTGTGCCAGGATCTTGTCTTGCCTACCAACGGTACACAATTGTCGTGAAACAAACGCAAACGTAGTGACGTACTACAAGGAATTTCAGCTCTTGAGCGCCACCCTTTGGGCCCCTTCTGCTAATTTCATGTTTGGTGAGCATTGATTCTGAGCATGCGTGTTTGTATTTTTGACTTTTGTGTGATGGACTTGTGTACTGATCATACGAAAATCTGACGTCAAAGCCTTGTCCAATGAAAATGTACTAGCCTGATATCCAACATTTGTTGGCCGAAAGTTGGACAACATTTGTCAAAAGGAGAGTACTAACGGTAAGGCTCGTTTCACACTGGGGCGGTGGGTGCGTCGGCGATAGTGGCGCTTTACCGTCAATTTTGTGGCACTATTCACCCACTAGAGCTAGCCGCCGAGAAAGGGTTAAAACCACTGAAAAGCGCTGCCCCATTGATTTCAATGGGCAGGAGCGGTTTAGCACTCCTTCACCGCTCCAAAGATGCTGCTAGCAGGACTTTTTTTAGCGTCCTGCCAGCGCACCGCTCCGGTGTGAAAGCCCTCGGAGCTTTCACACTGAAGAGACAGCAGCGGCTCTTTCAGGGCGCTTTGCAGCCGCTATTTTTAGTGCCGTAGCCCCTGCAAAGCGCCCCGATGTGAAAGGGGTCTTAGATTTGTCAACAGACAATCTCCTGCCAACATTCGTACGTGTGTACGAGGCTTTAGTTAGAGAAGTGAGGAAAGCATTGACCAGGTATGTAGTACACAGACACATCCATACACAGGGAGCCTTTCCCACACAGCTCAGCTCTGCCCTGACTCAGGCTGTGAGGTAGAGGGTCACGTGAGCACACAGCAGCTGGCAGAGCAGTCCTCACTAAGGTGTGTCCTGTTGCCTTGAGCCACATGACGTCACGAATACCTGAGCCAGGCAGACAGGAAAGAGGAGAGAGTCGGGCAGTGTGAGGAAGGAGCGGACAGAGAGAGAGGGGCTCTGAGGAGGAGAAGGGAGCGCACACTTCTCACCACTCACTGTGTATGTGTGGAGGTAATAGACTGAGAGCGGAGCTCAGGTGGAGGTAAGTGTACCTGTGTGTCTCATTTCCTGTAGGAGCTCGTACTTCTGCTGCCATAATGCTGGTTTCGGTGTAGGGTGGGATCGGCTGTGTAACCATCGGGGCTTTCACTGTTTACTATTCTTATTTCTTGTTGTAGTTCTATCCCATTGTGTCCTGTGTGTTCCCTGATAATAGTCCTCGGTGATCGGGGTGGCTGGTGGAGTCTCTGTACAGATGGCTCTGTTTGTTTTCTATGGGTTACATAGAGATTGTTCGTAGAAGGAAACTACCGGGAGTTTTCTCTCCATCCACTTCTTCAAGAGATACTGTGTAGTATTGTGTGTGTCCGGACTCCTGGGGAGGGCCCATGGAATACTACAGAGATGATTACATGGGGCACGTCATAGTACTCCCTGCCAAGGATAATCTAATACAACACATGGATCTACTGTACTGGGGGGCTGTGTTATTGTATGGGCAATGTACATTACATCAACTCAGCCTTCCCAATACATTTTTATTGTCAATATACGCTTTTTTTTGTTTCTGCACCCCCCTTTTTTATAGGATGGGGGGGGAGGATTAAAAAAAAAAATATATATATATAAACCCCCCCCCCCTCCTGATTATTTTGTATTGTAATTGTGCTGTCCCCTCTACATTGTAAACTGTTGGCCCTATATAAATCCTGTATAATAATATAGTTTGTATACAGTCATACAGTCAGTATACACTTATTGGGAGATGGATAGATATATAATTTTTTTTTAATATCAAAAACATGTAGCAGAATATATTTTGGCCAAAATTTATAAAGAACTTTAGATATACTTTTTTTTTTTTTTCACTGGATTATCATTTAGTCACTTCAGCTCCAAAAGATTTTACCCCCTTGATGACCAGACCAGGCTGTTTGCTATTCAGCACTGCTCTATATTATTATTATTATTATTATTATACAGGATTTATATAGCACCAACAGTTTGTCCAACGCTTTACAACATGAGGGCAGACATTACATTTACAATACAAATCAATGTAGGAGGGATCTGAGGGCCCTGCTCGTTAGAGCTTACAATCTAGAAGATTAACTGGTAATTGCATGGTCATGCAACACTGTACCCAAGCAAAATTTATATAAATGTTTTTCGCACACAGAGAGCTTTCCTTTGGTGGTATATGATCACCACAAAAAAAACAATAGTTTATACTTTATATCCAATAAAAAAAAAATAATTGAATTTCTTTCTAATTTCTAAAATTAATTCTGCTACACGTTTTTTAATTTTATATATAAAAAACAAGTATATATTGATTGGTTTGCATAAATGTTTTAGTGCCTACAAATTATAGTAGTAGTTATATTATTATACAGGATTTATATAGCGACAACAGTTTACGCATCACTTTACTTTGGGGGGAGGGCAGTACAATTACAATACAGTTCAATACAAAAGGAATAGGGATCAACGACCTCTAAAGGGACTGTGATAGTGCAATGGGCTGACACTGATGCTGGGGGGGTGGGGGACGGGGACTGACTGACTAAATACCCCCGATATAAATACAGTGGTAATACTATACACTGGCTCGGTAGGGGTTACCATCTAGGGCAGGGGTAGGCAACCTCAGCCCTCCAGCTGTGCTGAAACTACAAACCTCATCATGCCTGTGATTGTCAGGGTCTTGCAATGTCTCATGGGACTTGTAGTTTTAAAACAGCTGGAGGGCCAAGGTTGCCTATCCCTGATCTAGGGCAATCAAAGGGTTAAATGTATACCTGACTGTGTACAGTATGCTGCTTTTACTAAGATCTCTGTTTCTCATCCCTGCATTGCAGGGGTGAGAAACTGAGAGATCGTTCCCTCTATACAGAGACCTGTAGTGTTTACCAACAAAGCTCTGGACTGTGTACACAGCCGATCAGCAAGTCCGGACCGTGAATCATTGGCCAGGACTTGCTTACAGGTTCCTGTACAATCGCTTGCACAGCATGCCCTAAGCCCGGAAGTGGGCAGCAACATACAGGTATGCCTAAACCAGTTGCTCGCCTGCAGTACATAACGGTTGGCGGGAAGTGGTTAAAGTAGAACTACTTTACTTTTTTTTTTTTTTTTTTTTTTTTTTTTTTTATAAAGCAAAGGGACCGTTATAAATCCCCCCCTCCCCTTTTTTTTTTCCTGAGTTTTGTTTTCAACAGAAAATGCACCAACTTCAGCGACATGTTTACTTGCTGCCTAAGAGCCCTTTCACACTGGGGAGGTTTGCAGGCGCTATTGCGCTAATAATAGCGCCTGCAAACCGACCCGAAAGTGCCGCTGCTTTCATTCCAATGTGAAAGCCCCGAGGGCTTTCACACTGGAGCGATGCGCTGGCAGGACGGTAAAAAAAGTCCTGCCAGCAGCATCTTCGGAGCGGTGTGTATACACTGCTCCTTTACCGTTCCTGCCCATTGAAATCAATGGGACGGCGCGGCTATACCGCCGGCAAAGCGCCTCTGCAGAGGCGCTTTGCGGTGGTATTTAACCCTTTCTCGGCCGCTAGCGGGGGGTAAAACCGCCCCGCTAGCGGCCGAATACCGACGGTAAAACGCTGCTAATAATAGCGGCGTTTTACTGCCGACGCCCGTACCAGTGTGAAAGGGCTCTAATATATACCACCCACTTTCAGGCGCCGTTGTAACAAGCTAATCAATGTTCACTTTACCTGTCAGTGGTCAGAATGCTATGACTGTGTATACACACACACACAATGCAACGCAACCAATGTCTTCCATGGTCTGGAAATAAGTCAGGACATAGAAATTTAAACATTGGGAGCATTTTGGCTAGGCATGGGTGACAGAAAAGGCCTACAGGTAAGGAATTTATATCCAATTATATTCTCTGAAAGGGCACAATATATTTTAAACTACTGGGGCCCATTGTCTGCTGCATAGGCCAGTGTATGTGGAGGCTGAGGCTGTAATTGGCTTCAAAAAGGGTGGGCTCTGCGCTCTAGCTCACCCACTTGTGTGACATTTGCAAATTAATATTCTCACTAATGTCTGCCTGCTTCTCCTCCTGGCCAATCAGGAATTGGGTACTGAGACACGATCGGCTGGTAGTCCTAGGTTTATTTGCCACCCCTCCCTCCAAAAAAAATTGTGCACAAGCCTCTACTGTGTAAAGGTGAACTTTTATACCGGCTGGGCCTCCATGATTTGAAAATGGTGTGAACCCAAGATACAATGAATCTAGCTCTGCACGTAGGGCACAGGGAGAAAGAACTTAAACCAGCTTTATATTATACAGTTTTCTTATTCAATTTCCTTTAGGGCCCTTTCACACTGGGGTGGGGGCGGTGTCTGCGGTAAAGCGCCGCTATTGTAAGCGGAGCTTTACCGTCGGTATTCGGGTTTTACCCCCGCTAGCGGCCGAGAAAGGCTTAAAAACTACTGCAAAGTGCCTCTGCAAAGGCGCTTTGCCGGCAGTATAGCCACGCAGTCCCATTGATTTCAATGGCCAGGAGCAGTGAAGGAGTGCGGTATACATTCCGCTCCTTCACCGCTCCGGAGATGCTGCTAGCAGGACTTTTTTTTTCCAGTCCTGAGGGCTTTCACACTGGAATCAAAGCAGCGGCACTTTCGGGTCGATTTGCAGGCGCTATTATTAGCGCAATAGCACCTGCAAACCGCCCCAGTGTGAAAGGGCCCTAAGATTTACTTTCAACTATGTGGTGCAAGGGTCTTCCCGATTGCATACAAAACTGAAATTGAAAGTGTTCAGGTTTGACCTCATATTATATGGTTTTGGTAAATGTAAAGGGAAATTGTATAATGTATGGTCAGCCTTAGACAAACAAATCAGTAGTTTATTCTTACTGAAGTTCTATTAAAGAGAGATTCCTGTTGTCACCTTGTAAAGCTGATCCCATACCACACCCACTGTTCACTGTACAGTTATACGCTGCCTTGCATCTGACTCCATTCAGTATTCCAGGTTATATATGCTACTGTGCCTTGTGTTTTTCCTCAGATTAATAGTTGCCACTTGATTTCTGTTCTCTGGCAGTATGTACTTTACCATCTAAAATATGTCATTTATACTATACCCTTTAACCACTTGCTGACCGTTGCACGCTTGGCACAATGGCAGCAGTGGGTAAATGGGCATACCTGTACGTCCCCTTTAATTGGCGGGGCTAGCAGGCACACGCGCGCCACCGCGTACAGCATCGCCGTGCCTGCGGGACCAGCGAAAGCTCAATGTCTGCCGGTCTCCTGGCGATCGTGTCACTGAGCCGCAGAACGGGGAAGTGCCTATGTAGACAAGGCATTTCCCTGTTCTGCTTTGTGTCATGACAGGTATCACTGCTCCCTGTCATCGGGAGCAGTGATCGCTGTCATGTGAGTTGAAGCCCATCCCCACCCCCCACACACAGTTAGAATCACTCCCTAGGACACGCGTAACCCCTTCATCGCCCCCTAGTGTTTAACCCCCTTCCCTGCCAGTGTCATTTACACAGTAATCAGTGCATTTTTATAGCACTGATCGCTGTATAAATGACAATGGTCCCAAAATAGTGTCAAAAGTGTCCGATGTGTCCACCATAATGTCGCAGTCATGATAAAAAATCCAATAATAATAATAATAATAAAAAAATAAATAAAAATGCCATAAAACTATCCCCTATTTTGTAGACACTATAACTTTTGCGCAAACCAATCAATAGATACTTATTGCGATTTTTTTTTTTTTTTTTTTTTTTTTTTTTTTTTTTTTTTTTCCCAAAAATATGTAGAAGAATACATATCAGCCTAAACTGAGGAAAAAAATTGTTCTTTTATATATTTTTGGGGGATATTTATTATAGTAAAAAATATTGCTTTTTTTTTTTTTTTTTTTTTTTTTTTTCAAAATTGTCGCTCTTCTTCTTTTTTTTTTTGTTTATAACGCAAAAAATAAAAACCGCAGAGGTGATCAAAAACCACCAAAAGAAAGCTCTATTTGTGGGAAAGAAAGGACATTTTGTTTGGGTACAACGTCGCATGACTGCGTAATTGTCAGTTAAAGCAATCCAGTGCCGAATTGCAAAAAGTGTTCTGGTCAGGAAGGGAGTAAAATCTTCCGGGGCTGAAGTGGTTAATATATATTGAAGGCCAAGATATTTTTCATTTTGAATAAAGTGAGGATTGGTTAGGTAGTGAGAGGAAATCTTTCCAAAGTAAGGCAAATCCTCCACTGAAGGATTTTCCGTCTATTCCATTTCTGGTGACAGCACTCTTTACTGCCCTCTGAGAAGCATTTAATGGTGGACTTCTTTTCAGTGAGTGGTAGAGCAGTGGCTGCCAGGCTTTTAGAAAGCAATTTCTTCTTTTTTTTTTTTTTTTTTTTTTTTTTTGACAGGTGATCAGGGATTTTCTATGTGAATACCGTACCACAAGCCAAATGTTTGTGGGGCAGCTCAGTTAACTTGATAGGGTTGCATTTGGCCGAAGTACTGCCCCCTAAATCTGCCATGGGTTACAATTTGTGTAAGACCCAGAGTGTCTGCAAGTTATCTTTTAGGGGGTGGTAAAACCATAGCACAGTTGCCTGTTTTTACCACCCCCCACCTGGTTGCCCTTATGAAGGAGACTTTTTAGTCCTGTTACCACTAAGACAATAGTGGTGGGTGAATGTCCCTAGCAGGGACACGGATAACAAAAATGCGACACCGGTTCTAACCCTTCCCTATTCTTTCCATTTCCATATACAGAAGTGTTAATAAAATTCAGCAAGGTGTCCGCACTTGAATACTGGTGTCTGTGTGAGAGGTCCTTGCAGGGGCCGTCGCTGACTTTTTTTTTTTTTTTTTTTTCCCCGAGTCTGCTGCTCTCTGACTCACTGAGACTGTCCCTCCCTCACCCCCGATGGGATGGCTCGGGCCTTGGCTCGGCTACAGTCCCTCCTGTGTACTGTATAGCGAGAGATGTAGACCTGGCCGGTGTCTTGCCGAGAAAGTTTCCCCGGCGGATAAGGACCCCCCTGTACTGCGCAGGCGCTGCGCTTGTGCAGTACCAACGACTAGCAGCCGCCGAAAATAGCCGAAGCTGAAAAACTCCAATCAGCTGTACACGGCGCCTGCACCCTAGGTCCAGGTTCAAGCCCCACCATCCAAGTGGACCTAGAGGGAGAATAAAAAAGTGCCGAGCGCAGCTAGGACGTGCCCGAAGCGTGGCGAGCAAAGCGAGCCCGCGAGGGGCCCTCTTACAAGCGCCCTGTACAGCTGATTTCTAGTCTATTTCGCTTCGGCTATTTCCGCCAGCTCCTACTGCGCAGGCGCTGCGCCTGTGCAGTAGAGGGGGGTCCTTATCTGCCGAGAGGAACTTTCTCGGCAGAACACCGGCACCGCACACTCAAGTAGAGTGGTGGTGGAGTTCTGCCTGCATGTGGAGTGATCTGGGGGAGGGACTGTGCTGTGCAGCGGCTGCCCAGCGTGGGAGAGAACCGGAGAACAGGCAGCCTGAGCCGAGGAGGAAGCAAGGAGGAAAATTAAATAATAAACATTTTTTTATATATATAATATAATATTATTCTTTGTGTGGTTTGGAGGGGAGCGGAGAGCCTGGTGTGTGGTGCTGCAGAAAAACCTGGGGGTTCTGTATACAGGTGAGTAAGAAGACTTAAGTGAAGGGGATCTGTTCTATGGGGGACCTGCTCTAAAGGGGTATCTATATGGGGGCTTTATGTGACTGTCGCTTTATGTGATAATGACTATCCCCCTTTGCCTTCAAACCAGCATCAATACTTCTAGGTACACTTGTACACAGTTTTTGAAGTAACTCGGCAGGTAGGTTGTTACAAACATCTTGGAGAACTAACCACAGATCTGTGGATGTAGGCTGCCTCAAATTCTTTGGTCTCCATGTAATCCCAGACAGACTCGATGATGATCAGGGCTCTGTGAGGGCTAAACCATCACTTCCAGGACTCCCTTTTCTTCTTTACACTACAGATGGTCCTTAAAGTGGTGTTCCACCCAAAAAAAAAAATACATGAATGTGCCTAAAAAAAAAAAAAAAATTTGGATTTTTTTTTATTTTTTATTACTCACTCCCTCGTAGTCTGCCTCTTTCAGTGCCTGGGCTGGTGACATCACTTCCCCTTGGCACAGGAAGGGGTCAGATCTGGGACCCATTACAGGTCCCAGATGACTGAGCGGCCAATCACGAACGGAGGGGGAGATAAGCCGGGCTTCGATCCCCTGCGTCGCTGGACCCTGGGACAGGTAAGTGTCCAATTAAAAGTCAGCAGCTGCAGTATTTGTAGCTGCTGACTTTTAATTTTTTTTTTTTTTTTTTAAATGGGAACTCCTCTTTAATGACATTGGCTGTATGTCTGGGACCGTTTTCCTGCTGCAGAATACATTCGGGGCCATACCCTGATGGTATGGCATGTTGGATAGGTCTGCCTGTATTTTTCAGTACTGAGGACATCGTTGATCCTGACAATCTCCAACCCCAGTAGCACAGGTGAGGAATTCCACCCCACCCCCACACATCCACCTCAAATGTGTTGATGGGGATTTTTTTAAATTTATTTTCAGCTGGTTGGCTGACGGGCGGGGGGCTCATAATCCATTGTTAAGATACATTTCCTACCTTAATGCTAGGTTTACACCTATGCGTGTGGGTGATGGAATCTCATCTGTTACCACAAACAACCACAGCTAAATCGCGCTGCTCTTAGGAGATGTGTAGGGCTGCCATTCATTCTGAATGGCACCCCCCACGCATCTGGACATGCAGTGCATTTTCGGGAACCGCAGGGATTTCCCTGTGGCATTGTTTTTGTGTAACACTTCAGTTAACCCTTACAGTCTATTTATACTTGTCCCTTTTGCCTTTATGACTTTTATTGCATGAAAAGACATTTCAAATAGAATTCCTATGCCTAGGTGTACATTGCTGTAATGCACATACACAGTTGACTGCGAAGTATCCTTGTCTGTCGGAGGCAATCAGTGTTGTCCTCTGACAAAACTGTCTGCACTATATCAATGTAGAAGCATTATTGTCACCCAAAGCAGCTATTACTTATTGCAATACAAATATTTATGTAGTGACAACATTTGTATGCAGTGCTTTGCATACTCTAATTTTACCTTTTTCTCCACTATCAATCACTCATTGTTTGTTTTTGTTTTTTATTGCATCACAAAAAAATCTTGCTTTTGCAAGTGGACCAAAGGATTGTAAACTATATTGGTTCCCAGAAAAAAAAACAGGCAAATGTTATTGTAGTAATAATGAAGCCTTGCCTCTTACCATACTCATTGTGGTTGATTAATTCATATAAGCCACACCTATTTTTTCCTGCTGGCTGCATTGCCCCATCCCATTTAGTTTGCCATGAACAAGAAGGTGGCAGTGCCAGCATACCATTTCTACACCTTGCCTGGTTCAGCCACTGTACTTTGACATTCAAGCTTGTTTCTAACTACACTCTGTGTATTACAGGTGACCTCTTTAAACCTAAAGAGGGATGTGCATTTTAAGCCCCAAAAGAAATCGTGAGGGGGTGAAAAAAGAGGGGTGAGACCAGATTTTTCAACCCCTTGCCCCAATAGGCTTTTAGCTTGGATGAGGGGCTGGTTTTGACATCTTAAAGACCTCTGTTTTGCCATTGGGATTACCCCTACCTTTTAAAGGCCTTTGCCAACAGACATTGGGTGTGTATTAATGGCATCGGTTTTTTCATTAGTTTGAAATGCTTTTGCGTTATTTCAGAATTTTTGGATGGGTGACCTGCAGATCTCCCTTTGATTTGCTTCAAGTGGGGTTTTTCCTTCTCATAGACGTATATAGGGGGTGGCGAACCCCCTCTAAAGCAGGCTAGTTGAATGAGTTGATTTTCTGTTGGCTTTTATTTGTCTGTGACCCCATTGGAGTGATCATTTATTTATTCCCCCCCCCCCCCCCCCCCCCCTCCCTATACTTCCTGTCTCAGAGATGCCCATACATGAAATGGAAGCTGTAATTTTTTACTGGAGCAGGAATGGCAGCAATGAAAACATTGCCAGACATTCTAACCCTTCCTCACTGTACTGCAAATGTTTTATGTGCTCTTCTTCTTTTGAGCATTTTTTTTTTTTTTTTTTTTTTTTTTTTCCCAAATAGGGACACGGGCAGCAAGAAAATCGGAGAGGGGCTTTAATCGTCGTACAGTGCTATGAAAAATTATTTGCCCCCTTCCTGAATTATATATATATATATATATATATATATATATATATATATTTTTTTTTTTTTTTTTTGTAGCTATCACACTTAAATGATTCAGATTATCAAACTTTTTAAATATTATATAAGATAATCTGAGTAAATACAAAATGCAATTTTTAAATGTTGTTTTTTTTTTTTTGTTGTTGTTTTTTTTGAAGGGGAAAAAAACGCTGAGCTATTACCTTACATGGGGACTGTTAAGTTGCTGCAGTTAGTCAGCTTGTTTAACTATTCAGTGTCCTGCCTCTTCCTCCACCTGCGGCTCTGCTGGAACCCAATGGCTCTGCCCCTTCAAGGTACTTTGAAGAGCAGTGATCACTTCCTGCAGATAGGCTGCTGGTTATCATTGCATAGCCAGACAACCATTTAAAAAAAAAAACATGTAGATTCCAACTGCTACTTTTACCTGTGAGATGAAAGAAGCCACTAGTAGCAGGTGAGAGGTGTGCACATCATTCTGGGGGCTGGTTCACTGCCCTACTTCTTCCCTTCGCTGGTGGGAACAGGCATTTTGTTTTATACCATGCTGCCAAATTTTATGAATTAATAAAGTACTGTTACATTTCTACCGGTGTGCAGTCATCCAATTTTCATTTTAGTAAATGTTCTGGAATTCACGCTAATTGTTTGTTCAGTGATGAAGATAAAAGGCAGGAGCAAATTATAGAGCTTTTATCATTGCAGTAGGATTAATGAGGTAAACAAGATATGTCTGTGTAATGACCTGTTTTAGTTGACCTTAATGACACTAGGGCATTCCACTGAAGGAATTTTCTATTTCCAATGTCATTGTATTTCTATTTCATGTTGCTTCATAAACGTTCCAACTAACCAGTGCAACAGTAGACACTGTGGATCAGAAAAAGTGGTGGCTGTAAGGGAAAAAAGAAGAGCGCTGGAATTCTAGGAGCCGTAACATCACTTATAGACTCCAATATCCTAGCCATTTTGCCCCCCCTTCTCCCCTGCAGCTGCCGCTAATTGTCACAGGGGAGCTTGAGCTACAGGATCACGTGACTAGAGCAGAGTGGACCAAAAATAGGTAAGTATACAAATCTTTTTTTTTAAAAAACAGGTTAGGCAGAACAGGCAGTTTTGGGAGGAGGTGGATTGTTAGCGTTGGGCTGGAATTTCACTTTAAAGTAGCAAACTGTCCTTTTTGCATAAGGCCTTCTACTGCTTCAGTGTCTACTGTTAGCTGTAATGTTTATAAAGCAACATAAAATGGATATACACTAGGCTGGAGTTCAAATTTAAAATCTGCTGTAGAATAAAATTACAAAGAAGTGATTGGCTGTACTTGAGCATATGCTGATGGTTTTTATCAACATAAACACATATATGATGTATTCCCCGAAATCAGAATTTCCACCTCCTTTTTTTCTTTTCTTTTTTTTTTTTTTTTTTTGTACTCACATGTGTCTGTACTCGCACCAGCTTACAGCCATTCAATGGCCAATTGTACACACCATCTGTGATTTATTGGGCAGGGAAAAAAGGCTGTGGTTTTATGCTACAGCTGATTTTAAGCCTGTGTGCATAAGGCCAAAAAATGTTTTGTGTGTTTTTTTTTTTTTTGTTTTTTTTTCTATTTTAATTAAAACAAATTTTGTTACATTTTGTTTTTTTTGTACAGATTGTAGTGCTAGTGGATTCTTTGTGTTTTGTCATATATTAATCATGACAAGACAGGAGAAATAGCCAGATAGTTCCATATTTTTTTTTTTTTTTTTTTTTTTTAGATAACATTTTGAAGAGCATCTGTAAAGAAATATCCTTATTTAAAATTTTAAATGATATTTAAGTGTATAATTTTACGCAGGATTTTCCTTGTCTTTCAGATAATGGCTTTGCACCCACGCCGTGTTCGGCTAAAGCCATGGTTGGTGGCTCAGGTGGACAGCGGAATGTATCCAGGTCTGGTATGGCTAGACAGGGATGCAAAGAGATTTCAAATACCATGGAAACATGCAACACGTCATAGCCCTCAGCATGAAGAGGAGAACACTATTTTTAAGGTACATGCTTCCATTAAGCTACATAATATTACCAAATTGTGAATGAGGCATCATTTAGTTGTTGTGAAAAAGAGATGCAGGATATAAAAGATTGGGCTTCCCCCTTAGTTACAGCTGACCTACAGATTGCATGTTAAAGAGTAGGATCAATAGCTTAGGTGGGCAGAATGAAACAGTAATTGGGCATATTAATAAAGTTTAACTGTAAGATAAATTAATTTGTTCAAGTTGGACTACTGGGTTCTGTAGCAGTGGTGGCCGATGTTTACATCTGGCACTGACTTTCCTTATGCCCCCCTTTCCACCCCCAAATGCTGACTCTTGTTAGCCAAGATTCACCCACTTATGTAAAAAAAAAATGCACCCCACTCCTCCCAGCCTCCTCCCTACTAGAATAGTTTAAGAACAATTAACTTAAACAAGATGTTTTTAAATGAAAGGTTGCTTAAAACCTCTTTTTTTTTTTTTTTCTTGACCTCACAGGAGGTGTTACAGGTATTGCCACGCGCAATGTGACTATTTTATAGTAATGGCAAGCTGCCGCCATTGGGATTGGAAAATTTGTACTGTGTATGTCAGGCACTTAGGATGATCTCTGAGGTCATAGGGCAGCATGCTTAACAGAGGTGTTCAGTGGGCTCTGCACTCTACTTAGGCACAATCTAACGCTAGATGTAGCCAGCTGCTAGAGGAGAAAACCAGCCTGTAGCCCACGGTTTGGGGAAGGAGAGAAAGCAGTTTACAGTTATTTACAGTTATTAGATAATTGCCACTTTCAGCCAGATCAGCTGACCAGTTACTTGCCAGGGCTCATCTGGGAAAGTTGAAATTGGACAGGTTAGAAAAGCCTAATTGCTATTGCTCTTCCCCTGATGGGCATTAAGCAGTGGTGCCAACCTCTATTGCCTTCCCTGTTGGATAAACATGAACGTGGGGCTGATTTGCTAAAAATGGAGTGTGCAAAAACTGATGTAGCTGTGCATGGTAGCCAATCAGCTTCTATCTTTTGGCTTGTTCAATTAAGCTTTGACAAAAAAAACAACCTGGAAGCTGATTGGTTTCTATGCAGAGCTGCACCAGATTTTGCACTTTCCAGTTATAGTAAATAAACCCCACTTGCCTAAGTTTAGGGATGTGCTGACCTAAAGTGAAGTGTGAGGGTGGTCAGATCATGCACATGAACGTAAATCCAGGCAAAAGGGTCCATGCACATGAGCACAAGGTGTCTACGGCCAGCTTTACAATATGTATTTTCTTTGATTAGTGAAAGTAAACCGAACATCTTAAGAATTCACCTGAAAACACAATTGTATTCACCTCCTTGTCTAATATTTATCTTTTAAAAATACTACATTTTACAAATCTAATTTGAACTTCATCTGTCAAAACTGTCAATAGTGCCATTTTTTTGAAGATGCAGGCTTTGCTCATGTCACCCTGATCCAAGCTTTGCTACCTAGTGAATCACAAGCATATGCATCGCAGCCAAATGTTACTTTTTTTTTTTTTTTTTTTCTTCGCCTAAGCTTACCATTCATTTGAATGCTAAGAGGATACATTTTAGAGTAGAATATTTAAGCAATGGACACGCCCCTGGCATACTCTGATTTACATGAATGATTAATCACTTATGATCCCTTTAACCCACTGGGGGGTTTTTTTCACCACCATTTTTTGTAGATTTGCAATTAAAAATAACATCAGATTTCCTAAAGGATGGATTCAAATTTTAAATGGTAATTTGTACAGGTTTCCAACATCAGTGTTTAGAGGGGTGTTTGGGGGGGGGGGGGGGGGGGGGCGCTAAGGCATTTGGTTACAAAATAGAAATTGTCCCACCAAATAGGGGACCTTAAGAGCTATTATCTGTTAATGATCACTGCAAGGAATGCACTAAGCTCCAAATGGAAGATATCTGTGTATTTTCTTTGTTTTACTGTAAAAGTGTTGAAAACATTCTCTTAAATCTGGTACATTATCCCATTTATTAACTGTAATAGTTTATCTTTCATAGGCATGGGCTGTAGAGACTGGTAAATATCAAGAAGGAGCTGATGATCCTGATCCAGCAAAGTGGAAGGCCCAGTTGCGCTGCGCGCTTAACAAAAGTCGAGAATTTAAACTAATGTATGATGGAACCAAAGAAGTTCCAATGAACCCCGTTAAAATCTATGAGGTCTGTGACATACCTCAATCCCAAGGCCCCATCATAAACCCAGGTAAGACTAAAAACCAAAAGGTATATTAGCATTCAAATGCAGACATAGGTTTGACTTTTTGCATTTCCAACTTTGGATTAATTAGGATTAGAAATTGAAGTGTACACATGAGCATTGCAAAATATTTGCTATAAAGAAATTTACAGTTTAAAAAAATGAAATTTGTTTAAGCATTTAGAAGGTAGAAAGATTCCATGCTCATGACAAGCAGGTATACGTGCTGTCTGCCTGACCATCTCTCTAAAAGACTGCAGATAAGTTTACAGTGTGTAAATAGTCATGGCAGGAAAAATAGGCATGACTTATTGCTTGTAAGGCAAAAGACAGTGTCAAGAGCAGTAATTGAGAAGTAATCCATATCAACCATTTCAAATTGCTTTCTTTTTTACGAATCTCATTTTGATTAGTTGCTCTGGGTTTACTGTACTTGACATTTATTTTTTGCAGTGTTTTGATTGTTGAACCCCCAAACTAGGTTTGTGATAGCTGCAGATAGACTACGGGTAGTTTTGATTTTCATGTTTCTGATCAGTTATTTTCACTGCAACAGGTTCTTCTGGTTCTTCACTATGGGATGAAGAGGAGTATGAAGAGGATGATATAAGTCAGTCACAGATGCATGTCTCAATTCAGGAGCCTTTTAATGGATTAAAGATCAATGGTTTGTGTCAGTATATTTTTCTAATAAGATATAATTGTTGGGTACATTTGAAACTTGAAGATGTTAATAGCAGGAATGCTAGACTTGAGGCAGTGAGCTCTTGGCAAAGATTGCTTTAGTAGCCCTCGACCACCTTCTTAAAGCAACATTTTAATCTTTACCTCAAATTAAGCCACAGTTTTTTTTCCAATCTCTTTTAGAGGGGATCTTACAGCTGCAGCAAAAGTTTGCTATTGCTTATAGTTGGGAAACCAACAACCATCTGTTCTATTATGGAGAAATGGGAATTAGGCTTTTCTTACACTTGCCAGATTGTTGGTTAAAGTGGGGGGAGAAGAACCAGGAGTGTTCTAAAGCCAGATGTCTCAATGTCTTGTCATTTTGGTGAAACATCCAGCTTTCTTTGGCAAATCTGAGTACTTTAATGTAACCCTGTACTGCAAGAAATTTAGAGGCTATTTATTTCCCTTGTGAAATCCTAGTTGCCTGGTTAGTCTGATCCACTAACAGCTGGGAGTCTATGGAGATCTACTTGGGTAATAAAAATCCTGTAGCTGAGGCATGTTACTTGAAAAACATGCACCATTCATGGGAAAAGAGGAGCCGTTTGGTATTGGAGACCGTTAAGCTAAAATATAGGTATTATCTTGAACTCCAATAGTAGATACCGCTTTCTGGTTTATGTTTCTAATTGTCTTTAATTCAGAAAATAGGACTGTTGTGCTTTACAGTAACTTGCACATATAATTTTTTTTTTTTTATATTAAATTTCCTGAAGTGTCATACTAAGGAAGAGTTCCAGAAATAAAATGATACATTAAGGATTCATGCAAACTGGGCTTTCACAGGCATAATGTCTATTGTGAATTTCTGACACGTTCCTGTGTTCAAGGAGCCACAGGTGTCGCATACAGCCTGCCAAACAAGTGACTGTTTTTTTGCAGCTGTGAGGTTGTACACACCATCCAAAGTATTTTCCAAAAATAGAACTTTTGCATTTGGAAAATAATGTACATGCATATAAGCTGTATATGGCATATGTTACTTCCCGTGAGCAGGAAAGTGCTAGGAGATTACACTAGGCATTTTTTTTCCTGTGCATGAACCCTAAGGGTCGGTTCACACTGGGATCCGACTTGTACACCTTCAAGTCGCCCCAAGTCGCCCCAGAAAGAGATTCACATTTAAGTGAATGGGAGCGTCTTAATAGACACTACTGAAGTCGCTCCGACTTCAGAGCGTACTCCCTGTACTACTTTGATCCGACTTCAGCCTATTGACTATCATTGAAGTCGGATCGCCGTCTCGCATGATCCGACTTCGGCATGCGACTTGTGCTCAGATGATCTTGAGGGGGAACTCCGCGCCAAATTTTAAATAAAAATCCGGCATGGGTTCCCCCTCCAAGAGCATACCAGGCCCTTGGGTCTGGTATGGACCTTGAGGGGAAGCCCCTACGCCGAAAAAGCGGCGTGGGGGGTCCCCCAATCCATACCAGACCCTTATCCGAGCACGCAGCCCGGCCGGACAGGAATTGGGGTGGGGGACGAGCCAGCGCCCCCCCCCATCCTGAACCGTACCAGGCCGCATGCCCTCAACATGGGGGGGTTGGTGCCTTGGGGAAGGGGGGCGCGCTGCGGCCCCCCCCCACCCCAAAGCACCTTGTCCCCATGTTGATGAGGACAAGGGCCTCTTCCCGACAACCCTGGCCGTTGGTTGTCGGGGTCTGTGGGCTTATCGGAATCCGGGAGCCCCCTTTTAATAAGAGGGCCCCCAGATCCCGGCCCCCCACCCTATGTGAATGAGTATGGGGTACATCGAACCCCTACCCATTCACCTAGGGAAAGTGTCAATTTAAAAAAAAACACTACACAGATTTTTAAAGTAATTTATTAGACAGCTCCGGGGGTCTTCTTCCGACTTCGGGGTCTCTCCGGTTCTTCTCCGCGCTCTCCGGGTCTTCTGCCGGGCTCCTCCGCTATTTTCTGCTCTTTTGCCGCTCTTTTGCTATAGCGGAGGAGCCCGGTCTGCTGCCTTCTTCTCTTCGGGGGTCTCTCCGGGGCTCCTCCGCTATCTTCTGCTCTTTTGCCGCTCTTTTGCTATAGCGAAGGAGCCCGGTCTTCAATCTTCTGCCTTCTGCCCTCTTCTCCTGATGTTGACACGACGCTCTCTGGGGCTGGAATGCACTCTGAGCGCTCCGCTCTGACTTATATAGGTGGTGACCACGCCCCCTTATGCCGTCACAGTCCCTGGGCATGCTGGGACTGTGACGTTTTAGGGGGCGTGGTCATCACCCAATGACCACGCCCCCTTATGCAGTCATAGTCCCAGCATGCCCAGGGACTGTGACGGCATAAGGGGGCGGGGTCACCGCCTATATAAGTCAGAGCGGAGCGCACAGAGAGCATTCTAGCCAGAGAGAGCGTCGTGTCAACATCAGAAGAAGAGGAGAGGGCAGAAGACGGAAGACCGGGCTCCTCCGCTTTAGCAAAAGAGCGGCAGAAGAGAGCGGAGGAGCCCGGAGGAAGATCCGGAGAGCGTGGAGAAGAACCGGAGAGACCCCCGAAGTCGGAAGAAGACCCCCGGAGCTGTCTAATAAAATACTTTAAAAATCTATGTAGTGTTTTTTTTTAATTGACACTTTTTCCCTAGGTGAATGGGTAGGGGTACGATGTACCCCATACTCATTCACATAGGGTGGGGGGCCGGGATCTGGGGGCCCCCTTATTAAAGGGGGCTCCCGGATTCTGATAAGCCCGCAGACCCCGACAACCAACGGCCAGGGTTGTCCGGAAGAGGCCCTTGTCCTCATCAACATGGGGACAAGGTGCTTTGGGGTGGGGGGCCCGCAACGCGCCCCCTCCACCAAGGCACCAACCCCCCATGTTGAGGGCATGCGGCCTGGTACGGTTCAGGAGGGGGGGGGGGGCGCTCGCTCGTCCCCACTCCCATTCCTGTCCGGCCGGGCTGCGTGCTCGGATAAGGGTCTGGTATGGATTGGGGGGGACCCCCCCACGCCGTTTTTTCGGCGTAGGGGGTTCCCCTCAAGGTCCATACCAGACCCAAGGGCCTGGTATGCTCCCGGAGGGGGAACCCATGCCGGTTTTTTATTTAAAATTTGGCGCAGAGTTCCCCCTAAAGATTCATACCAAACACAGTGGCGGGGATCCAAGTCGGATCCCCGTTCATTGAAAGTCGGACACATGTCGCAGGGCAAAGTCGGATCCACAAGTCGCGTTGAAGTTGTGTTGAAGTTGCGTTGCAAAGTCGCGTTGAAGTCGTGTTGCCCCTGTGTGAATCGAGCCTAAAGCTGCTTTTGTAGAGCACTTTTTTTGTCTGACCTTTATTTGGTTACATTGTGCCTCTAGCAGCACGCATACTGCAGTCGTCGCTATGTGGATAAAATTAAATATAAATTCTGTTTGCCTATTTCTTGGATAGTGTTTAATATAACTAATTGTTCCCAAAGATTTCATCACATTTTGAAGCTTTTTCTGCCCATACTAAAATATATAAATATACAAAGCTATTCCATGTGCACAAAAAATTTTATTGTAGGGTAATTTTTTTTCACACATTAACTTACTGGTTTGCAGCTAAATAAAATTAAGGCTTTGTGAGACACCAGTATTCTATTACAGGGCAGTTCCTTAAAGAGTTAGTAATGTTGCCCAGCCTGTCTGTCAAGATTTGGGAATGATGAAGCTCACGACACAAATATGTGACCTGCATTTGCCTTAAATATTCAATGTACTGTTGTGCTGCTGAAACCGGAAAGCATCTGTAGAAAAAATGGCTGTATATACTATATTTTGGGCTATTGTTGCTTTAAAAAAAAAATTGTCATTGAAAGTGTATAGTGTGGTTGTGTGTGTGTTTTTTTTTGTTTTTTTTTTTTTCTTCTAATACACAAGTAAATCTGTAAAGAAGAAAAAAAAAAAAAAAAAACATTTAAGTGACAAGTTCTCGCCTAAATGTTCAATGGGGGGGGGAATATAGTAGTCCGAACTTTATCTTGTGCATTCTTCAGAAATGTTGTGCAGCTGTAATTTTATTTATTATTTATTTTTTTTATTTTATTATTGGCATTGTGCAATTTAAACATGCTTGCTTGCTTGCTTTCTCTTGTATCTTCATAGATTCCCCCATGGCCCCAGCAAGCTTAGATGGCTGTACTCCTGAACCAGACTGGCCAAAGTCGGAACCGCAAGACATGGAGGTTCCTCAGACCCCGTCAGGGGTGGATCTTTTTGGGTCTCCGGAATTGTGGATTAGCTCCCTACCTAGTAAGTAACTCTGGTACAGGAACTGAAAAAACAATTATTGAACTGTGTTTTTTTGTTTTTGTGTTTTTTTTTTTTTTTTTTTTTTTTTTTTTTTTTTTCCCCCATGCCAACATTTTCTAAAGCGTTAAAACTTAAAGCGGAGTTCCACCCAAAAGTGGAACTTCAGCTCATTTTGTCTCCTCTCTGGTGCCACAATTGGCACCTTTTGGCGGGGGGGGGGGGGGGGGGAGGGAGGAACAGGATCAGGATGCCTGTCTTTCACAGGTATCCTGTTCCCACTTCTGGGAGTCTGGGCCACGGCCCGAGACATCAACGCAGAGCTCCCTCCTCCTCCTCTCCTTGTCGCCGAGTCAGTAGGAGAGAGGAGTGGGGCCTTGTGCATGTGCAGTAGGGTTCCCGGCATGAAGCCGTAAGGCTACACTGCCGGGTACCCTTACCTGCAATGGCGGCTGCAGCACTCGACAGCTGATAAAAACATCAGCTGTGGTGCCGACTTTGCTGGACTCCAGGACAGGTAAGTGTCCTATTGTTAAAAGCCAGCATATTTTTTGGGGTGAAACACCGCTTTAAAAATGTTGCTTTACTCCACTGTAGGCCACTCTTTTTATAATACAAATGATTGCTTGCTAGAGGCTGTCTAGCCATTTTGGGGGGGTTCCCTTTTTACTTTAGTGCCTCCAAAGATGCAATATTTTTTCCTGAAGTACTCTATCGTGGGTGAAAGCGGTATTTGCTGCATATGTATTTCGGTATCGTGGTATTCTGGTTGCTGCTGCATCAGAAGATCTGATCTGATCTGAAATTTTAAGCCTAAAGTAGAAGTTGAATCTTCCCTACCCCCACCCCCCCAAAACATGTTCCAAATCCAGTTACTATATGGTGTGCAGGCCTCTTAAGGTAAACCATTTTCATTACCTTTCCTGACTGAGCTATTGGTGTTCTGGACACTGCAGCTCATGGTGGAAAAGTTTCAGCAACAGAAGCAATGCTGTCAGTCCAGAAAGCAGTGAGCTGGACCAGGTGTAGCCAGGTGCTGATTGACCATATTCAGGCTTGTGAATCGGCAATAACCATACATTGCTGTTATGCCATCACATCAGGCTTCATTAGGTGGACCTCTCTGGCATGCTGGAGAGGTATTTGTAGGACTTTGCAATGGGCTAAGAGAAAAATACAGATGCACTTGCAGTTAATTGCTGCAGCAATGGGAGGTTAAAGTTCTGCTTTAAACTAGTGCAATGCAACAAGTGCTATATCTTCCACAAGAAAAGTTGGTATCTGGTTGATATGGGCCGTACCTATGTTACACAATTACTCCAAAAGTGCAAAGAACGAACACAGTTCTTCTAGATAGCATCTTGTGAGCACGTCTTTTATGGTGTATGTATATACTGTATTTGCATGTCAGGACTTTTGGTCATGTATTTTACATGTGGTGTGTTTTTATTTTTTTTTTTTTTTTTTTTTGCAGTGACCGATCTTGAGATCCAGTTCCTCTACCGAGGTAAAGAAATGGGTCAGACAATGACTGTTAGTAACCCTCAAGGCTGCCGGCTTTTCTATGGTGACCTAGGTCCAATGCCCAATCAAGAAGAACTTTTTGGTCCCATCAGTCTGGAGCAAGTGAGATTTCCAGGCCCAGAGCAGATTTTAAACGAGAGGCAGAAGTTGTACACTAGCCGCCTGCTAGATGTCATGGACAGAGGACTTATCTTGGAAGTTAGTGGGCATGCCATCTATGCTGTTCGACTTTGCCAGTGTAAGGTTTACTGGTCAGGACCATGTTCTCCTTCACCAAATACTCCGAATCTGATTGAGCGCCAGAAGAAAGTGAAACTTTTTTGTCTGGAGACCTTCTTAAGTGGTGAGGGTTGTTTGTTTGTTTTTTGTTTTTTTGTTTTTTTTTCCCCTTTTTAAATATACCATTGTCTACCACACTTATTGCATAATGTAACTTTTAATGCAAATTTCTATGGACCCGTTGTCTCTAATTTCCATAAATTACTGAAAATTGATCTGCATTTTAGTTATAGCAACCTTACTGGTTAAAATCTCATATCCTTTTCATCCCATTAGTTAAATTTAATAAGAGTTAACTAGCCCCCTTTCCCCTGGCTATTATATCAATTTTTTATTTTATTTTTTATCTTGCTTTTAGAACTAATTTCTCATCAAAAAGGAAGTGGAGCTAAGCAGCCTCCATATGAAATCTACCTGTGTTTTGGAGAAGAATGGCCTGATGGTAAACCCAAGGAGAGGAAGCTGATTATTGTGCAAGTGAGTGTGATAAATACTGCTGTACAACTAACAAGAAAGGTTAAATTTGAAGTGAAAAGCTGTTTAAAATACAATATTGATATTGGGGCTGTCTTTAGTATTGATTGTACCTTTGGGCAGCCCCCCACATACAATAAATAAACTCAAGATCAGTTTACTGCAGCAGATCAGGCAGTGGTTGTGATTGGTTGCTAGAGTTTACAGCGTATCATTACCGCTCACTGACTGGTTGCTAGAGTTTACAACGCACATTATGGCACACTGGTTGTTTTGAGGTTACTGCACATAATTTCTGCTTACTGATTGGTTGCTTGAGGTTACTGCACATCTTTATCACTCACCAATTGGTTGCTAGAGGTTACTGCACATTATTACTGCTAACTGGTTGCTAAAGGTTACCACATATCATTATAGCTCACTGGTTGCTAGAGTTTACTGTAGATCATTACTGTTAACTGGTTGCTAGAGGTTACTGAACATCATTACCGCTCACTGATTGGTTGCTATAAGTTACTGTGCATCATTATCACTTATTAATTGCTAGAAGTTACTGCACCTCATCTCCTCACTGCCTGCACACCATGGAGTGGGTAGGTGACAGGACCCACTAATAGATAGGAAACTCCTATAACTGGTTGTTCGCAATGAGCAGAGCACACACAGCTATGCAGCTTAACTGAGTGTAGGTAGGAACAGAGCCAAATGTGAGCAGCATCCCCAAGAATGAGCTGTCAGGAATTAATGACTAGTTATACCGCCTGTAGTAGAAGGACTGGCCGGGAATAAAGAAGTCATACAGGACAAGTGAGACTTGCACAAACTCTGTCCTCCCTGTTGCAGCTCATTGTCAGGTGTCCAGAAGCAGCCGTCGCCTTCCTTTCCCACCGCCAGCTCAACCCACACAAGTCAGCGCAGCCAGCAAGTGACTAGCACCGGAGGTGGCTAAACTCCAGCTGCTCCTTTTACCCTGAGTTAAAGAAGGCCCTGATTGATATTTAGATAGCACAGCACTTTTTTAGACTACCTAGAACCAGCTTTGCTGCTTCTAAAAATATGACATATTGTTACTGTAAAAATGTTTTTAAGATTATCCATGGTTCATAAACCTGGCTGACAACATTTCTGTTCCCATATCTAATGACAGCTTATTCTGACCATTATCTTAGTCCTTTTTATTTGTTTTCAATATTATGCCAATTCTTACACTAGTCTTCCTTGCTCATTGCAAGGCTTATCAGGCTAAGCATGCAAAATGTAGAAGTGTTGCTAAGCATGCTGACATTAAGTGAAGGTACTTGGTTTACATTGTGGTAGGCTGGCAATTTAGAAAACTGTCCCATAAAAAGAAAAATTGGCTTTTATTTGCCATCTCTGTTCCTGTTTGGAGATTTTTCCCTTCGTTTTTGGCCTGGTGACTACACATGAACTAGAGAAAAACATCCTCGGTAAGCATTAATAAAGAACCAAATGGAAGTTGCTTACCTTTTATCCATTTTTCCAAAACTAAAAATAACTCAATCTGGAGTTAAACCCAAAGTGAGAAATTGTTAATAAAGAGATAATATAGAAATGTTAATTGTGCCTAAGCAGTAGCTTTCAAGATTTTATATTTTTGCCTTGAATTCCTCCTTGGAAAAATGGTGCACATCCTTACAATGATGTGCCTAAAATCTCCTATATTTTAGAGTGGCTTTCTTTTATTTTTTTAATTAATCCATTCCAAGTTTGTTTGTTTGAATCTGAAAATGTGACTTGGCATTTAGTGGTTCTGCTAAATTTACCATAAACCAGGCAGTGTTATTCTCATGTTAGACATAACCTATATCTCAGTCATGCTGATTCTCCGTTCTACTGTATAGCTTATATGTACTCCACATAAGTAAGGCTTACTGCTTTTATGTAGCTGTTTATCCTTTTAACCACTTCCCACCTGGACTATAGCAGAATAACGGCCAGGCGGTGGTTCTATTATCCTGACTGGGCTTCATATGACATCCAGCAGGATAACAGCCGCTGCGCGCCCGTGGGGGCGCGCATCACGGTGATCAGTGGTGTGTCAGTCTGACACACCACTACACCGATCTCGGTAAAGAGCCTCCGATGGAGGCTCTTTACCACGTGATCAGCTGTGTCCAATCGCGATGTAAACAGGAAGAGCCGTTGATCGGCTTTTCCTCACTCGCGTCTGACAGACGCGAGTAAAAGAGAGGCGATCAGCGGCTCTCTTGATGGGGGGGATTTGCAATGATTGTTAATCAGCGCAGCCCCCCTCAGATGCCCACACTGGACCACCAGGGAAGCCCCTAACATGTGGATGGCCAGGTACATCCCCCATGGCCATCCACATGTGCCAACTTATGCCCAATATATGCCAATCAGTGCCCACAAATGGGCACTGACTGGCACCATTATAGAACTAATAAAATCAGTGATGCCCAGCAAATACCCATCAGTGCCGCCTATGAGTGCCCATCAGTGCTGCCTATCAGAGCTCATCAGTGCCACCTCATCGGTGCCATTTATCAGTGCCCGTCAGTGCAGCCATATCAGTGGCTGTCATTGAAGAAGATAATGTACTTATTTACAAAAAATTTTAAGAGAAACAAACCTTTTTTTTTTCCTACATTTTCGGTCATTTTTATATTTGTTGCGCAAAAAATAAAAATTGCAGAGGTGATCAAATACCACCAAAAGAAAGCTCTATTTGTGGGAACAAAATGATAAAAAAATTGTTTCCTGTCGCATCATGGCAGCATACACTTTGGGTTGTGACTCCGCCCCCACAACCTGATAGGACTACATAGCTATAAATTGTAGAGGTGGCCCCTGCCCAGTATTCTCTTATTTTTCCTCACCTGAAGGACTGAACATATCAGAAGCACCCCCTTACCGAATTCGCCCCAGCCAGGTTCTAGCCTCTCCTGGGTGGAAGTCCTTACCTGTACAGCCTCTAAACGAGCTAGATGGAAGGAACCCTGCTCTGGTGATCTCGGGGGTATGTTGCGGCTCCAGTATAAGCCTTAAACAGGCTTAGTTGTTGTGCAGTGGTCTCCATGTCACTTTGTTTCACTTTCGTTTTGTTTCTCCTCCTTTGCTGGGCTCTGTGGTCCCTCTGTGCCTCCCTTCAGGCTCCCCGGGCGTCTCGGCGCTTCCGCGCATGCGCAGTGCGCACCCTCAGGGCATCCTTTCGATTTTGCCAGTTTCCAAGATGGCGCCGGGCGCCTCGCGCCGCTACTGCGCATGCGCGAGCGGGTCGTGACCTCGGCGGCCATGGCGGCAATTTTAAAAGCCCTGTTTGTCATTTCTGAGCTCTCCTTGCTTCCTGGAAGACTTCTGACTGCTGTATTTTGACTTGCTGCATCCCTAAAGTATCCCCTCTCTGGGTAAGTGTCTAATACTTATGCACTGTCTTTTTGGGGCCTGTTTGCATGCTCTTACCTTCCTATACCCTTCTCTGGTGCTCACCTTCCTCTCCTATGGAGGCCGCTGCCCCAGCAGATCACCACCAGCCTAATAGGTAAGGGGGGGGGATTCCAGTGGTAAGTAGAGAAGATTGAAAAAGAGAGCAGGACTGTATTAACGCTACCTAATTGGTCAGCCCTGTCAGGTCCGCAAGATCATCCAAGTCAGGACGAAGAGAGTCTTCGCACAGGAGAAGCCGCTCCGGCCATAGACGCAGCCGCTCACGCGGAAGAAGTCGCTCAGGCCACAAGGGGAGTCGTAGACGGAGTCGATCCCATTCAAGACATAGCCGTTCCTACCACAGAAGATCCCCTGCACGAGGACACCAATCCTCTGCGCACCCTTCCCGCCCAGCCGGGAACGCTTGCTGGGTATGCGGAGCCATGGCCCTCCCAGACAAACTAGCTTGCCGCAAGTGCATGGATGAAGCCACCAGGGAGAAAGAGCCGGATTCCATAGAACCCACTGGAGTCTCTACTCCCCAGGTCTCAACTCCTGATGTAGAGTTTACGGCCTATAGCACCTCACCCACCATTCCCAGTGTATCAAGGGATCAAGAACTCCCGTCGGATGGTGAGGAGCTGGAAGCATCAGCTGGCTTTGATTTTGCGCTCATAGAACCGTTCATCAGATCGGTTAAGGAAGCGATTAACTGGGAGGAGCTTGAGGAGACACAGCCAAAACAGAGAAAGTATTTCCCAAACCTCAAGAAGGTCCCGGAGGCCTTCCCATTCATCGACGAATTAGATGAACTGATTAAGGAGGAGTGGCAGAATCCAGAAAAGAGGTTTAGTCTGTCCAACAGGCTTACCAAACTGTACCCACTCAAGGAACCCAAAGTATCCCCTTTACTTTCTCCTCCAGTAGTGGATGCATCTTTGATGCGTCTAGCCAGGCACGTGACGCTCCCCATTGAAGATGCAGTAACGTTCAGGGACGTGCTTGACAGGAAGGTGGATACAGACCTTAAGAGAGCTTACCTGTTCGCAGGAGGTGCCTGCAGGCCAGCGGTGGCATTAGCGGCGGTTGGGAAAGCTATCTCCAGCTGGTCCTCAGCTACAGCGAGACTCGTCACTGAGGGCGCAGATCAAGAGCAGATCACTAAGGCCTTACAAGAACTGAGCCTTGCGGGAGAATTCGTGGCGGAAGCTTCCGTAGATACTATCAGATCCACATCAAGGTCCATGTTAGCTTCTGTAATGGCCAGAAGGGCACTATGGCTTAAACCTTGGTCGGCTGACCCCGCCTCGAAATCTAACTGGTGCAGGATTCCGTATGACGGGGTGAACCTCTTTGGGACGAAGCTGGATACCGCAATCTCTAAAGTGACAGGCGGGAAGTCAGGTCTCATACCATCGGACAGAAGGCCGAAACAACAAAGGCCACCTCCCTTTAAATGTAATCTTCCGGAGAGATACAGGGATGCAAAATCCTATAGACCCGGGAAGGAATACAGAAGGAGCTGGAAGAACCCCCAGACGTCCTTCCTCAAATTCCAGAAACCCAAGACACCTGCCTCCAATGACCAGAAGTCCTTTTGAAGGTTCGCCCGCCCAACCAGCGGTAGTGGGTGCCAGACTCACAAAGTTCAAGTTGGTCTGGGCGGGAATGATAAAGGACCCATGGACGGTGTCCACCATTTATTTCGGACACAGGTGGGCATTCAGAGGTCGTCCTCCAAGAGACCAATTTTGCTCAACCAGACTTCCTCCTTCTCAACAGAAAAGACTATCCCTAGATCAGTATATCCATGAGTTGCTCCAAAAACAAGCAATAGTGGAGGTACCGCTATCTCAAAGAGGCAAGGGTTTCTATTCCCCACTCTTCTTAGTGAAAAAGAAATCAGGGGACCTTCGTCCAGTCTTGGATCTAAAGAACCTCAACCGGTCCATACAGATAGAAACATTCAAGATGGAAAGCCTTCAATCAATCCTCCAAGCAATAAACTTGGGAGATTGGATGCTGTCAATCGACCTCCAGGACGCATATTTGCATATCCCTATCCATTCCGAGTTCCAAAAGTTTCTCCGGTTTACCCTAAACCATCGGCACTTCCAATTCCGAAGCCTCCCGTTCGGGATCTCTACCGCACCCAGGACGTTTACAAAGGTCCTATTACCTGTAATTGCCCACCTGAGGGAAAGGGGGCTGAGGGTCCACCATTATCTGGACGACATCCTACTTCTCTCAGACAGCCAGGACTCTCTCGTCCTTCACAGGGAAATCCTGGTCTCCACGTTACAGTCCCTAGGGTGGCTGATAAATTGGAAGAAGAGCAACATCCATCCCACACAGAGAATGGTCTTTCTGGGAGCCGAACTGGACACGAGGGAGAACACAATGGAACTTCCGGGGGAAAAAATCCCTCCTCTAATTCAAAAGGTGAAAAGGGCAATCTCTGCTACAATGCTCCCGGCCAGGACATGTCTCAGTATCCTGGGCTCCCTAGCTCCCACCATTCCAATGGTCCAATGGGCACAATGGAATTCGAGGCCTCTCCAGATCTCCTTCCTGCGTCAGTGGAAGGGCACATCAATGTCCCAACCAATCTTCATCTCTCAGGAGGTAAAGCAATCATTGGAGTGGTGGGTACGACCTCACAACTTGGGAAGATGCAGGCATATAATCACTCCCTATCAAGAAATCGTGACCTCAGATGCCAGTCTACAGGGATGGGGAGCTTACTATCAGGACCTTGCGGCTCAGGGTCGTTGGCCTTTCAGGGCACAGGATACAGTGTCGAATGTTCTGGAGATGAGAGCAGCATTCCAGGCTCTCCTGGCCTTCAGTTTTCACTTGAGGGGGAAGCACGTCCTCCTGAGGATGGACAACAAGGTGGCTGTTGCCTACATCAACAGGCAGGGGGGCACCAGAAGCAGGTCCATGTTGCAGGAGGTCCGTCCTGTTCTGGAATGGGCGCAGCTGAATCTACTGGACCTAAGGGCGGTTTATGTTCCGGGAGTCCAGAACACCTTAGCCGACTCGCTGAGCAGGAATTTCTCCTCCAACAACGAATGGTCTCTGAGTCCACAAGCCTATGCTCTCATATCCCGGACCTGGGGCTCTCCAGAGATAGACCTAGCAGCAACTCCGGAGAACACAAAATGCCAGAGATTCCTATCAAGGGTACCGTTTCCTTCGGCAGAGGGGACGGACTGCCTCCAACACCCCTGGAACTTTCACCTGGGGTACATTTTCCCCCGACGCCTCTCATAGCGAGATTCCTCCTGAGGCTCAAGAAGTCAACAGCATTGGTGGTAGCAGTGATCCCTTTCTGGCCGAGGAGGCCATGGTTTACTACCCTCATGCAGCTGAACACGGCAGAGCCTCTGCCTCTCCCATTGACGACAGACCTACTCTCCCAGGGGCATCTTCTTCACCCGAACCCGGGGAAGCTACACTTGATGGCCTGGAGGCTGAAAGGGCTAGGTACTTAGAGCAGGGCTGTTCCCAGAAGGTGGTGGATACCTTACTCCAGGCCAGAAGGTCTACTACCAACATCACGTACAGAAGAGTTTGGGAAAAATTTGTCTCCTTCTCTCAACAGCAAGGTTGGGACTCGTCCTCCCCGTCAGTGTCTCAGATCTTGGAATTCCTTCAGCTAGGCGTAGAAAAAGGCCTTAGGTCAACCACCCTGAAGGTCCAGGTATCGGCCCTGTCCGCCTTGACAGGAGTTAAATGGGCGCAAGAGCCTCTGGTGATTCAGTTTCAGAGGGCCTGTCTAAAGCTGAGGCCCCCTAGGAAACCGTCATTCCCGGTCTGGGATCTCTCAATCGTTCTGGAGGCATTATCCAAGGAACCCTTTTTTCCAACACAGAGCATATCCCTCTGGGATCTAACGCTGAAAGTTTCATTTTTAATAGCCATAACATCGGCGAAGTGAGTGTCAGAGATGCAAGCTCTAATGGTTAGCGAACCATATTTGGTTGTTCTTCCAGACAGGCTAGTCCTAAGACCTTCGGATCGATTCATTCCCAAGGTATCCTCATCTTTCCATTTTAACCAGGAGATTAATCTTCCAGCACTCAGCACGGATCAGGGAGATCCCCATCCATTAGATGTTAAAGGTACCGTCATGGAGTACCTCTCGGCAACAAAATCTATCAGAAAGTCGGAGAGCCTCCTAATTATCCCACATGGTTTCAGGAGAGGTCAAGCGGCATCCTCACGCACCATTGCTTCATGGCTAGTAAAGACCATCAAGAGATCTTACTCACTGAGTAACCATCAAGTACCTGAGGGCTTAAGGGCACACTCCACCAGGGCAGTGGCAACCTCCTGGGCGGCATATTGTAGAGTCTCGGCGGAGACGATTTGCAGAGCGGCTACCTGGTCCTCCAGGAACACCTTTATGTCTCATTACAAGGTGGATTTCGGAAGATCCGTTATCCAGGCCAATTCCTCTATTCTTTGTTAAATAAACTTAGTTTGAATTCCCACCCAGTCTTTGCGAGTTACTCCCCAAAGTGTATGCTGCCATGATGCGACAGGAAAACGGAAAATTGTATACTCACCTTTCCGTAATTTTCCTTTCCTGTCGTATCTTCATGGCAGCATACAATCTCCCACCCGTCTAAGGTGATATATATACGGAGAATACTGGGCAGGGGCCACCTCTACAATTTATAGCTATGTAGTCCTATCAGGTTGTGGGGGCGGAGTCACAACCCAAAGTGTATGCTGCCATGAAGATACGACAGGAAAGGAAAATTACGGAAAGGTGAGTATACAATTTTCCGTTTTTGCTACAGTGTAGCATGACCGCACAATTGTCATTCAAATTGCGACAGTGCTGAAAATTGGCTTGGGCAGGAAGGTGTATAAGTGCCTGGTATTGAAGTGGTTAAAAAAGGCACGTGTTGCATACTAGTCTTGTAGAACTGTCCCAGTTCCGTCTGCGGTAATGAGATGTAATGGGTTTAGCTTTACTGAGCCAAGTACTTTTTATAAGTTTTGTTTAGGCACCTCTTCCTGTGAGACCAGCAAGTTGAAAGGGGAGCGATCTCCACCATATTAGCAGCAACTTCCCACACTTTTGAAGAGACAGCTGAAAAATATGTAAACTTTTACTGCTACAATTCTATTTCCCAAATTATTTATAAAGGTCATAGATTAATATACCTCTTTAACTTGTAATATAGTGTGTGTGTGTATATTTTAATAAAACAAATGAAATATAAGGCTTTTAAAACATTTGTGGCATTGAATTTAACCATTTACCTACGGCACTGGGTAAAGCACCATCAGATGGCCAGTTTGCCTATTAATGCCTGTGAACCAAGCTGTTCTCAGACAATGTGGGGTTGATTCACTAAAACTGGAGAGTGCAACATCTGGTGCAGTCCTGCATGGCAGCCAATCCACTTCTATCTTCAGCTTGTTCAATTAAGCTTTGACAAAAAAACCTGGAAGCTGATTCGTTTCTATGCAGAGCTACACCAGATTTTGCGCACTCCAGTTTTAGTAAATCAATCCCTGTGCACAGAGTGGATCTGAGTGGCTCAGATTAGTCATAGAAAGACCTTTTCATAACAATCACATCTGTGAGCGCTCCTCTACATCTTGCAAAGGAGAAAGGGGTGGAAAGAGGAATTAATGACTAAGAAGTCAATGTAAAAAAACGCCCCCTAGCATTTCTGGCCATGACCATCTTGAGTAACGACAGACAATTCATGCAGCATTTACTTCCTGTCCTTTAATGCTAGAAGCATGAGGATTACAAATAGTCAATGTTGCTTGAGAGTGAAGTTCTGCTTCTTTGAGTTTTTATTAAAAAAAAAAAATGTATTAAACAAAAAAAGAAAACTAACCTTTCTTCTTTCTTTCAAAATAGCATATCTTCTTCCTCCTTTTTTTTTTTTTTTTTTTTGTTTTTTTTTGTTCACTTTAAGCTCCTCCATAGTCGATAAACTTCAAGGGTGCTTTGCTGTGAGAGTAACATACATTTTCTGTTATTCACAGATTATTCCAGTGGTCGCTCGGATGATTCTTGAGATGTTCTCTGGAGATGTCACTCGATCCTTTGAAAGTGGAAGTGTTCGCTTACAAATTTCTGTTCCTGATATTAAAGATAACATTGTTGCCCACCTCAAACAGCTTTACCGCCTCCTACAGAATCACCAGGGTTCAGACCCATGGCAAATGTTACCACAGCAGAACATGCAGCTGCCAAATCTGCACCCTTCAAACCTACATATCGCTCATGCACTGCAAGCTCAGTGATGCCAAGGATCATAACTTTGGGAACTCTGTACATTATTCACTGGAAACACTCCTTACCCAGCATAGTAGTTTGGGCTGTTGAGGCATATATTGCTTTGACTTTTTCTTGCTTTAAGGATGACTTGGAGTCTGCTTTTCAGGATTAAAAAGAAAAAACTCATTGTACGTTAATGCAGTCAGCTTAATTCGGCTGTTTGTACATGCTTGAGTCAAATGAGTACTTGCCCAATGTTTATAGTAGCATTCACTGAAATGTCTACAGAGGACTTTTACATGTAAAATATCTAACTCTACATTTAATGAAAAATGTAATTCAAAACTTTTATTAATTTGAGAGTTTAAGGGTTAAGAGCATGGGTGCTCAACCTGTGGCCCTCCAGCTGTTGCGGAATTACAAGTCCCATGAGGGACTGACAGTTACAAGCTCACAAAGGCAGAGGAATGATGGGACTAGTAGTTCTGCAACAGCTGGAGGGCCACAGGTTGAGCACCCATGGGCTAGAGGTAGCTAACCTTATACTTACATGTTTTGCAAGCTTGCTGTTTAGATCCACAACAGTGAAGTTCCTCAAATGATAGTGCCTTGAATGATATTTGTTGCCTTGTTTCCTGCTTCTCAGTTCTCTAGTAAAGTCAATAGTGCATAAATGTTATTCTATTCTAACTGGAGCAGTGCAAGAAAGATCCTTGAAAGGAACTTTGACTTGTTTTCAGCAATCTATAACCAGCAAGTGCCTCAAGAAAGCTGGATTTTCTATGGCATGATTTTACTGTGGTTTGAAGTTCATACATATTTATTTCTTTTAATGTGTCAAACCATTATCTCCAGGTTGGTTTTGTTCATTTGACTGTAGTATATGCAGAAGAATGCAAAGCAAGCTTTTGTAGAGTACAATAATTCTCCTTCCAATATAGATGTTCTACTCTCCTTTTTTAAAACGTAGATTTGTTTTTTTGTAAAGAGTAAATGTCTTTAATTGCTTTCCTACTGCCTGTATTTTTTTTTTTCTTCTACTTGCTACTAATGCCATCTGTAGCCATCCCTATTCTGGAGCTCAGAGTAGAAAGAAACCTGTGTAAGCCCACTATTGGTCTGTGTAGGAGCTATTACAAAACTAAGAACCCCCTTCCCTTCCTGCAAACATCCCCTGAAACCCCCACTACCATGCCTTCAAACATTTTAAGACGGGAATGAGGGACACCTATTAGCAAAAGTATGTAGGCACAGGACACGCCCCCTTAAAGGATAATATATATAAAAAAATTATTTGCAAAACCCACGTGTTTTTTTACCACTACTATTCCTTTTATACAGGCTTTTGAAGTTTACAAATGCAGCAATTTGGAATCTGGATAAAAAGTTTAGCACTGGGCAACCCTTTTTCTAAGATAAAAAGTGCATTTTATATACAACGTCATCAGACCAAAATGAGGGACAGCGGGACTTTGTTCCAAATCAGGGACAGTCCCACAAAAAACCAGGACAGCTGGAAGCTATGCCTACCACCACCACTGTGTTGTGTGTGTGTGTTTGTGCTCCATCCTAGCAATAGGCCCACTTCAGGCACTAAATTGTGAGAGGAAGGGGAGAGAGTCAAATGCTGCCCCATGCCAGGAAGTACCAGGTATTTTACAGGGCCCTGACTGGCGAACAGGTAAGTAAATTTGCAGGTCAACCACCTCTTGTGAACAAGCCCTTTATGATCACTTTTTAAAGCTTTCCAAACCTTAAACACACCCATGGCGTTTTTTGGCTGTGAGTGGAGGAAGCTGCACAGCATCAACAACCCCCCCCCATTAAAAAAAAAAAAAATTGAGTGGTGTTGATAGGCAAGTGGGCAGTGGCAAAGATGTGACTGGGACATCCAATGAAGGCTCTTTGTAGTGGGGTCCTATGGCAAAAACTTCAATGACTGTAACCAATGCAGTGCTGTGATCATTACTTTCACTGGTCCTTATTTATGACTGGATCTGGCTTTGACAACTTTTTCTGTTCCTTCCATTCATTTGAATTTGGGCTGCAATTGCACTGGATTGCACCAAAAGTAGTGCATGCATTACTTTTAAAAATGCAGTGCAGGCAAATGCACTGCGTTTGGGGGTGTCAGGATTACATCAACACCTGCAACAGCTCTCACACCCAATGTGTTTTGAGCGTGGTGCAGAAAGTGCGCATGGAGTCAGTTCTTCCTTTTAGCAGTGAGGCCTGGGTCTCAAGCAGTACACAAGCACAATCATTGCAAGCAAAAGTAGTTACTCTGCCAGCAGAGCTGTTGGTGTGAACAGGCATGAATGAATTTAAATCTGTAATTGCACTGTGTTCAGGTGCATAAAAAAAAAAAACAAAAAAAAACTTTAATTCCCAAAGAAGCGTATTTTCACTAATATTAATATAAATATATAAAACTTCAGCAGCTAGAATAAATTAATATTTTAGCAAGTAGAATGAGTTTACATGCTTACACTTCTAATTGCCTGTAATGTGCACAAGTGTAATTGCACTTTAAAACGAGCATTTTTCTTTCTACTAAATTTTTCTGGTAGATCTAGCATGCATAGGAATATTTTAATAAGCCTGTCTGCAGTATCTCACAAAAGTGAGTACACCCCTCACATTTTTGTAAATATTTTTATTATATATCTTTTCATGTGACAACACTGAAGAAATGACACTTTGCTACAATGTAAAGTAATGAGTGTATGGCTCCTTTCATATGGAGCTGATCCGCTCTTCGTAGTCCGCCAGCTCAGAGGGAGATCGCTCCGTTGATCTCCGCTGAGCCAGCGGATGACCGGTCCATCTCTGCTCACTGAGTGGGGACGGACCTGTCGGAGCCCTGCTGATCTCTATGGGGAGATCGGACGAAAATGGGCAGCATGTCGGTTTTCATCAGATCTCATCCGATCTGCCAAGACGGATGGTAGACTTATCGCCATACGTCTGTCTTGATCGGATGGCAGTTGGGTGTCAGCGGACACATCTCCGCTGACATCCGCCTGCCCATAGGAGTTCATGGATGCCCCGCTCGGATCTGCCTGAAAAACTGACGGGTGGATCCGAGCGGGCATATTGTGTGAAAGGGGCCTACAGCTTGTATCACAGTGTAAATTTCCTGTCCCCTCAAAATAACAACACACAGCCATTAATGTCTAAACCGCTGTCAACAAAAGTGATTAAACGCCTAAGTAAAAATGTCCAAATTGGGCCCGAAGTGTCAATATTTTGGGCCTGGAGTTTACCAGAGCTTCACAGGTTGCCACTGGAGTCCTCTTCCATGAAGACATCACGGAGTTGGTGGATGTTAGAGACTTTGCGCTTATCCACCTTCCGTTTTGAGGATGCCCCACAGATGCTCAATAGGGTTTAGGTCTGGAGACATGCTTGGCCAGTTGGTCATCTTGGAGGTGTTGGAATACTGCCCTGCGGCCTGGTCAGAAGCGTAGCTTGAAGCTTGTGGGTCCCGATGCAAAAGTTGACCTTAAGTTTTGAGTTCCCAGAGTTCCTCCTTACATCATAGGACATGGATCACCCCTGGCAGATCACTTGGCAGAGCTCCTTTCCCACCCCGACACTATACACCCCCTCCCCCCCCACCACACACACACACACACACACACACACACTACACAGGGCTGAAATCGCATTCCTTTACACACAGTCTGTCGTCCACCATCTTCACAGGGCAGATCTGGCTTTTATGTTACTGTTCTAACCTGTGAAATTCTCTGGTCAGAACAGCAGTGTAGTTGCAGTAGGCAGATACACCCTGTGCAGATCGTGGCTCATGGGCTGTGTTGTAAAGGAATGTGATTTCAGCCCTATGGAGGATTAGCAGGATAGAGTGCTGTAATGGGAAAGGAGTTCAGCAGCTGGCATAGTATCTAGGGCAGAGGGGGTGGGCATAACTTAGATCTGGGGGGGCAAAGCCACGCGACACAAAATCTGGAGCCTGCAGCCCCTCAGGGACTCCGCAGGAGGTGTTAGGGGATTTGTTTTAGCAATTTCAGAAGGATTCACTCTGTTGGTGTTGGGGGAAGATCACTTTCCTGAGGTGTGTCTTTTCCCCAGTTGTCAGGGAAGTGGGGGTAAGCAGATGTACTCCGGTGTGGCGGCGGGGGGGGGGGGTTGGTATAGAGAATCCCAGCTGGTGACTAGGAGACACTGAGCAGTGTATTACCACACCAGTGACAGCGGTCCCGTTGTGGCTACAGGGCGGCACTCTCCTCCTCCTTGCATCGCTGAGCTCGGTTACCATTCCATGTTGCCAGCACGCAGCACAGACACTTCCCCCCATCCTGGGCTGTTCTCACCCTGTGCTCCTCTACATTCAGGAAATGGCTCACAGCTTCTCCTCAGCCAATGAGAAGGAAGGGGTGTGAACTGTGGAAGGCAAAGTGGTAGCCCAGTACTGGAGGGTGGCTGTGGGGCCCTAGGACAGATCGGTGTTAGACATATGATAATATGAAAGGGAGGCTGCACGGGCTAGGGGCGGGGTTGCGATTGTGACCCCTTAAGCTATGCCCATGGGCTCGGTCTCTGAAGGGAAGGGATCATACTCTGCTTCATATCTCAAAGTACATGTTGGCATTCATGGTTCCCTCAATGAACTGTACCTCCCCAGTGACGGCAGTACTCATGCAGCCCCAGACCATGACACTCCCACCACCATGCTTGACGGTAGGCAAGACATACTTGTCTTTGTACTCCTAACCTGGTTTTCGTCACACACGCTTGACACTAAACCAAATAAGTTTATCTTTGTCTCATCAGACCACAGGACATGGTTCCAGTAATCCATGTCCTTTGACCCCCATACACACTATTAGATTTTCTGCAGATTTTTGTCTTCAGATTTACCAAAACCATGTCGTGCAAGGGCCTGCCTGATTGCATACAAATTGAAACTCTTAAGATTTGACCTCCATATTATATGGTTTTGGTAAATCTGAAGACAAAAATCTGCAGAAAATCTAATAATGTGTATGGGGCCTTAGTCTGCTTGTCTTCAGCAAACTGTTTGCCAGGTTTCTTGTGTATCATCTTTAGAAGAGGTGTCTTCTGGGATGACAGCCATGCAGACCAATTTGATGCAGTGTGCTGTGTATGGTCTGAGCACTGACAGGCTGACCCCCCACCCCTTCAACCTCTGCAGCAATGCTACAGCACTCATAAGTCTATTTCTCAAAGACAACCTCTGGATATGACGCTGAGCACGTGCACTCAACTTCTTTGGTCGACCATGGCGAGGCTTGTTCTGAGTGGAACTTTTCCTGTTAAACTGCTGTATGGTCTTGACCACCGTGCTGCAGCTCAGTTTCAGGGTCTTGGCAATCTTCTTATAGCCTAAGCCAGGGATATGCAATTAGCGGACCTTCAGCTGTTGCAGAACTACAATTCCCATGAGGCATAGCAAGACTCTGAGAGCCACAAGCATGCCACGCAGAGGCATGATGGGACTTGTAGTTTTGCAACAGCTGGAGGTTCGCTAATTGCATTTACCTGGCCTAGGCCATCTTCATATAGAGCAACAATTCTTTTTGTCAGATCCTCAGAGTTCTTTGCCATGAGGTGCCATGTTGAACTTCCAGAGAGAGCGCTAACACCAAATTTAACACACCTGCTCCCCATTTACACCTGAGACCTTGTAACACTAATGAGTCACATGACACCGGGGAGGGAAAATGGCTAATTGGGCCCAATATGGACATTTTGACTTAGGGGTGTACTCACTTTTGTTGCCAGCGGTTTAGACATTAATGGCTGTGTGTTGAGTTATTTTGGGGGGACAGAAAATTTACACTGTTATACAAGCTGTACACTCACTACTTTACATTGTAGCAAAGTGTCATTTCTTCCGTGTCGTAACATGAAAAGATATAATAAAATATTTATAAAAATGTTAGGGGTGTACTCACTTTTGTGAGATACTATATGTAGAGTACTGTGAGTACAGTTTACTCCATTGTTTGAAAATGCTTTGTAAAAACATAATTTTGAAAAAAGAGTTTACATCAAACTTTTTGCATCTAGTTTGGCTTTGCATACTCTGAACATTTACACAAAGCCAGTTTCTCTCTGACCTACATGCAGCTTAGGCATCCTAACAATCGGCTTGACTCCTGCACTGTGAGCTAAATAGCCTTACTAATCTTCATAAACTCCACCATTAGCAACTATCCGAGTGGATCATGGACATGGACCAGTGTCTGCTTCTTATAGATTCACAAGGGGTTTTACTTTAGGAGATTTTCTCATATGTCTGAAACAGAGCAAGTGTGTGAGAAAAATAATAAAACACTAGAAATTATTGGGGTATAGAAGGGCTTGTGGTGGTAAGATGTAACAAAAGACCACACGTGTAATGAGGAATATGAGTGTAAAATACACTGTGAAGGAAATTAATATTTAGAATCAGAGATAATAGGCTATTAATCCAAAAGGATATTATATGTAAGCGTTATAGTCAAAGTCCAGGAAAGATAAAAATGTTTTCTTGCAGTGGGGTTGTACCAATACTGCGAGGTTTAAATGCTCATTTAGGTCTAGGGGACAGGAAAAATCAGTTTTACTTACCTGCCACTCCTCCCCCCAGTGGTGGACCATTCCTTTGCGTCCTACTGTCTATGGACCCTGCATCAGTCTTGCTGATGTCAGAGGCCATCCACCTGCTGCAGGAACCAGCTTTGCAGTGTGAATGATTGGTTTATAAATGGCATCTTGAAGACTGGTATTTTAAACGCACCTCTGGCTGCTGTGTGTTTATGTAAAACCCTCTAATTAGTGAGTGCTAGAAGTGAGGATTTTTGACAGGGTAGGAAAATTTGGGCAGGCTTAGCTGGTGGCTGGCTACGCCCATTTGTTTTCATTCTGGGTTGAGAATGGCTCAAGGAGAGAGTTGGATGACTGACAGGTGGCATCACTATAACCTCTCCCTTCCTTCTAGAAGGTCTTGAGAGGAGGGGAGGAGAGGTGGAGCTGCCTGAAGTATCTGGGGAGCCTTGACCAATCCCCAACTTGAATTGGCAGGAGGCAGCCCAGCTGGGGAGGAGCTGTTGGGTGGAAGAGCTGAAGTGAGAGGGCGTGGAGGCTGTCGGGCCCACGGGGAGCTCCCCAGTCTGGGGGGTGACCCTAGGCTGGGGTGCATCCAGGAGGAGTGAAGAGAACCCGGAATCAGAGACGCAGGAGAGAACACTCTCTAATGCCCCATACACATGATCAGACTTTCAGCCAACAAAACTGTGGATTTTTGTCCGAAGGATGTTGGCTCAAACTTGTCTTGCATACACACGGTCACACAAATGTTGGCCAACAATTACGAACTAGGGAACTTGGTGACGTACAATATGTACGACGAGCCGAGAAAAAGGAAGTTCAATAGCCAGTGCGGCTCCTTCTGCTTGATTCCGAGCATGCGTGAACTTTTGTGCGTCGGATTTGTGCACACACGATCAGAAATTCTGACAACAAGGTTTTGTTGGTAGAAAATTTTGAGAACCTGCTAGCCAACATTTGTTGGCGGAAAGTCCGACAACAAATGTTCGATGGAGCATACACACGGTCAGACTTTCAGCCAACAAGCTCACATCCAACATTTGTTGTCGGAAAATTCGATCATGTGTACGGGCATAAGGGTCTTTAGGAGGACTGCAGGTCACAACCAGGAGGGCTGGTGAGTGAGCACAGTCAGGAGGACTGGGAGATATATAAGAAAATGTACAATATTTTGTTGCGCTAGGGGAAGACAGCTGTGGATTGGGGTGAGCAATACACAAAGGGATATTAAGTAATAGTAAAATTGAAAAAAAATTTTTGATAAGAAATGAAGAATAGTTTGTATGAGACATCAAATATATAACAGTAATATATAAATTATAATACAGTCCAATAATAAAAAAATGATAAAAAGAGTCCAGGGATAGTGCTGGGTTAATAAATAGCAGTCCAGGCATAAAACTGGGATAAAATGGATGAATGGGGAGGGGAGAATTGGGGGGGGGGGACAGAGTATAGGTCTATGACCTCAGATACACAGATACAGGAGGCAGCATGCTTGAAGGGCAGAATTCACCTTAGGAGGGAGATAAAAAAGAAGAAAAGCAGCGCCAACCTAAGTGCAGTATTGAAGCATAAACATTTTATTACAAGTTGAAATGCACTCACTCAGAGTAAGGTAGATACAGGCACATCAGGCAAAAAAAAAATCCGTCTGGGTAGGCTGTGTGGTGGGCAGCAGGGCTCCACAGGGAGCGATCCTATGTGCTGGAGTGTATCACAAATGTCTCTTGTCCCGTCTGACGGCGCCGGTGGTAACCAGTGTCACAGGCTGGGTTGAGACAGGCACAGCGTGGATCGCCTTGTTCGTTGTTGTATTTCCCAGGTTATGGTGATGCTGGGGGCGTGTACACGTTCATCAGGCATGTTTGAGAGTTGGGTGCAGAAACATTGGAGAGAGGACTATGGAGAAGGTCAGTGGAAAAGGATCTTTGCAGCCAAGCTGGCCGGCATGACCTGCACAGAGCTATCTGGGAGTGGGAGCTAAGCAGAGGACAGCTAGCATCTGAACTATTCTACACCACGGGGCCCGGGGTCCCTGCCCACAAAAGGCATTTCAATGAGGCCTGGCAGAAGTAGCGATCCGCCTACCCTTGCGGTTCTAGCTGGTCCAGGGGAGTGCTAGTCTGCAGCAAGGGAAGTGCTGGTGGAGGAACAGTCTGCAGCAAGCCAAGTGCTGGAGAGAAGATTGAGGTGCATGTACAGGGAGTGTACATAGTCCCAATTGATGGATCTACAATTCAAAATTGATTGTTCTGTAACCCACAATTGATGGATCTACAATTCACAATTGATTGATCTATAATTAACAATTGTTTATTCTGAAATCCTGGGCATCCCATAATTCCCTAATACCCATCCAAGTTTAATCTCCTCAATAAAATAAAGCAAGCTATGGACTGGCCTGTGTTACTGAGTGACTGTACGATGGACTTTGGGCTGGGCAGGGTGACAGGTGAACCACAACTTTCATCAACCCCCAAGGGGGCATGGCTACATTTACATTTGTAGAGTAGGTAATGGACTTTCAAGTGGAGGTGATTTGGGTTACTGTAAAGCTGCCCAATCACTGCCACAGGCCACTGAAGGTAGCAACAGAGGGATTGAATATAGAAACAATGTGTATTATTTCACTTTTGGGTTCAGCTGTCACTTTCCTCAGCTGCTGTGGCCAGGGAATCTGTGCTCTATTTGCCTCAGTGGAGTGCAGGGGAGACTTTTTAGGGCAGGGTTTTTCAACCAGCATTCTGCCACGATCTACCCATCAGTTGCGGGCATCTTATTGGTAGACCGTATCCCCTCTTCTGACACATGCAGAGCTAAGCAGGGAAGTGGCTGTGACGTGCTGTTCCCCTTCTGTTCATCAAGTAATGTCCATCCAAGGTGACATCACTTGATGGACAGAAGGATAGGAAGAAGAGGTGGCAGGGAACAGCTAGCTACAGGAGGACTGATCACAGCCATTTCCCTGCGTTGCTCTGCATATGGAGGAAACTGCTGCCCTGCCCTCATATGATGTGCCCCCATGTAGTGTGCCCTCCTGTGCTAGTTTAAACTCTTATCTCAAGTCGGACTCAAAATTATCAACAGCTCGCTGATCATACCAATATTCCATGAGATGTAGATGTGAACATTATTGCAGAGGTTCCCCAAGATTCCACAAACTTTTTGTCAAGGGTTCTCCTAAGGGAAAACAGTTGGGAGACCCTGCTTTAGAAGATCTAACCCCCCCCCCCCCCTGATTTTTAAGTAAATTACACCATTACAGTAAGCTATTACATAGGTAAGCAATAAAGTTAATTGTGACAATAAACAATAATACAGAGAATGTGCACTCATCCTGTTTTCCCCTTTAAGCTGACCTGACCTGACAGGTCCCACTCAACCTTGCAAGAGATATATGCTTACCTGGATCCCAGGGCCTCTGGGGATTGTTTTACATCCTGTACTACAAGTCCTCTGTGACCTGGCCGCACCTGCACAGTAGAGCCCCATAGAAGTTTATGTGGCTTGTCGTCTTCCTGCTTCTCCTGGCTGGAAAGTAGGTGAGATGGGCCCTATAGACACCTATGGGGCTCTACTGCACAGCAGTAGGGATGCTCCTAATGTTTGAGTCAAATGTAAGTTTGACTTGAACATCGGGTGTTCGTTTGTTCGTAGAACAAACGAACATATGGGGCACTTGCGGCAAGTTTGCGGAGTGCCCCATAATGCACTGAGAGATCGCAGTGCATTAACAGCTGCTGATTGGCCAAAGTGCAATGTTCTGTGAGAGCCATGATTGGCCAAAGGCAGGGTGCCTAAGTCCACGCCCCACACTATATAAGGCTGCTGCTTACACAGCGGCCGTATATAGTGAATGAATGGAGATTAGGCGGGTAGTTAGTGTAGTATATAAATAATACAGTTCAAAGTATATAGTGCAGTTAGTGTAGTATATACCGTATCTCACAAAAGTGAGTACACCCCTCACATTTTTGTATACATTTTATTATATCTTTTCATATGACAACACTGAAGAAATGACACTTTGCTACAATGTAAAGTAGTGAGTGTACAGCTTGTATAACAGTGTAAATTTGCTGTCCTCTCAAAATAACTCAACACACAGCCATTAATGTCTAAACTGCTGGCAACAAAAGTGAGTACACTTTGTCCAAATTGGCCCAAAGTGTCAATATTTTGTGTGACCACCATTATTTTCCAGCACTGCCTTAACTCTCTTGGGCAGGGGTAGGCAACCAGTAGCCCTCCAGCTGTTGTGGAACTACATCTCCCATGAGGCATTGAAAGGCTGGCAGTTATAGTTACTCCCAGAGGCATGATGGGACTTATAGTTCTGCAACAGCTGTAGGGAGCCAGGTTGCCTACTCCTGCTCTTGGACATGGAGTTCACCAGAGTTCACAAGTTGCCACTGGAGTCCTCTTCCACTCCTCCATGATGATATCACAGAGCTGGTGGATGTTAGAGACTTTGTGCTCCTCCACCTTCCGTTTGAGGATACCCCACAGATGCTCAATATGGTTTAGGTCTGGAGACCTGCTTGGCCAGTTCATCACCTTTACCCTCAGCTTCTTTAGCAAGGAATTGGTCATCTTGGAGGTGTGTTTGTGGTCGTTATCATGTTGGAATACCATAGTTGCCAACAGTCCAGATTTTCCCGGGACAATCCCGATTTTGGGACCCTCGTCCCGATCGGAGGCTGTCCCGAATCAGGATTTTGCCCAGGGAAATCGGGAATGTTTGCTTTTTTCATTTTTGGAGCAGCTGGCTTCAGCAAAATGGCCCCCTCCCCTCTCCACTGAACACACGGCGCCGGCCGCTCATGCCATGTTCCTTCTGCTCTAATGGACATGTGCTGGGAAGGGAGAGTCTGCACTGGCACTGGCACTGATAGAGGGGGTGGTCTGCACTAAGGGGGGCCTGCACTGATAGGGGGGGGTCTGCACTGATAGAGGGGGGGTCTGCACTGAGGGGGGTTTGCACTGATGGAGGGGGGTCTGCACTGAGGGGGTCTAAAAAGAAGAAGCAAAAAGTACTCTTGCGCACAGGTGTGTTGGCTAGAAAGTCCCAAGGGTTCAAGAAGGACTATGGATTTCGGCCTTGCTGCTCTCAAAGGATGGGATTGTCCTAGTATTAAATGAAAAGAAAAAAAAGAGAGCGCACCAGCCTAGTGCATTATCCTTGACAGATTTATTTAATTAAAAGCAAGATAAAAACTACTCACAAAGGTCGAAGAAAAATTCACATAGCAATGGCGCAGAGGCAATTATTCCAGTGGTAGCAGTTTTCCAGGTCCCAGGAAGGAGGCATACGGGCGGTCCTCTAGGGAGGGTGGGTCTTGACTCGGTTGTCATTGTTCATTGACAACCGAGTCAAGACCCACCCTCCCTAGAGGACCGCCCACTAATTAAGGGAGGAGCCCTAGAACCCACCCGACCAGTCTGGTTTAGTTTGACATGTGTATAAGAGGCCAACACGAGATCAACACTATTAAGGCTCTGATGAAGAAGGGTCACCTTCGAAACGTGTTAGCCAGCAGTAGTCCGTATGCCTCCTTCCTGGGACCTGGAAAACTGCTACCACTGGAATAATTGCCTCTGCGCCATTGCTATGCGAATTTTTCTTCGACCTTTGTGAGTAGTTTTTATCTTGCTTTTAATTAAATAAATCTGTCAAGGATAATGCACTAGGCTGGTGCGCTCTCTTTTTTTTCTTTTCACTGAGGGGGTCTATACTGATAGATGGGGGGACCACACCGAGGGGGGTCTGTATTGAGGGAGAGGGGTCTGTACTGAGAGGGTCTATACTGATGAGGGGGGTCTACACTGAGGGGGTCTAAACTGATGGAGGGGGTCTGTACTTAGTGGGGGGGGTCTGTACTGAAGGAGGAGGATCTATACTGCTGGAGGGGCGGTCTGTACTTAGTGGGGGGGTCTTTACTGAGGGAGGGGGGTCTGTACTGAAGAGGGACCATGGTTGGTGGAGGGGGGGTGACACCAATTTTTTCTGCACCGGGTGACATAGCTGTAGTGATGCCACCGGCTCTTGTCTCTGCAGCAATTTAACTTTAATGTACAGGAAGGGGGGTTAACTATATACAGGAGGAGGGGGGTTACATATATACAGGAGGGGGTTAGCTATATACAGGAGGAGGGGGGTTAACTATATACAGAAGGGGGGGGTTAACTATATACAGGAGGGGGGTTAACTATGTACAGGAGGGGGTTAACTATTTACAGGGGGGGTTAACTATGTACAGGAGGGGTTACTATGTACAGGGGGGTAACTATGCATAGGGGGATAACTATGTACAGGGGGGGTAACTAGGGGGAGAGGGGAAACTATGTGCAGGGGGAGGGGGTAACTATGTGCAGGGGGGGTAACTATGGCTCTGCCTGGGACACTGATTTAAGGACTGAGGCTGGGAACACTGGTGTAAAGACTGACTCTGCTGGGGGCACCTGATGCAAGGAAGGACTCTGCTGGGGGCACCTGATGCAAGGAGGGACTCTGCTGGGGGCACCTAATGCAAGGAGGGACACTGCTGGGGACACCTGATGCAAGAACGGACTCTGCTGGGGGCACCTGATGCAAGGACAGACTCCGCTGGGGGCACCTGATGCAAGGATGGACTCTGCTGGGGACACCTGATGCAAGGACAGACTCTGATGGGGGCACCTGTTGCAAGGAAGCACTCTGCTGGTGGCTAGGGACACGCTCAGGGATCCCACTAATTCGGCATTATGGTGAGTTGAATGATTTCTATTGTTGTGTAGGATCTAGGGCTGCTGTCCCTTCATTCCTCTCTCCCCTTTTCCCTCTCCATCCCTCATTCATCTCAGACTCTAACCATACCCCCTTTGAGCCACGCCCATTTAAGCCACACCCACCATTTCACGTAAACCACACCCATTTTTCGCCCTGACGCGTTTTGCGCGCTGCAGGTTTTTTTTCTTGCTATAACACGCCTACAAATGTATGCCCCACCCCCTAATTATTATACGGCTCCACCTACAGCCAAAAAAGTGTCCCACAAATTTTTTTTTGCAATGTTGGCAACTATGGAATACTGCCATGTGGTCCAGTCTCCAAAGGGAGGGGATCATGCTCTGCTTCAGTATGTCACAGTACATGTTGGTATTCATGGCTCCCTCAATGAACTCTAGCTCCCCAGTGCCGGCAGCACTCATGCAGCCCCAGACCATGACATTCCCACCACCATGCTTGACTATAGGCACGACACACTTGTCTTTGTACTCCTCACCTGGTTACCCCCACACACGCTTGACACCATCTGAACCAAATCAGTTTGTCTTGGTCTCATCAGACCACGGACATGGTTCCAGTAATCCATGTCCTTAATCTGCTTGTCTTCAGCAGCTTGTCTTCTTGAGGATCATCTTTAGAAGAGGCTTCCTTCTGGGACGACAGCCATGCAGACCAACTTGATGCAGTGTGTGGCATATAGTCTGAGCACTGATAGGCTGACCCCCCACCCCTTCAACCTCTGCAGCAATGCTGGCAGCACTCATACATCTATTTCCCAAAGACAACCTCTGGATATGACGCTGGGCACGTGCACTCAACTTCTTTGGTCGACCATGGCGAGGCCAGTTCTGAGTGGAACCTGTCCTGTTAAACCACTGTATGGTCTTGGCCACCATGCTGCAGCTCAGTTTCAGGGTCTTGGCAATCTTCTTATAGCCTAGGCCATCTTTATGTAGAGTAACAATTCTTTTTTTTCAGATCCTCAGAGAGTTCTTTGCCATGAGGTGCCATGTTGAGCTTCGGGTGACTAGTATGAGAGAGTGAGAGCGATAACACCAAATTTAACACACCTGCTCCCCATTCACAACTGAGACCTTGTAACACTCACGAGTCACATGACATTGGTGAGGGAAAATGGCTAATTAGGCCCAATTTGGGCATTTTCACTTAAGGGTGCACTCACTTTTGTTGCCAGCATCTTAGACATCAACCACTTGCCAACCGCCTCACACCGATGTACGTCGGCAGAATGGCACGGGTAGGCAGAATCACGTACCTGTACGTGATCTGCCTCCCGCGGGCGGTGCCCGAGGCGGTCGGCTTGTGTCTGGCAGCGATGAGAGGCGTGGGGGAGACCATCCATTTGTGGCCCCCCCCCTCGCGATCGCTCCCAGCCAATCACGTTCTTCCTCTGCTGCTGTATGCTAAACAGCAGCAAAGGAAATTATGTCATCTCTCCTCGGCTCGGTATTTTCCGTTCCGGCGCCGAGGAGAGAAGACTTCACTGTGAGTGCACAACACAACACACACACAGTAGAACATGCCAGGCACACGTTACACCCCCGATCCCCCCCATCACCCCCCAATAACCCCCCCCGTCACACTGACACCAAGCAGTTTTCTGTTTTTTTTTCTGATTACTGCATGGTGTCAGTTTGTGACAGTTAGTGTGGTAGGGCAGTTAGTATTAGCCCCCTTTAGATCTAGATTACCCCCCTAACCCCCCCCAATAAAGTTTTAACCCCTTGATCACCCCCCGTCGCCAGTGTCGCTAAGCGATCATTTTTCTGATCGCTGTATTAGTGTCACTGGTGACGCTAGTTAGTGAGGTAAATATTTAGGTTCGCCGTCAGCGTTTTATAGCGTCAGGGACCCCCATATACTACTGAATAAAGGTTTTAACCCCTTGATTGCCCCCTAGTTAACCCTTTCATCAGTGATCACCGTATAACCGTTACGGGTGACGCTGGTTAGTTAGTTTATTTTTTATAGTGTCAGGGCACCCGCCGTTTATGACCTAATAAAGGTTTAGCCCCCTGATTGCCCGTCGGTGATATGCGTCGTCAGTGATAGGCAACGTCAGATTAGCGCCAGTACCGCTAACACCCACGCACGCAGCATACGCCTCCCTTAGTGGTATAGTATCTGAACGGATCGATATCTGATCCGATCAGATCTATACTAGCGTCCCCAGCAGTTTAGGGTTCCCAAAAACGCAGTGTTAGCGGGATCAGCCCAGATACCTGCTAGCACCTGCGTTTTGCCCCTCCGCCCAGCCCAGCCCACCCAAGTGCAGTATCGATTGATCACTGTCACTTACAAAACACTAAACGCATAACTGCAGCGTTCACAGAGTCAGGCCTGATCCCTGCGATCGCTAACAGGTTTTTTTGGTAGCGTTTTGGTGAACTGGCAAGCACTAGCCCCAAGCAGCGTCAGGTTAGCGCCAGTACCACTAACACCCTCGCACGCACCGTACACCTCCCTTAGTGGTATAGTATCTGAACAGATCAATATCTGATCCGATCAGATCTATACTAGCGTCCCCAGCAGTTTAGGGTTCCCAAAAACGCAGTGTTAGCGGGATCAGCCCAGATACCTGCTAGCACCTGCGTTTTGCCCCTCCGCCCGGCCCAGCCCAGACCACCCAAGTGCAGTATCGATCGATCACTGACACTTACAAAACACTAAACGCATAACTGCAGCGTTCGCAGAGTCAGGCCTGATCCCTGCGATCGCTAACAGGTTTTTTTTGGTAGCGTTTTGGTGAACTGGCAAGCGCCAGCGGCCTAGTACACCCGGTCATAGTCAAACCAGCACTGCAGTAACACTTGGTGATGTGGCGAGTCCCATAAGTGCAGTTCAAGCTGGTGAGGTGGCAAGCACAAGTAGTGTCCCGCTGCCACCAAGAAGACGAACACAGGCCCGTCGTGCCCATAGTGCCCTTCCTGCTGCATTCGCCAATCCTAATTGGGAACCCACCACTTCTGCAGCACCCGTACTTCCCCCATTCACATCCCCAACCAAATGCAGTCGGCTGCATGAGAGGCATTTTCATGTCCTCCCGAGTACCCCTACCCAACGAACCCCCCAAAAAAGATGTCGTGTCTGCAGCAAGCGCGGATATAGGCGTAACACCCACTATTACTGTCCCTCCTGTCCTGACAATCCTGGTCTTTGCATTGGTGAATGTTTTGAACGTTACCATACACTAGTTGAGTATTAGCGTAGGGTACAGCATTGCACAGACTAGGCACACTTTCACAGGGTCTCCCAAGATGCCATCGCATTTTGAGAGACCTGAATCTGGAACCGGTTACAGTTATAAAAGTTAGTTACAAAAAAAAGTGTAAAAAAAAAAAAAAAAAACACAAAAAAATATATAAAATAAAAAAAATAGTTGTCGTTTTATTGTTCTCTCTCTCTCTCTCTATTCTCTCTCTATTGTTCTGCTCTTTTTTACTGTATTCTATTCTGCAATGTTTTATTGTTATTATGTTTGACCATGTTTACTTTTCAGGTATGCAATTTTTTATACTTTACCGTTTACTGTGTTTTATTGTTAACCATTTTTTTGTCTTCAGGAACACCATTCACGAATTTGAGTGGTTATACCAGAATGATGCCTGCAGGTTTAGGTATCATCTTGGTATCATTCTTTTCAGCCAGAGGTCGGCTTTCATGTAAAAGCAATCCTAGCGGCTAATTAGCCTCTAGACTGCTTTTACAAGCAGTGGGAGGGAATGCCCCCCCCCCCCCACCGTCTTCCGTGTTTTTCTCTGGCTCTCCTGTCTCAACAGGGAACCTGAGAATGCAGCCAGTGATTCAGCCAGCTGACCATAGAGCTGATCAGAGACCAGAGTGGCTCCAAACATCTCTATAGCCTAAGAAACCGGAAGCTACGAACATTTCATGACTTAGATTTCGCCAGATGTAAACAGCGCCATTGGGAAATTGGGAAAGCATTTTATCACACCGATCTTGGTGTGGTCAGATGCTTTGAGGGCAGAGGAGAGATCTAGGGTCTAATAGACCCCAATTTTTCAAAAAAGAGTACCTGTCACTACCTATTGCTATCATAGGGGATATTTACATTTCCTGAGATAACAATAAAAGTGATTAAAGAAAAAAATGAAAGGAACAGTTTAAAAATAAGATAAAAAAGACAAAAAATAATAAAGAAAAAAAAAAAAAAGCACCCCTGCCCCCCCCTGCTCTTGCGCTAAGGCGAACGCAAGTGTCGGTCTGGCGTCAAATGTAAACAGCAATTGCACCATGCATGTGAGGTATCACCGTGAAGGTCAGATCGAGGGCAGTCATTTTAGCAGTAGACCTCCTCTGTAAATCTAAAGTGGTAACCTGTAAAGGCTTTTAAAGGATTTTAAAAATGTATTTATTTTGTTGCCACTGCACATTTGTGCGCAATTTTAAAGCATGTCATGTTTGGTATCCATGTACTCGGCCTAAGATCATCTTTTTTATTCCATCAAACATTTGGGCAATATAGTGTGTTTTAGTGCATTAAAATTTAAAAAAGTGTGTTTTTTCCCCAAAAAATGAGTTTGAAAAATCGCTGCGCAAATACTGTGTGAAAAAAAAATGAAACACCCACCATTTTAATCTGTAGGGCATTTGCTTTAAAAAAAATATATATAATGTTTGGGGGTTCAAAGTAATTTTCTTGCAAAAAAAAATAATTTTTTCATGTAAACAAAAAGTGTCAGAAAGGGCTTTGTCTTCAAGTGGTTAGAAGAGTGGGTGGTGTGTGACATAAGCTTCTAAATGTTGTGCATAAAATGCCAGAACAGTTCAAACCCCCCCCCCAAATGACCCCATTTTTGAAAGTAGACACCCCAAGCTATTTGCTGAGAGGCATGTCGAGTCCATGGAATATTTTATATTGTGACACAAGTTGCGGGAAAAAGACAATTTTTTTTTTTTTGCACAAAGTTGTCACTAAATGATATATTGCTCAAACATGCCATGGGAATATGTGAAATTACACCCCAAAATACATTCTGTTGCTTCTCCTGAGTACGGGGATACCACATGTGTGGGACTTTTTGGGAGCCTAGCCGCGCATGGGACCCTGAAAACCAAGCACCGCCTTCAGGCTTTCTAAGGGCGTAAATTTTTGATTTCACTCTTCACTGCCTATCACAGTTTCGGAGGCCATGGAATACCCAGGTGGCACAAACCCCCCCCCCCCAAATGGCCCTATTTTGGAAAGTAGACACCCCAAGCTATTTGCTGAGAGGTATAGTGAGTATTTTGCAGACCTCACTTTTTGTCACAAAGTTTAGAAAATTGAAAAAAGAAAAAAAAATTTTTTTTTCTTGTCTTTCTTCATTTTCAAAAACAAATGAGAGCTGCAAAATACTCACCATGCCTCTCAGCAAATAGCTTGGGGTGTCTACTTTCCAAAATGGGGTCATTTGGGGGGGGTTTTGTGCCATCTGGGCATTCCATGGCCTCCGAAACTGTGATAGGCAGTGAAGAGTGAAATCAAAAATTTACACCCTTAGAAATCCTGAAGGCGGTGATTGGTTTTCGGGGGCCCCGTACGCGGTTAGGCTCCCAAAAAGTCTCACACATGTGGTATCCCCATACTCAGGAGAAGCAGCTAAATGTATTTTGGGGTGCAATTCCATATATGCCCATGGCCTGTGTAAGCAATATATCATTTAGTGACAACTTTGTGCAAAAAAAAAAAAAATTGTCACTTTCCCGCAACTTGTGTCAAAATATAAAATATTCCATGGACTCAACATGCCTCTCAGCAAATAGCTTGGGGTGTCTACTTTCCGAAATTGGGTCATTTGGGGGGGTTTGTGCCATCTGGGCATTTTATGGCCTTTAAAACTGTGATAGGTAGTGAGGAGTGAAATCAAAAATTTACGCCCTTAGAAATCCTGAAGGCGGAGATTGGTTTTTGGGGCCCCGTATGCGGCTAGGCTCCCAAAAAGTCCCACACATGTGGTATCCCCGTACTCAGGAGAAGCAGCTGAATGTATTTTGGGGTGCAATTCCACATATGCCGATGGCCTGTGTGAGCAATATATCATTTAGTGACAACTTTTTGTAATTTTTTTTTTTTTTTGTCATTATTCAATCACTTGGGACAAAAAAAAAAAATAATATTCAATGGGCTCAACATGCCTCTTAGCAATTTCCTTGGGGTGTCTACTTTCCAAAATGGGGTCATTTGGGGGGGGGTTTGTACTGCCCTGCCATTTTAGCACCTCAAGAAATGACATAGGCAGTCATAAACTAAAAGCTGTGTAAATTCCAGAAAATGTACCCTAGTTTGTAGACGCTATAACTTTTGCGCAAACCAATAAATATATGCTTATTGACATTTTTTTTACCAAAGACATGTGGCTGAATACATTTTGGCCTAAATGTATGACTAAAATTGAGTTTATTGGATTTTTTTTATAACAAAAAGTAGAAAATTTAATTTTTTTCAAAATTTTCGGCATTTTTCCGTTTATAGCGCAAAAAATAAAAGCCGCAGAGGTGATCAAATACCATCAAAAGAAAGCTCTATTTGTGGGAAGAAAAGGACACAAATTTCGCTTGGGTACAGCATTGCATGACCGCGCAATTAGCAGTTAAAAGGATGCAGTGCCAAATTGTAAAAAGTGCTCTGATCAGTAAGGGGGTAAATCCTTCCGGGGCTGAAGTGGTTAATGGCTGTGTGTTGAGTTATTTTGAGGGGCAGCAAATTTACACTGTTATACAAGCTGTACACTTACTACTTTACATTGTAGCAAAGTGTCATTACTTCAGTGTTGTCACATGAAAAGATAATAGAATATTTTTCTTTCTTTTGTGAGATACTGTATATAATACAGTTCAGAGTATATAGTGAAGTCTCTGATTCCTCTTGTACCAAATTGTAATGTAACTGTAATGTCTGCCTTCATTTTGCTAAGCGCTGCGCAATCTGTTGACACTATATATTTTTATTTTTTATTTATTATTATAATAATAAAAAAATAATGTCTGCCTTCATTTTGCTAAGCGCTGCGCAATCTGTTGACACTATATAAATGCTGTATAATAATAATAATAATAAGTAATACAGTTCAGAGTATATAGTGCAGTCTGTGTAGTATATAATACAGTTCGGAGTATATAGTGCAGTCAGTGTAATATATATACTGTGTATATATATATATATATATATATATATATATATATATATATTACAGTGGAGAGTATATAGTGCATTCCGTATAGTATATATAATACAGTGCAGAGTATATAGTGCAGTCCGTGTAGTATATATAATACAGTTCAGCGTATATAGTGCAGTCAGTTTAGTATATATAATACAGTAGAGAGTATATAGTGCCATCAGTGTAGTATATATATAATACATTGCAGAGTATATAGTGCAGTCAGTGTAGTATATATAATACAGTAGAGAGTATATAATACAGTGTATTGAAGTGGTTAAGGGGAACCCTATGACAGAATTAACAAAAAACTACATGGGGTCCCCCCAAAAATCCATACCAGGTCCTTTGGGTCTGGTATGAATTTTAAGGGGAACTCCATGGCAAAAAAAAAAAAAAAAAAACACTTGCGCAACTTTACAGGCAGACTAAGGGGACCCCCCCCCCCCCCCCACACACACACACACACGATATTTAAAGTAATATTTCATTTTTATTGTTTCACTTTAAGCATGATTAAAATCACTGCCCCTGAAAAACTATTATTTTATAAACTTTTTTATGGAATTGATACATGTCCCCTAGGGCAGTACCGGGTCCCCATACAGTTTTTATGGTAATAACTTGCATATAAGCCTTTAAAATTACTACTTTTGATTTTTCATGTTCGTGTCCCATAGACTTTAATATGGTTCGTATGTTCACTAGAACTTTTTGCCTGTTGGCGGTGTTCTGGTGCGAACCTAACTGGGGGGTGTTTGGCCCATCCCTACACAGCAGTCAAAGGACATCCAGTGTGGGATATGGACAATCTCCAGAGGTTGCGGCCATTGGACTGAGCTAAGTATGCAATCCTGGAGGATGGGGTTGGGAATCTGTTAGGTCAACTTAAAGGACCAAATTAATAAGTGCACTTACCTTTGAAAGTGGAATTGCCCCTTTAAAGAGCATGGTTAGAGTGTAATTACAAATTTTATGGTAAATTTTGAGAAAACCCCATTGTTTGTGACTGTTCTAATTCACACATCACCTTTAAAAAAAAAAAAGTTTCTTTCCTTTTTGGAACAATTTCAAGGATTTCTGTCCCACTGACAAACAGGGACACACTGACCTTTCCCTTGTTAACATGTAATGGAGAAGCTCAGATTTTTAACCCTCTGCTAGGACAGACAGTGTTCAAATCTAGTTTCCAACTAATAATGGGACTTGGCAGCACAGTACAGAGTTAGTTATGGTAAACGTTACCTCTCCAACCACCTCTAAACAATACTGACAATAATAATGACAATAGAGAAAGGGAAACAACAATTTTTCCATTTTTATTTCTAAATTGTGCTATAAGAATGGGAACTTGTAACAAGTATGGAGTAGGTATTATCCTAATTTGGCTGCAAGAGTGGAAATACATTTTAAAGAGCTACTTCAGTACCATTGAATGTGGCTCTGAAATCCCCCAACTCCCCCAACTGCCATTTTCAATAGTTCGGCACATGCAGATGCACTGAAGGGCTCTGCCTGCTATTTAGGACCTGGCAGAGCCCTGTGGTGTGCCTGCACATGTGTCAAGACATGCTCACGCATGCACCTGCTTGTGCATGAAAACAAGTGCATGCGCAGATGTGGTGGACCAGTAGAGGCCTTCAGCACATCTGTGCACACCAGTGCAACTTTGTTTTTGCCTAGGTGAGAAAGGAGGAAGTACTGCTATTTAGCACCAAAAACTACGAAGGCCCTTAAATAAAAAATAAAATATCCAGTTGTGGTAGAGCGAAGGGTTGAAGCCAGGTCCACCCATATTGTCTTTGGGGATGAAGGTCTGTTTTAAAGGCTTGTTCACTCAGGCAGACGGGGCAGTAAAACTGCGAAGTTGTTGTAGTTTTACCACTCCTCAACTGCCCCCCCAAAGTTGCAACGGTGGATGGACAGTACTCGTATCAGAGGACTATCGTCTTTTACCTCTATGGCGAATGGGAGGGAGTTTGATATTAATTAATTCATAGCATGTAACTCTACACATGTGGTTTACGCTTTGCAGTGCCCATGTGGCCTTATGTATATAGGTCGCAGAAAAAGAACTCTGGCCAAACGAGTCTCAGAACACATCTATAATATCCTGATTGGATTCAAGGACCATAGTGTGTCACTTCATTTTAGATGCAGGCACAATAGAGACCCTTCAGGTCTGCTGTTCTGGGGCATAGAGAAATTAAGTCCTGCATGGAGGGGTTCAACTATGGTAAGAGAGATATCCAAGAGTGAGACAAAATAGATATATCTCACCAATACTCTCCAACCTACAGGTTTGAACGTTGAACTCAATCTAAATTGCTTCCTTAGTGACTATTAATCGAGTTCACGTTACATGATACATCACTGGGTCTGTCTTTGATATATAAGCTCCAGTTGTCACGATTAAACTCAACTATGCAAATGAGAGTAGGTTAACTACTAACACACTCACCCCTCATTGTTTACTCCTTTTTAACGGACAGGTTTTTGTTTGTATACGTAAAGGGCTATATCAGTGGTCTCAAAGTACTGGCCCGCAGGTCATTTGCGGCCCGTGGACTGGTTACAAATGGCCCGCAGGCAGGGCCGATCCTGGACGGATTTGCACTGCACTCAGGCACCGCAGAGGGGGAGGTGCCACAGAGCTTTATGTTTCCATCTCCTGTGTCCTCTCTGCTGCACGCTGCTGCAACCCAGAGAGAGAACAGAGTGGAGGAAGGATCCGCCCATCGCCCTGCCCACCTAGGCATGGTGTTGATTGACCAGAGCCCTGGATCCAGGGTCCTGTGCTGCCACCTCAGGGCAATTGGAGATTGTGTCCTTCTCTGGGTGCCCTGTCACTAGGCCTGTGTTGAAGCCAGGAGCTGACAGGAGGAGAGGTTAGTGAGCCATCACACTGAGGCAAGTACTTAGTGGGGTGACTGGGGTAGAAATTTGTGTGTGGGGGGTATTTGTGCAGTGTGGGGGGTGTTTGTGCAGTGTGAGGGCTATCTGTGCAGTGTGTGGGGTACTTGTGCAGTGTGGGTGGTAATGCTGGGTTTAATAATGTGTTTGCTGACACCAGCTGGGTTTAATAATGCATTTGCTGACATCAGTGCTAGGGGTTAATAATGCGTCTGCTGACACCAGTGCTGGGTTTAATAATGCGGTTGCTGACATCAGTGCTAGGGGTTCATAATGCGTTTGCTGACATCAGTGCTGGGTTTAAAAATTGCGTCTGCTGACATCAGTGCTGGGTTTAATAATGCGTTTGCTGACACCAGTGCTGGGTTAATAATGTGTTTGCTGATACCAGTGCTGGGTTTAATAATGCGTTTGCTGACATCAGGGCTAGGGGTTAATAGTGCATTCGCTGACACCAGTGCTGGGGGTTAATAGTGTGTCCGCTGACACCAATTCTGGGGGTTAATAGTGCGTCCGCTGACACCAGTGCTGGGGGTTAATAGTGCGTCCGCTGACACCAGTGCTGGGGGTTAATAGTGCGTCTGCTGACACCAGTGCTGGGGGTTAATAGTACGTCCGCTGACACCAGTGCTGGGGGTTAATAGTGCGTCCGCTGACACCAGTGCTGGGGGTTAATAGTGCGTCCGCTGACACCAGTGCTGGGGGTTAATAGTGCGTCCGCTGACACGAGTGCTCGGGGTTAATAGTACGTCCGCTGACACCAGTGCTGGGGGTTAATAGTGCGTCCGCTGACACCAGTGCTGGGGGTTAATAGTGCGTCCGCTGACACCAGTGCTGGGGGTTAATAGTGCGTCCGCTGACACCAGTGCTGGGGGTTAATAGTGCGTCCGCTGACACCAATGCTGGGGGTTAATAGTGCGTCCGCTGACACCAATGCTGGGGGTTAATAGTGCGTCCGCTGACACAAGTGCTGGGGGGTTAATAATGTGTCTGCTGACACCAGTGCTGGGGGTTAATTGTGCGTCCGCTGACACCAATGCTGGGGGTTAATTGTGCGTCCGCAGCCACCAGTGCTAGGGGTTAATTGTGCGTCCGCAGCCACCAGCGCTGGGGGTTAATTGTGCGTCCGCTGACACAAGTGCTGAGGGTTAATAATGTGTCTGCTGACACCAGTGCTGGGGGTTAATAATGTGTCTGCTGACACCAGTGCTGGCGGTTAATGCTGACACCAGTGCTGGAGTAATAATGCGCCCCCTGACACCAGTGCTGTTTTTGAAGTTTAAAAGTTTGCATGTGACCCCCATGGGATATGAAAACTTGTCTTGTGGCCCTCAGGTAATTTGAGTTTGAGACCCCTGGGCTATATGATAAATATAATTAATTTCACCCTGCAAGTCCTGTTTGAATGTATTAATAATGCCCCCCCCCCTTTCCCTTATTTAGGATAATATTAGGATATTTTAGCAGAAATTCATAATTATAACTTTATTTTTATTTTCATTTTTCTACTTCGTAGGAATAATTCTCTTTAACATATTTCTTTGTATTTTACTCACAATTTTTGGAATCTGTGAGAATGTGGGTAAAATACAAAGAATTAGTAGCTAATTTCCATCCCCGCGGTGTGTCTACATTTTAAATAATGATGTTCGCAGACTGAATAGTGTATACACAAATAATTGGTGACATCGTTTGGCTCTATGTGTTTACATTGCCGAACAGATATACAGGCAGTCCCCGGGTTACGAACACATTAAGGACTGTAGGTTTGTTTGTAAGTGGAATTTGTTCGTAAGTCGGAACACCACTTGTAAGTGTACATTTTTTTATTAAAAAATCACACAAACATACAGTTCATTAATAAAAACATATTTACACAAAAATAAACAACTACAAAACAAAAACAAGCGTGCTTACATCAGCAAGTAAAGAAAACCATTTCCTGACAAGATTACATAGAAAGAAACATATTTTAATGACAACTACAAACCCCGAACCTCAATGTAAACACAATCCAGGCTAAGAAACATTTTGAGATTTAATCGCCATCAGGATGCGATTCCAAAACCCCCCCATTAACCCCTCCCCCCACATCATTCGCCCCAACTTCCACATCATTCACCCTGACTTCCAGATCATTCACCTTGTATTCTGCACCAGCCACCCTCATTCCCTTCCCTCCTCCCCCTCCACCATCATCCAATCCATCCCTCACTCCACCCACACTTCTGCTACACCGAGGAGGAGGGGTTGGCATCACCATACACGCTGGTCCAGCAACCTCCGCTGCCTTCACTACACTAGGAGAAACAATAGGTGCAGACACAGACTTGACAACCACACTTTCTGACATTGACTGGGGAGCCACAGACTGGGGGGACACTGACACCACAGAGGGCCTTACAGACACAGATTCTGACGGGACAGAGACACTAGGATCCCCTGGTACAACCTCCGCCAACCCAGACTCTTCTCCATCCAGACGGAAAAATTCCTCCACTAACTCTGGCTTATTGTGCAAAGCCTCAGGGCACCGGCTATAAGGTTGACCAACATTATCGCATAGGTTACATTTAATGATGTTACAGTCCCTGGCCAGATGCCCCAGTTCCTGACACAATGAACACTTCTGTTCTGGACATTTAGAGGAGAAATGTCCCTTCACTCCACATTTATGGCACAGCTTAGGTTGACCAGGTTAGAAGACAGTAATCCTATCTCTACCAATAAAGGCAGAAGAGGGCAAATGCTGGACCACATTCCCACGCACACTCAACCTCATTGACACAGACCACCCACCCATCCAGATTCCTCTATCAATCTTTTTTAGGGGACACAATGTTTCACCAAACCTCCTCAACCAGACCCATAAATCCTCGGGGGGTATAGTCACATTCTTAATCAAGCGCTGACGTGAGACAACTTTGGGGACAAGCCCCTTCCAGTCCGGCTGGTCCCTATATACATGCTCAAACCACTCCCAAAACAGATCCAGCGACTCTGGACACACAAATGATAAATCATATTCATAGGAACCAGCCGGACTGATAAGCGCATAAATATCCTCTGCCTTAAATCCCATGGCTAGGATCTTATCCACAACCACCCTCCTGATAGGTGGAATATCTTCTCCCTCCCACCTGAGCTGTACCACATTCCTGCGTTTAATGGAAGAAGGTGCGTTAGGTGAAAATCGCACAACTGACTCCCTTCCACCAGCAGCAGCATGACTTTGTCCCGACACAGCCTTAGCATAGTTCATAACTGGGACAGATGACACATTAACTGGCTGCATAGGAACCTCTGAAATCTGGTTTGTCATGCGATATTCTTGCTCTGCATTTTCAATGTTCATGCAACATTCCTGCTCTGCACTGTTAATGTCCATGTGGGACTCCTCACAGCCCGCAGAAACTTCTCTGTCTGGATACATGCCTGCATTCCAATGATCTTCATCTAATGGGTTGGTGCCACTCAAGGGAGATTCCATTTCTATAATGGTCTGCAGCAATCCGCCATTTTCCTCAACCTCCTCCTGAGATGACCCAGGCCGCTGGGGAGGGAGGGGGGCAGATACTGACTCAGGTGCAACAGATCCTGAGACAGGGGTAGTACTGGGGCCACTATGTGAAGCCACTTCCTTACCCCCCATCCATACTGTCGCCATTACTGCGGCATCCACCCTCTGGCTGGTACTGGCACCGTCACTCTCCTTCATCTGTTGGCATCTCTCCTCATGCTCACACATTTCTCTTAACACACCGGTGCTTTCCTTCAAAGAAGCAACCAACTTCTCCTGCTTTCTCAATGCCTCTTCCAGAGACTTCAGCTTGGAGACTTCCCTCTTACTGTTCCCAGACTTACTTTGCAGAGATTTCTTTTTCCTGAGATCTTCTGTCATGACAGAAAGTTTCTGTTCCTCTTTAGCAATGCGGCGAAGTCTGTTCACCACTCTATCCTGGAGGACTGGTAAGGACTCCTCTTGCATAGTGACAGGCAGGGCCAGATTTCCCACAAGGCCACCGAGGCCAGGCCTCGGGGCGGCAGTGGTACAGGGGCGGCGCCGCTCCTGCAACGACTTCTCGGCCGCCCCCCACACTAACATAGCAGCACCCAGGCGCCAGAGAGGTGGGGGCACTGAAGCGCTAGAGTGCTCCTCTCCCTCCTCCTCCTCTCTGTGTCCAGACTGAGGCGGGTCCCTCCGCAGGTCACCGCCGCCGCTGCTGTTTTTTTCGAGGCTCAAGCCTGTCCCCCCTCCCTCCTCCTGTCAGAGAAGGAGAGCAGCCGCCGGAGATCGGAGCGGCTGGTCTCTGTGCGGGGGGGGGGGGCGTGTTCTCCTCTGTCTCTCACTCCCGCCCAAGCCTGTCTCCATCTGTTCTGTTGTACACTTATGGTGGGGGGGTTGTCCTGGGGGGTCTGTACTAATGGAGGGGGGGTTTGTCCTGAGGGGGTTTGTACTAATGAAGGGGGGGGTTTGTCCTGGGGGTCTGTACTAATGGAGGGGGGGGTTTGTCCTGGGGGGTCTGTACTAATGAAGGGAGGGGGGGATGTCCTGGGGGGTCTGTACTAATGGAGGGGAGGTTGTCCTGGGGGGGTTGCCCTGGGGGGTCTGTACTAATGGAGAAGGGGTTTGTCTTGAGGGGGTCTGTACTAATGGAGGGGGGTTGTCCTGGGGGTCTGTACTAATGGAAGGGGGGTTTGTCCTGGGGGGGTCTGTACTAATGGAGGGGGGGTTGTCCTGGGGGGGTCTGTACTAATGAAGGGAGGGGTGGTTTGTCCTGGGGGGTCTGTGCTAATGGAGGGGGTGGGGGTTGACCTGGGGGGGTTGTACTAATGGAGAGGGGGTTATCCTGGGGGAGTTTGTACTAATGGGGGGTTTGTCCTGGGGGGGTCTGTACTAATGGAGGGGGGTTTGTCCTGGGGGGGTCTGTACTAATGAAGGGAGGGGTGGTTTGTCCTGGAGGGGTCTGTGCTAATGGAGGAGGTGGAGGTTGACCTGGGGAAGGGTTTGTACTAATGGAGAGGGGGTTGTCCTGGGGGGGTTTGTACTAATGGGGGGGTTGTCCTGGGGGGGTCTGTACTAATGAAGGGAGGGGTGGTTTGTCCTGGTGGGGGTCTGTACTAATGGAGGGGGGGTTGTCCTGGGGGGGTTTGTACTAATGGAGGGGGGTTGTCCTGGGGGGTTTGTACTAATGGAGGGGGGGGGGTTTGACCTGGGGGGGGTTTGTACTAATGGAGGGGGGTTGTCCTGGGGGGGTTTGTACTAATAGAGGGGCGTTTGTCCTGGGGGGGTCTGTACTAATGGAGGGGGGTTTGTCCTGGGGGGTCTGTTCTAATAAAGGGAGGGGGGTTTGTCCTAGGGGGGTCTGTACTAAGGGAGGGGGGTTTGTCCTGGGGGGGTCTGTACTAATGAAGGGAGGGAGGGGGGTTTGTCCTGGTGGGGGTCTGTACTAATGGAGGAAGGTTTGTCCTGGTGGGGTCTGTACTAATGAAGGGAGGGGGGTTTGTCCTGGTGGGGGTCTGTACTAATGGAGGAGGGTTTGTCCTGGGGTGGTTTGTACTAATGAAGGGAGGGGGGTTTGTCCTGGTGGGGGTCTGTACTAATGGAGGGGGGTTTGTCCTGGGGGGAGGGTCTGTACTAATGGAGGGGGGTGGTTTGTCCTGGGGGGGTCTGTACTAATGGAGGGGGGTGGTTTGTCCTGGGGGGTCTACACCCAGGAAAGTACACACAGGGCTCCAGAGGGAGAGGGCAGTGCTGAGGGAACACCATTAGAGAGAGAACCCCGTTGCCCTGCGCCACCAGAGGGAAAGCCACACAGCCTAGCGCCATCCCTGGCGGAGAAAGGAATGGAGTCATTGCAGGAATACAGATCTGGGTGCTACCCAGCGGAGTCGCCACGGGCAATTCAGAGTGAGCAGACTCCTGATCAGGGGAACCATTGCTGTATCGCTGGGTCAGGTGAGAGGGCCGATCGGCCATTATCTACTAATGTCCATAGGAACTGCAGTCTCTGACCATCTCCTATACTATGTCTGCAGTCTCTGACCATCTCCTGTACCATGTCTGCAATCTCTGACCATCTCTTGTATCATGTCTGCAGTCTTTGACCGTATTATGTCTGGGGGCTCTTTCTGGTGGTGTGTGTGTGTGTGTGTGTGTGTGTGTGTGGGGGGGGTAGGCATTGAAGGGCCCGGCCTTGGGGCGGCAAAGGGAGTAAATCCGGGCCTGGGGACAGGCCCAGGATCCGTTGCAGCTTGAGCACATGGAGTAGGCCTCAGTGCCTCTGGAGAGCCTCCACCTTCATCCTCCCCAATATGGTCCATACTTGCCTGGGAAAAGCCTGCATGAGAGGCCCCAGGCTTTGCTGCTTCTCTCAGCTGAGATCACAATGGAGTGAGCCAAACAGCACCCTGCAGAACAGCACCACCGCATCCGCTGCCACCAGTGCTGGGGGTTAATTGTGCGTCCGCTGCCACCAGTGCTGGGGGTTTATTGTGTGTCCGCTGACACAAGTGCTGGGGGTTAATAATGTGTCTGCTGACACCAGTGCTGGCGGTTAATGCTGACACCAGTGCTGGAGTAATAATGCGCCCCCTGACACCAGTGCTGTTTTTGAAGTTTAAAAGTTTGCATGCGGCCCCCATGGGATATGAAAACTTGTCTTGTGGCCCTCAGGTAATTTGAGTTTGAGACCCCTGGGCTATATGATAAATATAATTAATTTCACTCTGCAAGTCCTGTTTGAATGTATTAATAATGCCCCCCCCTTTCCCTTATTTAGGATAATATTTAGGATATTTTAGCAGAAATTCATAATTATAACTTTATTTTTATTTACATATTTACTTTGTAGGAATAATTCTCTTTAACATATTTCTTTGTATTTTACTCACATTTTTGGAATCTGTGAGAATGTGGGTAAAATACAAAGTTATTATTATTATTATACGGGATTTATATAGCGCCGACAGTTTACGCAGCGCTTTACAACATTAGGGCAGACAGTACAAGTACAATACAATTCAATACAGGAGGAATCAGAGGGCCCTGCTCGTTAGAGCTTACAATCTAGGAGGGAGGGTCAAGTGATACAAAAGGGTAATAGCTGTGGGGGGTGAGCTAATGAAGAAAATAGTGCAGTTGTTAGATGGAGGCAGGATAGGCTTCTCTGAAGAGGAAAGTTTTCAGGGATCGCCTAAAAGTGGATAAATTTGGAGACAGTCTGACAGATTGGGGTAGGGAATTCGAGAGGATGGACGAGGCTCGGGAGAAGTCCTGGAGGCGGATATGGGAGAAGGTGATGAGGGAGCTAGAGAGCAGGAGGTCTTGGGAGGAACGGAGATGGCGATTAGGTTGGTATTTTGAGACTAGGTTAGTGATGTAGCTGGGGGCAGAGTTGTGGATGGCTTTGTAACTTATTGTTAGTATTTTGAATTTAATTCGTTGGGTGAGTGGTAGCCAATGGAGGGATTGGCAGAGAGGGGTAGCAGACACTGAGCGGTTTGTAAGGTGGATGAGTCTGGCAGCAGCATTCATGATGGACTGAAGGGGGGATAGTCTGTTTAAAGGTAAGCCAATGAGGAGTGAGTTGCAGTAGTCAAGGCGAGAGATAACCAGGGAGTGAATCAGGAGCTTTGTGGTTTCATTGGTTAGAAAGGGACGTAGTTTAGAGATGTTGCAGAGGTTGAGGCGGCAAGCTTTGGAAAGTGATTGGATGTGGGGCTGAAAGGAGAGTTTAGAATCTAGGATAACACCTAGCACCCTGACATGTGGGGACGGGTGGATGGTTTTGCCATTGCTCTTGACAGAGAAGTCAGGGGAAGAGGCACGTGGGGGAGGAAATATTATAAGCTCGGTTTTGGACAAGTTGAGTTTGAGGAAGTGGTGTGACATCCATACAGATATGTCGGTTAGTAAGTTAGTGATGCGTGAGGAGACTGATGGAGTGAGTTGAGGGGTGGAGAGATAGATTTGTGTGTCATCAGCATAGAAATGATATTGAAAGCCATGAGAGGCTATCAGCTGACCCAGGGAAGAGGTGTAGATTGAAAATAAAAGAGGTCCAAAAACAGAACCTTGGGGGACCCCGACAGAGAAGGGAAGAGGAGTGGAGGAAGTAGAATTGTAAGTGACACTGAAGGTGCGTTGGGATAGGTAGGATGAGAGCCACTGAAGAGCACAGTCACGGAGACCGAGGGAGTAAAGTTTTTTGAGGAGGAGGGGGTGGTCAACCATGTCAAAGGCAGCTGAAAGATCCAGAAGTAGGAGTACAGAATAGTGTCCGTTGGTTTTTGCAGTTAGTAGGTCATTTGTGAGTTTTAAAAGAGCAGTTTCTGTGGAGTATTGAGGGCAAAATCCAGATTGAAGGGGATCAAGAAGGTTGTTTGTAATGAGGTGGTCACTCAGTTAGTTGTAAACCAGGCGTCAGAATTTAGAGGAAAAGGGGAGCAAGGAGATAGGGTGTAGGTTGTTAAGATTGGTAGGGTCCAAGGACGGATTTTTGAGTATGGGGGTGACCAGAGCATGTAGCAAAGAATTAGTAGCTAATTTCCATCCCCGCGGTGTGGATACATTTTAAATAATGATGTTCGCAGACTAGTGTATACACAAATAATTGGTGACATCGATTGGCTCTATGTGTTTACATTGCTGAACAGATATACAGGCAGTCCCTGGGTTACAAACACATTAAGGACTGTAGGTTTGTTTGTAAGTGGAATTTGTTCGTAAGTCGGAACACCACTCGTAAGTGTAACTTCCGCCTGTGCAGGAATGAGGGATGTTCCGGCGGCCGCCTGTGCAGGGATGTGGGATGTCCCAGGCGCTTCTGGGGCTCTTCTGGCCATGCAGTACAGAAGTACTGCAGTGTGGACTGTGGCAAGATAGCTGCTCGGAGGTATCCAGGACCAGCGTGGAGCACAAGCAGTCGGCATTGAGGCCATTCATAAGTAGGAGTCGTTGGTAAGTCGGGAGTTCGTAAGTCGGGACTGCCTGTATATCAATTAAGAGTTTTTTAACGTGTAGATGTCTGTTAATACACTAAGTGTTTATTGTGGTAAAAAGTTATGAAATATAACACATTAATAAATCACTTCAGCCCAGGAAGATTTGGCTGCTGAATGACCGGGCCATTTTTTGCGATTCGGCACCGCGTCGCTTTAACTGACAATTGCGTGGCCGTGCGACGTTGCACCCAAACAAAATTGACGTCCTTTTTTTCACACAAATAGAGCTTTCTTTTAGTGGTATTTGATCGCCCCCAAAAATCCATATCAGACCCTTATCTGAGCACGCAGCCCGGCCGGTCAGGAAAGGGGGTGGGGACGAGCGAGCGCCCCCCCCCCCCTGAACCGTACCAGACCGCATGCCCTCAACATGGGGGATGGGTACTTTGGGGAAGGGGGGCGCGCTGTGGCCCCCCCCACCCCAAAGCACCTTGTCCCCATGTTGATGAGGACAAGGGCCTCTTCCCGACAACCCTGGCCGTTGGTTGTCGGGGTCTGCGGGCGGGGGGCTTATCAGAATCTGGGAGCCCCCTTTAATAATACCCCTACCCATTCACCTGGGGGAAAAAGTGTCAAGAAAAAAAACACACTAGACAGGTTTTTAAAGTAATTTATTAGGCAGCTCCGTGGGTCTTCTTCCAACTTCGGGGGTCTCTTCCGCGCTCTCCAGCCTCTTCTCCGCATCTTCTCCCGGTGTCCGGTTCTTCTGCCGGGCTCCTCCGCTATCTTCTGCTCTTTTGCTAGCGGGGGGCCTGGTCTTCTCCCGCTGTCCGGTTCTTCTCCGCTCTCCGGTATCTTCTGCCGGACTCCCCCGATATCTTCTTCCAGCTCTTTTGCTAGCCGGGGCCCGGTTTTCTGCTGCTGTCCAGTTCTTCTCTGGTATCTTCTGTCGGACTCCCCCCGCTATATTCTTCCAGCTCTTTTGCTAGCGGGGGCCCGGTCTTCTGCCACTGCCCGGTTCTTCTGTCGCTGTCCGGTTCTTCTTCGGTATCTTCTGCCGGACTCCCCCGCTATCTTCTTTCAGCTCTTTTGCTAGCGGGGGCCCAGTCTTCTTCTTTGTCGTGGTCTTCTCTCCTCTTCTCTTCTTCCGATGGTGACACGACGCTCTCTCCCGCTGTAATGCCGTCTGCGAGGTGTGCGGCGACTTATATAGGCATGGGGCGTGGTCACTGTGTGATGTCACCGGGTGACCCCGCCTCTTGTGACGGCATAGTCCCGGGGCATGAATTTGGTGTAGAGTTCTCCCTCAAGATTCATACCACAGTGCCTGGCATTGGCCAAGATTCATACCACAGTGCCTGGCATGGATCCCCGTGCTTGTCGCTCATTGGGAAAGGAAAAAACATTTTTTCCTTTCCCGATGAGCGAGCCAGCTTGGAGCTGCCATCTGCAGCTGACACAGTGCACTGCGATTACCTGCGGTTATGTGCGGATAGCTGCGCTAGATCGCTCCTGGACGCAGTCAATTCTATTTTTTCTATCCGCACAAAACCGCATGTAATCAAAACGCAGTGTGTGAATGGGGCCATAGGAAAGAATTGTGTGTGTTTAGCTGCAGTAGAAAACGCAGCTAAAAGCACAATTCTATCCGTCCATATGAAAGGGGCCTAAGGCCCCTTTCACACTGGGGCGTTTTTCAGGCGCTATAGCGCTAAAAATAGCGCCTGAAAAACGCCCTAAAGAAGAGGCTCCATTCACTTCAGTGTGAACTGGGCTTCCACACTGGAGCGGTGCGCTAGCAGGACAGTAAGGCCCCTTTCACACTGGGGCGGTGGGGGCGTCTGCGGTAAAGCGGCGCTATTTTTACTGTCATTTTAGCAGCATTATTTGGCTGCTAGCGGGGGCGGTTTTAACCCCCCTGCTAGCAGCCGAAAAGGGGTTAAATCCGCCCGCAAAACACCACTGGATCAGCTTTTTGCCGGTGGTATCACAGCGCTGCCCCATTGATTTCAATGGGGAGCAGCGGTGGAGGAGCAGTGAGTTCACCGCTCCAAAGAAGCTGCTGGCAGGACTTTTTGTGATGCCCTGCCAGCGCACCGCTCCAGTGTGAAAGCCTCACTGGAGTGAATGGAGCCGCTTCTTTAGGGCGTTTTTCAGATGCTTTTTTTAGCACTGTAGCGCCTAAAAACACCCCAGTGTGAAAGGGGCCTAAAAAAAGTCCTGCTAGCAGCACCTTTAGAGCGGTGTATAAACCGCTCCTGCCCATTGAAATCAATGGGACAGCACGGCTATACCGCCGGCAAAACGCCGCCGCAGCGGCGTTTTGCGGGTGGATTTATATAAACCCCTTTTTGCCCGATAGCGGGGGTTAAAACCACTAGCGGCCGAATACCGTCGTTTTACCGCTGCCACCCGCACTGCCCCAGTGTGAAAGGGGCCTAAGGCCCCTTCCACACGGACAGACCTTTCAGGTCCACCTCGGACATGAACGGACACTACATAGACCTCTATGGAGGGTCGGATGTCAGTGGTGACATGTCCGCTGACATCCGACCCACTCCAATCCGAAAAAGTGTACGGTCCGTCATCATCCGATCCCCCATAGAGGAGAGCGGCACTCTGACAGGTCCATCCCTGCACAGTGTTCAGAGACAGACCTGTCATCTGCCTGCTCAGCGGGGATCGATGGAGCAATCCCCCGCTGAGCAGAGCGGGCTCCGTACACGGACACATCCGTGTGAAAGAACCCTAAGGCCAACGCCCTTTGTACAAAAATCCACCGGAAAGTTTGTACAAAGTCCCATCGTGTGTATGAGGCTTAAACACCAGAAATTCAACTTTTCATATCTTTAAAGGTCACCATACACTGGCCAATCAGTTAGATCTCCCATAAATTAGATTCAGTGCAAGAGCCTGTTTGGTTTTCTACAATTAGAAGTAATTCTTCCAGTGCATCTTCCTATTACCGCTTTAGCCTAATGCTTTCCTTCCACTATTTCAACCCCAAAGTTGCGTGATTTACAATGTGCTTTTTTGGCTTGTTTTCCACTATTGCAACTTGTCATGCCACTTGGGACTGAAAAGTTGCATCACAAGTTCTACCCCATGATTTACAATGAGTACCGTTCATATGTGTGCGACTTCAAGTCGCAGCAACTTCAAAGTAGTCCCTGCACTACTTTGGTCCCACTTTGATGCGACTTGAGGTCCATAGACCTCAAAAATACACAGACATTGCTTCAAGTTTCGGCAAAAAGTTGCGGGAAACTCGCGGCAAAAAACACGCAACTTTGGGCTTGCAATAGTGGAAACCGAGCTTTAATGCCGTGTCATGGCTAGTTCAAAACATTGAAGAAAAAGTCGCACTGAAGTTGAAACAAAGTAGTGCAACAACTTTTTTTGGAGTTGCACCAATTAGAACGGGGGAACATTGAAATACATGTGTTTTGACTTGTCCTGCGACTTGACACATGTGTCAAGTCGCACAACAACTCGCAGTAGTGGAAAGAGCCCAAGGCCACTTGGGACTGAAAAGTTGCATCACAAGTTCTACCCCATGATTTACAATGGGTACCGTTCATATGTGTGCGACTTGCTTACGCCCATTCCGTATACACAGCGGGCACACATCTTTATTACAGAAATCCATATTTGGCATGGAAATTAACCACTTGCTTACTGGGCACTTAAACCCCCCTGCTGTCCTGACCAATTTTCAGCGCTGATGCACTTTAAATGACAATTGCGCGGTCATACTTAGCCAAATTTTTTTTTTTTTAAAGTTCCCACAATTAGAGCATTATTTTGGTAGTATTTGATCACCTCTGTGGTTTTTTCTTTTGTTCAAAAAAAAGAAAAGACAGATTTTTATAAATTATTTTGTATATGTTTGGATATTTTGATATTAAATTTTGCAAACAGGTAATTTTTCTCCTTCATTGATGTATGCTGATGAGGCAGCACTGATTGGTTACACTGATAGGCAGCACTGCTTGGGACCACTGGTGGGCATTGATAGGTGGCACTGGCAGGTGGTACTGGTGGGCACAGATGAGGCAGAATTGCCTTTTCAGGACCAATGTCCCTTGCATCTAAGCCGGTGATCAGCTTTTATTTTTATCCTCATGCTGTCAGCATGAGGAGAAAAAACAAACAATTACCGAGCTTTAGTTTACATCATGTGATCAGCAGTCATTGGCTGACAGCTAATCGTGTGTTAGGGGGCCGGGATTGGCCCTTACTTCGATCTGTGATCACCCGAGTCTCAGTGCGCTCTGCAGGGAGCACGTTCTATGACAGCCTCCCAGAAATTCAGGTCCACGCTGTGCCCATCGTTTGGCTATAGCACAGACACCCTGATAGGGTGAAGACACCTCCCAAATTTTGCCAATTTCTCATTCAAAATTATTCACTTCCTGTCACATAGCCAAACAGGAAGTGAGGGTAAAACCCTACCAATGTATGTCCTTGGGGACACACAGGTCAATATAAATAGTTTCCCCAGTCGGGAAATTGCACTCTAGCATTTTGCCATGTACATCCCAAATTATTATGTATCTTGGGGTTTATTTACTAAAAGGTAAATCCACTTTGCACTACAAGTGCAGTTGCTGGAGATCCGAGGGGGACAAGCAAGAAAAAGGAGAAAAAAAAAAAAAACAGCATCTTTGCCTCTACATGATTGGATGATAAAATCACCAGTGCTTCCCCTCTGATTTTCATCAACTACACTTGTATTACAGAAAGGATTTGCCTTTAATAAACCCAAAAATACCTAATAATTTGGGGTGTACACAACAGAGTGCAATTTACATGATGGGGACACTAGTTAGATTGACCTGTATGTCCCCAAGGAAAAATATTGTTAGGGTTTTACTCTCACTTCCTGTTTGGCTATGTGACAGGAAGCGAAGCCAGTTTTAAGAAAAGGGACACAAAGCCCAACCCAAAAAAAAAAAAATCTTGATTTCCCTCAAATGTCCACAATTATAATAGGATTGTCTTCAGCTTGATTTTAGTTCAGTGCTCTAAATCAGTGCTTCACAACCCTATCCTCAAGCACCCGCCAACAGGCCATGTTTACAGGTTTTCCTTCATCTTGCACAGGTGCTTTAAATCAAAGTCAATGGCTTTGTATCTTGGACAGCTATTTTAGAGAAGATAACATTTCCTAAACATGTCCTGTGGGGGTTACTTGAGGACTGAGGCTGAAAACCACTGCTCAAAAAGAAAATTGAATACTTACCACTCTGAAATGTTACTTTCCTGGTCACAATCCATGCATGTGCTACCATGAAGGCACCAGGAAAGTAAATAAAAAAAAAAATAAATAAATAAATAAAAGGGGATTTGTCTAAGACATGCCAATCAGCCTAGTTAAGCTGCAGCTGGGAAATCCATTGCATGAAAAGAACACACATAAAACATAAAAAATTGAAACAATTTTATTGGTCCAAAAAAAAAAAAAAACACAGGGACTTGGAAATGAAACAAGGAAAGCAAAATACACACATGTATGTTAATTTAAGATACTAACAGAATATGTTTGAGGTTTGACCCTTTTGCAGTGTAAATTAACAGGAGTTAAAAGGAGTACACCCACAAATGGACATCTATTAGGGATTAAAACAACATTAGGCACAACATCTTGAGAAAGAATTTTAAAAATAATGCAGCACAGACAGTTAAATCAAAGTGAACACCGTAAAAACAACAAAAATGGTCAACATAAAAAAGATTTCATGGTAAAATAACCACCACCCAAAAAACCCAACAAACCAAAGTAACAAATAAATTGCATAAAAACACATCTGTTTTGCAACAACATAACAAACAAAATACAAATATATGTGTTAGAAACTCGATGAGGACACCCAAATGTACTCTCTTGCCGGTCCCCACACACACACAATCTTGGCTCTTTTCAGGGCAAAGTAAAGATTGCTATCTGCAAGCTTTATATAACATAGGTTTATGTGCTAATGAGGCAATTGCAAACACATGGACAGTCCATGAAACACACAAAATGCAAGTTGACCCAATGTAGAGAGAACTTAAAAGTGAGTACACCTGTTAAGGATGTCCTTAAATTACTAACCCAAAAAACACACTCTGAGCATGCCCAGAAACATCCAAGTACTGTTCACACACAAAAAGCGCCACCAAAAAAACCCAAAGTCCCTGAGCATGCCCAGACCAACCCAAATGCATTTCACACACCAAAAGGCACAGGAAAAAAACAAAGTCCCTGAGCATGCCCAGAACAACCCAAATGCAGCTAGCACAAAATAAGCCACCCCCCTGTCCAAAATTAAGGACATCATCCAGCATGCACCAAAATTACAGATGGGACAAAACACCCCCCAGTCCAGGGGGGCAACTAAAGAGCCTAACGTGTGCAAAAGTTATACAACACATACCATTACAGTCTAAGGGAACTGACTTGGCAATTTTACTAGTCCCCACTTGGCTGGCTTATCTTCTAGTTATTGGCCTTAAAATGGGTATGGGGTCCAGGTCCCACCCTAAGGGACATATATCAATGTCACCAATTGGACAACCCCAAAAACGAAACAAGGAGAAATGCCTTTAAATATGCCAAATTGCTTAAGGGCCAGTTCACACCAATGCAGTCCAGTGCATATTTTATGCATCAAAAATGCATGGAAATTCGGTTATATGGTTTTCAATGGCATAGTTCACACCAGTGCTTGCAGTTCCAGTGCATTCCAGTTCCAGAAAAAAAAGTAGAACATGCTGCATTTTTTCTGCACTGGACTGTACTGGAAAGCTCTAAAACGCATCAAAAACACTGTGTGATGCTTCTCGTCTTCTGACACTTATATAACGGAACCGTGCTTCAAAGGGGGCGTGGTCACCGGGTGGCCCCGCCCTCCATTATTTAAGAAGTGTCAGAAGAAGAGAAGTGTCACACATCATGGATGCGGAGCGGCCCGAGAACTAAGCTGGTAAGAAGACGCCACGGAAGAAGATGCCGGACGAGAACATCGGAGGAAGAAGCAAAGGAAGAAGAAGATGGAGGAAGAAACCGAAGGATGAAGGAAGACCCGAAGATGGAAAGAAGAGACTTTAAATAAAGGAATTGTAAACAACTGTCTCTTGTCACTTTTAACATTTTTACACTTTTTTGTGAAATGGTAGAAAGTACCCCCTTACCATTTCACACAGGGGGGAGGCAAGGATCTGGGGGTCCCCTTGTTAAAGGGGGCTTCCAGATTCTGATAAGCCCTCTGCCCGCAGACCCCCACAACCACCGGGCAAGGGTTGTGGGGATGAGGCCCTTGTCCCCATCAACATGGGGACAAGGTGTTTTGGGGGGCTACCCCAAAGCACCCTCCCAATGTTGAGGGAATGTGGCCTGGTATGGTTCAGGAGGGGGGGGCGCTCTCTCGCCCCCCTCTTTTCCTGCGGCCTACCAGGTTGCGTGCTCGGATAATGGTCTGGTATGGATTTTTAGGGAGACCCCACGCCATTTTTTAAATTTTTATTTTGGCGCGGGGTTCCCCTTAAAATCCATACCAGACCTGAAGGGCCTGATATGGATTTTGAGGGGCACCTCCGCGACCCTTTTTTTTTTTTGGCGTGGGGTTCCCCTTAATATCCATACCAGACCTAAAGGGCCTGGTATTGAATTTCGGGGGAACCCTATGCATTTTTTTTTCTTAATTTTGTTTTTTTTTCTTAATGCTGTTTTTATCAATGAACTCTTCTGTGTATTGCCGGACCGTCATTTCATTACAGCTGCAAAGTGAACCAGCGTTAAAAAAAAAAAAGTGTAGAGGTGCGCCCGGTCAACCTATGCAAATTCATTTACGTTGCTTGACATTTACTAAGATTTTGCCGGCGCACTGAACCAACACATTTGAACAAGCGCAAATGCCGTTTGAGCAAGCGCAATGCATAAATTGACCTTCCGCAGTTCGAAATGTATTTGCCGGCTTGTTCGGAGAAAGTTACTTCCTCATTCTATTTTGGCCATATTTGTGACTTGGACAGTTATTACTATACTTCCTCACATCACCCCCATAATATTGGCACTTCCAGCTTGTTTAAATTTTCAGTTAAAGATGCCGTGCACCCGGTCTATTGTGGCGTACCGATCGCCTCTTCCCGTGCGCCGGGAAGAGAATAGTAAATGGGGAATTGCGCTGTGTTACCGGCACATATGCTTTGTAAATACGAAAATGTCATTTGCGTATTGGCGTGTGCCGCAACTCATGGCGCAAATGCTTTGTAAATCAGCCCAAATATTTTGTACTTTTTGCTAAAATAAATATTCCCATTTATTTTTTTAAAAAGATATTTTTTCTCAGTTTAGGCCAATATGTATTCTTCTACATATTTTTGGTAAAAAAAAAAAATCGCAATAAGCGTATATTCATTGGTTTGCGCAAAAGTTATAGGGGGTCATTTATTATAGCGCCAAAAAATTATCCTGCAGTACCAAAAAATAACTCTCAAAAAAGGCCAGAAAGATTTCAACTCTCAGAAAGTCAGCGCTAATGCAAATGGAAAGCAGCGCTATTGCCGGCAATAATGCCTGTCAGATCACATATGCTGGAATAGTGGAAGTCAATAGGGCTCGAACCTTCAAAATCCAAAGTTCTCACTGAAGGCTTATATGTAAGTTCTTTGCCATAAAAAGTGTTTGGAGACCCGGATCCTGGCCCAGGGGACATGTATCAATGCAAAACATTTTTTTAAAAATGGATGTTTTTTCGGGAGCAGTGATTTTAATAATGCTTAGAGTGAAACAATAAAAATGTAACATTCCTTTAAATTTCATACCTGGGGGGTGTCTATAGTATGCCTGTAAAGGGGCGCATGTTTCCCGTGTTTAGAACAGTCTGACAGCAAAATGACATTTCAAAGGAAAAAAAGTAATTTAAAACTACTCGCGACTATTAATGAATTGCTAGTCCGACAATACACATAAAAGTTCAGTGATAAAAACGGCATGTGAATTCTCCACATGGGAGCCCCGAACCAAAAGGCCCTTCAGGTCTGGTATGGATATTAAGGGGAGCCCCAGACAAAATTTTTAAAAAAATGGCGTGGGGTCCCCCTCAAAATCTATACCAGACCCTCCAGGTCTGGTATGGATTTTAAGGGGAACCCCGCGCCAAAATTTTTTAAAAAATGGCGTGGGGTCCCCCCAAAAATCCATACCAGACCCTTATCCGAGCACGCAACCTGGCAGGCCACAGGAAAAGAGGGGGGGACGAGAGAGCACCCCCCCTCCTGAACCGTACCAGGCCACATGCCCTTAACATTGGGAGGGTGCTTTGGGGTAGCCCCCCAAAACACCTTGTCCCCATGTTGATGGGGACAAGGGCCTCATCCCCACAACCCTTGCCCGGTGGTTGTGGGGGTCTGCAGGCGGGGGGCTTATGGGAATCTGGAAGCCCCATTTAACAAGGGGACCCCCAGATCCCGGCCCCCCCTGTGTGAAATGGTAAGGGGGTACTTACCATTTCACAAAAAAAGTGTCAAAAAATGTTAAAAATGACAAGAGACAGTTTTTGACAATTCCTTTATTTAAATGCTTCTTCTATCTTCTTTCTTCTATCTTCTATGTTCTATTTTCCTTCGGTTTCTTCCTCCATCTTCTTCTGGTTTTTCCTCCGGTGTTCTCGTCCGGCATCTTCCTCCGCGGCGTCTTCTTCCCTTCTCCTCGGGCCGCTTCGCATCCATGATGGGAGGCTCCCGCTGTGTGACGCTTCTCGTCTTCTGACGGTTCTTAAATAACGGAGGGTGGAGCCACCCGGTGACTTCCCTGTGGCCCCGCCCTCCATTATTTAAGAACCTTCAGAAGAAGAGAAGCGTCACACAGCGGGAGCCTTCCATCATGGATGCGGAGCGGCCCGAGGAGAAGGAGGGAAGAAGACGCCGCGGAGGAAGATTGCGGACGAGAACACCGGAGGAAGAACCAATAGAAGATAGAAGAAAGAAGATAGAAGAAAGAAGAAGCATTTAAAGGAATTGTCAAAAACTGTCTCTTGTAATTTTTAACATTTTTGACACTTTTTTGTGAAATGGTAGGGGTACCCCCTTACCATCTCACACAGGGGGGGCCGGGATCCGGGGGTCCCCTTGTTAAAGGGGGCTTCCAGATTCCGATAAGCCCCCCGTCCGCAGACACCCACAACCAGCGGGCAAGGGTTGTGGGGATGAGGCCCTTGTCTCCATCAACATGGGGACAAGGTGTTTTGGGGGGCTACCCCAAAGCACCCTCCCAATGTTGAGGGCATGTGGCCTGGTACGGTCCAGGAGGGGGGGGCGCTCTCTCGTCCCCCCCTCTTTTCCTGCGGCCTGCCAGGTTGCATGCTTGGATAAGGGTCTGGTATGGATTTTTGGGGGGACCCCACGCCATTTTTTAAAAAAATTTTGGCGCGGGGTTCCCCTTAAAATCCAAATCAGACCTGAAGGGTCTGGTATAGATTTTGAGGGGGACCCCACGGCATTTTTAAAAATTTTTTGGCCGGGTTTCCCCCTAATATCCATACCAGACCTGAAGGGCCTGGTATGGAATTTGGGGGGACCCCCACGCATTTTTTTTTTAATTTTGGTTTGGGGTTCCCCTTAATATTCATACCAGACCCAAAGGGCCTGGTAATGGACTGTGGGGGAATCCCGGACCGTTATTATCAATGAACTTTTATGTGTATTGTCGGGATCGACAATTCATTAATAGCCAGTGCCGAGAAAGTTCCCCCGGTGGATAAGGACCCCCCTGTACTGCGCATGCGCTGCGCTTGCACAGTACAAACGGCTACGGAGCCGCCTAAAGTCTCCGAAGTTGAACAGCTGATCGTCAGCTCTACACAGAACCTGCGCACTACATTCTGCCTTGAGTCCAGGTTCAAGCCCCACCATCCAAGTGGACATAGAGTTGGACTAAAAATATGCCGAACGAAGCGTGGCGAGTGAAGCAAGCCCGCGAGGGGCCCTGTTACAGGCGCCCTGTACAGCTGACTCACAGGTGTTCAGCTTCGGCTATTTTCGGCGGCTCGTACTGTGCAAGCGCTGCGCCTACGCAGTACAGGGGAGTCCTTATCCGCCGGGAGGAACTTTCTTGGCAGAACACCGGCACTAGCGCTATCACTTTTAATTGACTTTTTTCTTCCTTTAGAAATGTAATTTTGCTGTCAGACTGTTCTAAACACGGGAAAAATGCGCCACTTTACAGGCATACTATAGACACCCCAGGTACGAAATTTAAAGGAATATTACACTTTTATTGTTTCACTTTAAGCATTATTAAAATCACTGCTTCTGAAAAAACAGCCATTCTTAAAACTTTATTGCCATTGATACATGTCCCCTGGGGCAGGACCCGGGTCCCCAAACACTTTTTATGACAATAACTTGCATATTAACCTTTAAAATGAGCACTTTTGATTATTCATGTTCGTGTCCCATAGACTTTAACGGTGTTCGCACAAATTTTTTGTCTGTTCGCATGGTCTGCTGCGAACCGAACAGGGGGGATGTTCGGCCCATCCCTAGTTATCATTGAGAATCATGGGGTACAACTTATCAAGCAACTCGGAGGTCCAAAGTCGCCCAACTGTGAAACAAGTCATATATATTTTAATAGAAAGGAGCTCTCATTTACATCAGCAGAACAAATGCAGGAAGTGATGTGTGCACATGGGCCAGAAGCAAATGTGGGGATGCCAAACAAATCAATGAACCCCACCCACACCAAATCTAACTACCACATCCACCCCACATGGATTAAGCACAAGTACATATCATACCCTTATCCGGAAAATGAGCAGCACCTCCTCTTTGCTATGACCACCTAGATGGAGATCCTGCACAGGAACTTCTGGGTGATCACAATGACTTATTTCTGGGTCAGAATGCAAAACCACACTCTTTTGATCGCTGCTGCGAATATTTGATCGCAACCACTATTAGAATTTTATTATTTTTGTTTATTTGCAGATATGCAAATTTGTATTTCTACTTATGAATTTTAAAGGCGTTTGATAAGAAATGGTGTGCCTGTGTTAGCAGCAGGTGAATGACAAAAACAAAAGGCCCAGTTTGAGCCTTGGTTCACACTGTCATGTCCCGACTGCAGGGGGAATTTCAGAGACATCTGTGCAGGTTTCTGCACGGATATCAATACAAATTGCACCCCAAAGTCGCACCAATTAAAACAGTGCAATTGTCACCGCTTTGACATGTCAAATCGCACCAATGTGAACTAAAGCTGATACATACAACACTGCCTATCCACCAGCTGAATGCATTTTCTGCAATTCTCCACAGCTGTTATATATAAAGATTCCACCTTTATCATTAACTTTCAGGTGTGCAGAAGCCTAGGTTTACATTGGAACGATTTGTCATGCGATTTGAGAGATCAAATCGCATGACTATTAGCATCAATGGCACTGTTCCAATCGATGCGACTTTTTTTGTGGCGCCGCACCAATTTGCTAGAGTAGTTCCTGCACTACTTTTGCCGATTTCAGGTGCGACTTCTATAGACATTTGCGTATGAAGCCACATGGATGTCTATCAAGTAGCACCTGAAATCACGCTGACCTTGCTACTTTGAAATCGCGCTACTTCAAGTGAAGTAGCGCGATTTCAAAGTAGCATCTATGTGAACCAGGGCGAAGAGATTAGTTTTTTGGTGCACAAATACATATTGAAATAAAATATAAGAGATATTGCACTTTCCCAAAACCACCACCCACAAAAACTAAAGCGAAAGAAAAGGAAAAAAAAAAAAAAAAAAAAAAAAAAAAAAAAAAAAAACCACACACCACAACAAAGCTCAATAATGTACTTTTATTTTACCAGCAGAAAAAAAAAAAAAATTACATTCATTTACTAGCTTCAAAAAATTTTGGACAGGATATATGGTGCTACATTTAGCAATGGGGTTTTAAGGGCCCTGCTCATAGAAGCTTACAATCTAAAATTTCACAAAACCTTAGAGTGGACACAGCTTTAATTTCGGTGTACAATGGGCAACACATCACATTTTTATCTGCAAGATTATAGAAACATACTTAACAGTCATTCTTCCAAAGCATTCCAACATAATATTACAAAAAAGACTTATTCAAAACACCCACCACCAGCCCACAAGCCACACATACATACATTGGTGACCATGTTCTGCTGGAAGCTGCATTTTGGTGTACACGATTAAACAACAAAATCAAAAAGAGTAGGTCAGCAGATGCTTCCAAACGATGTTTGCATGATCAGACAGGAACAATACACGCACATTGACAGCATGGCCACATAAACCCACTTTTGATTGAAAAAATGCACAAGAATTTCATCAAATATCCCTAGCTGGGCATTTGCCAATATGCACAATATCATTCCTTCTCCCCCCACAAATCACAGCAAAAAACCTGACCTTCTCAGGCCAAACAAACCCCCCTACTGCAGGCCTTTATATAAGAGAGGTTGTATTGTTAGCACACTGACACACCCAATAGAAGTACACGCCCACCAGTATCTTTCAATCTACCTCTTCGTGTATGTCTAAAGTGATTGCACCTGATGGGCAGGAACACATAATACTATTCGCAACTGTGTTAGCCCTTGGCTATGTGCATCAAATCTCCAACTACAGGACAAAGATCAAAGTCCATTTGCATCCACATAAACAAAGCAACAGTTTTCTAGGCATATGTACCAGTGCAGTGTAAACCCTAAAATTTGAAATTTCCAAGTCCCTGGGCATGATTAGTGCTAATAAACATTAACATCAGTCCCTGGCTGCAATGAGCTTCCAATATAAAGTCCAAAATTAACTTTCTTACATTAGAACCTATTTCGACAGGAGACAAATAGAATGTCAGCATGTCTTTGGATTGTGGTGAGAAACCCACACAGGGAGAACATATAAACTTCAACACAAGGATTAGCATGTTGGGGAATTGAACCAACATCCCAGGTGCTGCTAGACAGAACTGCTACCCACTTAGCCACCAGGCAGCCCCACAAATGTTCCCTGCATCTCTGTGGTGTGAACCAGCCCTAAGTCCATAGCCATGCTCAGTGTCACAAGCAATATACAATATATTGGCCTAAGTATTGGGACGCCTGCCTTTAAACGCACATGAACTGTAATGGCATCCCAGTATTAGTATTGGGTTCAAAACTCATTTGGCCCTCCCTTTGCAGCTTTACCAGCTTCAACTCTTCTGGGAAGGCTGTCCACAAGGTTTAGGAGTGTGTCTATGGGAATGTTTGACCATTCTTCCGAGTACATTTGTGAGGTCAGGCACTGATGTTGGACGAGAAGGCCTGACCTACAGTCTCCTCTCTAATTCATCCCCAAGGTGTTTTGTTGTGTTGAGGTCAGGACTCTGTGCAGGCCAGTCAAGTTCCTCCACCCCAAAATCACTCATCCGTGTCTTTATGGACCTTGCTTTGTGCACTGGTCCAAATGATTTGGTGGAGGGGTAATTATGATTTGGGGTTGTTTTTCAGGGGTTGGGCTTGGCCTCTTAGTTCCAGTTAAGGGAACTCTTAAGGCGTCAGCATACCAAGACATTTTGGACAATTTCATGCTCCCAACTTTGTGGGAACAGTTTGGGGAAAGCCCCTTCCTGTTCCAGCATGACTGCATACCAGTGCACAAAGCAAGGTCCATAAAGACATGGATGAGCAAGTTTGGGGTGGAGAAACTTGACTGGCCTGCACAGAGTCCTGGCCTCAACTCGATAGAACACCCTTTGGCTGAATTAGAGTAGAGACTGCGAGCCAGGCCTTCTCATCCAACATCAGTGCCTGGCCTCACAAATGCACTTCTGGAAGAATGATCAAACATTCCCATAGGCACACTAAACCTTGTGGACAGCCTTCCCAGAAGCTGTTCTAGCTGCAAAGGGTGGGCCAAATCAAATTTTAACCCTATGGACTAAGACTGGGCTGCCATTAAAGTTCATGTGTGTGTAAAGGCAGGTGTCCCAATACTTTTGGCTAAATAGTGTATCTGGAAAAGACTTACAATGGGGGTGGAACCCTCCTACACATAAATGCTACATTTAGACATAGTTATAGCACCTGGGAGATGAGACAACTTCTTTACATGAAGTAACATGGTTGGGGCTTAAATCCAGACCCTCAGGGATACTAAGCAGAAGTTCTAACCTCTAAGCCACGAAGCTGCCACATGTGAGAACCTACTACACATAACTACACATAAATACATATAAAAACACATAAATACTGCATTTCTTTGGACATACAGGTGATGGAATTACATTACTCAAGAGTTATTCTTCTTGATTTATTCTCTGATATATGGTGTTTTTTTATGGGTGAGAGTAGAATATTACCCTCAAATTTTTGGGAATTACATTTTGATTTCTGATGTTTGTACACATATCACATTTTTTGGGCTCAAATTATGAATATTTGGAAATAATAAAAAGCACAAAAAATTGTGATTCATTTTAAATTTGCATCAGCAATGATATTGTTTGTGGATTATAAAGACACCTGTGTGAGTTTGGGTAAAGATTGTTGTGAGATGGAGAGTAACAAGTGAAGGTGATAGAGAAAAATATATTTTACCAAAACATTGCACATTCTAGTATTCTAGTATTCTTAAAAACAAAATATTTTAAGTAGAAGCAACAATGTTGCAAAGGAAAATTTATTTCACAGAAAGATGTCATCTCAACATTAAGGCTCGGTTCACACTAGGGGCGGCACAACTTGCAGGTCGCCTCACATGACATCCACGGCGACTTGCAAAACGACTTCTGTATAGAAGTCTATGCAAGTCACCTCAAGTCGCCCCAAAAGAAGTACAGGAACCTTTTTCTAAGTCGGAGCGACTTGCGTTGCTCCTATTAGAACGGTTCCATTGTACAGAACGGGAGGCGACTTGTCAGGCGACTAGGTCGCCTGACAAGTCGCCCCTGTGTGAACCGGCACTAAAGGGTTTTTTTTGTGAAAGTTAGAATTGCTCCATTAGTATCAATGGCTGAAACTTGATTTGGACTAAAATAAAGCAGATTTTCACTTAAAAAAATGCTCTCTAATTAGCTCTCATTTTGGTATTTACTATAGCGCCGGCTAAAAAAGACACTTGAGTTTAAATGAGAGTTACTTTCAGGTCTGAGCATGCTCAGTTGTGTTGTCACCTAATTGTCCAAAACGGGGAATTTTTCACTTCTCAGACTTTTAAAGATATTTCAGTGTAGAAATCACTTTTTCACACAGTTTAAAAGCAGATTATCTTTAAATAATATACCGAATATTTCAGTACCATTTAGGCAATTATATCACGCTCTAAACATTATTTCCATGTGCAATTCTCCAGGTTTTAGCAGAGTAAGGGTTTTGGCGCTATTTATTTTCAGGAACTATAGTAAATTTGATTTTGGGAGTATTTTCTCACCAGCGCTATAGTGAATACCATTTTAGTGCTAATTAGCACTAGGGATGAGCTTCGTGTTCGGGTCGAACCCATGTTCGACTCGAACATCGGCTGTTCGATCGTTCGCCGAATTGTGAACGATATGGGCCGTTCGCGCCAAATTCGTCACGGCCCATAATTCACTGCGGCATCGCAGTGCATTGCTGGCTGATGATTGGCCAAGCATGCACTATGACCCGCATGCTTGGCCAATCACAGCACCGTCGGTAGAGAGAGCTGTAATTGGCCAAAGCCAGGGTGGCTTTGGCCAATTATGGCTTAGGGGGTTTAGAACACGCCCCACACTATATAAGGCCGCCTGCACAGCGGCCCTGTGTAGTGTGTTCCGGCGTGCTTAGAGAGAGATAGAGAGACAGTGTCATTTCATTTGAGTTAGCTAGATTAGGCAGGACAGTCAGTGAGTTAGCTGCACTTACAGTGTATCATGTATATATATGCATCCCAGGTGTTGCATATATATATATATATATATATATATATATATATATATATATATATATATATATATATATATATATATATATATATATATATATATATATATATATATATATATATATATATATATATACACACTGTATTCAGTTTAGCTAGATCCGTTCCTGTTATCTTCCTACTGACAGGCAGGCTTGTCTTGTTACAGTATTTACAGCTACCCGAAGAAAATTGCTGGTGTTCTTTTGATCCTATTAGTACCACAGTCAGGCAGCTAGACTATTTACAGTTAGTGTAGTGCGTCCTGCTCACGGTGTTCAGCTAAAACTACAAGTTAGTGTAGTGAGACCTCTGCACAGTGTTCATCTAAAGCTACAAGTTAGTGTAGTGCATCCTGCTCACAGTGTTCAGCTAAAACTACAAGTTAGTGTAGTGAGACCTCTGCACAGTGTTCATCTAAAGCTACAAGTTAGTGTAGTGCGTCCTGCTCACAGTGTTCATCTAAAGCTACAAGTTAGTGTAGTGCGTCCTGCTCAGTGTTCAGCTAAAACTACAAGTTAGTGTAGTGAGACCTCTGCACAGTGTTCATCTAAAGCTACAAGTTAGTGTAGTGCGTCCTGCTCACAGTGTTCAGCTAAAACTACAAGTTAGTGTAGTGAGACCTCTGCACAGTGTTCATCTAAAGCTACAAGTTAGTGTAGTACGTCCTGCTCACAGTGTTCAGCTAAAACTACAAGTTAGTGTAGTGAGACCTCTGTACAGTGTTTAGCTAAAGCTACAAGTTAGTGTAGTGCGTCCTGCTCGCAGTGTTCAGCTAAAACTACAAGATAGTGTAATGCAGTGATGGCAAACCTTGGCACCCCAGATGTTTTGGAACTACATTTCCCATGATGCTCATGCACTCTGCAGCGTAGTTGAGCATCATGGGAAATGTAGTTCCAAAACACCTGGGGTGCCAATGTTCGCCATCACTGGTGTAGTGTGTCCTCCTCACAGTGTTAAGCTAAACCTACAAGTTATTTTTTTGCGAGCTCTGAACAGTGTTCACCTAAAGCTACCTGCAGAAGGTTGGTGGTGTTTTCCTGATCCTATCACTACTGCAGGCAGCTAAATAAGCTACAAGTTAGTTTTTTGCGAGCTCTGCACAGTGTTCAGCTAAAGCTACCTGTAGAAGGTTGGTGGTGTTCTCATACTACAGGCAGGCAGTTGATTTTGCTAGCTGCAGTATCTATATATATATATATATATATATATATATATATATATATATATATATATCCCAGCTTAGTGCAGCTACAGGCCATTAGTATGTCTTGAAGGCCAACAAGGAGAGGCAGACAGTCACAAGCCAATAAAAGAGGGCAAGCGGGCTCTGTTTCTAGTGCTGGTCCTGGAGATGGTGCATCCTCATCAGCACGTGGCTGTGGGACACGCTTGGCCTTTTTTTCAGCAGCTGGCCGTATTGAGCCGCAACATGCGGAAGACTTGGTCGAGTGGATGACCAAGCCTTCCTCATCCTCTCTCACCCATGCTCAGGGTACTTTGTCTGGCAAAGCAGCGGCCTCTTCCCTCGGCCCAATGTCATCAGTGACTCCTTCCCTAGCCCCACCATGTCCTCCTGAGGAGTCCCTCGAACTGTTTGACCACAGTGTTGGGTACATGCTCCAGGAGGATGCCCAGCGTTTGGAAGGCTCTGATGATGATACTGAGCTAGATGAAGGCAGTAACGTGAGCACGGACAGAGGGGGTGCCCAAGAAGGACAGCAATCTGGCAGTCATGCTCCCCCTGCTGCAGCATACTGCCAGGTTTGCTCCAGTGATTAGGAGGGAGGGGATGATAAGGTCTCTGACTCAATGTGGGTGCCTGATAGGAGAGAGGAGGAGGAGGAGTAGGCAGCACATCACCAACGAGGCAGGATGCCCTCCAGGGGCCAGCCTAAGGGCAGCACACTGACTGCATCACACCCCAAAGCTCCGCATGTGCAGGGCACTGCAGTCTCTGCGCGTTATTCAAAAAGTTCTTTGGTGTGGGCCTTTTTTGAGACGAGTGCATCAGATCGCACCGCTGCTATTTGCAACATATGTCTCAAGCGTATCTCGCATGGCCAAAACATCTCCCGCTTGGGTACCACATGCTTGACCAGACATATGTTGACCTGCCATGCAGTTCGTTGGCAAGCGTATCTAAAAGACCCACACCAAAGAACAAAGAGGACATCTCCTTGCTCCTTATCAGATACCGGTCAGGTATTTAAGGAAGGGAAAAGGGGAGGGGGGGGGGTCACACCTTGACCGGGGTCACAGACTTGAATACATCTTAAACACCACCTAGAACTATGTTGTGCACGCCCCCATAGTAGTCTTTTAGCATCGCTCGGACGTTGACGCCCACCACCGCCCTGTCATGAGCAAGCACATAATTGTTCTTTTTGTATTAGATATGTGGCGCCTTTGTAGATGCCTGTTTTCTACCTATGTGTATATATACTAACAATTAACTGTAATGTTATATACTTTGCTAGCTACAACATACATTGCTATTGCTCTTGAGGAAGCGTAGTCCATACGTGAAATATGTCGAGCATCGATCAATCTCAACATATGAACTGACTATGGAACTGCTATATAGCCACCTCTTCGGATTGATCTACATTGGAAGTTATTTCTCCTAATGTCCGAAGAATTTCATACTGTAGATGGTGTTGTATAGCAACGATTCAAGTACAGACACATGTTGTGTTTTAAACCATATAATTGTTGTTTTTGTTATGTGTGTTTTTTGATATCAAATAAAATAAGGAATTTTTATCTACTATTTTGTGGTGCCTAAAAAGTCCATAAGTCCCTTCTCCCCCCCTTTTTGGTAGAGGGACATCAATGAGTTCCTGTGCGACTATGGCACCAGGACAGGGTCAGGGGAGCTTGTTTTTTTTCCCCACGCCAGTGGGCCATGATCAGGGATGCATGCACTGTCCTGTCACCATTTGAGGAGGCCACAAGGATGGTGAGCAGTGACAGTGCATGCATCAGTGACACTGTCCCCCTTGTCCACCTGTTGGAGCACATGCTGCGTGGAATAATGGACAGGGCACTTGAGGCAGAACAGAGGCAGGAAGAGGAGGACTTCCTTAGCTCTCAAGGCCCCCTTTATCCAGACAGTGTTCCTGCGTGCCCACCGATCACACAGGAAGAGGACGAGGAGGAGGATTGTGTCAGTATGGAGGTGGAGCCTGGCACTCAGCATCAGCAGCAGTCTTTAAGGGATCAGACCCAAGAAACACATGGACTTGTACGTGGCTGGGAGGAGGTGGCTGCGGACCATGTCATCCTTAGTGACCCAGAGGTCTCCGGACCGAATGCCTCAGCAAACCTACGCTGCATGGCCTCCCTGATCCTGCAAAGCCTGCGTAAGGATCCTCGTATTCGTGGTATCAAGGAGAAGGACCAATACTGGCTGGCAACCCTCCTTGATCCACGTTACAAGGGTAAGGTTGCGGACCTTATCTTGCCGTCGCAGAGGGAGCAGAGGATGAAACATCTTTGGGAGGCCTTGCAGAAAGGTCTGTGCAACACGTTCCCAGAGACTGGGAGGTTACAAACTCCTGTTTCTGGACAACGTGTTGCTGAGGCTTCGGTCAGTCAAAGAAGGAGTGGTGGAGAAGGTGGCCGTCTGACCAATGCGTTCAGACAACTTTTTAGTCCGCAGCCCCAAGGTATGATCGGTTCCAGGAACCATCGCCAGCGTCTGTTTTACATGGTGCGGGAATACCTAGGGGCAAGATCTGACTTGGACACCTTTCCCACCGAAAATCCTCTGGGTTACTGGGTCTTGAGGATGGATCACTGGCCAGAGCTTGCACAGTATGCAGTTGAGCTACTGGCCTGTCCTGCATCCAGCGTTCTTTCGGAATGCACATTCAGTGCTGCTGGAGGCTTTGTAACCGATCACAGGGTGCGTCTGTCCACCGACTCGGTCGATCGACTGACCTTCATAAAAATGAATCAGTCTTGGATCACCACCAGCTACCAAGCACCTGATGCTGATGTAACCAAATAATTTTTTTTGAAATCTCAGATCCCTTCAAAGACTGCCTATGCTGATGCTGAGTGACTATCCTGAATAATTATCCTCTTCCTCCTCAATGATCACGCTGATAGCTTGTAAGAACATTTTTGGTTCTGGGCACCGTCACCAGTGCCTAAGGCCCAATTTTTCAGCCCCTGTTTAACAGGGGCGTGTAATTACAATTTTTGGTGCCATACTTTGCAGCAGGGCTCGTTCCTGCGTTCCAACTAGAGTATCTGTGAGGACTTACAGTGTTGTGGCACCAGCACCACCACCACCAAAGGCCCAATTTTTCAGCCCCTGTTCAACAGGGGCATGTAATTACAATTCTTGATCTAATATTTCACAGCAGAGCCCTGTGAGGGCTTACAGTGTTGTGGCCACAACAACATCTAAGGCCCAAATTTCTGCTGAGTATATAGGGCAGGCCCCTACTTTCAAACATCCAACTTACAAACGGACTCCTACTTGCAAATAATCCTTATTTCACAAAAAAACCCAAATTTTCAAAAAACATTTGTCATTGGGACAAAAAGTAAGGTGAAATCTTCTGAAGAGGAGCACAGACAGCAAAACAAATGTCACAGGGGTGATAACCCTTCCCTATGTTTTCCAAAAAGCTTAAAAAAGATTTTTTGGCTGGAGCTAAACACGTTAAAAATGTACCCGTTCAAAATTACAAACAGATTCTACTTAACAACAAACCTACAGTCCCTGTCTTGTTTGCACCGCCTGTATACTGCTGTTCAGAGTATATAGGGCCTGGTGGCCCCACACCTTTCCTTTTTTTAATTTGGGTGCGGGGTTCCCCTTAATATCCATACAAGACCCAAAGGGCCTGGTAATGGACTGGGGGGTACCCATGCCGTTTGTCTCACCGATTTTCATCCATATTGCCAGGACCCGACATTAAACCCGCAAGCAGTTTTAAATGACTTTTTCCTTTAAAAATGACATTTTGCGCAGGGACTGTTCTAAGCACGGGAAACACGCGCCACTTTACAGGCATACTATAGACACCCCCAGGTACGATATTTAAAGGAATATTTCACTTTTTTTTTTTTTTACTTTAAGCATCATTAAAATCACTGCTCCCGAAAAAACAACCGTTTTTAAAAGTTTTTTTTGCATTGATACATATCCCCTGGGGCAGGACCTGGGTCCCCAAACCCTTTTTAGGACAATACCATGCAAACTAGCCTTTAAAATGAGCACTTTTGACTTCGAACGTTCGAGTCCCATAAAGGTCAATGGTGCGAACCCAACCGGGGGGTGTTCGGCTCATCCCTAATTAGCACTAATTCACGGCAATTAGCGCTATCTAGTGCCGCAGCTCTATAGTAAATGACCCCCATAGTGTCTACAAAATAGGGGATAGTTTTATGGCATTTTTTAATTAATTAATTAATTTATTACTAGTAATGGTGGCGATCTGCAATCTTTATTGTGACTTCGACATTGCGGTGGACATATCGGACACTTTTACCACCATTTTGGGACCATTCACATTTATACAGCGATCAGTGATATACAAATGCATTGATTACTGTATAAATGTCACTGGCAGGGAAGGGGTTAACACTAGGGGGCGATCAAGCGGTTAATTGTGTTACCTAGGGAGTGATTCTAACTGTAGGGGGTGGGGACTCACAAGGGGAGAAGACCAATTGGTGTTCCCCTGTACTGGGAACACACCATCGGTCTCCACTCACCTGACAGGACGTGGATCTGTGTTTACACACACAGATCCATGGTCCTGCTCTGTTAATGGGAAATCGTGGGTGCCCGGTGGACATCGTGGCCCGAGTGACGTGGCGGGGGCACGCATGCACCCCCCAGATGGCCGGGAAGCCCAGGACGTCATATGACGCCCACCCAGAATGGGAGATCCCTCCTGCGGACATTATATGATAATGGGCAGGATGGGAAATGGTTAATTTTTAATTAAGGACTTGTCAAAAACTGCCTCGTGTTTTTGTTACACTTCACTGGGGTTTTTTTTGGGTGAATGGGTAGGAGTACTATGTACACCAAACTCATCTACATAGGGGGGACAGGATCTAGGGGCCCCTTTCTTAAAGGGGGCTTCAAGATTCCAATAAGCTGCCCCCCCTTTCCTGGCATGCTGGGCTGTATGCTCGGATAAGGGACTGGAATGGATTTTGTGAGGCCTTTTTTTTTTTTTTTTTTTTTTTTAAATACATTTTTGCATTGCTAACCTTGCCTCTGAGCACAAGTCGCATGTCACAAGTTGGATCAATTAAGATGCTGATCTGACTTGGATGCGACTTCTATTCAATTCTATGGGCTGGAATCAGACAGAAGTCTGACCGAAGTAGTGCAGGAACCTTTTCCCAAGTTGGACCAGTTAAGACCGCTCTCATAGGGAATAATTGCTTTTTACATGTCATGCGACATGTGCTCTCAAAGTCGGAATGCATGTGGCACCAATGTGAACCGGCCCTTAGAATAGATCCTGGGAACTCCACCCAATATAGAAGAGGAGAAGTGGTACTGGGGGTCATTTACTATAGAGCTGTGGCGCTAATTAGCGCTAATTGCCGCAAATTATCGCTAATTACCGCTAAAACAGTATTCACTATAGCGCTGGTGAGAAAATACTCCCAAAATCAAATTTACTATAGTTCCCTAAAACCAAATAGCACCCAAACCCTTACTCTGCTAAAACCTGGAGAATTGCACATGGAAATAATGTTAGAGCATGATATAATTGCCTAAATGGTACTGATATACCATTATTGCCTTTATTATTTAAAGATAATCTCCTTTTAAACTGTGTGAAAAAGTGATTTCTACACTGAAATATCTTTAAAAGTCTGAGAAGTGAAAAATTCCCCGTTTTGGACAACTAGGTGCCAACACAACTTAGCATGCTCAGACCTGAAAATAACTCTCATTTTAACTCAAGTGTCTTTTTTAGCCGGCGCTATAGTAAATACCAAAATGAGAGCTAATTAGAGAGCATTTTTTTGAAGTGAAAATCTGCTCTATTTTAGTCCAAATCAAGTTTCAGCCATTGATTCTAATGCAGTGGTTCTCAATCTGGGGGTCGAATGATGATTTGCCAGGGGTCACCAAATCCTGGGCTGTTCCTGAAGCCCGCAATGCTTTCCCAGCCTTTTTGTGGCAGCCCAACAGGGCTGTTCCTGGAGCCTGCGGCCGCCCACTCAGCCTCTTTGCAGCCGTCCATTCCGTTCACGACATGGCTGGGGAGCAGAGACTAGAGGTCAGCTGACTGGTGAGGAATGTTAAGTGGGAGGGGCTGGAGGAGACCCTATCTCCTGATTTCGGCATAGGTGTCACTGCTATGAGACACCACAGAGCTGGAGACACAGTGAATCCGGAGACACAGTAAGTAATACTACCTGTGATTATAGTTGCCAATAAAAGTCCCCACTACAGTTCTCAGATCAGCAGATGACCTTGTTCAAGAGCACCTAAGTTGGCTGATCAGAACTCCCCCCAGCACTGCCACTGATCCCATCCCCCTCCCCCCACCAAGGAGTAAAAGGAGGAATAAAAATAGAGAATACATGGAAGGGATAGGAAAAGAGAGGGGGGAGCAAAGAAAAAGGGAGAGAAAGAATAAGGGGAAAAAAATATGGCTAGAGAGAGGGATGGGGAAAAAAATAGGATAGAGAGAGATAAAAGGGAAAGAGAGAAGAACAAAAGAGAAAGAGTGGTACATCCTAAAATGTACCATAAGGGGTGTTAATACTGTACGAGTGGAAGGGACTCAGGGAGCACTAAATGTCCGTGGGTTAGGGGCGCAAATTACTGGTCTTGCCTTGGGTGCTGACAACCCACGCAACGAAAATCATTTTACTGTTAGGGGTCCCCACAACTTGGGAAATTTTATCAAGGGGTCACAGCACTAGAAAGGTTGAGAACCACTGTTCTAATAGAACAATTCTAACTTTCACAAAAAAAAAACTTTTAATGTTGAGATGAAATGTATCTTTCTGTGAAATAAATTTTCCTTTGCAACATTGTTGCTTCTACTTAAAATATTTTGATTTTAAGAATAATAGAATGTAGAATGTTTTGATGTTTTGGTAAAATATATTTTTCTCTGTCACTTTCACTTGTTACTCTCCATCTCACAACAATCTTTACCCCAAACTCACACAGGTGTCTTTACAATCCACAAACAATACCATTGCTGATGCAAATTTAAAATGAATCACAATTTTTTGTGCTTTTTATTATTTCCAAATATTCATAATTTGAGCCCAAAAAATGTGATATGTGTACCAACATCAGAAATCAAAATGTAATTCACAAAAATTTGAGGGTAATATTCTACTCTCACCCACAAAAAACCACCAAATATCACAGAATAAATCAAGAAGAATAACTCTTGAGTAATGTAATTCCATCACTTGTATGTCCAAAGAAATGCAGTATTTATGTGTTTTTATGTGTATTTATGTGTAGGAGGTTCTCACACGTGGCAGCTCTGTGGCTTTGAGGTTATAACTTCTGCTTAGTATCCTGAGGGTCTGGATTCAAATCCCAAATATGTTGATTCATGTAGAGAAGTTGTCTCATCTCCCAGGTCCTATAACTATGTCTAAATGTAGTATTTATGTGTAGGAGGGTTCCACCCCCATTGTAAGTCTTTTCCAGACACACTATTTAGCCAAAAGTATTGGAACACCTTCCTTTACACACACATGAACTTTAATGGCAGCCCAGTCTTAGTCCGTAGGGTTAAAATTTGATTTGGCCCACCCTTTGCAGCTAGAACAGCTTCTGGGAAGGCTGTCCACAAGGTTTAGTGTGCCTATGGCAATGTTTGATCATCCTTCCAGAAGTGCATTTGTGAAGCCAGGCACTGATGTTGGATGAAAAGGCCTGGCTCGCAGTTTCTGCTCTAATTCAGCCAAAGGGTGTTCTATCGGGTTGAGACCAGGTCTCTGTGCAGGCCAGTCAAGTTTCTCCACCCCAAACTTGCTCATCCATGTCTTTATGGACCTTGCTTTGTGTACTGGTACGCAGTCATGCTGGAACAGGAAGGGGCTTTCCCCAAACTGTTCCCACAAAGTTGGGAGCATGAAATTGTCCAAAATGTCTTGGTATGCTGATGCCTTAAGAGTTCCCTTAACTGGAACTAAGAGGTCAAGCCCAACCCCTGAAAAACAACCCCACATCATAATCCCCCTCCACCAAATCATTTGGACCAGTGCACAAAGCAAGGTCCATAAAGACACGGATGAGTGATTTTGGGGTGGAGGAACTTGACTGGCCTGGACAGAGTCCTGACCTCAACACAACAGAACACATTGGGGATGAATTAGAGAGGAGACTATAGGTCAGGCCTTCTTGTCCAACATCAGTGCCTGACCTCACAAATGCACTTGGAAGAATGGTCAAACATTCCCATAGACACACTCCTAAACCCTGTGGACAGCCTTCCCAGAAGAGTTGAAGCTGTTATAGCTGCAAAGGGAGGGCCAAATGAGTTTTGAACCCAATACTAATACTGGGATGCCATTACAGTTCATGTGTGTTTAAAGGCAGGCATCCCAATACTTAGGCCAATATATTGTATATTGCTTGTGACACTGAGCATTGCTATGGACTTAGGCTCCATTCACACTAGCGCGTTTTTTGATGCATTTTGCAGAAATGCACGGGAATTTTTTAACATGGGTTCCTATGGAACATGTTCACATCAATGCCTTTTTGTTTCTCTGCATTTTTGGAAAGGGTCAGGGACTTTTTTTCATGCAAAATGCAGCGTTTTGCATGTAATAGAATTCAATGGACAAGCATCAAAAACGCAAGTGCACCGTTTTTGCAGCGTTTTTGCAGCGTTTTTGATGCGTTTTTTTTTTTTTTTAATTTTTTTTTAGACTGTAAAAAAAAAACTTGAAAAAAAAAATGCAAAACGCGTCAAAAACGCCGCAAAAACGCTGCTCAAAAACGTGGCAAGCATGAAAAAAAACCTCCAAAAACGCCCAAAAGCAACATGCATAGGTGTGAATCAGCCTTAGGGCTGGTTCACACCACAGAGATGCAGAAAACACATATGGGGCTGCCTGGTGGCTAAGTGGGTAGCAGTTCTGTCTAGCAGCACCTGGGATGTTGGTTCAATTCCCCAACATGCTAATCCTTGTGTTGAAGTTTATATGTTCTCCCTGTGTGGGTTTCTCACCACAATCCAATGACATGCTGGCACTTTATTTGTCTTCTGTCGAAATAGGTTCTAATATAAGAAAGTTAATTTTGGACTTTATATTGGAAGCTCATTGCAGCCAGGGACTGATGTTAATGTTTATTAGCACTAATCATGCCCAGGGACTTGGACATTTCAAATTTTAGGGTTTACATTGCACTGGTATGTATGCCTAGAAAACTGTTGCTTTGTTTATGTGGATGCAAATGGACTTTGATCTTTGTCCTGTAGTTGGAGATTTGATGCACATAGCCAAGGGCTAACACAGTTGCGAATAACGGAAAATTGAATACTTACCTTTCCATAATTTTCCTTTCCTGGTGCCTGCCCATGGCAGCATACCCATGGTTGGTTGCTCCGCCCTCTACCAACCCACAGGACCATTTTAACTCTATAAAAAAAGAGTTCCTCCCCTTAGTCAGTATTCTTGTAACTAGATCTCATAACGCTAAGGATAATTGAAGGGAGGGTGTATGCTGCCATGGGCAGGCACCAGGAAAGGAAAATTACGGAAAGGTAAGTATTCAATTTTCTGTTTTCCTGGTGCCTCGCATGTCAGCATACCCATGGTAAATAACTCGCTTACAGGGAGGGTACTGCAATAAAGCAATTTAATTAAACAAAAAAGCTACAGTACAGATGACTGCAAAGTCCTTTCCCCAAACTCTCGTGAAGTAAGGACTGCTGGGTCCACACTATAGTGGGACATGAACGTGCAGAAGGATGACCAGCTGGCCGCTCGACAAATTGTCTCAGGGGAGACCCGCGCCAAAGCTGCCCAGGAGGAGGCTATTCCACGCGTTGAGTGGGCATTGACCGCATCTGGAACTGGGAGACCACTAGCCCAATATGCTCTTTGGATTAACCTTACAATCCAGCTTGCCAAGGTCATCTTAGATGCTGCCATTCCCTTTCTGGCACCCTTGGGGATGACAAATAGCCGTTGATCTTTCCTGAACTGCTGTGTCAAATTTAGTTTGTGACTTAGGGATCTGGCTATATCCAACTCATATCCAACTTGAGGAGGCTGGAACCTCCCCAAATGCTGGAAGAACCCACTCTTGGTTCAGATGGAAGACTGAAGGTACTTTAGGGATGAACTGATGAATAGGTTGCAACACCACCCTGTCCAGGAAGAAGGTAATGTAGGGTTCTTGTGACCCTAATGCTTGGATCTCTGATACCCTGCGACCCGAAGTGATGGCGACTAGAAAGACTGCCTTCAGAGAAATATCCTCCAAGGTGCTTTCTTCTGTGGGAGCAAACGGAGGTTTTGAAAGGATATTAAGCACGATAGTCAAATCCCATTTGGGGTATAGCGTCTTTCTAGGCGGTCTCAATCTTAGAACTGCTTTCAAGAAACGTTCCACCAGAGGATCTAGCACCCACCGGGTGTCTGTTAGAGCTGAAAGGGCTGAAACCTGGACCTTAAGCGTATTCAGGCCCAAACCTAAGTCCAATCCACTCTGTAAAAAGAGGAGTATGATCTGGATTCCGGGGTTTAGAGGATTGAAATGGTTCATTTCTGCCAATTCCGTAAACTTTCTCCAAACTCTATAGTATGTGGAATTCGTAGATGCTTTTCTGGCCTGTAGTAGTGTTTGAATGACATTATGCGAACATCCTAACTCGCCCAACCTTTTCCGCTCAACTTCCAAACCCTCAAGTCTAGGATCTCCGGGTGCGGGTGACAGAACTTGCCTTGAGACAGAAGGTTGTCTATGCGTGGAAGGTGAAGTGGTTTGCACAAGGTCATTTTGATTAGCAACGTGAACCACGGTCTCTTGGGCCAGTATGGAATCACTGCTTAAACTGTGATCGCTTCTGTGGTTAGACATTGGAGAAACCTCAGTATCAGTGGAGTTGGTGAGTATGCGTATGCCATCTGAAAGTTCCATGGCTGGGTTAAGGCATCCACCCCTGCTGATTTCGGAGATGGGAACCTTGAAAAGAAAAGCGGTGTCTTCGCATTGAGCGGGGAGGCAAATAGGTCTATTTGGGGAGTGCCCCATTGTTGGCATATCCAGGAGAAGACCCTCGGATTCAGAGACCACTCGTTGTTGTGGCTGAAAGATCTTGAAAGCTGATCGGCTAACTGGTTCTCTGGCCCTGGGATATATGAGGCTCGTAGGTTGACTAAATTCCTCTCGGCCCATGTCAGAATGGGTGTCACTTCGTTCAGAAGGGACATGCTGTGCGTTTCTCCTTGATTCTGAACATAAGCTACTGCCGCTTTGTTGTCCATCTGGAGAAGGATGGATTTTCCCCTGAGGAAGGTGGCCAGAGACAGGATTGCTAACCAAGCCGCCCTTAGCTCCAAGGTGTTTGATACTACCTCTGTCGCATTGAATTGCCATCTGCCCTGTACCAACTGGTCTTGGTAATGTGCCCCCCATCCTAACTGACTTGCGTCTGTTGTCAGAACAGTCCATGGGATGGGGCCAAGGGGACAGTGAAGCAGAAGGTTGGATGGTCTTGTCCACCACCAAAGGCTGGATTTCATTGTAGGTGTAATCAATATCCTCTGCTCTAGGCGATCTTTCTTCCACTGTGATAAGAAGCCCACCTGGAAAGTCCGTAGATGCCATCTGGCCCATTTCACCATAGGTATGCATGAAGAGAGGGAACCTAGCAGGCTTAGACAGTCTGATGCTGCCATAGAATGGCTCGCTAGCGCCCTTTTCACTTTCCCTATCAATGAAGGGATTTTTTCTGCCGGGAATGAAACTGTTCTTCCTGGAGTGTTGAAGAATGCCCCTAGGTAAATTATCTCCTGTGTGGGCGTAAGTTGACTTTTGGCGTAGTTGATTAGCCAACCAAACTTTATCAGTGTGTCTAGGACCAACTGTACATCTATCACCAAGGTCTGCCTGTGCTGAGAAAGAACTAGAATATCGTCCAAAAAGTGTAGTACTCGAATCCCCTTCTCTCGAAGAGGAGCCAAGATCGCTACTAGCACTTTGGTGAAAGTTCTGGGCGCTGTTGAAATCCCGAAGGGAAGGCATTGGAATTGAAGATGTAAGTCGCCTATTCTGAACCGAAGCAAAGGTTGAAACTGAGGGCGGATAGGTATGTGCAGATACGCATCCTGAAGGTCTATGGACGCCATCCAATCTCCTGGCTGAACAGATAGAATGACCGTGTTTAAGAACTCCATCTTGAAATGTTCCACCCGGATATACCTGTTCAACCTCTTCAGGTCTAGCACCGGCCTCCAACCCCCTGATTTTTTGGGGACCAAGAAGACTGGGGAATAAAAGCCTAAGTGCTTCTCCAAGTCTGGAACTGGTACTACTGCCTGCTGGAGAAAAGGCATTTTGACATATTGAAGAAGGGCCTCCTTCTCTCTGGAGGTTGGAATCTTGGTGGCCTGAAAGGAATAGAGGGGAGGCTGCCTTTTGAATCCCCAGAAATGACCTTGACAGACCGTGGACACTGCCCACTGGTCTACACAACCTTCCACCCAAACCCGGGCAAACGCCTTTAGACGGGCTCCTACCGGACCGGTTTGGGTGGAGAGGGCGTCAAAAGGACTTCTGGCCATCAACTGTGGATGTAGAGGCTTTTGGTTTAGCCGACCTCAGAAAGGTAACTTGTGAACCTTTCTAGCCCCTTCTATACTCCCTTCCCGGACGGTAGGATCTGGAGTCCTTCCCTCTTAACTGGCCCGCTGGGCGGTTTGCAAATCTCTTCCTCCTGCTTCTGTCCTGGGGAATTAGCCCACTTTTCCCCCCTGTCACTCTGGTAATTGCCGTATCCATTTTTTCGCCAAACAGGGCTTTCCCATCGTATGGAATACGACACCATGATTGCTTAGACGTTGGGTCGGCCGACCATGATTTTAGCCACAACGCTCTTCTGGCCATTATGGAATACAGCATGGCCCTGGGAGAGCATTTTAGGACGTCAATAGCCGCTTCTGCTATGAAATCTGAGGCCAACTTTAATTCATCAAGTGCCTTAATGATTTCTTCTGAACCTACCCCTTGTCTGAGGGCCGTTTCCACGTTGTCTGACCATACTCTGGTGGCCCTTGAGATCGAAGTCAGAGCTACCGCCGGCTTGCATGCTCCCCCAGCCGCCTGATATGTTTTTTTCAGGTCTGAGTCAATCCTTCGGTCAAGGACATCTTTAAAGCAGACTGCGTCTTCTAGTGGCAAGGTCGATTTTCTAGCCAACCTTATAACTGAGGCGTCCACAGTTGGTACAGCATCAAAAAGTTGCGCATCTGCTTCTGCCAGTGGATATAACTTAAGAAAACGATTATACGCCATAGGTCTACCTTCTGTCTACCTTCTGCCATTCATCTGTTACCACCTCCTTGATTTCTTCCATCAAGGGAAAAGTTGGTACCTTCTTTTTCAGATGTGGGAAATATTTCTTTGTTTTAGAAGGTGGCTCCGGTCTTTCCTCCCACTGGATTGCATCCTTGACCGCGGTTATGAAAGGCTCAACTAGAGCGAAGTCAAAAGCTGAAATATTGCTATCCACCCCTTCTGCCTCGTCTTCAGAATCCACCTCTGCATCTGAATGAGGAGTGGACGCGCTTACTGCTGCTTCAGGCGAGGATGGGTTAATTTGGTTTTGGGAGAGGGCCAACTCCCTGATTGAATCCTTGATCAAGCTCTTGATTTCAGAGACTGCTGCTTATCTTTCTCTTTATCCCCTGTAGCCTCTAGTAGACACTTCTCGCATACCAATTTTTCCGGCAGTGCTTGTCTTCCACATACCCAACAGGTCTTCTCTTTTGGATACACCGGTCTGTGGGATTCGTGTCTGCTAGGGGTATGTCGGGGTGACCTCTGGCCACTGCGGGAGGCATGAGCTGAGGATGAGTGAGAGTGTCCTGAGCTCCTATGACCTTTGGATCTCCTATCTGAGGAGCTACGGTGAGATGATCTGCGGGATGATCCCCGGTGCGGGCTGTAGGATCAAAAAATATGTTCTAATTTGCCTGTAGTGCTCTTTTTTATTTTCCTTTAAAACTTACCTGATTGTTGCAGCCCTTACCTAGCGTATGATGAGGATCTTTTTGTTGCGGTATCACATTACTAGGGGCAGCTGGGCAAGAGAAAAACAAAAAAAAGGATAGATTTCTTTCTGCTTTCCTTTTTAACCATACATACATACATACATACATACATATATATATATATATATATATATATATATATATATATATATATACACACACACACACATTATATATATATATATATATACACACACATATACACACATAGATACACATATCTACACAATACATATACATAACATTAAACAAAAGTACCCATTTGCAAGCCCCTAAATACCTTGGCCAGGCTCCATTGCAAAAAATAGGGAAGACACTTAAGGGAGATGTCTTCACCTTGATAGCTGGCCCTGTAATGAATCCCAGGCTCTCCATTTATGCCGAGAGCACTTTGGGAGTACCAAGATGGCCGCCAACAGCTTCAGTTTGCTACTGGGCATGCACCGTACTGTCACATGTGCAAGTAACAGCCTGCTCACATACGGATAGGAGACATACCATCAGGGAAGAGCATAGAGGAGAGGCTAAGCTCTTGTTAATCTTCCAATATGGCCCAAAAAAAGATCCACAGAAAAAAACGGCCTCCCATACTTATCTGGCGCCTTTAGCAGCCCAAGCGATGGGACTCCATACTGCAGGAGAGCATGAACCTGCAACGGTTACACCATAAAGCGGTGAGGTAAGGCTGATAATGATCCTGCAGGCATGAGGACAAAGTAAAGAATACTGACTAGGAGGAACTCTTTTTTATAGAGTTAAAATGGTCCTGTGGGTTGGTAGAGGGCGGAGCAACCAACCATGGGTATGCTGACATGGGAGGCACCAGGAAAGTATTATGTGTTCCTGCTCATCAGGTGCAATCACTTTAGACATGAAAAGATAGATTGAAAGATACTGGTGGGTGTGTACTTCTATTGGGCGTGTCAGTGTGCTAACAATACAACCTCTCTTATATAAAGGCCTGCAGTAAGGGGGTTTGTTTGGCCTGAGAAGGTCAGGTTTTTTTGCTGTGATTTGTGGTGGGTGGTGGGTGGTGGGTGGTGGGTGGTGGGTGGTGGGGGGAGGGGGGAGGGGAGAGAAGGAATGATGTTGTACATATTGGCAAATGCCCAGCTAGGGATATTTTAATGAAATTCTTGTGCATTTTTTCAATCAAAAGTGGGTTTATGTGGCCATGCTGTAAATGTTGTGCGTGTACTGTTCCTGTCTGATCATGCAAACATCATTTTGAAGCATCTGCTGACCTACTCTTTTTGATCTCGTTTAATCGTGTACACCAAAATGCAGCTTCCAGCAGAACATGGTCACCAATGTATGTATGTGTGGATTGTGGGCTGGTGGTAGGTGTTTTGAATAAGTCTTTTTTGTAATATTATGTTGGAATGCTTTGGAAGAATGACTGTTAAGTATGTTTCTATAATCTTGCAGATAAAAATGTGATGTGTTGCCAATTATACACTGAAATTAAAGCTGTGTCCACTCTAAGGTTTTGTGAAATTTTAGATTGTAAGCTTCTATGAGCAGGGCCCTTAAAATCCCATTGCTAAATGTAGCACCATATATCCTGTCCAAATTTTTTTGAAGCTAGTAAATTTTTTTTTTTGCTGGTAAAATAAAAGTACATTATTGAGCTTTGTTGTGGTGTTTTTTTTCCTCTACTTTTCTTTCGCTTTAGTTTTTGTGGGTGGTGGTTTTGGGAAAGTGCAATATCTCTTATATTTTATTTCAATATGTATTTGTGCACCAAAAAATGAATCCCTTTGCCCTGGTTCATATTGATGCTACTTTGAAATCACGCTACTTCACTTGAAGTAGCACGATTTCAAAGTAGCAAGGTCAGCGTGATTTCAGGTGCTACTTGATAGACATCCGTGTGCTTCATACACAAATGTCTATTGAAGTCGCACCTGAAATCGGCAAAAGTAGTGCAGGAACTACTTTAGCAAATTGGTGTGACACCACAAAGAAAGTTACATCGATTGGAACAGTGCCATTGCTGCCAATAGTCATGCTATTTGATCTCTCAAATCGCATGACAAATCGCTCCAATGTAAACCTAGGCTTCTGCACACCTGCAAGTTAATGATAAAGGTGGAATATTTTTTATATATATATATATATATATATATAACAGCTGTGGAGAATTGCAGGTAATGAATTCAGATGGTGGATAGGCAGTGTTGTATGTGTCAGCTTTAGTTCACATTGGTGCGATTTTACATGTCAAAGCGGTGGCAATTGCATTGTTTTAATTGGTGCGACTTTGGGGTGCAATTTGTATTGATATCAGTGCAGAAACCTGCACAGATGTCTCTGAAATTCCCTCTGCAGTCGGGACTGACATGCGGGAATGAAAGTGTGTGATTTCAGCTGAACGATTTCCTCCCTCTGTCAGTGTGAACCAGGGCTCAAACTGGGCCTTTTGTTTTTGTCATTCACCTGCTGCTAATACAGGCACACCATTTCTTATCGAACGCCTTTAAATATCATAAGTAGAAATACAAATTTGCATATCTGCAAATAAACAAAAATAATACAATTCTAATAGTGGTTGCGATCAAATATTCGCAGCAGCGATCAAAAGAGTGTGGTTTCGCATTCTGACCAAGAAATAAGTCATTGTAATCACCCAGAAGTTCCTGTGCTGGTCAGGATCTCCATCTAGGTGGACATGGCGAGGTCCCTCTTTAGCAAAGAGGAGGTGCTGCTCATTTTCTGGATAAGGATATGATATGTACTTGATCAATGTGGGGTGGATGTGGTAGTTAGATTTGGTTTGGGTGGGGTTCATTGATTTGTTTGGCATCCCCACACATTTGCTTCTGGCCCATGTGCACACATCACTTCCTGCATTTGTTCTGCTGATGTAAATGAGAGCTCCTTTCAATTAAAATATATATGACTTGTTTCACAGTTGGGCGACTTTGGACCTCCGAGTTGCTTGACAACTTGTACCCCATGATTCTCAATGATAACTAGGGATGGGCCGAACATCCCCCCTGTTCGGTTCGCAGCAGAACATGCGAACAGACAAAAAGTTAAAGTCTATAGGACACGAACATGAATAATCAAAAGTGCTAATTTTAAAGGTTAATATGCAAGTTATTGTCATAAAAAGTGTTTGGGGACCCGGGTCCTGCCCCCCAGGGGACATGTATCAATGGCAAAAAAGTTTTAAAAATTTCTGTTTTTCGGGAGCAGTGATTTTAATAATGCTTAAAGTGAAACAATAAAAGTATAATATTCCTTTAAATTTCGTACCTGGGAGGTGTCTATAGTATGCCTGTAAAGTGGCGCATGTTTCCCGTGTTTAGAACAGTCTGACAGCAAAATTACATTTCTAAAGGAAGAAAAAGTCATTTAAAAGTGCTAGCGCTAGTGCCGGTGTTCTGCCGAGAAAGTTCCCCCCGGCGGATAAGGACTCCCCTGTACTGTGCAGGCGCAGCGCTTGCGCAGTACGAGCCGCCGAAAATAGCCAAAGCTGAACACCTGTGAGTCAGCTGTACAGGGCGGCTGTAACAGGGCCCCTCGCCACGCTTCGCTTGCCACGCTTCGGGCACGGCCTCACTTCGTTTTGCATATTTTTAGTCTAACTCTATGTCCACTTGGATGGTGGGGCTTGAACCTGGACTCAAGGCAGAATGTAGTGCGCAGGCGCCGTGTAGAGCTGACGATCAGCTTTTCAATTTCGGAGACTTTAGGCGGCTCCGTAGTCGTTCGTACTGTGCAAGCGCATGCGCAGTACAGGGGGTCCTTATCCGCCGGGGGAACTTTCTCAGCAAGACACTGGCTATTAATGAATTGTCGATCCCGACAATACACATAAAAGTTCATTGATAAAAACGGCCCAGGATTCCCCCACAGTCCATTACCAGGCCCTTTGGGTCTGGTATGAATATAAAGGGGAACCCCAAACCAAAATTAAAAAAAAAAATGCGTGGGGGTCACCCTAAATTCCATAACAGGCCCTTCAGGTCTGGTATGGATATTAAGGGGAAACCCGGCCAAAAAAAAATGGCGTGGGGTCCCCCTCAAAATCTATACCAGACCCTCCAGGTCTGGTATGGATTTTAAGGGGAACCCCACACCAGAATTTAAAAAAAAATGGTGTGGGGTCCCCCCAAAAATCCATACCAAACCCTTATCCAAGCACGCAACCTGGCAGGCCGCAGGAAAAGAGGGGGGGACGAGAGAGCGCCCCCCCCTCCTGAACCATACCAGGCCACATGCCCTCAACATTAAGAGTGTGCTTTGGGGACAAGGGCCTCATCCCCACAACCCTTGCCCGGTGGTTGTGGGGGTCTGTGGGTGGGGGGCTTCCCGCCCCCCCCATGTGAAATGGTAAGGGGGTACAAAAGTACCCCTACCATTTCACAAAAAAAGTGTCAAAAATGTTAAAAATGACAAGAGACCGTTTTTGACAATTCCTTTATTTAAATGCTTCTTCTTTCTTCTATCTTCTTTCTTCTATCTTCCTTCGGTTTCTTCCATCTTCTGGTTCTTCCTCCGGTGTTCTTGTCCGGCATCTTCCTCCGCGGCATCTTCTTCCCTTCTTCTCCTCGGGCCGCTCCACATCCATGATGGGAGGCTCCCGCTGTGTGATACTTCTCGTCTTCTGACGGTTCTTAAATAATGGCCACCAGTGACCCCGCCCCCTCTGACGTCACAAGGAATGCCATAGGAAGTCCCCGTGCGTTAGAGGGGGGCTGGTCCCCACATGGCCCCGCCCTCCATTATTTAAGAACCGTCAGAAGACGAGAAGCGTCACACATGGATGCAGAGCGGCCCGAGGAGAAGAAGGGAAGAAGACGCCGCGGAGGAAGATGCCGGACGAGAACACCGGACGAGGAAGAACCAGAAGAACCAGAAGTAGAAGAAGATGAAGAAGATGGAGGAAGAAACCGAAGGAAGATAGAAGAAAGAAGATAGAAGAAAGAAGAAGCATTTAAATAAAGGAATTGTCAAAAACTGTCTTTTGTCATTTTCAACATTTTTGCCACTTTTTTTGTGAAATGGTAGGGTACCATTTCACGTGGGGGGGCGGGAAGCCCCCCACCCGCAGACCCCCACAACCACGGGGCAAGGGTTGTGGGGATGAGGCCCTTGTCCCCATCAACATGGGGACAAGGTGTTTTGGGGGGCTACCCCAAAGCACCCTCCCAATGTTGAGGGCATGTGGTCTGGTACGGTTCAGGAGGGGGGGGCGCTCTCTCATCCCCCCCCTCTTTTCCTGCGGCCTGCCAGGTTGCGTGCTCAGATAAGGATCTGGTATGGATTTTTGGGAGGACCCCACGCCATTTTTTTTTAATCTTGGCGCGGGGTTCCCCTTAAAATCCATACCAGACCTGAAGCGTCTCGTATAGATTTTGAGGGGGGCCCCATGCCATTTTTTTTTTATATTTTGGCCGGGGTTCCCCTTAATATCCATACCAGACCTGAAGTATGGAATCTAGGGGGACCCCCCACGCCATTTTTTAAAAACATTTTGGTTCGGGGTTCCCCTGTGGGGAATTCCCATGCCGTTTTTATCAATGAATTTTTATGTGTATTGTCGGACCGGCAATTCATAGCCGCGAGTAGTTTTAAATGACTTTTTTTCCTTTGAAATGTCATTTTGCTGTCAGACTGTTCTAAACACGGGAAACATGTGCCACTTTACAGGCATACTATAGATACCCCCCAGGTACGAAATTTAAAGGAATATTACACTTTTATTGTTTGACTTTAAGCATTATTAAAATCACTGCTCCCGAAAAAACCTCAGTTTTTAAAAAAATTTTTTTGCAATGATACATGTCCCCTGGGGCAGGACCCGGGTCTACAAACACTTTTTATGGCAAAGAACTTGCATATAAGCCTTCAGTGAGAACTTTGGATTTTGCAGGTTCGAGTCCCATTGACTTCCACTATTCCAGCATATGTGATCTGACAGGCATTATTGCCAGCAATAGCGCTGCTTTCCATTTGCATTATCGCTGACCTTCTGAGAGTTGAAGTCTTTCTGGCCTTTTTTGAGAGTTATTTTTTGGTACTGCAGGATAATTTTTTGGCGCTATAGTAAATGACCCCCACGGTGTGCTGTCTATACATACAGTATATAATGCCTCCTCACCATCTGTCAGATGTGCCCTGTGCCTAGGTTCACACTGATGTGTGCACGTCATGGGTACAGAAGCCTATTCATTTGAATAAGCTACTGTACCCATGAGACATGGGTCAAAAACAAGTCCCTAACTTCATTTTTAAACTGCCCGCATATAGCACCATGCGGTTTCACGTGGGGCATTTTACTGATGCATGTGGGTGCCTTTATGTTTTGCCTGTGGGTTAGGAACACATGTGATCCTGACTCACACATATGTGAACCTAGCTTGAAGAGTGATCTGAGTGTGGATCACTCTTTAGAAACCAAAGCTTGTTACATAGTTAGTCTGCCTGAAAAGAGATACAAGCCCATCCAGTTCAACCAATAAAAGAAAAAAAAACATATACAATCCTATATTCACAGTTGATCCAGAGGAAGGCAACAATAAAACCCAATAAAGTATACCCCAGTTTGCTCCAGCAGGGGAAAAAATCCTTCTTCATTCACCAATAGGCATCTGGATATTCCCTGAATCAACTTCACCTATAAATATTAGTACCCAGATATATTATGAACTTTAAAGTTAGTTAAAACAAATAAGGGCTGGTTTTACAGTAATGCGGTCCTGTGCGATGCGATTTTGCAGCCCATTCATTTAAAAGGGCTGCAAATTGCACTTGAAAGCAGAAAAAGTAGCTCATGCACTACTTTTCAAATTGCATGGAAACAAACCGCATAGTACCCCCCCCCCCCCCCCCCCGGTTCACATCTATGCAGTTTCTGGTGGCTGTATTTGCTTGGGCACAGCAGCCTATTTACCGTGTCGTTGTTTCCAGTGTGTGGGGGGTGCCATTAGGAATAACGGGAACCCCCACGCATCTCCTAAGCAGCAGCGCATTTTTCTCTGTGGGTGAGGGAAGGTGTGCGATTACACGCATGTGAACCTAGCGGTACTGCAGTACCCTATGACTCGGTGCCCACAAATGCACTGTGTGTGGGGGTGCCGTTACCAAGATATTGGCACCCGCAGCAGGGCTGTGTGTTGGGAGCGCGGTCGGTGTGGAAGACGCTCAGGGAATACGCCTTTCCTGAACCATGCTCTGAGGTGAACCAGTCCTGACTGAGCCCTTCCAGCTGAGCCACCATATTATAGAGGACATGAGGCTGTACTGAGGGAAGTTTACATACAGAGAATCCTCTCTCTGGAATGTGGAACAAAAGTATCAGTCTGTAATGTTCATGTGTAAATATTGTCAGTGTGAGACACAGGAAACAAACAAGGTCCCCATATCCAGCAGTGAGGGGGTGACTGTAGATTATACAGAGGACACGGAAACAGTGTCTTTTAATGAGAGGCAGGCAGTGATGGGTTAATGTTTAGCTCGCAGGGTGACGTCACACACAGGGATTGTGCATGCAGCCTCCCCTCCCCCTCCCATCACTTCATAGAAACACATTCACAGCACTCGTGCTTTACGGCACAGGAGATGCCTGCAGACCTGTGAAGAGAAGGCGGATGTTATGTGAGTGACACACCGAGACACCGGAAGAAGAGACTGCCTTTCCTTCATATGTGTGCTGTGTATGAGGGTCTCCATTCAGAGGGCAGGTAAGGACAGGGTTGTGTATGGCTCCCCTCATACATGGCTCTCCTCTAATACTCAGCACTCTCCTCTCCATTCTACAAAGTGCTGCTTCTCCAGGCTTTCATTATGAAAAACTTAATAGACTTTTGTTCAGTCGATTTTTCTTTAAAGCAGGGGTCCGCTCAGCACTGCAAAAATGAAAAGCCTGCAGCTACTGACTTTTAATAATCAGACACTTACCTGTCCTGGAGTCCAGCGATGTCGGCACCGCAGCTGATGTTTCCGTCAGCTGTCGCTTGCATGGTACCTCCATTGTGAGTAAGGGAACCCGATGTTCTATCGATTTGTGCCCTCCGTCGAAAAGTGCCTGCGCTTGTGCAGAACACAAGGGCACTCCGGCTGAGTTGTCGATCAGATGGAGTGACATCACCATAGCGCATGCGCACATCGTAGGAGTGTTTTTTTTTCGACGGGCGATACCATTTCACAGACACAATTGAAAGCTATACAAAGAGTGGAGGGACACCGTGGACAGAGGCGGCTCTAGGCTTTGTGAGGCCTTAGGCAAAACTTACACATGAGGCCCCACGGACTGGGACGCTCCGTGATAAGGCTGCTATTCCTCAGGCTGCGGGCAGTATCTGATTTGTCCGTCAGCTCCTAAGCCACAGAGTCCCAGTGGGGGGTAGGCGGAGCCGCCGGTGTCAACTTCAGTGATTGAGAACAGGCAAATTAGGCGGCCGCGAGGCCCCTGTGAGTGCGAGGCCTTAGGCGACCGCCTAATTTGCCTAATTAGAGAGCCGCCTCTGACCGTGGATGTCACATTGTGCCTCGCTGTAAACCTGTGGCGCAACAACGAGGCACATTTTAACAAATATGGTGTCCCTCCGCTCTTTGCGTAGCATTAAATTTTGCCAGAGAAATAGTATCTCACATCGAAAAAAGGCTCCTATGATGTGCGCCTGTGCTGTGGGACGTCACACCAGCTGATCGGAAACTCAGCTGGAGTGCTCTTCTATTCTGCGCATGTGCGGGCACTTTTCGATGGTGGGCACATATCAACAGAACTCCGGCAGTGTAGCCTTACGGCTTCACGACAGGAACCCTACTGCGCATGCACGAGGCTCCGCTCCTCTCTCCTACTAGCCCGGTACCCGGGGAAGGAGGAGGAGGGAGCCCCAACAATGACGCAGATAACCACGGCTCAGGCTCACGAAAGTGGGAACAGGATACCTGTGAAAGACAGGTATCCCCCCCCCCGAAAGGTGCCACCGGAGGGGGGAAGCAATACAACGAGCTGAAGTTCCACTTTTGGGTGTAACTCCGCTTTAAGAATGTCTCTTCAATCTCCTAATCTTTAGCAGTCCTTCAATCTTCTAATCATTAGTGGGGTCAAATCAGTGTTTGTTTTTTTGAATGGATAAGAAAATTTGAATGAGCAGGATGAGCACGAGCCCCACAATTGTATGCCTGAACAAGTGCGTTCTCTCCCCCCCTCCCAACTGTACACCTGAACAAGTGCAGTCCCCCCCCCCCAACTGTACGCCTGAACAAGTGCAGTTCCTCCCAGACTGTACGCCTGAACAAGTGCAGTCCCCCCCCCCCCCCAACTGTACACCTGAACAAGTGCAGTTCCCACCCCCCCAACTGTACACCTGAACAAGTGCAGTCCCCCCCCCCCCCAACTGTACACCTGAACAAGTGCGCCCCCCCAACTGTACGCCTGAACAAGTGCATTCCCCCCCCCCCCAACTGTACACCTGAACAAGTGCAGTTCCCCCCCCCAACTGTACGCCTGAACAAGTGCAGTCCCCCCCCCAACTGTACGCTTAAACAAGTGCAGTCCCCCCCCCCAACTGTACGCCTGAACAAGTGCAGTCCCCCTCCCCCAACTGTACGCCTGAACAAGTGCAGCCCCCCCCCCCAACTGTACGCCTGAACAAGTGCAGTCCCCCCCCCCCCCCCAACTGTACGCCTGAACAAGTGCAGTCCCCCCCCCCCCCCCAACTGTACGCCTGAACAAGTGCAGTCCCCCCCCCCCCCAACTGTACGCCTGAACAAGTGCAGTCCCCCCCCAACTGTACGCCTGAACAAGTGCAGTCCCCCCCCCAACTGTACGCCTGAACAAGTGCAGTCCCCCCCCCAACTGTACGCCTGAACAAGTGCAGTCCCCCCCCCAACTGTACGCCTGAACAAGTGCAGTCCCCCCCCCAACTGCACGCCTGAACAAGTGCGTTCCCCCCCCCCCCAACTGCACGCCTGAACAAGTGCGTCCCCCCCCCCCAACTGCACGCCTGAACAAGTGCGTCCCCCCCCCCCCCAACTGCATGCCTGAACAAGTGCGTCCCCCCCCCCCCAACTGCACGCCTGAACAAGTGCGTTCCCCCCCCCCCCCCAACTGCACGCCTGAACAAGTGCGTTCCCCCCTCAACTGCACGCCTGAACAAGTGCGCCCTCCCCCCCAACTGCACGCCTGAACAAGTGCGTCTCTCCCCCCCCCAACTGCACGCCTGAACAAGTGCGTCTCTCCCCCCCCCAACTGCACGCCTGAACAAGTGCGTCTCCCCCCCCCAACTGCACGCTTGAACAAGTGCGTCTCCCCCCCCCCCCAACTACACGCCTGAACAAGTGCGTCTCCCCCCCCCCCCCAACTGCACGCCTGAACAAGTGCGTCTCCCCCCCCCCCCAACTGCACGCCTGAACAAGTGCGTCTCCCCCCCCCCCCCCAACTGCACGCCTGAACAAGTGCGTCTCCCCCCCCCCCCAACTGCACGCCTGAACAAGTGCGTCTCCCCCCCCCTCCCCAACTGCACGCCTGAACAAGTGCGTCTCCCCCCCCCCCCCAACTGCACGCCTGAACAAGTGCGTCTCCCCCCCCCCAACTGCACGCCTGAACAAGTGCGTCTCCCCCCCCCCCAACTGCACGCCTGAACAAGTGCGTCTCCCCCCCCCCCCAACTGCACGCCTGAACAAGTGCGTCTCCCCCCCCCCCCCCAACTGCACGCCTGAACAAGTGCGTCTCCCCCCCCCTCCCCAACTGCACGCCTGAACAAGTGCGTTCCCCCAACCCCCCCAACTGCACGCCTGAACAAGTGCGTTCCCCCAACCCCCCCAACTGCACGCCTGAACAAGTGCGTTCCCCCAACCCCCCCAACTGCACGCCTGAACAAGTGCGTTCCCCCAACCCCCCCAACTGCACGCCTGAACAAGTGCGTTCCCCCAACCCCCCCAACTGCACGCCTGAACAAGTGCGTTCCCCCAACCCCCCCAACTGCACGCCTGAACAAGTGCGTTCCCCCAACCCCCCCAACTGCACGCCTGAACAAGTGCGTTCCCCCAAACCCCCCCAACTGCACGCCTGAACAAGTGCGTTCCCCGAACTGCACACCAGAACAGGTGTGAACCCCCCCCCCCACTGCACGCCTGAACAAGTGCGTTCCCCCAACCCCCCCAACTGCACGCCTGAACAAGTGCGTTCCCCCTAACTGCACACCCGAACAGGTGTGAGCCCCCCCCCCCCAACTGCACGCCTGAACAAGTGCAGACCCTCCTTCACATTTGTGCAACTTTGGATGATAGGCAACTTTAGACGTTGCTTGATAAGTCGTTCCCCATGTTTTCCAATGATAACCATTCATATATGTGCAACTTAACCACTTGAGCCCCGGACCATTATGCTGCCTAAGGACCAGAGGTCTTTTTCCAATTTGGCACTGCGTCGCTTTAACTGCTAATTGCGCGGTCATGCAATGCTGTACCCAAACGAAATTTGCGTCCTTTTCTTCCCACAAATAGAGCTTTCTTTTGATGGTATTTGATCACCTCTGCAGTTTTTATTTTTTGCGCTATAAACGGAAAAAGACCGAAAATTTTGAAAAAAAATGATATTTTCTACTTTTTGTTATAAAAAAAATCCAATAAACTCAATTTTAGTCATACATTTAGGCCAAAATGTATTCGGCCACATGTCTTTGGTAAAAAAAATGTCAATAAGCGTATATTTATTGGTTTGCGCAAAAGTTATAGCGTCTACAAACTAGGGTACATTTTCTGGAATTTACACAGCTTTTAGTTTATGACTGCCTATGTCATTTCTTGAGGTGCTAAAATGGCAGGGCAGTACAAAACCCCCCCAAATGACCCCATTTTGGAAAGTAGACACCCCAAGGAAATTGATGATAGGCATGTTGAACCCATTGAATATTTATTTTTTTTGTCCCAAGTGATTGAATAATGACAAAAAAAAATATTTACAAAAAGTTGTCACTAAATGATATATTGCTCACACAGGCCATGGGCCTATGTGGAATTGCACCCCAAAATATATTCAGCTACTTCTCCTGAGTACGGGGATACCACATGTGTGGGACTTTTTGGGAGCCTAGCCGCGTAAGGGACCCCGAAAACCAATCACCGCCTTCAGGATTTCTAAGGGTGTAACTTTTTGATTTCACTCTTCACTGCCTATCACAGTTTCGGAGGCCATGGAATGCCCAGGTGGCACAACCCCCCCCCAAATGACCCCATTTTGGAAAGTAGACACCCCAAGCTATTTGCTGAGAGGCATATTGAGTCCATGGAATATTTTATATTTTGACACAAGTTGCGGGAAAGTGACACTTTTTTTTTTTTTTTTTTGCACAAAGTTGTCACTAAATGATATATTGCTCACACAGGCCATGGGCCTATGTGGAATTGCACCCCAAAATACATTTAGCTGCTTCTCCTGAGTACGGGGATACCACATGTGTGAGACTTTTTGGGAGCCTAGCCGCGTACGGGACCCCGAAAACCAATCACCGCCTTCAGCGTTTTTAAGGGCGTGAATTTTTGATTTTACTCTTCACTGCCTAACACCGTTTCGGAGGCCATGGAATGCCCAGGTGGCACAAAACCCCCCCAAATGACCCCATTTTGGAAAGTAGACACCCCAAGCTATTTGCTGAGAGGCATGGTGAGTATTTTGCAGCTCTCATTTGTTTTTGAAAATGAAGAAAGACAAGAAAAAACTTTTTTTTTTTTTCTTTTTTCAAATTTCAAAACTTTGTGACAAAAAGTGAGGTCTGCAAAATACTCACTATACCTCTCAGCAAATAGCTTGGGGTGTCTACTTTCCAAAATGGGGTCATTTGGGGGGGTTTTGTGCCACCTGGGCATTCCATGGCCTCCGAAACTGTGATAGGCAGTGAAGAGTGAAATCAAAAATTCACGCCCTTAGAAAGCCTGAAGGCGGTGCTTGGTTTTCGGGGTCCCGTACGCGGCTAGGCTCCCAAAAAGTCTCACACATGTGGTATCCCCGTACTCAGGAGAAGCAGCAGAATGTATTTTGGGGTGTAATTTCACATATTCCCATGGCATGTTTGAGCAATATATCATTTAGTGACAACTTTGTGCAAAAAAAAAAAAAAATTTGTCTCTTTCCCGCAACTTGTGTCGCAATATAAAATATTCCATGGACTCGACATGCCTCTCAGCAAATAGCTTGGGGTGTCTACTTTCCAAAATGGGGTCATTTGGGGGGGGTTTTGAACTGTCCTGGCATTTTATGCACAACATTTAGAAGCTTATGTCACACATCACCCACTCTTCTAACCACTTGAAGACAAAGCCCTTTCTGACACTTATTTTTTACATGAAAAAGTTTTTTTTTTTTGCAAGAAAATTACTTTGAACCCCCAAACATTATATATTTTTTTAAAGCAAATGCCCTACAGATTAAAATGGTGGGTGTTTCATTTTTTTTTTTCACACAGTATTTGCGCAGCGATTTTTCAAACGCATTTTTTGGGGAAAAAACACACTTTTTTAAATTTTAATGCACTAAAACACACTATATTGCCCAAATGTTTGATGAAATAAAAAAGATGATCTTAGACCGAGTACATGGATACCAAACATGACATGCTTTACAATTGCGCACAAACGTGCAGTGGCAACAAAATAAATACATTTTTAAAAGCCTTTAAAAGCCTTTACAGGTTACCACTTTAGATTTGCAGAGGAGGTCTACTGCAAAAATTACTGCTCTCGATCTGACCTTCGCGGCGATACCTCACATGCATGGTGCAATTGCTGTTTACGTTTGACGACAGACCGCCGCTTGCGTTCGCCTTAGCGCAAGAGCAGGGGGCGACAGGGGTGCTTTTTTTTTTTTTTTTTTTTTTTTTTTTTCTTTATTATTTTTTTGCTTTTTTATCTTATTTTTAAACTGTTCCTTTCATTTTTTTTTTTTTTTAAATCATTTTTATTGTTATCTCGGGGAATGTAAATATCCCCTATGATAGCAATAGGTAGTGACAGGTACTCTTTTTTGAAAAAAATGGGGTCTATTAGACCCTAGATCTCTCCTCTGCCTTCAAAGCATCTGACCACACCAAGATCGGTGTGATAAAATGCTTCCCCAATTTCCCAATGGCGCTATTTACATCCGGCGAAATCTAAGTCATAAAATGCTCGTAGCTTCCGGTTTCTTAGGCCATAGAGATGTTTGGAGCCACTCTTGTCTCTGATCAGCTCTATGGTCAGCTGGCTGAATCACAGGCTGCATTCTCAGGTTCCCTGTTGAGACAGGAGAGCCAGAGAAAAACACGGAAGACGGTGGGGGGGGGGGGGGGGCATTCCCTCCCACGGCTTGTAAAGGCAGTCTAGAGGCTAATTAGCCGCTAGGATTGCTTTTACATGAAAGCCGACCGCTGGCTGAAAAGAATGATACCAAGATGATACCTAAACCTGCAGGCATCATTCTGGTATAACCACTCAAAGTTGTGAATGGCGTACCTGAAGACAAAAAAATGGTTAACAATAAAGCACAGTAAACAGTAAAGTATAAATAATTACATACCTGAAAAACAAACATGATAAAACATAATAACAATAACAATAACAATAACAATAAAACACTGCAGAATAGAATACAGTAAAAAAAGAGCAGAACAATAGAGAGAGAGAATAGAGAGAGAGAACAATAAAACGACAACTATTTTTTTTAATTTTATATATATATATTTTTTTTTTACACTTTTTTTGTAACTAACTTTTATAACGGTAACCGGTTCCAGGTTCGGGTCTCTCAAAATGCGATGGCATCTTGGGAGACCCTGTGAAAGTGTGCCTAGTCTGTGCAATGCTGTACCCTACGCTAATACTCAACTAGTGTATGGTAGCGTTCAAAACATTCACCAATGCAAAGACCAGGATTGTCAGGACAGGAGGGACAATAATAGCGGGTGTCACGCCTATATCCGCGTTTGCTGCAGACACGACATCTTTTTGGGGGGGTTCGTTGGGTAGGGGTACTCGGGAGGACATAAAGAAAATGCCTCTCATGCAGCCGACTGCATTTGGTTGGGGATGTGAATGGGGGAAGTACGGGCGCTGCAGAAGTGGTGGGTTCCCAATTAGGATTGGCGAATGCAGCAGGAAGGGCATTATGGGCACGACGGGCCTGTGTTTGTCTTTTTGGTGGCAGCGGGACACTACTTGTGCTTGCCACCTCACCAGCTTGAACTGCACTTATGGGACTCGCCACGTCACCAAGTGTTACTGCAGCGCTGGTTTGACTACGACCGGGGTATACTAGGCCGCTGGTGCTTGCCAGTTCAATAAAAAGCTTCCAAAAAAACTGTTAGCGATCGCAGGGATCAGGTCTGACTCTGCGAACGCTGCAGTTATGCGTTTAGTGTTTTGTAAGTGTCAGTGATCGATCGATACTGCACTTGGGTGGGCTGGACTGGGCCGGGCGGAGGGGCAAAACGCAGGTGCTAGCAGGTATCTGGGCTGATCCCGCTAACACTGCGTTTTTGGGAACCCTAAACTGCTGGGGACGCTAGTATAGATCTGATCGGATCAGATATTGATCCGTTCAGATACTATACCACTAAAGGAGGCGTATGCTGCGTGCGTGGGTGTTAGTGGTACTGGCGCTAACCTGACGCTGCCTGGGGCCGGTGCTTGCTAGTTCACCAAAATGCTACCAAAAAAACTGTTAGCGATCGCAGGGATAAGGCCTGACTCTGCGAACGCTGCAGTTATGCGTTTAGTGCCTTGTAAGTGACAGTGATCGATCGATACTGCACTTGGGTGGGCTGGGCTGGGCCGGGCGGAGGGGCACAACGCAGGTGCTAGCAGGTATCTGGGCTGATCCCGCTAACACTGCGTTTTTGGGAACCCTAAACTGCTGGGGACGCTAGTATAGATCTGATCGGATCAGATATTGATCTGATCAGATACTATACCACTAAGGGAGGTGTACAGTGCGTGCGTGGGTGTTAGCGCTACTGGCGCTAACCTGACGCTGCCTGGTGCTTGCTTGCCAGTTCACCAAAATGCTACCAAAAAAACTGTTAGCGATCGTAGGGATCAGGCCTGACTCTGCGAACGCTGCAGTTATGCGTTTAGTGTTTTGTAAGTGACAGTGATCGATCGATACTGCACTTGGGTGGGCTGGGCGGAGGGGCAAAATGCAGGTGCTAGCGGGTATCTGGGCTGATCCCGCTAACACTGTGTTTTTGGGAACCCTAAACTGCTGGGGACGCTAGTATAGATCTGATCGGATCAGATATTGATCCGTACAGATACTATACCACTAAGGGAGGTGTATGCTGCGTGCGTGGGTGTTAGCGGTACTGGCGCTAATCTGACGCTGCCTGGGGCGACGCATATCACCGCCGGGCGATCGGGGGGCTAAACCTTTATTCGGTAATAAACGGCGGGTGCCCTGACACTATAAAAAATAAACGAACTAACCTGCGTCACCCGTAACGGTTATACGGTGATCAGTGGTGAAAGGGTTAACTAGGGGGCAATCAAGGGGTTAAAACATTTATTAGGTAGTATATGGGGGTCCCTGTCACTATAAAACGCTGACGGCGAACCTAAATATTTACCTCACTAACTAGCATCACCAGCGACACTAATACAGCGATCAGAAAAATGATCGCTTAGCGACACTGGCGATGGGGGGTGATCAAGGGGTTAAAACTTTATTAGGGGGGGTTAGGGGGGTATCCTAGACATAAAGGGGGGTAATATTCACTGTCCCAACACTGTAACTGTCACAAACTGACACCAATGCAGTAATCAGAAAAAAAAAAAAAAAAACCTGCTGGTGTCAGTTTGTGACGGGGGGGGGGGTGATTGGGGGGGGATCGGGGGGCGATCGGGGGGGGGGATCGGGGTGTTTTGTATGCCTGGCATGTTCTACTGTGTGTGTGTAGTGTTTTCACTTACTCGGATGTCTTCTCCCCTCGGCGCTGGAACGGAAACTACCGAGCCGAGGGGAGATGACATCATTTCCTTTGCTGCTGTTTAGCATACAGCAGCAAAGGAGTGTTCCCATTGGCCGGCGGCGATCGCGAGGGGGGGGGCCACGAACGGATGGCCTCCCCCTCATCTCGGATCGCCGGGGAACAGAACGGGACCGCTTCGGGCACCGGGGGGGGGTCCGATCGGACCCCCCACCCGCGAGAGGCAAATCACGTACATGTACGTGATTTTGCCTGCCCGTGCCGCCTTGCCGACGTAAATCGGCGTTAGGCGGTCCTTAAGTGGTTAAAGTTTCAGCGATTTCAAAGTAGTTCATGCACTACCTTGGTCCGACTTTCATACAACTTGAGGGCCATACACTTCAATGTTAATCCTCAGAAGTTGCAGGAAAGTCCGACCTGAATGTTATACAATGAAACAGTTGTCCATTATCACTGGTCAAAGCCAAAGTCATGTTGAAGTTGCACTCCAAAGTCAGCGCAACTTTGGAGTCCTACAAGTGTGAATGGAGCCCAATAGTGAATGTGGTTTACATTTGGGAAAATCTGTTCACTCCACGTTCCAATGGTTACATACATAGTTACATGGTTACATAGTAGGTGAGGTTGAAAAAAAACACAAGTCCATCAAGTCCAACCTATGTGTGTGATTATGTGGCAGTATTACATTGTATATCCCTGTATGTTGCGGTCATTCAGGTGCTTATCTAATAGTTTCTTAAAGCTATCAATGCTCCCCGCTGAGACCACCGCCTGTGGAAGGGAATTCCACATCCTTGCCGCTCTTACAGTAAAGAACCCTCTACGTAGTTTAAGGTTAAACCTCTTTTCTTCTAATTGTAATGAGTGGCCACGAGTCTTGGTAAACTCCCTTCTGCGAAAAAGTTTTATCCCTATTGTGGGGTCACCACTACGGTATTTGTAAATTTAAATCATATCCCCTCTCAAGCGTCTCTTCTCCAGAGAGAATAAGTTCAGTGCTCGCAACCTTTCTTTATAACTAATATCCTCCAGACCCTTTATTAGCTTTGTTGCCCTTCTTTGTACTCGCTCCATTTCCAGTACATCCTTCCTGAGGACTGGTGCCCAGAACTGGACAGCATACTCCAGGTACGGCCGGACCAGAGTCTTGTAGAGCAGAATTATTGTTTTATCTCTGGAGTTGATCCCCCTTTTAATGCATGCCAATATTCTGTTTGCTTTGTTAGCAGCAGCTTGGCATTGCATGCCATTGCTGAGCCTATCATCTACTAGGACCCCCAGGTCCTTTTCCATCCTAGATTCCCCCAGAGGTTCCCCCCCAGTGTATAGATTGCATTCATATTTTTGCCACCCAAATGCATTATTTTACATTTTTCTACATTGAACCTCATTTGCCATGTGGTTGCCCACCCCATTAATTTGGTCAGGTCTTTTTGCAAGGTTTCCACATCCTGCGGATAAGTTATGGTAAAAGCATTCTTTTTATTTCATTTTTATTTTTTAATGTACTTTCAAGCAACATTCGTTATGCAGTGAATGTACTGATAAGAATTTTAGATTTGGATATAGATGTGGGGACAGAGCCCCTGTCAGGTTTTTATTGCTGTCTGTTTCTGTTATGGTGGCCGTATTTACGTTTATTATCCAATCGAAACAACTGAAAAAGCAAACATTTGAAAAGGCGAAACTTCCTTCTGATCATTTTATTTATTTCAGGTACTTGTATAGCGTTGTCAATTTATGCAGCACTTTAAAGCGGAGTTCCACCCAAATTTTGAACAATATCTGTATGTATTCTCTTCCTTGCCTAGATGCTGACATGCCATTTAAAAAAATTTAAATCGCTGTAATTACCTTTTTATTTTTCTATTCTTCTTTGCACTTCCTGGTTCTCCTCCCGTGGGAGTAGGTGTGTTTCTAGCCTCTCCCAGACTCCTGGGAGCTAGTCTCAGGCTTCCCAGGATGCCACTGAGCATGTGCGGGAACGAGCGGTGAATGCTGGGAGCACAGCATTCACCACATCCAGGAAATAAATGCTTGTGGGCTTCAAATGCCTGCAGTGAATAATATAAGTTATTCTTTCCGACGAAATCTGACACAGGCGGACATATTACACACAATATGTGAGTATGTAATGCTGAGAAGAAAAGTTTGTGAATGAACTCAAAAAAAAAAAAAAAAAAAACGATAGATAGGTGGACCCCCGCTTTAAATATATTTTGTACATTCACATCAGTCCCTGCCCTCAAGGAGCTTACAATCTAAGGTCCCTAACTCACATTCATACAAACACATACTAGGCCCAATTTAGACCGGAACCAATGAATCTACCAGCATGTCTTTGGAGTGTGGGAGGAAACCCACCCATGCTAGACTGCATTCAATCCACCAGGCTGAAAATGATCAATCGTGGTGCATCAATTGGCAGCACTGATATGCTTTATTCATAAATTTGATTGTTTTTCAATCAGATTTCACATGTAGAGGTGTTAACTTATAATATTAACTTCTGACTATTGATTAAAATGTACTTCCCTGTGTGTGTGGCATATCGATTGAAATGGGTTGTTGATGATAGATCAATTATTCCTATTGGGAGAGATACATGATCAATTTATTTTACAATCTATCAAAGCCACTACTGGGGCTTGTGTACATTTGCAATCTGTGATTGATCGCTTTTAAGAGAACACTTGACTGGAAGGCATTATGTTACCTCTTCACCACGTGTTTTATCTGTGTAAATCCACATGCATTGGCTGCAGCCGTGTGCATTGCAGAGCAGCACCATTCACTTCACAGGGGGCAGAATTGCTGCTGCTGTAAAAAAAAAAGAAAAAGAACTATCTGAGCCAGTGTTTATCAACATTGTATCTTTCTGTTTTCTTTCTAAATAAAGTAACATTGTTAATTTTGTATCTACTCTGTTACATTCATCTATGGATCAAAGGGCTGAACTTGATCTGCACATGCTGTACAGCACGGGTAGGCAACCTTTTGAGCACAGTTTGCCGAAAAATGTGCAGATTTTATAACCCAAAAATGTCAACTTCACACGCTCAATCATGAAAAGGATTTTTTATAAAGTAAATGCTAATGTAAACTACTTTAGTAGTGAGAAATTAACATCCTGCACTCTCACACCTCAGATGAGCCCCAATTCATGGACCTTCACGCCTGCAAATCTGTTTCATCACTGTACCCACCTGCACATCTGCCCCACCACTGTACCCACCTGCTCATCTGCCTCACCACTGTACCCACCTGCCCCACCACTGTACCCACCTGCACATCTGCCCCGCCACTGTACCCACCTGCCCCACCACTGTACCCACCTGCCCGTCTGCCCCACCACTGTAACCCTCTGCTCGTCTGCCCCACCACTGTAACCCTCTGCTCGTCTGCCCCACCACTGTAACCCTCTGCTAGTCTGCCCCACCACTGTAACCCTCTGCTAGTCTGCCCCACCACTGTAACCCCCTGCTCGTCTGCCCCACCACTGTAACCTCCTGCTCGTCTGCCCCACCACTGTAACCCTCTGCTCGTCTGCCCCACCACTGTAACCCTCTGCTCGTCTGCCCCACCACTGTAACCCTCTGCTCGTCTGCCCCACCACTGTAACCCCCAGCACATCTGCCCCTGCACATCTGTCCCCCCCTGCTCTTCTGTCACACCACTATAACCCCCTGCCCAACCAATGCCCCCCCTTTCTCATCTGCCCCACCACTGTACTTCCCTGCACATCTGCTCCACCGCCATACACCCATGGTCTTCTGTCTCACCGCTGAACCATCTTCTCATTTGTGGGGCATTGAATTGAATGCATTCGACCCCTTTCACACTGGGGCGCTTTGCAGGCGCTACAGCGCTAAAAATAGCTCTGGCAAATCACCCTGAAAGAGCCGCTTCTCACACTCCAGTGTGAAAGCCCGAGGGCTTTCACACTGGAGCGGTGCGCTGGCAGGACAGTAAAAAAAGTCCTGCTAGTAGCATCTTTGGAGCGGTGAAGAAGCGGTATGTATACCGCTCCTTCACATTGACATGAATGGGGCAGAACGGCTATACCGCTGGCAAAAGCGCTGATTTTAACCCTTTCTTGGCTGCTAGCAGGGGGGTAAAACTGCCCCGCTAGTGGCCGTATACCGCCGCTAAAGTGACGGTAAAGCAGCACAGTGTGAAAGGGGACTTAGTGTCTCACTGACCCTTCCCTGTGCTGCTCTGATGATGGGGAGAGAGTCGAGTGCGGCAAAAGAGGTTTTGTGTGCCAGGGGTTGCCTACCCCTGCTGTACAGTAATTGGACATGAGGAAAAAAAAAAGTTTACCTATTTTTATCTATTTTTAACCCCTTATTAACCCTTAGTTTACCCTAATTACCTTTTTCTTCCCCTTCTTCCTTTAAACTAAACTATTCTATTTCTGATATTTTTTAATTTCTATTTAATTAACATTTAACCACTTCAATACTGGGCACTTGTACCTCTTCCTTCCCAGGCCAATTTTCAGCGCTGTCACACTTTGTATGACAATTGTGCGGTCATGCGACACTGTACCCAAATGAAATTATCATTTTGTTCACATAAATAGAGCTTTCTTTTGGTGGTATTTAATCACCACTGGGTTTTTTATTTTTTGCTAAACAAAAAAAGACTGAAGATTTTGGAAATTTTTGTTTCGGATATAAAATTTTGCAAATTAATAACCTTTCTTCATAAATCTAGGCCAAAATGTATTCTGCTACATTTCTTTGGTTAAAATAATCCAAATCCGTGTATATTATATGTAGGAAAGTTTATAGAGTCCACAAACTATGGTGGAAAATATATATAAAATGAAAATGCCAGGACAGTGCAAATATCCCCCAAATGATAGCCTCTTCTAAAAATGATGCACAAGAAAGCCCACAAACAGTTTGTTTAAGACAAGCAGACTAAGGACATGGATTACTGGAACTGTGTCATGTGGTCTGATGAGACCACGATGAAATTATTTGGTTCAGATGGTGTCAAGCATGTGTGGTGGCAACCAGGTGAGGAGTACAAGGACAAGTGTGTCTTGCCTACAGTCAAGCATGGTGGTGGAAGTGTCATGGTCTGGACCTGCATGAGTGCTGCCAGCACTGTGGGATATGTAACATGTACTGTGACATACTGAAGTAGAGCATGACCCCCTCCCCTTGGAGACTGGGCCGCAAGGCAGTATTCCAACATAACGACCCCAATCGCACCTCCAAGACGACTACTGCCTTGCTAAAGATGCTGCAAGCATTTCTCCAGACCTAAGCTCTATTGAGCATCTGTGGGGCATTCTCAAATGTAAGGTGGAGGAGCGCAAGGTCTCTAACATCCACCAGCTCTGTGATGTCGTCATGGAGGAGTGGAAGAGGACTTCAGTGGTAACCTGTGAAGCTCTGGTGAACTCCATGCCCAAGAGGGTTAAGGCAGTGCTGGAAAATAATGGTGGCCACACAAAATATTGACACTTTGGGCCCAATTTGGACATTTTCACTTAGGCGTGTACTCTCTTTTGTTACCAGCGGTTTGGACATTAATGGTTGTGTGTTGAGTTATTTTGAGGGGACAGCAAATTTACACTGTTATACAAGCTGTATACTCACTACTTTACATTGTAGCAAAGTGTAATTTCTTCAGTGTTGTCACACAGAAAAAATATAGTAAAGTATTTTTCAACAATGTGAGGTGTACCCAGTTTTGTGAGATACTGTAGTTAGGTTGAAAAAAAGACCCAAGTCCATCCAGTTCAACCAATAAAATGGGGGGAAAAAAATAATACAATCCTATATACACAATCCTATACTTACAGTTGATCCAGAGGAAGGTGAAAAAACCCCTGCAAAGCATGATCCAATTTGCTCCAGCAGGGGAAAAATACCTTCCTGATCCCCCGCGAGGCAGTCGGATATTCCCTGGATCTTTTTTTTTTAATTTCTTAATTTTTCGTTTTTATATTGCAAAACACAAAAACTCAGTGGTGATCAAATACCACCAAAAGACAGCTCTCTGTAGTGTCCGTTTTATGAAACTGTGAACAGCGGTGATCCCGAGAATATATATAATTGCACACATCAGCTGTAGCTTTTAAGACCACCCAATGTTGAGTAGTTTCCCCTTTTTTCTGCCAAAACAGCCCTGGCCCATCGAGGCATGGACTTCACTAGACCTCTGAATGTATGCTGTGGTGTCTGGCACAGTCGTCAGTAGCAGATGCTTTAAGTCCCATAGGTTGCGAGGTGGGGCCTTCATGGATCAGACTTCTTTTTCCAGCACATCCCACAGATGCTTGATGGATTGAGATGTGGAAAATTTGAGGTCCAAGTCAACACCTCAAACTTGTGTTCCTCCAAACCATTCTAGCAATGTGGGAGGGTGTATTATCCTTCTGAAAGGGGCCACTGCCATCAGGCAATACTGTTTCAATGAAAACAGCATGCCTGTCAGCAACAAGTTTAGGTAGGTGGTACATGTCAAGTAATATCCACATAAATAGCAGGACTCAAGGTTTCCCAGCCCAAAGCATGACACCTCTTCCAGCGGCTTGCCTCCTTCCTATACTGCATCCTGGTGCCATCTCTTCCCCAGGTAAGCAACCCCCTCTCAACTAGCTATCCATATAATGTAAAAGAAAATGTGATTCATCACATCAGGCCACCTTCACCCATTGCCCTGTGGTCCAGTTCTGATGTTCACATGTCCAATGTAGGCACTTTTGCCTGTGGACACGGTCAGCATGGACACTCTGACCAGTCTGCGGTTATGCAGCCCCATACACAACAACACATACACAACAAACTGTAATGGCCACTTTTTCTGCTTTCAAAACATCAACTTCCAGATAAATATGTTTATATATAATTTTTTTTCTCTATTAACTTCAGCTCTATATTTCCTGCCACGATTGGCCGCTGAAAAAAAGATACATTTTTCTACTTGTGACATTTGCAGTAATACTCTATATGAATATATCATTTGTTGTTTGCGTTTGTAATAAGGACAATGTTTTTTGTTTTGTTTTTTTTATTATTCTACCAACACATGCAACCTGACACTAACCTCAAATTCAAGCCCTGATCTAGCTTTTTTGTATTTATTATTATTTTATTATATATTTGTTATTGTGTTTATTTTATATATTTTCTCCTCTGACTAGAAGAAAAGATACAGTATTTTTCTGCTTCTGAAAGAGAAAAATGATAAAGTGGTGGACTTTACTGAGTGATCCCTGCGATAGCCAATCACAGGCTGTCACAGCAGTGATGTGTCCAAGAGCTGGTCCTCCTAGCTTGTTGGTTTGAAACCCAGAGCTGTCGGTGAGAGCATGGTCTCCGTGTTGAGTGTTCTATGTAGAGGTGCACCAAATGGAAATTTTGGTGCAGAAACCGAAAATGCAGGATGCACTTGGCCGAAAAGAACGCATTATTAACGCACCCTTGTTATGTTTTTGATGCAATTTTTGAGTCGCATGACCTATGAAAAACCCCATAAGCACAGCATGGTAAAATCGCGCCAAAACGGTAAAATCTGTGAATTTGCTGTAAAATTGCGGTGCGTTTTCGGTGCCATTGTTGGCACCATGGCCGAATGCCGCTAACACCATATTTTTTTTTTTTTGCCCAGAATTTCGGTGCATCTCTAGTTCTATGGAGCGCACTTTAGTACAAATGCCAGTTTGTTATTATGTGGCACCCCAGCAGAAGGCCCGCCTTTGTGATGCTGCACATGTCTCACCAGCATTAGTGGGTTTAATATCATTTGTCTACCTAAGACGGGCCAAACACCCCCTTCTTTGGTTAGCAGTAGAACTCACGAATAGGGGAAAGTGATGAGTAAGCACGTCTGCGTGAAACACGTCCACTAAGCACCTTTTTTGGTTTGATGTTTGTCATGTTCGCTTGATTTTATGGACTTTCAATAAATTCTTTTGATTTTACTTCTGGATGTGCCGCCATTCTTTGTTTCCATTGGATTTCCTTGGCTGCGGACCAGGCAGGCACCCGGATCTCTCCAGCAGCTTATCAGATCCTCACAGGTGGCTTTGAGCAGTGCGTTCCCAGCTCTTTCTCTCAGGGGAAAAGTTCTGCCACGAATTGCAAACTATTGAAGTCTATGGGAGCCGAACATGAGAAATCAAAAGCCCCCATTTTGAAGGCTTATATGCATTTGGCCAAAATGTATATGTATATGTAATTGGCCAAAAATTGGGTGTGGTGGACCGGGTCCTGCCCTGGGGAACATGTATCAATGCAAATTTTTTTTTTTTTAAGAGCAGTGATTTTAACGATGCTTAAAGTGAAACAATAAAAATGAAAAATTCCTTAACATTATAGTGCCTGGGGGGTCCCCTTAGTCTGCCTGTAAAGTGGTGCATCTGTAGCATGTATAGAACATGCTGCAGAAAAAAATTACATTTCTAAAAAAAAAAAAAAAAAAGACAAATCACATTTAAATTTGATTTGCAGTTGCAATTGCCGGCATCCAGCTATTTAAAAAAAAAAAAAGCCCCCCTTGTTGACGGCATGTGATCTAGTATAGTTCAGGGGAGGGGGGTGCTCGCTTGCTCAATTCCCCCCCCCCCTTTCCTGGCCTGCCAGGTTGCGTGCTTGGATAAGGGTCTGGTATGGGTTTTGGGGGGGGACCCCCACAATGGTGTGTGGTGTTGTTTGTTTTTTTTATATTTTGGCATGGGGAACGCCCTTAAAATCCATACCAGACCTCAAGGGCCTGGTATGGACTGGGAGGGAACCCCAACTTAGTTTTTTTTTTTTTTCCCCTTTTTTTATTGCCGGCAATGTTTTTTTTTTTTTTTTTTTCAGCTGGCAGCGGGGAAGCCAATTCAGAGCTGATGACTAAGCATTGTTAAGGACGCCGCAGCTGGCTTCCCGGCCCCGTTCCTCAAAGCAGAGTTCCACCCTAAAGTGGAACTTCGGCTTATACACCCCCCCACCACGTTTGGCACCTTTCAGGAGGGAGGAGAGAACGGGGACCTGTTTTCGACAGGTCCCCTTCCCTACGTCCGAAGACTGAGGCTGTGGCCTGATCTCCCATTCGGCCCCCCCTCCTCTTTCCCCCTCCGCTGAGCCAAATAGCGTAGTCCGAAGATCGGCTGGGGTGCCAACATCGCAGGCTCCCTGGACAGGTAAGTGCCCTAATATTAAACATCAGCAGCTACAGTATTTGTCGCTGCTGACTTTAAATTTTTTTTTTTCACTCAGGCTGGACCTCCTCTTTAACAACCAGCTGTTCACTGCACCCTGATTGGGCAGAGCTTTGCTCAATTAGGGTGTGCAACACGCGCATCAGTGCTTGGGAGGGGGGGTTAGTGCTGGTTGTTTGCCGCCACCAGCCACTGTGTTGGGTTAAGGGGGGTAATCAGAGGGCAGTAAAACCATGACTCAGCTGCCTATCTTTACCACCCACCACACTGAACTATAGCTGCTATGAGTGGAGGACAGGAGGATGTAATGTTAGCCTCCTCCATTTACAGATCACTTTTTATTGATGGGAGCTCCTTTTGAATACTGTGTCCAGTTCCGGAAACCTCACTTCCAAAAAGATATTACATAGTTACATAGTACAAGAGAATATGAAAACACTGCGCTCTAATAGAAAAAATAAAATATATGTGAGCCAGCAGCTGCATACATTGTGACAAACAATAACTGGTAACTGGGAAAAAAATGCAGCGCTAAGAAATATTAGGAAGTTAGGGTGTAGTGAAACAATTAAGTAAGAGATGCTGTACTGAACAGTAAAGCATATGTGCAAAAACCATAAGTGAAATGAAATGAACAAACACAGTATAAAGTGTCCACATATGGTAAATGGATGATTCCAAACTCAAATTAATAAGAGGAACTGGTATGGACCAAAAAATGATGAGACTAGAAAATAAAGTCAATGGTGCACGGTGTGGATCTGTGACTGTGAGTCAACAACGGGGTACAGAACTTCCGTAGCTGTAAACCAACATCTCGATATGGGGCATCAGTATGAAAACATCAGGAAGTAAGATAAGATGGGTACTCTTACCAGATGACGTGGACTCCACTGTCATATGACATGGAGTCAATGGTGCATGGAGCCAAACCTAGGCTGGAAAACGATATCTGGAACGGTGGAACCTCTGTCTCACTTCTCTGGTGGGGTGAAGAAACATCAGGAAGGGCCGCCAACTGGATATCAGCCAATAGACCTCAAGGATGTGTTCCAAGGAGAAGCCGGGGACAGATTTGATCCAGACCCCGTGATGGAAGTAGGGCTACTGGAAGGCAGTTTCTTGCATCGGGGTAATATGCAAATAAAAAATAAAATGCCCCTGTTGAAGACCCTCTTGGTCGAAACGCGTCGGGCGATCTCCCCTTCCTTACGCTGCTTAGATTTTATTTCAATTGTGATCACTTTTATCCATTTTTTGTATGGTATTTTTAGAAATAAAAATCCCTGGTTTACCTGCACTATGCAGAAGCTTTTTATTTTTTATTTGCATATTACCCCGATGCAAGAAACTGCCTTCCATCACGGGGTCTGGATCAAATCTGTCCCCGGCTTCTACTTGGAACACATCCTTGAGGTCTATTGGCTGATATCCAGTTGGTGGCCCTTCCTGATGTTTCTTCACCCCACCAGAGAAGTCGAGAAGTGAGACAGAGGTTCCACCGTTCCGGATATCGTTTTCCAGCCTAGGTTTGGCTCCATGCACCATTGACTCCATGTCATAGGACAGTGGAGTCCACGTCATCTGGTAAGAGTACCCATCTTATCTTATCTTCCTGATGTTTTCGTTCTGATGCCCCATATTGAGATGTTGGTTTACAGCTACAGAAGTTCTGTACCCCGTTGTTGACTCACAGTCACAGATCCACACCGTGCACCATTGACTTTATTTTCTAGTCTCACGTCATTTTTTGGTCCATACCAGTTCCTCTTATTAATTTGAGTTTGGAATCATCCATTTACCATATGTGGACACTTTATACTGTGTTTGTTCATTTCATTTCACTTATGGTTTTTGCACATATGCTTTACTGTTCAGTACAGCATCTCTTACTTAATTGTTTCACTACACCCTAACTTCCTAATATTTCTTAGCGCTGCAGTTAATAGTAACATAGTAGGCGAGGTTGAAAAAGTCCAGAGAAGACGAGTAACAAAAATGGTGAAAAGTTTGGGGAATAAAAAATTTTGAGAGCAACTTCAGGAACTTAATAGGTACAGTGTGGAGGAAAGAAGGGAAAGGGGAGACATGATTGAAACCTTTTAAATACATCAAGGGGGTGAATAAGGTTCAGGAGGGCAGTAATTTCAATATGAAACAAAAGTCAAGAACATGGGGACATGACCTCAAATTAGCTTCGAACTTTCCTCCAGTTAATCTTGGAAAGTATTTTTACTGTGAGTAGTTGATGCTTGGAATAAACTTCCAGCAGAGGTAGCGAGCCAGTCAACAATATATGGCTTCAAACATGCTTGGGACAAACCTAGATCTATACTATGTTTTCTAAGCTATAGTACAGCTTCTATAAATGGAGGGGGCAGAAAGGGTAGTCTTGATGAGTGTCTGCGCCAGGTCCCTCAGATCTGTTAACCCCTGCAGCATCAGAACATTTCCACTACGGGACGCAGTGTTTCTCAACTCCAGTCCTCAAGGCGCTCCAACGGGTCATGTTTTCAGGATTTCCCTCAAATGAAACGGCTGTGGTAATTACTAAGGCAGTGAAACTGATCAAATCACCTGTGCAAAATAATGGAAAGCCTGAAAACATTGGTCTAGAGCAGTGGTTCTCAACCCTGTCCTCAAGTACCCCCAACAGGCCATGTTTTGGGAATTTCTCTTAGATAAAATAGCTATCCAAAATACCAAGTCATTGACTCTGACTCTGGTTTAACAGGACAGGGTTGAGAACCACTGGTCTAGAGGACTTTGGCTTTCACCTCAAACAGCAGCTACTGTATCAGCACAAAGGCCACTTCACATTGAGTCTTTTACATTGTAAGCTCTAATGACCAGGGCCCTCCGATTCCTCCTATATTGATTTGTATTGTAACTATACTGTCTGCCCTCACGTTGTAAAGTGCTGTGCAAACTGTTGGCACTGTTGTCTGGGCAGTTGCATTTGGGACTAGTAGTGATAGAAAATTGTAAATAATCATATCTGGTCACAGTGATGTCATGCAGTCTTATGTTGCTGATAGTGTTTGATGGAACCTTGAACTGACTGTAAAGACATTATGATCATACAGATATTTTGAACCTTTTAAGTAAAATGTATGTGGCCTTCGACTTTTACTGTTGATCGCAAATGTATTTTGTGTTACAGGCTGTACATCTGAGTCCATGCTTTCCTAAATAATGTCCCTCGTAAGGGATCTGCATTTGGCTGCTAAGAATCACCTTGAACAGAGGAAGAGATCGCAGGCCCTGAAACTTGCTGCTGAAATTCTGTTTGTAGACTGTGGACTGAAGCCTGGTTTTCTATATGATCTCGGGGGAGCAGGTGTGGTACAAATTCAGGGATACCTTAGGGAGCTCCAGGAGATGGGCTTCATAAAGGGGCCTCTACATGTTCTTAACATGTCAGACACTGTTATTATTATAAAGATTTCAACCACTGTGTCCTATCTGGGATTGGTACTGGACAGGGAAGATTTGTATGTAATAGATGTTTCTGCCCAACTCAAGCATCCGGAGATGTTCAACCAAGATAGACTTTGTCAGATCAGGTCCCAGCTTTCAGACCTCCTGACACTTCTGAAGCCTTATCAGGATATAAAACAGGGCAGTATATCAGTAGCCCACATTCCCTGTCCGGAGTGGAACCTCTGCACCATATTTGGTTTTCTTTTGCACTTTCCTGTTGTCTACTGGTTTGACACTTCAAAAAGTTTTGAGAATTGCTTATCTTTCACACCACTCAAACATTATACAGTTCAGACTACATGCCCTAAAGTTGGACTCCAGAAAATACAAGTTTATTCTTTCACCATTCCAGAGTCTATCTATCAGTCTGTACAAACACTCCTGCAGATGTGGATCAAGGGCCTCAGACAGATGTTTCATGTGCAAGGCCACTTCACAGACCTTGAAATTATCACAGAAACTGTAACGCTACCAGCTGTTGCTCTGTGACTCAATGTGTAAACATTATGAATTTTTTTTAATCTGTAATATATCCATCAGATTATGTATTTGCTTTACTATTAATTGTACTGCTAGATTTTCTGTCAACAACATGAACTATTAATGCTAGTCAATATACAGCCTCCTTCACATGTTTCTATATGGCAGTGATGTCGAACCTTGGCCCCCCAGATGTTTTGGATTACATTTCCCATAATGCTCAACTACACTGCAGAGTGCAAGAGCATTATGGGAAATGTAGCTCTAAAACATCTGGGGTGCCAAGGTTCACCATCACTGCTATCCGCTATCCCTGTCTTTTTTTTAATTTCCGAGCAAAACAAAATTTACAGCATTCATCGGCTCAAGCTAAATTTTACACTCGCAAATTAATGAGTTGGGAGGGGTTGGACACAGGGACACTCCCCCAGTATTCTGTTTTGATTTTTGTCTGATGAAGCACAGCTCAGGGAAAAGTTACCCTTGTAGCATCCACCATTTACAAATCTGCTGTTCACAGACGCTCTCCATCCAATCTGACAGAGCTTGAGCTATTTTGCAAAGAAGAATGGACAAAGATTTCACTCTCTAGATGTGCAAAGCTGGTAGAAACATACCCAAAAAAACTTACATGATTAGTCAGTTTGAAAAAAAAGACACAGGTTCATTATTGCAACCAAAAAAAAAAAAAAAAAATACAATCCCATATACACAAACCTACACCCTCAGTTGATTCAGAGGAAGGCAAAAAAAATACCCCAGCAAAGCCTGAACCAATTTGCTACAGCAGGGGAAAAAAAATTCCTTCCTGATCCCCAGAGAGGCAATCGGATTTTCCCTGGATCAACTTTACCGATAAATGTTAGTACCCAGTTATATTATGTACATTTAGGAAAGAATCCAGGCCTTTTTAAAGCAATCTACTGAGCTTGCCAGAACCATCTCTGGCAGGAGTCTATTCCACATTTTCACAGCTCTTACTTACAGTGAAGAAACTTTTCCGTATTTGGAGATGAAATTTTTTTTCCTCTAGATGTAAAGTGTGCCCCCTTGTCCTCTGATAGCATTTTAAAGTGAATAGCTCAACACCAAGTTCACGATATGGACTAATTATGTAGTTATACATGTTGATCATACCCCCCTTAATCTCCTCTTCAAAAGAGGGAATAGATTCAGTTCCCCTAATCTTTCCTCATAGTTGAGCTCCTCCATGGCTCTTATCAGTTTGGTTGCCCTTCTCTGCACTCTCTCCAGTTCCCCAATATCCTTTTTTTAGAACTGGTGCTCAAAACGGAACTGCATATTCCAGATGAGGTCTTATAGCTGTAATTGCAACGACAGGTGGTTCTATAAAGCATTTATTCAGGGGGGCTGAATACAAATGTACGCCACACGGTTTACATTTTTTTACAAATGTGAAAACCATTTATCTTTTTCGTTCCACTTCACAATTATATGACACTTTGGGGGTTATTTACAGAAGGCAAATCCACTTTGCACTACAAGTGCACTTGGAAGTGCAGTCACTGTAAATCCGAGGGGGACATGCAAGGAAAATTTGTAAATAACCCCCTTTGTGTTTGTCCATTACATAAAATCCCAATAAAATACATTTACGTTTTTGGTTGTAACATGACAAAATGTGGAAAATTTCAAGGGGTATGAATACTTTTTTAAGTAGTCATCCCTATATGTGCAGAGTATAACAGATTAACAATTTTAACCTACTTTTCATGCAGCATGTAATTTAGAAATGAGCAACTCTGCAGTAATGAGCACCCTGAACCACATAACTACATCATAGTAAATGACACCACAGCTAATGAAAAAGCAGAGCAACTTCCTCCTACGTCATGTAAATCAAGTGTTTATCATTGCTTCAGACCTGTTCATCTATGACATTTTGAGGAAGTGATGTGGCCAAACATGGGACGACAATTAAAAGTCTTAAACTGAAGTTATTAACCACTTGCTGCCCGCCCTATAGCAAAATGACGGCAGCAAAGTGGTTTTAATGACCTGCATGGGCGTCATATGACCTCTTCAGGATATTAAGCCGCTACGCGGCCCCGGGGGCACGCATCGTGGCGATCATTGTTGTGGTGTGTCAGTCTGACGCACTGCAACTCCGATCTAGGTAAAGAGTCTCTGACAGATTCTTTACCTGGTGATCAGCCGTGTCCAATCACGATCTAAACAGGAAGAGTCAGCGATTGGCTTTTCCTCACTCGCATCTGTCAGATGCGAGTGGAGGAGAGCCGATCGGCACTGGACCACCAGGGATGCCACCACACGGTATGCCACCCTAGACCACCAGGGATGCCAATCAGTGCCCACAATGGGCATCACTGATTGGCAGGCATTATTTGGCACTGATTGGCATACATAACAGTACATCAGTGCCCATCTGTGCCACATCAGTGCCACCTCATCGGTGCCTGTCAGTGCAGCCCCATCAGTGAAGGAGAAAACTTACTTATTTACAAAGTTTTGTAACTGAAACAAAAAAATAAACCACCAAAAGAAAGCTCTATTTGTGGGAACAAAATGATAAAAATTTTGTTTGGGTACAGTGTTACATGACCGCAATTGTCATTCAAAGTGCGACAGCGCTGAAAATTGGTCTGGGCAGGAAGGTGTACAAGTGCCCTGTATTTAAGTGGCTAAGAACAAAACAACAAAAAAAAAAAAAAAGTAAATTTTTTGCAAAAATGATAACCGTCATGTGTAAGTAAAATGGCCATTTTCAAACCGACTTATATATATATATATATATATATATATATATATATATATATATATATATATATATATATATATAATATACCGTATATAATAACAGCACAAGTAAGTTAGATTTACTGAAGCCTAACTGTTACTAGATGGTTTCTGATTGGTTGCTTGGGATTTCTCACCTTGTTCCTAGTGCTGTTTTACTGAGTAGATACAATGATTTTTAGAGAACTCTAATCAGTCATATATTCGGCCTACTCATCTTTATTAAATATGTGCACTTATCCTTTTTATCCCCTACCTCTGACCAAACCTAACCACCTCTTGCTGTCCACAGATACTTGCCTAAAGCCAACGACCACAGCTCCTGTGTTCATTTACCATAGGTCTTTACTGTCCTAACATTAGTGCCCCTTAGACTTATATGGGGTCATGTCCCAGGGCAGGAGATGGTCAAGGGATGGCCCCATACCTACAGGAACGTACTACCCTGCATAGGGAGAATAGTAAATGTGCTTACTGGAAGGGCTGCCTTAACATACGTGCAATAATGCAGCACAACAGTAGTTGGGGCGTAATGAGCAGGTGCATGCCAAACAGTGGAGTCGCAGTGGATGGAACAAGGTAAACCGGCATCTGTGGAAGGGGGGTTAAGGTTAGGTCAGGGCAAGGTTGAAAAAAGTGTACCTTGTTTTAAAGTGTAATCGTTTTTTTAATGCAAATATTTAAGATTATTATTTGTTTGTTCCTTTCATGAATTTTAACTATGGATATGTAATTTTTCACCTTCCCGCTTATGTAATACTGTAATATATTTGGTGATCTATAAAACCCTTTTATGTACAGTTTTAGTTGCAATAAGCTTGTTTTAACATTTCTGCTAAACTAGACCAGTTCTAAAAATTGTTCTACAATGGGTTACTCCACTAATAGGCTTTTAGCAGAAGGGATGTGATAAGTGTAATATGTATAGATCTCTGCTCTTATTTATTTTTTGCATCTTTTATTGTGCAAGTGCACTGCAGTAGGAGCTGCTGCTGTTACTACTACAACGATCTTCACTTTCTTCCATATCCACTGCTGAGCGGTTGCCCTGCTGCATAGTAAGCACATGGGGTTTCTCACTTGGCACGGGTGCCATTCAGAGAACACTTAACATGTTTTCAATGAATACAAGGCGCTCTCTGATTGTTTGAGGTGGAGATAATGAAGTCATTGCCCTACATTATCCAATCAGAGAATGCTTTGTATTCACTGAGAAAATACAATGTTTTCTAAATAATGCCCATGCGGAGCGAGTGACTCCATGTGGTTACTTTGCAGCAGGGCAGCCGCTCAGCATGAGACGGTAGCTACTTCAGTGGTTTTTTGCTTCCACATGGATCAGCCAGCTTTTGAATATGCATACTTTCATTAGACCAAGCTGGACCAGTGTAACTATGCCAAAAAAAGAAGAAAAACTAAAAATTCAGCTTTAGGGCCAGTTCACACCACATGCAGTCCAGTCAGTTTTTTTTTTTCCTCATCAAAACATGCTGCATTGTTCCTGCACTGGAACGTGGTATCATGCACAGGACCCCAGTACAGTTCTTTTTTTCAAGCTTCTCTTTCATGTTTAACTGCTAATCCTGTCAGGAACTCACTTTCTGTCCTAGAGGAACTATGCCCAACTCACCATACTGAGGGGAATTCAATAATGCTGCTGTGCCACTTCTCTGGCGTTCATCCCGCTTGTTAAGGTGTTGTGCTCAATTCAAATGAAGCATCTGCAATGCTTTTGGTTCTGACAGGGACTCGTGTGCCAAATTCAGGTAGTTCTAACTGAAATACCGACAGTTCGTATCCTGAAACAGTGGAAGTAATTAGGGCCAACTCTCTTTTGGCATACAGAGAGAGACCCTGGTGCAGATAGATTTTCTGAAAGTGTCTCACATGTGCTCTCAAAGTGGCACAGCTTGCAGCAAATTCAAGTACAAGTTCAAGACTGGTATGTGAATATGGCGAACGCTGTGCCACTTTTAGAACGCATGTTTGACACTATCTTTATGAATTGCAGGGACTGTGTCTATGGTATTGATCATAGGACAGGACTACAGAACCCCTCCCCCTCTTCCCTTCTCTGTAAGGGGGCAGGGTTCAGCAGTCCTCAGATCAAGCTGAAAACAATGTCACTGATAAAAGTGCAGCATAGGCAGTTATCAGCTGGCAGGAAAGAATACATTTTCATTGGTATATTTACCAAATAAGAGAAGTTCATTGTTTTGTGTTTACAAACCCATCAAATAACTTTATGCATATAGAAGAATAACTGCATCTTATTTTGCAGATGCACCTAGTTAGTTACTCTTCAGCAGGAATGTAAGAGATTACCATATTTATTTGAAATCAAAATACCAAGACATCTTTTTTTAAAATATATTTAAATGGCAATTAAGTGTAACGTTTCTATCCAATATACATTTAAATGGCACAATTGTTAACATTGCTTTAAATGTTGAATACAAATGTAACAAAAAAACAAAAAAAAAGTAAACAAAGAACTAGTTGCTGTAACAAACTTGAGGTAGTCCTAAGTTTCATTGTGGGAAATGTCCCATTTCAGGGGAGAAAAGGTACGCAGTTACTGCAGCAAATATTATCACCAAGACTGGTATCCAACACGAACAGCGTCTCTGTAGAAAGAAGAAGTTTAAAAAGCATGGGGATACAAGAATTCGGTTGTCATGATAACTTTTCGTTTCCAACAATACCATCTTATCATTCACTTTTGTAGACAGATCTAGTTGTACTGACAGCTACACATTATTACTCTCTGTTGAATTTGTAATATGGTACAACTTCCAATTATTTGAGGCCTTTAAAAATAAGGCCAATTATAAAGAAAGAAATGTAGAATATGCTAATTATGGTATTTTCCTTTTTATCCCAGTTTTTTTTTAAATTCTAAATTCAAACCCAACCCTAGCTTTGCTACAAGAGGGAAATGTTAGAACCCTGGAACATGGATTTCACTAGAATTAATTATATAGCAATACCTTCTGTTAAGGATACTTTAAAACTGGGGCGGGCGTCGGCATTAAAGCAGCACTATTCGGCCACTAGCAAGCAGTTTTAACCCCCGCTAGTGGCCGAAAAAAGGGTTAAAAATGCCCTCATTTGCCGGCACTGTCCATTGATTTCAATGGACAGGGGCACTTTAGGAGCAGTGTATACACTGCTCCTACAGCGCTGCAAAGATGCAGCTTGCAGGACTTTTTTTTACCGTCATGCAAGCACACCGCGCCAGTGTGAAAGCCCTCGGGCTTTCACACTGAAGAGACAGGAGAGGCTCTTTATAGGCACTATTTTTAGTGCTGTAGGTAGTGCCTGTAAAGCGCCTTAGTCTGAAAGTAGCCTAACACTTCAGAGGTGGCTGTAGAATTGACCAGAAGTCTGTGGCTGAATCCTGTATTGAGTTTAAAGCTGGCCTTTTTAATTTTTGATAGCACCTACTTTCAGGCTGGGTTCACACTAAGATCTCTTGTGGCAGGGGTCCGGTGCTTCCCTGTTCTCCATTTCAGGGAGGAAAGACTCACAGGACTCCTGTGCAATTTGCTCTGCAGTCGCCACAGAGAGGTGTGAACCGGCTCCATTGGACGCCGGTCATAACCTCCTGTCATGCGAACTGGATGCAAGGAAACCCTCATCCAATTCACACTAGTGTGAAACCAGCCTCAACCAGTGCTTGTGTGCAGAAATGACTGAACAGATCAAGGTAATTACCTTTTATCTCCTATCATAGGTATAGATGGAAATCATTGTTTGTAAGTTACCTTGACTTATTCAGTCATATTTTTAGTAAGCTGGTTGATAGCACTTGAAACGGCCGCGTATACGGGTACCATAACACAAAGTTTGAGATGCACTGCTAAAACAGACATCTAGGGGGAGCATTCAGAAGCTGGTGCAGCTGTGCATTGTAGGATTGGCTGTTAAACTTCAGCTTGTTCAATTAAGCTTTAACAATAAAACCTGAAAGCTGATTGGCTACCATGCACAGCTGACCAGATTTTGCACGCTCCAGTTTTAGTATATAACCCCCATAGACCTCTAAACACTACTTTGCTCCTCTTCAAAATCTAAGTATCCATTCTCTTCATACCATATTCTGTTCCTTGTGGCTTGGAAAAGCCCCTGCTAGTTTACAGAAGACGGTATTGCCCAACGGCATCTAAGATCTGGTTTACGCTTGCAGTGAAATCTCAGTATCGGAGTTCTCAGATCTACATACCTATTCCGGGAAAAGTCAGACTCCATCGTGCAGCTGATTCCATTGAGGTGATTCAGCCCACCAGTTTTCCAAGCAGAAACTCCCATCTTGTCTCCACTGCTCCACCGATGAGGAGCTACTTCATGCATATTATCAAGTGGGGAGGGGACTGTAATGTAAATCATACACCCCTCTCTTGACTACATTTTTGGAAACCAGGGTCTTAAATTATGCTTACTTCTTGCATGATCCTCCATCTAAAAAAGGGTCTGATTTCCACACTTAGGCTGGCCATACATTATACAATTTTCTTATTCAATTTCCTTTAGATTTACCTTCAACTATGTAGTGCAAGGGTCTGCCTGATTGCATACAAATTGGAAGTGTTTACGTTTGACCTCCTATTATATGGTTTTGGTAAATCTATAATAAAATTGTATAATGCATGGCCAGCCTTACTTATACAGAACTTTTACATACCTAGCAATCGTCCTTACTATATGAATTTGCATGCATGTACTCTTTTTATATAGAATACAGAGGTGTTTTTTTTTGTTAAATTAGTCTCTCCTGCATCTGATTTCTTAAAAACAGTGACATAACCTCAATACTGGTAATTAAACACAATGCTTTCCTTTGGAGATATAAGAATACCTTGGGTTTCCGTCTGTGATTTCCCTTCAGTTCCTCCCTGCACTGTTGCAGTTTTCGTTGACATGACTTGTATTCTTCAGTAATTAAATCAACTTCTGCCTTTAAACCTGCACACTGACACACACAAAAGTATTATCATTAAAGTGAACCTATACTCAAATATTAATATATAAACCTACACTAACGGTCTTGCTCCAAAGAATAAAGGGAGTAAGGCCTCATTCTCACATGTGTACAAGCATACATCTGTGTAAAAGAGCCACAACACTACCTGCCTGGAGTTTGCATGTTCTCTCTGTGCCTGCGTGGGTTTCCTCCGGGTGCTCCGGTTTCCTTTCACACTCCTGGTAGGTTCATTGGTTCCGGTCTAAATTGGCCCTAGTATGTATATGTATGGATGTGAGTTAGGGACCTTAGCTTGTAACCTCCTTGAGGGCAGGGACTGATGTAAATGTACAATATATATGTGTAAACCGATGGTGCTTTGTAAGCAACTGTAATAAATAAAGCCATGATTGCCCACTTGGGATGCATAGGCATTCCATGCATCCGCATGCAGGTAGTCCCATTCATATCTATTTGGATGCAGAAGGCTGCATGGACACAGTTTTAGGTGCGGGAGTGTGTCCTCAAACTCACACTTTCTTTGTTCAGGGACACGTACCTGCAACCGCATGGATGCCAAATTGGGAGCAGCCTGTGTCCCAACAGACACAACTTTGACTGCTTGCATGCAGATGCATGGAACACCTTTGCATCTTGTGCTGGAAAACACAGCCCATTACACGGATGTACGCTCAAGTACAATCATGTGATTGAGGCCTTTTAGGCAGAAGTACTGACTTGCCTTTCCTTGAAAATTTCTATAAGGCTTCTTTTATTAGGTGGTCTTATGACCAGAAGCCTAGGCATGTGGTCATGTGCTCTCTGCAATAAGGCAGGTTCAGACAGGCTGGTCTTGCCCTTCACCACAGAGAAGGTGGAAATTATTTTACTGGTGGTGTGCTATTAGCAAAGTCACACTCTGTTAAGCAGTCCATAGATGAGTCAAAAACCAAATGAAAATTCTTGGTCGTTCGTTCTTCACATCATTAGTGTGCCAGCTGTGACATGCAATGTTTGTGTCACACTCGAAAGTGCCTGATCCAATGTGCTGGATTTTGTTTTGAAAAAGGAAACAAATGATGGCACAAAATAGTATGCTCAGTTTTCGATTCGTCTATGGTCGGCCTAAGGCCCCTTTCACACTGGGGCGGGAGGTGCATCGGCGGTAAAGCGCCGCTATTTTTAGCGGCGCTTTACTGTCGTTTTAGCAGCGGTATTCGGCCGCGGGTGGGAAAGGGTTAAAAACCACCACAAAGCGCCTCTGCAGAGGCGCTTTTCCGGTGGTATAGCTGCGGTGCCCCATTGATTTCAATGGGCAGGAGCGGTGTATACACACCTTCACCGCTCCAAAGATGCTGCTAGCAGGATTTTTTTCAGCGTCCTGCTAGCGCACCGCTCCAGTGTGAAAGCCTCGGGGCTTTCACACTGGAGACACAGCAGCAGCTGTTTCAGGATGGTTTGCAGGTGCTATTTTTAGCGCAATAGCGCCTGCAAAACGACCAATTGTGAAAGGGGTCTTAGGATAGAAGCTTGTGATACCAAGGACAGGCGGATATCTCTGTCCGTTATCACCTCTTGTTTGAAAGCACCTTTGTTCAATATAGTGGGATATACTAGTGTATTACAGTTACTGCACATTACAATTTGTGTTTGGCTGAAGCACGGTGTACTTCACTAGGCAGAAGGTTTATTATTTTAATGCATTCTGTACATTAAGATAAAAAGCCTTCTGTGTGCAGCAGCCCCCCTAATACTTTCCTGAGGTCCATCCCTGTCCAGCGATGTCCACGAATGTCTTTGCCATCCGAGACTCCCCTTTCTGATTGGCCGAGACACAGCAGTGGTGCCATTGGCTCCTGCTGCTGTCAAAGTCAGTCAACCAATCAGGAGTGGGAGGGGCGGGGCTGGGCCGCAGCTCCGTGTCTGAATGGACAGAGGGAGCTGTGACTCAGCTCGGGTGCCCTAATAGCAAGCTGCTTGCTGTGGGGGCACTCACCAGGAGGGAGGGGCCAGGAGTACAGAAAAGGGACCCTAGAAGAGGAGGATCAGGGCTGCTCTGTGCAAATGCACTGCAACAAGTATACCATGTTTGTTATTATTTTTATTGAAAAAAAAAAATTGAGACTTTATAATCACTTTAAGCTTTTCTTTCAAAGCGCAGCCTGCCCATACACATCTAGAAGCTCTTTGGTGAAACAAATGATAGTTCATTATAAATTTTGAAAAAATAGAACTCTTAACTGTTAATCAGTTTACAGCGGCAGTTAAACAATTCAAGAGACTTCTGGAAAAGCAAGCAGAAGAAAAGTAATCATAGACCAATAAAAGTATTTACTTCTTCTTCTTTTGATGTTAGCTTCTCCATAATAAACTGAAGGCGGTCATTCTGCACTGCTCCATCTGGTGTTTCCCGCAAGTGCAATATTTCTGTTTTTGATGTAACGTTTGAACTGCTTCTTTGCTCCAATGCTGAAAGTCCCTCTGGGCAAAGAAGAAAACCATTTTTCCATTTAGACTGAAATGCCAAATCTCATTTAAAATTGGAAAACTGTACTGTTAGCCAAATCATAATATGAGAATGTAGCCATGTTCATTTTGCTAGTTAAAATCACTTGCATAATATGCTAACCGACATAACCAAGACTGTTATTTGGGAGGGTCATACAGAGTGTGACTTCTGTGCTTAAAGATGGCCATACATGCTGACTATACAAATTGTGTACAATCTATTTTTGATTTACCAAAACTGCATAGTGTGATAGCTTACTTTGAATTTGTGTGTAATCACACAGGCCCTTGCACTACATGATTGTTGGTAGATATAAATTGTACAGTTTAACATATTCCGATAAAAGAGATATGTAATACTTAGGGGTATAAATATAAAAATTTGCATAGTAATTTGCCCAGTGAAAGCGAATGTACATTTGTTTCATGCAAAGAGGGTAAAACGAAAAAAAAAAAAACACATGTTGTTAGGCTATTTCCTGTGCTGGTTGAATGTCTTTCATTAATTTAAACAAAAATACCATCTGACCATTGGATGGCACTAAATATCATAGAATGTGCCATTTAGCGGGCAATTGCAGTATTTTATAATGTAAATACTTGGAAAAACATTCAACCAGCACATTAAATAGCCTTATAACATTTGTTTTTTGCCCCATTCAAAATGAATGTACAGTCACTTTCACTGGGCAAATTGGTATGCAATCTGTATGTGTTTATAACTAAACAATAATATGTTCTACTAAATATTTCAGAGTGCAATGAGCTACCTTAGAGAGAAAAAAGAAAAAAAAAAAACTGCATGGTTAGCGTTAAAGTGTTACTAAACCCAGTAATATGAAAATAGTTCATCTGCCTCCCCCCCCCCCCCCCCCCACAGTGCTCACAGCTTATAAATTTTCTTTTTACATTAAAATACTGCCAATATATACCTTTTTGATGATCTGTATACCACCAGTTTTCCCAGTGCTGACAGTTCAGGAAGGAGGAGATTTCCACTGCAGCCTGTATACACGCCCATGTGTGATGCCAATATCATGTGACCTGGCTAGTTCAGCTCAACAAGTAAAAGTTCTCTCCAGCATAAAAGACAACTGAGCATGTGCAGGTTGGCTAGGCTACTCTGCCTGTGTTAACTGGCTTTCCCCAGATAGACAGTGCAGGAGGGAAGGATCTGTGCATGCAGGATCAAACAGGTTTTTTTTACACAATGCAGAGGATTAACCCCTTAAGTTACACAGTGATTATAACAAGCATTATATGCTGCATATACAGACTGATTTTACTGTTGTGGGTTTAGTAACACTTTAAAGGCATTTATCCTCCTAGATTGTAAGCTCTAACGAGCAGGGCCCTCTGATTCCTCCTGTATTGAATTGTATTGTACTTGTACTGTCTGCCCTAATGTCGTTGTAAAGCGCTGCGTAAACTGTCGGCGCTATATAAATCCTGTATAATAATAATAATAATAATCTATTTGGAGACCTCATACAAACTCTGGATGCGAACAATCATTCAGTGTTCAGTATGTTGGAGGTTGTGTTGCCAGTTGTCTACCCTGCTTAACTATGCCAAAGGAAGCTGTAAACAAATTCCAGTTTTACCTAACACAATGCATCATTTTATATTGGGCCAACTAGTCACAATGCAGCTCAGTAAGAATATGTACTACAACGCCCCCTTTTGTCACCTGAGTGTACTGGCCCTAAATACATTATCCTGATTTTGAAAGTAGAGTTTGCCTAATATCTAGTGCAAGGGCTCACTAGAGAGAAATTAGGTGAGTTCCTATATAGATACTCCTTAACAAACACGGGTCATCTTCTATAAACGCAACAATCGAAACAAACAATAAATTAAGTTATATCACCTATAAGGCCTCATGCCCACGGATGTTTTTACAGCCTTTTTTTGAGTGTTTTTTGCAGCTTAAAAACACCTCTCCATGTTAGCCTATGGCCTCATGCCCACTGTGGCATTTTTGAACTGTAAATAGCCCCAGGGTATGATGGGACTGTGACGTCATAATGGGTGGGGTCACCGGATGACATCACCCGGTAACCCCGCCCCATGCCTATATAAGTCGCTACAGCGGGAGAGAGCGTCGAGTCAACATCGGAAGAAGAGAAAAGAAGACAAAGGAAAAGACCAGGAAAGAGCTAGCAAAAGAGCGGGCAAAAGAGCAGAAGAAAGCTGATGAGCCTGGCAGAAGACACCGGACAGCGGGAGAAGAGGCCGGAGAGAGCGGAGAAGTCGGAGGAGACCCCCAAAGTTGGATGAGACCCCCAAAGTTGGATGAGACCCCCGGAGCTGCCCAATAAATGACTTTAAAAACCTATGTAGTGTGTTTTTTTTTATTGACACTTTTTTCCCCAGGTGAATGGGTAGGGGTGCGATGTACCCCATACTCATTCACATAGGGTGGGGGGCCAGGATTCCGATAAGCCCCCCGCCCGCAGACCCCGACAACCAACGGCCAGGGTTGTCGGGAAGAGGCCCTTGTCCTCATCCACATAGGGACAAGGTGCTTTGGGGTGGGGGGCGCTGGGCCCCCCCCTGCCCCAAAGCATCAACTCCCCATGTTGGGGGCATGTGGCTTGGTATGGTCCAGGAGGCCCCCCCTTTCCTGACCTGCCGGGCTGTGTGCTCAGATAAGGGTCTAGTATAGATCTTTGGGGGAAGCCCACGCCATTTTTTTTTTGGTGAAAATAATCACATTTGAAAAAAACATTGTTTTCTAAGGACTTACTGTATAAAAAAAAGCAATTGTATGATATTCCTTCTTGGCAGTGGCAGCCAGCCCATTAGGGATGCAGGGGCACTGCCCCCCTAATCCATGCGCCCGGCCCCCAATCTCCATGCAGTGTGCAAGACGCATGGATTTCATTGTGGGTTTTTTTTTTTTTGAAGCACGTGATTAGAGACTGAGGCTTTAATTGGCTTCAAAAAAGGGTGGGCTTTGGGGCACAGTGAGCCCACCCTCTTGTGTGACATTAGCAAATTAATATTCGCTAATGTCTTTCTGCTTCTCCTCCTGGCCAATCAGAAAGTGGGTCCTGAGTCTTAGGACTCCAGGCCAATCGGGTCTCAGGACCTGCCTCATGTTCGGCCGGGGGGAGAAGCAACGACCCCGACACTTCCCTTTGCAAACTTCCTCCCTGCACCTCTACCACAGCATAAGGTAAGGCCATGGATCGCTGCCTTCCTGATCGTTCGATCGAGTGACGGGGGGTAGTGCATGCGAGCGAGAGGGAGCTGGGGGGGATTTGGGTGTAGTGCATGCAAGCACAGAGGGGTTTAGCGTTTGCCGCCCCCCAAAATATTAAACACTTGCCGGCCGCTGCACGCCAATATATGTCGGCACAATGGCAGCGGTGGGCAAGTGGGTGTACCTGTACGTCCCGTTTAATTGGCGGGGTTAGCGGGCATGCGCTCGCCATGTACAGCGTGACCGTGCCCGCGGGACCCGATGTCCGATGGTCTCCTGGCGATCGTGTCATGGAGCCGCAGAACGGGGAAGTGCCTATGTAAACAAGGCATTTCCCCGTTCTGTTTTGTGTCATGACAGAGATTACTGCTTCCTGTCATCGGGAGCAGTGATCGCTGTCATGTGAGTTGTAGCCCATCCCCCCGACAGTTAGAATCACTCCCTAGGACACACTTAATCCCTTCATCGCCCCCTAGTGGTTAACCCCTTCTCTGCCAGTGTCATTTACACAGTAATCAGTGCATTTTATAGCACTGATCGCTGTATAAATGACAATTGTTCCCAAATAGTGTCAAAAGTGTCCGATGTGTCCGCCATAATTTTGCAGTCACGATAAAAATCGCAGATCGCATCCGTTACTAATAAAAACATTAATAATAAAAATGTCATAAAACTATCTCCTATTTTGTAGACGCTATAACTTTTGCGCAAACCAATCATCATACACTTATTGCGATTTTTTTTTTACCAAAAATATGTAGAATACATATCGGCCTAAATTGAGCAAAAAAGTGTTTTTTTTAAATATATTTTTGGGGGATATTTATTATTAAATATGTGTAGTTTAATGACCGCAAAGATTCCCAAATACCCCCCCCCCCCATGGTTTTTCTGCAAAAACGTTTTTTTTTTTTTTTTTTTTTTTTTTTAAAGTCAGTACATAGTAATGATAAAAATAAACTTGATTGTACCATGTACGTTGACCCTATGGCATGCAAAGACATAACCAAACTGGGTGAATCTTTTGTTATTAAGCCGCTAATTTAAACAAAAATGGTACACATACACGATTTGACACATACAGAATACTGGACTAAACTGAAATACAACTAGGTATGGGTGAACTGTTTCTGAATAGCTGAAGACATACTATATACATGTACCTTTCCAGCTGGGTGCCATCAGCCCCCATTGTGATTTTTTTTTTTAATCCAGAATAAATGTTGTGTTTTAACTACATCAAGTGGTCTATGGTAGACAATTTATTGGTTGAGCTACCCTTTTGAACCTGATTTGATTACTCTTTAAATTCTCTGATTTTCAGGATATTTTTTTACTAAACATTCATATCTCCTGAATTATTCATGTCAGATGAGATCTTCATAGAATGCTATGTGCCTGCATACAGTTAACCTGTCAGCAAAAAAAAAAAAACACTTAACCTTTAGTATCAATTGGTACTTATCTGCCATTATCATCTTCTTTCCACACACATCAGTGTGGCTCTAGGTTAACCCGACACTGTTACTTCATGAATGCTAGCAATGTGGGTATGAGAGCTGTGGCTCTCCTATATAAAAGCGACAGTGTTGGCTTGGATTCAAGGGCTGCATTTGAATTTTCAAGCTGACAAAGACAGTCAGAGGAATTTAAAGAAAAACCATTAATGCCATGTTCTAGCGGTATGGCCTTGTAATGGGTCCTGTGCCAGATTTCAAACATCCTGCTACCAGTTTTGGTAGCTTTGTCAAAACATGTGGCAGGTTCAGTTAGTTCTAGATGGTGCCACTTTGTAAAATGACTGCACCAAATTAAAAAATAACCACCTCCAGTTCATAGATAACGAAACTGGAAGTAATAAGGCGAGCCTGTCCAGCAGGGCTACCCCCTCTTCATCTGTCCTGGTTATTAATGATGCTGTCAACTTTACAGCTGACAGCCTCCTAGCACCCAGTGACACTGACGGTGGGCAGAGCCTGGCAGGGAAGCTGAGACACCAGTTCCCTATCAGGTCTGCTCTCTCCTCGTGATTGACAGCAGGCAGTGAGCGGATTCTATAGCCAATAGCAGGCTGTCTATAGATCTGCCTGCTGTCAGTTGTAAGGGGAGCAGACCTGATGGGGGAACTAGACTCGGAATACCTATCAGGCTCCACCCCCCACCCAGCTTAAAAAAAATCTTCAGCTGCTGTGCTGTTCATGGGACAGGTGCAGCGGCAGATAAGGAACTCAGCTGCGCACACTTTACCTCCGTGTGCCTCCACATACTGTGGTGTTTGTCTCAAATTCATGTAGCTGTTTCCAACAGGAGAATTTCACGTGCCAACATTTGTTGTGTGCAAGCACGATGGAATTCTAAAAAGAGTCTTATGCCGCGTACACACCACCGGACTTTACGGCATACTTGGTCCGGCGAACCGGAGTCCGTCGGACAATTCGATCGTGTGTGGGCTCCAGCAGATTTTTTTTCCCCAAAAGTTTGACGGACCTAGAAATGAAACATGTTTCAAATCTTTTCGACGGACTTGAGTCTGGTCGAAAAGTCCGCTCGTCTGTATGCTAGTCCGACGGACAAAAACCGGCGCTAGGGCAGCTATTGGCTACTGGCTATCAACTTCCTTGTTTTAGTCCCGCCGTACGTCATCACGTACGAATACGTCGGGCTTTGGTTGATCGTGTGTAGGCAAGATCGTTCATGTGGAAAGTCTGTCGTAAAGTCCGCAGGACAAAGTATGCTGTAAAGTCCAGTCGTGTGTACGCGGCATTAGACATGCTTTATGAATTCCCCGGAGTATCTTCCTAAATACTGAGGTATTTGGATGGCAAATCTGCAACATTGTGGCTAAGAATTGAGAGTATCAGGCAGCTAGATCTGCCTAAGGTCAGCTTAAGGACACAACATAATTACTTAAATAGGAGTACAAATTATTGGAAACTTACTTTGTAAACTATTGATCTGTATCTGCATCTGCAACTTCTGCTGTTCCGCATTCTGTAATCTAGCTAAAGAGAGGAAACAATGCTTATCAATGTGTAAATCTTTTTTCCATGTCTTCTGCATCAAAACATGAAGGTAAAAAATACAGCATTGTACAGAACTTAAAGTGATTGTAAAGGGAATTTTTTTTTTTTTTAAATAACAAATGTCATACTTACCTGCTCTGTGCAGTGGTTTTGCACAGAGCAGCCCCGATCCTGCTTTTCTCAGGTCCCTCATGGCACTCCTGCTCTCATCCCTGTTGAGTGCCCCCATAGCAAGCCCTGCTCAGAGTGCCCATTCACACACAAGAGTGCTGCTCAGACCCACCCCACTCCCGCCTCATTGGCTGTGACAGCAGCAGGAGCTAATAGCTCCTACGGCTGCATTTGGGCCAGATGCTGCTCTTGTGCAGAGCGCTGGATCGACATCGGGCTCAGGTAGGTATAAGGCGATGCTGTGGGGTAGGAGAGCATTTTCTTTATGCAGTTCCACTGCAAATGACAGTAATAAAACCTCCTCATGCATTCTGATGCAGTTTCACATGCACTTACTTGCAGGAAAAAGCAACATGTTGACTTAATTGCCCAATCCCCTTACTGCTCGTACACTTTTACATTTACGCTTCTCGATTTAGTCATTGGAGTGAAGAGAAAAAGTAAAAGTTTTGACCAAAGTGACTTGAGCTTACACAGTTTTTTTTTTCCCACCCATTCCCATATGACAACACTCAGGCCTGGTGACTGGCTGCTCAGGCACTTGGTAATGTATTGTGGAAGGAAGAGAAAGGAGCTGCATGCTTACTCATATACAGAAGTAGCAGGTACTTTACTTCTCTCTGGCTGAATAGTGGTTAATATACAGTATATGTCCCATTGTAGTAGTCTGATTTATTAAAAGGGGAGAGGGTCTGCTTTAAGTGAGCCCCTTGCTTGAACAAAGCAAAGGTTTACTAGAAGATTAGATTCACACTTTGCCTGAAAAAATGCATGCAGTTCTTGTATTTAGGATTTGCAGTGAACTGTGTTTTGTCTGTTCTTCTCCGTAACAAATACATTTAAAAAATGGCTTGCTGGTCATATGGTACACAGCATTAAAATGCAGTATGAAGGAATTCATGTGTGTTTTTTTGCCCTACCATTATTTTCTATAGGCCCCAAACGCACTACACTGAAGTGCAGTTACAGTATATGAATGGGTTTGATTGGTCTGCATGACATACAGTATCTATGCTTTCTGCAATTTGAGTTCAGTAGATTATACTGCAGTCTTAGAACTACTTAGATGTAAAAGCGGCCTAATCATTCACTGTATGTAGATGCCATTCAAGTGTCACAGTGCGCTGTGGTAAAGTACATGGTACTGGACGTTTAAAAGTGACTTTTTCAAATTTATAATCACCTTGTAAAGAACTCAGTTGCTCCTTCTGGATCTCACAGTCCTCCTGCAACTGCTCATTACAGGCCTGAAGTTCACTCCTCTCTTGCTGCAGAGTTAGAAGGTGATTTTGTAGCTGCTGAAGTTGTACATCTTGATTTGTAACCCACTGAAATTAGAGATAATTATCACAACATAAGAAATATTACTGTAATATCTAGAATTGCAGGCACATGTACAAGTTTGTGATTTACATTTCTGCCGTGTAGGTAAAAAGATTACTGTACATTCAAAGAAAGACCAGTTATCCCTCTAGATTTTTGTGTACATTTATCAGAGGGCCCCAACCTGCAGAAATCTTCATAACCTTTGGCTGAACACTTCCTTTTAATGGGTGCAGTTGCTAAGTCACTTTGCATACACTTCTAAGTATAAAGAGACAGCCCTATAGAAGTCTATGTGAATCAACTGGATAGGCAATCAAAGCATTCTTCTCAGTACATACATTTAGTATCAAGAACATGAGTTTGCATACAAATGAATAATTTAAATTAAAGGTAGAATGAATGCTCTGTATTTGTATTGATACAATATGTCAAAATACTGTTCCATCTAAATAAAATAACTGCCATATTGTAGCAACACAACCAATGCTGTCCTTAAGATATTGAACTCCTATTAAGACCTAATATGCTCTATCTGACATTGCTGCGAATGTGGTATGGCCTTAGGCCATTAGGATTTGGTAATGATAAGGTTTCTTCAGGCTTTTAACTTTTACGGGTAGAGATAAGAAGAGACACTCTCTTTCCCCCAAGACCTCTATGATGCCATCTTTCAACCATTCGCTTAAAAAAATAAAAACTACTAATGGACACATCTGGCTTGCTAAAAAGGTAATTTTTATATTTGGAATGACGAAGCCACTACATGAGAAAGTACAGAATATTAGTCTTAACACAAGGGAATGGAGTGCTCCCAAAACATTTTTGGAATCAAATATTTAAAGGCAAACTATAGTGGCTCTTGGTCATTCAGATTTTTTTTGGCCATAGACGGTTCGAATCTCAGCCAGTTCAGCAGGGACCAGCTGAGATTCGAACCATGTATAGGCAAGCTGAGTGTATCCAAGTTGATTGATCAATCAACTTGGGTGCAACCAGCCTGTTGTATTTTTCATGTAATTATTGCCAGTGGCTGCTATAGCTGCTAACAATAATCACTATGTGTTTTCCCAGCTGGGACAGCTCCCCCCCACCGGGAGAACACAATAGCTCCTTGGAGGGATTCCCCCACCAATAAGGACATTGTTGATGGGGCAATTTGAGCGATTTTCTTCCCTGCAACCCATGCTTGCAGGAAAGAAAAATCACACTGTCTATGGCTGACTTAAAAGTAATGTATGGTTCCCTTTTAAACTACTTGTAAGACCTTATGATAAAGAACTATGGTGTGAAATGCTACAACTGCTACAGTAGTTTGAGCTATAGATTAAATAAATACATCTTCAGGTGTTTGGATGTCACTGTATTATTTGAGGGTAGCTCAACAGGCTCACCTCTGGCACATTAAGTGTTTTTTTTTGTCATATATTCCGGGGAGTGCATGTTTCCCCTACCCCTAACCTATTTTCTATAATCAATAAATACACATAAAGTTGGTAATGTGGCTTAGAGTGCAGAAAAGATGTCCGTTTAGTAGTGAGGCTCTGACACAGCATGTGGTGGTGGTGGTGGGGGGGGGTCAAACTGCAATCATGGGGAAGATTGGACAATTTCTGTCTTCCAGCAAGACCCTACACTCACAACTGGGGTACAACTTACCAGAGCTGTTTAGAATGCAACATATTGAGGCTCAGAATCCTCACAAGGCTCCAGCTCTCTATCCAGAACAATGACACGCTTTTTTACTGACCAGACAAGGGGGGAGGAAGTAGGCACTACAGATAATCTGACTGTGGAAGATGATTCAGCAAATGCCCAAGATGACAGACCTTAGCTGTCGTCTTGTACCTCAAGGAAGATCTTTGCTCATTCATGGCCTGTCTGTCATGGAGGAGGAAACCAAAACCCACAATAAATTCGCCTTGCGGGAGGTTTGTGTTCTCTGTTGCACAATGTTGGCAATTTGTGTTCTCCACTTCCAGACCAGGCCTTTTCTGACACTTTTTGTTTACTTGTAACAATCAGTATTTTTTGCTAGAAAATTTCTTAGAACCCCCAAACATTATAAATTTTTTTAAAGTAGGGGCCCTAGAGAATAAATTGGTGTTTTTTTTTTCATTTTTTTTTTGTTTATACAGTATTTGCGTTTGTGTATACGGTATTTGTGCAGTGGTTTTTCGCAATTTGGAAAAAGTTAACTTTTTCGAATTTTAATGCACAATACATAACCCAATTTTTTGGGTAAAATATAAAAGATGTTATGCTCTGTAAATAGATACCAAACATGTCACGCTTTAAAATTGTGCATACCTGTGCAACAGTGCCAAAGTAACGTACATTTTACTAGCCATAAGCGACACTTTAAAAGCCTTTACAAGTAGATTTACACAGGAGGTCTGGTGCTATAATTACTGCCCATGATCTGACGATCACGGCGATACCTTACATGTGTGGGATGTTCGCTGTTTGAGTGTTTGTGGGACCGACGTATGTATTTACAAGGAGTTGTAAAGGCAGAAGGTTTTTTTTTATCTTAATGCATTCTATGCATTAAGATAAAAAACCTTTTGTGTGAAGCAGCCTCCCCAGCACCCCCTAATTACTTACCCGGGCCCCATCTCTCTCCAGCGATGTCCACAATTGTTTAAGCCTTCCAGGACACTCCTCCTGATTGCCTGGGACACACAGCAGCAGCGTCATTGGCTCCAGTGGCTGTCAATCAATGTCAGTCAGCCAATCAGGGGAGAGAGGGGGCGGGGCCAGGTTGAGGCTCTGTGTCTGAATGGATACACAGAGCTCTGATGCGGCTCGGGTGCCCCCATAGAGAGCTGCTGGCCACTCGGTGGAGGGGAGAGGCCAGGAGCAGCAAAGAGGGACCTGAGAAGAGGAGGATCTGGGCTGCTCCGTGCAAAACCAACTGCACAGAGGAGGTAAGTATAACATGTTTGTTATTTAAGAAAAAAAAAAAAGAAAACGAGACTTTACAATCACTTTAACATCTCTATCCTGGTATTTTGACAACTCAAACCTTCAGCCATGTAAATAAAAGATTAATACTTTTGGGCTCATTCGCATGGGCATAGAGGCCCATACATTGCGAAGAACCATTTAAGTCTCCGGAACGCCATGGAACGGCTTTATTAGTCAATGGAGACGTAGCAGTTGTACAGACTCACTTCTAATAATTTGACAGATATGCAGGGACTGTTGCACACTGTATGTGTTCAAGGCCATGCGCCTGTCCCTGCATGCCTGGCAAATTCAGTTATCTAAGTGAGTCTGTACGGCCGCTGCCTCAACACAGACTGCCTACATGCAGCTCTATGTTGCTCAGGACACATAAATAAAATAGCTTTTTATACTGTATGGGCCTCTGCTCAAGTATTCATAAGCCCATAGAAGCCTTTCTTAATACAAGGATGGGATTATGTAACTAGCACTTTCAAACTTCCTATCCTGTTCTTGGACAATAATATCTGCCTTTCCATGGTTAGTGGATTCACAGCAAATCAGTTATGTTCAAGCATGTTCCACAGTTGTGTTCCCTGCTTGCCATGTTGAATCTGAAAACTTGGCAATTAATCCTGTGCACTGGTAATTAGGGCTGGACGTAATGTGATAGGTCAGATCAGCGGACACTTGTTTTCTTAGGTTGATCAGGTGGCTTTGTGGATGCCTAAATCACTGCTTTAGTTCACAGCGAACCTACAGGAAAAAGTAAAACAAGCTTATGGCTGCTATTGCATATGTCATAGGCTAGTCAAGAGAGGGAAAGCCATGAGGCATTGTATAAGTCATTGGCAGCCAAAGGGTTAAAAAGATGAAGTCGAGGTAGCTATTTATTCAGTTAGCTGAAGCTACTCATTCGCAGTTATTATTCAGATCTGCCCCATGTAACCTCCTCCATTCAGCAGCAGCAGATGTTCTACAGCCAAGAAAACACCTTCTTAGCCTGGATTAGCATTCATTAATTAGGTAGGGCTAATTAATTAAAAATAACCAGGAATAAAGTGATAATTATTTGAAGATGACCAGAAATAAAGTGCTAATGAACAAAGATACCAGAAATATTTTCCAAAGTTTATCTTATCAAAAAAACAATCCTATAGATATATTCAATAAAAAAATTATTCAGTATAAATAATAAAGTGCATCACATCATAATAACATTCAACATAAATAAATTTGATGAAAAAAGTCCAATAGTAAAATGCATCCAAAAGAATCTAATGTTTCAAAGAGATAGTCAGTCTCTTGTTCGAAATTTAAATCAATAAATTCCTGTGCAGGCAAGCGGAGATGAGGGGGAGAGTCACAGTTAAGGGAGTCCAGTTGACAGATGTAAAGTGATGATAAACAGTCCTTTCAGAATCCTCCCCCAATGGTACTAGCCTCTCACCTTATGGATAGACCCCAACGGGTCTAGTAGTGCATCAATGAACGACAAAACGGTTCCTTTATCCACCTTAGTGTATCCAAGACAGGGAATCACTGCAGCTTTTCCTCCAAACTCCACGGTCTTTCTCCTGAAAGGAAATATCTCCAGGTCCACAGGATCAGGAGCAGAAAAGAAGATTCTCCATAGTGTAGTAAATTTTTAAAAAAAGATTCTTGCATTTAGTAAAAAATCATCACAGTTAAAAACAGCATCACGGGCCAAACAGCAAAAAAAGTGTCCAAAAAGTAAGGGCTTCCGGTCACGGCCGTAACGTCACCAAGTTCCTCCCGACGTGTTGCGTCACAACCACCTGACTTTATCAAGGGTATAGGAGCTAAGTGAGGAAGGGGAGCTTAAATACTGCTAATCATCATAGTAACAACCTTGTAATCAATAATGGGTTAAGTATATGCAAAACGAGCGGTGGAAGCAGAGGTGTCTGGGAAGAGCTAAAACAGAAGAACAAATCGCTCAGGCTCTTACAAATCTATAACACTAATAAAAACAATGGTATTAAAACCTATAATAAAGTACTGATACTAGACAAGAGACAATGAGAAATGGATTCAAATTTAAATTAACGGGAAAAAAAATAAAAATTAATAAAACATAAATAATAATAAACATAAAAATAAAAAATAAATAAATTAGAAATGAAAATAATATATTTTTTTATTTTCATTTCTATTTGATTTATTTTTATGTTTATTATTATTTACATTTATTTATATATATTTTTTTCCCGCTAAATTCAATTTGAATCCATTTCTCATTGTCTCTTGTCTAGTATCAATACTTTATTATAGGTTTTTATTGCCTGTTTTTATACCATTGTTTTTATTAGTGTTATAGATTTGTGAGAACCTGAGCGATTTGTTCTTCTGTTTTAGCTATTTCCAGACACCTCTGCTTCCACCGCTCGTTTTGCATATACTTAGGCCATTATTGACTACAAGGTTGTTACTATGATGATTAGCAGTATTTAAGCTCACCTTCGTCACTTAGCTCCTATACGCTTGATAAGGTCACGTGTGTTGTGACGCAACGTGTTGGGAGGAGCTTGGTGACGTCACTTCCCGTTACGGCCGTGACCGAAAGTCCTTACTTTTTAGACACTTTTTGCTGTTTGGCCTGTGATGCCGTTTTTAAATGTGATGATTTTTTAATAAACGCAAGAATCTTTAAAAAAAAAAAAAAAAAAAAACTTACTACACTATGGAGAATCGTCTTTTCTGCTCTTGATCCCGTGGACCTGGAGATATTTCCTTTCAGGAAAAAGACGGAGTTTGGAGGAAAAGCTGCAGTGATTCCCTGTCCTGGATACATCAAGGTGGATAAAGGAACTGTCTTGTCATTCATTGATGTACTACTAGACCCGTTGGGGTCTATCCATAAGGTGAGAGGCTAGTACCACTGGGGGAGGATTCTGAAAGGACTATTTATTTATCATCACTTTACATCTGTCAACTGGACTCCCTTACCTGTCCCTCTCCCCCTAATCTCCGCTTGCCTGCACAGGAATTTATTGATTTAAATTTCGAATAAGAGACTGACTATCTCTTTGAATCATTAGATTCTTTTGGATGCATTTTACTATTGGACTTTTTTCACCAAATCTATTTATGTTGAATGCTATTATGATGTGATGCACTTTATTATTTATACTGAATATTTTTTTTACTGATTATTATCTTGATTGAATATATCTATAGGATTGTTTTTTGATAAGATACACTTTGGGAAATATTTCTGGTATCTTTGTTCATTAGCACTTTATTTCCGGTCATCTTCAAGTAATTAGCACTTTATTCCCGGTTATTTTTAATTAATTAGCACTGCTTCATTACATATACACATACTTACTGGTGTTGGCAACACTACAGAAGTTTAGCTGCTTTTTATTGTTTCACTAAGCACTTTACACTAAGCTCTTTTACTTGTCAGTAACACTTTTTGGTAGCGCATTAGTACTTCATTAATTAGGTAGACCATGGATTGAGCAAATTTCTTTTCTGCAACCACGCTGTTGACAGGCGAATCCCTCCTGCCGAACCATTGTATTCTTCTGGCGGGGAAGCCACCCCCGCCGGGAGAAGACAGTGATTATCGTTAGTGGCTATAGTAGCTGCTAGCGATAATCGCATGTAAAATCCGGCAGGTTGGTTGTACCGAAGTTGATTGATCAATCAACTTGGTATATTCAGCCTGCCCAGACATGATTCGAATCTCGGCGGGTTCCTGCTGAACTGACTGAAATTTAAACCATCTATATCCGGCCTTAAGGCTCCAGTTACACTTATGGACATCGAAGTTGCATGACAAGTCATTCCCCATGTTTTCCAATAAAACCCATTTATATATGCACGACTTAAAGTTGCAGCAACTTCAGAGTAGTTCATTAACTACTTTGGCCTGGCTTTCATGCGACTTGAGGGCCATAGACTTTAATGTTAATCCTCAGAAGTTGCATGAAAGCTGTACCTAAAATGTTATACAATGCAACTTGTGTGCAACAGTTGTGCATTATCACTGGTCAAAGCCAAAGTCATATGCAAGTGTGAATGAAGCCTAAAGTGGTACTGGATAGATCTATACATAGTGTAAAGAAAACCATGTTCATATGCATATATGTAGAAATATGCACACTGAGATATTTATTTATGAGGGCAGAACACGCCTCCATGTTTTATAATAACCAAAGCCCTTTTTTTGCAGCACACAAGATTTTGGGATATACCTTAAGTTTACTCTGCAGAACATTCATGTCGTTCTTCAGTTCACAGTGTTTGCTGCTAAGTTCAATCCAATCTGCTTTTAATTTTTCGTATTCTTCTTTCCACAGTTCACACTCATCTGTTGATACTGCTAAGGACATCTGAAAGATAAGAATTTCCATTCAGTTGGTAACTATAATAAAAAGATAAGAATTTCCATTCAGTCGGTAACTATAATAAATACAGGTAGCATGACTATGGTCATTTATCCAGTCACTGCAGTCAGCTACAACAAGCTGAAGTTCAATAAAACCATTTAAAAATAAACTTGCACAACATTTTAGGAGGTCATAATATTATTTTTGTATTTGGAATTTTTCCATTTTAAAGAACAGGAGATGTTACATAGTAGGTGAGGCTGAAAAAAGACCAACCTATGTGTGGACACATAGGTTGGACTTGATGGACTTGTGTCTTTTTTCAACCTCACCTACTATGTAACTATGTATGTGTGTGATTATATGTCAGTATTACATTGTATATCCCTGTATGTTGCGCTCGTTCAGGTGCTTATCTAATAGTTTTTTTGAAACTATCGATGCTCCCCGCTGAGACCACCGCCTGTGGAAGGGAATTCCACATCCTTGCCGCTCTTACAGTAAAGAACTGTTAAACCTCTTTTCTTCTCATTTTAATGAGTGGCCACGTGTCTTGTTAAACTCCCTCCTGCAAAAAAGTTTTATCCCTATTGTGGGGTCACCAGAACGGTATTTGTAAATTTAAATCATATCCCCTCTCAAGTGTCTCTTCTCCAGAGAGAATAAGTTCAGTGCTCGCAACCTTTCCTCATAACTAATATCCTCCAGACCCTTTATTAGCTTTGTTGCCCTTCTTTGTACTCGCTCCATTTCCAGTACATCCTTTCTGAGGACTGGTGCCCAGAACTGGACAGCATACTCTAGGTGTGGCCGGACCAGAGTCTTGTAGAGCGGGAGAATTATTGTTTTATCTCTGGAGTTGATCCCCTTTTTAATGCATGCCAATATTCTGTTTGCTTTGGTAGCAGCAGATGGGCATTGCATGCCATTGCTGGGCCTATCATCTACTAGGACCCCAAGGTCCTTTTCCATCCTAGATTCCCCCAGACCTTCTCCCCCAGTGTATAGATTGCATTCATATTTTTACCACCCAAATGCATTAATTTACATTTATCTACATTAAACCTCATTTGCCATGTAGTTGCCCACCCCAATAATTTGTTCAGATCTTTTTGCAAGGTTTCCACATCCTGCAGAGAAGTTATTGCCCTGCTTAGCTTAGTATCGTCCGCAAATACAGAGATTGAACTGTTTTCCCCATCCTCCAGATCATTTATGAACAAATTAAATAGGATTGGTCCCAGCACAGAACCCTGGAGGACCCCACTACCCACCCCTGACCATTCCGAGTACTCCCCATTTATCACCACCCTCTGAACTCGTCCTTGTAGCCAGTTTTCAATCCATGTACTCACCCTATAGTCCATGCAAATGGACCTTACAGTACAGTAAACGTTTATGGGGAACTGTGTCAAATGCTTTCAAATGGTTTTGCAAACTCCATATTCACGTCTACAGGCCTTCCTTTATATAGATGGAAGCTCACCTCATAGAAGGTTAAAAGATTGGTTTGGCAAGAATGATTCTTACTGAATCCAGGCTGATTACTGCTAATGATACTGTTTTCATTACTAAAATCTTGTATATAGTTCCTTATCATCCCCTCCAAGAGCTTGCATACTATTGATGTTAGGCTAACTGGTCTGTAATTCCCAGGGATGTATTTTGGGCCCTTTTTAAATATTGGTGCTACATAGCTTTTCTTCAATCAGTTGGTACCATTCCAGTCAGTAAAAATTATATAGCATAAGATCTCTCTATCCTCTATCACGTATGCATTGCTGCACTATGCATAATGCAGACCCATCCCAAAACAACAGGCTGCAGTGCAGTCAGTCAAGCCCCATGAAGTTCTCTCTGTATAATGGAGCAGAGAGAGCTCTGTGACTGAAGGAAAGCTGATCGTGTGACTTTGGCAGGCAGTCCACTGATGGCACATTTTTAAAACACACCGCTATTCTATAAATTTGTGCGGTGCAGACATACCACTGCTTTTTAAATGTAGTCATTTTTGAGAAATTACAACACAAAATATATTTAGTTAACCACAAGAAAGGTATTGCTTACATTTCTACTTTCCTACTACTTGCTATACGATTTAGAGATTTCTCAGAATGCAGTTCTGGCATTTTTTTTTTTTTTTACCTATTCTATCATAGTTTAAAAATATAGGTTTTAGATATTTCAAGCCATTATGGATGTTACAAACCTGAGTATTCTGAATACGTCTCCCCATTGCTATTTTGTCATCTGTTAATTTCTGAAGGGATTCTTTAGCCTTCTGTTCATACTTCTGTTTGTTTTCTTCCATCTCCATCAAAATCTTTTTTATTCCTGTCTTTGGAAAGTTCTGTGAAGGCAAAATAAAATGGTACATTATGTTTAAATGTAGCTCATCTTTGTAATGTATACATAATTACATCATGTATCGTGCACTCATTGTAAATGGGAGACTGTACTCTATATTTTCCAGTTAAGCCGACCATAGCCGGTTCAAGATTCGAACGCTGCATAAGCAGGCTGAATGTACCTAAGTTGCCAGATTCTACATGCTCCCTCCCCACCAGGAGAACACAGTGGCTTGGCGGAAGGGATTCCTGTCAACACTGTCTGTGTTGATGGGGGAATCAAGCAAATTTCTTTCCTGTAACAAAAGGTTGCAGGAAAAAAATTTGCTACGTCTGTAGCCGGCCTTAGTTTGGAGACTTTTCTCACTAATATGATTATATGATCTTCCTTCTTGACACCAAAACAACCCATAGTCATACTCCCAATATCACCTACAAGCTTCTCTTTACAGCTGAAAAATTCTCATGTTTGCCAGTAGAGGAAGCTCTTTAACCACTTCATCCCCAGACCATTTTGCGTGGCCAAAGACCTGAGCACTTTTTGCGATTTGGCACTGCGTCGCTTAAACTGACAATTGCGCGGTCGTGCGATGTGGCTCCCAAACAAAATTGCCGTCTTTTTTCCCCCACAAATAGAGCTTTCTTTTGGTGGTATTTGATCACCTCTACGTTTTTTATTTCTTGCGCTATAAACAAAAAAAGAGCGACAATTTTCAAAAAAACGCATTATTTTTTGCTATAATAAATATCCCCAAAAAATATACAAAAAACATTTTTTTCCTCAGTTTAGGCCGATATGTATTCTTCCACATATTTTTGGTAGAACAACAAAAAAACAAAAAAAAAAAAAAAAAAATCGCAATAAGAGTTTACTGATTGGTTTGCGCAAAAGTTATAGCATCTACAAAATAGGGGATAGTTGTATGGCATTTTTATTAATATATTTTTTTTTACTAGTAATGATGGCGATCTGCGATTTTTATCATGACTGTGACATTATGGCGGACAGATTGGACACTTTTGGCGCTATTTTGGGACCATTCACATTTATACAGCGATCAGTACGATTAAATATGCACTGATTACTGTGTAAATGTGACTGGCAGTGAATAGGTTAACCAGTAGGGGGCACTTCAGGGGTTAAGTGTGTCCTAGGGATGTGTTCTAACTGTGGGGGGGATGGGCTATGTGTGTCACGACACTGATCACCGCTCCGATCACAGGGAGCGGTGATCAGTGTCCTGTCACTAGGAAAAATGTGGAAATGCTTGTTTACATCAGCATTTCCCCATGCTTCCTCTCCGTGAGAGGATCGCGGGTATCCCAGCGGACATCGATTCCGTGGGACCCGCATTCACACTCACGGAGCTCGTGGCGGGCGCCTGCCCACAATGCCGCGTCTTAAAGGGCAACGTACAGGTACGTTAATATGCCTGTACGTGCCATTCTGCCGACTTATATCGGCATGAGCCGGTCGGCAAGTGGTTAAAGTAGTTAAAGGCAGAAGGATTTTTTATCTTCATGCATTCTATGCATGAAGATAAAAAGCCTTCTGTGTGCAGCAGCCCCCCTGACACTAACCTGAGGTCCCTCTCTGTCCAGCGATGTCCACAAGTGTCTCAGTCATCTGAGGTTCTCCCTCCTGATTGGCTGAGACACAGCAGCGGGGCCATTGGCTGCTGCTGCTGTCAATCATAGTCAGCTAGCCAAGCAGGGGAGAGAAGGGGCGAGGGTCTTTGTGTCTGAATGGACACCGGGAGCTGTAACTAGGCTCGGGTGCCCCCATAGCAAGCTGCTTGCTGTGGGGGCACTCAACAGGAGGGAGGGGCCAGGAGCAGCAAACGAGGGACCCAAGAAGAGGAGATTCCAGGCTGCTCTGTGCAAATCCACTGCAACAGAGCAGGTAAGTTTATCAGGTTTGTTATTTTAACTGGAAAAAAAAAAAAACGAGACTTTACAATCACTTTAAGGAAACAGGCCCTGGATTAGATTGAATGTGTAACTTTTTAAAGATCTCCTAAAATTCCTTTAGCCCACACTTGCAGTTTATGCATTGTTAATGACAGTGCAAACACACAAAGCAAGAAGCACAGTTTTGCTTGTATGAGCAGCTAGAAACTGTGCAACGCTTGAAGCATAAAAAAGTTTTAAGTTAATGGACTGCACTATGTATGAAAAACGTGCATACAGTTTATTTATCAGCAAAGAAGAAGTGTGTATGTGTGTATATTATATATATATATATATATATATATATATATATATATATATATATATATATATATATATATATATATATACATATATATATATATACACACACACACACACACACATACAAAGTTCTTGAGTCTGTGGGATACAGTGGAGGCAGTAATCTGACAGTCTGCATCCAGGGCTGATCACTGCATGCAAGGCTCCAGGCAAGTAATCACTGCATGTTCTATTGCATGAGAACAGCCGGTAATGGTTGCGGGTGCTCTCAGCCTCCCATTGCTTTGAATGGGACTTCCCATCCGCAGCCGTGTCTCTCACGGTAAAAGGTAGTTGGCAGCATATGCAAGTGTGTATTTGTTTAGCCCATAGACTGTAAACAAATGGACGTTTTTGGGGGGGATGAGAGGCCATACAGCCTATTGTCAGCAGCCTGTCAAAATCAATGACAGGCTGAAAACTGTGGCTGTAAATGGCTAGCCGCTGTTCCAAGTGATACTTGCATGTAGGATCATATGTGTACAAGGCTGTATGCCCCGATCACTGACTCTCTGCATTTGGGGTGCAAGTCTCTGCACACATATGGTTTTGTATGTGAGTGCCACTCGGAACAGTGACAAACTGCTGAGTATTTCAGACTGATATTTTGACAGGCTGCTGGCAGGCTGTACGCTGCACTTGTGCCTCCTGGGTGCCCAAAACCAGTTTTTTTTATACTGCACAATCAAAAGAAGAAAAGAATCCGCTTTTCCATAAATAAAGAAAAAAACAATGAAAAAATGGCATGGTTTTAATATCAAAAACAGGCATACATTGTATATCTAGGTAGAATTTTAAAAAATGCCAGTGTAAAATGAGATATGCAAAAACCAAAGATGCATCAAAGCAAAACAGTAAAAGGAAATCAGTCACAGCTCAAAGAAAGAAAACAAGTGTACACATCTTTTACCACAGGTTTACCACAATTAAACTGCACCATAGATTCTGGGTAAACACTGTCCCTCTAAATCTCTGGGCCCAGTACTAGTGCTCTCTATAAAACTGATCTTGCATATGCAGAAGTCAGAAAATCACATATCAGTAGTATACATAGATAGGCAATATATCACTAAATGAAAGGAGTTTACCTGACAAGAGAAAAACAATTGATTTTCAAGATTTGCCACCTTACACTTTAATTTGTCTTCATTCAGCTGGGCCTGCAAGACATTAAAATGCAAACACACACCTATTAATGGAAGAGCCATCGTTACCAATCCTGGGTATGAACAAGCATAATAAATATTAAGAAGTGACACTTATTTTACATCTGTGAGCCAAAACACAAGCAATACTGAATACTTGTCAGAACTCACCTGCTCTGCTACAGCAGCTCAACTTCAAGATCTTAATTTTTTTTCAATCAAGCTTCCTGTCGGCTAAACTTTGTTTTCCTGTCACACGTCTTGTAAACCCATCACAAAGGAAGCTGTGAAAACCTACTGATATGTGCAGACTTGTAACTCTTTCACACACATGGCAGATTTTGCATCCGGTACAATGCTTTACTTGATTTAACGATTATACTCAGTATGCATCCCTCACACAACTGATGCTTTTGATCGCTCCAGTAGCTTAAATTGTCTTCTTAGGTTTTTGTATAAAAGCTGGCATAGTTTTGCAATGCCTCCCAAAACTACATTTTGGGCTTCTCCAAGAACAATTCAGGTTTGCTAGAACACCTATCAGTCTCCTCATTTTGTGTACTTCTGTGCCCCCCATGGCTTTAGGTTATTACTCCTGCAATTTTTGTTGGCCATCTGTGTCCCACTGGGGAGATTTCTCTTCAATTCTTGTCCCATAGCCAAGATGGTAATTGAGAAGAAACCCCTCCAAAGTGAGGGAATCCCTGGTTTTCATCAGGGTCACCAGAGCTGGTGTCCTCATTGGAAGAATTACTCTCTATTCCTGTTCTGGTGACAATCCAAAATTTGGGATTTTCTTTCACTTTCGGTGATAACAGTAACCAGGACAAATAGAGAGGGTGTTCTAATCCCTCTCCACTCCATCCAAAAGCCAACAAAAATGTTTTGCCTTTAGTTATATTTTAATACACCAAATAAGCAACAGCAAATCTGTCATTGCAGAAATATGCTGCCATGGAATAAAATTTTGAAAATGCAATTTGCCAGTTGAGTAAACCTTAGGATTCTGGTGAGGATAAGTAGATTACCATGTGAAAACATTTGCTTCGATCTGGCCAACAGGTGGACACATACTATATGCATTTATGATCTATTGTTGCAAGTTGTAATGATATGAAGTAGCCACAGAGTCCTTTGGAAACTTTGCATTACATTTACGTCTGGGTTTATGTGTGTCAATATCCAGGCACGTGTCTTTCAAATATCAAGGTCTACATACAGGAGCGTATTTAACAAATATTGTGTTTTTTGAGTGATGTAACATAATTTAAACGTTTAAAAAAAGGTTTGCTATATATTAAGGAGGTCTGTGAAACCTTGTTATTGTGGATGAAGGATTTCAGAATAACCCTTGAGTCTACAAAACTTGGTGATGCATTTTAAATTAAAGCCTAACGCAAGTCAAAGCTTCTCTGTCTGGAAGACTGAGTACTTGACTGTGCCTGAAGATCTGCATGTACATAGTGCAGCTCCTGGAATCGGAGCATAGAATTAAGGCATACGCATTAGCCTAAATTAGCATGCGCATCCTGCAGTGACTTTTGGTACTCAGAGGTTTATTTAAAGCACAGCAGAACTAAGAATTGCTGAGTGGTCAGCAGCTTTTGTGACTTGACTAAACGACTGACAACCTGACTAACTATGTAACTTGTGACCAGCCCTGCATCTTGATTGTCCTGTGGTGGACACGGCTTGCCTCCAGACTCTACTTTATCCTGATCTCTTGTTGCTGACCTGGCCTTGTGCCCTGACTGTTATATTTCTTTAATGCATTACCCATTTCAATTCCCAACTCATTCTTCTCCAGGCTATTGAAGTTACAAAGAAAATTTCTTTGGGCTGATAAAAGACCTAGGATAAACTTCCGACTCCTCACCCAACCCAAAAATAAAGGGGGAATAGGTCTCCCAGACTTTTAAAAATACTATTATGCCACCCACATCACCAGATTAATTGATTGGCATTGTCATAGCCAAGATAAAGACTGGGTACATCTTGAACAGCTACACAACAACCAACAACTGCTATACTACCCCTGGTCTATCCATTCCAAATGCGTTAGCATATAAATCACCCCCTAATAGCCACCACATTAAACATTTTGCATAACATTGCTCCACAATTCAAACTAGCTTCAATCCCTGGCCCTCTGACGCCAATTGCTAATAACCCGGATTTTCTTCCCGGCTTAAATCAGAGATTGCTCTCATCCCCAGACTGCAATGCTAAACTCCTTGCCACTCATTGTCTTAATGGAAACCAGATAAACTCACTAGAAACTTTAAAAACTGAATATGGAGATTCATTTCCTGGTTTGTGGTTTTATTTTCAGCTTTCTGCTCAACAGCAAACATAAAGCCTCATACTGCCTACAGCTGACGCCCTTAGTGTATATTTGCTATAAGAGGTCTCAGATCCTAAAAACAACCTCCATGACTTATTCATGGTTGAACTGTTCAACTCATATTGCTGACAAGAAGTATAGAGAAAAATGGGAAGTAGATTTGGGCACCAAAATCAGCGAAACCCAATGGGAAAAGGCTTGTATTATGGCACACAAATGTTCATTGAGCACAAAATACCAAGAGATATATTAAATTATCACACAGTGGTACATAACTACACAAAAAGCCAAAAGATGGTTTCACACAACATCAGACTCATGTTGGCGATCTGGCAGGGAGGCAGGTTCATTTATGCATATCTGGTGGAGCTGTCCCCCCAATCCTTGATTACTGGAAATCTCAAACTGGATTAAACATATCACTCACTGATACTAAAACAAACTTGAACGCAGCTGCATGTCTGATTCATATCAACTCCTTCACGCTAAGCAAATACAAGAAATCCCTTACCAGACATCTTTTAACTGCAGCAAAAACTCTTATACCATTATACTGGAAAACCACTCAAACTCCGACGATCAAGGATTGGTTGGACAGAGTCCAATACATTTACAAAATGGAGGAAATTTCAGCAATGAAAAAGGAAAACAGCGCTGGTTTTATTAAAACGTGGCAACCTTGGTTATTATTTACTTACTCCCCTGAGTTTCAATCACTTCTCACTTAAATAAACTGTTACAATTACTCCTGCTTTATTGTATTTCCAAAAATGATATATATAGTATATACTTGCTAGTATGCTCTCAAACTCCCTCCCCTATACTTCCACCCTCCCTTTCCCACCTTTCTCCCTTTTCCTTCCCCCATCTCATTTCTCCACAAAAGATTTTTTTTATCACTATAATAATTATATTGTACTATTTGTATATCAATACGTGTACTGTTACACTGTTCACTGCCATTTTTTTCATACTGTGCCTTATAAGTGCATAATTGTCAGCTACATTTTCTTTAATAAAATTCTTGATTGTGAAAAAAAAGAACTTTTTTTTTTTTTCCAAGACATAATATGCGGAAGGAAGGAAGGAAAAATAGGAATAAAGGAAAAATCACTATATTTTGTAAAATATGATTATTTCCTATAATCCTATATATCCTATAAGTGCCATCTAGTGGCTATAATGTGTTTTTTTTTCCTGGATAACCTCAATCAGGAAAAATACAGCATTATGGCCACTAGATGTCATTTACAATTATAGGAAACAATTACACAAAATGTGGCACACAGCAATTTTTTTAATAAATAGACTGCATGGAGCAGGGGTGTCCAACCCACAGCCCAAGAGAGCTATGCATGCGGCGCAACACAAAACTGTAATTTTGCAGCTATGAATGCGGAAGGATACAGTGTTTGGAATAGCACCTGCAGAGGTGGCCGACACCGACAAGCCAGGCCACAGCACATCTGTAGAGATGCTGTGTTTGGCACAGCATCGGCGGCACATGCAGGGTCTCCAGACACAGTATTGCCATGTGGCTGCATCTGGGGGGGTGCTATGGTGGGCTGTGCCCCCCCTCCCCAGATTTCAGTTGCACCCCGCCGAAAAAACCCCGCTCACAACCCCTACTCTACTCTGTGCCCAGCAATCTCCCATCCCTGCACAGTACACAGTCTGAACACATGCCACTGTTCCTATCCATTAATTTCAACATAAAAGTATAATTGCCCACCTATTTTTTTAATTCTAGCAGGACTTCCACATCATCGCAATAGAAGACAGAACCCAAAAAAAAAGAAAAGCTGGGGATGAAGGAAGGGTACATAGGTACATCATCTATATCGGTGATCGTTAACTTGTCATTTGCCTGACTTTTTCTGCTCATTAGCTATCCTTATTGTTATGCCTTATACACACGGTCGGATTTTCTGACGGAAAAAGTGCGATTGGATTGTGTTGTTGGAAATTCCGATCGTGTGTGGGCTCCATCGGTCTTTTTCTGTCGGAATTTCCGACACACAAAATTTGAGAGCAGGCTATAATATTTTCCGGAAACAAAATCCGTTCGGTTAAATTCCGATCGTGTACACAAATCCGACGCACAAAGTGCCACGCATGCTCAGGATAAATTAAGAGACGAAAGCTATTGGCTACTGCCCCGTTTATAGTCCCGACGTACGTGTTTTACGTCACCGTGTTCAGAACGATTGGATTTTGCAAGACAAGTTTGAGCTAACATCCGTCAGAAAAAATCCATGGATTTTGTTGTCGGAATGTGCGATCAATGTCCGATTGTGTGTACAGGGCATTAGAATATTTTATGTGTGGGACCAAGACAATTCCTCTTCTTCCTAATATGGCCCAGAAAAGTCAAAAGTTTGGACACCCCTAGCATAGAGTGATCAAAGTTATGTATTGCAAAGCCACAAAGTTAGCCTTCACCCACCATTGAAATTGGAAAGCTTGTAGGTGAGCACTCTTTGCAGTCAGCAGTTTATTTTTAAATTAGGTCAGCACACGTTTTCTACCATTTACTTAACAACACCAATTCATCTGCAAAACTTACCATCCCACTCTCAGAGGAGCAATAAGATGGAAATCGTGTGGTATATTCCAGTGTGTTGAATTCTTCTTACAGTGGTCCTACTTAACATACCACTATGCAATCTTTCAGTTTCCAGTAATACTATACATTTTAATCTTGCTACAGATGTTACAAAGCACTGTAACCTGGTGTAACATATATACATATAAAGCAGACATAAAAGGGACAGAAAGAGCCAGAGGGAGACAGGAACCTGGAGAGACATAGAAAGAGCGTAGTCAGAAATGAGTAAAAGAAGATACAGTTTAATTTAGCGCTCACCTGTAACCACAAAGTTTGTATAACAATCATACACAAAGTAAACTAATAGTTGGTATCCTGCAGTTACAGGTAGACATCATACACAAAGTAAACTAATAGTTTGTATCCTGCAGTTACAGGTAGACACACACTTTTAACCGAGGTTAAAATGTATCTAAAAGCCAAAACTTTTTTTTTTCTTTTTTTAATAGAGTAGTTAGTGCCGGTTCACATTAGAAGCGGCACGACTTGCAGGTCGCCTCACCGAGGCGACCTGCACACGACTGCCGCGGCGACTTGCAAGACGACTTCTGTATAGAAGTCTATGCAAGTCGCCCCCAAAGTAGTACAGGAACCTTTCTTCTAAGTCGGAGCGACGCAACGGTTCCATTGTACAGAACGGGAGGCGACTTGTCAGGCGGCTAGGTCGCCTGACAAGTTGCCCCCCGTGTGAACCGGCTCTTAGGGGTTAGCAAACCTTTCTGCATCCCTGTTTATCCCTGACAAATATTTACTATTTTTCCTGGTAACTGCAGTAACATATAAAAGGAAATCAATGGGGATACTTGTTCTGACGACAACTGTCTAAGAGGGTATTTCCCTCACTAACAGTGCCTTGAAAAAGTATTCACACCCCTTGAAATTTACCACGTTTTGTTATGTTACAACCGTAAATGTATTTTATTGGGATTTTATGTGATAGACCAACACAAAGTGGCACATAATTGTGAAGTAGAAGGAAAATTATAAATTAATTTCAAATTGTTTTACAAATATATATCGGAAAAGTTTGGCTTGCCTTTGTACCTTTCGCTGCAATTACAGCTGCAAGTCTTTTTGGGTATGTCTCTACCAGCTTTGCACATCTAGAGAGTGACATTTTTGCCCATTCTTCTTCGCAAAATAGCTCAAGCTCTGTCAGATTGGATGGAGAATGACTGAACAGCAATTTTCAAGTCTTGCCACAGATTCTCAATTTGATTTAAGTCTGGACTTTGACTGGGCCATTCTAACACATGAATATGCTTTGATTTAAATGATCTAAACCATTCCATTGTAGCTCTAGCTGTATGTTTAGGACTGTTGCCCTGCTGGAAGGTCAACCTCTGCCCCAGTCTCAAGTCTTTTGCAGACTCTAACAGGTTTTCTTTTAAGATTGCCCTGTATTTGGCTCCATCCATCTTCCCGTCAACCATGACCAGCTTCCCTGCTGAAGAAAAGAATCCCCATAACATGATGCTGCCACCCCCATGTTTCACGGTGGGGATGGTGTGTTCAGGGTGATGTGCAGTGTTAGTTTGTTTTTCACCACACATAGCATTTTGCTTTTAGGCCAAAAAGTTCAATTTTGGTCTCATCTGACTAGAGCACCTTCTTCCACATGTTTGCTGTGTCCCCCACATGGCTTCTGGCAAGCTGCAAATGGGACTTCTTATGGCTTTTTTTCAACAATGGCTTTATTCTTGCCACTCTTCCATAAAGGCAAGATTTGTGGAGTGTACGACTAATAGTTGTCCGGTTGACAGATTCTCCCACCTGAGCTGTGGATCTCTGCAGCTCCTCCAGAGTTGCAATGGGCCTCTTTGCTGCTTCTCTGATTAATGCTCTCCTTGCCCAGCCTGTCAGTTTAGGTGGACTGCCATGCCTTGGTAGGTTTGCAGTTGTGCCATACTCTTTTCATGGATGATGGATTGAACAGTGCTTCGTGAGATGTTCAAAACTTGGGATATTTTTTTTTTTTTTATAACCTAACCCTACTTTAAACTTCTCCACAACTTTATATCTGACCTGCCTGGTGTGTTCCTTGGCCTTTCTGATACTGTTTGTTCACTCATGCCACATACACACGAGCGGACTTTTCGACCGGACTGGTCCGACGGACCGAGTCCGGCGGACAATTCGACCGTGTGTGGGCTTCATCGGACCTGCAGTGGACTTTTTCGGGCCTAAAATCTGACGGACCTCAGATTTGGAACATGTTTCAAATCTTTCCGACGGACTTGAGTCCAGTTGAAAAGTCCGCTCATCTGTATGCTAGTCCGACGGATGAAAACCGACGCTAGGGCAGCTACTGGCTACTGGCTATCAACTTCCTTATTTTAGTCCGGTCGTACGTCATCACGTACGAATCCGTAGGACTTTGGTGTGATCGTGTGTAGGCAAGTCCGATTGTTCGGAAAGTCCGTCGGAAGACCACCGAAAGTCCGTCGGACAGACCGTCGGACCAGTCCGTTCGAAAAGTCGGGTCGTGTGTACGTGGCATAAGGCTCTCGAACAAACCTCTGAGGGCTTAACAGAACATCTGTATTTATACGGAGATTAAATTACAAACAGATGGACTCTATTTACTCATTAAAGTGGATTTCCACCCAAAAATGGAACTTCCGCTTTTCCAGTTCCTCCTCTAATACAGGTTTTTTGCTCCCACTTCCGGGCATAGATACCCGAGCCACCCGCGGGTATCTACGCCACATCCTGTCCCCCGCTGTATTCTGGGAGACACACGGGTCCCAGAAAACAGTAGGGACCAGTGGGATAGCGCAGCGTGAGTCACACATGCGCAGTAGGGAACCAGGAAGCGAAGCTGCAAGGCTTAAGTTCATGATTCCCTTACCGAGGATGGCGGCGGCGGAGGCAGCAGCACCTGACAGCCGTGGGATAGATCGGCTTCTGGTGCCGACATCGTGGGAGCTCTGGACAGCGAGTGTCCATATTTTAAAAAAGTCAGCAGCTGGAGTATTTGTAGCTGCTGACTTAAAAAAAAACAAAAAAAAAAAACAAAAAAAAAAAAACACGGCGAAACTCAGCTTTAAGTGACTTCTAAAAAGGCAATTAGTTCCACGTCATGCCACACTTTTCCGATATTTATTTGTAAACATTTTTGAAAACCATTTATCATTTTCATTCCACTTCACAATTATGTGCCAATTTGTGCCTCTCCTGCACACCATCAGCTGGAGGATGGGGGTGACCATTGTCACTATGTGCTGCCTGGCTTGAGGTAATCTATGGACTGTTTAACGCTTTGTCTGTGGTTGAATTATGGATGGCTGAACCGTGTGGTGTGTGACCCTGCTCTGCATGTCATTTACACTAGGGATGGGCCGAACACCCCCCAGTTCAGTTCCCATCCAGAACATGCGAACAGGCAAAAAATGTGTGCGAACACCGTTAAAGTCTATGGGGCTCGAACGTGAAAAATCAAAAGTGCTAATTTTAAAGGCTAATATGCAAGTTATTGTCATAAAAAGTGTTTGGGGACCTGGGTCCTGCCCCAGGGGACATGTATCAATGCAAAAAAAAGTTTTAAAAACTGACATTTTCGGTAGCAGTGATTTTAATAATGCTTACAGTGAAACAAATAAAAGTGAAATATTCCTTTAAAATTCATACCTGGGGGGTGTCTATAGTATGCCTGTAAAGTAGCACATGTTTCCCGTGTTTATAACAGTCCGAGAGCAAAATTACATTTCTAAAAGGAAAAAAAGAGTCACTTAAAAGTGCTAGCGCTAGTGCCGGCTATTAATGAATTGTCGGTCCCGACAATACACATAAAAGTCATTGAAAGTCATTGAAAAAAAAAAAAATGCTTGGGGGTCCACCAAAATTCCATTACCAGGCCTTTCAGGTCTGGTATGGATATTAAGGGGAACTCCGTGCCAAAATAAAAAAAAAAAAAAATGGCGTGGGGTTCCCCCAAAAATCCACACCAGACCCTTATCCGAGCACGCAACCTGGCAGGCTGCAGGAAAAGTGGGGGGGCATGAACACCCCCCCCGACCGTACCAGGCCACATGCCCTCAACATTGGGAGGGTGCTTTGGGGTAGCCCCCCCAAAGCACCTTGTCCCCATGTTGATGGGGAGAAGGGCCTCATCTACACAACCCTTGCCCGGTGGTTGTGGGGGTCTGCGGGCGGGGGGCTTATCGGAATCTGGAAGCCCCCTTTAACAAAGGGGACTCCCAGATCTCGGCCCCCCCTTTGTGAAATGGTAATGCGGTACATTGTACTCCTACCATTTCACCCAAAAAAGTGACAAAAAAGGTGAAAAAAAAAAAAAAAAAAAAAACCACACACACAGCTTGGCACAAGTCCTTTAATAAAAAAAAATTAAAATTCCAGTGATGTAGTCCTTCTACGATCCACGAACGATACAGCCTCCTCCATAGGAGGCGCCCGGCAGAATGACGCGCAACTCGGATGACAGTTCTTAAATAACTGAGGGCGGGGCCACCCGTGACGTGATTGGTGACCCTGCCCCCCTCTGACGCAAGGGAAAATGCCGGGGTTACCCAGTGACATGTACAGGTGACCCCGCCCCCTCTAACCCCTGTTGCATCAGAGGGGGATGGGGTCACCTGTACATTTCATTGGATAACCCCGGCATTTCCCCTTGAGTCAGAGGGGGGCGGGGTCACCCGTACATGTCACTGTGTAACCCTGGCATTACCCCTTGCATTCTGCCGGGCGCCTCCTATGGAGAAGGCTGTATCGTTTGTGGATCGTAGAAGGATTACATCGCTGGATTACAACTGCCAGGTTGCGTGCTCGGATAAGGGTCTGGTGTGGATTTTTGGGGGAACTCCACACCATTTTTTTAAATTTTTCAATGAGTTTCAATTACTTTTGTGTGTATTGTCGGGGCCGACAATTCATTAATAGCCGGCACTAGCGCTAGAACTTTAAGTGACTTTTTTTTTCCTTTAGAAATGTCATTTTGCTCTCGGACTGTTATAAACACGGGAAACATGCGATACTTTACAGGCATACTATAAACACCCCCCAGGTACGAAATTTAAAGGAATATTTCACTTTTATTGTTTCACTTTAAGCATTATTAAAATCACTGCTCCCGAAAAAACGTCAGTTTTTAAAACTTTTTTTTGCATTGATACATGTCCCCTGGGGCAGGACCCGGGTCCCCAAACACTTTTTATGACAATAACTTGCATATTAGCCTTTAAAATTAGCACCTTTGCTGCAAACACCCCAAATTGTTTGCTATTCGGTGAACGGGCGAACAGCCAATGTTCGAGTCAAACTCATGTTCGATTCGAACAGGCAGCCCATCCCTAATTTACACGTTTGGCATTCATGTGAATGTATCAATAAGTGAAGATGTTAAATAATGGGTAAGTACGTATCTTCAGGTATACTATACTAGGATTTAATGATGACTGTTGATTATTGAGAATCTTTTACACTCGGATGTAGATATATGCTGGTGTAACGATGACAACTGCGGTATTATTGAGTATATTCCCTATTTTCTCCTGCAGTGGTTCATTTGTGATAACATCACACAGCATGATTGTAGTTTCACACTGGCGCCCCTGTATTAATCCTTTTCTATAGCAGAGTTGTGTAAGTATAGTGGAGGCTATGTTAGCCTATGAAAATGGACATGCAGTTTATGTCCATTAACAGACTCTGGAATTCATTCCCTTCTCCGTTTTGTTTTCTGTAGCCTGGTCCTCTTACAGTATATCCCCTGTGATTACACAGAGCCTCCCCCACCTATATCTGTGGACTTTCTTGGCCTTTCCCTTGATGTTTTTCTAGTGACTTTGGTGGGAGATTGGGTCATGACAAACCATGCTATTATTGGTAATTGTTCTTTTTGTTTGGTTCATGTGTTCGAACTGATTATTAATATGTATATGATTTTATAATTATTAGAGCTATATGAAAACTGGTGGTCCAAAAAAACCCCTGAGGAAGCCAATGTTGGCGAAACCTGTTGGAACATGGCATCTAATATTGACCACCAATATATAGACACCAGTAATTAGTAACATGATAGATATGCTCTGCTGATGTTTTTATTGAACCCTGTATTTGTTCCATGTAATAAAATTATATATTTTTTTATATACTACTGTATCCCTTTTTGTTTTTGGCACCGTCCTAATCCCAATCATCCTCCTGTGGTTACTATTTATTTACCAGGGATGAGGTGCCGGATATATGTGCCACTTTGTGTTGGTCTATCACATAAAATCCCCAAAAAATACATTTATGTTTTAAGTTGTAACATGACAAAATGTTTCAAGGGGTATGAATACTTTTTCAAGACACTGTAGCAGGGATTTCCTCTCATATCCTGTTGTGCCTACACAACAAGTCTAAGGGGAAATCTCCCTAATGGGATACACATGATGAGAAATAAATCTGGCAGGGTTTTCAACCCTTCTCTACTCTATCCAAAAAAAAAAAAAGAAGTTCTGACTTTAAATATATTCAAAAGCTCTCAGTCTAAACAGTATTGCAGAATGCTCCATGAACTTATCAGCTGTGCTCCACTCAGCTGACAGCTTTATTACAAAAGAGGGGAGAAAAGGGAAGTAGGACAGAACACAAGACAGAAAATTGTACTCACCTTTCCTTAATTTTCCTTTCCTGGTGCAATTTCATGGCAGCATACACTGGGTTGTGCCTCTGCCCCCACAACTTGATAGGACTGGTTATCTATAAGTTTTCAGCTAGGCCCCAGCACAGCATTCTCTGTAACTATCACCTCAAGTGTGGGAATCCGTATGCTGCCATGAAGATGCACCAGGAAACTTACGGAAAGGTGAGTATACAATTTTCTGTTTTTCTGGCGCATCATGGCAGCATACACTGGGAAATAACTCGCCAGTAGAGTGGGTGCAAGAAAAAACTCAAGTATATTTATCAGGACTGGCCTGGCCCGCTTGCATAACAGATCTGCCAAACTCTACTGTCGTGGGCTGTGTCGGATTTACATGGTAGTGCAAAATGAACGTATTCCTAGACAACCATGTTGCCGCCTTACAGATAGTTTCCAGAGAGACTCTGCAATACGCTGCCCAGTAAGTTGCAACTGCCCTCATGGAATGCACCCTTAACCCCTTTGGAGTTCAATTCTGTAGGCTTGAGTAGGCCTTCATTATGATCTTGATCAACCAAGAGGATATGGTGTGCGATTGCCCCCTTCTGGTCCCGTGGGGGATTACTAGGTTATCTGCTTTTCTTAATGGTTCAGTGACTGTAAGGTATGCCTTTATGTTTAATCCAACATCTAGTGGATGTGGTGTTCCTTGACAATTGAGAAAGGATGGCAGAATGATCTCCTGATTGAAATGGAAGGCGGTAGCTACCTTTGGAATAAACCATTCTGATGGGCTTAGGATTACTCTGTCCGGATAAAATCTAAGGTGAGGATCTTTGGTAACAAGAGCTTGAATTTCAATTACCTGCTTTGCTGGTGGTTATGGCGATGAGGAAACACACCTTTAGCGTTAGGTCCTATACTAAGGTCGACTGTGGCGGATGAAAAGGAGAGCGTGATAATTCTTCTAGGACTACTGACAGATACCAAGCAGGGAATATCATTTTTCTGGGTGGCCTGATTTTTAGATATGAATTGGATGACCAAGTGATTCGCTGTCCATTTAATTCCCATAATGGCTGATAGGGCTTATGCCTGGACTTTTAAAAAGGTCCCTGAACTCAGACCCTTATCGAGCCACATTTGCAAGAATTCCAGAGGCTTTCCCTGGCCTGAACCACCTGGTTAGAGCAACTGGATTCTATGAAGCTTTGCCTCTCAGTTTACAGGCCATCAGGTTCAGCCTCTCCGAAGCTGGGTGCAGAAATTGTCCCTGGGACAGAAGGTCCGGGGTTACAACAAGAGGTAGTTGCAGCAGCGTTGTGAACCATGGCTTCCAAGGCCAAAATGGAATTACCACCATGACTGTATTCTAGGACCTCCTGAGCCTCACCAAAAACCTAGGCTGAATCTCCAAGGGTGGTGAAGGTAGTCTGTACTCTCTACTGAGAGACACAGAGCTCTCGACAGAAACCTTGAGCATTTGGTGTCCTCTGGAGTTGCCGCCAAGTCTATTTCCGGGATGCCCCATCTCTGGGTTAGAAAGGAAAAAAGTCCCTGGGGGCTGAAAGACCACTCGGATAGAAAATTCTGACTCAATGAATCAGCTAGTTGGTTTTCTGCTGCTGGAACGTGTACTGAAATTAGATCTATTAGGTGTACCTGGGCCAAGTCCAGCATGGGATGGACTTCTTCAAGTAAAGTTGGGCTCCTGGAATCCCCATCTCTAAATGTAAGCTACCCTCCAACGTAGGTCTGAAAGTTAGCAAGGCTTGCATAGCTGCCCTGAGTTCCAGGGTATTCAAAATTATGCCCTGGGGTTGAACGCCCAGTGCCCCTGGGCTGCCTGTTAGTAATATGCACCCCATCCTTCCAGACTGACATCCAAAGTCGCTACCTCTGGGTGCGTGGGAACAATTGGGCGATGTTTCAGAAGGTTGCGAACCAGAGTCCACCAAAGAGATTGTTTCACTCTGTAGGGGATGATGATTTATTGGTGCATTGATATTCCATCCCACTGCGCAAGAAAGGAACTCTGGAAGGTTCTCGTGAGCCATTGGGCCCGTCAAATCATAGGGAATGTGGAGGTCAATGACCCTAGGATGCTGAGACAGGATCTGACTGGCAGAGTTACTGCTTACAATGCTGATTTTTACTCTGCGGATTAAAGGGCTCATCTTCTCCCTTGTGTCCAGTAATGCACCCAGAAAGACCATCCTTTGTGTAGGGCATAAGTTTCTCTTCTCTCAGTTTATTATTCACCCAAGGGATGTAGATTATTTCAATGTTGCACCAGAATATCCATGCTGCTGGCAAGCAGTAGGGTATTGTTCAAATAATGATGGAACCTCAGCCCCTTCTTCCTTATGAGAGCATTAACTGGAAGCAGAACCTTCGTATAGGTCCTAGGGGCAGTAGAAATCACGAAAGGTAGCTTTCGAAACTGAAAGTGCTGGTGATCTATGCTTCGGAGTACTTTTGAAAAATTGAATAAATTGGCAGATTTACTGCCAGCAGAATTGATTGAAGGCTCTCCATCTTGAAGGAGTCAAGACAAATTCTCCTGTTGAGGCCTTTTAGGTCTAGTACTGGTCGACTAGGAACAAAGGGGAGTGGAATCCTCTGCCCTGCTGAGATATTGGCACTTCTGAAGAAGGTCCATGAAGTATTTAACCATTATCTTCCTTCTCCTCTGAACTGAGGGGAGCCTGGCTGATCGGAAATGATTGCTCGGGGGTTTCCCCCATGAACAACCACTGATAGCCGAATGAAACAGTGGACACCACCCAAGGATCTGACACATGCTCCACCCACACCTGTGTCTGACCTGGCCCCTACCACCACGGGCTGGGCGGAGTGCCCTCAAAATAATTTTAGCTGCTCAGCCTCCTGAAGATTTAAATTCCCTACCTGGCCTGTAGGACCTGGCCTCTCTGTACTTATCTGAATGATTGCGCCTTTAAGACGGACCGCTCTGGAGTTTGGATTTCCTGTCTGACGGAATTAGATCTGACTTAGTCCAGCTTAGGGCCAATTAAGTTGACACAACCATGTGGGATTTTTGCACCAATTAGACTTTGTTGCGGTGTCTGTTGCCCAAGGTTTTAGCTATAGGAGCTCTTCTGGCTATGACGAAAGACAACATTGCTCTTGCGGACAAGGTAATTATGTCTATGGATGCTTCTGCAACAAAGTCTCCTGCCAACTTGAGTTCTTGCAAGGCTGATATTATCTTCTCCTGGTCTACTCCTTCGACTAGAAGCTTCTCAACGTTTGATGTCCAACTGGACATAGCCTTCCCAACTGTCACTAATGCTATGGCTAGTCTGCCGAAGTATATGCTCGCTTCATTTCGGAATCCATTTTGCGATCTAAAACATTCTGGAATTTTACCGCTTCTTCCATGGGAAGGGTGACATGCCTGGCTGAGCGCATGAAAGATGCATCAACCACTGGAGCTGTGATCAGAGGGTCTACCCTGAGTTCTTTCAATGGGTATAATCTTCCGAGCCTCTCACTGATACCTGTCTTTTTGTCAGGTTTTTGCCTTTTGTCCTGGATAAGTTCATAGAGTTTGTTGATAAAGGGAGAGGTATCTGGTATCCTTTTGAGGTTGAGGATATATCTCCTGACTTTGTGTGGTGCTTCCTACACCTCCGGCCAGCCGATGGCTTCCTTGACTGACCTGGCGATTGGTTCTACCAAAGAATAATCAAATCTAGATGCCCCTTCAATTTCCTCATTTTCAGAGGAGCTATCCAACCTTTGGGGAGCTCACAGAACTGAAGCATCTGTACTCTGACATCTGCGTCTTTATCTTTAGTTGCCTCTTCCAGGAGCGGCAAGCCAGCTTGTCTGGTAGAGCCGGAGCCCCGCAAACCCAGCATGTATTATCCCCTGGGCGGGAGTGGTGACCCCAAGAGGGTGGACAGCAGTGTGGAGAGGGTGATCTTGCTTGCTGGGAGAAGGACCTGGAGCAACTTCTCCTGGACCATTTGATCTTTGAGAGGGAGGCATGCCCAGAGGGTTCTCTCTGTTTTGAAGAGGAGGATCTAGATAACCTCGGAAGGCTGTAAAGATACAACAGTGTCAGTCACGTGGCTCTCTTTTGATCTATCTTTACTACTTCCGCAAACCCTTACCCTGTAGGTTAAGGGTGGTCTGCTTGGGCAGCGGACTCTACTGACAGATGCATAGTTAAACCTAAAAGATATAATTCATGAATAGACAGACAATAGAAGTGAAACCCAGCAAAGTGACAAGCTAACGTAGCTCCAAACACTTACATGCAAATTGCCAGGAAAAATGATACAAAAAGGTACAGACCAGAAGAGAAGCAGGGTCCCAGTCTCTGTGAAGTCAAACCGCCAGTGAAGCAAAGTTATAAAGACAGGAGAATTGCTTTTAAAAGTGGACCCGACAGGGAGGAAGTGATGCAATTGCCGAGCATGCTCAGTGCGACCTGCTGGCTCCCGCACCATCTTGGAGATCTCCATCAGGAGATCCCCACTGTTGTAAATTACTTCCGGCATGCTCAGATGCTCCAAAGCATGGCCACCATCTTGGAAAAGGGCAGAGGAACACAGGAGGACTACAGGGCTCAGGAGAACAGTAGAAACATGACACCAGGCTTGTTTAAAGTGCTTTGCAATGCTGGCCAGCACACCAGAGACCACCAGACTGGGGCCCCCTCCATGGAACGCGTTTAGAGGCTGTACAGGATGGGGCCTTCCACCCAGGAGAGGCTGAACCTGGTTGGGCAAATGCAGTAAGAGGTAGTACAGGATCCATCCAGTCCTAATCAGGTGAGGACAAAAAAGGAGAATGCTGTGCTGGAATCTAGCTGAAAACTTTGTTAACCAGTCCTATCAGGTTGTGGGGGCAGAGCCACAACCCAGTGTATGCTGCCATCATGCGCCAGGAAAAGAGGCTTTCAGCATTCACTTATCGGGAAGGGGAAAATAGTGTTAAGCTAGCCATACACAAGTAGACTTTCAAACGAACGTTCCTACCAAAATTCTCAGAATGACTTGACAAATGTCATTCAAAAATACTTCAAAACTCTGTTTGCTTTTAATGTTACATTTTTAAAAGTATAGACTTTCCTAAACAAAAATCACATATACTGTTAAAAATTATTTTGTTTGAGAAAAACTTTTCATGCTGTTCCTTCGAATTTCCTTGTCACTGTAGTCAAAAATTAACATTGATTTGACCTCACTAACAATTACAAAATCGAAACGAGCATTCTTAAAACAAAAAGTTCTGAATTATATGTCACTAGTGTAGGCCAGCTTTAGGGACAGGTTTTCTAAACTATTTGATCATTTGCTCCATAGAGCAGCTTCCAGGGACACTGTGGAGAACCCACAGATGTAGGATTAAGCCAAAAAAGCCAGACTGGATCACTATTATCTCATGTCGTACCCATACAAAAAGTAGTCAGTCAAATAAACAACATTGTTTGTGCATCCAGGTGATTATACCTTGTTTTTTTTCAGGACATATTGGGCTTTCATTTGGTGGTAAATCGTAATGGATATCTCCTGATTTTTTTTTTTTTATTATCAAAGGATAACTGCCCCAAAATAGTAAAAAAAATATTTTTTTAAAATTAGCTGTATATTTATTGTTAAAACCATAATCTACCACCAAAAAACAACCCAGAATAAATTCTCCTGCTCGGAACAATCGCAGCAATACTACATACACATGTTAGTTGTATGTACCCGTAGTTCAGCCCAGAAACAATAGTGTGCGTTTTGCTTTGGTTTTTTTTACCTAAAAACACACTGACACTGATTTAAAAATGCTTTTTTTTAAAAAATTCCTGCCCAAAATCTACTGACCATGACCTTTGACCCTTACTTGACCCAAACACTAACCCTAGCACTGACCTAGACCAAAACTTGATCCAGGTATTTTTCTTTATTATAATTTTTTTTTTACACAGTTGTTTTTTTCCTCTATCTGCAAGAAGAGAGAGGGGTACAATGTATCTTTCCTCTCCATTCACAGAAAGAGAAAAAACACAGAGGCAGGCTTCACAGTGACTGATCGTTATGGTAGCTAATCAGAGGCTATCTCAGTGATCAGGTGAACCAGAACCAGGAGTTCTGGGTCCTGATCGTTAGTACGTGACCCGGGGCTCCCAGAAAGACCCTGGTCTCTGTGCTGAGAGCGGGCTGTGCGGTGCGCTTCCAGCACAAACAGATACGCAAAAAAATGCAGCCCCACAGAAAAAAAAACCCAGTCAGTGGGGCCGCATGTATGCATACTGTTAGCACGAAGGAGTTAAATACCTGAAATTCAAAGCCATTTGCAGGAATCCAAAAGTTCATGTTTATGCCCATGGAGAGGATCAGTGGATTGACACCTCCAAGAGCCAACTTTTCTCAGGGAAAACAGTCATTTGACAAGGCTTTCTTGGCACCTCAACTGTCAATTTTCCTGAAAACTGCTGGTCAGTGGTGTCTGTGGGTATCTATAAACAAAAGATCATAACTGGAATTTTCCAAAACCAGCAACTGTCATTGAGACTATGAACAGTTTTAACCACTTCAACGGCAGATGGTTTTACCCACTTCCTGACCAGGCCATTTTTTGCGATACGGCACTGCGTTGCTTTAACTGACAATTGTGCGGTTGTGCAATGCTTTACCCAAATAAAATTGACCTCCTTTTTTTCCCCCACAAATAGAGCTTTCTTTTGGTGGTATTTGATCACCTCTGTGCTTCTTATTTTTTGCACTATAAACCAAAAAGGCCGACAATTTTAAATAAAAAACAATATTTTTTACTTTCTGCTATAATACATAAAAAAATTTAAAAAATCTAATTTCTTCATAAATTTAGTTCTGCTACATATTTTTCGAAAAAAAATCCAAACAAGCGTATATTGGCTTTTTTTAAAATTGTTTTTACTAGTAATGGTGGCGATCTGCGTTTTTTTTTTAGGGGGACTGCGACATTGCGGCGGACAAATCTGACACTGAGTGACACTTTTTGGGAACCAGTGACACCAATACAGTGATCAGTGCTATAAAAATGCACCGATTACTGTACAAATGACACTGGCAGGGAAGGGGTTAACAACAGGGGCGATCAAAGGGTTAAATGTTCCTTAGGGAGGTGCTTACTAACTGTGTGGTGCAGTGTCTCACTAAAGGAAAAGAGATCCATGATTCTAGCTTAGCTAGATCTCTCTTTTCCTTCCTGACAGATCCGCCATTTACCTTGTTTACAGACGGCTGATCCGTCTCTCCTGTGAACGATCAGAGGGTCGTGGCCACCGGACCAGGTGATTGGCTCCCGCTGTGTCCACCCACAGGGGGAGTGGCGCGCGTGCCCAAAACTGTGTGCATGAAATCACGTACCTGTACATGATTTTGCGCAGCCGGGCCACCCTGCCGCAGTATATATGTAGTGAGCAGTCCGGAACTGGTTAAGCTGACCACAGATGGACAGGTATTCCCAGGAAACTAGGACTGTGCAGGCAGTAGAGAGATTACGTCTGACTCTGGGTGGGACAAAGCAAGAGACAAGCAAAACATCACCTTAGCAGGCAAGTGACAATCCGCAAGGTGTGGCAGGTGATGTGGCAGCTGACGTGGCAAATGACAATCTGCATCTGGTGGCAGGCAAGTGACAATCCGCAACCTGTGGCAGGTGACGTGGCAAGTGACAATCCGCAACGTGTGGCAGGTGACAAGGCAAGTGACAATCCGCAACGTGTGGCAGGTGACAAGGCAAGTGACAATCCACAACGTGTGATGGGTAACGTGCCAAGTGACAATCCACAACATGTGGCAGGTGACAATCCGCAATGTGTGGCAGGTGACATGGCAAGTGACAATCCACAGCATGTGGCAGGTGACGTGGCAAGTGACAATCCGCAACGTGTGGCAGGTGACGTGGCAAGTGACAATCCGCAACGTGTGGCAGGTGACGTGGCAAGTGACAATCCACATCTGGTGGCAGGCAACGGTGGCAAGTGACACACTCAGGCTCCCACTGATTCTGTATTATGGTGAGTTGAACCATTTCATTTTATATTACAATGTAATAATATAAATATGTGCTTCAATCATCCTGGCACCATGGTTGTTATGGTATCAGGATGACTGAAGCACCAACACCAGCCATTTCCCCGATAAATTGCCCGCAAAAAAGTAGCAGCCAAAATGTGCCAGCTCAATAATTTTCAATGCAATGTGTCTGTTTTGGCAAAAAAAAAAAAAGGCCTAATTCTTATATGGACCTAATATTGGCCAGTGCAACAGTGCAGGTTTGGGAAATTTACAATCTATCTATATTTACTACTGACTTAAAATGGACATTTTCCTGCCTGAACCCAAATGTATAAAGCTAAACTGGGGAAGTTTTGTGTGTTTATAGAGCTCTATTACCCTTACCAACCTAAGCATGGGATAGATTGGAAAGGAGTACCAGCACTTTCTACCTTCATAGGCATAAAAGTTGAAAGTTGACTGTAGGCAGCTTTAGTGCCCCAATGCCATGTGTCAGTCCAGTAGAAGCCCATGAGGAAATTTCCAACTCCCAGAGAAATTGTAGAGCAGAAGCCTGATGTTAACCAGGACACTAAGGCTGCACAACTAAAGATTGTGGATACACAACTTACTCATTCCCAATTTGCATTTATGAAAAAAAAAAATCCAACATAAGAGCAGTAAAATGACAGATTAGCATCATAATGTGATTTTTCTTTGCTAAATAGTTATTTTCTGAATATATATGTACATTTACCTTCCATGACATCTCTGAGGCTTGTACAAGCACATTGAGAAGCTCCTGCAAGACACACAGTTTCTTCTTCAGTTTGCTCTCCCTATGAAGTGCTTCCTGTAAACAGACGATTGCAGCAATAAGTAATCATTAAATAATCAAAATAATTTTGTGGACATACTGTGGTTGATTTACTCCAGAAATATGGACTGTTCACTTAGCAAAGTGAATGTTAAAGCGGAACTACACTGTAACTGAACACCACAAACCAGAAATGCTATTTAATTCATTTTTAATATTCAAAGCAAACTAACCCATCCATCCATGTCTCCATGATTTATTTTGCTGAGAAATACATTTGAAAAACACCCCACTAGCATTTCTGGCCATGACCATTTTGAATAAGGACAGATGATTCATGTAGCATTTACTTCCTGGAATCCATCTAAAACAAGTAAATATGATGTACCCTTTTCCTAATCGATATACAGCTGTCACATGACTCAGCTCTTTCCCAGCCTGTCTGCGGGGAAACATATGCAGGGGGAGCTTCTAGTCCTCTGCTACTGGTCACAAGTTCAAAAAAAACAAAACAAAAAAAAAACCAGCCTTTGGAAAAGAGTAAAAATAAATAAATGGTTTTAAATTGGCATTTATATATTATCAAATCTTTATTATTTTGTGTAAATAACGGTGTGGCCAGATTTCTGCCAGTCACAGGCTGTGTCACACCCCTCCAGCTTGTGTCTTAGAATAAGAGGGGGGTGAAGCCACCATTAATCTACATGTAAAATCCCACCCCCATTGGGTTTAGCTGGTTAGTGAGCATGGAGGAGGAGGGAGTGGGCTGTCATTTACCAGTGTGTATATGCCCACATGTATGACTCTAGGGCCAAAACAACTAATCGATTAATCGACAACTAATCAATTCTAAAAAATAGTTGTCAACTATTTGCATAATAGATTAATCAGCCAGCATACAAAATGCTTTTTTTTGTTTACATATCAGGAAATACAATGCAGCACACATACAGCTCAGTACACTATCCATACATGTCAGTAAGTGCCTGAGAACTTGTGAATGTGTGAGGAGCAATGCTTCATGGGACATGTAGTCCTGGGCAGGAAGTGAGTGGTTCTAAAGGCAGAAGTTTTTTTTTACCTTGCTATGGGCACTTTATATTATACTTTGGAGCTTGCTATTGGGGCACTCTGAAGGCAGGAAGAGCCAGAAGAGGAGAATCAGGGCTGCTATGTGCAAAACCATTATACAGAGCAGGTAAGTAAAACATGTTTGTTTAAAAAAAAATTGCTTTGAAGACTGTGTGCAGGGAAGACCAGCATCTGAACCCAGAGAAGGTGGAGGCTGATAGACTGGAGGTAAAAAAAGGCATTACAATTACATTTAAAGTAAGCTTTTACCAGTATTGTGTATTATATTTAAAATGGTCATATCCATGAAAAAAAAAAAGTGTCAGCTTTTAGTAATGCAGTATTTTCCGGCATATAAGACAACTTTTTATACTTAAAAATGTCCCCCCACCCAAAAAAAAAAAAAAAAATCAGGGGTTGTCTTATATGCCGGTTTAAAATGCAGCCCGCTGGATGTGCGATAATACTGTATATGGCTTAGACTACATACAGTATACTGCACTGAGCCAATCACGGCGAGCAATGTATTCTATTAATGAATACAAAGCCTGCTCGGATTGGCAGAGGTTGTAACATCATCAGACTGCACCTCTCTGACTCTCAAAGCCAATCCGAGCAGGCTTTGTATGCATTAATAGAATACATTGCTCGCCGTGACTGGCTCAGCGTGGTATACTGTATAAAGTATGTTACCGAATGCGCTGATTGAAACCATTTCGTTTGGACAAAATCATGCCTGTTCTGGCTACCCCTCAGCTCCTCTTCCTTCCACAGCCATCTCGCCTTCCACCACCAGAGCTTTGGTTTGAAGCACCTGACCCTCCCTCTGGCACTGCACACATTGGTTCTCCCCCTACACTGGATTTTGCCGGGCACATGAGGTATTTACCACTGCAGCATTGCTTCACAAAGCTGGTGATCAAGTTGCACAGACTTATTATTGCTGTTTCAGTATGTTACCGAAGCTACTAGACAGACTAGTCGGAAGGGGGTCATCTTATACCACGAGTATATCCCAAAACCAAAGTTTTAGCTGGAAAATTAGGGGGTTGTCTTATACACTGGCAAATACGGTACTTTAAAATAAAAGATTAATATCTCCCTTCCATTAGGGTTGCCACCTCATCCCTTTAAACCCAAACACATTAATTACACAGGTTCTGTGGCGGATTAAGGTGGTAATTAAACTCACTTGGTGCCTTATCTGCATTAAATTGGTCTCAGAACCTGTGTACTTCATATGTGTTCGGGTTTAAAGGGATGAGGTGGCAACCCTACCTTCCACCCTTCATATAGCTTCATGTCTGACTCCTAGTTATAATGGGCATATATCCTACTAATGGGTGTATTTATATTTATTCATATATATATATATATATATATATATATATATATATATATATATACACACACACACATATACACACACACACACACACACACACACATTATATATCTAAATAAATTAATTACTTTTACAGTAGTATACATGAACCCCTTATAGTAGCGATTATCTGTTCTTTTTGTACTATAAAAGGGCTAATGTTAGTTTTTTTAACCCCATGATAACAGGCGATACAAAAAAGAGCATGCTGCTGTGACTAAACGTCTTAGGCCTGGTTCACACCTATGCGTTTTTTGGGGCTTTTTGCAGAAACACACTACAGTTCATTTAACATGGTTTCCCATGGGACACGTTCACATCTATACGTTTTTCAGCTGCCGCATATTTGGAAAGGGTCAAGGACTTTTTCAATTCCAAACGTTGCTTTTTTGGGTTCAATAGACTTCAATGGAGAAGCTGCAGAAAATCATGTAGTGCGTTTTTGCAGCAATTTGCATTTTTTAATATGCCCAACAACAAATTGGCAAAAAAAAAAAAAGCATAAAAAATGCAAAACGCAAATCGCAGCAAAATCATGCATGAAAAATGCAGTGTAGAAACGCATCAAAAGCAAACTGCATAGGTGTAAACCAAGCTTTATGCTGGCCATACACATATCAATTTTCGGACGAGAATATTAATAAGAAAAATTTTTGTACATTCGCTGAACGAAAGAATGTAATTTGAAAATTCCATTTGCTTTTAACATTCAGTTTTAAAATGAATGTAATTTGTGAACGAAAACCACATACACTGTCTGAAAATTCCTTTGACCAAGAAGTTTTCTTTTCTGCCATCACTGTGGTCGAAAAGAACGTTGATTTGACCCCACTAACGATTATAAAATCAAACGAACGTTCTTAAAATGACATTTTTTTTTAAGGAAGACATTGTTTTTGTATGGCCAGCATATAATATACTGCAGTTCTGTCTGAAAATCAGCAAAACAGTCTTTAATTTTTTTTTTTCCTTAAATAAAAAATTTGATCTGAGTCTGATATTTACCAGATTCAACCTCTAATATTACATACAGTATATCTTTTTTGTCTGTTATTCTAATGCCCTGTACACACGGTCGGACATTGATCAGACATTCAGACAACAAAATCCTAGGATTTTTTCCGACGGATGTTGGCTCAAACTTGTCTTGCATACACACGGTCACACAAAGTTGTCGGAAAATCCGGTGACGTAAAACACGTACGTCGGGACTATAAAATTGGCAGTAGCCAATAGCTTTCGTCTCTTAATTTATTCTGAGCATGCGTGGCACTTTGTGCGTCGGATTTGTGTACACAGGATCAGAATTTCCGACAACGGATTTTGTTGTCGGAAAATTTTATAGCCTGCTTTCAAACTTTGTGTGTCGGAAATTCCTATGGAAAATGTGTGATGGAGCCCACACACGATCGGAATTTCCGACAACAAAGTCCTATCACACATTTTCCATCAGGGCATAGGAGTGAATTACAGATTTTGCTCCTTAACCATATAGTTGGTTATTTATATTTACCACTGCATATAGATATTTAAAGAATAAATTGGCTTTTTTTGATACTTTACATATTAACTAAATTATACACAACACTTTTAAGGTTATTATCCAATTAATTGAAACAATAACTAATCGATTATGAAAATAATCGTTAGTTGCAGCCCTATATGACTCTATAGTCACATGGGCTGCTCAGATGGGAGGAAATACTCAGCACAGAAACTTACTGAAAACTGAGCATGTGCAGAGTTGCCACCACAGCTGCAAAATTTTAGCTGAATTTGGGACATGAACAGAAGGTGGAGATAGAGAGCAGCAGGATCAACCATGTTTTTAGCAGAATATATAAAACAAATCTTATAGTGACTGAGTGAGTATGAGCAGAATGGAATACACCATTTATTGAGCGTTTTTTTATGATGTGGGTTTAATGACACTTTATGTATAGTAAATTAAAGGTCCGCGCTAAGGAGATTAAAGGGTTGCAGCCTCCCCCTAATTAGTTCCCATAGGGACCTATTAAAGTAAAAAGAGGAAAGATGGGATTCAAGGGAAATAAGACTCACAGCAGGATCATATAAGCAATTGTCCAGGGAACAGTCCAGCATTCCAGGTGGCTCAGTAAGCAGAGTCATTGCCAGATACAGCTAAGGTTTCAAGTCCAGGCTCTGACAGGAGAGGACTGTTTGGTGGTGCTGAGACACAGAGGGGTCCAGGTCTGGAGCGGATGCTGGGAGGTCTGAATCGGATTGCTGGTGTAAGTCTGTGGAGGAGTGGAGCATAAGGCGGAACATCCAAGGGGACACCCATCTTAAGTTACCCACTCTATGCCTATTACCCCTGCAGGGGTGACTACTTCTGGTGATAGGGGGAAACATTGGGGGAGCACCTGAAGTCACCAGTTTTTATGAGCACAGAAGTCACCGGTCTTTTATTATTAATTTTTTTGGATTGCACACGTTGGGAGGACACCCTTGGTATCCCGGCTTGGACTGTTTAATATACTTTCTATGGATTAATCAGTGCTTTAATTATATAATTGTATACTCACACGCAATTTTTGGCACAAGTTTAGTACTTAATTTATAATTAACCTCACCAGGAGCAAAGCGAGTTGGACTTAGTACATACACTGATCACACACTCAAATATTTTCCAATATAATTTCATCTCTGTGGCGATTTATTGTTTTGCTGTGATAGAGCGTTTTTTGTGTTTTAGCTATCTTGTGAGCTAGCGTTTTTTATGTTTCACGCACTTATATACGTTTTACTTCATAATTGCACTGTAGAGTGTGTATATTTATATAAGGTGTGCACTAGTTGTTTACCCACCAATTTTATCATAATTTACACTAATTATAATTTGCGTCACTACACGGTAGCGCCATATCCCCATCTTTCCTCTTTTTACTTTAATGACACTTTAAACTTCTCACATCAAGGGGCATTTTTCATGTTCACTCAAAATGAAAAAGTTATGGTCCTTTTAAAGTCCACATGATATATCCTGGGAACTACTGAGGTAATTTCCCTCATATAGGACTAGATTCAAAACAAATCCCGTTTTAATGTATTCAATAAGCTAAACAAACATTCACTTTGTAAGTGATCATAAACTTTGCAAAGAAAATAAACTCCACTGAAACATTTTCACAATATGAAAAATGAAAGCCCACAAAGTGTAGTAATACAAGTGTAAGTACAAGCACCAATACCTACCAGATGAAATTTGGAAAGCATTAACACAATGGTAGTCTACATAATGTAGGCATAGGGTGAGAAATGCACTTTCATGCCAAGGTCTTATTCATATAAGTAGCACATGTATAGTACATGTATGTTTGATCTGTTTATTTTGTAGAAAACTTATGTTAAAACTGAATTGCAGGTATGGTTTGTATTGCATTGTTACATGTGTCCATTAAGGGCGCACGGGCGCCGCCCCCTCTCTCCATCCACCCCCTCTGTGTACTATGGATAGATTCATGCATTGCATGAATCTATCCATGGCTGCTGTAGCCACCCCTATTTAGGCGTCTGGCCCCTTATCGGGTGCCTGAATTACAGCAGTAGGGGGGGGTGGGGGGGGTGTGGAGGTGTGTTTCCTGTTGGCAAGAGGAAGGAGCCACTCACTCAGGTACTGTCCTGAAAGACGTTTAGGGAAATTCATCTTCAATATTCACAACAGAGGCTTAGAAATCTCATTTATTTTCTATGGATCAAATCTTGGCAGCTTCCCAGTCTAACACATGGCAGGTGGTTCTAAGAAGGGCTTTTTTCACAAAAGCAGTGTTGGGCTGCATTGCCAAACATAATACCAACACAAGAACAAGGCAATTTTGCCTTACTGTATGTCCTATGGCAGTGGTCTCCAAACTGTGGCCCTTCGTTTGCTTTTATCCAACCCTTGGGGCACTTTTTACCCAGTGCCAGCAACAGTGGGGCACTATTCCACCCACTGACACCAATGATGGGGCACTATTCCTCCCACTGACACCAATGACGGGGCATTATTTCTCCCAATGATGGGGCACTATTTCTCCCACTGAAACCAATGATGGGGCACTATTCCTCCCACTGACACCAATGACGGGGCATTATTTCTCCCAATGATGGGGCACTATTTCTCCCACTGACACCAATGATGGGGCACTATTCCACCCACTGACACCAATGATGGGGCACTATTCCACCCACTGACACCAATGATGGGGCACTATTTCTCCCACTGACACCAATGATGGGGCACTATTCCACCCACTGACACCAATGATGGGGCACTATTCCACCCACTGACACCAATGATGGGGCACTATTCCTCCCACTGACACCAATGATGGGGCACTATTCCTCCCACTGACACCAATGATGGGGCACTATTCCTCCCACTGACACCAATGATGAGGCACTATTCCTCCCACTGACACCAAAGATGGGGCACTATTCCACCCACTGACACCAATGATGGGGCACTATTCCTCCCACTGACACCAATGATGGGGCACTATTCCTTCCACTGACACCAATGATGGGGCACTATTCCTTCCACTGACACCAATGATGGGGCACTATTCCACCCACTGACACCAATGATGGGGCACTATTCCACCCACTGACACCAATGATGGGGCACTATTCCACCCACTGACACCAATGATGGGGCACTATTCCACCCACTGACACCAATGGTGGGGCACTATTCCACCCACTGACACCAATGGTGGGGCACTATTCCTCCCACTGACACCAATGGTGGGGCACTATTCCACCCACTGACACCAATGGTGGGGCACTATTCCACCCACTGACATCAATGATGAGGCACTATTCCTCCCACTGACACCAATGACGGGGCATTATTTCTCCCAATGATGGGGCACTATTCCTCCCACTGACACCAATGATGGGGCACTATTCCTTCCACTGACACCAACAACGGGGCACTATTCCTCCCATTGTCACCAATAATGGGGCACTATTCCTCCCACTGACACCAACAACGGGGCACTATTCCTCCCACTGACACCAATCATGGGGCACTATTCCTCCCACTGATACCAATGATGGGGCACTATTCCTCCCACTGACACCAATCATGGGGCACTATTCCTCCCACTGACACCACTCATGGGGCACTATTCCTCCCACTGATACCAATGATGGGGCACTATTCCTCCCACTGGATCCAACGATGGGGCACTATTCCTCCCACTGATACCAACAATATGGCATTGTTTGCTCCCACTGATGCCAGGACACTTTCTTCTCCCAATGGCCACAGTCCTGCCCCACTAAAGTTTGAAGGACAGTACTCCTGTCCTATGGCTTCAGTTCACACTGATGTATTGGTATTGGTGTGCACTAAAAACAAATAGGACACGGTGCATTTCTGGGCTGTGTAGCACATTTTGTTGCACTGCAAAGGCTTGCACAATGCTAAAGGGCTTAAGAACAACATTGTGAGCAGGAAAAAAAAAAAAGATAGCACTTCAAGTGTGTTAACACATCGCAGCACAGTACATTGCATGTTACAACACACAATAATGCTGTGGTGTGAAGGACCTGTAAATTGTTAGAAACTGATGGAACCCTGACATTAAAGTCATTAAAGCTGTGATCTTTGAAGACTTCACAGTAAGCATCTAGAGAGGCCAGGAATGTTTTTTTTCTTAAGGCTTGTTTACGGTTTTATAATAATAAGATTATATATACACTATATTACCAAAAGTATTGGGACACCTCCCACACATGAACTTTAATGGCATATTCCAGTCTTATGCCCCATACACATGGTCAGATTTTCTGACAGACACAGCTAAAATAACAAAGGAGTGGCTTCACAACAACTCCGTGACTGTTCTTGAATGGCCCAGCCAGAGCCCTGACTTAAACCCAATTGAGCATCTCTGGAGAGACCTAAAAATGGCTGTCCACCAATGTTTACCATCCAACCTGACAGAACTGGAGAGGATCTGCAAGGAGGAATGGCAGAGGATCCCCCAATCCAGGTGTGAAAAACTTGTTACATCTTTCCCAAAAAGACTCATGGCTGTATTAGATCAAAAGGGTGCTTCTACTAAATACTGAGCAAAGGGTCTGAATACTTAGGACCATGTGATATTTCAGTTTTTCTTTTTTAATAAATCTGCAAAAATGTCAACAATTTTGTGTTTTTCTGTCAATATGGGGTGCTGTGTGTACATTAACGAGGAAAAAATGAACTTAAATGATTTTAGCAAATGGCTGCAATATAACAAAGAGTGAAAAATTTAAGGGGGACTGAATACTTTCCGTCCCCACTGTATATCTCTCCTCTAATAGTATATACAGTATATCTCTCCTCTAATATTATATACAGCATCTCTCTCCTCTAATAGTATATACTGTAGATCTCCTCTAATAGTATATACTGTAGATCTCCTCTAATAGTATATACAGTATATCCCTTCCGTCTGTTATTCTCAGAGTGGATTAGATATTTTGCTCCCTAACCATATAATTGGTTATTTACATTTACCACTGCATAGAGATAGTTTAGAATAAATTGCCTTTTTTTTTAAACTTGACATATTAACTAAATTATACACCACACTTAAGGTTATTAACCAATTAATCAAAACAATAATCGGCCAACTAATCAATTATGAAAATAATCGTTAATTGCAGCCCTAATTTATAGGTAAAGTTGATCCAGGGAATATCTGATTGCCTCTTGGGGGATAAGTAAGGAATTTTTTTTCCCTTGCTGTGCAAATTGGATCATGCTTTGCTGGGTTTTTTTGATTTTCTCTGGATCAACTGTGGGTATAGGATTGTGTATATGGAATTGTAAAATGTTCTTTTTTTTCCCCTTTTATTGGTTGAACTAAATGGACTTTTTTCTGTCTTTTTTTTCAACCAGACTAACCATGTAACTTGACCCTTGGGACAACCAGGGATTTCCTCACTCTAGAGGGATTTTCTCTCATTTTCTAATTTGATTATGGGACAGGAAGTGAAGAAAGATCTCCCCAATGGGACAGAGATAGCAAAAATAAACCTGAAAAGGAGGTTATAACCCTCCCTTACCGTATGCAAAAAAAGTTTTGCCTTAAGTCCTACTTTAAGCAGAATTTTAAAGATAGATTAATCCTCTTCAACTGGAGGACCGGTTATGGTATCACCTATGAAACTTTTAATTGATGTTGTGTGCACTGCTACTATAGTTCATTAACTGTCAACTTATCAGAGAAAATACCACTAAACACCAATGTTCTTATACGAAGACCCCTCAGATGGTGGCTAATATATTTTGCCAGTCAAACAATGAACATAATTACGGAAATTATCTTCCATAAATAAATATGTTCAGAGAAGAATACAATCTATACCTTTCTGAAACTCTTCATCCTGAGTTTATTGTATAGATACAGAGTAGAATGGGCACCATTAAGCAGATGTAAAAAGGTATAAGAAAGAAATGCATGTCTATGATTTTTCTTACTTAAAATGCATAAGAGAGTTTGCAGAAATTGCAGATGGAAATGTAGCAAATATTAATGAACATTGTACAAGCAAAATGGCAACATATAGAGCACAGTGTGCCAAAAAATGTTTTCAAAGAAATTGAGCGCGATGATTTTATAACAAAAAAATGTCAACTTCACACTCTCAATCACAAAAAGGATTTTTTATAAAGTAAATGCTAATGTAATCTACTTTAGTAGTGAGAAATTAACATCCTGCACTCTCACACCTCAGATCAGCCCCAATACCTGCAACTCCACACGTCAGATCACTGTACCCCCCTGCTCTTCTGTCACACCACTGTACCCCCCTGCTCTTCTGTCACACCACTGTACCCCCCTGCTCTTCTGTCACACCACTGTACCCCCCTGCTCTTCTGTCACACCACTGTACCCCCCTGCTCTTCTGTCACACCACTGTACCCCCCTGCTCTTCTGTCACACCACTGTACCCCCCTGCTCTTCTGTCACACCACTGTACCCCCCTGCTCTTCTGTCACACCACTGTACCCCCCTGCTCTTCTGTCACACCACTGTACTACCCTGCTCTTCTGTCACACCACTGTACCCCCCTGCTCTTCTGTCACACCACTGTACCCCCCTGCTGTTCTGTCACACCACTGTACTACCCTGCTCTTCTGTCACACCACTTTTACAATGTGTGGGGGCACAGTGCCTCTCCCTCAGTGTAGGTGTAGAGTGGGGAATTCTGAAATTGGAATGCATTAGTGTCTCACTGACACTTCCCTGCACTGCTCTGCTGATGGGGAGGGAGTTGGGTGACAGCAAAAGAGGCTTCGCGTGCCGCTTACGGCACCAGTGCCGGGGGGTTGCCTACCTCTGATATAGCGTCTCAACTTACCATGAGGTAATCAGAAAGCTGCTGCAACTCCTAAAAAACAAAAATTTGTACACATAAGCAATTTTTTTTCAATATTTGTTTTTAGAGATTGTATAGCAAGTTCATTTTGTAACTCTTATATTAGCATACTTTGTTAAAACAAGGCGCTCTCCCACCAAATTTTACTTTACATATTACGCATCCATGCAGTGGAGCATTCCTAACTTAAGTGCATTGTAAAGCTTACATCCTGGATCTCACTACTCCTGTGCCCCCCTTATGAAATTTTAAACTGTATAGTGAAGTTGGGCTGGGCTACAATTAGGTCTAAACAGCATTTAGGTGAATGGTCACACTTGGATTAGGTTCAACCATAGAGAATAATGTCCACCTTTATTTTGCAGTCAGGCACATCCACTTGGATTGGCCCTTCATCTCTGGCATCAAATCTGGCACGTTTAAATAATTTTAAAAGGATGATAGAGTGATATATGACTACATGATTACTAATGAGGTAAACACAGAGCAGCTGCATCATTAAAAATGATCTCAAGCATAGAAGTACCGTATATAATTCTTCAACAATGGTGCGCTTGCTCTGTATATAATGTGCATAAAGTGATATGTGCATAAATCAATCAATGAATTAATAAATTGATAAATACATATATTATTACTTTCAAACATAAAATACAAATAAAAGTGTCCAAAATCACAGTCAGTATATAATGGATGTTGACAAAGTGTAATACTTGGTTATATTATCCGTGTCACCACTTCCACCACCAGGTGCAATACCTGCTCACCGTCGGAGGCGACCCCCTTAGGTCATACAGAGCTCTTAATAATGCATTTTAAGTTGGTCCAGGTGTTTCGTTAGGAGACGATCCCCTTGGGTCATGCAAAGCTCTAAATAATAAGTTGGACCTACTGTTTTCTATATTGACACAACAGGTTCATGTGATTTCCCCTCTCTGTAGGGAGATTCCGCCCACTTCCTGTCAGATCACCTGAGCCCAGTCTTTCCAGCACAGAGAACGATCCCCCTTTTTAAACGTATGGTGCCCGGGCCCAGTACAGGAGGGCTGGCTGTACTGCCTCATCAGTGGCCCTGACTGCAATGATCTGCCAGATTGGATACAAATTGAACCTTCAACTATGGAGTGCAACAACCTGCCTGAATGGATACAAATTTAAAGTGTTGTTTAGGTTTGAACTCGTATTATGGTTTTTGGTAAATGTAAAGGGAAATTGTACAAGAAAATTGTATAATATATGGCCAGTTTACCTGTTGTGCTGTCCACCAATGCTATCAGATTGCAAAGCAATTGTATGTCTACAGCCTCTGCTTATATATCCCATCTAACTAATTTTACAGCAAAAATCAAGGATGAGCATTGTTGATCTTCAAAGACAAGACTGTGCTGTAGGCATATGCTCAGTAAATAAACATGCATTATTTGACAGCTGGGTCTTCCAGAACATCAAAAGATTTTAGTTTGCAAGGGTATGTGAGGAAGAGTTTTAAATTCTACAAGTGGGTGCGATAAGCATTCAATAAGCACCAGAGTAATGCAGCGTACACACAGTTGGATTTTCCGACGGGAAATGTTCAATGGGAGCTTGTTGTCGGAAATTCCGACTGTGTGTAGGCTTCATCGGACATTTTCTATTGGAATTTCCGACAAACAAAATTTGAGATTTTGGATCTCGAATTTTCCAACAACATAATCCGTTGTCGTAAATTCCGATCGTGTGTACACAATTCCAATGCACAAAGTTCCACGCATGCTCGGAATAAAGCAGAAGAGCCGCACTCACTATTGAACTTAATTTTTCTCGGCTCGTCGTACGTGTTGTACATCACCGCGTTCTTGACGTTCGGAATTTCCGACAAGATTTGTGTGACCGTGTGTATGCAAGACAAGTTTGAGCCAATATCCGTCGGAAAAAAACATGGCTTTTGTTATCGGAATGTGCGATCGTGTGTACGCGGCATAAGACGTTAATGTGTACAGGCTTTAAAGGGCAATGGTGTTGGATCTCCAAATTGTAATTTTCTGTCTTTGTGCAGCTTTACTTTAAGCCCTTGTTCACATTGAATGTGGCTTTGAAAATTCATCTGAAATTGCACGATTTCAAAGCCACATGTCAGTGTGACTTGGAAGACATCTGTGCAGCTTTATGCAAAAAGTAGAGCTGGAACTACTTTTTCAAATCGATGTGGCACCACAAAGTCGGTGTCGCACCAATTTGAACAGTGCAATTACCATAATAGGGTAGGACTTGCCATGCGATTTGACCTATCAGTGGTGCTTACAATGTCAGCTTTTATTCATTTATGTAAAACCTTTATTTCAAAAAGAAAAAAAAATGTTGTTCTAACTGCTTAAAAATTGTTAGCTGAAGTTCATCTTTACTTTATTAGTCAAGCCCATCTAAATCTGCTAGCCTTACACTACAATCTCCAGATTGACAATATTGCTGTCCAAAAGGTGTCTCCGTTGCTCCTCCATTGGAGGGGACACACTTAAAGCAGAGTTCCACCCAAACGTCGAACTTCCCCTTTAAGGTATACTGACCCCCTGACATACCACGTGCCTAGTTTTGAGAGGTACCCAGCTCCCATTTCCACTCGTGCCGCCTAGGCGACTACTCCTCTCCCCCGCCCTCCTTACAATCTTCTGGGACATCACAGGTCCCAAAAGATTGCCCGGCCATTCAGGACGTGCAGCGTGACTCGCACAATGCACACCCGGCTGTGAAGCCACAAGCTGTCACAGCCAGGTGCCCACACTTGCAATGCAGGCACCAATGACAGGCAGGGGAGAGAACGGAGGCTTCGGGCGGCCACTTCACTGGACCATGAGACAGGGGAATGTGCGTTTATTAAAAGTCAGCGGCTACATTTTTTGTAGCTTCTGACTTTTAATAAACATGGGTCAAGCTGGAACTCCGCTTTAAGGGCCAGTTAACACCACATGTAGTTCAGTGCATTTTTTTTTTCTGCATCAAAACGCATGGGAAGTAGGTTATATGATTTCAATGGCATAGTTCACACTAGTAGTTGCAGTGCGTTCCAGAAAAAAAAAAGTAGAACATGCTGCATTTTTCCTGCACTGAACTGTACTGGAACGCTGTAAAACACATCAAAAACACACTAGAATGCACCGGAACGCACACGTCCTTTTTTAAGGTTAAGTAAAAAGAGTGGGAAAAAAAATGTACTGGACTGCATCAAAAACATACAAAAAACATGCATGCATAAAAGCATCTGGAACGCATTCGGACTGCGTTTCTATGGTTAGAACTGGCCCTAAGACAAGAAGTATGCTACTGGCCAGATCACCAGGTAAAAATAAAGGTAAAAAAGAAAACAAAATACAATCAATCAATCACAATATTTAAAGGGTAAGTTCACCTTTTCAGAAAAACCTGTAAGGTGAACTTACACTGGACCCCCTTCCCCATCCCCCCCCCCCGGTCCCGCTATCCTGGAGTCTGGCAATCATCCGTTCTGACACATCGCATAGCTGCTTTACCAGTCAGGGGATATGAAATCCCCACAGCTTTCTCTCCTCTTCGCCAGCGGGGACAGGACGGGCTACGCAGGTTATGATTGGTCGGCGCCACTCATGTGACGGTGCCGACCAATTAGAATGAATGCTCCTAAATGTAACTCCTGACGAGGTATGTTTAGGAAATTAAGCTGAGGGGATTTCTAAGCCCCGGCTAGGTGAGGCGGCTATACGATGTCTCCTAGTGGGAGATCGCTGGGCTCCAGGTCAGCGGGACCAGTGGGGATGAGGAAGGAGTCCTGTGTAAGTTCACCTTACAGATTTTTCTGTAAACGTGAACTTACCCTTTAAGAATGGGTATACCACTTTGAGGATAAGACTGTCCTAAGCAGCCAAAACACATCAACAACACAGGCAATGATACACATGTTTGTGCAACAAAAAAAAACTCTCCACCAGTGCACATAGGTTGACTTTTAGAAGAGGACCCCTACTCTTTTTTACCCTAAAAAAAGAAAAAACATACAAACAAATAAAATAAACAAAATAGACCATTTGATCCTGGCAACTGGCAACCTAAGAAAACATATAACAACCCAAAAAAAACTAAATATCACATTTTCTACCTTTTGAGAATAGCACTTTGCACCAGTGTTAATTTAGTCGACTAAAATCACTAAAACATTTTAGTCGACTAAATGAATATTATTTTAGTCGACTAAAATACGACTAAAACTAAAACAACTGGGATGACTAAAATACGACTAAAACTAAAATGGCATTTTAGTCAAAAGACTAAGACTAAAACTAAATTGAATTTGACTCTGAAAATTAACACTGGTCTGTAGTGCATGTTCATACCTCAATGCCATAATAAATAACATATTAGATTTTTCAGTCCAGCAGTATATAAGAGTTTGGAAATTGTAGAGAAATGTTAACTAATGCATTACAATTTAATTACACCTATTAGATTTTAGATGACTAAAATTAGTTTTAGTCGACTAAATTGTACTGGAAATTTTAGTCGACTAAAATGTACTGGAGATTTAGTAGACTAAATACGACTAAAACTAAAACAATTGCAGAAGACTAAAATGGGACTAAAACTAAAATGCCATTTTAGTCCTAAGACTAAGACTAAAACTAAATCGAAATTTGCTGCCAAAATTAACACGGCTTTGCACATTACTTATTTTCTTATTTAAAATGTTTGTAGCACTGGGCATACAGGGAAAACACAAGATTTGCATACTTACACCATCTAAGACTGATATGGCACAGCTGTAAAAAAAAAAAAAAAATGAAATTAGAAAAAGTTAGTACAATAAATAATGCAAAACAGTCATTACCTGCAACTATACCTGGAATCTGAGTGAAATATTAATGCCAGACTGGACAAATACCTTTTTCTGTTATACATTAGTCACAGTCAGTGTTAACCAGCTGTTACACTCCTGGAATACTACACAAGCATATGGTAGATATATGTTTATTGCAGACCCCAGCGATCTTTACTGTGTAGTAACTTATGTTCATTATGTAATAAAAGAAACCTGAGGTTATTCCCAGGAACTGTACATTCCCACACGAACAGAGGGAGAAGACAGTGGAGAAGACCCAGCAAAAGAGCGAGAAGATAGCGGAGAAGAGCCAGCAGAGGCAGAAGGTGTCGGTGGAGGAGGCAGAAGAGCCGGAGAGGGGAGAAGAAATTGGAAGTGACAACGGAGCTGCCTTAATAAATTACTTTAAAAACCTGTGTAATGTGTTCTATTTTTGACTTTTTTTTTTTTTAGGTGAATGGGTAGGGGTACAATGTACCCCATACACATTCACATAGGGTGGGGGGCCGGAATCTGGGGGCCCACCTGTTAAAGAGGGCTTCCAGATTCCGATAAGCCCCTGCCCGCAGACCCCGGCAACCAACGGCCAGGGTTGTCGGGAAGAGGCCCTTGTCCTCGTCAACATGGGGACAAGGTGCTTTGGGGAGGGGGGCGCAGGGCGCTCACTCGTCCCCACCCCCTTTCCTGACCTGCCGGGCTGTGTGCTCGGGTAAGGGTCTGGTATGGATTCTGGGGGGTCCCCAACGCCGTTTTTTCAGCGTGGGGGTTCCCCTGAAAATCCATACCAGACCGAAGGGCCTGGTATGCTCTTGGAGGGGAACCCAGTCAGTTTTTTCTTTTTTGGCGTGGAGTTCCCCTTCAAGATCCTCAGAGCAAAAGCTGCATGCCAAAGTCGGGTCAGTTAAGAAGGCGATCCGACTTTGATCTGACTTCAGTGATATTCAATGGGCTGAGGTAGGATCAAAGTCAGACCAAAGTAGTGCAGGGAGCATTTTCAAAGTCGGAGCAGTTAAGAAGGCTCCCATAGGGAAACATTGATTTTCACACGTCATGCGACATGAGCTCCCAATGTCGGGGTGTTTGTCGTACCAGTGTGAACCCAGCCTTAGGCTCCCTCCAGTGTTAAGACAAATGACCAAAAAAACCTAAACCTCAGGTGATAAAATCTCATGGGTTGCAGAAAAGAAATTCGCTCCATTCATCCATCAACACAGTGTGTTGATGTGGGAATCCCTACTACCAGGCCATTTTCTTCTGGCGGGGCAAGTCAATCCCTTCTGGGAGAAGACCATGATTATTGCTAGCAGCCACTAGCGAAAATTGCAAAAAAATCCGGCAGACTGGTTGTACCAAAGTTGATCGATCAACTTGGTACATTTAGCCTGCCCATTAACAGTTGGAATTCAAACCATGTATGGCCGACCTTAGTTTGCAGATAAAATTCTGCCCCCAAAGTGCATGTAGAGCCTTCAGAACTGAGGGTGAAGGAGAACAGCAACAGGACTACAACAACAGGACTAAAGCCCCTTACACACTTATGCCCCGTACACACGGTCGGATTTTCCGATGGACAATGTCCGATCGGAGCGTGTTGTCGGAAATTCCGACCGTGTGTGGGCTCCATCGGATTTTCCGACACACAAAGTTGGACAGCAGGAGATAAAATTTTCCGACAACAAAATCCGTTGTCGGAAATTCCGATCGTGTGTACACAAATCCGACGGACAAAGTGCCACGCATGCTCAGAATAAATAAAGAGATGAAAGCTATTGGCCACTGCCCCGTTTATAGTCCCGACGTACGTGTTTTACGTCACCGTGTTTAGAACGATCGGATTTTCCGACAACTTTGTGTGACCGTGTGTATGCAAGACAAGTTTGAGCCAACATCCGTCGGAAAAAATCCTAGGATTTTGTTGTCGGAATGTCCGAACAAAGTCCGACCGTGTGTACGGGGCATTAGTCTTTTTTCGTTCAACTCAGGAGGGCTAAATGAAATAAAACTGACAGCTCATGAGGAGCCATTGTATTAACTGTACGACATCCCCCACCAGAACACTCTGGTCAGCGCTGCTGAGAACGTTGATCAGAAGCCAACCGTCAGACCTTTTGCAATCATGCTCTTTCGAGAGAGGCAGGCCGAATGGCCAGCTTCTGTTGGACCGAACCCGGTACGCATGGGCCCAACATTCAGCCTGTGTGTACTAAGCTTAAGTCCTAGGAATAGCACACATCAGTTTTATATAAATGCATTGTGACTATATGGTTTTTGATTTTAAAAAACTGCTTTGTACCTTTTGGTTGAAAATCAGCACAGGGGTATGGTCAGGCAATAAGATACAACTTAAGATTACTCTTGTTCAGCCCTGCAGTTGATTGAGAGGAATCTATCATTTCCCCCATCCATACTAAACAGTAAAAACGGAGGAACCTCCCCTGCTGGCTATTGCATTCTGACAGCTGCTACTGTCAGAATACCTGAACAGTGGCTGCATCTGATTGAATGTTCAGGCGACAGTTTGCCCAGATCTATCTCTTTTCATTTTGAAGGATATCGGGTAGGAGGATGCTCACAGGTCTCCCATGACTTGAATTTTGGCTTGTTCATATGGAACCAGCTGGACGTCCCTGCATGTAGCCATATTTAGGTGCTCTCTGTTAAAGCCAAATGTTGCTAGCATTGAATTTTTTTACTGCTGACTATGTCCCATTTAGTAGATTTCTCCTTATTTAATGGATCCATTTAACGAGTATTGAGACAGAAAATAAGCGAGGAGAACAATGACCGTAATAAAAAAAAAAAAAAAAAAAAAAAAAAAACACATTATAGGTAAAGTGGGGAAGGGACGAAACCGCTTTCAAGTATTTATTGCCATCTGTGTATCCAATGGAAAGATTTCCTTCTTGTCCAGGTGGAGACAGATGTCAGCGGACAGAAAAGCTGGCCATACACTGAATGGTCCAGGGACCGACAGAATTTCAACCTGTGTGTGGCCTACCCCACTCGACAGAAGTCGATTATTCAAGCAAGTCGGAAAATTTTCTGACAATCAATGTATTTTGACAGCTGTGTGTGCATCTGTCAGAATAAAATGTCACAGCCGGGTGGAATTCCTCCAGCCACCTTGTTAATGTGTGTGGAGCAATCAGTTGACTGAATGTAAAAAAACTGTGTATGGCTAGCCTAAGAGAAAACCCTCATTAAAAAAAAGCATTTAAGAGCTAACAATGATTCTAACTTTTCCCTGCAACAAAATGGTGCAGTTTAACTTTAAGCAAATAAACATTCAAAAGTTAAACACTCAACACTATTCTATAAAAAAAAAAAAAAAAAACCATCACTGTCTACTTTGCACTGTCTACCAGCTCCCGGTAATGTAGTAAGTCAATGTTAGTGCCAATATATGAATATCATTACGGTTTCAGTTTCCAGGATAGGCAAATATTGTCTAAATACAAGAGTCATTTAACTTGGCGTGCTTTGTTTATTTCACATCTGTGCAGCAATCAAGCGTGTAACATTTCAGTTGTGCAGGAGCTTTCCGTTTTAGACCGGTCACTGCTGCTCTGTCTCCTTGTGCAGGTTGTCTGGTCTTGTATCCACCTCTCCAGTAGTTTTCTGCAGGCAGCCTGTAGTGAATAGGCCTAATGGATCTCTCCCACAGATCAGCTCTCTGCAGGCTATGTACAGCATAGTGATGATGTCACACTGCTACATTTACAGTTCACTGCAAGTGTTTTGGCACCCCTAGTCATATTACAGGCTTCATTCACCGACTAAGTGAAAAGAAGTCATCTCAGCCTCTCCAGGAAACACATTTAGGCATGACATACTGAATGTCTGCATATTTTAATGTACTGTATTTAATTAGGTAATTACTAAATTTGATCAGTACTTACTCTGTTTGTTGGCTAGAATCCCTCTTCAAACAAATCACTGGCGTTTCCTGTACTGTTTGAACTCCTGTGAATAAGGAATTAGCAAAATCAAATGTTGGAAATTCTGTTAATTAACACGCCTCTATTACCAAGGCTTTGTACACATTACTGTTGCTGCAGTGGAAGTGGATGATCTGGCTGTGCTGTCTGGCAAGGGTGTCTACTTTTCAAAACTGGCTGTACAGAAATACAAGTCTTTTGGCAGGAGAAATCATTCTCATATGTAGTTTAACTGTGTATTTAGTTGCTTGCCTGGAGTTTATTTTTAATATTGTATTGGCAAAGGTGTGTCTGTTTTTAAATAGATATTATATTAAAGCTAAATGCTACAAAAGATGCAAATACTTCCTTCCTAAATTGTACAATCAGATTGTTATATCTCATTCTGGAGTAGTGCAAATGAAAGATCTTTTGCACTTTACAACACTTAAATAGACGTAAAAAGAAAAAACCAACATATTTCGTACATCTCTGTAATACACGAAGGGCTCTTTTTTACATGGGTGGACGCCGCCTAATCAGTGGAGCACCTGTCCACTGATCCCTGCGGAGCAGGTGGATGACAGATCCGTGTCGGTTCCGCTTATGCAGACATAGCCCGCTTTCCTTTATGGGCAGGCGGGCAGTCAGTCCATTTACATCTGATTGCCATCTGATCTGCCAGATGAATGGGGAATGGATCCTCTATCCGTCTGTTTTAACGGATAGGATCAGATGTCGGTTTAGATCTGCCGCTCAACAGAGGGCAATGGATGGTCCGATCGGGTTCCCCTAAAAAATAAAAAAATAAAAAAACACTGACAGGTGGACGCGATCGTTCTGCCCATGTATAAGAACTCTTATATTTTATTCCTTTAAAGCAGTTTAAGTAGAGAAAAATACCTGGTAATCCGAAAGAAATCCTAACTTTCTGAAAGTGTGCTCCTAACTTTCTGTTTGAGATGACAATATACCACACACACACACACACACACACACACACACACACTTCTCTCCATAACAAAAGGAAGGGTGTTCTGTAGTCCAGCAGGGTAGAAACCAGGCAGGACTGAAAACAAGATTGCATGCAACAAAGGCAAAGTTGTCAGCTTAAGAGTGAAGTTATAAGGATTTCTGGAAAGTTGAATGGCATTTTACTGTACTTGTGACAACAGCTGTCAGAACTCAGTAGCCGCAGTGGGAGATTCGTCCATCCGCACTGTTCAGCCGTGATGAAAGAATCTGCCAGATCTGGTTTGTTCAGACAGGCTAAAAGAAAGAAATCTATGGGTGTATAGCTAGCTTTAGTTTTGTGAGTTGAAATAAGGAATGCAGATATCGCTAGCATAGATACTGGGGAATTAATTGGCTGCAGTGGAGTACAGATCTTCCCGTAGCACAGATGCTTGGTAATGAGTACTATGGTACTGTGGATACCAGCTAATGAACTCTTTGTGGCGTCTCCAAGGCCGTCTTTAATACTGATTGGGCCCTGGGCAAAAAATTTCTTGCCCCCCCCCCCCCCCCCCTTCCCATGCAGTTTCGCTCTCGATTCGATCAATGGCAATGCCGATTTCTTTTTTTTTTACCGGCTACCAATATAATATAAAGAGGAGTTTCAACACTGGCCACCAATGTAATAGGGGTTTACACTGACCACTAATGTAATAGAAACATTCACAGTAACCACCAATGTAAGGAGGGATTTACACTGACCACTAGTGTGAATGAAAGGATTCTACAACAAACAATGCAATGAGACGATTTACACTGACCACCAATTTAACTGAGACATTTAGCCTGCGTTCACATTTGTGTGTGTCAGGAACGCATGCAAAATCACTTTCCTGACACCACAGAAACATGCTGCCCTTTAGCAGATACACAGCAGTGCCATTAATTGTTAATGTCACCCTCACGCATCTGCTGACATGTGCCTTGGCACCATGCGATTTTGAAAAAGGGTTTGGGACTTTCTTCCGCATGTGTAGCGCACAGAGCAGTCCATTGAAATGAATGGGCTGCCCTACACGCTACCTACATCTTTATCCACCCTGTCAGTACACCTTTGCAATCCTAAAACCAATGCCAACCTCTGCACCCCCAAACCCCCCCCCCATCCTCTCCACTCCAATCCCCCTCCGCTTTAACTCTACCTGCTTCCTTTGCTCATCTTTGCACCCACCTTCCTTACCGCCATACATGCCCTCCTTGCTCACCTGTGCACCCCAAACTGTAGTTCCTCCTCTGCCTACCTCTGCACACCCCACACTACTCTCTACCCCCCCACCAATTTGCTTACCTTTTCAGAACAGGCAGATGGTAGGCTTAATGACCACAGTTGTAGGCAGGACTTTCAAGCATGCCCCTTTATCTCCCCAGTGGGCAGCATTCAGAAAAGGTGATGGTAGATATGACCTCAGGGGGGCATGATATACATATGAATACCACCTCTATTTACATATGAATGCTGTCAGTCCATCCATATTTACATATGAATGCTGTCGCTATTTACATATCAATGCCTGTATTTACATGTAATCACAGGGTCTGCAGATGAGTCAATAAGTCTGTACACAACAATAGGGCAGAGCTAGGCAGCATTAATAACAGAACTTCACACTGAGATATCAGGACACAGTACGGGACTAAAACCTCAAGGGATGAGGGAATTTAAAGTGGGATAGTTGGCAAGTATGAGGCAGCTGCTTTGGGCCACACAACAATGACAGGGCCCAGGGCAGCTGCCCCTTTTGCCCTACCTTAAAGATGGCCCTGGGCGTCTCTTCACATCTTTGCTTCAGTGACCTGTCAGTGTGCAATATGGTCCCCAAAGAAATTACTGGTACTGCTGTAAAATGCATACTCAGTACATTTTTTGGTGTTTATAGACAGTACACCATGATGCAGGGTATGTGCTAATGAGATCAGCTGATCAACTCCTTCCTATGTCATGACCTACAGTCTGTAAGGATGTAAGACAGATGCAATAGATATGTTGGGAATCATTGATATAGGACAGTAAGACCAAGTCACATGTAGAAGAGCTCTGTCTAGAGTCCTTGATGCAATTTGGACCTCATATCATTTGGCTGAGAGACCCTACTTCATTGTCTGTTGGCAATACAAGCTTTACTGACTCATGAGACATATGTTTATATGAGTCCAACCGTTCTGGTAAGCCTGCATTGCTTTTACGCGGGGGATCCATCATATCTATGTCACTTCCTTACCAGCTATCCACGTGGTGAACAGCACTATCATCTCTATGGGACTATAAACTTTTTCAAAACCTTTTTTAGTATTCAATAGATACCTGCTAGGGTGTCTCACACCAACATTTGGGATATATGCAGTCATTTTTGTTATTGTTTCTTGTGTATGCAATATTTCAATTCAAAACGTATTGGTTTTAATTAGCGCTACACTATATATGCACCAGTACACCATTTGCCTTCAGACCAGTGGGGGCCAGTGAAGTTTTAGGATGGGGGGGTTGCCAGACCCTGCCCTTCCTTTTTGATCCCTCCCACTTCTCATAAGCCCCACCCCTTATAGAATCAAACCAATCCGTCCCCTGTATTCCACCCATAGTGTCAGGCATATACAGCCCAGTACTACAGATAGGGTATACACAAGGCTGAAGGAGCAGAGAGACAGTATGATAATCCTTCCTTCTGTCCTGTAGTCAAACTGTACAGCTATATACACCCACATCTTCCTTCCTGACTGTATATGGAGACCTTCCTCCATCATCACTGTGACTGCAGAAGTGCAGATATACATCATCTGTCCTGTTACTATGTATGTAGCTATATACAGGGCCGATGATGTATATCTGCAGTCAGTGATGATGGAGGAAGGTCTCCATATACAGGAAGGAAGATGGTGGGTGTGTATATATGTATATACACACACACACACACACACACACACACACACACACACACACACACACACACACACACACACACATATATACACCCACTAGCTTCCTTCCTGCATCATCAAAAAATCACCTATAATATAAGGTGTCTTACGTGTGTGGATGCTGCTGGACGCTTGGTAAAAAACTATTAGTTTATTTTTTTTCCATTTATGAAAGGGGTTGCCTTGACATTGCTCATTATTTTAAAAGGGTTCCTTGACTGTAAAGAGGTTAAACACTGCTCTAGGCACTGCTCTGACCTTAAGTGGCAACGTACCGTTTCTTCAGGCTAGGAACAGAGCATTGAAACAATTTGTCCCCAATTATGGGCTCCTTATTGCTTATTGGATGCTGCAATCCCACGAGATTTAGATGGACATTGTGACACAGAAGTGCTTAAGCAGGTGCCTGCAGCGTGGGAGAATGTCAGACAGAGCTCTACTTGTAAGGAGAAAAGTAGGAGCAGTATTAGGGAGAGGTATCTAATAAGGAGGAAAAGAGTAGGTTGCCCCTTACGGATATTTCTTCTGCCAGATTCTTGGAACGGTTTCCCACCTGCAGCTGGATAACTGCAAGGATATTGGGGACTTCAGAGCAACCGAGTATTCGAATGCCTCTTCCAAGGGAAGTGCTGCTCGGCATTCTGTGGTCTGTGAGCTCATGTTATATCACAATTCAAAAAGTGCCTTGTTCGCAAACATTACCGTTTCCGCCTGGAGAAACTTATGCAACATATGTGATGCTATTTCTGTAACTACTTTACTCCCATTCTAGTTACTTGTACATGTAGTAGATTATATGAATATCATTGTAATAACCTTACCTTTCTCAATTTTAGTTACATCATTCTTTTTCATTCTATGGTACAAAGGTTCCGAGGGATTAATAATATTCAGAGTTCCAAGTTTCACATTTGTATAGTCAAACGGATATGTCTTAGAACGGTTATGATGACAGGAGTCCTGCAAGATAAAATACAAAAAAGTAAAGTACATTATTTTTATTAATTGCTTCAGTCCCAGAAGGATTTACCCCCTTCCTGACCAGAGCACTTTTTGCGATTCGGCACTGCGTTGCTTTAACTGACAATTGCACGGTCGTTCAACCTTGCACCCAAACAAAATTGACGTCCTTATTTTCCCACAAATAGAGCTTTCTTTTGGTGGTATTTGATCACCTCTGCAGTTTTTATTTTTTGCGCTATAAACAAAAAAAAGAGCGACAATTTTGAAAAAAATGCATTATTTTTTACTATAATAAATATCCTCCAAAAATATAAAAAAACTATTTTCTTCCTCAGTTTAGGCCGATATGTATTCTTCTACATATTTTGGTAAAAAAAAAAAAATATATATATATCACAATAAGCGTATATTGATTGGTTTGCGCAAAAGTTATAGCGTCTACAAAATAGGGGATAGTTTTATGCCATTTTTATCATTAATTTTTTTTTTTTACTAGTAATGGCGGCGATCTGCAATTTTTATCGGGACTGCGACATTATGGCAGACACATCAGACAATTTTGACACATTTTTGGGATCTGTCTGTTCTCCCCTCAGAGAACCGGACACTGTGTGTTTACACACACAGATCCCGGTTCTCCGTGTGTTAGCGGCGATCGCGGGAGCCCAGCGGTGATCGTGACCGCCAGGTACTTGCATCGGCTCGGGGGGTGAGCGGGGGTCTTGGCAATCTTCTTGAAGCCTAGGCCATCTTTATGTAGAGCAACAATTCTTTTTTTCAGATCCTCAGAGGAGTTCTTTGCCAGGTGCCATGTTGAACTTCCAGTGACCAATATGTTAGAGTGAGAGAGATAACACCAAATTTAACACATTCACAACTGAGGCCTTGTAACACTAACGAGTCACATGACACTGCGGAGGGAAAAGGGCTAATTGGGCCCAATTTGGACATTTTTACTCAGGGGTGTACTCACTTTTGTTGCCAGTGGTTTAGACATTAATGGCTGTGTGTTGAGTTATTAATTAATGGCTGTGTGTCAAGGGGACAGCAAATTTACACTGTTATACAAGCTGTACACTCACTACTTTACATTGTAGCAAAGTGTTATTTCTTCCGTGTTGTCACATGAAAAGATATAATAAAATATTTACAAAAATGTGAGGGGTGTACTCACTTTTGTGAGATACTGTATGTGGTCTATACCAGCGTTTATCAGCCTTTTTTTCAGCCACAGCACCCCTTAACTTATAAACAAAAAACCACTTGCCCTCCAGAAGATTTACCCCCCCCCCTTCGTGGCCAGGCCATTTTTTTGTGAAATGGCACTGCTTTACTTTAACTGACAATTGCGACGTTGTTGTGCTATAAAACAAAAGAAAACACAATTTTGAAAACAAAAAACTATTTTTAGTTTCTGCTATAATACATATCCAATAAAAAAAAAAAACTAAAAAAAGCAAATTTCTTCATCAGTTTAGGCCAATATATATTTTGCTACATGTTTTTGGTAAAAAAAAAAAAAAAAAAAAAAAAAAAATCCCAATAAGCGTATATTGATTGGTTTGCGCAAAAAATATTGTGTCTACAAACTATGGGATATTTTTATTTATTTATTTATTTTACCAGTAATGGCACTAATCAGCGACTTATAGCGGGACTGCAATAATGTGGTGGACAGTCAGACATTAACTGACACTTTTGGGAGACCAGTGACACTAATACATCGATCAGTGCTAAAAAATATGCACTGTCACTGTACTAACATTGGCTAGGAAGGGGTTAATATAAGGGTGATCAAAGGGTTAACTGTGTGCCTGGCTACTAATTTTGTGTACTGTGGGGAAGGTGCTTTTACTAGGGGAAGACATGGAGCCGTGTCCCTGCTTTGCAGAGACTCAGGATCCATGCCTTCCCTACTGACAGAATGGATATCTGCCTTGTTTACTAGGCAGACCGCCATTCTCCCTCTGTAGGGAAGGATCGGTGGGTGCCAGCGGACATAGAGTCCACAGTTCCCGCTGATAAGCTCCTGCTGATGTGCATGCATGCCCTCTACCCAGAAGTGTCGAATCACGTACTAGGTATGTTATCTGGCGCAGAAGTGACACTTTTTTGTGTCGTATATGTAAGTTATATGGTCGGCAAGTGGTTAAAAGTAGGCAAGATCCCCATCACATCAGATCCCCCACCCCCCCCACCCCCTTCAGATCAGAGGCAACCCATCATCTCAGAGGCCTCCATCATGTCAGAGTCACCCTACTCATCAGCATAACCCTTCACGTCAGAGCCACGCTTCATGTCACAGTCCCCTCCTGTACACAACAATCCCTATTACATCAGAATCACTTCTTTACATCAGATGACCCCTGTACATGAGTCCCCCATCGCATCAGATTTCTTCCCATCACAAAACCCCCTACTCACACAGTCCACCAATCACACAGTCCCCTCTTACCATCAGAGTTACCTTTTAGTTTCAGCAGCACAGCAGAGGGTGGGAGGTGGAGGAGGTAGACTTCTGCCCCTAAATGCTGGACCTCTTGAGTGCTGGGAGCAGCCCTGCCTGCTGCCTGCCCTGAATCAGAGTCATGCGTTGCCATGGTGTAGGCGAGCTAGACACCGTGACCACAGCAGTGAATGATGCCTTGTGTCCTGGTCCTAGATAATTATGGGTTTTTAGGGTGCTGCCGGATGGCAACTCTTGATGCTGATCCAGAACAAGTTGGGTACCATTCTCGTGACACCCTGGGGGAAATTAGAAAGCACCCTGGCTGAGAAACACTGGTCTATGCCGAAAAATGGTTTCTTAAAACTCTATTCTTTCCTTTGAAAATGTCACTTAAATAAGGTATACAAAAAACGACCGCAGCCTATCATATGAGGCAATCAAAAACTGAGGAGATTACGAAGTAAAGCTGGCCATAGATGGAACCTTTTTAATAAAATTTTTTTTTTTTGATCAGTCAGGGGGCTAATAAAAAAAAGAGAGAATCCTTCCCGCTGTGCTATTGTACCTACCGGGGATGCCTTCCCTGGGTGGTCGGGAGGGGGGTCGAGGCACCCGGGCGGCCCTTGACCTCCAGGGCTGGGGCCTGGGTGTGTTCTCCCCTCCCTGCCGGGGAGCAGCATCGGTCCGATCGTGTGGCCCTGTGAAAATCACCTCCTCACATATATCCGCAGCAACCTTTCCCGCCGCCCTCCGGCCCCAAAAAGGGTTCCGCGGCAGAGGGCCGCTCCGCGCAGCCTGCGGAACTCCCTCCCGGCAGCACGCGGATCAGACTCCTCCACTGTTAGAATACACCGATCAGCACTGCAGCCAATTCGAAAACTTTTTTTTCAACATTCCCGTTCCAGAGAGGTTGATCATTGGATCAACTTCTATGGCGCAAGAATAGCCATAGATGGACAGAAATTCATCTGGTCCTTGCTGAACGAGCTGATTTTCAATCTATCTACTGTATAGCCAGCTTTAGTGGTTAGCCTTGCCCACATATCCCTCCCCACATCCCTTTGTGTATGAAGTCAGAACCCCACAATATCTTTAATTTCTTCTTTAATCATGTCATTGACACGTTCAAACCTGTTCCCTATTGCCTTGAAAGCCATGCATACAGATGCTCATTTGGTTTAATTATATCATTATGTGTATTTAAAATGCTAACAATTAACTTTTCCCATTTGCCCCACTTTGATCAGTTAAAGTGGTTGTAAAGGTAGGTTGTTTTTTTTTTTTTTCAAATAACAAATATCTCTATACTTACATGCTCTGTGCAATGGAATCCTCCTCTTCTCGGGTGCCCCCCTGGCGCTCCTGGCTCCTCCTCCAGTGTCCAGTGCCCCCATGGGAAGCCGCTTTTCATAGGGGCACTTGTGCGCGCTCGCTTCCGAGCCCCGCTGCAGCGTCCATTGACACAGACAGCGGGACTGGGCCCCGAGCCCCGCTGCAGCGTCCATTGACACAGACTGGGCCCCCGCCCTCCGCTTCCTTGTCACTGGCTATGACAGCAGCAGGAGTCAAGGGCTCCCAGTATCCCAGCAAAGCTAGTGAGACCCGGAAGTGAGGGGAGAGAAGAGCTGCAGACGTGCACAGTGCTGGATTGAATGAAGGTTCAGGTAATGGGGGGTGAGATACTAATGGTGTCTGGGGCCAATCGTATGTGATCGCTGCTTGAGTGATTACATGTGAGTTGGCGCAATTAGCTGCAAGAGCTGGCAGCGTCTCATGGTTTTCAATGGGGATGCCTACTTGCAGCTAATTGCGGGAACCCCCACTGGGATTCTCACAGGAAGGATGCATTAGCAGGTGGATACTGCAAGCTATTAAAGCATTTTGTATTTTTTTTACATATTTATTGTATATTTCACAAACATAATATGACATTTTAAGAAGAATGTGTTTATCGATCCACATTGAAGTGGGCCTACACTCAAATTTTAAAGGTAGATTAGGCCAGTGTTTCTCAGCTCCAGTCCTCAAGGAGCGCCAACAGGTCATGTTTTCAGGATTTGCCTCAGATGAAATGGCAGTGAAACTGATCAAATCACCTGTGCAAAATAATGGAGAGCCTGAAAACATGACCTGTTGGGGCGCCTTGAGGACTGGAATTGAGAAACACTGGGTTAGGCAATTAATAGGGCTGAAATATTAAAATGCTGCTGAAAGCACCTGACCATTGACACATATGGCCACATGATATGTGCTGAAGGGTAACATTTTTTTTCTACGCAACACAGATTTTCCAGAAATGCAGAATAACCAGGTGTGGTGTGCCACCATAGATACGTCAGCCCTATTGCCATTTAACAGGGAATCACAGGTGTTCCGACTCTGGAGCCCATCCCTGCAAAAGCCTGCTGGGAGCATTAGTGCTTTTATAGGCAACTCTGACCTTCTCTACCCATGGCATCACAGTTAGGCTTCATGTACACAGGACGTCACTCAACCTCTCCTGAATGATTTAGCTTGACAGCTAGAAGAAAATTACGTTTGTAAGAGAAAAAAAAAAATTTTAATTTTTTTTTTTTTTTTGTTGAAATGAAAAACGTCTAAACGAAACGCTGCTAAACGCAAGTTACTGCATTTAGCAGATTTTACAAACTGTTACAGGCATTTGCATTTCAAATGCCTCTGAACATCTTTCTGAACCCATTTTTTTGCGTTCCAACAAACGCTACTAACTCAACTGTCTAGAAAGGACCCGGTGTACATTTACTGATAAAATCACATAGAGGAGAGTTCAGGGGCAGCTGAAAAAAATGCCCAACTGCTCCTAAACGTCCATTACTAAGCAGCAGTATACATGAGGCCTTATGCTGCTGGAACAACTTCTTGGTAACCCAGGAAGGAAGGAAGACAAAACAAAAAATCCTTACCTGCTAATAGACCTGGCTTTCTCACCTCCTGGTGGAGCGATCCTGATATGACCTGGTACTAACACACAGCTAAGCCCATCTCCACCATCAGGAGCTCTGGTGAACACTGGTTAGTACATAGACTCCGCACCTCAGGTGAGTCTGCATTATTTGCCAGGTTGACTTGTTTGTATACCAATCCTGCTGGTTGGTGGGCGTCCCTTTACTGCTTTAGCTACTGGTCTCCGAGCTTGACCCTAGACCATGACACAATCTAAGGTCCCTAACTCACATTCATACACACACACACACACACACACACACACACACACACTAGGGCCAGTTTAGACAGAAGCCAACTGACCTACTAGCATATTTTTGGAGTGCGGAAGGAAACCAGAGTACTTGAAAGAAACCCAAACAAGCACAGGGAGAACATGCAAACTCCAGGCAGGTAGTACCGTGGAACCAAGAACCCTAGTGCTGCTAGGCAGAAGTGCTAATTACTTGGCCACTGTGTGAGTGAGTATTGTTGTTTGTTAGGTGGCCTCCTCATGTACTGTGAATTGAAGCAGTAAAGCACAATCACTGTGCAGCACTGCAAATCTGAAAAAAGGGCTTGCATGTTATGACCAAAATTTGCCTGCCCTACATAGTTACATATTACATAGTAGGTGAGGTTGAAAAAAGACACAAGTCCATCAAGTCCAACCTATGAGTGTGATTATAGGTCAGTATTACATTGTATATCCCTGTATTTTGAGGTCATTCAGGTGATTATCTAATAGTTTTTTGAAACTGTCGATGCCCCCCGCTGAGACCACCGCCTGTGGAAGGGAATTCCACATCCTTGCCGCTCTTACAGTAAAGAACCCTCTACGTAGTTTAAGGTTGAACTTCTTTTCTTCTTATTTTAATGAGTGGCCACAAGTCTTGTTAAACTCTTTTCTGCGAAAAAGTTTTATTCCTATTGTGGGGTCACCAGTACGGTATTTGTATATTGAAATCATATCCCCTCTCAAGCGTCTCTTCTCCAGAGAGAATAAGTTCAGTGCTCGCAACCTTTCCTCATAACTAATATCCTCCAGACCCTTTATTAGCTTTGTTGCCCTTCTTTATACTCGCTCCATTTCCAGTACATCCTTCCTGAGGACTGGTGCATGCCAATATTCTGTTTGCTTTGTTAGCAGCAGCTTGGCATTGCATGCCATTGCTGAGCCTATTCATCTACTAGGACCCCCAGGTCCTTTTCCATCCTAGATTCCCCCTGAGGTTTTCCCCCCAGTGTATAGATTGCATTCATATTTTTGCCACCCGAATGCATTATTTTACATTTTTCTACATTGAACCTCATTTGCCATGTAGTTGCCCACCCCATTAATTTGTTCAGATCTTTTTGCAAGGTTTCCACATCCTGCGGAGAAGTTATTGCCCTGCTTAGCTTAGTATCGTCTGCAAATACAGAGATTTAACGGTTTACCCCATCCTCCAGGTAGTTTATGAACAAATTAAATTAAAGGATTGGTCCCAGCACAGATCCCTGAGGGACCCCACTACCCACCCCTGACCAATCCTGAGTACTCCCCATTTATCACCACCGTCTGAACTCGCCCTTGTAGCCAATTTTCAATCCATGTACTCACCCTATGGTCCATGCCAACTGACCTTATTTTGTACAGTAATCGTTTATGGGGAACTGTGTCAAATGCTTTTGTAAAATCCAGATACACCACATCTACGGGCCTTCCCTTATCTAGCTGGCAACACACCTCCTCATAGAAGGTTAGTAGATTGGTTTGGCAAGAACGATTCTTCATGAATCCATGCTGATTACTGCCAATGATACCGTTCTCATTACTAAAATCTTGTATATAGTCCCTTATCATCCCCTCCAAGAGTTTACATACTATTGTTGTTAGACTAACTGGTCTAATTCCCAGGGATGTATTTTGGGCCCTTTTGAAATACTGGTGCTACATTGGCTTTTCTACAATCAGCTGGTACCATTCCAGTCAGTAGACTGTCAGTAAAAATTCGGAACAATGGTCTGGCAATTACTTGACTGAGTTCCCTAAGTACCCTCGGGTGCAAGCCATCTGGTCCCGGTGATTTATTAATGTTAAGTTTCTCAAGTCTAATTTTAATTCTGTCCCCTGTTAACCATGGAGGTGCTTCCTGTGATGTGTCCTGAGGATAAACACTGCAGTTTTGGTTACTGGAGCCCCCCGATTCCCTTGTGAAAACTGAGGAGAAGAATAAATTCAATACCTTCGCCATCTCCCCATGCTTTGTAACCAGATGTTCTTCCTCATTCTTTATGGGGCCAATATGGTCTGTCCTCCCTTTTTTACTGTTTACATACTTAAAGAATTTCTTGGGATTTTTTTTGCTCTCCTCTGCTATGTGTCTTTCATGTTCTATCTTAGCCGTCCCTTACATTTCTTGTTGCATTCTTTATAAAGTCTGAATGCTGATGATGATCCCTCAACCTCCTATTTTTTTGAAGGCCTTCTCCTTTGCTGTTATATGCATTTTTACATTGGAGTTAAGCCATCCAGGACTTTTGTTCGCTCTTTTAAATTTATTACTCAATGGGATGCATTGGCTAATGCCCTTATTTAATATGCTTATAAAGCAAACCCATATCTCCTCCATGTTCTTTGTTCCTAAGATTTTATCCCAATTTATGCCTTCTAGCAAGGTTCGTAGTTTAGGGAAGTTGGCTCTTTTAAAATTCAGTGTCTTTGTATTCCCCTTATGTTTCCTATTTGTTTGATTTATACTGAAGCCAAATGACCTGTGATCGCTGTTACCTAAATTGCCCCGTATTTCTACATCCGTGATCAGGTCTGTATTGATGGTAATCAGTAGATCCAGTAATGCTTTATTTCTTGTTGGTGCGTCTACCATCTGACCCATAAAATTGTCCTGCAAGACATTTAGGAACTGGTGAGCCTTAGATGAATGCGAGGTTCCCTCTGCCCAGTCTATGTCTGGATAATTAAAATCCCCCATTATGATAACACTTCCCATCCTTGCTGCTAATCCAAATTGTGATAGGAGATCTGTCTCCCCTTCCTCCCTCCGGTTAGGGGGCCTATATCATACTCCCAGTATTATTTGCCCTTTAGCTTCATCCCTTTGGAGCTCTACCCATAAGGATTCCACCTCCTCCCTAGATCCCTTAGTGATGTCATCTCTCACATTCACTTGTACATTATTTTTGATATATAGGCATACCCCTCCCCCTTTTTTACCCTCTCTATCCTTGCGATAAAAGGGTATACCCTTGAATGTTTGCCAGCCAATCACGAGAGCTGTTGAACCAGGTCTCTGAAATTCCACAAAATCCAAATCCTCCTCGTACAACAGTATCTCTAGTTCACCCATCTTGTCCAGCAGGCTCGTGGCATTGGTGAACATGCCACGTAGTTTAGACCGGTAGCATATCCTCTTATTGGGTGTTCCGAGATTGCAACTAGGACTTGCTACTATACTTACTTTGGGTTTATGTGCTTTGGTCAACCTACCACTAATGCCCCCAATACTACCCTGTGGAATATGTTCCGCGCTGACTATCTCTACCTCTGGACCCTCCCCCCATCACCTAGTTTAAAAACCTCTCTAACTTTTTGGCCATCTTCATTCCCAGCTGAACTGCACCCTCCTCATTTAGGTGCAGTCTGTCCCTTCTATAGTACCGGTTATCGACTGAGAAGTCGGCCTAGTCCTCCAGGAACCCAAACCCCTCCTTACTACACCAGCTCTTCAGCCACTTGTTTACTTCCCTAAACTCCCTCTGCCTTTCTGGTGTGGCTCGATGTACTGGTAATATTCCTGAGAATACTGCCTTGGAGGTCCTTTTCCTCCAATTTAGCTCCTAAGTCCCTAAAATCGTTCTTTGGGACACTCCATCTGCCTCTGACTTTGTCATTGGTGCCAACGTGCACCATGACAGCTGGGTCTTTCCCAGCCCCTCCCAGTAATCTGTCCACCAGATCCATGATGTGCCAAACCCGAGCGCCTGGTAGACAACATACTGTTCGGCGCTTCAGGTCTTTGTTACAGATTGCCCTCTCTGTCCTTCTAAGAATTAAGTCCCCTACCACCAGAATCTGTCTTTTTCCCTTCGCTCCCCCCCATTTTCACTGGAGGAGTTCTTCCCCTGGAAGCTAGGAGAGTCCCTCAGCTCCAGCAGTGCTGGTCCCTGACTGGTTTCACCAATGTCACTCAGTGGAGCATACTTATTGGGATGCTCCAGCCCTGGATTGGCCTCCCTGGCACCTTCCCCTCTACCCTTCCTGACTGTCACCCATCTACTCTTTGCTAGTGCCTGCACCTCTTTGTCTCCACCTGCCGTGTACGTTCCTTGCTCTCCTTTAGTATGGAGGGACTTCTCAGTGCTAACAGTTGCTTCCCCAGATTCAGAACCTGGGCTTCCAGGGAAAAAAAATGCGCAATGTACAAAGTCGCCTCTCCACACCCGCTGGGCATCGTACCTATTAAATTTAATAAGGATTGGGGATTATACCCTGTCCAAATTACCCAACAACTAGGTTCCTGACAGTAATTCTCAAGACAATACACAGGTACTCGCAGAACTACGTGCACTCGCAGAACTATGTGCACTCGCAGACTAGGGTTGCCACATCATCCCTTTAATCCAGGACACATATGAATTACACAGGTTCTGAGTCTGATTTAATGCAGATAAGGCACCAAGTGAGTTTAATTGCCAACTTAATCAGCCACAGAACCCGTGTAATTAATATGTGTCCTGGATTAAAGGGATGATGTGGCAACCCTATCGCAGACCTACGTGCACTCGCAGACCACACGCAGAACTATGTGCACTCGCAGAATACTCGCAGAACTACGTGCACTTGCAGCATACTTGCAGGACTACATGCACTCGCAGACCTACGTGCACTCGCAATTCACAAGTATGCAGTACACAATACACAAGTACTAACGATCCACACACACTACTCAGACAACGCTCAGGTACTCACACTACACAGGTACTATGACCCCTGTTATAACCTCCTGTTTTAAACTCTGGTTTTAACTCACCACTTAGACCAGTTTCACTAACACTGGGTTTTAACTCACCACTTAGTGGAACTGGTCTAACTCTGGTTTTAACTCACCACTTAGACCAGTTCCACTAACTCTGGTTATAACTCACCACTTAGACCAGTTCCACATGGACAGAGTTCCAGCAGACTCAAAAATGAGCAGGCTCACAATGAGTTCTACACAAGGTTATATAGGCCTCAAGCACCTGTGAGCAATTAACGACTCCCTTTAATTAGTAGGCTGAAGGAAGCAAAGAAAAAAAAGAAAAAAAAGCTGTTTAAAAAGTGTCAGGAAAAGGTGTTAAAAAGCTACAAGGAAAAACCCCAAAAAGAACCTAAAAATGCAACCCAGCAATCACCAGCAGTCAAAAAGCAAGGTTTGTTCACTCTCCACTCAAGGTTCCCACTGTTTAGCTTCCAACCAGCAGTCTAGCAATTTCACGTGTGCTCTACACAAGGTTATATAGGCCTCAAGCACCTGTGAGCAATTAACCACTCCCCTTAATTAGTAGGCTGAAAGAAGCAAAGAAAAAAATATACATATACATGTACGTAGTGTGACAGAATGGCAGCCTGTTGCTGTGTAAATATGCAGATAGTGTCTGTTTCAACAGGGAAAGGGTCCCTGAACTTGTGTGAAACTAATTGGAGTCAGGTGGGTGTTGCCCATACTTTAACCACTTGCCAACCGCAATACACATTATATTATATTTATAATATATATATATATATTTATTTATTATATTTTTTCATGTGACAACACTGAAGAAATTACACTTTGCTACAATGTAAAAGTAGTGAATGTACAGCTTGTATAACAGTGTAAATTTGCTGTCCCTGCAAAACAACAACACACAGCCATTAATGTCTAAACCGCTGGCAACAAAAGTGAGTACACCCCTAAGTGAAAATGTCCAAATTGGGCCCAAAGTGTCAATATTTTGTGTGGCCACCATTATTTTCCAACACTGCCTTAACCCTCTTAGGCATGGAGTTCACCAGAGCTTCACAGGATTCCACTGGAGTCCTCTTCTAATCCTCCATGACGACATCACAGAGCTGGTGGATGTTAGAGACCTTGCGCTCCTCCACCTTCCGTTTGAGGATGCCCCACAGATGCTCAATAGGGTTTAGGTATGGAGACATGCTTAGCCAGTCCATCACCTTTACCCTCAACTTCTTTAACAAGGCAGTGGTCGCCTTGGAGGTGTGTTTGGGGTCGTTATGTGGGAATACTGCCCTGCGACCCAGTCTCCGAAGGGAGGGGATCATGCTCTGCTTCAGTATGTCACAGTACATGTTAGCATTCATTATTCCTTCAAAAAACTGTAACTCCTCAGTGCCGGTGTCTTGCCGAATAAGTTCCTTCGGCGGATAGGTTCCCCCCTGTACTGCGCAGGCGCAGCGCCTGCGCAGTACGTACTACTGTCGGCCGCCGGAGATAGCCGAAGCTCAAAAGCTTCAATCAGCTGTACACGGCGCCTGCGCTCTGGGTCCAGGTTCCTTCCCCTCTATCCAAGTGGACCTAGAGGGGGAATCTAAAAGTGCCGAGCGCAGCGAGGCCGTGCCCGAAGCGTGGCGAGCGAAGCGAGGCCGTGCCCGAAGCGTGGCGAGCGAAGCGAGCCCGCGAGGGGCCCTCTTACAGGCGCCGTGTACAGCTGATTTTCAGCTGTTCCGCTTCGGCTATTTCCGCCGGCCTCTACTGCGCATGCGCAGTAGAGGGGGGAACTAATCCGCCGAGCGGAACTTTCTCGGCAGAACACCGGCAGCACTCATGAAGCCCCAGACCATGACACTCCCACCACCATGCTTGACTGTAGGCAAGACACACTTGTCTTTGTACTCCTCACCTGGTTGCTGCCACACATGCTTGACACCATCTGAACCAAATATGTTTATATTGGTCTCGTCAGACCACAGGACATGGTTCCAGTAATCCATGTCCTTAGTCTGCTTGTCTTCAGCAAACTGTTTGTAGGCTTTCTTGTGCATCATCTTTAGAAGAGGCTTCCTTTTGGAACGGCAGCCATGCAGACTAATTTGATGCAGTGTACGGCGTATGGTCTGAGCACTGACAGGCTGACCCCCCCACCCCTTCAACCTCTGCAGCAATGCTGGCAGCACTCATACGTCTATTTCCCAAAGACAACCTCTGGATATGACGCTGAGCATGTGCCCATAACTTCTTTGGTCGACCATGGCGAGGCCTGTTCTGAGTGGAACATGTCCTGTTAAACTGCTGTATGGTCTTGGCCATCATGCTGCAGCTTAGTTTCAGGGTCTTGGCAATCTTCTTATAGCCTAGGCCATCTTTATGTAGAGCAACAATTCTTTCTCAGAGATCCTCAGAGAGTTCTTTGTAATGAGATGCTATATTGAATTTCAAGTGACCAGTATGAGAGAGTGAGAGTGATAACACTAAATTTACCACACCTGCTGCCCATTCACACCTGAGACCTTGTAACACTAACGAGTCACATGACACTGGAGAGGGAAAATGGCTAATTGGGCCCAATTTGGACATTTTCACTTGGAGGTATACTCACTTTTGTTGCCAGCAGTTTAGACCTTAATGGCTGTGTGTTGAGGCATTTTGAGGGGGGAGCAAATTCACCCTGTTATACAAGCTGTAAACTCACTACTTTACATTGTAGCAAAGTGTCATTTCTTTAGTGTTGTCACATGAAAAAAATATACTATTATATTTACAAAAATGTGAGGGGTGTACTCACTTTTGTGAGATACTGTATATATATGTTCCGGTTTGAAGTGATTTACCAAGGCTATGGCTGAGGCTATCAACTACAGGCCCTGGTATCTTTTTTTTTTTTTTTTTTTTTCAGCTTGCGGCTGGCTTTTTAATGAAAGTGATACGAGCGGCTCATTAGCTACTGGATTGCTTTCCAAAGCAGCGGGAGGGGACGTTACACACACACCCATCCCCCCTCCGCCAGTGTTTGTCAGGCTTACTGTTTTCGACCAGCCCACCTGAGAAACAATCTGTGGCCGGCTGGTCACAGAGGCAGTGAGAAACTAGATCGCCTCCGATTGCCTCTATGGCCTTGGAGGACTGAAGAGATGTCATGACGTCACTTCTGGTCCTGGGTGGAAGTAAACAGATTTTTTTTTTTCGTTCTGGTTGTCAGATTGCTGGCAGGAAAACAATGCTTTAAAAACTTGATTTTATCAGCGTTTTGCATTGACGTCAATGCGTGTTTAGCTGCGTTAGCATTTAGCCACGTTTCTCTGCCTCTACTCAAAATCAATTGTTTCCTATTGATTTGAATAGGAGTCACACCAGAAGACGGATCATGATGATCCAACTTGTGTGCTGAGGATGAAGGGGGAACCCCCGCCAAAATGATAAAAAATTTGGCGTGGGGTCCCCCCCGGACGATATCAGACCCTGCGGTCTGGCATGTATTTTAAGAGATCCCCCCCCCAAAATCCATACCACACCCTTATCCGAGCACGCAGCCCGGCAGGTCAGGATGGGGGGGGGGGGGGGCGAGCGGGCTTCCACGTACCACCCGCAGACTCCGACAACCACCTTCCAGGGTCGTCCAGAATAGGCCCTCGTCCTCATCAACATGAGGACAAGGTGCTGTGGGGTGGGGGGCACAGAGCCCCCCTGCCCCAAAGCACCCACCCCACATGTTGAGGGCATGTGGCCTGGTATGGTCCAGAAGGGCAAGCGTGCCCCCCCCCCATCCTGACCTGCCAGGCTGCATGTTTGGATAAGGGTTTGGTATGGGTTTTGGGGGGTCCCCAAGCCATTTCTTTGGGCCAGGTGGTGCCCCTTAAAATCCAAACCAGACCGAAAGGTCTGGTATCGTCAAAGGGGGGAACCCCACGCTAATTTTGTTTTCATTTTGGTGGCGGTTCCCCTTCATCCTCAGCACACAAGTCGCACTGTAAGTCGGATCATCATGATCCTACTTCTGGTGCGACTTCTATTCAAATCAATGGGCTTCCATAGGGAACCACTGGTTTTGAAAAGAGTCAGAGAAATGCTTGACAAGGCTTAACGCTCTGTTTACAGCATTAAACCGCATTTAACAGCTTTTACCGGTGTCTGCCATTTTCAGGACTGCTCTTGAATGCGATTTTAGGGCATTCAGACAACAGCTCATAAACTCCCCTGCTGATAAACGTCCAAAAAGGTCCATGTGTGCATGGACACATAGAATAACATAGAGGGGAGTTTATGGGCTGTTAAAAAAATGCTCAAACTCCCAAAAACGTCCGTTTATGAGCTTCAGTGTGCATGGAGCTTAAAGGTAAAGAAGAGATAAAGAAGAGATCCATAAAGAGGACCAGTCATCCTTATTTTTATTTTAAGGGATGTTTACATTCCTTGTAATAAGGATAAAAGTGATCAAAAAATAAATAAATAAATGAAATTTAAAGGGGCAGTGTAAAAATAAAAAATTAAAATCAATAAGTAAAAAAAAAAAAAAAAAAAAAAAGAAAGAAAGTAAAGCGCCCCATCCCTCCATGCTCGCGCGCAAAAGTGAACGTATATGTAAGTCGAACACATATGTAAACAATGTTTGCACCACACATGTGAGGTATCTCCGCAAACATTAGAGTGAGAGCAATAATTCTAGTGCTACACTTCCTCTGTAACTCTAAACAGGTAACCTGTAAAAAATTTAAAGTGTCTATGGAAGTTTTTAAGTATCGTAGTTTGTCGCCATTCCACAAGTGTGTGCAATTTTAAAGCGTGACATGTTAGGCATCTATTTACTTGGCATAACATAATCATTCATATATTTTACCAAAAAATTTGGGGTATATATTGTTTTTTTAAAAAATTCATTAAAAAGTGTATTTTTTCCCAAATAAATTGCATTTGAATCTGATCAATGGGCACCATCTTGCCGCTGTGAGAGGGGGATTGCGGCCTACCACGCGATACGCAGCCTACAGCTCCAGCTCTAGAGGGTCCAGACGTCGCCCCCTTTCTGAGGGATGCCCTGCAGCAGCGCTGGAACATTGTGGAACTGGCCGGTTCACTGAGTCAGCAGATCGATTGCCCTCTCTCTGCTCATTTATCGCAAGAAGAATCGTTTGATCGTCCTCACCCACTGGAAACTGCTGAACGCTGTCAGGATTGGTGAGGGGGGGGGGGGGGGGGGGGCTTTGCCCACAGCTTACTATTGTTGTTCATAAATGCCACACTTTGAACACTGTGCACAGACAACTTGTACCTGAATCACACAGAGGAATACAATAAGAAAGAATCAACTATTTTGCCTGGTTAAGGAATTTTTGTTTATGAGCACCAACTTGCCGGTGCAGATAACGAGGTCTTGCACTATGGGACACTGCCGTTTGGTTGTTCTTAAAGGTGACACAGTGGTGTAGTGGGTAGCACTCTCGCCTAGCAGTAAGAAGGGTCGCTGGTTCGAATACCAACCACGACACTACCTGCCTGGAGTTTGCATGTTCTCCCTGCGCCTGCGTGGGTTTCCTCCGGGTACTCCGGTTTCCTCCCACACTCCAAAGACATGCTGGTAGGTTAATTGGATCCTGTCTAAATTGTCCCTAGTATATAGGAATGTGAGTTAGGGACCTTAGATTGTAAGCTGCTTGAGGGTAGGGACTGATGTGAATGTACAATGTATATGTAAAGTGCTGCATAAATTGACGGCGCTATATAAGTACCTAAAATAAATAAATAAATAAATAAAGAGGACACGTTACTAATATTCAAACTATTCTAACCCTCAGTATAAATTAGAGATACTATAGGCCAGCCTGGGGTTCCCCTTTAGTAATAGTAATAGCTACAACAATCATTAGCTTGCTTAAGGATATGTTTATTACTGTTTAACACTGTACACATTGGTGTTAATTACCGTATTTATCAGCATATAACACGGACAGGCGTATAACACGCACCTTCAATTTAAGAGGGAAGTTTCAGGGAAAAAAAAGTTGTTTTTCTTTCTCGAACATCACGGGACACAGAGCCACAGTAATTACTGATGGGTTATATAGGTATCACTGGTGATTGGACACTGGCACACCCTATCAGGAAGTTCAACCCCCTATATAATCCCTCCCCCTTGCAGGGATACCTCAGTTTTTACGCCAGTGTCTTAGGTGATGGACGTGTAAAGATGTCCTGTGCTGAGCTCCAAAGGGAATATCCTAAGATCCTATACTGGGGCAAGCCAGGCGAACCGGATCCATTCAAAGTGTCTTTTCATGGCCGAATTGAATGGTACCCGGGCCTCGTGTCCGAAGAAACGAGGTTTTACCCGTAATGCTTCTCTTTTTAGAGAGCTGGACCCCGCAGATCAGAAAATGGCTTTAAACTTCCTAATTTCTGGCGAGGTGCTTTACGGTCCCAGAACTGTTGGATCCCCCTACTGATGGGGGCCCCAGTCTCTGACGGTTTTTTCAAACGGAGCCCACCGTGAGAGGTGAAGATTGGGTCTGTGTAAACGGCACCCTGCGGCTGGATAAGGTAAGAGGAGATTCCACAGAATTTTTGAGTTCTAGTGGCTTTTCTCCTTTAAGGTAAATGCATGCTATGCCTATTGTGACCACCGGGGGCTGCCAAGAGCACAAACCTACACATGCTGACTGATTGTCTCAGGTGTTGTAATCGCTGTGTATGTCCCAGCGTATCAAGCAGGCTGCAAGCAGGTAAGGTGGATGGGGGGATTTCTCATGTTTGAATGTTCCCCCCCAGGCTAGAGAGGGGCCACAGGGGTCTAGAAAGTGGTTATACCACCCGGGCTCTGTGGCCTAATGGCCACCATCTCTGAAGATAGCCGTTCAGGCAAATCTTGTTACCAGTCTCCCTCCTTCCCCCCCCCATCCCCAGCCTTTTCTCCAGAGCATGACAGGAGAGTCGGCAGTGCGGGAAGCGCTCGTTTTTTTCAAAACTCGAGGGGGGGGGGGGGGGCGGTAGAGGAGGGGGCGGGATGTCAGCACAGAGTGTTTAGACTCCCACTCAGGCCAGCTGCAGGCTATTAAAGGCACTCTGTACAGGTGCACTCAGCCTTCTGAGAGACACAGAGCTGACGGTCGCATGTAAGGTGGGACACAGGCATTCTCCTAGGCAGCATTTACTGAAGTAACACCAGACTGAGCATTGGGTAGCAAGGCTTTTAGCCAGACTACATCGCTCAGCGGACAGTGTTCATTTGTATACCTCACACCTTGTTGCTTTGCACTATGGGTAGAAGAGGTTCAAGCACCCCAGGAACCAGAGACACTAGGGGATCTCGTTCAGGTTCTGAGGGCCCCCTGTCGGCAGCATCCTTCCCCCCTAAAGATGGGCCAGGGACGGCTAGCCAGGGAGAGCCATCGGGGTCAGGGGCTACACCTGCTTCTGGCACTTCAGCCCCTGTATATATTACACAAGAGGTTTTTTCCCTCAACCATTAATGGTCTAGAGGAAAGATTAATGGGCGTGATTACGTCTTCACTCAGTGGAAGAAAACGCACTAGGCTTTCCTCTGTTCCCCAAGACCCTCAGACAGAGGAGCTCTGGGATAAAGGAGATGAATCCCTTTCAGAGGATCAGGATGGGATGGATGATTCCTCTTCGGAGGATTCAGGTGGAGAGGGACCCTCTGCGACTTCCCAAGAGGAGAAAGTCTTAGTGCAGATCCTCACTGGATTGGTCCGCTCCACATTTAAGTTGCCCATACCTGAAACTGCTAAAGAATCCTCTTCTGCTTTGGGGTCACTGAAACCTTTCCAAGCAGCACATGTTTTTCCTGTTCATACTTTACTTGAAAAGCTTATTTAGTCTGAGTGGGATCACCCAGACAAACGTTTTTTTCCGCCGAGAAAGTTTTCAACACTTTATCCGATGGAAGAAAAGTTTATTAAAACGTGGGGAATACCAGCTATTGATGCCGCCATTTCCTCCATAAATAATAGCCTGACTTGTCCTGTAGACAATGCTCAGATGCTCAGGGATCCTGTAGATAAAAGGATGGAATCCCTATTGAAGGATGTTTTCTCCTTAGCAGGATCAGTGGCCCAACCTGCAATAGCAGCGATTGGAGTCTGTCAATACTTAAGAGACCATGTTAAGCAGGTCATCAAAGTATTACCTGAACAGCAGGCCCAGGGGTTTGCTAACCTTCCAGCGGCCTTATGCTTTGTGGTTGACGCCATTAGAGATTCTATCGTGCAAACCTCCTGTCTTTCACTGGGGTTGGTGCATATACGTAGAATCCTATGGTTGAAAAATTGGTCAGCCGAAGCACCATGTAAGAAGCTACTGGCTGGGTTTCCATTTCGTGGTGCAAGGTTGTTTGGAGAGGACTTGGATAACTATATCAAGAGAATCTCTTGTGGGAAAAGCACTCTCTTACCTGTCAAGAAGAAGAGTAAGCGTCCCTCTTTCAAAACGGACTCTTTCCCCAGCGCCGGGGGCTTCAGCCTCCAGGCAGTCTCGACGGCCGCCTCCATCGGGGTCCAGAGACAAGAGTCAACCCCAGGGACAAAAGAAGTCCTGGGGAAAGAAGCCTACTAGGCAAAACACTAAGACCTCTGCATGAGGGGGCGCCCCCGCTCACTCGAGTGGGGGGAAGACTGCGACAATTCTCAGAGCTCTGGCAGGAGGACTTCCAGGACAGATGGGTAGTCTCCACGGTAACCTTAGGGTACAAGCTGGAGTTTCAGGAATTCCCTTCTCCTCGGTTCCTCAGATCAAATGTTCCCAGAGACCCAGAGAAGAAGCAGTCGCTCCTTCTAGCGTTAGAGCGACTTTTGTCGCAGGAGGTCATTATGATAGTTCCCGCAAAGGACCAGGGATTGGGCTTCTATTCCAACCTTTTTACGGTCCAAAAGCCAAATGGGGATGTCAGGCCCATTTTGGACTTAAGGGATCTGAACCGATTCCTAAGGATTCAATCCTTCCGCATGGAATCAATTCGAACAGTAGTTCCCACCCTGCAGGGAGGAGAATTTCTGGCATCAATAGACATCAGAGATGCATATCTGCATGTGCCCATTTTTCCTGCTCATCAGAAGTTTCTGCGCTTCGAGGTAGGAGGGCGCCATTTCCAGTTTATGGCTCTGCCCTTTGGGATAGCCACTGCACCTCGAGTGTTCACAAAGATCTTGGCTCCTCCTCTGGCCAGATTAAGGGCTCAGGGTATAGCTGTCATAGCATACCTAGACGACCTGCTCTTGATAGACCGGTCGGTAGCCTCTTTGAATGGAAACTTGAGGACCACGGTCAGGTATCTAGAACACCTGGGTTGGATCCTCAACTTAGAAAAGTCTTTCCTAAAACCAGTAAGAAGACTGGAATATTTAGGTCTGATTATACATACAAGCCAGGAGAAAATATTTCTACCCCAGGCAAAGATCACTGCTTTGAGAGAGCTGATTCTGACAGTAAGGACCAAGAAGGGTCCCTCAGTCCGCCTTTGTATGAGGCTACTAGGGAAGATGGTGTCTTCATTCGAAGCAGTTCCCTATGCTCAGTTTCACTCAAGAATGCTGCAACACAGTATTCTGTCGACCTGGAACAAGAAGGTTCAGGCATTAGACTTTCCGATGCACCTGTCGCATGCGGTGCGTCAGAGCCTCAATTGGTGGCTCATACCCGAAAACCTGCAGAAGGGGAAATCCTTTCTACCGGTTACCTGGACGGTGGCAACAACAGATGCCAGTCTGTCAGGTTGGGGAGCAGTTCTGGAACAGGCTGCGGTCCAAGGAGTATGGTCCAAGACAGAGAGGACCTTACCCATCAACATTCTGGAGATCCGGGCGATACATCTAGCTCTAAAAGCCTGGACTATCAGGCTACAGGGTTGTCCGGTCAGGATCCAGTCCGACAATGCCACAGCAGTGGCTTATGTCAATCATCAGGGAGGCACCCGGAGCCGAGCTGCTCAAAAAGAGGTGAACCAGATCTTAGTCTGGGCAGAGATGCATGTGCCATGCATATCGGCAGTTTTCATCCCGGGAATAGAGAATTGGCAGGCGGACTATCTAAGTCACCAGCAGTTACTTCCAGGGGAATGGTCTCTGCATCCCGACGTCTTTTGGGCCATATGCCAAAGATGGGGGGTTCCAGATGTAGATCTCTTTGCATCCCGATTCAACAAAAAGATAGACAGATTTGTGGCAAGGACAAAAGATCCTCTTGCATGCGGGACGGATGCGTTGGTGATTCCGTGGCATCGGTTCTCACTGATTTACGCATTCCCGCCTATTCTGCTACTACCACGACTCCTTCGCAGGAAAGGAAGTCGGTACTTCTGGTGGCCCCCGCTTGGCCCAGAAGGACTTGGTATGCAGAAATAGTAAGGATGACGGTAGGTTCCCCGTGGACACTACCGGAACGCCCAGACCTGTTATCTCAGGGTCCTGTGTTCCATCCTGCCTTACAAACGCTAAATTTGACGGTTTGGCTATTGAGACCCACGTTCTGAAGAGTCGTGGGCTCTCAGGTCCTGTCATATCTACCTTGATTAATGCAAGGAAGCCAGCTTCCAGGATGATTTATCATAGAGTCTGGAAAGCTTATATAACCTGGTGTGAATCCAGAGGTTGGCATCCCAGGAAATATGTCATAGGTAGAATCCTTGATTTTCTACAGATGGGATTAGAGATGAAGCTGGCCTTGAGTACCATCAAGGGCCAGGTCTCTGCTTTATCAGTATTATTTCAGCGGCCACTTGCTTCGCATTCTTTGGTCCGAAACTTTATGCAGGGGGTGATGCGTCTTAATCCTCCGGTTAAAGCGCCCCTAAACCCCTGGGACTTGAATTTGGTCCTGGCTGTGTTACAGAAACGGCCTTTTGAACCAATAAGTCAGATTCCTTTGGTCTTGTTGACAAGGAAATTAATTTTTCTGGTGGCCATCTCTTCTGCTAGAAGAGTATCAGAATTAGCAGCTCTTTCCTGTAAGGAGCCTTATTTGATTATACACAAGGATAGAGTGGTACTACGTCCTCATCCTAGTTTTTTACCGAAGGTGGTTTCTGATTTTCATTTAAACCAAGACATTGTTCTACCTTCCTTTTTTCCAGATCCCTGTTCTCCGGAAGAGAGATCTCTACATTCGTTGGATGTAGTAAGAGCAGTTAAGGCCTATCTAGGGGCAACTACTCAGATCCGCAAGACGGATGTTTTGTTTGTGCTGCCAGAGGGTCCCAATAGAGGACAGGCAGCGTCAAAAGCTACCATTTCTAAATGGATTCGACAGTTGGTCATTCAAGCTTACGGTTTGAAACAGAAGATTCCTCCGTTTCAGATCAGGGCACATTCCACAAGGGCTATTGGTGCTTCTTGGGCAGTGCATCACCGGGCCTCTATGGCTCAAATCTGCAAGGCCGCAACCTGGTCTTCAGTTCATACATTCACCAGATTCTATCAGGTGGATGTGAGAAGGCATGAGGATATCGCCTTTGGGCGTAGTGTGCTGCAGGCAGCGGTACAGGGTCCTCAGGTCTGATTGCACCCTACTTGGTCGTGGTTCCCCCCCCTCAGGTAGCATTGCTCTGGGACATCCCATCAGTAATTACTGTGGCTCTGTGTCCCGTGATGTTCGAGAAAGAAAATAGGATTTTTAAAAACAGCTTACCTGTAAAATCCTTTTCTTTCGAAGGACATCACGGGACACAGAGGTCCCACCCCTCTTCTAATACACTATATTGCTTGGCTACAAAACTGAGGTATCCCTGCAAGGGGGAGGGATTATATAGGGGGTTGAACTTCCTGATAGGGTGTGCCAGTGTCCAATCACCAGTGATACCTATATAACCCATCAGTAATTACTGTGGCTCTGTGTCCCGTGATGTCCTTCGAAAGAAAAGGATTTTACAGGTAAGCTGTTTTTAAAAATCCTATTTTTTTTTTTTTAAATAAACCACTTTGAAGCAAAATAATGGTCAGTGCCAATCAATTCAGCCTGATCTGTGCCCATATGCAGCCCCAATGCAGCCTGATCTGTGCCCATTGCATCTTCAGTGCAGCCTGATCTGTGCCCATTTGCAGCTTCAACGCAGCCTGATCTGTGCCCATCTGCAGCCTGATCTGTGCCCATCTGCAGCCTGATCTGTGCCCATCTGCAGCCTGATCTGTGCCCATCTGCAGCCTGATCTGTGCCCATCTGCAGCCTGATCTGTGCCCATCTGCAGCCTGATCTGTGCCCATCTGCAGCCTGATCTGTGCCCATCTGCAGCCTGATCTGCGCCCATCCGCAGCCTGATCTGCGCCCATCTCCCATCAATGTAGCTGCCTGATTAATGTCCATCTGCAGCCTCACCAGCTCTCATCAATGCAGTGCAGGAAATCACTGAGCCGTCATCTCTTGTTTACTTGGCTCTCAGTCGGCAGTCACATACACAGTCCCGCCTCCGCCATCGGCATTGGACCAGCTCCTGTGATAAACAGAACACTGGTCCAATGCCGGTGGCGGAGGCGGGATTGTATGCGTGACGTGAGAGCCGAGTGAGAGCCGAGTAAACAGGAGATGACGGCTCAGTGAATTCCGGTGGTGCTCGTCCCCCTCCTTCCCCTCCGAGATACACTATCGGCGTATAACACACACCCATGATTTGCCCCCTATTTTCAGGGGGAAAAAGTGCGTGTTATACGCCGATAAATACGGTATTTGTTGTTGCTAATTGTCATTTAACTGCTTTAATAGAAATAGTTTCAACTAAGTCTTGGCTACTTATTCAGGACTTGGCTGACCAATATCATTTTAAGTCTCTTCTCTTGACTATAGGCAGTCCCCGAGTTACGAACGGGTTAGGGACTGCCGGTTTGTTCCCAAGTCGGATTTGTTCGTAAGTTGGAAGTGCATGCGCAGAACGTCGGAGACGTCGTTTTTCCGATGTTCTGTCAAGTAGCCGCGCATGCGCAGATGTTGTTTTCCGCTGTTTTCCGATGTGCCCGCCGTCAAAAAGTGGCCGCGCATGCGCAGAACGTCTCGCCGCCTCCCGTTCGGAAGTAGGAGTCGTTCGCAAGTCAGAGGCTCGTAACTCGGGGACCTGCTGTAAGTAAATCTGAGAGAGCTGAACTCATCTGAACTGTGTCTGTGTGTCATTACCGTGCTATTCTATTAACCACATTGCTAGGTGTGCCAGTAGGGGCTGAGATGCTTCTAGGGGTTGAAGGGCAGAGTAACAGACTGAACAAACGTAAGCGGCTCCTACGGGGGGTAGCGCTGCATAAGGAAAAATACAGTTAACCAAATGCAAAAATTATTGGTGCCTCTCAGACTCTAGAGGAGCCTAATCCATATGCCAATGGCTGTGAGTGCCAGCTAGGAGAGAGCTTGTCCTTGCTCCACATATCAGTGTATGAAGAGAAAGGTGCCCTACAAGTCGCACATTGCTGCACCCCCTGTGTAGGAGAGTATGTAACAACCTCAGCCTGTGCTCCAACAAGGCCACGCCCTCAACACATTTTGCTCCGCCCCTGGAGCTTAATCATGGGTATATGTTGTTTATACATTTTGGACACAGCTCTTACATATTCTCCTACACAGGGTTTGCAGCGATGCGCAGCTTGCAGAAAAAAAAAACACACTTAGCCTAGGTTCAAACTAATGTGGTGTGGGAACCCCTATGATCCACACGCGTTTCCCGAACCGCATTCAAATTGCAATACACTTCTCTGCAGCAGGTGTCAGTGCAATCTTAATGCAGGACCCAAAATCAGGTTGCAAACGCAGTGCATTTACCCACACTGGATCACAATGTACAAAAGTACCATGCAATCCGGTTGCAGTGTGGTTCCAAAATTCATGCTTGCCTGACTAACCCTAATCCTAATGCGCAATGTGGTGCGATTTGAGCCCATTTAAAAATGAATGAACTCAAATCTCACTGCACTGAATTACATGTAAATTGAACAGGAATGCGGTGCAGTTTCTGTGCGATTCACATGTGGTTCATAGTGTGAACTGAGGCTCAGGAGATTTCCATGTGCATTATGTATTAACCTGAAGTGAAAATGGCCTCTAGAATGTAACTGGGCATTTCCAGTATTAAATAATACATAACAGTTATCATGCTATTTCTCATCAAATGCGAACAAATTCCTTTCTTACACAACACATACATGAAATAACATTTACCTGACTGCCTGATGATAGAAGCTGTCGGTCTTCCAGAAGAGCTTTGTTTGAATTTTGTTTCACTGGTGAATATTGAATGTGTCTCTTTAACTTTGGTGGGGACCTAAGTTTTTTCTCTCCCAATTCATCAGTCCAAAGATGTCTCCTCCTGAAGAATTCCTCCTCACGCGGAGAATGCTTCTCTTGTTCCTTGCCCCAAGTTGGACCATCCTGGCGACAAGTGGTGAGGTTGTGGCGACTTCTTAGGATCTCATGAAATTCTAGTCTCCTATCATGCTTGTCATCAAAGCTTTCATTAAGTTTTTGGCCAACTGGTGACTTCCCACTCTTACTAACCATGACCAGGTCCAAGGTAGAACATCAATGCGTGCTTCTTTACTCAGACAATATAAACTTCAGCCTGTAAAATACACAAGGATAAATGAACAATAAATCAAGAGATTGTGTAACTATTTTCCTTTATATATATATATATATATATATATATATATATATATATATATATATATATATATATATATATATATATATTGTATATACACACATATACATACATACATACATACATACATACATATACACACACACACACACACACACACACTATTTTTTTTTGCAGACTAAAAAAACGGAAAATTGTATACTCACCTTTCCATAATTTTCCTTTCCTGTCAGCATACACATTGGGTTGTGACTCCGCCTCCACAACCTGATAGGACCACATAGCTATAAATTAATGAGTAGGCACCCGCCCCAGTATTCTCTGTATATATAAGTCACCTCAGAAGGGTGGGCGATTGTATGCTGCCATGAAGATGTGACAGGAAAGGAAAATTACGGAAAGGTGAGTATACAATTTTCCGTTTTCCTGTCGCATCATGGCAGCATACACATTGGGGAGTAACTCGCCAGACTGGGTGGGAATGCAAAGTAAGTTTATTGACAAGAAATAGAAGAGTTGGCCTGTATAACGGCCTTCCCGAATTCTACTGCTGTTAAGCGTGCAGCATCCACTTTATAATGGGATATAAAGGTGTTTCTGGAGGAGCAGGTGGCCGCTCTACAAATGGTTTCCGCTGAGACTCTACAGTAAGCTGCCCATGAAGTAGCCATTGCCCTGGTAGAATGTGCTCTTAAGCCTTCTGGAATCTGCAAGGTGCTCAAGGAGTAGGCCTTCTTGATAATTTTCACTAGCCATGAGGCGATGGTACGGGCAGATGCCGCTTGGCCTTTTCTAAACCCATGTGGGATGATTAGAAGGTTTTCAGACTTTCTGAACGGCTTGGTTATTGAAAGGTACTGCAAAACGTTACCCCTGACATCCAGTGGATGAGGAGTGCCCTGATCCGTGACAAGGGCCGGGAGGTCAATCTCCTGGTTAAAGTGAAATGAAGAGGAGACTTTTGGGATAAATCGATCCGAAGGTTTCAGGGTTAGCCTGTCCGGGTAGATCATCAGGTACGGCTCTTTGACTAGCAAGGCTTACATTTCTGAGACTCTCTTCGCTGATGTAATAGCGATTAGAAATGAGACTTTTAGTGTCAGGTCCCAAAGGGAGATGTCTTCAAGTGGAAAGAATGGTTCTCTGGATAAGACTTCCAAGACGGTTGAGAGATCCCATGTCGGAAATGTAGGAGGCCTTAGTTTTAGACAGGCCCTTTGGAATTGAACCACCAGTGGATTGAGGGCCCACTTGACTCCTGTCAAGGCAGAGATGGCAGATACTTGTACTTTTAGGGTGCTGGACCCAAGACCTTTGTCCAGGCCTGACTGGAGGAAATCGAGCACTTGGGCTACTGATGGGGAAGAAGAGTCCCAACTTTGTTCCTGAGCAAAGGAAATAAACTTTTCCCAAATCCTTCCGTAGGTACTATTCGTGGTAGACTTCCTAGCCTGGAGCAGGGTATCGACTACCTTCTGAGAGCAGCCTTGGCCTAGAAATCTAGACCTCTCAGCCTCCAGGCCGTTAGGTGTAACTTGGGTAGCTCGGGTGGAGTAGCTGGCCCTGGGTCAGTAAATCTGCCGACACGGGGAGTGGAAGTGGATCCGCTGTGTTCAGCTGTAGGAGGGTAGTGAACCAAGGCCTCCGCGGCCAGAAGGGAATCACAGCCAGCACTAGAGCTGCTGAATGCTTGAGCCTCAGAACAAAATTGGCTATGAGAGGAGTTGGTGGAAAAATGTAGCCTAGGCGGAAGTTCCAGGGGTGTAGGAGACAGTCTGTTCCCTCCACTGAGGGAAAGGGAATCCACGACAAAAATCTCTGACACTTAGTGGCGTTGCTGCGAGGTCTATGTCCGGACGACCCCATGTCTGGGATATGAGGGCGAATGCTTGGGAGCTCAGAGACCACTCGTTGTTAGAAATGAATGCTCTGCTGAGTGAATCTGCTAGGAGATTCTGGACGCCTGGAATATAAACCGCCCTCAGATCCAGAAGGTTCAGTTGGGCCCATCGCATCACTGGGCCGACCTCCTGCATCACAGAGATGCTCCTGGTACCCCCCTGCCTGTTGATGTAGGCTACTTCCACTCGGTTGTCCATCTTTATGAGAACTTGTTTCCCTCTCAGAAAGGTGCTGAATGCCAAAAGGGCCTGGAAGGCTGCCTTCATCTCTAGAGCATTTGAGACCAAGTCCGTGGTTTTGAAATGCCAGCGGCCCTGAGCCGCGTAATGTAGGTAGTGTGCCCCCCATCCCTCCAGGCTGGTATCCAAAGTCACTACTTCCTGATGGGGGGTGACTATCTGTTTGCATCTCCTGAGATTGTAGGGGCGTGTCCACCACTGCAGATATAGACTGGCTTCCTCCGAGATGTAAATCAGTTGGGACATGGACAAACCGTCCCACTGGCACAAGGAGGCTTGAAGGGGTCTGGTATTCCATTGCGCCCACTGGACCATTGGAATGGTTGCTGATAGAGAACCCAGAAGGCTGAGGCATGCTCTGGCTGGTAAAAACGGAGCCGGGATTGATTTTTTTACTTTCTGGATTAGTAGAGACATTTTTTCCCGTGGCAGCTCCACTGTATTTGCTCGGGTGTCCAGTTCGGCCCCTAGGAAGACCATCCTTTGGGTAGGCTGGGTGTTGCTTTTCCCCAATTTATTATGCATCCCAAACTTTTTAGAGTGGAGACTAGGATCTCGCGATGTTGCACAAGTGATTCCCGGCTGTTTGAGAGGAGGAGGATGTCGTCCAGGTAGTGGTGAACCCTTAGACCTTTCTCTCTTAAGGAGGTTACTGCTGGTAATAGGACCTTTGTGAATGTTCTGGGGGCTGTCGAGATCCCGAAGGGAAGACTTTGAAACTGAAAGTGCCCGTGACCCACCGAGAATCGCAGGAATCTCTGGAATGCCGCATGGATTGGAATATGCAGGTAGGCGTCCTGGAGATCTATGGAAAGCATCCAGTCTCCCAGATTTATGGCCTGGAGGATAGACTGCAAGCTTTCCATCCTGAATGACTCCACCCGGATGGATCTGTTGAGGTTCTTTAAAATCTAGAACTGGACGTAGATCCCCCGATTTCTTCTTGACGAGGAATAGCGGAGAATAGAATCCCCTGCCCCTTTGTGCTGGTGGGACCTTTACTATTGCCCGCTTTTGGAGAAGATCCTGAACATAATTCAGCAGTGACAACCTTTTTTCCAGAGATGGAGGAATGCGGGTTGGACAAAATTGATCCCTTGGGGGTCGATTTTTGAAGGACCACCTGTGACCGAAACTGATGGTGGCCAGAGTCCAGGTATCCTTTATGGTCTCCGCCCAGACCAGCTTGAATCTGGAGAGTCTTGCTCCCACTACCGCTGGCTGGACGGGCGCACCTTCAAAAGGGCTTCTGGTCACTGGAAGCGGGGGTCTTGGGCTTTTGGAACTTCATAAAAGATGACTGAGGATTCTTCCAGCTCCTTCGGTACTCTTTCCCAGGTCTGTACGCTTTCGCATCTCTATACCTCTCCGGAAGGTTTCGCTTAAAGGGAGGAGGTCTCTGCTGTTTGGGCCTTCTATCCGAGGGGATGAGCCCAGACTTGCCACCAGTCACCTTAGAGATGGCTGAGTCCAATTTCGTCCCGAAGAGATTCTCTCCGTCAAACGGGATGCGACACCAATTGGACTTGGAGGCTGGATCTGCCGTCCAGGGTTTCAGCCATAACGCTCTTCTGGCCGTTACCAAAGCCAGCATAGACTTCGATGCAGACCTAATGGTATCGACAGAGGCCTCTGCCACAAAGTCGCCCGCCAAGCTTAGTTCTTGCAAAGCTTTAACTATTTTTTCCTGGTCTGTACCCTCCAATACGAGCTTCTCGGTGTTTGCAGACCAGCTCGAGATGGCTCTTCCTACTGCTGCAAGCGCTATCGCAGGCCTGCAGGCGCCTCCTGCTGACAGGTAAGCCCTCTTGAGGTCCGTGTCGATCTTCCTATCGAGCACGTCCCTGAATGTTACCGCGTCCTCTAACGGGAGTGTAACATGCCTGGCTAGGCGCATCAAAGATGCATCCACCACCGGAGGGGACACCAGGGGGGTCACTTTAGGCTCCTTGAGTGGATACAGCTTAAGAAGTCTGTTATTCAGACTAGATTTCTTCTCAGGTCTTTGCCATTCCTCCTTAATCAGGTCATCCAGTTCGTCTATAAAACGGAAAGGCCTCTGGATCCTTCTTAAGGTGAGGGAAATATTTCCTTTGTTTTGGTTGAACTTCCTGGGGGTCCTCCCATCCTATTGACCGACTTGACAAATGGCTCTATTAGAGAGAAGTCAAACCGATACCTCCAGACCCTCATTAACGGACAGAGAGTCTTGCTCCCTTGATGTGCTGGACCGGGCTGGAGAGGCACTGGTAGAAAAATCCACATCCGCCATCAAGGCCTGCGAAGCTGAGATTCCAGCAGATTCTCCGGTATCCGAGATTCTTTCTTTTGTGGCCTCCTCTAGACATTTTTGACAGGCCAGTTTATCCGGGAGGGCCACCGCACCACAAATCCAGCAGGCGTTCCCGGAGGGACAGGAGTGGCGTGCGGGAGAGCGGGGTCTGCGCGAAAGAGATCATCTATGGCGGGATCAACCGTGTCTAGAATATGATCTAGACCGGCTCCTTCTGCGACTCCCTCTCGAGCGGCTTCTCCTGCGATAGGAACGGCTCCGTCTGTGTCTGGAGCGACTTCTTCTATGCGAGGTCTCTCTCTGTCTTGAAGCAGACGTTCCTGAGGACCTGATAGGACTGATCACTTTAGGTATCATTAGTAGTGCTCTCTTTTTTGATTTTCACTACTTACTATGTCTCCCCCCCCCCCCCCCCCCCCCCCTTACCTATTAGGCTGGCGGTGATCTGCTGGGGCAGCGGTCTCCATAGTGGAAGAGTGGTGAAACCTGCAGAAACAGTAGGATTAAGCTATGCAGAAAGAAATAAGGTTTAGGGGACAGCTGGACAAAAAGACAAGATGCCTACCTTTGTAGAGCGTTTTCTAAGAGAAAAAACTGTCTCAGGTCAGTCATCCAGCAGCAGCAAGGAAAAACCGACACTGGGGCTTTTTAAAACTGCCGCCATTAGTGCCAAGCGCTCGCGCATGCGCAGTAGCGCCGCGAGACACCCGGCACCATCTTAGAACCTGGCAAAGGCAGAGAAACGCCCTGAGACGACGCACTGCGCATGCGTGAGAACGCCGAGGATGCTTGCGACCACAGAGGATGGTTTGGAGGACAACAGAGCCCAGCAGGTAGGAGAGAGTGGAGGAAGGGGAAGGGGAGAGACCCCTGCACACAACTAAGCCTGTTTAAGGCTTATTTCCTGAGGCCAAACTGAGACTTCCGAGGCCATTCCTCCAGCAAGCCTATTTAAGGCCTTATATGGGCTGCTACACGTCAAGCCTGTTTAAGGCTTATATCATGGTCAGGCAGGCATATGAGAAAGAGAGTGCCCCTGAGATCACCAGAGTGGGGCTCCTTCCATTTAGCTCATTTAGAGGCTGTACAAGAAGGACTTCCACCCAGGAGAGGCTAGAACCTGGCTGGGGCGAAGCAGTAAGGGGGTGCTGATCCGTGTGGTCCTGACAGGTGAGGAAAAATAAGAGAATACTGGGGCGGGTGCCTACTCATTAATTTATAGCTATGTGGTCCTATAAGGTTGTGGAGGCGGAGTCAGAACCCAATGTGTATGCTGCCATGATGCAACAGGAAATAACATTTAAAAAACACTTTTAACATTTTTGACGTATAATATCGTATAAACTTAGAATAAAATGGACCCAAAACCAGTGTAGTTTCCCCCCAAGTCCACAATCTGTAGATTGACATCATCAAGCAAGATGCCCCATGGTGAGAGAACATTAATCTGCCCTCCATCGCAGAAGTAAAAGTATGCAACTTCATAAAACTTTTTTGTGTTTTGGTTAAAGCCTAACTGTGAGGAAAGCAAAAATCCACCCTTGAAGTGGGGGATATCACAACACTGCAGGGGTTAAGCTGGCCATTCATTAATAATTTTTCTTTGTTCAACCAGCAGGTTGAACAAAAAAAAAACAAGACCTGATTCCCCCATCCACACATTTAGTGTGAATGGTGGAATCACTCCCGATGTGCTATTGTGTTCTGACGACAAGAAGACTTCCCCACCATCAGAATACACTGATCAGTGCTGCCGATTATAGCCGGCAGTACTGATCATTCAGGAAAAACCAATTGGTAGATTGACTTCTGTACAACCAGCTTGCCCATACAGGGGTCAAAATGTGTCTGGTTCCCGCTGAACCGTATGAATTTCACTCCATGTATGGCCACATTTAAATGCTCATTTACATTTAGGGGTCTGGGTAAAGCAGTTTTACTTACTTGATCGTTCACTTTTGGAGGCTCCTCCGTGCTGGAAGGCTGGTCGTCTCAGCCACCCCTCCCCCCCTTTATGCTCTGGCTGTCAGATTCCCCTGACATTACCAAGACCAATGTAGCTATACCTATAGCCCTCCATTGGACAGGAGGATGGGACAATCTACTGCTGGAACATAGGGGAGCATGGTCTGCCAGGGAAGCATAGGATCTAGTAATTAAAATAGCTTTACTGTGGTCTTCTAGACCTAAATAACCATTTAACCCTTCCAGCCCTACTGCAAGGGAGGATTTTTACTCTTATTGGGAGTTGGGCTTCGATAAAACGTACCTTTAATTGTCCTTTTCAAAGCACTAAATCTATACCCAGAGCACAGTAGTAGTATTAGCATGGTGCTTCTGACCAGTTACAACTAGACTTATCAAAGATTAAGAATATTTAGTCAGTCAGCACTGCTAATGGCTTGTTAAGCCCCTATTTACCCCTGAACGTTTTGTCACGTGTTTATGGAAGCAGGACAATGCTCAAGATGAACATCTCTATTTTTTGCAATGGTAGGTTTAATGTTCAAAAAAAAAAAATACAGGAGCTTGTTTGGAGGCAGAATCGCATGTTTTTTGCCCCGTAGACTTTTAAAAGAGCATCCGTTTTAAAAATCTATGAAGCACAAAAAAAGCCTCTAAATTACCTGACAACATTCATGCTAAGTGTGAATTTGGGCTGTTAAAGTGACAACCAGCACACCAAATAAGGCCCCTTTCACACTGCTGCGACTTGAAAGTCACGTGGTTTTGCGACTGCGATTTTTGACGCGATTGCCTGTGTAAACTTGAGGTCTATGGACCTCAAGTCGCATCAAAGTCAGACCAAAGTAGTACAGGTACTACTTTGAAGTCGGTGCAACTTGAAGTCGCACAGATATGAATGGTTATCATTAGGAATTATGGGGTACGACTTGTCATGCGACTCTGTCGCAGGAAAAGTTGCATAAGTGTGAAAGGGGCTTAAGAATTCATTTACGCTTCTGGGTAAGTGCTGTGCCAAATGTTTGACATATTTTATGTGCAATTTTACACGTGTTGGTGTTCATCCCTATGGAAGGTGCATAGTGCAGCAATTTTTTTTTTTTTTTTTAATGCAGCACACCAAAATCAGGAGGTGTGACTGTATCCTTAAGACACCTATAATGACAGGGGAGCCGGGTCTACCACCTCTGACCGACTTCAGAAAATCGCTGAATAGTGTCCAACCTTAGTACTTTAAGTCAGTGACCTGAAACAAGCATGCAGCAAGAAAAATCACAGCAAAGTTAGAAAGGGTTACTTGCTCGTCTACTTCTAGGGGAGCAATAAGGCTGGGTTCACACTTATGTATCTGCTGCATGCTGTATTTGCGCTGGTACACCAGTACATTCGAGTGCCTTACTGTATCTGTGTGAAAAATGAGGAAAAGTTCCCCTGATCTTTTTCCCAAAACACAACCGCAGAGCAGCCATACAAGGAAGCATGATGTTGTGAACTAGGGAATAGGGGAAAAGGTCCACATTAAGGCTCCATTCTCACACTAACGCTTTTTAAAGCATTTTTCAGAAATGCATGGGAATTTTTTGGGTTCCTATGGAACATGTTCACATCAATGCATTTTTGTACCTATGCGTTTTTGGAAAGGGTCAGGGACTTTTTTTCATGCAAAATGCAGCGTTTTGCATGTAATAGAATTCAATGGACCAGCATCAAAAATGCAAGTACAGCGTTTTTGCAGCGTTAACGCGTTTTTTATTTTTAGACTGTATAAAAAAAAAAAACGCAAAACGCTGCAAAAACGCTGCTCAAAAACGTGGCAAGCACCACAAAAAACACTGCAGAAACGCTCAAAAGCAACATGTATAGGTGTGAATCGAGCCTAAGGCTCGATTCACACCTATGCTTTTTTTGCTTTTTTCGTGCTTTTTGCAGATTTGCACTACAGAACGTGTTCCATAGGAAACCATGTTGGATGGACTGTAGTGCAAATGTGCAAAAAGCACTAAAACTGCATAGGTGTGAATCTAGCCTAAGGCTGGATTCACACCTATGCATTTTTAGTGCTTTTTGCATTTTGCAGATTTGCACCACAGAACGTATTCCATAGGAAATCATGTTACATGGACTGTAGTGCAAATCTGCAAAATGCAAAAAGCACTAAAAATTCATAGGTGTGAATCCAGCCTAAAGTAACGCCGAGTTAAAAAAAAAAAAAAAAAAAAAAAAGCTGGTAGCAGGTATAAGGCCTGATTCACATCTATGCATTTTTAGTGCTTTTTCCATTTTGCAGATTTGCACTACAGTCCATTTAACATGGTTTCCTATGGAACACGTTTCGTAGTGCAAATCTGCAAAATGCAAAAGCACTAAAAATGAATAAGTGTGAACCAAAGCTAAAGTGCAGGCACCTGGAAGTGTCTGAACATTCCTGCAAGCGTGCCTGCTTCCTCCTGAACACCACTACAGGCTCCGCTTTGTTTAGCGGGGGGATCGATCCGTTGATCCCCACTGAGCAGGCGGATGACAGGTCCATCTCCGCTCACTGTGCTGAGGCAGACCTGTCAAAGCCCCGCTGTCCTCTATGGGGAGATCAGATGAAAATGGACCGCCTGTCCGTTTTCATCTGATCCCATCCTCCAGAAGGGTCCAGAAGACCTCCATAGGATCTCCATCCATCCATTTCACGAACAGGATCGGATCAGATATTGGTGGATGTCAGCGGACATGTCACCGCTGACACCTGCCGCTCCATAGAGGGGAATGGTGCGTTCGATCAGGTTCGCCTGAAAAACTGACAGGCAGACCTGATCTGAAAGCCCACGCGAGAGAGAGGGAGGGGGAGAGAGAAGTGAGAGAGACCCTAGCCCTGTCTGCAGTCCCTCCTGTGGGAAGGTGTGTGTGACACAATACCTTCCATGCAATGTGCAGAGCCTGTTCTTATAGCTTGGTGGTCACAGGAGGTCACAGAGCTGCTCCATCCAGCGGATCTGTTTGCTGCTGTCCCTGGCTGCCTGCACTTCCTGCCCACCCATCATTTGGTCAGCTTGTCCATCAGTCCTGGGCTGGGAGGTCTTCTCCCTGCTCCAGGGCAATCCGTTCTGGCCGCCCTCATGGCTCTTCATCCCCGCTGCCTCCTGGAGCTTTCAGTCAGGTGCTGTCCCGCTCCCCACACCTGCTGCCAGTCTGCATGTTTGCCCAGGGCAGCACCCAATTGGTCAGACTGCCCTGGGCCCACGCAGTGCCGGATGAGGGAGGTGGAGTCAGCAGCACTGACATGGAGATGCAGGAAGAAGTGAGCAGCGCCGGCTGAAAAAAAAAAAAGCCCAGCGCCAGCGCGCCCCTGCCAGGATTTTCAATGGAACCAAGTGCTGGAACTCGTTCCGGCACTTGGCTCCCTCAGAGACATTGCTATGATTCGCCGGGCATAGGTCAATTTCCGGGACAGTCCCGGCGAATCCGGGGTGGTTGGAAGGTATGCAATCATCCCGGCATCCTGCCTGTTGACGAAGTTCCACTTTAAAGCTGGCCATACTATGTAATGCAAGGGCCAGCCTGATTGCATATAAATTGAACGTTTTTAGATCTGACCACATATTATATGGTTTTGGTAAATCTAAGGGCCAGTTCACACCACATACAGGTCAGTGTGCTTTTTTTTCTGCATTAAAAACACATGGAATGTAGGTTATATGTATTCCAATGGCATATGTCATACCAGTGCGGTCAGTTCCAGAAAAAAAAAAAAAGGAGAACATGTTGTATCTCCCTGCACTGGACTGTACGGGAATGCCGTAAAATGCATCAAAACTGCACCAGGATGCACTGGAGCGCATCAAAAACGCACCAGACTCCAGTACAGTGGGGACAAACCCCCCCCCCAAAAAAAACAGGAAACAAAGAAGAAAAAAGCATCAGGAATGCATCCGGAAATGCATCAAAAACGCACCGGAATGCATCAAAAATGTGTTAACGCGCATGCAGAAGCACATCTGAACGGATCTGGAGTGTGTTTTTGTGGAAAGAACCAGCCCTAAAGCAAAACTGTACAAGACAATTGTATAATGTATGGCCAGCCTAAGACCATCTCTAAGCTACAGAGAGATACCAGTGCTTAAGGCCGTACACATCGTACGAAACCTACCGCTTTCAAAGCGATCGCACAATAATCTGATTGTTAGTACACAGCTTTTCAATAACCAATCTTGACAGTTCAACTGATATTATCTGATTGGACAAGCACGAAAATGTTTCTTGTACGATACCAGGTTGTACAATTTTTGTTTAAGCAGTACCGTTGTATTAATAATACAATACGAATACACTACAACACATTACATCACTTCCGGATTTTTATTCTGTTATACGAGAATTTTCAAAACTTTAGTAACCTATTCAATTTCTACTTGCAAACGAAAAATTACATCTGATTTTCAAATCGTGTGTACGGGGCATTAGGCCCCTTTCATACATGAGGACCGTTTGTCTGTTTTTCATACATCTGTTGATATGGAAAAAAACATCAGTTTTTTGGAAGGGATCAAAGCCCTATTTTTTTTTTTTTTTTTAACGGAAGGAAAGGATTGGGCGAAAAACAGATGTAAAACGGACAAATGGTCCATATTTGCATGAAAAAACTGGCTCTGGGACTCAAGTGGTTAAGGACACTAAGCTGGTGGATGTAAAAAAACTGATGTGAATTTCATCCATTTTGTTTTCTTTGAAAAAACGTGACTGAACCGATGAAACAAACGGTTCGCATGTGTGAAAGGGGACTAAGGCTCAGTTCACATTGGTGCGATGCGGAAACCCTACGAATCCAGTGAGGGTTCCCGCATCGCACCTGAATCGTCAGTGGGACAGACTGCCCTATGTGAACCACTAGGAGTATCAATACAAAGTTAATGACACCCCCAGATCGGTTTGCAGATCACAGAGCGAACTGTGAATCGGACAGGAATCGGATTGCATTTGTGTGAACACCCCTGGGATCCGATTCTGGTGCTGACATAAACAAGGGTCCTGCACAAGTTTGGTCCGAATGCGATGCAAATTCAGTCATACAGTTTGCACAGACATTGCATGCGATCTGCACAGCAATGTGGTGCAAATCACATGCGAGGTCTGGCATCACAGCAGTGTGAACCGGCCCTTAGACCCCTTTCACACTGAGGCAGTTTTCAGGCATTTTAGCGCTAGACCTAGCACCTGTTAAGTGCCTGAAAACTGCCTCCCATGCCGCCCGAATGTGAAAGCCTGAGTGCTTTCACGCTGGGGCGGTGATGCAAGATGTTAGAAAAAGTCCTGCAAGTAACATCTTTGGGGCGGTTTGGGAGCGCTGTGTATAGCGATTGCAATGAATGGGCATCACTTTTTCTGATGCACCGCAACACAAGCGTTTTTAACCCCTTCTTTGGCCGCTAGCAGGGGCCGCTTAAATATCAGTAAAACACCACTAGTATGAGCGGAGCTTTACCGCTAATGCATGGGCATCCCATTGTGAAAGGGGTCTTAAAGAGTGGGGCGTGCCTGTGCTGGGAATCAATCATGGAAACCCCATGGAGCTCTCAGCTGAAAGGCAGTGTGTCAAAAAACATATAACAAGCATTTTCAACTAGCCTGGTTGACTCTAAGCTCTCGTTCACATTGGGTCGATTTGAGATGCGATTTGACATGGCAAATCGCAAGCCAAATCAGAGCCTATTGCCGGCAACGGCACCTTCTGAATCGGTGCGACGCTAACTTTGCAGCGCCGCACCGATTCCCAAAAGTAGTTCCTGAACTACTTTTGGCGATTTCAATACAGCCAGGAACCCGCACAGATGTCTCTCAAAACATCCCCCCCCCCGGAGTCGGACTGAACTCGCACGATTTCAAACCCGAATTCAGTGTGAACCTGGGTTTAATACTAAAGTGAACAACGTACAAAAGAAAAACCATTGACAGATGGACAACAATCTAATTAGCTCTCAAAGGTCAGGGCACCACAAATTCATATTTTACCTATACTGTATTTGGAAACTAGTGAGCAAGGTCAGCCCTTGGATTTCCTATAGGTCTAGTGGGATCTCCCTCTCATGTTCACCTGGGAGTTTTGCATGTTCCAGCACCACTGTTGTATTTTTCAGAGTATACAAAAAAATCCAGCAAGGAGAGAGGGACTCCATCATAATGATCACAGCAGGTGTGCAGGCCTAAGAACCCAAGCACAAACACCTTCCCATTGTCCCATGGGACATTTGAAACTGTCACATGGTTTAATGGTGAAAATGTAAAATCATATATTCATTTCTACATTGTATGTCAATTACTTCTAGCCTACTCCTATTAATTCAAACAATGTTGAAATTTGTAAACTTACTTTGTAAAGATCCCCACACATGTACTTCCATGATTTCTGTGACATTACATTCACATTGTCCTGAGAGTAGACATATTTCACAGAGTCTGCCTTCTGATCTACAGAAGAGCTGAGAGGATTCTTGCCTGGAGGAATCACTTCCTGCAGGCAGCAAGACACCATGGGATATGTAGTCCTTAGAAACAGAAAGTAAACAGCAGAGGAGAACTGCAAAGTATGAAGGGAATCCAGGAAGTTGTGGAAAGAGATAGCCAGCAGACAGGCAGAACTCACAACATGAAAGGAGATTTTTCAAGTAGGCTTACTTTATATTGGATTGTCAAAAAGAACTATTGTTTGTATTGCTATTATAACGCCGATGTTATAAGTGCCCATTTTGTTGTTGTTTTTTTTTTTCCAGGGAAAAGCTGCACTCCCATGCATCGTCAAAACGCCTGTGTTTTTTGGGGTAGAGCTGCCCTCTAAAATATGGGTAGCCATCAACACAGAATGTAACCACACAGGTGTGAGCCAAGCCTAAAGCTGAATTGCAGGTATGAATAATTTGGTCCAGCTTGGACTAATGTAAGCATTACACATTTAAAGCGGCGTTCCACCCATTTAAAAGTCAGCAGCTACAAAAAGTGTAGCTGCCAACTTTTAATAAAACAGACACTCACCTGTCCCATGGTCCAGCAATGCGGCGCCCGAAGCCTCACTCCTCTCCCCCTCCTCTCCATGCCGCTGGCATTGTAAATGTGGGAAGCTGCACTACATGTTGTGAATGGCTGGACAATCTTCTGGGACCTGTAAGGGAGGGAGGAAGAGGTGAAATTCCACTTGGCGCCGTGGCACCAGGAGAGGAAGTGGGAGCTGGGTGCCTGTCAAAATTCCAAAAAAATTACATGCCAATTGTGACATGTCAGGGGGTCACCAGTACTTAAAGCGGAAGTTCCATTTTTGGGTGGAACTCAGCTTTAATACCTGGCCCATCCTTGAGGATCTGCTCTGTTTTACAGGTCTCATGCCTAGTGGTTGCCCTGCTTCATAATAAACAACAGAGGTGCCGCTCAATTGGCATGGGTGCCATTCTGGGAATACCTTGCAATTTTCTCAGTGGTTCTCTGATTGGATTAAGCAGAGAGTTGGTGACATCACAATCAGAGAATGCCTTGTAATCATTAAGAATACAAAACTTTCTCTGAATGGTGCCAATGCTAAGCAAGCAACCCTCTGTGTTTCCTATGCAACTGGGCAACCGCATGGTACATGGTACAGGACCAGGAAGACAGTGAGGATCACTGTAGGTGGCGCGGTGACTACCACAGTGATTCTGTGCTTGCACAGGAGTCAACAGATGTAGAATATAAATACTTAACATTGATCCAAGCTGGGCCAATATAACTGTACAAAAATAAACAACATACCCGTTTTACTACCATACTTGTAATGTACAGGTTATGTGTCACTTAAGCCAAGCTATTTATATGAACTTGCAAACCGCATTTTATTATATATATATATATATATATATATATATATATATATATATATATATATATATATATATATATATATATATATATATATATATATATATATATATATATATATACACACACACACACAGCCATAATCCCCGGTATTTCTTTTTCAGCTGGTGACTGGCTTTCTCATGGTCCAAGCAGCTAATTAGCCACTGGATCACTTTCCGAAGCAGCGGGAGGGGTCATCTCCCCCCGCCGCTCACTGGTGTTTTATCTTCTCTGATCGCCTCTATGGTCTTGAAGGACCAGAGCGATGTCATGATGTTACTTCCGGTCTAGGGCCGAAGTAAACAATATTTTTTATCTTTTGCTTTTAAAAAGTAGAGGAGAGATTTGAGGTGTTTTTGACCCCAGATCGCTCCATAAAGAGGACCTGTAATTTCTTATTTCTATTACCAGTGATGTTTACATTCTTTGTAATAGGAATAAAAGTAATGAAAAAAAAAAATAAAGGGACAGTGTAAATAAATAGGAAAAAAATAAATACATTTAAAGCACCCCATCCCTCTGTGCTCGCTCGAAGAAACAACCGCAATCACCATTTCATTCTCTAGGGTCTCTGCTAAAAAAAAAATAATAATAATAATATATAATATTGTTTAGGGGTTCTAGGTCATTTTCTAGCAAAGAATACCAATTTAAATTTAAACTTTAAACAAAAAATGCTATAAAAGACTTGGTGGATATTCAATAATACCCTCTAATTTTAGGTGTGTTTGCTGACACACGACAATGCAAGACAAGAGGATTACTATTATTTTTCATGGTGCTCATTTACGCCTATGCGTATCTCGTGCCGAAAGAAGTACAGGTGCTTTTTTTGGCGTGACAGTGCACATTTGGTTCTATCTAGACTTCAGGAGTGGAGTGGATGAAAAAATGCATGAAAAAAAAAAAAGCATAAAAATGCAGACGCAAAAGTGTGAACCTAGCCATAAAAGGACAAAGGTAATATAAGGTACTACAAAAAGACAATGCACATATCATAGTAGCAGAGCGATTTTTCAGTTTGATGTTGTCAGTTCAATAAAAAACAGATCAGTAAATGCATATTGCCCATCACCATTGATCTCTGAATTACCTTGGTAGACATGCTGCAGTAATAAAAGGTATTTTTGTGCCCTGCCAGTTGTTGGTAACAGAAACAAAAGCCAAGTATCTCCTCCGTTCCCTTCCATCAACAAAGAAAAAAACTGGTCTGACAGCTTTCCAGTGACAGTATAGCAGTCCATGCAGGCACTTACCTTCCTCTGAGATCAGCACATGCTCAGTCCTCCACACAAGGCGAAAGGCATTCTTCCTGCTCTTTATCAGGCTCTGAGATAAAACATTTTACAGGAGTTTTTTGTTGTGTCTGGATCCCTGAGACCAGAAAGTGTTTTCAGACAAGCCATGTGCGCTGTGTGTAGATTGTAATTGGCCGGTGACACGTAGGTGGGAGACTTACATGTCTCTTCTTGTCATAAGCTTGTCTTTATTACATAAAAAGTTCTTTCAGTTATATGTGTCACTTGCCTGGGGCACAAAACCAACTGAATTCTAGTAAACAGGAAATAAAAGGTTTTGTACAAAAAAAATCATTTAGATGCACACAGGCGCCAAAAACGTTATGTTTTCAGGCTTTTGGACACCGTTTTGTATTTTTAGGGTGCATGCACATGGCCATAAATAAAATCTCACTTTCATCAATACAGCATTTTTTTTTTTTTACTGATCTAAATGCAGTTCAAATGCTCTCTATGGGCCCATGCATGGTGCGTAAAGACCAGTAAAACTGCGCTGCATTCAGATCCAGAAAAATCTGGATTGCAAAAACTGTGCCTGAGGTCAGTAATGTTTGCGCATGCGCGTGCAAACAGGTATGTACGTCTACGCGTAATTTAAATCTTATTTTGCAAAAATAAAAGAATTACACGTGTTTCTGTGCCTGAGTAAGCACATGCACTTTACAGGGCATGCTTCTTTTTTTACGCAGGATATTTCTGCCAGCGAGGTCTGCGCTTATGTTCAGTAATTTTGTTATGGCACAAAGCCTAATGGCCCGTACACACAATCTGAAAATTGGATGAAAAATACCGCTTTTGAAGCGATCGTATTATAATCTGATTGTTTGTTAGTACACAGCTTACGAGAGTCCATCACGACAATTCATGCTAAATTATCCGATGGGATAAGCACGAACATTTTTCTTGTACGATACCATACCTCCCAACTTTTTGAGATGGGAATGAGAGACACCTATCAGCACAAGTATGCAGGCATAGGACACACCCCTTGCCACGCCCCCTTAAAGGAGAATTGCACAAAAAAACGGAAAATTGTATACTCACCTTTCCGTAATTTTTCTTTCCTGTCGTATCTTCATGGCAGCATACACTTTGGGTTGTGACTCCGCCCCTCACAACCTGATAGGACCACATAGCTATAAATTGTAAAGATGGCCCCCGCCCCAGTATTCTCCATATATATCACCTTAGAAGGGTGGGAGATTGTATGCTGCCATGAAGATACAACAGGAAAGGAAAATTACGGAAAGGTGAGTATACAATTTTCCGTTTTCCTGTCGCATCATGGCAGCATACACTTTGGGGAGTAACTCGCAAAGACTGGGTTGGAATTCAAACTAAGTTTATTAACAAAGAATAGAAGAATTGGCCTGGATAACAGATCTTCCGAAATCCACTGTGGATAAGCAGGCGGAATCCACCTTGTAATGGGACATAAAGGTGTTCCTGGAAGACCAGGTGGCCGCTCTGCAAATTGTCTCTGCCGAGACTCTACAATATGCCGCCCAGGAGGTTGCCACTGCCCTGGTGGAGTGTGCCCTTAAGCCCTCAGGTACCTGATGACTACTCAATGAATAGGCCTTTTTGATGGTCTTCACCAGCCATGACGCAATGGTGCGTGAGGATGCCGCTTGACCTCTCCTAAATCCATGCGGAATGATTAGGAGATTTTCCGTTTTCCTGACGGATCTAGTAGCTGAAAGATATTCCAGGACATTACCCTTGACATCCAGTGGGTGAGGATCGCCCTGTTCCGTACTGAGTGCTGGAAGGTTAATCTCCTGGTTGAAGTGAAAGGATGAGGATACCTTGGGGATGAACCGGTCCGAAGGTCTTAAGACTAATCTGTCTGGCAAGACAACCAGATATGGATCACTGACCATTAGGGCTTGCATCTCTGACACCCTCTTAGCCGATGTTATGGCTATCAGAAATGAGACTTTCAGCGTCAGATCCCATAAGGATATGTTCTCATTAGGAAAAAAGGGCTCCTTAGATAGGGCTTCCAGTACGACTGAGAGGTCCCAGACTGGGAAGGAAGGTTTCCTAGGAGGCCTCAGCTTTAGACAGGCCCGCTGGAACTGAACCACAAAGGGATCTTGTGCCCATCTGACTCCTGTCAAGGCGGACAGGGCCGAGACTTGAACCTTTAGGGTACTTGATCTAAGGCCTTTCTCTAGGCCTAGTTGAAGGAACTCCAGGACCTGTGACACAGATGGTGAGGATGAGTCCCAACCTTGCTGTTGAGCAAAGGCGATAAACTTCTCCCAGACTCGCCTGTACGTATTATTCGTGGTAGGCCTCCTGGCCTGGAGTAGGGTATCCACCACCCTCTGGGAACAGCCTTGCTCTAGGTACCTAGCCCTTTCAGTCTCCAAGCCATCAAATGTAGCTTCTCCGGGTTCGGGTGAAGAAGATGACCCTGGGAGAGTAGGTCTGGTGACAACGGAAGAGGCAGGGGATCTGCCGTATTCAGCTGCATCAGGGTGGTAAACCATGGCCTCCTCGGCCAGAAGGGAATCACTGCTACCACCAGTGACTCCTTGAGTCTCAGGAGAAACCTCGCTATGAGTGGAGTTGGAGGGAAGATGTATCCTAGATGGAAATTCCAGGGGTGCAGGAGACAATCCGTCCCCTCCGCCGAAGGGAATGGTATCCTTGATAGGAATCTCCGGCATTTCGCGTTCTCCGGGGTTGCGGCCAGGTCTATCTCTGGTGAACCCCAAGTCCGGGATATGAGGGCGTAGGCCTGTGGGTTCAGAGACCACTCGTGGTTGGAGGTGAAATTCCTGCTCAGCGAGTCGGCCAACACGTTCTGGACTCCCGGAACATAGACTGCCCTTAAACTTGACAGGTTCAGTTGTGCCCATTCTAGAACAGGACGGACCTCCTGCATCATGGACCTGCTTCTGGTGCCCCCCTGCCTGTTGATATAGGCAACCGCAACATGCTTCTCGCTCAAGAGGGAGCTGAAGGACAGGAGCGCCTGAAATGCTGCTCTCATCTCTAACACATTTGTCACTGCATCCTGTGTCCTGAATGGCCAGCGGCCTTGAGCCGCATAGTCCTGATACTGGGCTCCCCACCCCTGCAGACTGGCATCTGAGGTCACTGTCTCCTGGTGAGGAGTGATTATGTGTTTGCACCTTCTCAAGTTGCGAGGCCGTGTCCACCACAGCAATGATTGCTTCACCTCCTGAGGGGTGTAAATCGACTGGGACATTGAGATACCGTTCCACTGGCGCAGAAAGGAAATTTGGAAAGGGCTCGAGTTCCATTGCGCCCACTGGACCATCGGAATGGTGGATGCTAAGGAGCCTAGGATACTGAGGCATGTTCTGGCTGGTAGCTTCTTGGCTGAGATAGCCTTCTTCACCTTCTAAATTAGGGGAGGAATCTTCTCCCTTGGAAGCTCTACCGTGTTCTCTCTCGTGTCTAGCTCGGTCCCCAAAAAGACCATTCTCTGAGTGGAGTGAATAATGCTTTTCTTCCAGTTTATCAGCCACCCTAGGGACTGCAAAGTGGAGACCAGGATTTCCCGATGCTGGATGAGAGACTCCTTGTTGTCTGAGAGAAGCAGGATGTCGTCCAGGTAATGGTGGACTCTCAGTCCTCTCTCTCTCTCAAGTTTGCTATCACGGGCAATAGGACCTTCGTGAATGTCCTGGGTGCGGTGGAGATTCCGAACGGAAGACTTCGAAATTGGAAGTGCCAGCTGTTTATAGTGAAACGGAGGAATCTCTGGAACTCTGCGTGGATCGGGATATGCAGGTATGCGTCTTGAAGATCGATTGAGAGCATCCAATCTCCCCGATTCATCGCTTGGAGGATTGATTGAAGGCTTTCCATCCTGAACGTTTCTACCCGGATTGACCGGTTGAGGTTCTTTAGGTCCAGGACAGGACAAAAGTCCCCTGACTTCTTTCTTACTAGGAAGAGTGGGGAATAGAAACCTTGACCTCTTTGGGATGGTGAGACCTCCACTATTGCTTGCTTCCTTAACAGATCCTGGATATACTGGACCAAGGACAACCTTTTCTCTCTGGAAGGAGGAAGCTTGGTTGCGCAGAAGTGACCCCTTGGGGGGGCGGTCTTTGAACGACCACCTGTGCCCGACCCGGATGGTGGATACTGTCCATGGGTCTTTTATCAATTCCGCCCAAACCAACTTGAATCTTGTGAGCCTGGCACCCACTACCGCTGGTTGGGCGGGCATACCTTCAAAAAGGTTTCTGTTCATTGGAAGCAGGAGTTTTGTTTTTTTGGAATTTGAGGAAGGACGTCTGAGGGTTCTTCCAAGTTCTCCTGTACTCCTTCCCAGGCCTATAGAATTTTGCATCCCTGTATCTTTCTGGGAGATTGCGCTTGAAGGGAGGCGCTCTTTGTTGTTTTGGTCTTCTGTCTGAAGGGATAAGACCTGACTTCCCACCTGTCACTTTGGATATTGCTGTATCCAGCTTTGCACCATATGGAATCTGGCACCAGTTGGACTTTGAGGCCGGGTCGGCCGACCAGAGTTTAAGCCATAACGCCCTCCTGGCCATTACAGTAGCTAACATGGATCTTGAAGCGGACCTAATGGTATCCACAGAGGCTTCCGCCACAAAGTCCCCTGCGAGACTGAGTTCCTGTAGGGCTTTAATGATCTGGTCTTGATCTGCGCCTTCGGCAATGAGTTTTGCGGTGTTTGATGACCAACCGGAAATAGCTTTCCCGACGGCGGCCAGTGTCACTGCTGGTCTGCAGGCACCCCCTGCAAAAACGTAAGCCCTCTTAAGGTCCGTATCCACCTTTCTGTCCAGTACATCCCTGAACGTCACTGCGTCCTCAATGGGGAGCGTCACGTGCCTGGCTAGGCGCATCAAAGAGGCGTCCACCACTGGAGGGGAAACCAAGGGAGATACCTTGGGCTCTTTTAGAGGATACAATTTAGTAAGTCTGTTGGAAAGACTAATTTTCTTCTCCGGATTCTGCCATTCTTCTTTAATAAGCTCATCCAGTTCCTCTATAAATGGAAAGGCTTCAGGCACCTTCTTGCGATTCAGGAAATACTTCCTCTGTTTCTGCTGTACCTCCTCAGGTTCCTCCCAGTTTATCGCTTCCTTGACCGATTTTGCGAAGGGTCCTATGAGCGAAAAATCAAACCCTGCTGATGCCTCCAGTTCTTCCTCGTCTGACAGGAATTCTTGTTCCCTTGACGTGCTGGGATGAGATGGTAAGGCGCTCAGGGCTGTAGCCTCCGCATCTGGAGTTGAGACATGCAGCGCAGGGACTCCGGTAGGTTCTATAGTGACCAGCTCTTTCTCCCTGGTGGCTTCATCCATACATCTGTGGCAGGCCAATCTGTCTGGTAGGGCTGTGGCCCCGCATACCCAGCAAGCATTCCCCGCTGGACGGGAAGGATGTGCAGGAGACTGATGTCTACGTGCAGGGGATCTTCTGTAATGGGAACGTCTATGCCTATAGTAGGAACGGCTCCTCCTACGGCTTCCTCTGTGGGCTGAGCGACTTCGCCTATGACTGGAGCGGCTTCTCCTGCGTGAGGTCTCTCTTCGCTTTGATTTTGACGACCTTGATGACCTGGTAGGGCTGACCAATTAGGCAGCATTAGTACGATCCTGCTCTCTTTTTCAATCTTCACTACTTACCATGGGCACCCCCCCCCCCCCCCTTACCTATTGGGCTGATGGTGATCTGCCGGGGCAGCGGCTTCCATGGAAAAGGAAAACTATGATACACCTGGTAGAGATACAGGCAGGTATAAACATGCAAGCAGACAATCAGGGGTACCAGGAGAAAAGAGAAAACACTTACCCCAGGGGGGGAGCGCCAGAGGTGAAGCAGAGCTGATAATACCATCAAATATCCTCAGGAAACTGGAGGCATCAGAAAATGACAGTCTGAGCCTTTTTAAAAGAACCGCCATGGCCGCCGGGGTCACGTCCCGCCCGCGCATGCGCAGTAGCGCCGAGCCATGCTCGGCGCCATCTTGGAACCTGGCAAACATGCCAGGACGCACTGCGCATGCGCGGAAGCGCCGAGACGCCCATCCGCACAGGGGAGAAACAGAGGGGAACCACAATGCCCAGAAAGCCACACCACAGGATGAAAAAGGCAAATGGAGACCGCTGCACACAACTAAGCCTATTTAAGGCTTATACTGGAGCCGCACATACCCCTGAGATCACCAGAGTGGGGTTCCTTCCATCTAGCTCGTTTAGAGGCTGTACAGGCAAGGACTTCCACCCAGGAGAGGCTAGAACCTGGCTGGGGCGAATTCGGTAAGGGGGTGCTTCTGACATCTTCGGTCCTTCAGGTGAGGAAAAATAAGAGAATACTGGGGCGGGGGCCATCTTTACAATTTATAGCTATGTGGTCCTATCAGGTTGTGAGGGGCGGAGTCACAACCCAAAGTGTATGCTGCCATGATGCGACAGGAAAACAAGATTGGTTAAACCCACAAATGAGGTGGAATGAGGGACAAATGAGGAGGAATGAGGGACAGTCGGGAGCTATGCGATACCAGATCATACGATTTTAGTTTAATCAGTACAGTGTTTGTCCAAAAATACAAATACAATACATTACATCACTCACAAATTTTTATTCTGTCATATGAGAATTTTCATAACTTTAGTAAATTCTTCATTTTCGATATGAGACTAGCATACTAAACAAAATCTCATTGTGTGCGCCAGGCATAAGACAGGCCAAACATTTTGCATTTTTCTTTCCTTCAAACCATGGGTTGAAGGAAAGAAAATTGCTCGATTCCCCATCATAACATTCAGTGTTGATGGGGGAATCCCTTAACAGCGGGAAGTTTCTCTGCCATTAGAATACAATGATCACTGCTTGGTGGTTATAGCCAGGGGCAATGATCAAATGAAAAAAACCTGATAGGCTGGTTGTACTGAAGTCAGTCGATCGCCAGCCTGTCCATAGATGGACCAAAATGTATCCAGTTCCTGCTGAACTTTGATCTGTATATGGCCGGCTTAAAGTGATTGCAAAGCCTATTTTTTTTTTTTTAACCACTTCCTGACTGCCCACCACACATATACTGCGGCAGGGTGGCCCGCAGCCTGAAACGACGTACCTTTTCATCGTTTTGTGCATGAGATACTGTGGGCGCGAGTGCGGGTCCGGCGGACTCGATGTCTGCCAGAGACCTGCAATCGCAGTACAGAGAGGCAGAATGGGGATCAGCCTATGTAAACAGGGCAGATCCCCGTTCTGACAGGGGACAACATGGAGATCTGCTGTTCCTAGTGATCAGGAACAGTGATCTCTGTGTTGTCCCAGTGAGCCCATCTCCCCCACAGTTAGAACACACCTAGGGAACACAGTTAACCCTTTGATCACCCCTAGTGTTAACCCCTTCCCTGCCAGTTTCATTTATACATTGATCAGTGCATTTTTTTTAGCACTGATCACTGTATTGGTGTCACTGGTCCCCAAAAAAAAAAAAAAAAAAATCGCAGATCGCAGCCATTACCAGTAAAAACAATAAAAAAAAATAAAAGTCCATAAATCTATCCCCTATTTTGTAGACACTATAACTTTTGCACAAAGAATACATATTGGCCTAAATTGATGAATACATTTGGGTTTTTTTTGGATATGTATAGCAGAAAGTAATATATATATATAAAATGTTATTTATTTTTTTTAATTTATAGCACAAAAAATAAAAACCACAGGAGGTGATTAAATACGACCAAAAGAAAGCTGTATTTGTGGGGAAAAAAAAAGCATGTCAATTTTGTTTGGGTACAGTGTTGCACAACCGCGCAATTGTCAGTTAAGGCGACGCAGTGCCGTATCGCAAAAAATGGCCGGGTCATTAACCACTAAGCCACCGCCCACTGTCATATGACGGCGGGACGAGGCTTCTGTTGTTCTGGGAGGACGTCATATGACGTCCTCGCCCTCCCGAGCCACTAGGCGGCGCGCGCGCGTGCCCGATGCGTCGCTCGGGACCCGGTGCGCGTGCCCGCAATGTCCGCCGGGCACCCGCGATTGCCGGGTAACAGAGCAGGAGCGTGGATCTGTGCATGTAAACACAGATCCACGTCCTGTCAGAGAGGAGAGGAGACCGATGGCGTGTCCCTTGTACATAGGGACAGCGATCGGTCACCTCCCCCAGTCAGTCCCCTCCCCCCACAGTTAGAATCACCTCCTTAGGTCATACATTAACCCCTCGAGCGCCCCCTAGTGTTAACCCCTTCCCTGCCAGTCACATTTACACAGTAATCAATGCAATTTTATAGCATTGATCGCTGTATAAATGTGAATGGTCCCAAAAATGTGTCAAAGGTGTCCGATGTGTCCGCCGCAATATCGCAGTCACAATAAAAATTGCAGATCGCCGCCATTACTAGTAAAAAATAAATAAATAATAAAAATGCTATAAATCTATCCCCTATTTTGTAGACGCTATAACTTTTGCGCAAACCAATCAATATACGCTTATCGCAATTTTTTTTTTACCAAAAATATGTAGAAGAATACATATCGGCCTAAACTGAGGAAAAAATTTGTTAAAAAAAAAAAAAAATTGGATATTTATTATAGCAAAAATTAAAAAAATATTGTGTTTTTTCAAAATTGTCCCTCTTCTTTTGTTTATAGCGCAATAAATAAAAACCGCAGAGGTGATCAAATACCACCAAAAGAAAGCTCTATTTGTGGGGAAAAAATGATAAAAATTTAATTAGGGTGCAGTGTAACATGACCGCGCAATTGTCATTCAAAGTGCGACAGCGCTGAAAACTGAAAAATGGCTTGGGCAAGAAGGGGGTGTAAGTGCCCTGTATTGAGGTGGTTAAGGGGCTAAATCCTTCCGGGGCTGATGTGGTTAAATAACAAACATGTTATACTTACCTCCTATGTGCAGTGGTTTTGCACAGGGTAACCCCCGATCCTCCTCTGCTCGGGTCCTTCTTCGCTGCTTCTGGCCCCTCCCTCCTGTCGAGTGCCCCCTCAGCAAGCAGCTTGCTATGAGGGCACCCGAGCCAAGCTGCAGCTCCATGTGTCCGTTCCGACACGGAGCTGCCATTCAGCCCCACCCCCTCTCTCTCCGGGACTCGTGGACATCACTAGAAAGGGATGGGGCTCAGGTAAGTATTAGGGGGTGCTGGGGAGGCTGCTACACACAGAAGGCTTTTTATCTTAATGCATAGAATTACAGAAACCTTCTGCTTTTACAACTCCTTTAAGGGGCGTTTCCTGCTGCTGCCATTTGCAATGCGGCAAATTTATGGATTCATGCTGCTGTCTTTGACAGGTGTGAGTGACTATCTGTGGCTGCCAATCCATACACTTTAGTAAGGTTGTTGGTGGCCACAGCTATTCGCACAGTTGGAGATTTACCTGCAGTGATCGCTGCTGGACACACATAAAGTGTCATTGAAGTGTATGGCTTTAGCGGCTGCAGCTAGGCGCTCACACCTGTCAAAAAAAGCAGCCGGGATCAATAGGTTCCTGCTGCTGCCATTTCCACTGTAGCAAAATACCTGTGCCTCACTGATCTTAATGCAGCTATTGCTTTTTATGGACCTGTACACACAGAGGAGTAAATACCAGTAAACTAGCACCATGTTTAGATAAGTAAAAAAAGAATTCAATCTGCTGGTCAGTCGCGCATGCGCACAAAAAAAATTACCTCTCTGAATAGTAGTCTATATCATTGCTAGAAGAACTTTTCTGTGCATATATGCATGTAAATGGATGCACTATACAGACCATACTCTTCAGTATTGCGCAGGAGCTTTCTGCCAGGAAGATTTGGCATTCATACATCAGTACCATGTGCAGGGAGTGGCCTCATTCATAGAGGTAATTAGGACCAGTCTGTAAAATTCGGGGACAAGAATCACGTTATTCTTTCAGCTGAAATCTGCAGTAAGGCTGCATTCACACCTCTGCATTTTAAATCGCGGCCAGATTTTCCCCAATTCTGCCAGCTTTATTAAAGCGCTGAGGTGTAAATGAAAATCGCAGGACACACATTTGAGATGCCATTCATTTGAATGGCACCTAAAATCACGGCATGGTTTTGCCGCGATTGTCATGCAGCAATCCGCATCGCGTGAAGGCAGCATGTCGCCCAAAAGTAGCTGCTGAACTTTTTGGGTGACAAGCTTCACGCGATGCAGGTTGACGCAATTTATCATGAGACAATCCTGGCAGAACTGCCCAGGGATTTTCGATGCCATTCAAATGAGAGGCATCTCAAATGTGCGTTCTGCGATTTGTCATTCACACCTCGGCGCTTTGAAATCACGGGCAGAATCACGGCAAATCTGCCCACGATTTAAATTGCTGAGGTGTGACTACAGCCTTAGACCCCTTTCACACTGGGGCATATTTCAGGTGCTTTTGGGCCTGAAAAAAAATGTCCCCTGCAGTCCCAGTGTGAAAGCCTGCGTGTTTTCCGTGTTTTCACACTGGGACGCTGTGCTGGCAGGACGTTAAAAAAAGTCCTGCAAGCAGCATATTTGGAGCGCTGTACACACCGTTCCTGCCCATTGAAATTAACCTGCAAAGTGCTTTGGCAGCGGCGCTACACAGGTGCATTTAACCCTTTTTTCGGTTGCTAGCAGGGGTTAAATGCACCCCACTATCGGCTGAATAGCTCACGCTAAAATGACAGTAAAGCACCGCTAAAACTAGCAGCGTTTTACCGTCAACGCCCCCCCCCCAGTGTGAAGGGAATCTTAGAGATGATGATTACTGCTGGACCCTGAAAGATTAGAAGAACTTTAGTGTGGGTATATGCATGTAAACAGTAAAACTATACAAACCATACTCCTGTGTTTTCAGCAGGAACTTTGTGCCAGGAAGATTTGGCATTAATACATCAGTACCATGTGCAGGGAGCCTCATTCAGCTCCGTTCATGCCTGAGCGATGTTCTGCTTGTAGCTCTAATATGCTCGACAAAAAAAATCCCATTCATTTCAATGCCCCTGTTCACATCTGAGCGTTTTGTCACCTGTAGCAAAACGCCTGTCGCTCAACAAAGTAAACAAGTTTCTTTTAGGCAGATTGGAGGCAGATTAACCCCGTTCACACCTGAGCAACAAGGTGGTGGAGAAACCTCCCTCTGTTGACGGATCCCCCCATCATGTTATGATGGGGGAATCAATCCCATTCATTTCAATGGCTCCTGTTCATGTGAGTGTTCTGTCGCCTGAAGCAAAACCCCTGTTCTTTTTGGCAGATTGGGCCCCATAGACTTCAATGGGAACGCCTGAAAATGTGTAACATGAGCGTTTTATGAGCTAGTTTGTCGCTGGTTTTCTGCTCAAACAGCAGCTCTCCAGCCCTAATATCCTCCACCCCCCCAGTGCTTTTTATTGGCTATACAAAAAATGTCTGAAGCTGTAAAATGCTTCTAGAACGCTTGCAATACATGTCTAAAAACTCTCAAATAAAAAACAACTAAAAGTCGCTCTACTGAGGCAGATTGGCCCCATAGACTCAACATGAGCATTTTACAAGGGTTTTTTTGCATGTTTTCTGGCAAAACAGCAACAACACCCCTAATCGCCTGCTCCTTGTACTTTCTATTGGCTAAAATAGAAACAGCTGCAGGTGTAAAATGCTTGTAATACGCTTCGAAAACTTTCAAATATTGAAAAGCATTCAACGCCTGAAAATTGTTCTGCTCAAGGTGTGAACGAAGCCAGGGAGCCGAAGGCCACCGCTATTCACATACACCTGCCATCCCAGCTGTGAGAATCTATTGATTGTTACCCCTGAAATCCGGTGTATGCCCCCAATTTCTCTAAAGGGTCCCTTCACATTGTAGTGTGTGTGTTGAGTACATTTCAACAGTTGGGCGTTGACGTGCTTGGGCATGCTGTGCGTTTTAGCATGTTGTGCACTGCACTGTAATGCTTTTTTTCCCCCCGCTTCAATTGGAACTATACTCACCTTCTCTCCAGCACTGTAGAGTACCAAAGCTCCCCGCCGGTCAATGACATCTTCAGTCGGTCTGCTTCCGGGGTTCAGATCATCGTCCATTTGTATTGGCTGAGCGGAGATGATGTCACTCCTGCGCATGCACAGAAGTTCGGTTGGTTAACTCCCCTGGCAAAATCCTGTACGGGTACGTCGTTCCGCTATTCTGCCACCAAAGAGTGGGCGCGCTGCACCGCGGGGGACCCGGTGCGCGTGGCCGGCGGGCGCGATCGCGTGCACGATCGCCAGCACGGGGATTTGTGTGTGTAAACACACAAATCCCTGTGCTGTCAGGGAAGAGGAAACATATTGTTTGATCCTACTAAGTAGGAAAAACGATATGTCTCCTCTCCTAGTCACTCCCATCCCCACACAGTTAGAACACACAGTTGAGGGAACACACAGTTAACCCCTTGATCACCCCCAAGTGTTAACCCCTTCCCTGCCAGTGACATTTACACAGTAATCAGTGCATATTTATAGCACTGATCGCTGTATAATTGTCAATGGTCCCAAAAAAAGTGTCCGATCTGTCCGTTGCAATGTCGCAGTACCGCTAAAAATCGCAGATCACCGCCATTACTAGTATAAAAAAATTATAATAAAAATGCCATAAATCTTTCTCATACATTGTAGACACTATAACTTTTGTGCAAACCAATCAATATACGCTTATTGCGATTTTTTTTTTTTTTTTTTTTTTACCAAAAATATGTAGAAGAATATATATTGGCCTAAACTGAAGAAATTTGTTTTGTTTTTTTAAATTTGGGGATATTTATTATAGCAAAAATTAAAAAATACAGTTATTTTTTCAAAATTGTCGCTCTTTTTTTGTTTATAGCACAAAAGATAAAAACCGCAGAGGTGATCAAATACCACCAAAAGAAAGCTCCATTTGTGTGGAAAAAAATAGGACGCAAATTTCGTTTGCGTGCAACGTCGAACAATCGTGCAATTGTCAGTTAAAGCGCCGCAGGGCCAAATTGTAAAAAGTGCTCTGGTCAGGAAGTGGGGAAATCTTCCGGGGCTGATGCGGTTAAAGTGCGCAGCTCCGTGTACAGGCAGGTAAGGTACTTTACATACTATGTCTCTGCTGCATTAAAAATCCACTCTGTAGATTTTTTTTTTCCCCTAAAGTTTCAGTTAAAGTTTACTTTCAGTAAGCTTTATCTGTAAAGTAAACTTCAACAGACTGTTTTGACTCTACTGTTTAAGCGCAATATTTTAATGCGTTTATGCGGTGCACTGAAAAAAAAAAAGTAGGCCGTAATCCTTTTTTTTTTGTTTTTTTTTTGTTTTTTAGCACAGTGCAATGCACATCAGCACAATGCTCTGAAGTGAATAGCTCCTCATACTTTTAGAAAGTATATGCACTGGCATGCATGGATCAACACAGGCCAGCACATCTGGTGTGAATGAACCCTTTTTGGTGGTCACACTTCAATAAGTGATTGATCTCTCCTGATTGGAATAACTGATCTTTAGTTCGCCAGCCCATTCATTCAATGTGCCACACACGGGAAAGGGGATTTTGATCTGCGTACATGCAGGTTTCTTTTATATGTGCAGACACCCTGAGATCCCACACCTGTGTTTTCTTTGGACGTGCGTAGATCTGCCACAGGTCTCTGGGGAGTCCCTGCGACACATCTTCACGTGCGCCCAATTCTCATCTAGGCAAGAAGCATAACATTTAGGCTTCTTTCACATTGGGGCGGGTGGGCGTCATTTTAGCGGCACTATTCGGCCAAAAAAGGGTTAAAACCGCCCGCAAAGCACCGCTTCCCCATTGATTTCGATGGGCAGGGGCGCTTTAGGAGCGGTGTATACATAGCTCCTACAGCGCTGCAAAGAACCTGTTAAGCAAAACTGCCTCCAATTCATTGCAGCGTGTCTTTTCACACTGGGGCAGTGCGTAGGGTTGCCACCTCATCCCTTTAAAACCGAACACATATTAATTACACAGGTTCTGTGGCTGACAAGGGTGGTCATTAAACTCACTTGGTGCCTTTTCTGCATTAAATTAGCCTCAGAAACTCTAGAATTCATATGTGTTCGGGTTTAAAGGGATGAGGTGGCAACCCTAGCGGTGCGCTTGCGGGACGTTGCGAATAGTCCTGCAAGCAGCATCTTTGGGGTGGGTTGGGAGCTCTGTATTTAGTGCTCTCAAAAAGCCCTGCCCATTGCAATGAATGGGCAGCGCTTTGAAAGCGCCGCAAAACTGGAGTTTTTACCCTTTTTTTTTTTTTTTAAAGTAGCATCATAAGAAACACTAAAAAAAAAAAAAAAAAAAGTTAAATCTAATTGTGGAAGAGTGCGGGAGGGTCAAATAAATTACTTTATTGTGTGAAGGACCGGTTTAACCCTTTTGCTACCAAAAGTTGGTTTTTGCAGGTGCACACGTTTAAAAAATCTTTTTCAGCCTGAAGATTGCATAAACCCCCCCCCCCCCCAAACTCATTATATATTTTCTGAAAGCAGACACCCTAAAGAATAAAATAGTGGTAGTTCCAATTTTTTCATGTCACAAGATATTACCTTAACCTTAAAACTTTTCATGCGCCCATGAAATGGCGACTTCAGTACCCTATATTTTCTATAGGCTACACTTCAAATGCCCCCTATAGGTCATGAAGTTTAGCATTACAGAGGAGGTCTGGAGCTAAAAATATTGCTCACCCTGGCGTGCACAGCGATATGTAACGTGTATTGCAATCAACATTTACATGCGTAGTACCCCCCCACCCGTGTGTTTATTTTCGTACCTGCGTATATGTGGGGGTTTTTATATGCTTGGGTGTAACTTTTATGTTTTGCAACTAAAAAAAATTAAATAAAAAAATTTTTGGACAGGTTCTCTTTAAGCTAATGGAGGTGCAGAATAGGAGCGAGTGTCTGGTAGTGGGAGGGTTAATTCATCATATAATCTTCTAATGACCTTATATGTTTAACAAAATCTACATTAGCATGTGCAGGCATGGGACGTACGTGTTGTTTAAAGGGTAATGATAGAAGCCCAGACTCCCTTTAACATTAAAGTAACTAGCTTTTCAAATGAAGCATGCAGCTCAGAAAACCATCTACCGCTTTTCTTCATTACATTTTCCATTAATGCTAAGCAAGCAATATTATATATATATATATATATATATATATATATATATATATATATATATATATATATATATATATATATATATATACATATTATTTACAAAATTTGACTCAGTAATAAAACGTAAACAAATGCTATGAAATATGACTGCAGAATTTGTATAAATACTCACTTGGCAATGTTACGAAGCCTACCGCATATGGCAATGGTCAGCTGTTAGTGGTAGCTACACTCAGAAAAGGACTGTCAAAAGGTTATCTATCTACAACATACAGAACGGGGAAGCATGATTCTGCACTTTCTACCCTACCTAAGTGACAGATAATCTTCATTGCAGCAAGGGGGTAAACATGTTTAGCAATCCACAATCAGCAATTAGCTTTGATCTCTCTAGTTTTGCATATAGAAAGGGTAGAGCCATCTTCGATACTGATGGAGGGGTGAATGCAACTTGAATTGGTCTGCGCCTTCTGGCCTCATTCCACTAGGCATACTTAATCTGTGTGAAGGGCCCTTTTTGCTTGCAGAAGTGTTCCATGCATCTACATGCAGGCAGGTTACTTTCATGTTTTTCATATAATTAGTACAGGGTGACATCATTTTGTTTAGATCTCATTTACATTGATTTTGGAATGAGATGTCCAAAACTTTGGCCATAAAGTTTACCTGGACATCAGAAAGCAGTTAGACATCAAGAAAAAAATCAATCTGCAAAACAATAGATATTGCTTAAAGTATAACTAAAGGAAAAACTTTTTTTTTTAAGTTTTAGATAGAATAGAGAGGAATTAGAACACTTGTCAGTTTTTTATTTGTGCACTCTGTGCCCCTGTTAAGGAGATTCGCCCTCTCTATTTGTCCTATATACCATTATCATTGAAAGTAAAAGAAAATCCCAAATTTTGGGATGTCCCCAGAAATGTAATAGAGGGGAACTCTTCCAATGGGGATACTAGATCTGGTGACCTAGGGATCCCCAAGAAATTCCCTTAATTTGAAGGTATTTCCTTCAACTTTCTGTTTGGCTATGGGACAGGGAGTGAAGGTAAATCTCCGCAATGGGACACAGATGGCAAATATTAATACAATCTGACAGGGATTATAACCCTACCTTTCTCCCTTGGTTTTTTCAAAATTAAAAAAAGTTTTGCCTTTAAAGGAAAAGTAGGGCCAAAGCTCCTTTGGCCCTACTTCTCCTGAGAGTCACAGGAGTGCACTTCATTCTGCACTCCTGTGACCCATTTTTAGCTGACAACTGGGCTGTCTAAGCTCTGGATGGATCCCGACTTTAAAATAGAACTATAGGCAAAACTTTTTATTTTTTTCATTTTGGATAGACCAAGGGATGGTTACAACCCCTGTCAATTTTTTTTTACCATCTATGTCCCAAATGCAAATGCAAAAGTGCGTGCAAATTAAGGAAATTCCTTGGGGTCCCTAGCTCATCAACTAGTGTCCCCATTGGAACATTTCCCATCTATTACTTTTCTGGGAGCAGCCCAAAATTTGGGATCTTCTTTCACGTTCACTTTCACTGATAATGGTAAACAAATAAAGAGGGTGAATCTCCTTAAAAAAACTGCGTTAATTCCTCTGCACTCGAGCCAATGGTGAAAAAAAAAACGCTTTGCCTTTAGTTATACTTTAATGTTGGGATCCACCCAGATGCCTGGACCAGCAGCTGGCTCAGCCCTTCAGCAAGCCACTGGGAGAGTGAGTCAGCCACTCCTGCCTCCTCCACAGCCTCTATGCTCACTAAAGACTGAGAACTAAGCTATCAGTAGTTTTTGATTGCTCAGTTCTCGGTCTTAGGGGGGGGGGGGGGGGGGGCAGGACAGATGCAGCATCAATTTAGTTTTTTTTCAATTCCAACACTTTTTTTTAGGCTGGGTTTACACTGTTGCGAATTGGATGCGGCCGGGTTTCTCCGCATCCAATTTGCATGTCAGGAGATTGTGACTGGCGCTCTATGGAGTTCACACATCTCTGCAGTGGCTCTGGTACAAATTGCACAGGGGTCCTGTGCATTTTCAGGTCCGAATTGAGCCAAAAACGTGGGCTGAAATCGGACCTGAAACAGTGAATGGGGACGTACCAGACTCCTGCTATGAGCCGCAGTGTGAACCCAGCCTTAAAGTCTTCCTTGCCCAGTCTAGCAGCAGCAGCGTTTTGTACTGTGTAAAGCTGGATACACACTATACAATTTTCTTTAGATTTTTTTAGATTCACTTTGAGTCAAATCTAAGCACTTTCAATTTGTATGCAATCAGGCAGGCCCTTGCACTACGTAATTGAAGGTAAATCTAAAGGAAATCTAACAAAAGTTATATAGTGTGTATCCAGCTTTAGCCATAGACACAAATTAAAGTTTGGATTTAGGGTGACACCATTTATTAGCTAGCTGGTTTGTAGTGTAAGTTTTCGAGGTAGGTTGGCCTTTTCTTCCAGAAATTTGTGATTGTCTGGGAAAGAGGCATGATTTCCCTGAAGAAGAGGCTAGCATGTTTGGAAAGCATGTACTACAATCTATTTAGTTAGCCAGTATATAGAATCACCCTAAATCCAAACTTCTACTATTGCCCTGGCTACAAAGAAAAATTCTCATTGTCTAGAACAACCATCAGATTCTCTGACATTTTCAGTACAGTACTCCCAGAAGGCATGCCAAAATGTACTTGTTTAGTAAATCTATAGTGATCGGAAATGGTTTTAAATTTCTCAGATGGATCTCCCCCGGAGTAGATGACCAGGGGTGTCTGTTATTGCTGTAGACATGGAATAGTCACTGACGACTGTCATCTGGTATCTGTCCATGACTGCCTTTAACCAGAAGTAGTAGTTTCCTGTACTTCATCTGTCAGTTATGCATATGATAACACAGTGGTGACTAAGAACAGATGCAGTATGATTTCCACTAACTCATTTGCATGTTAGTGGCACTACCGGCTTCACAAGCTGAGAAAAAATTGCAAACAGCTTTGACATTAAAAACTATATAAAAGTTTGTTTTTTTCTTTTGGTATCTAAGCTTATAACGTCTACATGTTTAAATCTGAATTTTCAACATTCTGGTAAAAAAAAAAAAATTAATATAATATTATAAAAGTTTTTTTTACAGGTGCCTGAAGACATTAACATTTTAGCTTTTGAACTGTGCATGATAGGTATCATTAAAGTGTATCTAAAGCCAAAACTTTTCTTTGATTCTGAATAGAGTAGGGAAAGGTTAAAACCGTTGTAATTTCTGTGTCCTAGTGGGTAGATTTTCCTCCGCTTCCTGTCCTGTAGATTCAATAGGAAGTGAGAGGATGGCTTTCCATCGGGAGGGAAATCCCCTCTTGGACAGTTGACACAAGAACAAGCGTCCCCATTAGAAGATTTACCCTTAATTCCTGTTCTGGTGGCAGCTCAGATTTTGGATTTACCCTCACTTTCATTCCTCATGTGACATTAGTGATGAGGACATCAAGAGTGAATCTTCCTGATGGGGACAGCAATAAAAACCTGACAATAGTTCTATCCCCATACCACTCTATCGAAACAAACAAAAAAAGTTTTGCCTTTACCACTCCAGGAATTCAGCTTCTTTGTAAAATGTGCTGGATTAATAGAGGTTAAGTCTACCTCATGGACTTATATCTTTATTTACGGTTTACATTTTTTTCTGAGTGCCAGAAGCATGATTATCGCTATGCTTCTGGTGCTCCAACGCTGGATCTTCTGGTCTTAAGCTTCTGAGGCTGCAGAGTCACATGCAGCCATTGTGCCTGCCCATCCCCTCCTCCTGCCCAATCACAGAGTTGCTTTGTATTAGGGGAAGTCATTCACAGAACACAAAGGCTTCTGTGAATGGACAGCAGAAGGGAGATGCTGTGTGTGAGAAGACGACATCTCTCCTGTTAGAGCTCCGGGAGTATAGTGATAGCTGCACTCCCAGAACTCTGTAAAACTGGCAGGTATAAATTAAAGAGATAGGTCCATGAGGTGGCATGCACCTTGTTGGATTTAACTCATAGTATGCCAGCACATTTTACAAAGTGGCTGAATTCCTGGGGCTTAGCTTTAATGTTACATTAAAGTGGTTCTAAAGCCTTAAGGTTTTTCACCTTAATGTATTCTATGCATTAAAGCGAAAAACCTTCTGTGCTGCAAAAAGCCCCCCCATCCCCCTTTTATTCTGACCTCAGCCAGCTCCCTCCCTCCTCCCTGGGCAGATTCAATCGAATGCTGTGTCAAGCGAGTGGGGGGGGGGGGGGGGGGGGGCAGGGCCCGAACCGCCTGCTCTGTGTTAATAGACACAGACAGGGCGTCTTGGGAGCGAACACCCACAGGTGCCCCCATGTAAAGCAGCTTTCTATGGGGGCACTTGCCTAAGAGGAGGAGCCTGGAGTGCCGACGGGGGGACCCCAGAAGAAGAGGATTGGGGCTGCTCTGTGCAAAACCGTTGCACAGAGCAGTATACCGAGAGTATATCATGTTTGTTATTTTTTTTTTTTTAACTATCACTTTAAGGGCTGTACAAATATACATGTTCCTACGAACAGGGTGAAGGAGCGTTCTGATGATGTCTCTGTTATGTTGATAGAGGGGAAATAAAAATGATGAGCCAGGAAAAATCCATACTGGTCAGGGATTGTTGGGGAAGGCCTAAAGACATACATACTTTATACTATCCAACCATAGACAGCAGGATTAGGTGAACATTTTCCAAGGGCCCATTTATATCAACCTAGCCTGCAGCGGTGCATTTACCATGTGTTAATGTGAATTGTGTTAGAGCAACCCATTCATTATAACGGGCAACCTAACATACCACAACAGACCAAAAATTGTGCATGTAGTAGTAGTGAACCACACCACAATGCACAGAAGCGTGTGAAAATGAATAGCACTACATTGCACCAACATGGAACTGCAGCGCATTTGTGTGAATTGACCCTAAGATCCCATACACGCTATTTTTATCTTCAGATTTAACAAAACCATGTAGTGCAAGGGCCTGTCTGATTGCATACAAATTGAATCTCTTAAGGGTTGACCTCATATTATATGGTTTTGGTAAATCTAAAGACAAAAATCTGCAGAAAATCTAATAGGGTGTATGGGACTTTAGCTTAGAGCTAAACCGGTAAATATTATTAGCTCAATCATGCTACTAAAATCACTAGTAATTAATTGCTAAGAATAGCAACAGATGGAACAAATGGCTCCCTAAGGTGTATGGCCTAGTTTGCTGTTGTGGATGGGGGTGATAAAAACACTCGGTTAAGCTATGTTTTTACTGCCCCTCTCCCGCATCTGCTCCCCTTTAAGCTGCAAAGGCAGCAGAGGGTGGTGTATGTATGCCACAGCCGTTTCAACTGAATGGGAGTACTCCATGACTGTGTGCAGTGCATGCAGTTGCAGCGCGCTGGTGCGGGGTTTATGAGGTTGAAACCCTCTGCCTCTCAAAAGCCCTCTAAAAAGCGTTTTGAGCGTATATCGCTCTTCAGAGGGCAACTCTAGTGTAAACGAGCCCTAAGAGAGTCACAAGTGGCATATAGCAACAATTAGGCTGGGTTCACATACGGTATCTCACAAAAGTTAGTATACCCCTCACATTTTTGTAAATATTTTATTATATCTTTTCATGTGACAACACTGATGAAATTACACTTTGCTACAATGTAAAGTAGTGAGTGTACAGCTTGTATAACAGTGTAAATTTTCTGTCCCCTCAAAATAACTCAACACACAGCCATTAATGTCTAAACCGCTGGCAACAAAAGTGAGTACACCCCTAAGTGAAATTGTCCAAATTGGGCCCAAAGTGTCAATATTTTGTGGGGCCACCATTATTTTCCAGCACTGCCTTAACCCTCTTGGGCATGGAGTTCACCAGAGTTTCACAGGATTCCACTGGAGTCCTCTTCCACTCCTCCATCACGACATCACGGAGCTGGTGGATGTTAGAGACCTTGCACTCCTCCACCTTCCATTTGAGGATGCCCCACAGAGGCTCAGTAGGGTTTAGGTCTGGAGACATGCTTTGCCAGTCCATCACCTGTACCCTCAGCTTCTTTAGCAAGTCAGTGGTTGCCTTGGAGGTGTGTTTGGGGTAGTTATAATGTTGGAATACTGCCCTGCGGCCCAGTCTCCAAAGTGAGGGGATCATGCTCTGCTTCAGTATGTCACAGTACATGTTGGCATTCATGGTTCTGAACTGTAGCTCCCCAGTGCCGGCAGCACTCATGCAGCGCCAGACCATGACACTCCCACCACCATGCTTGACTGTAGGCAAGATAAACTTGTCTTTGTACTCATCACCTGGTTTCCACTAAACACGCCTGACACCATCTGAACCAAATAAGTCTTATCTTGGTCTCATCAGACCACAGGACATGGATCCAGTAATCCATGTCCTTAGTCTGCTTGTTTTCAACAAACTGTTTGTGGGCTTTCTTCTGCATCATCTTTAGAAGAGGCTTCCTTCTGGGATGACAGCCATGCAGACCAATTTGATGCAGTATACGGCGTATGGTCTGAGCACTGACAGGCTGACCCCCACCCCTTCAACCTCTGCAGCAAAGCTGGCAGCACTCGTACGTCTATTTCCGTACGTCTATTTCCCAAAGACAACCTCTGGATATGACGCTGAGTATGTGCACTTAACTTCTTTGGTTGACCATGGCGAGGCCTGTTCTGAGTGGAACCTCTCCAGTTAAACGACTGTATGGTCTTGGCCACCGTGCTGCAGCTCAACTTCAGGGTCTTGGCAATCTTCTTATAGCCTAGGCCATCTTTATGTAGAGCAACAATTCTTTTTTTTCAGCTCTTCAGAGAGGTCTTTGTCATGAGGTGCCATGTTGAACTTTCAGTGACCAACTCTAACTGTATCTCATTCCCTGCTGCTGCAGGAGGTTATGCAAGCGACTACCCGCAGTGGTCTGATCTCACGAGTGTATTTAATATTGTTATCGACCATTCAGGAACGCTGCTTTATTTAAATGTAGAGCTAATTGGATTACTGATATAGGAGATATAGATGGTGATCAATGGGATATGGCCCTGGATTCTCTTCCAGTTGTGTCGGTATCGGCTTCCCATAGTAGTGATAACAAAAGTACTTACACGAGAAATCAGACACATGGGTATGCCCCTGGGAGACAGCCGGGTGCTGTACACGGAGCCCATATGAAAACGTGGGCTATTTATACTCACCGGCCGTTTTCCAGCATGTAAACAAGGCAACGTCATATGACGTAATCATGCTGGGACACGGCCGGTTTCTCGTGTAAGTACTTTTGTTATCACTACTATAACTACTATCCTGGTCATCACCAACAGGCAGGGTTTGTAATGCAATCTCTTCCTTACATCTTCTATCCATAGGCAGTGCATGCTAGTTTGGGCTGTATGACACGCCGATAGCTCTGCTGAACTTTATTAAGGGTTGTTCCCCTTTTGGATCCTGAACCTTCCAGTATTACTTTTCTTGTGGTCATTCATTTGTTTGAACACAAGATGCACACCCGCCCCTGTTGTAGCAATACCTGAAGTATTTATACAAATAGGTACCTCTTGTCCCTCAGTGTTTTCCATATTATATGAAAACCAATTGCACGTCATTTACTTTTCTACAGTTTGTTATAAGCATTCCACACTTTTGGAAATTTTCCGGCTACTGGGGTATCTGGGGATGCTGAAGGTATCTCTTTTGTTGCTAATTTTCTGTCTCTTCTGGTTTCTGTTGGATAGTTCAGCATATGCTTTTTAATGTAACATGTTGTAATATGTTTATGCAATACCTCTGATTTTAATTGGAATATATCTCGTTTCAGACAGTGAGATTCATTCTCTTTTCTTTCTTTTTGTTACATCTCTGAACCTTGATCGTGTCCTGAAGAAGCCTAACGGCGAAAAGCATAGACGCACAAGGGCTTATTGTAAAAATTGTACCATTGTTCATGTTTTTTATCCTTTTTTTGTACACTATGTTTATACGATGAAATTTTTTCAATAAATATTATGAATATCAATTTTGTTACTTCTCCATTGTTTCTATGCCTTTAAAGTCCAACTTTTGGTTACTTTTTTAGTATCCTTTTCTATTACCCTTAGTACTAAGGTGGCACTTGGACGATGAAAGGGGGCACTCTGGAGGATCTTAGTGGGCACTCTGGTGATACTAACTTAGTTCCGCCAGAGTGCCCCCTTAGATTTTTCAGAGTGCCCCCCTTACATCCTCTGACAAAATGCCCCCTTACATCCTCCAGAGTGCCCCCTTACATCCTCCAGAATGCGTCTTTAGTACTACTGTACTAAGGGGGCACTCTGGAGGAGAATGTAAAGGGACACTCTGGAGGATGTAAAGGGGGAACTCTGGAGGATGTAAAGGGGGACTCTGGTGGTACGAAGATACCTCCAGCGTGCCCCCTACAGAGAGCCCTGAGGAGTGATGGCTTCTATTGATCTCTAACATGCGGACTAGCCTGTTCCTATCATGTCAGTGTTTGGAGGAGTGGAGCATACAGCCCACCTCACAGCCACCTTATTCCTGTCCTGTTCGCTCTCTCCCTGCCACAGCCCCAATGTTCACCAGGTACTTTAACTTTACCTGTGGATTACTGGCTCCACCTCTGTGTCACTTCCTGCAGCAAGTGTCCATCTTTTGCAGTGAAGTGCAGGAAGGAGGGGAGGAGGACATCAGCCAGAGCCCAGGGACCGGACACCACATCCTCCTCCTCCTCTCAGGTCAGCCACCTCTGCCTCTATTTTCTTAGCCGGGGATCGGGGCTTTCACGCTGCCACCGCCAGACCTGCCCCCTGCCCGCCTGAGCAGTAGCAGCAGTCGGGCAGTTCTGGGCCTACACTACAGCACAGACAAAGCACTCTTGGACATGAAAAAAGTGCAGGGTTTTCATAACACAGATCGGCAATGTCATGCACTCCTGGGGCCCCCCACAATGGTGGAACACCAGGGCTTGGTCGCAAGTGTGACCTTTGTGACCCTGGTACTTCGTTCCTCTGTTATCAGCATGAGTAACTTCTATGAAGTTTTCCGGACAGAAGATAAATTTGTGTCGGAAAGGGGGGCTCAGGACAGAGCTTGTCTATTCACAACATTGTTCTTCTGCTGTGTGGAGGGGGGTGTTCCTTTCCTCCAGTCAGTTCTCACACAATGTAACTGCAGTCTCTCCACCCTCTTCTCTCTGCTGAGACAGATGAAGAAAGATTTTTAACAAGATCTGCACTTCTGAAAGGGTGTAGAGAGGAGAAGACTGCAAATAAATTAATGAAACAAATTCTCCTACATAGGTTTTATCTTTGTCTATCACCTGAGGCTGTTCACTTCACTTGGTATAGGTGAGGGTTTACAGCCACTTTTAAAGTGAATAACCACACCAAATTCACTATATGGACCACTTATGTGTTTATACATGTTGATCATATCACCCCTTAATCTCCTCTTCTCAAGAAAGTTCCGTTCCTCTAATCTTTCCTCATAGATGAGCTCCTCCATGCCTCTTATCAGTTTGGTTGCCCTTTTCTGCACTTTCTCCAGTTCCCTGATATCCCTTTTAGTGCCCAAAACTGAACGGCATATTCCAGATGAGGTCTTACTTTTGATTTGTATGGGGAAAAATTATATCTTTCTCTCTGTAGTCCATACCTCTTTTAATACAAGAAAGGATTTGTCACATAGTTGTCCAATTAGCTCTTTGCCGACCGCGCTATAGCCACTTGACGGCTACAGCACGGTCGCCCACTTCTGGGAAGCCGTCATATGTCCTCCCATCACTGCTGATCACAGATTGAGGTAAAGAGCCAATCAGCGGCTCTTTACCACGTGATCTGCTGTGTCCAATCACAGCTGATCACGAAGGTAAACAGAATCCAGCTACCGGCATTCCTTTCCTTATGCGGACAGCATGAGGAGAGGTGAAGAGAGACGATAACCTGCTTGTGTAAAAGGAACGTGTACACTGATAATCAGAGCACTGATAATCAGGACACTTATTATCAGTGCAGTCCCACCAGTGCTGCCAATCAGTGCCCACCAGTGCTTATCAGTGCCTCCTCATCAGTGTTACCTTTCAGTGTTGCCTATCGGTGCAGCCTCATCAGTTTGGGCAACTCATCAACAATGCCGATCAGTGCCGCCTCATCAGCGCACAATAGGGGAAAGAGGAAAAATTACCTGTTTGCGAAATTTGAAAAATCTAAACAAATAAAAAAAACCCACTGGTGATTAAATACCACCAAAAGAAAGCACTATTTGTGTGAAAAAAATGAAAAAAAAAAAAATATTTTGGGTACAGTGTTGTATGACTGCGCAATTGTCATTCAAAGTGCAACAGAGGTCACCGTGTAAATTGGAGACATCCTTTAAGGACATTATTCCACTGCATAGCATGGTGTCATCTGCAAAGACTGAAATGGTTCTTTTAATCCCAGACCCTATATCATTTATAAATATATTAAAAAGTAAGGGTCCCAACACTAAACCTTGGGGTACACCACTAATAACCTTAGATCATTCAGAGTAAGAATCATGTGATTATGTGAGCCTAATCACTACTATATGGTCTTGTGTAGGTTACTACTGATTAATTAATCAGCAATTAATCTCTAGGGATTTTGTTGTGTGTGATTACACTACCAAAAATCTCTCTAGCCCAATGTCTGTAGGTACCTTGTTTTATATAAATAAATTCAGCTCCAATGAAAAATAAATAAATGTGTGGCACCTTTTAAAGAATATACCTGTAATTAAGATCACATTTTCATATCAAATGTAATTTAAAAAATCAATATGCGTGAGGACTGTTCAATATCATGGGCCTCATTTACTAATCTGTAAAAGCTGAGTGAACTGAAATTGCATTTACTTAAAATATATCAGACAAGCTTTTTTTTCCAAATTGATTGGAACTTGAAGAAATTGGAAAAATAGAGAATTCTGGCCATAGCATTGCCGAAATTCCGAGGCAGAGCGCTCCTGCAGGTGCCCGTGTTGCTGGGCATAGGCACCTATGCATACAAGTATCAGTGCCGAAACAAAGCATTACAAGTACTCGCGCATATGCTCTGATACTTGACCCGATACCTGAGTCCTCAGTGTAGCAGGGGGGGCCGGGCAGCCTCACAGATGATTGGTGTGGGCAGTTACAAGCACTTGATCTCCCTGTATAGCTTTTAATAAAGCAGCTGGCAGCCACTTCTCCTCCTCTCCCTCCCGCGGCTTTCAGCTGCTTTATTGAAAGGTATACAGGGAGATCGGTGCTTGTAACTGCCCGCACTGATCGTTCCGACTGTTCCCTGTGTCCTCCCGTGGCTCCCAGGATCCTCCTCCGGGTCCTCCACCAGCTTCTTGGGTCTGCTCTGGTCCCCCCTGTGCTCCCGGGTCCTCTGTGTCCTTCCCCGGTCCCCCCCATGTCCTGGATGTGTCAGGATGGAGAGTGGAGGAAGGAGCTGGTAAATATGTAATTTACCTGCTCCTTTCTTTTCTGAATGAACAGAGGCAGTGATCACCGCCTCTGTCCATTTATAACAGCATTGTAAACTTATGATGCTTCAGTTTATGAATAAGTTTATGAATGTGTTTATGACTCTGTCTCCTCTCCATTCATCTTCAGTGCAGCTGTGGTTGCAGGGAAAGGGACTGGGAAATCTGTATCCTCAGTCCCTGTCTCAAAGGGGAGATATCTTAACAAAGCCCCCCAACAGGGCTGATATAAATAAGTAAAGAATTGTAAAAGGTTAAATTGTAAAAATAAAATTTAAAAAACACTACCCCCCTTCCAAAAAAAGAATACATTGTAAAAATAAATAAATAAATAAATTGTAAAAAAAAAAAAAAAATAGATTGTAAAAAATAAAATAAAAATAAAAACTACTGACACAGCCCACGCTTCATCAGTGCCACCTATCAGTGCCCATCAGTGCTGCATATTAGTGCCACTGTCACATAACATTAAAAAAAAATATTGGTAATCGATATCGACGAGTACTTGAAAAAAGTATCAGTACTTGTACTCGGTCTTAAAAAAGTGGTATCGGTGCAACCCTAATTCCTGTGTTTGACCCGGCTTATCCTGACAACGCTTGCTCTCCACCTATCCTGACCTCGCCTTGCCTTTAAGACTTTGTTATATTTTCATCTGCCTGATATCCTGCTGCTAACCTCTGCCTGCACATTGGCCATTCTCTGCCTGGCGTTTATGCTTGTATCTGATCATCCGTTGCTGACCTGGCTTGTCTAAACCCTACATCCAGTTATCGGTCTGTCCTGCTCTGCACAGTGCCTGGTGAGGCCAGTCCTATATCCGCTGTGTGCCTGCATCTGCTGTTCCTGCTGCCATCCGCTGCTTCAGCCATCCAGCCCAGCACTGGTGACACACCTACAAACACTCCTGTGACCAACGGAAGATCTTGCAGGCACTCACCTCACCGCGCTCTCACGGCCACTGTCGCAACTCCAGTAGCCCTTGAGCCGGGGCTGTATGAGAGGTCTCCATCTACAAGTCAAGCTCTGCCACAAGGTACGTCATACAATTACTGAATTCCAGAAAGTGTATTGTAGGCATCAGCTATGAGCTAGTATATTCCCCTAGTGCCCTTGTGTAACAAGGGGTATTTCTGGCAGGTTTAGGGAGTACATATGCTTGATAAAGAAAATTCATCATGTTTATCAAATCATGATATTTATAAAAACAGTCATAACGCATTCAAGCTATATAAAGGCATTAAAGTGATTCTAAACGAAAGATTAAACAAAAAGCAAACATCATACTTACCTGCTCTGTGTAATGGTTTTGCACAGAGCAGCAAGATCCTCTTCCTTTTGGGTCCCCTGCCGGCGGTCCTGGCTCCTACCCCCTGCTGAGTGCCTCCAATAGCAAGCTGACCACTGTATTTAAGACAGTGGTCAGCAAGACTAAACCTGGCCATACATTGTACAAATTTCAGGAACCTGATGAAATTTGCTCAGTGGGTGGCCCTGTCATCCACCTCCTTGTCAACATCCCTTCACTGAAAAAAACTGTCTTCAGCATAGCGGCTACATTGAACCAAATGCAGCCCCTTTTCAGATGGCTGTCAAAATCGAAATATGCACGTTGGGAGATTTGTCCATTTGTGCTATTTAGCGAACTAAAAAGCAACAATATATGACCAGCCTAAAACAGTGGGGGTATCTCCCTATTGGGTACACAGAAGGGGTCATAATCCTTCCACGATGTATCTAAAACTCAAAGAAAAACTTAAAAAGAAAAAAAAGTTTCTGTTATACATACATACATACAATGCAGATGCAGGACACTTGAGATGAATGTCTGATAACTGCAAAGTATTATCGGCTACCAAACTATTGAAAACCATTAGTAAAGTAGGGAAAATGATTCATTTCAATGTCCTATCTATACTGAAGAGCAAATTCCAAACTGCTTGTATAACTAAGTAAGGAAATTAAAATTCAGTTCAAACATGAAACGAATACCTGCTTCAGTGAGGTGCAAATAATGTTTGCTTATTAGAGGGCATGCAGTCCTAGGATGCAGGGTACTTTATATAAGACGTACTTATTAAAAACCTCAGTGAACTTTATACGGTTGTTATTGATCAGTGTATGCCATTGCTGCATACAATGCATTATCAAACAAACCTGAGCGTGCTTTACTACCCAAATATCATTTTTACATTTTCAGAGTATGCAAATGAAGAATATATAGCACATTTCAGTTTTGGACTAACAATGGAGTGTTGGATCACTTCTCAGCTATCTCTCAAGGAATATGGTGGGTAAGAGTTTCCAGATCACACAGACATAACGTGGGGGTCTCTAATGTTTTTCATGTATTTTGTATTAGACAGCAGGGGGGGGGGGGGGGGGGGCTGATTTGTAAGAAGAGGAGATGTAAAGGTCTACAGATCTCATATAGGTCTGTAGGTCATTTACAAACTCTTCTACCCAATTCCATAAAGTGATAGTAAACTGACACTACAGGAGCATAAAACAACTATTCAAGAAACAAAATGAATCTAAAATCCCGCCTTTCATTGACCTCGTGCCCACAAAATGCTTTATACATGACACTTACTGCTATGTTGTCACCTGCGCAGTTCAGTTAGGTGACACAATGAATGTCCGAACTCTTTAGAAGGGCTCTTTTCTCTCTCAGGGCTGCATTATACGACACACTTTTACATTGATCACCTCACTCACTTGTCACTTTGCATTTTTGTTTAAAACAGGAAATTAAGAAAGCCGCAACATCAGCCTTTCCGCCTCTCCTCTCTACTCTTTCCTCCTTTCAGTACTTGTCTTGAGTGACACTGCCTTCTTTAGGTTAACCCCCTGCGTTCCAGCTGTACACATTTTAAAAGACGATCAAACTAACTTTCTGTTTGTCTTTGTATGACACAACTACACTATATGTAGAAAGTCTGTCTGTATCCATCACAGTACTCAGCAGTATTTAAAAAGTGATATTTTAAAGTGCTACAAAGGGAAGAGTAAAGGTAAACCCTGTCCACCTGTTTTAACCCCATTTTTGCTGACAAATGCGTTGGCAGAGATTCCCCATTTGCTTCAATATGTAGCGATTGGTGCGCAACAAGCTACATGTTGAGTAAACTTTGCTGCAGGTGCAAAGCATCATGACCATGACATGTGAACAGCCTGGTTCACTGCCTATTGTGTTTTTGTGCCCCCCACCCCAACCACACATCTAAACCTAAAACCTAAAACCATCAAAGAATACAGTATGTTGACCCAACATTTCATATTCCTGATATGTGCCTGCTGTACGATGTACTTGTATAAAAAAAAGTATACTGTTCTCTTTGTATAAAATCCCTGCTGATCCTGCCAGTCCTTCTGCTTTCCTATTATATTAAAAACTGAAGCAGGAGAGCCCAGCATGGTCAGTTCTCCAGCTATGCTGGGAACTCAGCCTGTTCTCCTCCAGAGATTTGTCCTGACAGTCTCCTCTCCTGCACAGTCTTTCACTGGGAAGCTCAGTGTGCTGCTGTTTCTCCTCCCCTCCAGCTCCCATGCAGCTGAGAACAGAGGGCATGTGATCAAGGCATATATATATATATATATATATATATATATATATATATATATATATATATATATATATAGAGACACAAATGGTTTGCCTTTCCTTTTTAATTTAAACGGAATGGGTTGTTTTACAAAATGATGATTTACTTAAGGTAGAAAACATCTTGTCCCTTGCTGTAACACACTGCCCCCCCCCCCCCCCCCAATACAGGAGAAGACTCCTGTATCGGTCCAGCTCTGTGCCCAGCTGCCAATCTTCTCTCCACTGTCTATGCTCTCACAAGCTTGGCTTAGAGCAGCAGGAGTGAGGAAAGGGGGAGAGACACAGGAAGCACCAACCTGAGTGTAGTATATTAAATACGGTTTATTAGCAAAGTAAGTAATGCACTTACAGGAAATGACATAAAAACAAGCTCATCTGTAAATGGTGTCTACAGGTGTAGCTCGGCATCCAAAACGAGCATCCACGGAGCTGGCAGATGACTGTGGGAGCCTCAATCCGTCCTGTGGCCCCCAGGAAGTCGGTCTGAGCCACCGTGGAGCACAGGGAGATGACGTCACCAGTAAGCAGAGAGACACCAGGGGAGAAACAACTGAATAAAAGAGTAGCAGGAGTCATTGGCTTCTGCTGCTGTCAGTCAAATCCTGTGAGTAAAGAGCGAGGAGCATGGCCGCACTGGGTGTCTATGGATGCACACAGCCCAGCTTGGGAGCAAGCCCACACATCTGCACCCATAGCAAGCAGCTTGCTATGAGGGCAGACACAGACGAGGAGGGGCCAGGATCGCTGGTGGGGGACCCAAATCACTTTAAGAATCCTATCCTAGAGTGAAGTATCAGCTCACTGGACCACTGGGGGTCCATAACAGCCTTTAGGGGGTAAGGGGGTGCTACACTCACTTTATGTGCTCTGTTCACAAGCTTTCTCCTACTCTTTTATGCATAACATAAAATCCCAGGGTACTGTGGTATTTAGCGAGAGCTGAGAACAATGCTAACCAATAAGTCAACAGAGGCTAAGAGCACAGGAAGTTATCAACTGACCAGATTTCTGTCAGGATCAGCGGGTATTTTTTTTTTGCACTTACCAAACAGGTCAAACAACAATGCTATCAATGGTATGTTTAACAGGCTAAAAGATAAAGATAAGATAAAAAGATACAACTCCAGGAAGAATCACACTCTGCATTCCATGTCTGCAAACCAGGTGTTAAATGCTGACTCAAAAACTGTATACAACCCAACAAGTGGATCAAGCCTGCCTTTTACACAAAGCCACAGGTTTTCATTGTGCACCATTACAACCTTCTAGCCATCAGCGTCCTAACAACCAATGAAGTCATTGGTTGATAAGGAGGATGTCAGGATGCCTGCACATCATCCTTGTTTGCCCCGCCCCTCTCCGTCAGCACTGGGGTCACATTAGCTGAGTAAGACCCCTTTCACACTGAAGGCGCTTTTCAGGCATTTTAGCACTAAAAATAGCGCCTTAAAAGCTCCTCTCAAGCCTCCCCAATGTGAAAGCTGGAGTGCTTGCAAAGCGCTTGCAGGACCGAAAAAAAAAGTCCTGCAAACAGCATCTTTGGGGCGGTTCGGGAGTGGTGTATACTTGCAAAGCGCTTCGGCAGCGGCGATTTGTGGGCGGTTTTAACCCTTTCCTCGCCCGCTAGCGGGGTTAAAAGTGCGCTGCTATAACAGCAGTAAAGCCCCGCTAAGACTAGTGGCGCTTTACCGCTAACGCGGCCGCGCTAGCAGTGTGAAAGTGGTCTATGGGAGAGAAACATGGGATACTAGTCAGTACTAATGTGCAAAGGTGTATTTGCTTTGGAAAAATAAATCAACTCTAAGGTTGAGTGTACTACGTGTGTAGATGTTGCTGCATTATGTATAACTATTAGTTTCATTTTTTACATTTTAGGCTGGGGTGATTCAAGATTGTCTTGACTAAAAAAAGATTGAGAAACACTGTTTTAGGGGATACAGTTTCAGCCTTCTTTTAGTCACAGGTTCAGTTCATTCATAACAGCTCTTTCCTTTTCTTTAATTAGCCCACAGTTATCACATGGCACCTGGGCCAATCACGGCACCCTGTAGCATGTGGTTAGCTGTAGCCAATCACAAGTGATCACAGCTGTCATGACCGTAAACCATTCATGACAGTTGAACATTTCTTCATCTTCATTGTAACAGCAAACAAAGCGTAAACAAAAAATCCCTGATCACTTCCTCACTTACTATGGTGACACTGAACTATTCCGATGACAGGACGTAAAAACAAATAGTAAAATAAAAAAGTTTAAAAAAAAATGAAAAAAAAAAAACTTAAAAAAATGTAGTAAAAAATGATTTACATTTTTTTTAGCATATTGTCACCAGTGAATGTTCCTGATCACTGCCACATCAGTCATATGATGACACTGTACTGCCCTGGTGACAGTATGTAAAAAAAAATGTATTTCTTCATTTTCTAAAAAAATTACGACAAAAAATTACAACTTCAAAAAACTCACTTTGCCTCTTACTAAATGTCTCAGACTGTCTACTTTCCAAAAAGGGGTCATTTGGGGGATATTTGTACTCCCCTGGCATGTTAGGGCCTCAAGAAATAAGATAGGCCATCAGTACATCAGAATTGACATCTTTTCAAATATATATACCTTTTTTTTTTCAATTCATTTTACCAAAGACATGTAAAACAATACATTTTGACCTAAATTTATGATGAAATTAGATTTTATTGGATGTGTTTTATAACATAATGTGGACATTTTTTTGTTTTTTTAAATTTTTGGAATTTTTTCCATTTCTATAAATAAAAAATTCCAGATGTGGCCTAACCATAAAGTGGCAGGATTATAGTTTTATCACTGGAGTATATCCCCTTTTTTATGCATGCTAATATTTTGCCGGTTTGCTAGCTGCAGCTTGACATTGCATGCTATTGCTCAGTCTGTCTTTTACTAGGAGCCCCAGATCTTTCTTAAAGTGGTGTTCCAGCCGAAATTATACTTTTTAAATAAAAATACCCCTATAATACACAAGCTTAATGTATTCTAGTAAAGTTAGTCTGTAAACTAAGGTCTGTTTTGTTAGTTTATAGCAGTAGTTTGTTATTTTATAAACTTACAGCAGGCTGTGGCCATCTTAAGTGTGGGCATCTGAAGCCAGACTGTATTTCTTCCTGGATCTCATCCTTGCAGATCTCGCACATGTTCAGTGCAGCACAAGCAGTGTAATAGGTTTCAGGTCAGGTTTCCATAGCAACGGCAGTGTCAGAGGAAGTTGCCGCCCCTTCCCAGAAGGCATTGCAAACAGGAAATGATGCGATGGGCCGCGGCCAGGGAGGAGGAAGTGAAAAATGAATACAGCAGATATACAGTAAGTGCTGAGAAAAAAGAAAATATATCCAATTCGTTTACAGTGCACAGTTTAGTGAGGGATGCTGAAGAGTTGTAAAAGTGGGTGGAACTCCACTTTAATCACTCAAGGACCAGCCTCGTTTTGGATTTTAGGTGTTTACATGTTTAAAATAGGTTTTTTTGCTAGAAAATTACGTAGAACCCCCAAACATTATGTATTGTTTTTTTTCTAACACCCTAAAGAATAAAATGGCAGTCAATGCAATACTTTTTTTTGCACCGTATTTACGAAGCGGTCTTATAAGCGCACTTTTTTTGGAAAAAATTCACTTTTTTTGAATAAAAAAATAGGACAACAATAAAGTTAGCCCAATTTTTTTTTATATTGTAAAATATAATGTTATGCCAAGTAAATTGATACCCAACATGTCACGCTTCAAAATTGCGCCCGCTCGGAGAATGGCATCAAACTTTTACCTTCAAAAATCTCCATAGGTGATGTTTAAAAAATTCTACAGGTTGCATGTTTTGCGTTACAGAGGAGGTCTAGGGCTAGAATTATTGCTCTTGCTCTACCGGTCGTGATGATACCTCACATGTGTGGTTTAATCACCATTTTCATATGCGGGTGCTACTCACGTATGCGTTCGCTTCTGCATGCGAGCTCGTCGGGACGGGGGGGTTTTAAAAAAAAAATATTTTTATTATTTATTTTACATGATTTTATTTATTTTTACACAGTTTTAAAAAAAAATTGTGTCACTTTTATTCCTATTACAAGGAATGTAAACATCCCTTGTAATAGAAAAAAGCATGACAGGACCTCTTATATGAGATCTGGGGTCAAAAAGACCTCAGATCTCATATTTACACTAAAATGCAATAAAAAAAAAAAAAAAAAAAGGTCATTTAAAAAAATGACATTGAAAAAAATGTGCCTTTAAGACATATGGGCAGAAGTGACATTTTGACATCGCTTCCGCCCAGCAGTGTCATGGATACGAGTGGGCGCCATCTTAGCCTCACTCATCTCCAGGCACAGAAGGTAGACAGACGCGTTCGCCTCCGCCGCTAACGACGGCTCTGGTAAGTGGCGGAGGGCACCGGATCGCGGTGGGAGGAGGGGACCCTCTTCCGCCACTGATAAAAGTGATCTTGTGGCGAAACCACTTTTATCTTAAAGCCGACCGCCGCACGAAAACAGGGATACCGGGGTTATGGCAGCTAGCTGCTGCCATAACAACGATATCCGCCATCAAAGTTTGGAAGTACATCGGCGTGCAGCGGTCGGCAAGTGGTTAATCCTTGATTCCCCCAGAGGTTCTCCCCCTAGTGAATAGTTTGCATTTTTGTTTTTAGTTCCCAAGCATTACCTTATATTTCTCCACATTAACCACTTCTGCCCCTGAAGGTCTTACCCCCGTAATAACCAGACCATTTTTTGGATACGGCACTGCATTATTTTATATGAAAATTGCATGGTCGTGCGACACACCAAATAAAATGTATGTCCTTTTTTCCCCACAAATAGAGCTTTCTTTTGGTAGTATTTGATCACCTCTGTGTTTTTTATGTTTTGCACTATAAACAACAAAAAGACCAACAATTTTGAAAAGGATTTTTTTACTTTCTGCTATAATACATATCCAATGAAAAAAATGTAAAACATCGAATTTCTTCAACAATTAGACCAACATGTATTCTGCTAAATATTTTTGGTAAAACAAATCACAATAAGCGTATATTGATTGGTTTACGCAAAAGTTATCGCGTCTACAAACTTTGCAATATTTTTATGGCAGTTTTATAAAAAAAAAATGTTACTATCAATGGTGGCGATCCAGCGATTTTTAGCGGGACTGCGACATTGCGGCAAACAAATCGGACACCTAACTGACACCTTTGACACTTTTTTGAGAACCAGTGACATTATTACAGTGAACAGTGCTAAAAATATGCACTGTTACTGTACTAATGACAATGGCAGGGAAGGGGTTAACACCAGGGGCAATCAAAGGGTTAAGTGTGTCCCTAGGAGGTGCTTGCTAACTGTGCGGGGGATGGACTCACTGGATGAACACAGAGATCTGTGTTCCTGCTTAGCAGGAACACATATTACTGTGTTTTTCCCTGTCAGAACAGGGATCTGCCTGGTTTACATAGGCAGATCCCCATTCTGCCTCTCTGTGGAGTGATCACTAGCCCTCTGGCCAATCAGCGCACACGCGCCCCCGGCGGCGCACATGTGTTTCCGCTGTTTATTGCACGAACTGACATTTCGTCGGTCGTTTTGCACAAAATAGAGCCAACCTGCCGCAGTATATGTACTTAAACCTCATTTGTCATGTAGTTGCCCTCCCTATTATTTTATTCAGGTCTTTCTGCAAAATTTCTATATCCTGATGTATAATTATTGCCCTGCTTATTTTTGTGTCGTCTGCAAAAAACTGATATATAGCTATTTATCCCATCCTCTATATCATTTATGAATACATTAAACTGGGGTACCCCACTTACCACTCCAGACCAGTCTGCGTACAAGTTATTTATCACTACCCTTCGGACACGCCCATGTAACCAGTTTTCTATCCAAGAACAGCCCTTATGGTCCATGCCTGCAGACCTCAGCTTGTAGTAAGCGTTTATGGGGAACTGTATTGAATGCTTTTGCAAATTCAGATACACCACATACCCTGGCTTCCCCTACCTAGATGGCAGCTAACAGATTGGTCTGGCAGGAATGTAGAGCAGTGCTAAATAGCAAAAAATACCCTGGTCATGAAAGGAGTAAAACCTTCCAGTGGTTGATGCTCAAGCATTTAATGCGCCCAGTGATAGACTGCTACACTCAAGCATTTTTTCTGCCAAAACTTTGCTACTACACAAAACCACACCGCTCTGGGCAGAAAAAGCCAAATGCTGGGATGGGTGGTGGCACACCTCGTCCAGGTGCTCTGGCTCAGGATGTCCCTACTACGTCCAAAAACAGACCACAAATGTACATTGAAGAGCCGGCACCACTGGAAATTCAGTCTTCAAATGTTATTGTCAAATAACACTTGAAGACTGATATTCCAGTGGTGCCGGCTCTTCAATGTACATTTAAAACTTTGCTGCTCCTGGGCACACTGGCAGTGTTTTTTTTTTCTGCCTCTAAACGCCCCTGCTTCTAAACTTCTCTAAACGCCTATGTGTGCATGGATACATAGGCGAACATGCAGGGGCAGTTAGAGCCCTTGCACACTGGGGCGGGGGGCGGCGTCGGCGGTAAAACGCCGCTATTATTAGCGGCGTTTTACCGTCGGTATGCAGCCGCTAGCGGGGCGGTTTTACCCCCCGCTAGCGGCCGAGAAAGGGTTAAATATCACCGCAAAGCGCCTCTGCAGAGGCGCTTTGCCGGCGGTATAGCCGCGCCGTCCCATTGATTTCAATGGGCAGGAGCGGTAAAGGAGCGGTATACACACCGCTCCTTCACCGCTCCGAAGATGCTGCTAGCAGGACTTTTTTTACCGTCCTGCCAGCGCATCGCTCCAGTGTGCAAGCCCTCGGGGCTTGCACACTGGAATGAAAGTAGCGGCACTTTCGGGGCGGTTTGCAGGCGCTATTATTAGCGCAATAGCGCCTGCAAACCGCCCCAGTGTGCAAGGGCTCGGTTTGCAGGCGCTATTATTAGCGCAATAGCGCCTGCAAACCGCCCCAGTGTGCAAGGGCTCTTAGAGGCAGAAAAAAAAAAGCCAGATGCTCCTAGGAGCAGCTGATAAACATTCAGTGGGCATGAGACCGCTAAACATATTCTTCTGTTTGTGAATCATTAAAACTGGAAAAAAGAAAATGACAACAAATGTATTAATGCTATTAACAGCCTGTCATTTTTCATTTTTTATTGTAGAAAATGTAGGATGTAAAATGTCAGATGTCAGCCTTTGCCATAATAGCTGATATTTTCAGACATATTACCCGTTTTTCCAGCACTGCTTCTTATTGCTGAAAATGACAATGTTTAATGAAATACGCCTTTTTTCTCTCAGCAACACCTCATGTATCTTGAAAAAAGGGTGTTTAAATCTGTTGTGAATGTACAAAGTAGAATGGGGTAGTTTTTGTTTTTTTATTCTGCACATTGGGTAGGAGGTTGTCAAATCAAACATCTGTCTGTAGAATTAAAATAAGGAATTTTGTTAATTATCAGTAGTTGACAATCATTCACGTTTTACTGCATTTGTAATGTCTGTTATTATAATAAAAAGATACAGATGACTAATTTTTCTCTTCTTCAAAAAAAGTCTTTAGACTCGATTTCATTTTTAAATACTTCATATTTTGCAAAAGCGTATTTTTCTTCCTTTGCTTTTCATTCTTTCTTGCTGAGTGCATCCACATTGTAGTTTCTAAGTACTAGATATTCTAAAAATTCAGGGGCCCAGTCTCTTAAAAGCAGTGGGATCTTGGTGGCTCCATATTGGTAATATACTTCCCTTTGGCGCAGGGCTCCACCTTTAATAATTTCATAAGCACATTCCTCCTTTGGAGCAGCAGGCTGCTGAATCACATGTGAAACAGTATTTAAAGCAGTATCTGCAATAATGAATTAGAAAAAGATTACAATAAATAAATAAACACACACACACAGTATCTCACAAAAGTGAGTACACCCCTCACATTTTTGTAAATCTTTTATTATATCTTTTTATGTGACAACATGGAAGAAATTACACTTTGCTACAATGTCAAGTAGTGAGTGTACAGCTTGTATAACAGTGTAAATTTGCTGTCCCCTCAAAATAACCCAACACACAGCCATTAATGTCTAAACCGCTGGCAACAAAAGAGAGTACACGCCTAAGTGAAAATGTCCAAATTTGTCCCAAAGTGTCAATATTTTGTGTGGTCACCATTATTTTCCAGCATTGCCTTAACCCTTTTGGGCATGGAGTTCACCAGAGCTTCACAGGTTGCCACTGGAGTCCTCTTCCACTCCTAAATGACGACATCACAGGGCTGGTGGATGTTAGAGACCTTGCGCTCCTCCACCTTCCATTTGAGGATGCCCCACAGATGCTCAATAGGGTTTAGGTCTGGAGACATGCTTGGCCAATCCATCACCTTTACCTTTAGCTTCTTTAGGCATTGGTTGTCTTGGAGGTGTGTTTGGGGTTGTTATCATGTTGGAATACTGCCCTGTGACCCAGTCTCTGAAAGGAGGGGATCATACTCTACTTCAGTATGTCACAGTACATGTTGGCATTCATGGTTCCCTCAATGAACTGTAGCTCCCCAGTGCCGGTAGCACTCCTGCAGCCCCAGACCATGATACTCCCACCACCATGCTTGACTGTAGGCAAGATAAACTTGTCTTTGTACTCCTCACCTGGTTGCCGCCACACATGCTTGACACCTTCTGAACCAAATAAGTTTATCTTGGTCTCATTAGACCACAGGACATGGTTCCAGTAATCCATGTCCTTAGTCTGCTTGTCTTCAGCAAACTGTTTTCTTGTGCATCATCTTTAGAAGAGGCTTCCTTCTGGGACGACAGCCATGCAGACCAATTTGATGCAGTGTGCGGCATATGGTCTGGGCACTCACAGGCTGACCCCACACCCCTTCAACCTTTACAGCTATGCTGGCAGCACTCACACATCTCTTTCCCAAAGACAACCTCTGGATATGATGCTGAGCACGTGCACTCAACTCCTTTGGTCGACCATGACGAGGCCTGTTCTGAGTGGAACCTGTCCTGTTAAACCGCTGTGTGGTCTTGGCCACTGTGCTGCAGCTCAGTTTCAAGGTCTTGGCAATCTTCTTATAACCTAGGCCATCTTTATGTAGAGCAACATTTCTTTTTTTCAGATCCTCAGAGAGTTCTCTGCAGTGAGGTGCCATGTTGGACTCCCAGTGACCAGTATGAGAGAGTGAGAGCGATAACACCAAATTTAACACACCTGCTCCCCATTCACACCTGAGACATTGTAACACTAATGAGTCGCATGACATCGGGGAGGGAAAATGGCTATTTGGGCCCAATTTGCACATTTTCACTTGGGGGTGTACTCATATTTGTTGCCAGCGGTTTAGACATTAATGGCTGTGTGTTGAGTTATTTTGAGGGGACAGCAAATTTTCACTGTTATACAAGCTGTACACTCACTACTTTACATTGTAGCAAAGTGTCATTTCTTCTATGTTGTCACATGAAAAGATAGAATAAAATATTTACAAAAATGTAAGGGGTGTACTGGGGGTGTACTTTGTGAGATACTGTGTGTATATATATATATATATATATATATATATATATATATATATATACACACACACACAGTATATATAAATTCTAAGTTGCAACATACTTCGAAACTCTGGGTAACCCATTTTACATTTAGGATTAGGATCTTAAAGCAATAATAGAAACCACTAAAGCATTTGTGCGGTTTTCACTCTGATGGCCATTTTGCCTGAGACACCGTATATGCCAGCACATCCTCTAAGTGCAGCTTCACCTTGCAAAGGGTAAAATTTAGGAAGCAAATGCTTCAATAAAAAAAATGAATAGAGGTAGATTAGGTAGATTTGCAGTGAAGAATGCAACAGGATGATAAGTGGCTATAAGATAATTGGCTATTTAGGCATGGGATGATGGGGCAGGACCTGAAATCTATCAAAGGTCTACTCTGGGCTAAAACCTTCACTCACCTGAGGAATTGCAGATTTAGAAGAGTTGCCTGCCTGCTCACCCCTATTTGTTTGAGTTCGGTTGACACAGCTTTCTCTGCAGTTTTATCAAATATTCCTTTAATGGCCTATGCCCTTGAGTGGAAGTTCAACCAGGTCGACGACAGGTCTTTTAGACTAGGTCAAGTTAATGTTCAAGCGTGCTCACAGCATAACTGTGACATGTGTTTATGTTGGAAATTGCTTATGTTGGAAATGTTAAATAAAGCTGTCGCCCTTCCCTTTCCAAAATAACCTTATGCTGCTTACACACGGTCGGAATTTCTGTCAAAAAAAGTGTGATGGGAGCTTTAGGTCAGATATTCCGACCGTGTGTATGCTCCATATAGCTTTTTCTGTCTGAATTTCCTCCAGCAAAAGATTGAGAGCTGGTTCTCTATTTTTCCGACGGAAAAAGTTCTTGACGGAAATTCCGTTCGTCTGTATGCAATTCCGACGCGCAAAGAAACACGCATGCTCTGAAACAATTCGACACATGCTCAGAAGCATTGAACTTCATTTTCTCTGCTCGTCATGGTGTTGTACGTCACCGCGTTCTTGACGGTCGATAGTTCAGAGAACTTTTGTGTGACCGCGTGTATGCAAGCCAAGCTTGAGCGGAATTCCGTTGGAAAAATCATCCGAGATTTTTCCAACGGAAATTCCACTAGTGTGTACGGGGCATAAGTGTCAATTTTTTGGGCAAGGCTACTGGTTGAGGTGGTTGTGGCTTTAAGCTTATGCTCCTCAGCGGTCATGTGGGCCATTTCTGATGTACTACAAGATTCCTATGAAGTCTAGGAAGAAATCTACTCATGGGGGAAAAAAGGTAGAATCTATATCCTTTGTAGAACTTGGACAGATCTTTAAACCTAAAGCAGAGCTGGCAAATTCCTTTTGCTATCTCATCCAACAATACTTGTTCATAGAGGTTCATGTATGGTCTTTGTTGTTTCCTGTCATGTTATCTGTGAAATTTGTCTTCAAAAGTCGTATTTGCAGTGGCAGTCAGTATTCATTCTGCTTGGATTCATTAACAATGGGTAAAGAAAAGATTGCCCAGCTGTCATGCCAATATTGCTGGGGGAGTGATCTCCAACTAGACAGTTCCAGCACTGACATTTCTCAGCAAAGCCAGAGCCATTGGAATGGGACATGGAGCCTACCCTCATCAGACAAATAACCTCTGACTCCAATAATCTATTTAGCTACTACTGCTGTTTTTAACCTGAAGATTTAAAAATATACATTTTTTTTTCTTGCTGGGTAGCTTAAAAGTGTACTGCTGACCCCCATTTGCACTGTTTTGTATATTACTCTACTTATTTTCAAGTTTAAGTGCAGCCAAAAGCAAAAACAGAAAAATCAGCACATGGGACATAGGATGTAGGATGTGTCCCTTGCGCTGATCCTCTTCTTATATTATTAATTCTCCACCATCCTGCCCCCCTCTCCACCCCTCCACCGTAATTCAGTGTGGAGGGGGTTAATACAACCAAAGGGTTGTCACAGGCTCTCATCAAGTGAGCCAGACTATACCCAAACACTCCCCCAGCTTCTTCCATTGAAACAGAAACTGAGGATGAAGGATGGGTGGCTGATTGAAAGGTCCCTCCTCTCCATTCTTAGATTACATTTTGATCATGGAAACTGTAGTATGACTTCTATAAATGGAGCAACTGGGAGGAAAAGGCGGGTATAGTTGGGCTGTCTTGATGAGAGTCTGTGACAGCCCCTTAGTTGTATTGACCCCTGCCCCACTGGAAGATTACAGCAGCACAGGTTGGGGAAGAAGGACAAAAGACGATTACTATTAAAAGAGTAATCAGCACAAGGGGCACATCCTACTGGCTGTAAATTATGTCCCTTGCACTGATTTTTCTGTTTTTACTTTTTGCTTCACTTAGGGTTTAACATTTCCCTTTATGCTAATTTCAAATGTCATTGTAGTTTTTTTTTATTTTGTGCAGACACAAATTGAAAGTCTTTACATTCCTTGCAAATGTGTTATCTGAGCTTCTAGGGTGTTGTTGTACTTTATAGCCTCATACACACTACTACTTTTTTTTTTGCTCAGCCCAGTGGGCTACATAGTTACATAGTTACATAATAGGTGAGGTTGAAAAAAGACACAAGTCCATCAAGTCCAACCTATGTGTGTGATTATATGTCAGTATTTCCTTGTATATCCCTGTATGTTGTGGTCGTTCAGGTGCTTATCTAATAGTTTTTTAAAACTATCGATGCCACCCGCTGAAACCACCGCCTGTGAAAGGGAATTCCACATCCTTGCCGCTCTTACAGTAAAGAACCCTCTATGTAGTTTAAGGTTAAACCTCTTTTCTTCTAATTTTTATGAGTGGCCACGTGTCTTATTAATCTCCCTTTCGTGAAAAAGTTTTATCCCTATTGTGGGGTCACCAGTACGGTATTTGTAAATTGAAATCATATCCCCTCTCAAGCGTCTCTTCTCCAGAGAGAATAAGTTCAGTGCTTGCAACCTTTCCTCATAACTAATATCCTCCAGACCCTTTATTAGCTTTGTTTCCCTTCTTTGTACTCGCTCCATTTCCAGTACATCCTTCCTGAGGACTGGTGCCCAGAACTGGACAGCATACTCCAGGTGCGGCCGGACCAGAGTCTTGTAGAGTGGGAGAATTATCGCTTTATCCCTGGAGTTAATCCCTTTTAAAATGCATGCTAATATTCTGTTTGCTTTATTAGCAGCAGCTTGGCATTACATGCCATTGCTGAGCCTATCATCTACTAGGACCACCAGGTCCTTTTCCATCCTAGATTCCCCCAGAGGTTCTCCCCTAGTGTATAGATTGCATTCATATTTTTGCCACCCAAATGCATTATTTTACATTTTTCTACATTGAACCTCATTTGCCATGTAGTTGCCCACCCCATTAATTTGATCAGATAATCTTGCAAGGTTTCCACATCCTGCAGAGAAGTTATTGCCCTGCTTAGCTTAGTATTGTCCGCAAATACAGAGATTGAACTGTTTATCCCATCCTCCAGGTCGTTTATGAACAAATTAAATAGGATTGGTCCCAGCACAGAACCCTGGGGAACCCCACTACCCACCCCTGACCATTCTGAGTACTCCCCATTTATCACCACCCTCTGAACTCGCCCTTGTAGCCAGTTTTCAATCCATGTACTCACCCTATGGTCCATGCCAACAGACCTTATTTTGTACAGTAAACGTTTATGGGGAACTGTGTCAAATGCTTTTGCAAAATCCAGATACACCATGTCTACGGGCCTTCCTTTATCTAGATGGAAACTCACCTCCTCATAGAAGGTTAATAGATTGGTTTTGCAAGAACGATTCTTCATGAATCCAGGCTGATTACTGCTAATGATACTGTTTTCATTACTAAAATCTTGTATATAGTGCCTTGTCATCCCCTCCAAGAGCTTGCATACTATTGATGTTAGGCTAACTGGTCTGTAATTCCCAGGGATGTATTTGGGGCCCTTTTTAAAAATATTGGTGCTAAATTGGCTTTTCTCCAATCTGCTGGTACCATTATAGTCAGTAGACTGTCAGTAAAAATTAGGAACAATGATCTGGCAATTACTTGACTGAGTTCCCTAAGTACCCTCAGGTGCAAGCTATCCGATCCCGGTGATTTATTAATGTTAAGTTTCCCAAGTCTAATTCTAATTCTGTCCTCTGTTAGCCATGAGGGTGCTTACTGTGATGTGTCACGAGGATAAACACTGCAGTTTTGGTTACTGAAGCCCCCCGAATCCCTCATGAAGACTGAGAAGAAGAATAAATTCAATACCTTCGCCATCTCCCCATCCTTTGTAACCAGATGTCCTTCCCCATTCTTAATGGGCCAATATGGTCTGTCCTCCCTTTTTTACTGTTTACATACTTAAAGAATTTCTTGGGATTTTTTTTGCTCTCCTCCGCTATGTGTCTTTCATGTTCTTTCTTAGCCATCCTTATTGCACCCTTACATTTATTGTTGCATTCTTTATAAAGTCTGAATGCTGATGATGATCCCTCAACATGTAACTAAAATCTCCGTTTTTAACCTGGACAGTTAAAACAGAAGTTTTATTTATTTTTGATGAAATTGTGCTGGGGGCACCGTTTTTACTATTTAGCTACAATGAACACTAATGTAAGAGAACACTACACTACTGACTACCACTGGAAAGGGGAAATACAACAACAACAAATTTAAGGGGTCTTTATCGCTGTCTACCAAAAAGGGGACATTACATTGACCATCTGTGTATGGGGCATTTCACCACTGACCACCAATGTGTGAGGACACTATCAAGCTGAACACCAACACAAGGGAATATTTTTCTAGTTATGTCTCTGCCCACCGATGCAATCAGCCATTACCGCATTGACAACCAAGGTCACTAAAAATCACTAATATAGAGGGTGCTTCTCCACCATAGGCGTTCCCAGAGGTTGTTCCAGGTGTGCCTGGGCACACCCTAATCATGTGTAGTGCCGATTCCCCCTACTGCCTTGGTGCCCCCCGCCCCACAGTGCTGCTGGCTTCCCTCCCCCCCCCCCAGCTGCTGTGGGGCATGTTTCAGGATGGAAAGCGGGGAAAGGGGCTAGTAAATATGTAATTTACTGGCCCCTTCCTTTTTTAAATGAACACAGTGAACACACTTGCTCACTGTGTCCACTCATAACTGAAGCATAGGAAACTATTACCACAAATGTAAGGAGACACATCAATACTGACAGCAAATGTAAGGGTACACTACACTGACCACTTTGCACATTAACTCAGACACTGCTCAGCAGTACATTGCCCTATCACTGTTACCTGTCAATCATCTTTATAATACTGTATGTCACATCTACTTCTCAGCTGCACAATGGCCCTGTCAATGCAGCCAACAACCCAGCTTATCCCTTTCATGCCTAAGCCCATTTCTGACATTTGGTGTTTACAAGTTAAAATCCGTATTTTTTGCTAGAAAATTACTTAGAACCCCCAAACATTATATATCTATTTCAGCAGAGAATCTAGAGAATAAAATGGAGATTGTTGCAATATTTTATGTCACACGGTATTTGTTCAGCGGTGTTTTAAACGCAACGTTTTGGGAAAAGAGACACTTTCATGAATTTTAAAAAATCGAAACAGTAAAGTTAGCCCAATTTTTTTCTACAATGTGAAAGATGATGTTATGCCAAGTAAATAGATACCAAACATGTCACACTTCATAATTGCACACACTCGTGGAATGGCAACAAACTATGGTACCTAAAAATCTCCATATGCAGTGCTTAAAATTTTTTTTACGGTTACCAGGTTAGAGTTACAGAGAAGGTCTAGTGCTAGAATTATTGCTCTCGCTCTAATGATCGCAGCGATATCTCACATTTGTGATTTGAACACCGTTTACATATGCGGGCGCGACTTCCGTATGCGTTTTCTTTGCTGCACGAGCTCGCGGGAACGGGGGAGCTTAAAAAAAAAAAATTCTTATTTATTTTATTGATTTTTATATTATTAAATTGTGTTTTAAAAAAATAAAATTTGATCACTTTTATTGCTGTCACAAGGAATGTAAACATCCCTTGTGACAGTAATAGGTGGTGACAGGTACTCTTTATGGAGGGATTGGGGTCTAAAAGACCCCCGATCCCTCCTTTGCATTTCAAAGTATTCAGATCGATGGATATGGAAATTATGAATGCTGTATATTTTTTTTAATCCGGCGCCATTGGCAGCTTTTAGCCGCATCGGTTGTTATCCCTGGAAAGCCGATCGCCCGCTCTAAAAAACGGTACCAGGATGATGCCTGCAGCTGCGGGCATCATCCCGGTATAACCCCCGAAAGCCAAGGCCGCATATATGCGTACATTTGGCGTGAAGGGGTTTTAATATAATACAATATCCTGAATAAAATTCAATCTGGACCTCATATGTTCTGCTTTTGGAATTTCTTCCACACCTAATGGCTTATCGCTGCTGGTGCTGGAGATGGGGGAGAGGTAAAAGGAGTGAAATGGAAGAAGGGAAGCGAGATAGGGGAAAAGGAGGTCGGGGGGGGGGGGGGGGTGGAGGGGGGAAAGAGGTGGGGGGGAGATGGAGGGGGTGAGAAGGAGGGGACGGGTCTCCTCTTACGGGTGTCACCTGGGTGCAGTCCGCACCCCTGTAGTGACGCCGCTGCTTCTCTGCAGTCCTTGCAATGTCCCTTCTGCCTGGGGGTAGTTCTGCCCCCCTGAAAAATGCCTCCCAAGGCAAACGCCTTGTTTGCCTTGCGGTAGATATGCTCCTGCATACAGTAAAGTGGTAAATTGGGAGCTTTTTTATATATGCGTAAATACATTTATCAAATACTATTAAATAGGGCTCCTCTTGAAAAAATGTACTTATGATTTTAAAACATTAAGAAAAATTCAGCACATAATATGAAAGTATTATAAAGAAGGCATAACTAGATGAATAGCATGGACAAATCTTACTGGCAAATGCAAGATTATATTGCTTATGATTTACCTGTGTCAACATAGCTGAGAACACACAATGTAATGGAGACGTTAACTTTCTGGTGGTAGAACTCCATTCTCAGTGAGCTGAAGAAACCATCAAGGGCAAACTTGGTGCTAGAATAAGGCACAGTGAGAGGTAATCCAACTTTACCTGCAGGGAAAAAACATGAAGCGGTTAATGGTAGTGAGGATTCTCTTTATGAACCTGTGCATCCAAAACAGATTCCACTGCACTGGGTGAAGTGAAGTCAGGGTTCAGATTCTCTCTGGGTCATTACAACTGCCCAGGATGTCAGTGCAGACCAAGCATAGTAATGGATCATTCTTGATTTTTCAGTTGAGCTTCCATATAGTTGTATGGAGGAAAAAAAAATACAGTCCAGAAGCTCAGCGGAAAAGTAAAACAAATCTAACTAGTGTTCCAAACAGTAGCAAAGCCTTGGTATGGCATTGGATCCTGGCTTCACTCATAGAGAGGCAAGAACTGAACTGAATATTTTGTGCTGGATTCCTGTCTCAGCTTTTCCAGGATCTGTAAAGATGCAATTTTTTTTCCCTGCAACTGCGGGTTGCAGGAAAAAAATCTCTTAATTCCCCCATCAACATTATCAGTCCCCTGCCGGGAGAGCACAATTCATTCAAAGTCCCACTTTTATTGTTCCTTTCAATGTTTATTGCTAGTGGCTGTATCCACTGGAAATAAACGCATGCTAAATATTGAAAATGCTGGTTGTGCGATGGATCAACTGGGGTACATTCACATAGTTGCCAACATTGTAAAAAAAAAATGTGGGACACTTTTGTGGCTGTAGGCGGAGCTGTCCAATAATTAGGGGGCGGGGCATTCACCAGCAGGCGTGGCCTATCAAAAACAGACAAGTGCGGCGCGCGAAGCGCGCCGCGCCGAAAAATGGGCGTGGTTTACGCGAAATTGTGGGCGTGGCTTAAATGGGCGTGGCTCTAGAGGGTGTGGTTAGAGTCTGAAATGAATGAGGGATGGAGAGGGGGGGAGAGAGGGGGAGAGAGAGGGAAATGACGGGACAGCAGCCCCAGATCCTACACAATAAAAATATGTGTATTCTAGAAAGTTTAACAATCAGCAGATAAAGATACTCCAAACACCTGGTGTTAATGCTTCAATCATCCCGGCACCATGGTTGTTATGGTGTCAGGATGATTGAAGCGCATTATTTCTATTATTACATTGTAATATAAAATGAAATCATTCAACTCACCATAATGCAGAATCAGTGGGATCCCTGAGCGTGTCACCTGCCACGTCGCCTGCCACCAGCCGTCCGTCCTTGCGTCAGATGTCCGAGCAGAGTCCGTCCTTGCATCAGATGTCCGAGCAGAGTCCGTCCTTGCATCAGGTGCCCCCAGCGGAGCCCCCCTCACACCAGGAGTCCCCGGCGGAGCCCCCCTCACATCAGAAGTCCCCAGCGGAGCCCCCCTCACATCAAGAGTCCCCAGCGGAGCCCCCCTCACATCAGGAGTCCCCGGCGGAGCCCCCCCTCACACCAGGAGTCCCCGGCGGAGCCCCCCTCACATCAGAAGTCCCCAGCGGAGCCCCCCTCACACCAGGAGTCCCCGGCGGAGCCCCCCCTCACATCAGGAGTCCCCGGCGGAGCCCCCCCTCACATCAGGAGTCCCCGGCGGAGCCCCCCCTCACATCAGGAGTCCCCGGCGGAGCCCCCCCTCACATCAGGAGTCCCCGGCGGAGCTCCCCCTCACATCAGGTGTCCCCAGTGCCCCCGCCTCACATCAGGTGTCCCCAGTGCCCCCCCCCTCACATCAGGTGTCCCCAGTGCCCCCCCACTCACATCAGGTGTCCCCAGTGCCCCCCCCACTCACATCAGGTGTCCCCAGTGCCCCCCCTCACATCAGGTGTCCCCAGTGCCCCCCCCCCACTCACATCAGGTGTCCCCAGTGCCCCCCCCCTCACATCAGGTGTCCCCAGTGCCCCCCGCCACTCACATCAGGTGTCCCCAGTGCCCCCCCCCCACTCACATCAGGTGTCCCCAGTGCCCCCCCCCGCACATCAGGTGTCCCCAGTGCCCCCCCCACTCACATCAGGTGTCCCCAGTGCCCCCCCCCTCACATCAGGTGTCCCCAGTGCCCCCCCCACTCACATCAGGTGTCCCCCCCTCACATCAGGTGTCCCCAGTGCCCCCCCCACTCACATCAGGTGTCCCCCACTCACATCAGGTGTCCCCCACTCACATCAGGTGTCCCCAGTGCCCCCCCCACTCACATCAGGTGTCCCCAGTGCCCCCCCCCCACTCACATCAGGTGTCCCCAGTGCCCCCCCCCACTCACATCAGGTGTCCCCCACTCACATCAGGTGTCCCCAGTGCCCCCCCCTCACATCAGGTGTCCCCCCCTCACATCAGGTGTCCCCAGTGCCCCCCCCTCACATCAGGTGTCCCCAGTGCCCCCCCCCTCACATCAGGTGTCCCCAGTGCCCCCCCCACTCACATCAGGTGTCCCCAATGCCCCCCCCCACTCACATCAGGTGTCCCCAGTGCCCCCCCCCACTCACATCAGGTGTCCCCTGTGCCCCCCCCCACTCACATCGTGTCCCACAGCGGTGCGCGCGCTCACCCCCCACCTAGAACCCCCGCCCCTTTCCATAACAGACTGGCAGCGGGGCGGGGGGTAGGCGGGGCGAGGCGGAGCGGGGCGGGCCGAGGCGGGGCGAGGCGGAGCGGAGCGGGCCGAGGCGGGGCGGGCCGAGGCAGGCCGAGGCGGAGCGGGGCGGGCCGAGGCGGGGCGGGCCGAGGCGGAGCGGGGCAGGGGGTGGGCGGCGACGCAGAAGCTTCATCTAGCCCCCCCCCCAGCCGTCTTCCTGAACTCCAACAAAATGGCGGCCGGCGGAGACAATGTCTCCGCCGGCCGCCGACCTCTAGCGGCGGCGGCGGCGGTTTCAAAAACCGGAACCGAATTTTTCGGGACATTTTCCGGGACGCCACAAATCCGGGAATGAAGTCCAAGTCCCGGGAATGTCCCGGGAAATTCGGGACAGTTGGCAGCTATGCATTCAGCTTGCCCATACTGTATATGGTTCGAATCTCGCCCAGTTCCTGCTGAACTGGCTGAGATTTAAAAGCATCTACGACTTCAGTAACATCACCAACGCCTAGGCAAAGAGGACTGGAAGCTGTAGTCTAAGGCAGGTCATAGATGGTGCAATACTCTTTCCTGCAGCTACAGGTTGCAGGAAAAAAAAAAATCGTACAATTCTTCCATCAACACAGTCTGTGTTGATGGGCGAATCTCTCCTGTGGAGCAATTGTGTTCTCCCTGCTATAGCTATAGCAGCTAGCAATAATCGCATCCTTAAAATCCAACATGCTGTTTGTACCCAAGTCGATCGATGGGCACATTCAGCCGGTCCCTGCTGAAGGTAAATATATTTTACAGGAGTTTTATAGGAGTAGGGGAGAAGGGGGGGGTTACTAAAACTGCTTGAGACATGTCACTTTTTTCTTAAGTTGCTTGTTCTTTTAGCTGTGGCAGTTATGGGCAGTTTAGGTAGCTGGTCTACTTTATGACATCATCTGCATTCTAAAATCTTGTCTCTGAGCTCCTGAGAATTGCCAGTGTCTTCTAGTTCATTCTAGTTTTGCATGTATTTTTCCTTTATTTAGCTGCATTTGTCTGTTGTACTTGGATCAAGCCTTCTTGCCATAAACCTTGTGTTGTTTTTGCCAAAGGCAAAGGGACCAGGAACACAGAGCAAAGTATCCTTCAGTTTCTATGTTCTTTACATAGTAATGGAGTAGTTTGCCTTATTCGTTAATTTAATTTGTTTATTTGTGCCTTGAGTAGGGTTGCCACCTTTTGTTCAAACCAAACTCAAATGCCGCGTACACACGAGCGGACTTTTCAACCGGACTGGTCTGATGGACCGAATCCGGCGGACAATCCGACCGTGTGTGGGCTCTATCGGACCTGCAGTGGACTTTTTCGGTCGAAAATCTGACGGACTTTAGATTTGGAACATGTTTCAAATCTTGACCAGTGTAGTCTAAATGTCCCCTTCATTCTTATCGCTGTTACCCACTTATACTCCAACCCATACCTTACCCACCTCAAATAATGAGACCACACTTATATTTTATGGAGTAAAATGGCCATAACAGCCTATTTTATTAAAACAAACCAACTAAATAACTCCAAACCACTATATATATATATTTTATATATATATATATATATATATATAAATATAATAAACAATAACATAACCTGTTAACCCCAGTCTGATGGTCTCTGACGGTGACCCACCTTTTAACCACGTATAACCACATACCACACCAATGCACTGTGGGACCTTTTCCAAACTGATAGGCCTCCAGCTGTGACCGCTCGGAGACAACCCCTTCCCACAGTGCAACCATTCCAGTATTCCATCCACCGTTCAGGAATACACCGGAAATCTTCGGAAATTCACGCACTGCCTCAACAGGGCACACCCTAGACCCAGGTAATGCGAACAGCGACACATCCACACCCTTACCCTGGTGATCAGTTTTTGACCTGCGCAGCCGCAAACACACTCTATCCACCTCCACCTGCACATCTTGCTCTCAACAGGCCCACTGCCAAACACTTTGATGGGCTGACCAACTCCCCTATCTGAAAAAACCCCAAAAATGCTAGCGAGAACACCACTGTAAACAGCAACGCTTCATACCGTGATTTACATATTGAACCCAACATCGCACATACGGACCCCAGGTTCGCAAAAGTGACAGGCCGTCTCACATCCTTCCACATATGCTGTTTTCGATAACCCTTTATGGCCTGCTTCACCCAAAATCTTTTTTCCAGTCCTCCCCTCCCATTAATTTGAAAAGAAACGATAAGCCATTTTTTTATCGATGGAAGAGACCGAAAAAACATTTTTCAATGTTCCTAGCTACAAAATACAATACCAGTAACCGCCCATCAGACCCCATTTTCCCAGCCCCTGCCTCCTGTACCAACCCTGACCATTCTTTCCATACCTTCGCGTAGGCTGACCAAGTGGACTGACTTAGACTGCCGAATCCATCCCGCGGTGACTCCAAGGGCAGCTCCCAAATCCAGTCCGGGCAAGGAACTCCTTCCTTTTGTGCACCCGGAGCCAGCTCCCTGAACTTGTCCCACTGAAATCGAGACAAGGAGTCAGCTAGCGACTTGTCGATGCCCAGGATGTGCACCGCATTAATCTCAAACACCTCAACACCAGTTTCCGCAAAAGCCATATAACTGGTTGTGGTGACGCAGACATGCGATTGACCACCTGCACTACTCCCATGTTGTCACAATTTATTCTCAACTTTAGATTCTGGCATGCCTCCCCCCACAGTTCCAAAGCCAGCACCACTGGAAAAGTTCCAGTCGCACTAAAAGGAACCCCGCCCTCTACCAAGACTGCGGCCAGGGTTCCACGCTCCACTGCCCTTGGAAAAAATGCACCATAGCCCGTGGAGCCTGCAGCATCTGTAACCAGCTCTACATCGAAATTACTCACCGGGCCAGACATCCACACCGCCCTGCCATTGTATGAGACTAAAAACTCATACCACACCTTTAAATCCTCCCTGTGTTCCCCCGTCAGGCGAATAAAGTGAGTCGGGGCCTTTACCCCCGCGGTGGCTGCTGACAGCCGTCGGCAAAAACCTGCCCCATGGGGATGATCCTGCAGGCAAAATTCAACTTACCCAGCAACGACTGCAGAGTCCTCAACTGAACTTTCTGCAGTCCATGGATTTCCCGAATTTCCTTCTGCAAGTCCTCCAACTTACCTCTGGGCAAGCGGCACTCCATCGCCATTGAGTCTATTACTATCCCCAAAAGCTAAGTTCAGCCGTTGGGCCTTCCGTTCTTTCTGCGGCCAATGGTATACCAAACCTGCCTGCGATGTGCTGCAACGTGGAAAGTAGAATCGCACACACAGAGGAAGCAGGGGGGCCTATACCCAAAAAGTCATCCAAATAATGTATGACTGAACCTAAGCCGGAAACCTCCCTAATCACCCACTCCAAAAACGAGCTGAAAGCCTTGAACATGGCACATGAAATCAAAAGAAGTGTAGGACACTGTGCACGCTTCCGGGTCAATAACATCATTGACCGAACCCCCTTTTGGAAAAGATAAGTGGTGTATCAAGCGAAACTTGTTCGGTCCTTCTTGGGCACCACCCCCAATGGTGACACCACCAAATCCTGCCAGGGTTTGTTGGAAAACGGCCCCCCCCATGTGCCCCATGGCCACTTCTCTTCCCAATTTGTCCTCCACCACCCCCGGATGCTGTAAAGCAGATGTCAGATTCCTTGCCTTTGGCGGAACGGGATCTTAAAACCGTCCTGAAACCCCGAAGCCAATAACTTTGCCGCTTCCCTGTCCGGATACTTACTTAGAAAAGGAAGCATTCTTTCCACCCTCACCGGCGTCGTCCCTCTTTTGAGCAGAGTCACCGGCACGCTTCCCTCTCTTAAAACACCTGGACAATGTATGGGCTCCCCCTTACCCAGAGCACTCGTGCTTGAACTTGTATGCTGCTCCAAATTTACAGGAGCCCTCATTGCACTGCCAGCATACACGGTATAAGCCTGTACCTCCTTCTTTCCTCGTTCTCCTTCTTGGAATCATCAGGTTTCACCCTGTCCAAGTTAATTTTTTCCAGTGGCAGTAGCGAAAAATCTCCACATACTCGCCCTTGTAAATCTTATCCCAGACTTCCTTTTTTAGATGAGCTCCCAGCGGGCCCTCGAAGTAGAGGTATACCTCTCACTTCGCCGAATCCGCAGTCCTGACCATATTGGTCCTCTCCGCCTTCTCCGTATCCCCTTTTTCCCCTGCCTTCTCGGTGACCACTCCTACCCCTGACTGCACGGGTATCGGAGCTGCCGGGGGCATCTCCACCCCAGATCCCCCAGTTCCTCCAGCCACTGCCTCAAATCTACCTAACAACGCCCGCAGGCCCTCCAATAAATCCGTCAGCTGCGTACCGGACCCCGCACTGGCAGGCCTGTGCCCTGCCCCCTGCTGGCCCAGCGTGTCCCCCCCTGACTGTATCAAAGGAACTGCTGGCCTAACCGTACCCGCAGCTACCACCCCTAACACATCCTGCAATGCATCAGACAAAGACAAATTAACCATTGACTTACCGGGCTGACGAGGAGCTCCCCCAACAGCCGCCACGTTGCTCTCCATCGCTGTACTAGTGGTTCCTCCTCCCCTGATGCTTTCCCTTCTGACCTCTCGTCCTGTTCCAGGATGGGTGGCATAGCAAGCCCCCCGGGAGATCCCTATGGCCGTGGTGCTTGGCAGTTGTGGGGCCCGCTTCACCCCCGAAATTCCTCCTTCTCCAGACCGGCGTCACTGACCTGACCTGGCGATGCCCTGTCTGTCATGTGTTGTTCTTCCTCCGCCATCTTGTCCCACCGAGCGCCGTCCCGGTAGGCTCCGCCCCCTCACCGACTTCCCGATCTCCCGCTCCACCACCTCCGTGTCTCTGCTCGGCTCTCCTTCCCTCATCATCTCCCCCCTCTGATCGCTGTGTGCGGATGGGGATGCCGCCCTGCTTCCTGACCCACGATGTCCGTGCGGGGAACCGGCGCCATGCTGGCCCGTGGCCCCACCCACCGGATTAGGCAGTCGGCGTGTGGACCACCCAGGGCCTGCTGAAAGCTGTGGCTGATGCTGTTTTGCCGGGGGAAGCGATCGCTCCTCTGTCGGGCTTCTGGGGAGGCGAATGGGTCTAGATGCAGGCCCTGGTGAAAAGCACACCGGAGGCCGCGACCTCCGCGCACGATGGGACACCTCACCTGACGGGGATCCGTCTGCCTCGTCCTCCATGAGCTCCGCGCCTGTCTCTGCAGCCACTCTGGTATTGCTTCAATCTCTGCCATCGTGGAGGAGCAGTGAGAAAAACTGCCTCCTCCTGTAAGTTCATCTTCACACTGACCCTTTGCACCACCCCCTCTATAAATATAACCACTCCCCTTTGGCAAAAACTTCTTTCTTACCTTCCCCTTTCTTGCCACTCCCATTACTCCTTTCCACATTAACCCCATATGTGTCTCCCTTAGACACACTGTCATGCCAGGCCCTACACTATCCCTCCTTGCAGTCCTTTCCGTTCCGGGCCTCACTTTCCGGTCGAAAAATCCGATTGTCTGTATGTTAGTGCGACGGACGAAAACCCACGATACCCACGCTAGGGCAGCTATTGGCTACTGGCTATCAACTTCCTTATTTTAGTCCGGTTGTATGTCATCACGTACGAATCTATCGGACTTTGGTGTGGTCATGTGTAGGCAAGTCCGTTCATTCGGAAGTCCATCGAAAGTCCGTCGGAGAGACCGTCGGACCAGTCCGGTCGAAAAGTCTGCCTGTGTGTACACGGCAAAACACTTTTGTGGCACAGGGCAATTTTTTTTTTTTTTTTTTGCAGTAAACACTATAGGATTATAAAATACCTGGGACACATTTGGGTGCCCCAAGGAGAGTAGTAATGTAGCGCACAGAGCGCGCCAGTGGATGTGACCAAATTGCTCTTGCTGACATCATCTCCCCACCCTTCAGTGATGCCAAAACCTGCCCCCATGCAGCCACCCGCAGCGGCATCAGATTTGTGTATGACTATATCAGATACTTGGGAAGCCACAGCCTGTTCTGAATAATGTCTCAGGGTTTTAGGTGGACTGAAACCCGGACACATGATTCAAAACCTAGACTGTCTGGGTGAATCCTGGACAGGTGGCAGCCCTAGCCTTGAGTCCATTTATTTTTTCCTCATTCTAACTTTCCTAAGTAGAGGTGTACTTTATTTGTGATAATACATACTGGTGCATCAGGGTATGATGAAGTATGACAAAGTACATTTTGGACAAAAAGAAAAATTTACCAGAAACAAGTGTGCACTCAAGTTCTAACTTCACAGGTCACATGCTTATTACAGGTCAGAACTAGCAGAACAGCCCTGGAATAATCACACTTTAAAAACAAAAGATTATTGCCAGCTTCCATATTTTTGTTGTCGTTGTTTCACTCTAATGACCTTTAAAGCGGCGTTCCAGTCATTTGTTTGATTATTAAAAGTCAGCAGGTACAAAAACTGTAGATGCTGGTTTTTAACAAACAGCCACCCTGTCCCCTGATCCAGCTGTGCACTCACCGTAGCCGTGTTCTCCCCATGTCCTCCCTCGGCGGTGCCGGCATCTCTACTATAGGCAACCCGCTGTGACAGCTTGCGGCTTCACAGCCGGGTGCCCACTGCGGATGTGCGAGCGGCGCTGCGCTCTTTGACTGGCCCAAATTCTTCTAGGACCTGTCATATGTCCCAGAAGACTTCGGGAGGAAGAGATTCTGCTTCTGATTGCCTAGACAACTGGAAAAGAAGTGGGAACAGGTACCTGTCAAATTCGGGTACCTGCCCCCCCCTCCTCCCCAAAAGCTCAGTTTTACAAACAGGAGGCGGGAGGAGGCCTTAAAGCGGATGTTCCACTTTTGGGTGGAACTCCGCTTTAATATTTAACATTTGTCTACAACACTTGATCTCATATCGTTTGTCCTCTTTTTTTCCCCTTCCCAAACTCTAGAAATCTGCATGTATATTCTGGAACCGATAGCCTCATCCTGGCTATTACAATTTCCTAAAACAGACCAAACATGTTTATGTTCATTAAGCACTGAACTCATATTTTATAAATTTGCAAGTACCAGCAAGGGAGGAGACCACCACAATATTGCCACCACTTGCTTTAAGCATAGGAAGAGCCTCCACCGTCATAGTCGCATAACTTAAAAAGTTAATTTCCAGTAGTTTCCTTATATGGTCCACATCTCCATCGAAGAAACCAAAGTATGTGTAACCAATGTGGTTCAAAATGAGCATGTCCAGGCCACCTATTCATAAAGAAAAAAGTCAGTGCAATGCTATTGAAAATACGACTTGAAGTAATTGATACTGTTAATAAAGTGGATCTGTCAACAATCAAAATCAACATTAATCAGTAGGAAAAAATTAGGGTTGCACCGATACTGATATTTTATCGGCGAGTACAATTACCGATACTTTCGGTCAAGTACTCACTGATACCGAGTGGTGCATTTTGAGCTAATACAAAATGAATGTGCTTAAGCCTGGGTTCCCACTATTGCGATGCAGTAACCAGAGCGATTCCAGTGCCTGTTCCCGCATCCCCCTCACAAACAGTTCACACTCTGCGAACTGCTGCCGGTGTCAATACAAAGTTAATGACACCCCCAGATTGGTTCGCAGATCGCAGTGCGAACTGTGAATTCAGGCAGGAATCAGATTGCATGGGTGTGAACACTCATGCGATCCAATTCCAGTGCAGGAAAAAAAAGGTTCCTGCAGCATTTTCGTGTGAACGCGATTCGAGTTCAGCCATACAAACTGTATGGCTGAATTGGCATCGCACAGACATCGCATGTGATCTACACAGCAATGCGGTGCAAATCATATGCAATGTCTGTGTTCGCAATAGTGTGAATCCAGGCTAAATCACACTGCAAAGAATGGCATGCAATTTGAACAGGAATGCAGTGCGATTCCCGTCCGAATTGCATGCTGTTTCTTCTACTGCTCCTGTGTGAACCCAGGCTTGTCATAGTGATTTCAGTTCACACAGGAGCGGTGCAGGAAACCGCATGTGATTCGGACAAGAATTGCACCACATTCCTGTTCAAATTGCATGCCATTCTTTGCAATGCGCTTTGAGCCCATACATTTTATATGGGCTCAAATCACACCGCAAAGGTATCAGAACATTTTCAAGAATACAAGTACTTGTAAACACGGTATTGGTATCAGTGCAACCCTAAAAAGAATCAATATCAACAAATCAAATTATTATTATTAAAAAATATTACACCCATGCGATCCTCCCATTCTGCAAATTGCGCTGCTTTTTACAAACTGATTGCAGGGTGTCATTAACTTTCATACACGTGAACAGGTTGCGATTTTGATGTGGTGCAAATTTGCTGTGAATTCGCAACGCATCTATTGTAAACCGGCCCTGTTTGTGCTCCAGAGCAATTTTATCATTTAAGCAATGGGCCTAATAGTTCATACATATATAATTTCATTTCAATATATTTGTTAGTTTTGACTTTGCAAAATAGCAAAACATACATAGAAAAAACAAGTATCCATAATTATGTGATCAATAAACAAGAAAAAGTACAGTATGGACATTGTAGTGCCTTTGTTCACCTATCAGTGAGTATGAAAGATACAACAATTTGGCAAGATTATAGCTTGAAATACTAAACCTTAAAAAATGCTTTTCATATGTTTTCTTTGCATTGTAATACTTTCAATTCTTAAAAAAAGAATGCAGAACAAAAGAAATACAAAACCTAGGATGGTATTAGAGATGGCATGAGCCCGAAACTAACTGACGGTCAGTATCCGAGAGGAGAGAGAAGAGAAAAACAAAGAAAAGGATGAAAATAAGAAAGACCATAGTTGTGACATAAGATGGAGAAGAAGGGGGGAGGGGAGAAAGGAAGGACACATTTATATATATTTTAAAGGAAATAAGGTACAATCAAAGTAAAACAGTAAAAAAAAGCCTTTTCAATTTGACCATTGAAAACTTTAAAACAAGTGCCAATTTTATTCTGCAAGATATCTCATTTATCATGACACCAAAATAATGTTTCTAGTACAAAGAGAAATTCTGCATAGCATTGTGATTGTGGAGAAGCTTAGCTATAAGCGATTTTTAAAAAAATATCCAATCCTGTGCAGGAAAACTGAAAAACTGGATTTTTGCTCACACATTATTGGATAGCATAGCCTAACCTCATTTACTACACTAAGGCTGGGTTGACACCTATGCAAATTGGATGTGGGTTTCCCCGCATCCAATTTGCATGACAGGAGATATGACTGGCTCTCTATAGAGCTGGTTCACACATCTCCGTGGCGGCTCTGGAGAGGCTTGCACAGGAACGCTGTGTGCCTTTGGCTCCGTTTCAGGGCCGAATTCAGGCAAAAATTGCACCACAAAAAATTGAAATGGAGAACAGGGATGCACCGAACCCCCTGCTGTGAGCCGCATCCGTCATAGGTGTGAACCCAGCCTGAATGAAAATTCACGTTGCTTAGGTCATGCTAACAGCAGCAACTAGATACACGTATCAGTTTGTTTACATATTTACAAACAGTTGTTTGCAATGATCAGCAACTCTGATCAGTGCCTCAGCTGTAAAACGGAAAGCTTCTCCCAGCTGCTACATACATGGGCTCCGGACTGTAGGAACTACTAGGTACATTCACCTTCCAAAGTTACATCACAAAACACTGGAAGAAAGTGATCTGTTTAAGTAAATTGTTATTGGGTGTAACATTAAGATAAGATCAATTTGGATTTGCACTGACGTGACATAAGAGTGACATTTTCACTGGTTTACTCCTAAAGTTCTGAATGATATTTTGCTGGGTAACACGAGTATTTCATGCTCATAATGTAAAAGCAAATCTCAACCATAGTCTGATGTGTTTGGTTAAGACCCGAGGATTAATACAGCGAGGGGATATCTTTTAATAAAGTATTTAACCACTTCTCGCCCGGCCTATAGCAGAATGACGGCTGGGCGGTAGTTCTGTTATCCTGACTGTCCTCTGACGAAGGCTCTTTACCACGTGATCAGCCGTGTCCAATCATGGCTGATCATGATGTAAACAGGAAGAGCCGTTGATCGTCTTTTCCTCACTCGCATCTGACAGACGTGAGTAGAGGAGAGCCAATTGGCGGCTCTCCTGACAAGGGGGGTTTGCGCTGATTGTTTATCAGCGCAGCCCACCCTCGGATGCCCGCACTGGACCACCAGGGAAGGTGCCAGGACCACCAGGGAAGCCCCTAACATGTGTATGGCCAGGTACATCCCCCATGGCCATCCACATGTGCCAACTTATGCCCAACATATGCCAATCAGTGCCCACAAATGGGCACTGACTGGCACCATTATAGAACTAATAAAATCAGTGATGCCCAGCAATGTCACCCACCATGTAATCAGTGCTACCCATCAGTGGCCCTCAGTGCCACCTATCAGTGCCCATCAGTGCCCACCTATCAGTGACCATCAGTGCTTATCCGTGCCACCTATCAGTGCCACCCATAAGTACCCATCAGTGCGCCTATGAGTGCCCATCAGCGCCGCCTATGAGTGCCCATCAGTGCCGCATACCAGTGCCCCCTATCAGTGCCGCCTATTAGTGCCCATCAATGCCACCTCATCAGTGCCACCTCATTGGTGTCCATCGGTGCCACCTTATCAGTGCCCGTCAGTGCAGTGAAGAAGAAAATGTACATATTTACAAAAAAATTTAAGAGAAACAAAGAAAAACTTTTTTTTTCAAAATTTGTTGCGCAAAAAATAAAAATCACAGAGGTGATCAAATACCACCAATAGAAAGCTCTATTTGTGGGAACAAAATGATAAAATATTTGTTTGGGTACAGTGTAGCATGACCGCGCAATTGTCATTCAAATTGAGACAGCCCTGAAAGCTGAAAATTAGCTTGGGCAGGAAGGTGTCTAAGTGCCTGGTATTGAAGTGGTTAATTTTTTATGATTTAGATACATTTTATTTTTGGCTTTTTATTTTTATAACATCAGGAAATAGAGAACCCCCCCCCACCCACCTTCACCAAGCACCTCTGCAGCAACAGATTACCTATATTAGAGAGCTATTGCTCACTTTTATTAACCATATGTTATAGTTATACTATTAAAGTGCTGCAGAGAGGGACAAGGCAGAGAGCTAGACCAGCTTGGCCTTATCGAAATATAGATGCTGAAGCCATAGGAAGAACTGGTGATATATTGACCCAAGGTTCACTAACAGCCAGTGGTGCCAACCACTCACATACCTTGTATGTCTAGCACCTGGAGCGTATCATTTGTCCCCCCCCCCCACACACACACACACGCACACACAAAAGAGAATTAGGAGGGCATAGTTAAAGTGTATATTACCCTAAAAAAGTGTATATTGCCCCCCTGTATCATTTAAAATACCTGGCTGATCCTACCTGGTTCTGCCCTCCCCTCTGCAAACTGACAACGGTTTATCATGGCTGCTGAGCCCTGATACCGTGGTCAGTTTACGTGCTTCCGTCATGCGCAGCTTTCCTGTCCTCCTCTGTCCTCATCTCCCCTCCCTGCCTGTCAGTTCATGCCAGTGCCCACTGCCTCACCTCCTGCTGCTGAAATAACTTTATAACTCTCAGGAAATCCCCTGCGTTCGCTAATGCAATGCTCCACTGTATGTGCTTTATTTAAAAAATGCCTCTGTATACCATACCTTACTTCCGAGCGCCGCTCAGCACTCACGTGACCGCACACTGCTCTCCTCCCCTCCTCCCGACTGACGTCAGTGGAGGATTCTCAACCCCTCCCGCTGTAGCCGTCGGATTGGGAGAGGGGACGGCGGGCAGTCACGTGAGCTCCGAGTGATGCTCGGAAATAAGGTATACAGAGGCATTTTTTAATAAAGCACATACAGTGGAGCCATTGCATTTGCTAAGACAGGGGAGTGCCTGAGAATTTTAAAGTGGGTTTACAACCCACTTTAAATAAAACCTGAGTTTACTCCCCCTATACTCAGCATCAGTGGCGGCCAGTCCATAAGGGGTGCAAAGTTAGTTTGCATAATCATAGAACGATTTATTTTTAAATAACTGATAATATGAATAACATTTTTTAACATCCTAAAGTTGAAAAATGTTAGTCATATTATCATTTATTTAAAAATCAATTCTATGTGTGTACACTCACTGCACTGTGTGAGGTACCGGACTAATTGGTTTCTATTAGGTCCGTAATTTTTTTACAAACGTGATTAGAACCTGAGGCTCTAATTGGTTTGTTTTAAGATGCCCTTGAGGCGCACAGCACTGCGCCTCGAACCCTCCCACTTGTAATTTTAGCAAATCAATATTTGCCATTGCATCACTTCCGGTTTCCGCTGTCTCGTCCTGGCCAGTCAGGAGGCTGATCTTTTGGAACCTGGAAAGAAGACAGGGTTAGCACAGAAGCCGTGGAGGAGAGCTGTATCAGGGGAGCCGCGACTGTGGTGACCAGTCTTGGCTTTTTAGCACCAGCTGCCACTGCTCAGCACACATATACAGTAATTTTGTGCAAAAAACAAAGAGGTGGGGGTTTTTGGGACTTTAAATGAGACATGCAGCTGGGAAGGTGACACAACATTGTAATGATATGAATGTCTGATAATTGCACCATAAATGCGACCGCATCGTATTGCATAGTAATAAATGCATAAACAGTAAATTAGAATAAATCAAGGAAACTTTATTTCATAATAAGGTATATATTATTGAGACATCATAAAACAATATAATGGCATAGCAGCCTATTATGGTCATCATGGTACCATAGTAAGAATTCATCAGACTAATATTTGCATGCGACTGCATCAAGGTAATAATAACCCCCACCTCTTTGTTTTTTGCATGCAATTTAGGGATGGAGGTACATTTTTGTAAATGTCCTCATATAAAGTCCCATTTAGTTAGTTTTCCTTTTTTTCAAAATATCAGGGATGGAGACATGCATGCTACCTTTTATATTTATTACTTTTATTGGTGGCATTCAGTGTAAGTGCTATTTAGGCTTATACTTTTTGAGTAAGGTTTTTAATTCTATTGTGGATAGGATCGTAGGTTTTATTATAACGTCTATTATTTTGGTATCTTCCATCATTAGTACCTGTATGATTTAAAACTTTTGGCTACAACTCTTTTCCTTTTTGAGGCTCCTTCCCAGAGACAGGTATTTAATTAGTACCTATATTACCATTTTTAACCTTGTCTCGTTTATACCTCCTTGCGGACCACACCCTGTGTGGGGGGTGTGTTCGGCCTTTGGGTGGGTCTCCTTGCCGGGGTTCGCAATCCCGGGAGCTGCGATGCGTGCTGGGAGCCCTCCCCCTCCCTTGTCACATGGGGGTTGGGGCGGACTTCCCATCACGCATCGACGCCACGCTCCCAGTTTTGTGCGTGTTACGTCGCTATGACGCCATCACGTCGACACTGTGTGCCGTCCATCTCAGCGTCTATAAGAAGCGCCAGCTGCGGGCTGGCTTGGTTCGGCTCCGACAGCTGTCACCCTTCTCTATCCTAGCCGCTTACGTGGCGTTGGCAGTTACCTATTGGCGGCACTCTAATCTATATCTATTCCCCCTAATTGGATACACATTCCCCGCTAAACACTTCCTACTGGTGGCCACTTAGTTGGCATTTTGGTGTTCTGGGAATCTCAGGTAATACTATGGCTTCTTTTGGCCTCCACTATTGTTGTTACACTTTTTCCTGTGGCACAGGCATATACATGCAACTCTATTTCTCCTGACTATATTCTTTCCTGTTCGGTCATTACATTACCACTTATTTGTACAATTTTCACTGTTCCCTCTGCTTTTTCTCAATACTGCAACCGTTATACCTATTGGTTTAGTTTGGTATTCACACACACTTTCTCAACACTAATATATTCTACTTCATATTTATTTTATTTTCTATAGTCACTCTTAGTTTTTTCATCCTTTTAGAACATGAAGATGTGATTTTCACTTTCAACAATTCCTCATAAAGTCGCCCTTTAGGTACCGCCTCAGCTCCCGGGGTTGTTTGATCTCTATCCCTGACAGGCTCACACCCTCGGTGCCCTCCACCCATCTACATAGGTTCTTTGTAAGTAACCTTTTATGGTATTTAACCATCACTGCTACTTTAAGATTATATTACAACAATTTTCTTTACCTGCCCTGTGATCAGCCCCTGAGAATTTCTTTAATATCTTTTATAGACAATTACATTGCATCTGCTCCTGAAGATTGGAAAGATCCATGAAACGCGTAGAGCTCTTAGATGCTATTCACATTAACAGCCCTTCCACTTTTCTACCAGATTATGCCGTTTGGATTCCACCAATTGCTATGTTATTATATTACTGTGAAGACACACAACTTCAAAATGTAATTGTTTTTATCTCACCATTGCGTTCCACATCGTGCTGCTATGTTGATGGGTCACCTTGTCATTTTGGTTCATACTCATGGAATATTCATTTATATGTTATACTCTTTTACTCTGTATACATGCAAGCTATTTGGTCACTAATGTGGTCCATTCACCAGACATTATTATTACCTTGATGCAGTCGCATGCAAATATTAGTCTGATGAATTCTTACTATGGTACCATGATGACCATAATAGGCTGCTATGCCATTATATTGTTTTATGATGTCTCAATAATATATACCTTATTATGAAATAAAGTTTCCTTGATTTATTCTAATTTACTGTTTATGCATTTATTACTATGCAATACGATGCGGTCGCATTTATGGTGCAATTATCAGACATTCATATCATTACCATGTTGTGTCACCTTCCCAGCTGCATGTCTCATTTAAAGTCCCAAAAACCCCCACCTCTTTGTTTTTTGCATGCAATTTAGGGATGGAGGTACATTTTTGTAAATGTCCTCATATAAAGTCCCATTTAGTTAGTTTTCCTTTTATACAGTAATTTTACCCACAAAAATATGTTTTAATGACTGTGCAACAAGCAAGAGTTGAATCATTTTAATTAAATTAAACTGTTCAATTACATAATCTTTCATATACACAACAGACCTAAAGAACTTTAATGTACTTAGAGTACAGTGGTCAGGAGTATGTACCCCCAGTACAGAACCCTTAGTACCAACCCCCCCCCCCCCCCCAGCACAGACTGTCGGGTACATACTAACTCCCCTAATATTCATAAATCCTTCCCTCCCAGCCCACCCCCTCAGTGCAGACCCCACCCCCCAGTACATACCCCTCAATACACATGCACCTTCTCGCCAGTACAGACCCTTCAGTACAAACACCTCAACCCCCAGTACAGATATCCATAGGCGTGCGCAGGGGGTGCACAGGGGGTGTGCCGGGTGTGCCTGGGCACACCCTAATCACCTTGTGTGGCACAGATTTCCCCTGCTGATAGTTCACCAAATCCCCTAAACAGGGCTCCTAAAAAGAATTGTAAAAATAAAAATAAAAAAATAAAAACCTACTGACACCATCCACTGCCCTACTGAAACCAACCTCTGCCCTACTGACAAGTCCCCTGCTCTACTAACACTGTCCATGTTTTATTACATTTGAGGTGCACACCCTAATGCAATAGGCTGCGCACACCTATGCAGACATCCTTTGCCCTCCCCAGTACAGAACCTTCAATACAAACCCCCCCACCCTCCCCCTTCTCAGTACAGATCTCTCCCCTCTCTAAACTCGCTCAACACACCAGAAGACCAGATGCAGGTGAAGCTCAAAATGAAGTGAATTCCTCCCCTTGGCTCTGTCACATAACCAGTGAAGGGAAGGAGGCTTCTCCTCACTCTGAACTGTAGCTGTCACAGGAACAGTGGGTGCAGACCCTGCTGCAGAGAAACACCCCCATAATAGGATATTACCACCTCCATGCTTTACTGTAGGAATGGTGTTATTTGGATCGTGAGCTGCATTGGATTTCCACCAGACATATTGTTTAGTGTTGAGGCCAATTTTAGTCTCATCTGACCACCTTAAACGCACCTTGAAGATTCTGAGGCCACATGGAAAAAGTGTTATGGTCAGATGAGACTACAGTAAAGCATGGAGGTGGTAATAATCTGCTATGGGGATGCTTCTCTGCAGCAGGGACTTGAGCACTTGTCAGGATAGAAGGAAAATAGATGGGGCAAATTACCATCAAATTCTAGAGGAAAATCTGCTGCCATCTACCAGAAAGTTGTCAATGGGAAGAAGGTTTACATCCCAATATGAAAATGACCACACAGTGGTTGAAGGAGAAAAAGACGATTGTCCTTGCATGGCCTAGTCAGAGCCCAGACTTAAACCCCATTGAAAATCTGTGGAATGACTTGAAGACTGTAATCCACAAATGGTCACTATCAAATTTAACTGAACTCGAGCCATTCTGCAAAGAAAAGTGGGCAAATATTGCAAAATCTAGATGTGCAAAGTTAGTAGAGACCTATCCCAACAGACTAAAGGCTGTAATTATAACAAAATGTGGTCCAACAAAATACTGACATTTTTACAGGGTCTGATAATTTTTCCAATTTAGAGATTCTGGGTGTTTTTTTTTTTTACTATTATTCTTTCTGATATGTTGGTGTTATATCTTTCACTTGGATTTTATAAGTTGCACTAGTAAATACAGCTGGATAAAACAAAAAATGTGTCTGTCTTCATTTCAGGCTGCAAAGCAACAACACGTGATTATTTTTAAGGGGGGAGGGGTTGATTCTTTTCTATACCCACTGTATATATTTGTGTGTGTGTGTGTGTTGCAGCACTTTAAAAAAAAAAATGATAGGTGTCCACAGCACCCCCAGAGTGTGCGGACCAGGTGCAGACCTTACCACCTGCACCCCCTTAGTACACCACTGGTGCCAGTCAGTCTATCACAATCTCATGAACCAGCTTGTTGGTAAATTCTTGCTTGATCAACACATGCAGCCAATAGGCAGCATCCACACTGAATGTGTAGATGACGGAATCTGGACAGTTTTTTTTTCCGTTCACCCTGCTGACTGAGCGAAAAAATGACCTATGTATGGCCAGCTTTAGATGGACTAACAGATTTAGCTACACTAACAAAGTGAAGCCAAACTCCAGCTCAAACTGCAGTTACACAAGCAATTCCAGCAACAGTTTTTTTTTTTTTCCTTGGGATAAAGGGTTTACATCAGGGGTCCTCAAACTTTTTAGACAGGGGCCAGTTCACAGTCCCTCAGACTGTTGGGGGGCCGCACTATAGTTTAAAAAAAATATGAACTAATTCCTATGCACACATCTTATTTGTAGTGCAAAAAAAAAAAAAAAACAGGAAAAAACAGTACAATATTTAAAATAAAGAACAATTGTAATCAATATGAACTTATCAGTATTTCACAGACTCCCCTCATTACAGAACCACTCCAAATCACAGACCCCCCTCCCCATCACAGACTCACCCCATAACAAAGCCCCCCTATGACAGATCCCCCATCACAAAGCCCCCCAACACAAACTCCTCTCCATCACAAAGCCCCACATAACAAATTCCCCCCATAACAGACTCCCCCATATCACATACTTCCCCCATCACAGATACCCCCATAACAGACGCCCCATCACAGACTTTCCCCATAACAGATCCCCCCATATCACAGATCCCCCCATATCACAGATCCCCCATCACAGACTCCCCCCATATCACAGATCCCCCCCCATATCACAGATCCCCCATCACAGACTCCCCCCATATCACAGACTCCCTCATATCACAGATCCCCCCATATAACAGAGCCCCCCATCAAAGATCCCCCCATATCACAGATACCCCCCATATCAGACTCCCCCATCACAGATCCCACCATATCAGACTCCCCCATCACAGATCCCCATCACAGATCCCCCCATATCACAGATACCCCCATCACAGATCCCCCATCAAAGATCCCCCCATATCACAGATCCCCCCCCATATCAGATCCCCCATCACAGATCCCCCATAACAGAGCCCCCCATATCACAGATCCCCCCATATCAGATCCCCCCATATCAGACTCCCCCATCACAGATCCCCCCCCATATCAGATCCCCCCATATCACAGATCCCCCCATCACAGATCCCCCATAACAGAGCCCCCCATATCACAGATCCCCCCATATCAGATCCCCCCATATCAGACTCCCCCATCACAGATCCCCCCCATATCAGATACCCCATATCACAGATCCCCCCATCACAGATCCATCATAACAGACTCTGCCATCACAGAGCCCCCCATATCACAGTCCCCCCCCATATCAGACTGCCTCCTATCACAGATGCCCCCCCATCACAGACTCCCCTCATCGATATTACACTGCCGCCCCTTCTATAATATCACAGCACTCCCACTCCCCTCTGTTACCTGTATCACACAAGACACGAAGCATGGTAGGTCCGGACAAAGGGTGGGACTTTGCAAGTGAAAGGCAGGTGATTGATTCCTGGGACCACCCCGATGCCTAGTAACCAATCACCTGCTTCTTAACACAAAAGGTCCTTTGTCCAGACCTGTCATGTTTCCCCTCCTGTGTGATAAAAGTAGCAGAGGGCAGGGGGAGTGCTGCGATGTTAAAGGGGCAGTCCACGGGCCGGATAAAAACCGCTGGAGGGCCGGATTCGGCCCGCGGGCCGTAGTTTGAGGACCCCTGGTTTACATGAATAAATAAAAGCTAATCATTGCAAGCACCTCTGTCAGTGCTAAATGGTTTGTTTCAACTATGTAACTGCTACATTTGCTGCACAGCTTGTTCTGTTTGAAGGACAGCATGTTCTGTTGAAAAACAAAACAATTACTGGCTAGATCACCAGATGAAAATAAATAAAGCCTAAAAATGAAAACGAATGCAGTGATGACATCTAAGAATTGGTAAGCCACAATATAATATATGTTTGCTTTTGGGTTTAATATCACTTGAAGAGAGTTTGTTTTTAGTGGTGCTTGTTAAATAAATAATATCATTACAGCTAGGTAGAAACATCCGAAATTCTGTCACTTTTTACATTGATGAGTGCTAGTCTAGGCATCTAAATTCTGAGAATGAATCTTTACACGCTTACCAAATAAACGTTCTGCTTCATGAACTACTTGTTTAGCAAAAGTCATGTTGTCCATGCTTCCTTGTATATAATAGGCAGATGCTGATCCAAGCTTGGTACACTTTTCTACAACCTAAGAGAAAAAAAAGCAATGTTAGCATGGGTCATCTGTATGTGACTGATATATTCAGTGTATAGCTTCTCAACAAAATGGAACTTCAGTCATTTTTTCAACTTTCCATCTATTAAATCTTCTGCCCTTGTTTTAAATTTGGATAGTAAAACATTTTTTTCTGCCAGTAAATACCTTATACAGCCCACTTCCTGTTTCTTGTCTGGTCATTAGCCTAGGCCTGTGACATCATGCACAGCTCTCTCTCTCACTCTTGTGAGAGTTTGCCAGGAAGGGAGGGGGGGTGAGTCATAAGAGGGCCAATGAGAACTGCAGAGCTGAATGTGTGCCTCTGTGTGTCTGTGTAAATCCAGGAAGTAAACAGGCAGCAGCTTCAGCTGCCCACAGTTAAAATGATTGCAGCCAGACTCAGTGGAGGTAGATATCTGCAGCATATTTGGCAAGTACAGAATCACAGTATATATAAGATAATATGCAAAGTGGTTGGAGGGAAGCTTCAGAATGGCAAAGAAGTTTTTATTACAAATTATGTGAGCAGACTGCAGTTCCTCTTTAAGAATCGGGCAGTATTAACATACAGGATATGGTGAGAAGGGACTTAAAGAAATAAAGAGGTCTCAACCTTCGCCCACTCTCCAACCTGAAAAGATCCCCGAGTGCAGTAAGAGAGGTGAGGAGGAAAACCAGCAGCTCTGCGGGGGGAGGGGGGGCGGGTAGAGGGATGTGTCAGCAGGAGGAAATAAATCCTAAAAAAAAAAGAAACTCTTAAAATGTAGGTAAGAGTCACCTGAAGTGGGTTCCCTTTTCCCTACAGGCAGGATTAACAAAGAGCAGAGCCCCTGAAACGCATTGCCATTTGTTCATCCTTGATGCTGTGCCTGTGTTTTCGTCTGTGTTGGAGTGCATAGAAAGTGGCCGTGGACACCGCTGGTGTTCTGCCAAAAACTCCAATATCTGGTGACTCTGTAGCACCAATAATTGGAGATTTCGACGAGTTGTCTGTTTTAACAGAACAGCGGCAGAGTATACAGTATGGTACACCATATGAGTGGACATTGTTAGTCTGCCCGATACTAACCAACAACATGGCTGCCTCCCAGATGGCGACAACTTTTTCCTCCTTACCCGGTGTTCTGTCAAAACAGCCAGCTCATTGTGTACCGTACTGTATACGCTGCTGGTGTTCTGTGAAAACAGGCAACTCGTCAAAATCTCCAATGATTGGTGCTGGAGAGTCACCGAAAGTGACGTGGTTGGAGATTTTGGCGAGTTGGAGTTTTCAGCAGAACACCAGCAGTCATTCTCCTTTTGGCGGGTTCTGTGCTCAGTTCTGTTGCTTACCTCTATGTAAGCGACACAGGGCTCCATTCACTATAACAGATCGCATGCAGTATTTAAGTGTCCAGACACATTTTCCCTAAATATTGCATGTGATCCTATAAAGGTGAATTCACTATGCTGTTTTGCGGTATTTATCGCAAAACGCTGAAAATGCTTGGTAAATACCGCATGAAAAGGTGTTAAAGTAAATTCAGAAGGAAATACACAATTACCACCTTAATACTAGGCACTTTCACCCCCTTCCTTCCCACACCAATTTTCAGCTTTCAGTGCTCTCGCACTTTCAGTGACAATTACTCAGTCATGCTACACTGTACCCAAAGGAAATTTTTATCATTTTGTTCACAAAAATAGAGCTTTCTTTTGGTGAGATTTATTCACCACTGGGTTTTTTATTTTTTTGCGATATAAGCGATAAGAACATTTTGAAAAAAAACTATATGTTCTACTTTCTGTTTTAAAAGAAATCCAATAAAATCAAATTTCATCATAAATTTAGACGAGAATGTATTCTTCTACATAGTTACATAGTAGGTGAGGTTAAAAAAAGACACAGGTCCATCAAGTCCAACCTATGTGCATCAAGTCCATACATGTCTTTTTTCCCCACAAAATTGTCATATTAACAAGTTATTTCTCACACATGGCATAGATAAACTTGCAATTACACCCCAAAATACATTCTGCTACTCCTCCTGAGTATGGCGATACCACATGTGTCTGATTTTTTCACAGCCTGGCCACATAGAGAGGCCTAACATGCAGGGAGCACCATCAGGCGTAGTAGGAGCATTAATTACACATTTTGTTTCCTGACTACCTATCACATTTTTGAAGGCCCTGGAGCACCAGGACAAAAGAAACACCCACAAAATGACCCCATTTTGGAAAGCAAACACCCCAATGTATATTCTAGGAGGCATAATGAGACTTTTGAACTTGTCATTTTTTTCCACAAGTTCTTGGAAAATGTGGAAAGAAAATTAAAACATATTTTTTTTTACACAAAGTTGTCAATTTATAAGATATTTCTAACACATAGCATGTACACAGAAAAATTACACCCCAAAATATATTCTGCTACTCTTTCTGAGTATGGCAATACCACATGTGTATGACTTTTACACTGGCCACATACAGAGGCCCAACATCCAAGTAGCACCGTCAGGCGTTCTAAAGGCATTAATTACACATTTCATTTCCTGAGTACCTATCACATTTTTAAAGGCCCAGGAGCACCAGGACAATGTAAAATGTGGCAGATGATCAAGGACAGATGTGGCAGATGATCACTGTAACGGAAGTCACTTTAGGCAGGTTCTGGTGGAACCCAGAATCCCTTGGAGAGGTTGGGAAACCCTTGCTTTAGCTCCCCATGCACCTCCTATGTCTAAATCACCCTGTGTCTATTAGGGGCACAGGGTGACCAAGAAAATAATGGACATTAAGAATGTGGCTTGGATTACCTAAAATGGAACAGTAATATTTATCCAAAATATTTCCCAGGAAATATACAAAGACTATTCCTAGTTTGTTCGATTGTGAACTATACATGTTAATTGAAAGAGCTGCTCACCTTGGCCTCTGGAGCGGGACAGTCTGCTACTGGGGACTCCTGCAATAGTCGCCTATTAGGCGCCTACTAGGCTGAGGAGGGGGTAGATCACTGTTTGTATTATTAATTGTAAATAGGTCTTCTGCTATTGTTTGAAGCTATCAGGTCACCTGAGACCAGGTGACAGATGCACTCTGTAGGAGTCGGAAGTGCATCGCTAAGATAGTGGATCCTAGGACTGACTGCTGCGGATAGTACCCAGGGAGGTTCAGGTAGCAGGTCTACTGGATCACTAACACAGATCCCAGTGGCAGATAGAGCATAGATTCCCGAGGGCGCGGAGTCTAAGAGCCAGCAGGTGATCACCAGAGCCTCCAGTGGTGAGGATGGACTGTGCTGCAGTCTGGCTCCAGGTCGCGGCCCCCAGGGTCTCACAGCTCACGCTCACGGTAGACTACAGGAGATAGAGGAGGCTGGAACAACAATGATAGTAAAGGGATAAGGCAGAGATCAGGGCGACTAGCAGACAGGAACAACAGAGTACACGCCAAAGGTTCAGGGTCACAGGCAAACAGGGATAGTCAGGGATACGCCAAAAGGTCAGGATCATGAGCAGACTGGAATTGTCGAGAACACGCCAAGGTCGGTAACAGAGACAAACGTAGAGCACACGGCAAGCAGAAAACAGGAAGCCAAACACACAGTGAATACACAATGGTTGATCAGCACCGCTAGCTTGCAGTGCACAGGTTAATATAGGGTTCCCTGATAGGGCCTGGGGTGGAGCCATGCTTTGAGGAGAGGTTATAAAAACGGCCAAGTGAGAGTGACTGGCCTCTTAGTCTGAACACATGAGATGAGGTAAGCTGACAGAGAAAAATTACTGCATAACCATGACAGAAGTTTTGCTGTGTTTGTGCTTATGATAATGTATATTGTCTGCAGTTAGCTTGAAGTCGGCAAGACTGGTCTGCAATGTGACATCTGAGTCATCCAGGTGGATGGGATTAGCCATGGGTCAGCCCTACCTCGTTAGCTAAACCATTGTGTGATGTTTTGGGTAAATATTTGGGTTATTTTGTATGTGGGGACTGACATAATTTTCGAGTGTATAAAAAGGCTGCATACTTGTCCAATAAATCATACCATGTTCAAGCTGTGTAAGCGAGCTAGTCTCACCTGGTTTTTAAGTTACAATATGTGGCTGTAATATCTGATATCCGAAGGTCCAGACTGGAGGAAGCAGTGTGCCGAGGGAAGCACTCAAGCGGAGTGCGACGGGGTTCCGTTACATTGGTGGCAAGCAGTGGGACGCTTCCTGCAGTCTGGGACATCCAAACCTCCACCGGGATCCAAGGTCCAGATAGCAGAAGAGGAGAGATACAGATACCAGCCGCCATGGAGGAGGAATTCGGAAGGAGGTTGCGGGAGATGCAGATACAGCACAGGGGACCAGTATCAGGGCAGGTCCTGCTGGGATGGTATGATTCTATATGCTGCAAATTCTAGAAGGAAACGCTAGCCCATGAGCAGTGCCACCAGGGTAAAATTCTCCCCTCCATCCAGGAAAGGTACTGGTCGCAGTATGGATTGTGGGTGCTGGTTTTGGAAGAAAAACCGCACAAGGAGAAGACAGCTGAGTTAAGCAGGCTCGTCTGGGCAGAGATGTGGTTGGATGAGAGCTACAGAGCCCTCCGGTGGCATGTATCCCAAGCATGCCCTTGGATAGCGGATGACAGCCCAGGGAAAGGCTTTGGCTATGGCTGCCTGGGGCTGTTGTACATGAAGCTGTCAGGGAACCCTAACTTTGGGAGCAATTTGGAGTGGCGGTTGGACGAAATCGTGGATTTTAGAGAAGAGATACTGAATGTCTGGGAAGTGCACTGGGCACTGGAAGATATAGAGTTTCTGGCTGTGCAGGAATGGGAGCTGGAGATCACCTGCAGATGGCTGCTAGACTCTGCTCAGCGCCAGGGCTGGCCTCCCTTTGCCTGGGACTATCCAGAAGTACCAGGTGACAGTCCAGAAATCTCAGCTGAAGTGCCAGCAATGGGGCAGAGTAACAGTTTGCTTTGCTCATCTTCGCCCACAGCTATGGAAGTGAAAGTCTTATGGAGGATGCAGCAAGTGTTGACTGACCTTGACAAACCTGTTTCTGCACAGGATGAGCTTGGATGGAGAAATGCATTTGTCCAGGGCTTGGGAGAAGAGGAAGATGTCCTCATTCCCCAGACATGGATCACAGAAAGCAGGGATTTAATTTACTTTTCATCAGAGGATGTTATGGATGATGCGTCACCTGCCAAAGTGTTGGCACCAGGCCCAAGGGCCACCAGCCCATGCCCTGGACTTTCAGCAATTCCAGAGACTGGTGATTTAATAGACTTTTCTGTAGAGGACGAACAACCTAGCGAACCCCTCAGCAGAAGTGCTGGCAGCAGGACAGAGTACTGCAGACCCCTGCTCCACACTTGTGGCAGTTTCGGAGGCCTGAAGTGAGAAGGTGATGGTTCTTCTTCCCCAGTGGATTTCAGAGATGCAGGAAGGGGAAGCAGCATTTCCCCCTCCCCAACAAGGATTCATACACCTGGGGACAATTCCAGAGAAAGGGCATCCCAGCAGTAGACGCTGCCCCAGAATGATAACACCAACCCAGCTGAAGCGCTGGCAACTGGACAGAGGGTCCAAGACCTCAGCCCCACACCTGCGGCAGTTCTGGAGGCCCAGGGTGAGGAGATGGCGGTCACTCCTGAGCAGCAGATTAGGATCCAGGGGGAGAAGAGAGAGGAGGTTGTCGTCTTCCCTCCCCAACAGTCAGCCAGAGTGGAGGAAACTGTTTTTCCTCCCCAACAGTTAACCGGAATGGATGTTGGGAGCGCTGAAGCACTAACAGGGCAGAACACTACTGGCCTCTGCGCACAACAATCCACTCTGCAGGAGCTCCAGGGAGAGAATGCAATCGTCACCTCACAACGGCAGCTTGAGCTGGTGTCGGTGAATGGACCTGTGGTCTCCACTAACATAAACCCAGCAGAAGTGCTGGCAACAGGGCAGAGTGCTACCAACCTCTGCCCAGCACCGGCAACAACTGTTGCGTTCCAGGGAGCCAGGGCAGTCGGCCTACCTCCCCAGCGACAAGCTGATGTAGTTACATAGTTACCTAACAGGCAAGGTTGAAAAAAGACACAAGCCCATCAAGTCCAGCCTATGTGTGTGATTTTATGCCAGTATTACATTATATAACCGTGTATGTTGTGGTCGTTCAGGTGCATATCTAATTGTTCTTTGAAATTATCGATGCTCCCCACTGAAACCATTGCCTGTGGAAGAGGATTCCACATCCTAACCGCTCTTACAGTAAAGAACCCTCTACGCAGTTTAAGGTTAAACCGCTTTTTTCTAGTTTTAGTGAATGGCCCCGTTTCTTATTAAATTCCCTTTCGCTGAACAGTTTTATCCCTACTGTGGGGTCACCAGTACGGTATTTGTACATTGAAATCATATCTCCTCTCAAGCGTCTCTTCTCCAGAGAGAACAAGTTCAGTGCTCGTAACCTTTCCTCATAACTAAGGTCCTCCAGTCCCTTTATTCGTACACTGTAATATTACAGATTACATTACTGTATCAAACCAATTCACATCTCTTTTGTCCCTAATGCTTTGTCCAGTGCCCTTCCTGCACTTTTATATTATATATACTGTTCTTTCTGCCTGGAAACTTGAGATTGTCCATGGCAACCAAAAAGTGTCCCTTTATTTTAAAAGAGGTTTTAGACCAGCTAGAAAACAGTGATACTAAATTGGAATCACTTGCAGAATTAAGCGATAGTGATTTGTGCGGAAATTCGTCATCAGACACTGAAAGTAACAACAGCGACAATTCTGCAACTGAGCAAATTTCTGTTTTTTTTTATTTGATTATATTATTGAATACATTTTATTATTATTATTTCTTATAAATATTTATAGTTATTTATTATATTACAATTTATGATTTTGTGTTTCAAACTTTATCATACCCGGGATGTCTACTAGATTCTTGTTTGGACAGATTTAAGTGATTTAAATCTGCAATTTTTTATGGATATAGCGTCGCACGACCAGTTATCAGTCAAAGTAACAAAGTGCCGTATCGTAAAAAATGGCCTGATCATGAAGGGTGGGTAAATCTTCTGGAGGTCAAGTGGTTAAGGCAAATAGTCTGTGCAATTTGCAAATCGCTCCAGAGCTTAGTGCATGAGGTAAAGCTTCACTTGTTACAAAGAATACCCAATCACATGCAAGGAAAAAACAGCATTTTTTGCTTGCACATGATTGGATGATGGAAGCCAGCAGAACTCCCCCATTTACTAAGCTTTGGAGCAACTTCACTTGCAAAGTCCTTAGTCTATGTGCCTTCAGTAAATCATCCCCCCCCCCCCATTACATTTAGTAAATCCACCCCATTACATGTAGTAAAATATACTTATTTTCTCCTGTCATTTCGCCAGATTTTTAGAGCCCTTTTTTGTGTGCATATACAGTCATATACATCATTTGTTGGAAAAAAAACTCCCAATCACTCCAAACATAATACAATATACATGAATATCACAACGGTCTAATCCCTTGTTAGAACATATGTCCTATGTAGTGGGGATACTTTACTTTTTCACAATTATTTTTAGAGATATCTTTCCACTGACAAGTTCCCACTGACATCATTAATTTTTTTCACTATCCCTAGGGAAGTAATTTTTCCCAGTGACTACAAGCATTCTTTCCAATGACCATCACACCCATCATGAATTGTAGATATAGTCATTTTTAGCAGGGGCTTCCTGAGATTGGAAAATATTTTAAGTGTTTCTCTGTGTTGAGAAGGTTGAGAAAGGCAGCTTGAAAGTGTAACTAAAGGCAAAACTTTCTTTTTCATTTTGTATAGAGTAATGGAGGGTTAAAACCCCTGTAAGTTTTTATTTTTGTCATCTGTGTCCCATTGGGGACATTTCCCTTTACTTCCGGTCCCATAGCCAAAACAGGAAATGAGAGGAAATCCCTGCAAATTAAGGGAATCCCTTTGGGTTCCCCAGATCACCAGAAGGAATGTCACCATTGGAAGATTTCCCCTCTATTACTTTTCTGGGAACAACCCAAATGTGGGATTTTCTTTTACTTTCACTTTCAATGATAATGGTAAACAGGACAATCAGAGAGGGTGAATCTCCCTAATGGGGGCACAGACAGCAATAAAACTCTAATAGGTGTTCTACTTCTAATACCCTTCCACCCTATCCATAACAAAAAAAGAAGGGTTTTCCTTTAATTATCTTTAAGTAAATACAAAATATGTTTATAAATGTCAAATATTGAATGAAAATAATATCAAAAATCACACACATATATAAATACCCTTCTTCCACTAATAAAAAATGCAACATTGTATTTTTTATTGATGAAAGAAAGCTATATGTGTGTGATTGTTGATACTATTTTCAATCAATATTTGACATTTAAAAACATATTTTGTATTTACTTAGGCCCCTTTCACACTGCCGCGACTTGAAAGGTACAGTGGAACCTCGGATTACAAGCATAATCCGTTCCAGGAGTATGCTCGTAATCCAAAGTACTTGCATATTAAAGCGAGTTTTCCCATTGAAGTCAATGGAAACGAAAATAATTAGTTCCATATTGACTTCAATGGGATGCAATGCCGCATGCGGCCAGAGGCGGCGGGCGCCGGAGAGCCTCGGAAATGGCCGGTCAGCCGTGCTGTACTCGGGCCTTTCCATGCATTTCCGAACTACGCAACTCGGCGGCGTTCTGATCTGCTCAGCTCCGGCGCCCCCCCACCTCAAGCCAAAAGTGGTACTGTACACGGCTTTGGCCTGAATCGTGCTCGTTTTGCGAGACAACACTCGCAAACCAAGTTACGATTTTTAAAAATACAGTGCTCGTATTGCGAAACGCTCGTTAACCGTGTTACTCGCAATCCGAGGTTCCACTGTACATGCGTTTGCCATGATTTCACGGCCGCGATTTTGATGCAATTTCAGGTAATTCCTGTGTAAACTTGAGGTCTGTGGATGGACCTCAACTCGCATCAAAGTTGGACCAAAGTAGTACAGGGACTACTTTGAAGTCGGTGCGACTTGAAGTTGCACAGATTTGAATGGTACTCATTGGAAATCATGAGGTACGACTTATCATGCAACTTTGCAGTCCCAAGTCGCAGGACAAGTCACACTAGGGTGAAAGGGGCCCTAACTAGGTTGTTTTTGATACAATATGTGTTCTGAGAAAGCAGCTTCCCTTTGACTGGTATTCTAGTCACCTTTTTTCTTTTGTATTAATACATATGTTGCAGGGAATATAGTGACTTATAGTGACTTAGAGGGGTTGATTTACTAAAGGCAAAAAAGACTGTGCGCATTGCAAAATGCAGTTGCGCCAGAGCTTAGTAAATAAGCAAAAGCGCTGCTGTCTTCCATCATCCAATCATGTGCAAGCAAAAATGCTGTTTTTTTTTATCTTTGTTACATGTGATTGGGTACTCTTTGAAAAGTGAAGCCTTACCTCATTTGCTAAGCTCTGGAGCAACTGCACTTGCAGAGGGCAACTGCACTTTGAAAAGTGCACAGTCTATTTGCCTTTAGTAAATCAACCCCAATGAGTTGGCATATTTCTACAGTTTAAAGTGATTGTAAAGGTAGAAGGTTTTTTTATCTTAACCACTTAAGGACCGAACCTCTTTCTAAGATTTGTTGTTTACAAGTTAAAAACAGCTTTTTTTTGCTAGAAAATTACTTAGAACCCCCAAACATTATATATTTTTTTCTAACACCCTAAAGAATAAAATAGCGGTCGTTGCAATACTTTCTGTCACATCGTATTTGTGCAGCTGTCTTACAAGCGCACTTTTTTGGGAAAAAATACACTTTTTTTAATTAAAAAATAAGACAACAGTAAAGTTAGCCCAATTTTTTTTTATATTGTGAAAGATAATGTTACGCCAAGTAAATTGATACCCAACATGTCACGCTTCAAAATTGCGCCCGGTCGTGGAATGGCGACAAACTTATACCCTTAAAAATCTCCATTGGCGATGTTTAAAAAATTCTACAGATTGCATTTTTTAAGTTACAGAGGGGGTCTAGGGCTAGAATTATTGCTCTCACTCTACCGATCGTGGCGATACCCCACATCTGTGGTTTGAACATCGTTTTCATATGCGGGCGCTAGTCATGTATGCAATCGCTTCTGCATGTGAGCTCGTCGGGACGGGGTGCGTTTAATTTTTTTTTTTCTTATTTATTTTACCTTTTTACATTTTTACACTTTAAAAAAAAAAAAAAAAATTATGTCACTTTTATTCCTATTATAAAGAATGTAAACATCCCTTGTAATAGAAAAAAGCATGACAGGACCTCTTAAATATGAGATCTGGGGTCAAAAAGACCTCACATCTCATATTTACATTAAAATGCAATAATAAAAAAAAAAAATTGTCATTTAAAAAAATGAAAAAGCCCTTTAAGAGCTATGTGCGGAAGTGACGTTTTGACGTCGCTTCCGCCCTGCAGTGATAAGGAGATGGGTGGGGACCATCTTCCCCTCACTCTTTTCCATACCCAGGCAGGGGACAGATGCAATCGTCGCTGCTGACGGCTCTGGTAAACGGCGGAGGGCACCGGATTGCCGCCGATAAAACTGATCTCGCGGTGAATCCGCCGCAGAGACCACTTTTATCTTAAACCAGACCACTCACTGAAGAAGAGGATATCAGCGTTATGGCAGCTAGCTGCTGCCATAACAACGATATCCTCCTTCATACTATCGACGTATATCGTCGTGAGCTGGCCCGGAAGTGATTGCATTGTATGCATTAAGATAAAAAGCCTTCTGTGTGCAGCGGCTCCCCTCACCCCTCCCTAATAATACCTGAGGTCCCTCTAGATCCAGCGACATTGCAGGATTGTCTCGGCTGCCCAGGACTCCCCTCCTCATTGGCTGAGACAGCATCGCAGTACCATTGGCTCCCACTGCTGTCAATAAAAGTCAGCCAGCCAATGAGGACAGAAAGGAGATGGGGTCTGGCCATTGCTCCGTGTCCGAATGGACACACAGAGCTGCGGCTCGGGTCAGGTGCCCCCATAGCAAGTTGTTTGCTGTGGGGGCACTCAAAAGGAGGGAGGGGCTAGAAGCACCGGGAGGACCCGAGAAGTGGAGGATCCGGGCTGCTCTGTGCAAAACCAACTGCACAGAGCAGGTAAGTATAATATGTTTGTTATTTTTAACTATAAAAAATTAGACTTTAAAATCACTTTAAACCATTTTACTTTTTTATTAGCAATAAAAACTGTATCCATCCCACTGGATATCACATGAGATAAAATACTGCATGGTTTCATGAGATAAATAGCGCATATTTCGGAAAAATAGCATTTTTTTAGTGAATAGCAAATTTTGTTTTGAAAAATGCTATCTGGTATTTTATCTAATTTCTTAACATGGTAGATAGCACTTTGTGAACGGAGATCACTATGTTTTGTAAATAAATTTGCTACTTGTTATCTAATCTCTGTGCCCTTGCTAAGTCTTTTTCATACTGCTGGCTGGATTGCCCTATGGTCTTTTGCTGAGGAGCTAAGGGAATAATTTCTTAGATGCGCACACCTGCCGCAGAGATACTTTTTATGGACTTTGTCTTTCATCATATGGACTCTGTAATGTATCTTTATGGGGATATTAACTGAGTGCTGGATGTACAGCTATGTGCTGCTGTACATAGAATACATTTGGTGGAATCAAATCCTGGAGATGGGGAGGCAATTACAGGAATCGATCCCCTGTGTGACTCTCCCTGCAGTCTGAGCTCTGCTGTACAGGGACTGAAAGCCAGCGGGAAGGAGAGAAGCCGGCTTTCATCTGCTGCAGGGAGAGACACACAGGGGACTGGCCCCCCTCCGTCGCACTGATTACCCCCTTTCCTGCCCACATTCGATCCTGCTGGTGAACTAGTGCTACCCCCTTATCGGCTACCCCTATTAGACAAGAAAAACATATTCTCAGCCTTCACAGAATAAAAACCTTTAAACCAACTTCAGAGTAAGTGAAGTATTTGTAAACTTTTAGGCAAGGCACCATACATCCTACAGGTTGCGGACTCCACACATGTGCTATCTACAGGTTGCAGAATCCAGACATGTGCAATGTACAGGTTGCAGAATCCAGGCGTGTGCTATGTACAGGTTGCAGGCTCCACACATGTTCTATGTACAGGTTGCAGAATCCAGACATGTGCTATGTACAGGTTGCAGAATCCACACATGTGCTATGTACAGGTTGCAGAATCCACACATGTGCTATGTACAGGTTGCAGACTCCACACATGTGCTATGTACAGGTTGCAGACTCCACACATGTGCTATGTACAGGTTGCAGAATCCAGACGTGCTATGTACAGGTTGCAGAATCCACACATGTGCTATGTACAGGTTGCAGAATCCACACATGTGCTATGTACAGGTTGCAGAATCCAGGCGTGTGCTATGTACAGGTTGCAGAATTCAGGCGTCTGCTATACACAGGGTGCATAATCCAGGCTTGTGCTATGTATAGGGTGCAGAATCCACACATGTGCTATGTATAGGGTGCAGAATCCAGACATGTGCTATGTACAGGTTGCAGAATCCACACATGTGCTATGTACAGGTTGCAGAATCCACACATGTGCTATGTACAGGTTGCAGACTCCACACATGTGCTATGTACAGGTTGCAGACTCCACACATGTGCTATGTACAGGTTGCAGAATCCAGACATGTGCTATGTACAGGTTGCAGAATCCACACATGTGCTATGTACAGGTTGCAGAATCCACACATGTGCTATGTACAGGTTGCAGAATCCAGGCGTGTGCTATGTACAGGTTGCAGACTTCAGGCGTCTGCTATACACAGGGTGCAGAATCCAGGCTTGTGCTATGTATAGGGTGCAGAATCCACACATGTGCTATGTATAGGGTGCAGAATCCACACATGTGCTATGTATAGGGTGCAGAATCCACACATGTGCTATGTATAGGGTGCAGAATCCAGACATGTGCTATGTATAGGGTGCAGAATCCAGACATGTGCTATGTACAGGGTGCAGAATCCAGACATGTGCTATGTACAGGGTGCAGAATCCATGTGTGTGCTGTATATTGCTGTGTGATCACCACCCACCTATAATAGCTGAGCTGTGAGCTAACCTGGTAAGGGGGGGGGGGGTGTCGCTGTGTTCACCACCCAGGTATAGAGTAGATGAGCTGGTCTGATAAGGGGGGGGTGTCTGCAGCCCAGGTGTAGACATACACCCACATCTTGCACCCATCAGATCCGTCTAGCAAGCAGCAGGTCACAGCAGCATCCTGCCATCTTCCCTGTGGCCATCAGATCCCGTCCATGGTCCAGCAAGCAACACGCCTTGTCAGCAGGTCAGTTCCAAAATCCGAATCAAATCATCAATGCCAATGATACCATTGTCTGCTGTCCCCAGGGACAGATCTGATCCAGAGATTGCCATAAAGTGGGATCTCTAGATCGGATCTGTCCCTGAGGACAGCAAATAATGCAAAGTTTTGGCCATACTTTGTATTGTCAGCTGTCTCCCCGTCTCACTCGGATGTCTCCCTCATAGCAGCTCCAGTCCAGCTCTCCACTTCCCTGACCGTGGCACAATCTGTCCAAAAATGTGGAATCTGCTCACACCTGAGTGACTGACACCTCTGTCCTGTCTCATCTATTGTCACTGGCTGCCATGGATGAATAGCATCGGCTGTTATTACAAGGAACGCCCAGGTCTCCCATCCCACCCGGAGACCTGAGCCACCAGCCGGCTGGCCAGAGACCCGAACAAAGCCGGATTTGCCTTTGATCGGGTCTCTGATGTAGAAACCCGGAAGCAACAGCACAGTGTCACTTCCGGTTCACTCGGCGTCCAACAGCGCCATTTTTAAAAAAGAACTTAGATTTCACAAACGCTGATCTTGGCAGAGAAGGGTGTTTTTTTGTGGGTGTTTTTACATTTTACAGTTGGGGGGTGCCAGATATAGGATGGGCCCTGGGTACCAAATGCTCTAGGTAAGCCCCTGCTGGTTGTTGCAATATGAAATTGTTAGCTCGCCAGAGATTATTTTTAGAACGCGATGGGGAATCTGCTATTGTGATACTGACGGGCGCGTGGTCCGACCACAACATGGCATGAATATTCGAAGAAGTTTCCTTTTGAAGAAGCCACTTGTCTGAGAGAAAAAGATCAATTCTGGAGTACGATCTATGAAGTGGAGAAAAGTATGTGTGGTCTTTTTCAGACCCGTGATGGCAACGCCAAATGTCAAACAGGTTTTGGTCTAGTAGGAATTTTTTTCAGAGGGGATTCATGCCTTTTGGTCATCGTGGAGGAGTCCAAATGGATGTCCGGTACCAGGTTAAAGTCACCACATATAAGCACTCGGCCTCTTTGGTTAGGTTGGGTGGAGTGCAGGAGGCGCTTGAGGAAGCGCATTTGGTGGACATTGGGTGCGTATACGTTTACTAATGTATAGTTGGTCTTGTTTATAGAACATTGCAGTATCATGTATCGACCGTTCGGGTCCAGAGTCACGTGGTGGGGCTGAAAGGTTACTGTGCCTTTGACTGTAATTAGGACTCCTCTTTTTTTTTGGAGGAAAAGGAGGCCTGGAAGATGTGTGGGAAGCGTTTGCTGGAGCATTTAAGAGTTGCGGATGAGGAGAAGTGAGTCTCCTGGACACATAAAATGTCACAATTGGTGTCTTGGCAGTTTTCCATAGGGAGTGTCGTTTGGCAGGGTGGTTGAGTCCGTTTGCATTTACTGAGAGGATGTAGAGTGGCATGATTTTGTGTAAGTGTTTAGTGTTGGGAATGCAGCCACTTACAGTTAGTTGATTCCGGTAGCGGTGTTTCGGTTGATGTTCTTGCTTGTTTCGCTGTGGTGGAGTGGATCAGGATATGAGAAGTCTGTGAAATTGCACGATGTTGTTAGAAAGTTAAACTGTGGTTAAGTAAACAAAATTGGAACAAAAAAAAAAAGAGAAAAAAGGAAAAAAAAAGGGAAAGTCAGCGTTATAGAGTCGATGTGGATAGAGGGTTCGTTTTTTCGGAAATGAGGAGGATTGGCTCTAGGTTCCTGTAGGTGACGCTCACTTAGCTGGAATGATGTATCTAGGAACAGGGAAATGCGTAACAAGTAAAATAAAAAACAGATTATCTGTAGATGATTTGTAAGCGTATTGTGGAATTCAGCGGAGGAATAAGTCAGCAATTTCTCTGTGGGGGTTAACAGTCAAATGCAACAATAGGTTATATGAGCCTAAGGCCAGAGAGAATACTCCTGTCAGAATTGCAGGCCCTTTGGACCTTGGTATCATCCTAGTTTATTTTATCAGAGTACCTTTCCCTTTGTTGTAGTGGGCATTTTGTCACTGAGAATGGGTTGTTTTCCTGTGGAGGATCTATGATAATTCCCCATTCGAGAAGTAGTTTCATCCCTCCAGTTAGGGTAGAAATAGTGTGAGAGTTTCCATTCTGGGTGACTAGTATGGTCACTGGATACCTCCATTTGTAGGGTATTCTATGGTTATTCATGGCTTTTGTCACCGGGTTTAGGTGGCGGCGCAGTTGGAGGGTGTACTTGGAGAGGTCTGGGAAAAGTTGGATCCCGTGAAACGGAGACGGGAGAGTGGATTTTTGTCTGGCTGTTGTCAAAAGTTTTTCCTTAGTATGGAGCACATGAGCACATCTCTGGGTACAAATGCGGCAGGTGGGGCGGTTTGGTTAATCTGTGAATTCTGTCTATAGTGATTTCAAGTGCTGTGGCATCAGGCATAATAGTGCCCATGAGGTCTTGGGCGAATTTATGCAGAGCTGTTGGTGGAATAGATTTGGGGACCCCCCTTAACTTAACATTGTTAAGACGGGATCTGTCTTCTAAATCTGCCAATTTAGATTTGATCCAATGCTGTTCATCGTTCACATCTTCATATGCATCTACAAGGTCATTGATAGTTGAGGTGCTGCCCTCCATTTTGGTCTCAATGTATGTAATTCTGTCTCCCATGGTATGCATGTCTGAGGAGAATTTTGACATTAAGGAGGTTAGATCTGTCACCAGGGAGGATTGTAGAGATAGAAGCATGTCTTCTTCTGTGTTGTTTCTAACACAGGCTGTCCTGTGGTAGGAAATGCTGCCATAGATGATTGAAGGGCCTGGTTAGACTGGAGGGGGTGAAGTAGCTGGGCCGCTGCTTGTTTGAAGGATGAAGGAGTATCCATCCGCATCCTTGCCTTAGCATGGCTGCCTGAAGTTGGGCTTCCTTCTGCTTGATCACTGGGGGACATCAAGGGCTGGATGTCATCTATATTATCAGGGAAGGCGTCCGGGAGGTCGGTATTTGAGTTGTTTGTGACAGGCGCGCCGGCGCCATTTTGGCTCTCACTGACCTGCTGTGCTGGCTTCAGGAAGAAGGCCGTAAGCTTTTTCAGCTTGTAATCTCCCTTCCGTTTGCCAGACATGGTTCCTCCGGTCTCTGGCATTGTGCAGGGTAAGGACGGCTGTGTTTAAGCTGCGGATGCAGGGCTCGGTCGTTCCATTGCTCTCTCTGGCCGGCGGAGCACTCGTTCTAGGCGGCCATTCACGAGCGCCATCAAGCCATGCCCCCCACTATTTTGGTATTTTGACAGCTGGCAAGTCCGGCTGTCATAATACAATAGTCACAGTGGGAGAATTGTCCATCCACGCTGTGTAGCATGGATGGAGCAGTCTGTTGAACAGGTAGAATGGAAAAAATCTATATGTTTTAATAGCTTATGCTGTTTTTTTGTGAAAGTACTACTCTGCATGTAGGTTATATTATGATACAAAAAGCTGTAGGAAACTCTAAGAAACAGCTAAATACACAGATGAAATACAAAGATCAAAGCTGTTGTACCTGCCAGAAGATTTGTATTTCTCATTTCATTCCTGAAATTTGCACAACCCTAAAAAGCACATCCTATCTTTAAGGCAGATGATCTGTTTTTTTTCTCTGCTACAGTTAAGTAACACTTACAAGACTTGTTCTTCCTCAAGCCTGTGAATGTACAGTGAAAGGAGAACCACACTGATGAGCTCATCTCTTCCTCAATTCCTTCTTGCCTTCTATCTCGAACGCTGTGGCACAATGGATTGATTCCTTGGGCTGCTTCTCCGTCTCACAGCCTGAGCTCTGCTGTACAAGGACTGAAAGAAGCTTGTACCAAGCTAAATTCAGGTACTTACATAAAAAAATAGGATGCATTATTTACTGCAGAGCTGCATTTATTTGTATCTTTAATACCTACCTAGAGTTCAGCTTTACTAAGAAATATTTAACTCCTTACCGCCACCACTTCCCAGCCAAGAGGCAGAGACAGGCATTCTGATCTTGTGACCACTGTAAATGGCTGTCACAGTAGACACACGATCGAAAGCTCCCAATTGCAAGTATGCATCCAGAGCTTTCCATGACACTTCACTTACTGTGCTGGGAGTGCGCTCTCAGCACATTAAACTGTTTACATACAAACGCATATATGCATCCACTCGATGTTAAAGCCCACCCGCATCTTTTAAGTTTAAAGTTTAGTCCCCTACGTGATAGAAAAAAAAGGTAAATAAAATAATTTTTCGAATTTGTAAAAAATGTAAGTTACACCCAAGCATATAAAAGCCCCCCCCCCCCCCAAAAAAAAAATTTTTTTGAGGCCCCCGCCCACATCCCTACATATATACACACATACAAACGCCTGTGCATGAAAATGTTGATTGCGATACACATGTAACATATCGCCGAGCACGCCGGAGTGAGATCCATATTTCTAGCACCAGATTTCCTCCGTAACACTAAACTGATGAGCTATAGGGGGCTTTTAAAGTGTCGCCTATCGAAAATATAGGGTACTGAAGTTTGTCGCCATTTCACGGGTGCATGCAAATTGAAAGTTTGACATGCTGGGTATCTATTTACTCGGTGCAACCTCATCTTTTATATTATACAAAAATATTTGGGTAATTTTTTTTTGCGCTTGTGTGCCCTAAAATTAACTTTAGTGTATTTTTTACTGAAGTTTTACATCTCCCAGATATCATGTAACATAAAAAATTGGAACTACCACTATTTTATCCTCTAGGACAGGGATATGCAGTTGGAGGACCTCCAGCTGTTGCAGAACTATAAGTCCCTTGAGGCATAGTAAGACTCTGACAGCCACAAGCATGACACCCAGAGGCAGAGGCATGATGGAACTTGTAGTTTTGCAACAGCTGGAGGTCCGCTAATTGCACATTCCTGCTCTAGGGTGTCTGCTTTCAGAAAATATATAATGTTTTGGGGATTTTATGCAATCTTCTGGCCTAAAATTATTTTTTAAACGTGTACAAAAAATGCAAAAACTGCTGGGGCAGCGAAAAGGAACCTACAGGTAAGTCTTATTATAATCTTTAATATAGGGCTTAAGAGTTGACTTTAATACAACTTTAAGGCACCTTGATCATTAAGAATCCAATGAATAATTCATCCCACTGGTATCAAGCCAAAATAGAAAATATGAATTTTAGGGTGGACTTAACCTTTAATGCTAGTCATCAGCATCAATAAGTCTGTGCAAAATGTATGCCATGTCTGACATCTAGTCATAAGATCACTTTTTATTCATTGCTCTGTCAATGTAATGCTAGAAAAGAGTAGAGCTGCAGAAAGATCATACCTTTTTGAGTTTCTCTTCAGTGCGAGCAGTTATTAATATGTTGGATCCCATCCTAGCCAGGTGATATGCCATCTGCTCTCCAATGCCAGAGCTTGCTCCAGTAATGATTACTCTCTTGCCTTTTAACATAGCTAAGTAAAATAATAGATTCAATAAATATTTAATATACATGTCTCTTTAGGATAAAATCCTAATAAACACTTTTACAAGCTTGCAATATAATGTAAAAAGCTCATGCAAAAATACATGTGTACAGTCAACCAATTATATACTAAATCTAAATCATGTTTTTTTATTTACCCCCCATGATTGGGTATTCAAAGTGAACACACATTCAATGTATTCACTATAATTCACTTTACAAAGTAAACTCAAACAGTGAATTTGCAGTTTGCCAAGTAAACAGCCTCTACAAATTTAGTAAAATGTCGCTGCATTGTAAACACAAATTATAACCCCTATGCGTACTCGGCTTTCCGGGGTTATACCGGGATGATGCCCGCAGCTGCAGGCATCATCCCGGTACCGTTGTTTTCAGTGGGCGATCGGCTACCCGAGTATAACAACCGATGCGGCTAAAAGCCGCTCGGCTGTTATACCGGAGGAGCGGGAGGGGACATCCCCCCCCTCCCGCCGCCTCCCGCCGCTGTTACTGGGCCTCCCGTGCGATCGGGAGGCCGGTGTCCAATCGGGAATCTTCGGCGGCTGGGGGCGGGCTGGAACGAAGCTGTGAGCGGCTTCGTTCCAGCCTCCTTGTTGTAAACGCGGAAGTGACGTCATGACGTCACTTCCCGTTTACTCGGCTGCCAATGGCGCCGAATTAAAAAAAGTACACAGTATTCAGAATCGCCGTTTTCGGCGATCTGAATACTTTGAAGTGTAAAGGAGGGATGGGGGGTCTTTTAGACCCCCCATCCCTCCATAAAGAGTACCTGTCACCACCTATTACTGTCACAAGGGATGTTTACATTGCTTGTGACAGCAATAAAAGTAAAAAAAAAAAAAAAAATTTTAAACACAATTTATAAAAGTACAAAAATAAATAAAATAAATAAAAAAAAAAATTTTTTTAAAGTGCCCCTGTCCCCACGAGCTCGCGCAGCGAAGAAAACGCATACAGAAGTCGCGCCCGCATATGTAAATGGTGTTCAAATCACACATGTGAGGTATCGCCGTGATCGTCAGAGCGAGAGCAATAATTCTAGCCCTAGACCTCCTCTGTAGCTCAAACCTGGTAACCGTAAAAAATTTTTAAAGCGTCGCCTATGGAAATTCATAGGTACCGTAGTTCGTCGCCATTCCACGAGTGCGTGCAATTATAAAGGGTGACATGTTTGGTATCTATTTACTCGGCGTAACATCATCTTTCACATTATACAAAAAAATTGGGGTAACTTTACTGTTTGGATTTTTTAAAATTCATAAAAGTGTCACTTTTCCAAAAATTTGCGTTTAAAACACCGCTGCACAAATACCGTGTGATAAAAAATATTGCAACAATCGCCATTTTATTCTCTAGATTCTCTTCTAAAAAAATATATATAATGTTTGGGGGTTCTAAGTAATTTTCTAGCAAAAAATACGGATTTTAACTTGAAAACACCAAATTTCAAAAATAGGCTTAGTCATGAAAGGGATAAACATTTCTTAAATACCCATGTACACTAGCCCTTAATCAGGATAACTGGTATTAGTATATAGTTGCACTATTGTACTTGACAAAAATTTTACTGAGTGCGATTATAACTGACGCCATCATAAGAGCTAGTGTACAAAGTCTTTGGAAAATGTGCTTGAAATGTGTTTACCATTCATTTACCGGCATGGAGCAACAACACTATGGGGCTGATTTACTAAAATTAAAGAGTGCAGAAGCTTAAAGTGATATTAAAGGCTTTTTAAAAAAAATAACAAACATGTCATACTCTCCTGCTCTGTGCAGTGGTTTTGCCCCACGTCCCCTCTCTCATCATTGGCTCACTGGCTGTGACTGACAGCAGCAGGAGCCAATGACACCCCCCCCCCCCCATTGCTGTATCAGCCAAAGAGGAGGGAGAGTCCCCAGAGAGCTAAGGCTCTTGTGCACATCGCTGGATCGAGATGGAGGTTTTTTTACCTTCATTCATAGAAGCACTTTAAAGTAGAACTATAGGCAAAGCTTTTTTATTTTCATCTTGGATAGAGCAAGAGAGAGTTATAACCCCTGTTAGATTTTTTCACCATCTGTGTCCCATTCGGGAGATTTCCCGTCACTTTCTGTCCCATAGCCAAACAGCAAGTGAGAGGAAATCCCTACAAATTAAGGGAATTCCTTGGGGAACCCCAGGTCACCAGAACTAGTGTCCCCATTGGAAGATTTATCCGCTATTACTTTTCTGGGGATAACCTAAAATTTGGGTTTTCTTTTACTTTCACTTTCAATGATAATGGTAAATAGGACAAATAGAGAGAGTGAATCTCCCTCATGGGGGCACAGACAGCAATAAAAACTGACAAACATTCTTATTCCTCTCCAGTGTCTCCACTCCATCCAAAACAAAACAAAAAAAAAAGCTTTGCCTTTAGTTATACTTTAATTGTACAAGCTTAAGTTAGAAGCTGATTAACTAGCATGCCCAGCAGCACTCGATTTTGCACGCTCCAGTTTTAGTAAATCAACCCTATTCTTGGTACACAAGAAGATTTTGGTACGGCAAGAGTTTCCTTATCCATATCAAGAATATACAAATGTTTGGGATGTAATAGGTATTATATGAGATAGTTTAGCAGAAGCTGCTGCAGCAACTGGGCATTTGCTCCTTATGAGGTCCATATGGCCTACCTAGCCAAAGTCACACATTTTCCCTATTTGTATGCAGCTAAATCACACCTCCTAGACAAGGGGTGGGGGCATAATGTGCACACTGCATTGCTGCTTGTAATTGTTGCTCTGCAATATTTAAAAAGAGGCGCATTTACACATCCTAACAAATGTAGCAGAATGCCAACAAAAGTTTTTGACCCACCAGATTCATCATTTTCATCAATGTTCTTGATAAAACATGCCCATTTTGTCTCATGTAGAAAGAACCATCTCTCCCAGTAAAACCAGAAAGCCAACAAAAGTTTTTGACCAATCCGATTCATCATTTTCATCAATGTCCTTGATAAAACATGCCCATTTTGTCTCATGTAGAAAGAACCATCTGTCCCAGTAAAACCAGAATACAACTAAATCATTAAATGAAAACCATCTGCACCAGATACATACTTATACCTCCCAACTGTTACCCTTTTGGAACCAAATCTCTCTTTCCTTCTCAGTTGGCCCTCATTTTGGACAGATGTGTAGCCTCCATAGTAATTGCTATACTTAGCTACCAAAAGTGGTATACTACATTAAACTTTTCACACAAACCTTTTTATTATCGCATTGTTGTTTGAAAAAAAAAAAAAACAGTATAAAAGGTGGTAGAAAATTGCTTTTGGGTTTAACTAATTGTTTTTTGCTTATTCATTCTTCATGGGCAACATAACTGTCCCCATGGCAGGCATTGCAGTGTCCTTTGCCTACAAACTTTGTGCTTTGCCATCTGAGAAAGTTGGGAGGCATGCATACTGGCACACTACCAGACAGACTTTTTTTAAACTGCTGCCATTAAGGCAACAGAACTAAACAAGTGTTTATTTAATTTCTGTTTTTTTTTTAAATAGCGTTCTCATTTGCTAGCCATGTTTAGATTTTCTGTAGCTTATTTACAAAGAATCATTGCAATTAACTTGCCTCAGCAAATATAATGTATTGATCTATATTTGTGTGGTAGGGAAATACATTCCATACAGGCATGGCTTTATTGCCATCTGGTGGTTATATTTACTTCTTACATGTATAATTTTGTCATTATTTTGTAATGACTTTCATGATATTGAATTTCTGGTTTTAGGCTATGTTCACACTTTCACATTGCAAGAACGCGTGAAAAATTGTGTGCTTTTCCCACACAATGCACAAAAAGTGCAGCTCTTTAGCAGATGCGCAGTGGTGCCATTAATTGTTAATGGCATCCCCGCTTGTCTTGCTAGCAAAGTACCATGTATTTTGGTATGGCGCAGTTTTGAAAAAAGGGTCAGGCGTGCATTTCTCGTGTGTAGGGCAGCCCATTGAAATCAATGGGCTGCCTTAAACTAAACACATGTAAAGGCACAGAAACATGCAAAAACACATGCACACTCTGTCATACCTGCGTAGAGGTGAACTGAGCCTTAGATGTTACTCTTAATACACTTTTGTATACTATTTATGTCTACCACAAAATGTTTTCCACTGTTAGGCACTTTAACAGTTTGGGACAAACTTTTCCTGACCCAGGCTAAGCAAGTGAGTAGTGTCAGTTGATATGTTGGTTCTCAGTACCCTGAATTTGTATCGTGTGGGTCTTCTGGTGCCAAACATTAATATAAATAGGATGCGAACCTTCAGGGCCTTGGTGCAATAAACTATGAAAGGCTCCCCTGGCCCCCACCCAGGGCCCTTCCCACAGATCCCGGGCCCTTTACTCCTATCGTGGGACCCTTTATTACGGTCCCACAGTGGGCCACCTTCCCGCAGTCTTGGGGTCCCTCCACGGTGGCAGAACACCAGAGCTAAGTGACAAGTATGACCTTTGTGACCCTGGTAGTTCTGCCACTGGTGTCAGTAGTTTTTTTATTTTTGTTGTTTTATTTTTTATTATTTTTTAACCATTTTATTTTATTTTATTTTTTACATATTTTTTCGAACCCCCATTGGGGGGGGGGGGGGGGATTTGGTGAAATATCAGGAGTCTAAACAGACCCCTGATGACTCACTTTTGAGACAGAAAAAGGGACTGAGGACAGATTCATCAGGCCCTTATTTTGCATGCCTCAGCTGCACAAAATGAATGAACAGGAATAGCTCTGTACAAAGCTTCCCGTCCATTCACAAGCTGAAGCATAGTTGACACAGTTTACACGGTACCAATCACTGATTCTATTCATTAAGATAAGCTCTCCATCCTGACAGATCCCCCCCCCCCCAGATGATGTGGGGGAGCCAGGGAAGCACACAGGGGCCCGGGGCAGCAGGACAGGGATAGGGATAGGGAGGTGGCAGAAGAAGCAAGTAGAGGAGCTGATGCCCTCCATTTCCTTCCTGCAGCCACTGAATATCTGCGGGAGTGAGAGGAGGAGAAGCAGGCATTCACCAGGTTCATGGAGGGATTGGTTCCTCTATAGGTCTCTGTGCAGTGGTTATTCTTAAGTGAGGGCAGGAAAGCAGTGATGCGGGGCGGGCGGTGAGAGATCATGTCTTCTTTCTGCTCCCCGCCGCACCTCCGATACCAGCGCTGTGAGGGCAGAAGAGCTGTGATGCGGGGCGGGGGCATACAGATGATGTCATCTCTGCTTGCCAGCTTCTCTCATCTGTCTGCCTCTGTGATCCACTGGGCTCTTTAACCCACCCGCCTGCCTCTTTGATCCACCGGGCTCTCTCACCCGCCCACCCGCCTTGCTCTCTCATGCTGCCCGCTGCATCCACGGCCTGGCTGCAAATACGCTAGGGGCTGGTAGTGGGCCACGGCCCGGAGGTTGGAGACGCCTGCATTAAGGTAAAAAAACCTTAAGGCTTTAGAACCAAGAACCTCGACAGCTGGTTCTGTCCAGCTCAGTAGATTGCTTTAAAAAAGGCCTGGATTCTTTCCTAAATGTACATAAATGTACATAATTTAACTGGGTACTAACATTTATAGGTAAAGTTGATCCAGGGAAAATCCGATTGCCGCTCGGGGGATCAGGAAGGAAATGTTTCCCCTTCTGGAGCAACTTGGGTCATGATTTGCTGTGGTTTTTGCCTTCCTCTGGATCAACTGTGGGTATAGGATTGTCTATATGGGATTGTACGATTCCCCCCCCCCCCTTTTATTGGTTGAACTCATGACGGTACATCCATAAGGGCGAACAGGCGCCGCCCCCTCTCTCCAGCCACCCCCCCCCTATGACCAATGGATAGATTCATGCATTGCATGAATCTATCCATGGCCGCCGCTGCCACCCCCTATTCAGGTACCTGGCCCCTTTTCGAGCACCTGGTGCCTGAAATACAGCGGCGGGGGGGGTTAGTTTGTTTGTGCCCCCCCCAAATATTTTGAGCACCAGCCACCACTGGTTGAACTGGATGGACTTTTTCAACCTGACTAACTATGTAACTATATATACAGACAACTGAAGGTGCTTCTATGGGGTCACAGAACCAGTTTCAGATCTTAGAAGTCAGTATTGTTACATTTTCTTCAATATTGAGTAGCTTTTATCGAAAAGGTGCATAAAATTTGAGTTTTCAAATGTTGTTTACCAGATTTCAATAGAATGAATTTAACAGATTTGTTAAATAATGTTGATTTTGATATGAATTTCAGAAGCAGTTACAATGGTTTACACAGTAGTAATCCATGTTAATCAGTAACCAACAGATTGCATTTTAACATTGTAAACTTTTTAATGTCATGGTCAACACAAGTGGGTCAAGGGTCTTCCTACTGTGTGATTAATGCCACAGTTAAAAGTATGGTATTCATTTTCCTTTTTACTTCAATACCATTTTTTGGCTTTTAAAATTATTTTGACACATATCTGAACTCAAACTTTTACTGACCAACTGCAACCTAACCCCTAACCCACAATACAACAAATTATTCTAAACTTTAAAGTGAATCTGTGTGGGTAGAAGTATGAAAGCAGTTACTGATGTCTGGTGCAGGTTCCAGGCCATTTATCCTGATCCGGACTTCACTACTTAATGAGTCATTTGCTTTGAACAAGCATGCAGTGGGTGAAAGCTGGAAACCTCAACGTCTCCCCCTCTCATATTGGGGTGACGGTCTTGTAAAACAAATGAAAAACTGTTAACAATTGTCATATTTATTTTTATAGTTCCATTTAACCTGAACCTAATATCTACAACTTAAAGCCTGGTACACATTAGCAGATTTTCTTCTTTCAACCCAGCAGGCTAAGCGGAAAAAAACTAGAAGAGCTTCGGAAGGAGCCCCTGTTCTTACTATCCAATGTTAGTACAGCGATCTCCCCGCTGAGCTACTGTATTCTGACGGGGGGGCTGCTCCCTGCCAGAACAACACTCAGACAATGGCTGAGAGCGCTGATCAGATGCCAAATGACAGACATTTGTCGGTCATCTCCCTTCAACAGAAGCTGGATGTTCAGGCGGCTTATGTTGGACCGGCTGCAGTACACATGAGCCGAAGGTCGGCCAGGTTCTATTGAACTGGCCAATGCCACCCAATATTCTGCCTGTGTGTGTGGCCTCAACTCCTGATTCCACCACTAATGCCCCATACACACGATTGGATTTTCCGACAACAAAACCGTGGATTTTTTTCGGAAGGATGTTGGCTCAAACTTGTCTTGCATACACACGGTCACACAAATGTTGTCGGAAATTCTGAATGTCAAGAATGCGGTGACGTACAACATGTACAATGGGACTATAAAAAGTAAGTTCAATAGCAAGTGCGCCACCCTTTGGGCTCCTTTTGCTAATCTTGTGTTTATCTTGTGTTAGCAGAAGTTTGGTGAGAGACGTTTTGCGCTTTTCATCCTCATGCTTTTCAGTTCGTTTCTGCTTTTCAGTTTGTGCTTGTGGGTTCGTATCTGTTCTTCAGTGCGTGTTGTCAGTTCGTTACTGTCTTTCAGTGCGTTCTATTTAATAGTTTTCTTCTATTTTTCAGTGCGTTCTTGTCCGCTCTTTTCTGATTTTTTAGATCGTTCTTCTCAGGTTCTCTTTGATTTTCAGTGCGTTCTGTTAGTTCGTTCTGACCAGCCGACCATTTTCAAGCCATGTTGCGGGAACATACTCATCGTAGAGTTCGTGCTGTGCTAGGGCTTGGTATTGGAGTTCTTCGCTTTGACTAGTACAGTCCATGAACAGGGTGAGGAGGAATTCATGGACGAAGAATTGGTTGCTCCAGCGCGACCTATTCTCGCACATGCCTTTGTTGTGGAAGATCCAGGAAAATAATCCTGATGATTTCAGGAATTATCTCCGGATGACGGACCCCATTTTTCACCATCTGTTGGCTTTGCTGTCCCCTTATATTATGAAGCAGGACACCTGCATGCGGCAAGCCATCACTCCCGAGCAGAGACTCGTTGCCACCTTGTGGTATTTCGCGATGGAGAGAAGTCTCCAGGTTATCAAGTCTATGACTGGAATCTCCCCCCAGGCTCTGGGAATCATTATTCCAGAGACCTGTTCTGCCATCATACAGGTCATGCAGAAGGACTATATTAAGGTAAGTTTTATCCTTTAACATCACATTCTATGTATTTAATGTTTGCTAATGTATTGTATTTATTTCATCATTCCCTAATTACCATGATTGTAATATGCTGTGAATGTCCTCTTTGTCCTCATGCATGCTGTAAGCTTTTAATGCTTTTAATCCTTCATGCATTTTCCTTCACTAACCTCCCAAGCATGCTATCCTGGGCCCATACACACCTAGCCTAGTCACTTAACAATGTATTTGGTCAGCTCCATTGTAGTGCTTACCCTAAACACCCCCTAAAATGTGTCCAAATGTTTTATTGTTGTCCTTAAACTCAGGCAGAGTGCAAGAGGCTTTTTTGGGGGGGCCCAAACTCATTTGGAACCCTCCCTACCCCCCAACCGCTAAGTCAGCCGATACCAATTTAAACCCATACACACCATACCTACCTCTTTTGTGTTCATATTTATGAATGAATTCACCAAAGCATGTAGTGCAAGGGCCTGCCTGAATACTTTCAAATGGTACTGTTTCAAGTTTTGTTCTCTCCTATTATCTTGATAGGTAATTGCAGAATGTAAAAATGTGCTTCAATTTGTACAGTGTGTATTTATATTTTTGGATTATGACACATCTTACCTGTCCAGTTAGCTGCCAATATTGTAAGTAAGGAGGGGCTGGCAAAAGTAACACATATTAGTAACACATATTATTTATGCATTCATCTCTCAATGAAGTAGAGACGGTTACCTGTCCAAAGCATCTCTCCCCCCCAAATTTTTACAATGGGCCTCAGAAGGGGTGAGGAATCTGATAAGTAGACCTTATATTTTTGACTTTACACAGGAATGGCAGACTGTGGCCTCCCAGTTTGCCCAGCAGTGGGACTTCCCCAATTGCGGTGGGGCAATAGATGGGAAGCATGTCCGCATCATCCCACCCCCCCCAATTCGGGGTCATACTATTATAATTATAAGGGGTATAATAGTATTGTGTTGTTGGCGGTGGTGTCGGCGTCTTACGAGTTCCTGTATGTGGACGTGGGAAAAAATGGCTGGATGTCGGATGGTGGAGTCATCTCCAAGACGGAGTTCTTCAGACGGCTCCAGAATGGCAGCTTGACGTTGCCACCTCCTGAAGATAATGTGGCAGGACTCCCGTTTGTCTTTGTCGCGGATGAAGCTTTTGCGCTGGGGGACCATCTTCTGTGGCCATTCCTGATGAGGACCCTCACCCCGGACCAGAGGGTTTTTAATTACCGGCTGGCCAGAGCCAGAAGTGTGGTGGAAAATGCCTTTGGAATAATGGCCAGCTGGTACTGCCTATTTCTCACAGCTATTAACATGGCGGAATATAAAATCAATCACCCGTTCAATCGTTCTTGCATGCTGCATATTACATAACTTTTTGCGAAAAAATGCATCAACTATGTTGGGACTGAGGCCGGCTTATTACCGGATCAAAGAACTCTGACGGCTCTTGAACCTGGCCGTCCTGGCTTACCCCCCCAAAGCGCCCGCAAAGTTCGCCAAAAGTATCTAGAGTACTTTGCGGGTAGGGGGGCCATTGATATGCCAGAGAATATATAAACATTTTTAAAATATTTTTTTTTTTTTATAAACTGAACTCATATTTTATTTGATTTACTGCTTATGTTTCTTATCTTTCTCCTAGGCTCTCCAATGGCCTTTTATTTTTGTCCATTTTCTTCAATAGTGCAAACGTAACTTATTTTATACATCAAGTGACAATACCTTCTTCAGCTAACTATTATGTTGTGGGTCTGCTACACACACACCTTGTTTTTGTTGTTAATGTATGTAATGCATTACTAATAAAAATAATCATCCTTTTCAACTCCATGAATTAATTGCTTATAGTCCCTAAAATGGCCTGATTGGGGCACATTTTAGAGCACTGTGGGGGTTATTTACTAAAGGCAAATTCACTTTGCACTACCAGTGCAGTGAAACTGCACTGGTAGTGCAAAGTGGATTTGTCTTTAGTAAATAACCCCCATTGCCACTGTAACTACACCAACTTACTCCAAAAACTGGTATTGAGCATTGAAATAAGAAGCCACACATTGTTGAGTATAAAACATTTTACTCCAAGCACATTCACATGTGCTTTATAAAAGGTTTTTTTTAACAAACCAACATTGGTTTTGTAACATTTATGTTTGACAGTGGATATAGCCTTTTTTTGGCTAAACAGGCACGTTTAAAACTATAACATACACAACTCAGGAACTTACAAAGTTCAACTTTGAAAAACTAAAGGCAATATGAGACAAACTGTGTTGATTTTGCCTTCATCAGATGGGGTGATGTCACCCCTGTAAAAGCCAAATTTTGAAGATACACACAAATTGGGAGTCAAAATGTGGATTTCCCTCCTGATCCCATGCCTAATGTCAACATGTGCTAGCTCCCATCATGGGGGATCAATGGACATGTTTCAGGGTGCAACCCCTTCCTCTCATCTACAGGCGGTCCCCTACTTACAAACATCCAACTTACAAACGACTCCTACTTACAAATGGAGGGAGACAACAGGAAGTGAGAGGAAATCTACCTCTGGGAAGGGAAATTCACTCCTGAAAGTGTTAATATGGGAAAAAGGTGTCTCCACTGACGCTTTATCACCAGTCCATGTTTCCCTAACAGCCCATAATTTTCAAAATCCAATTGTCATTGGGACATAAAGTGAGGTGAAATCTTCTTAACAAGGGCACAGACAGCTAAACAAATGTTACAGGGGTGTTAACCCTTCCCTATGCTTTCCAAAAAGCTTAACAACTGATTTTTTGGCTGGAGCTACACTTAAAAAATGTACCTGTTCCGACTTACAAACAGATTCAACTTAAGAACAAACCTACAGTCCCTATCTTGTTTGTAACCCAGGGACTGCCTGTAGTTTAGTTGCGAGGAAGAGGTTGCACCCACAAAACACATACATTGATAGCCCGTGATGGCAGATAGCACATGTTGACACACTGTGTGCATCTTCAAAATTTGGCTTTTAAATTACTTAAAAAAATTATCAAAAATATAAAATACAACGACCAACTTTACAATTATTGTTGTTGTTAGATTCTGCCTAAAACATCAATGATGTTGGTCTTTTTTTTTTTTTTTTTGGACATCATGATGTTTTCCTTGACCTTCTCTAAATCACAATTGCACACCATGATCTCAGCGATTAGGATCTGTGCACTTACACTTTTGAAATTAGTTTCTTCTTCCACAACATCCACATCACCTAAAAATAAAAAAAACACACCATGTATTATAAATATGCAGGCACACATCTATTACCTGAAGCTGTGGTCTCAGACACTGACCTGTTGTCACTATTTCACCCACTTCATGAACCTCTCCCTCCACATCTTCTTTATGGTGTGTGGGGATTTCCCCTTCTTCATGAGTAGGGGGTTTGTGGTGTCCTCAGGTGTTCCGATTCTTTTCTCCCCTATATGAATAAAAAAAAGTATACTTAGCACACAGACATTTGAGGCAAGAAATAGGAATATGAAACATTGCTTGGAAGTGTTGTACAATTGTCTGTTTTGGCAGAGTTCCAAGCTGAAAACATGTTTTTTTCCCTTTCTAAAGCTTGAATACTTACCTTTTTTGTTATTAAAGTTTCACACTTGGAGAGACCCCTAGTATCCACTGGAGCACCTGTGTGGGACACCCTAAAAAGGGTGTTCTGGTGTCCCACACTAGTGCTCCTGCGTCCAGATGTGTAAACAGCTGCTGAGTGTCCCCTCCTTACACTGAATCTAGTTTGCATTTCATTCTAGTTTCTAACCCATCTAGACAAAAATGTACCAAACTTATAAACAAATAGGCATCTGACAAAAACATTGTATTAGTGGGTGAACGAACGATGTTTACTACAAATGATTACTGTGCCCACGAACATGAAACTTGCGATTTTAAACTATACAACAGTAAAGAAAAGCACATGGAGCAGCACTAAAGTAATAATAATAATAATAATAATAATAATAATAGGAACACACGACAAATACTTACATTTTTGCAGCACTTTCTTGATCCTTCTGTACTGATCTTGCTCCCTCAATTTCAGGTCTGACCAGCGTTTCCTCAATTGCTCCTTGGATCGTCGTACCCCAAAATTCCTGTGCAGACTTGTCACAACTTTAGTCATGATCTTGGCCTTTCTCAAATTTGGGTTGCTGTACGGTCCATATTTCCCATCATAGTCGGCCCTCTTCAAGATGTCCACCATCTCTACCATCTCTACAAAGGACATCATGAGGCCTTATATTTCCTCCTGAATCGGGAACTGCCTTGCTCCAGGCTTTCGTCATCCTCCTTGTTGCTGCTATTATCACGCACCTGCTGTCTCTCCGCCATGTGCTCTCCCACTGCGCAGAAAGAGAAGGGAATACACTAGAAAAAAGGTCAGGGGCGGAGTTTAACGCATGCGCAGTGTATATAAAGCATAACACGCGTGCGTTGTACATACATTCTGTGAGCGGAGGATGGAGTAGCGTAAGCACCAATCGCGCAAACGAAGGTACATTTTTGACTTGGAGCATCAGTGGTTAGTGGCCTATACTGCTTATAGATTGAGGCCTATATTGGGACAAGATTAGGAGAGTTTAGCCTGACATTAGGGTTTGTCTTGTGTTGTGTCTTGCAGAGAAAATGGATAAATTTACTGACCCAGATTTCCTGCCAAACTTCATAGACATGTACAGAGAGCTGCCATGTCTCTGGCGAGTCAAACACCGAGAATACTCCAACAAGCTAAAGAGGAAGGCAGCGCTGGAGAAACTATTGGAATTGGTGAAGCCGGTGACTCGCACGGCAGACATCACCTATTTGAAGGCCAAAATTGGTGGCCTGTGGAGCACATATAATAGGGAGTGCAAAAAGGTCCAGGATTCCATGAGATCAGGAGCAGCAGCAGATGACGTTTATGTCCCCAGGCTCTGGTACTACGACAGACTGCGGTTTTTGTCAGACCAGAGTGAACCCAGGCCATCACTATCTACACTTCCTTCCACGTCAGATGAGGCTTCAGAAGTCCAATCTGGGCCTTACACCCAGGAAGAAGTTGTGGAGGAGCCCAGCTTGAGCCAGGTCTAGCATTGTTCAACATATTTATTGTCAAAAATTGAATGATATTAACTAGATGTTATTATCGATCACTATTTTCTGATTTAACAAAGTGGTTTACATATCAATAGACAATAGTAGCCAAAAATGATTGGGACGAGAATGAAAAATGCTGGGGTCAGAATGATAGTCTTTTCTGTTTGTTATATTTCAATTTGCAACAGTCATGAGCTCAAAATTGTGTGTGATTAATGACCAAAAAACTAAAACTATGTCCCATTTTCATACACAGGAAAGTCTCAGCCAGGAGGAGGCCGTGGAAAGTGGCAGCCAGGAGGTGGCCGTGGAAAGTGGCAGTCAGGAGGTGGCCATGCCCAGCAGCCTGACCGAATCCCAGGTTCCTCCCCTCCGCTTTCAAACAAAAAGGACCAGGAAGTCCAAGAACCTGGAGGAGTCAGCAACTGTTTTGATTCGGCAGGCTACTGCGGTCCTCACAACAACCCCTGGTGGCCCCAAGTCGTATGGCTGTCTGACAGCCAGTAAACTGGAACAAATGGAGGAGGGCCAAAGTTTAACCTGTGAGGAGGTAATACTTCAAGCCCTAAACAAGGGGATGAGGGGCCAACTCACAACTAAAAGCCATGTGTGTGAGTTGGACCATATTACTCCTCCACCACCTCCAGCAACACCTCCAAAAACACAGCCACCCAACCCACGACAGCAGCCTGGAAGGAAGCGTGGAAGGAAGTGTTGAGAGTGATGGCCTGGGTTTGGTGTGGTCTGGCAAAAGACGCAGGCTGTTGTAACACCACATTCTTGGGACATATATGTCATCTGCTGCTGCTCCCGATCTCTCAGAGTCCTGGACCGGATAGTGCCCTCTATTAGATTAACTCCTCAGGTTACCAATTTGGCCTGTCAAATAATTGATGTCTGCCCTGGGGTACAAAGGCTTCACCAATTCCAACTGTTTCTCCAGTGTTGCCTTCATCTTTATTTTGTTTGGACCCCTAATAAATTTAAATTTTTTTTGTTTTGACAAATACTTGGCTAGGTGTTTTACTTCAAACAGGACAGTTTGTTAGTGTTATTCTGGAGATCTGGAGAAATTTTTTCTAAAAAAAAAAAAGGAGATCACTATAAAAAAAAAAAAAAAAAAAGATTATTCTGGAGATTTTGATAAAAAAAATAAACAAAGATTATTCATGAGATCACGAGAAATACTAAAAAATCAGTTTGACAAAACTCTGTGCGAATATCAGCAGCAAAACAACTGCATTATTCTAGCATTATAAAGAAGAAGAGAATGCGCTGCATTGAAAGATTTAACAATTTGCTGCGTGACGAATGTGCTATCTCCATTATAAACGCTAGTTTTACAAGACCGAGCACTTCCGTCTCGTACTTGATTCTGAGCATGCTTGGACGTTTGTGAGTTGGACTTGTGTACACACGATCGGACTTTCCTTTGTTGTCGGAAAATTTGAGAACCTGCTTTCAAACATTTGTGTGCGGAAATTCCGACAGCAAATGTTCGATGGAGCATACACACAGTTGGACTTTCCGACAACAAGCTCACATCGAACATTTCCCGTCGGAAAGTCTGATCGTGTGTACGCAGCATAAGACAGCCCATAGATTACCACTACCTGTGGAAGGAGAAGAAAATTGATCCATTTCCCCATAAACACAGTCAGAGTTGATGGGGGAATCCCTCCTGCAGTGCTATTGTAATCTACTAGTGGGTACCCTTTCCTGTGGGTGGAGCACAATGATCACCGCTGGTGATTGCATGAAATAAAAATCTGACAGACAGGTTGTACTGAAGTCGATCGAAGTGGATTAACTTCGGCAAAAACAAGCCGCCTATAGATGGATCGATTCGGCCGGTCCCTGCTGAACTAGCTGAGATTCAATCCATCTATGGCTGGCTTCACTCCAACTTAGTAATATATTATCAGGTCATAGCATATTATCACAGGAAAGATGCCGTGGGTTTTGGAGGTCCCGGGATCTAACAGATCCATCGATGGCCGGCTTCATTCTATCTAAGTAATATATTATCAGGTCATAGCATATTTTCACAGTAAAGATACCCCGGCCTTTGGAGGTCCTCAGAGAAAGAAGACCGGAGGACAAAGCGGGGGAAGAAGAAGCCGGAGGAAGATGGAGAAGACCAAAGGAAGAAGGAGAAGACCAAAGGAAGAAGCGTGGAAGAAGAAATTTTTAATGAAGGAATTGTCAAAAACTGCAATTGTCTTTTGTTACACTACCCATTTTTTTTTGGTGAATGGGTAGGGGTACAATGTACCCGATACCCATTCACATGGGGGGCGGAATCTGGGGGCCACCTTGTTAATGCCCTCCGCCCGCAGACTCCGACAACCATTGTCCAGGGTTGTCAGGAAGAGGCTCTTGTCCCCATCAACATGGGGCCAAGGTGCTTTAGGGGGGACCCCAGAGCACCCTCCCCATGTTGAAGGCATGTGGCCTGGTACGGTTCAGGAGGGGGGGTACTCTCTCGTACCCCCCCTTTTCCTGTGTTCTGCCAGGTTACATGCTCAGATAAGGGTCTGGTATGGATTTTGGAGGGGACTCCCATGCCATTTTTTTTTAAATTTTGGTGTGGAGTTCCCTGGGGGGGGGGGACCCACGCCATTCTTTTATCTATATTGCCGGGATCCGGCAATACATTACAGCCGCAAGCAATTTTAACCACTTCCGGACCGCCCACTGTCGTTATACGTCGTTATTTTGAAGAGGAATGTCGTTGTTATGGCAGCAGCTAGCTGCCATAACCCCAGTATCCTCTTCTTCAGCGGGCGGTCCGCTTTAAGATAAAAGTGGTCTCTGCGGCAGATTCACCGCAAGATCACTTTTAATCGGCAGTGGGAGAGGGGCCCCCCCTCCAGCTGCGCTCCGGTGCCCTCCGCTGCTTACCAGGCGATCGGATATTGTCCCTTTTGTGACATGGAGACAAGGGAGGGGAAGATGGCCCCCACCCGTCTCCATATCATAGCAGGGCAGAAGCGACGTCAAAACGTCACTTCCGCCCATAGCTCTTAAAAGGGCCATTTTTTTTTGTATTTTTTTTAAATGACAACATTTTTTTTATTGCATTTTAGTGTAAATATGAGATCTGAGGTTTTCTTGACCCCAAATCTCATATTTAAGAGGTCCTGTCATGCTTTTTTTCTATTACAAGGGGTGTTTACATTCCTTGTAATAGGAATAAAAGTGACACATTTTTTTTTTAAAAGAACAGTGTAAAAATAAAAAATAAAAGGTAAAATAAATAAGAAAAAAAAAAGTTAAACGTGCCCCGTCCCAATGGGCTTGCGTGCAGAAGTGAACGTATACATGAGTAGCGCCCGCATATGAGAACAGTGTTCAAACCACACATGTGAGGTATCGCGGTGATCGGTAGAGCGAGAGCAATAATTCTAGCCCTAGACCTCCTCTGTAACTCAAAACATGCAACCTGTAGAATTTTTTAAACGTTGCCTATGGAGATTTTTAAGGGTAAAAGTTTGTCGCCATTCCATGAGCGGGCACAATTTTGAAGCGTGACATGTTGGGTATCAATTTACTCAGCATAACATTATCTTTCACAATATAAAAAAAATTGGGCTAACTTTACTGATGTCTTTCCCAAAAAAGTGCGCTTGTAAGACCGCTGTCCAAATACGGTGTGACAGAAAGTATTGCAACTACCATCATTTTATTCTCTAGGGTGTTAGAAAAAAAAATGTATATAGTTTAGGGGTTCTAAGTAATTTTCTAGCAAAAAAAACTGTTTTTAACTTGTAAACAACAAATCTCAGAAAGAGGCTCAGTCCTTAAGTGTAATGACATTTTTTCCTAGAAATGTCATTTTGCTGTGGTACTGTTATAAACATGGGAAAGATGCACTACTTTACAGGCAGACTAAGGGGACCCCCCAGGCATGATATTTAAAGGAATAGTTCATTTTTATTGTTTAACTTTAAAAATTATTAAAACCATTGCTCCTGAAAAAACAGCCGTTTTAAAAACTTTTTTTTTGCATTGATACATGTCCCCTGGGGCAGTACCTGAGTTCCCATACACTTTTTATGGCAATAACTTGCATATGAGCCTTTAAAATGAACACTTTTGATTTTTCACATTCGTGTCCCATAGATTTTAACAGTGTTCGCATGTTGACACAATTTTTTTGTCTGTTCGCATGTTCTGGTGTGAACCGAACCGGGGGGGGGGGGGGTCCCCCCCTCCCCCACATTGAGTAAGTACATACCCTACACTTACTCAGCAACTGAGCAGCACCCCCTCTTTGCTAAAAAGGGACCTCGCCATGTCCACCTAGATGGAGATCCTGACCAGCACATGAACTGTGATTACAATTAATGATTTCCGGGTCAGAAGGTGAAACCACGCTCTTTTGGTCGCATGTGCGAATATTTGATTGCAACCACGATTAGAATTTTTTATTTTAATTTATTTGCAGATATGAAAATCTGTATTTTTACATATAATGATATTTGAAGGCAAACTTAAGGGAGTTTGATAAGAAATGGTGTCCCTGGGATTGCAGCAGGTGATTTACAAATAGAAAGGCCCAGTTTGAGAGCTGGTTCACACTGACAGTGGGAGGAAATCATGCGAGTTCAGCTGAACTCGCACAATTTCAATCCCGCATGTCAGTCCCGACTTCGGGGGGAATTTCAGAGACATCTCTTCGGATTCTTGCACTGATGTCAATGGAAATCGCACCCAGAAGTCACCAAAGGTAGTACAGAAACTACTTTTGGAAATCGGTGCAGCACTGCAGGTGCCATTGCTGCTAATTGCTGCCGATTTGGTATGCGATTTGACATGTCAAATCGCATGCCAAATCGCACCGATGTGAACCAGGGCTGACACATACAACACTGCCTATCCACCACCTGAATTCATTACCTGTAATTCTCCACAGCTGTTATTTATAAAGACTCCACCTAAACACCTTTATAATTTACTTGCAGGTGTGCAGAAGAGATTAGGTTTTTTTGGTGCACAATTATATCTTATCATTTCTATGGGTATAAGTAAGATATTGCACTTCCCCAAAACCACCACTCCCCAAAACTAATTAAAAAGAAGAATGAAAAGAGAAAACAACAAACAAGCTCAATAATGTACTTTTATCTTGCCAGCAGAAACACAATTATGTACATTTGCTGGCATAAAAGAAAATATTCTATAGGATATGTGGTGCAAAACAGTTAGCAATTGGGTTTTGTAAGGGACTGCTCATAAGAGCTTACAATCTAAAATTTGTCTAAACCTTAGAATGGACACAGTTTTACTTTCAGTGTATAATGGGTAACACATTTTATAGTACAACTACTCACCCACCAACCCACATCACATTTTTATCTGCAAGATTATAGAAACATACTTAACAATCATTATTCTTACAAAGCATTCCAACATAATATAAAAAAATGCACATATGCAAACTATAACACCCACCACCGCCCCACATTCCACACACATACATTGCTGAGTATGTTCTGCTAGAAGCTACATTTCTGTGTACATGATTAAGCAATGAGAGCAAAGAGTAGAAGGTCAGCAGATGCTCCCAAACCATGAATGCATGGTCAGACAGGAGTAATAACCACAAAACACACACAACATTGACAGCATGGCCACATAAACCTACTTTTGATGGACAAAATGCACAAGAATTTCAGCAAACAAACATCCAAACAGCCCCCCAATACTTTTGGCTAGATAGTGTATCTGGCAAGATTTACAACGGTAGTGGAACCCTCCTACACATAAATACTAAATTTAGACATAATTTTAGTACCCGAGTCAGGAGTTATGTTTAACAACATAGGGAGATGAGATATCTTATCTACATGAAGTGGCATGTTTGGCATTTGAACCCAGACCTTCAGCGATGCAAAGCAGAAGCTTTAACCTGTAAGCCATGGAGCTGCCATGTGTGGAAACCTCCTACACATAAATACACATATACTGCATTTCTTTGGACATATAGGTGGTGGAAATACATTACTCAAGAGTTATTCTTGATTTATTCTGTGATATTTGGTGGTTCTTGGTGGGTGAGTGTAGAATAGTGATGTTACCCTCTTATTTTTTGGGAATTACATTTTGATTTCGGATGTTGGTACAAATATCACATGTTTTGGGCTCAAATTATGATTATTTGAAAATAATAAAAAACAAACAAATTGAGACTCATTTTAAATTTGCATCAGCAATGGTATTGTTTGTGGTTTGTAAAGACACCTGTGTGAGTTTGGGTAAAGATTTTTGTGAGATGGACAGCAACAAGTGAAAGTGATAGAAACAAATATATTTTAACAAAACATGAAAACATTTCACATTTTAGCATTCTTAAAAACGAAATAGATGAAAAATAAGCAACATTGTTGCAAAAACAATTTCTTTGAGAGAAAGATACATTTCATCTCAGCATGAAAAGTATTTATTTGGGGAAGTTACAATTGTACCATTAGAATCAATGGCTGAAACTTGCATCGGGTACATATAGTAACTCTCATTTTAACTCCCAAAAACGCTCTTTAGCCCAGCGCTCATTTTGGTATTTACTATAACTCTTTTTAAAAAAGCCATTGGAGTTTAAATTAAGGTAGTTTGCAGGTCTGAGCATGCTCAGTTGTGTTGGCACCTAGTTGTAAAGAGACAGGGAATCTATCTCTTCTCAGACTTTTAAAGATATTTCAGTGTAGAAATCACTTTTTCACACAGTTTAAAAGCAGATTATCTTTAAACAATATACCGCTTATTTCAATACCATTTAGGCAATTATATCATGCTCTAAACATTATTTCCATGAGCAATAGTTGTGGTCTTAACAAGAGTCATGGTTTGGGCGCCATTTGTTTTCAGGGAGCTATAGTAAATTTGTTTTTGAGAGTATTTTTTGCACCAGCGCTATAGTAAATACTGTTTTAGTGCTAATTACCACGATTAGTGTGAATTTGCACTAATTATCGTGCAACGCTATAGTAAATTACCCTCTACGTGACACTTTTTGGGGACCAGTGACACCAATACAGTAATCAGTGCTAAAAAAAATGCACTGTCACTGATGACACGGGTAGGGAAGCGCGACCGAGACCAGAAGACAAAAATCACATACAGGTACGTGATTTTGCACTTAAGGGCCACACTGCCGCAGTATATGTACATGGGGCAGTCCTTAAGCGGTTAAAGTACTGTATTTATTGTTGTATAACACACACTTTTTCACCCTGAAAATCGGGTGCAAATAGCGTGTGCGTGTTATATGCCAATACTTCAATTTTAGCTGCCCTGGAGGGGACAGGGAGGGGGGCGGGACGAGCGCCGTCAGATTGCATACAATGAGAATCTCCTGTTTACTTGGCAGCCTCTGTAATAGGAAGTTCCGTCTCCTGGGCCGCCGTTGAAACACTGTTCTGTCTATCATAGGAGATTCTCACTGTATGTAATATGTCGGCACTCGTCCCGCCCCCCTCCCCGTCCCCTTCGAGGCTGCAGATGGGCATCGATCAGGCTGCATTGATGCCAATGGTGAGGCTGCTGCTTTGAAGGCAATGATGAGGCTGCTGCATTGATGGCAATGGTGAGGCTGCTGCATTGATGGCAATGGTGAGGCTGCTGCATTGATGGCAATGGTGAGGCTACTGCATTGATGGCAATGGTGAGGCTACTGCATTGATGGCAATAGTGAGGCTGCTGCATTGATGGCAATGGTGAAGCTCCTGCATTGATGGCACTTGTGAGGCTGCATTGATGTGGACTGATGAGGCTGCATTAATGGCATTTGTGAGGCTGCATTGATGTGGACTGATGAGGCTGCATTGATGGCACTTGTGAGGCTGCAGATGAGCATTGATCAGGCTGCATTGATGGCAATGGTGAGGTTGCAGATGGGCACTGACCCTTATTTTGCTTCAAAGATCCTAATTTAACCACTTCAATACCAGGCACTTAGACACCTTCCTGCCCAGGCCAATTTTCAGCTTTCAGCGCTGTCGCAATTTGAATGACAATTGCGCGGTCATGCTACACTGTACTCAAACAATTTTTTTATCATTTTGTTCCCACAAATAGAGCTTTCTTTTGGTGGTATTTGATCACCTCTGCGTTTTTTATTTTTTGCGCAACAAATAAAAAAAGACCGAAAATTTTGAAAAAAAAAAGTTTTTCTTTGTTTCTGTTAAAATTTTTTGTAAATAAGTATGTTTTCTTCTTCAATGACAGGCACTGATATGGCTGCACTGACGGCACTGATACGGTGGCACTGATGGGCACCAATGAGGTGGCACTGATGAGGTGGCACTGACGGGCACTGATGATGGGCACTGATAGGCGGCACTGATGGGCACTGATAGGTGGCACTGATGGGCACTGATAGGTGGCACTGGTATGCGGCACTGATGGGCACTCATAGGTGGCACCGATGGGCACTCATAGGCGGCACTGATGGGCACTCATAGGCATTGATGGGTACTTATAGGTGGCACTGATGAGTACTTATGGGTGGCACTGCTAGGTGGCACGGATGGGCACTGATAGGTGGTCACATTGTTTCTGCAATTTCCATAAACCAACTTTTAAAGTTTGAAAAATCTTGACTGAACACAATGAAAACTTCAAAGAAGAACTAAACCTCTCAATACTTACCTCTTCAGTGATCCAACGTCTGGGAGCCCACTCACTGACATGTTCTCCTGAGTTTCAGGATCTTTAGCCATCTTGATTAGCCAAGCTGGGATGGCTTAACTTCTGCGCATGTACATGAGAATTCAATTATTCAGACACTGAGGTGTGCCAAGGATGTACACTGAGCTGCAATTCTAAAGCATCTTGCGAGAAGGAAGGTAGAAAACCTTTACATTCCACGTCTCTTCTGTGATAAAAATTCCTCCTAATCACAAGTTTTTTAGTTGAGGGCAAAGTTCTGATTAAGGCTCAGTTCACACTGGTGCACTGTCCGACATCGGATGTGATCCGCACCAAATTGCAGTGCAAATCACATGCGATGTCTGTGCGATGCAAACTCAGCCATACAAATTGTATAACTGAATTTGCATCACATTCGGACCAAACTCGCACAGGACCCTTTTTTTGGCCTGCACCAGAATCGGATCTGAAAGTCGTTAACTTTCTATAGACACTCCCAGCAGTTCACATATGGCAGTGTGAACTGCCTGTGAGTTGGGTGCGATGCGGGAACCCGCAATGTATTTGAAGGGTTCTCGCATCGCACCAATGTGAAACCAGCCTAGGGCTGGGTTCACACTGTTGCGAATTGGATGTGGGTTTTCCGCATCCAATTCGCATAGCAGGAGATTGTGACCGGCTCTCTATGGAGCTGGTTCACACATCTCCACAGCGGCTCGGGAGCGAATTGCACAGGAGCCCTGTGCATCTTATGGTCCGTTTCAGGTCCGAATTCAGCCCAAAATTTGGACTGAAATCGGACCTGATACGGTGAATGGAGATGCACTGGACCCCCTGCTATGAGCTGTTGCATTCTATAGTGTGAACCTAGCCTTAGTTGAATACCATGTGCAAAATCCTAGTTTTGAATTCTAATTGAGCAAAGGTGAAAAGTTGAAATTATGCTTTAAGAGAGTATATAAAAATTGCTATTCCTTTTTTTTTATTTGGCAACTTTCTGACCCTGTTACAAATAACATAACATTATTACAAAAGGGCCAAGAAAAGTATAATAGAGGTTCATGAAAATTCTTTGGTTACACTAAATGAATATAACCCATGTCAGAAAAGCAGTTTCTCATATGCTAGTTTTCATATGAAAGTTCAGCTTGCCCTGTCCATGTTGAGTTGCCTTAGTGCATCACATTTTTAATGTAAATCACTCTTACAGGTTATCCAGAAATGAGGGTTTCAACTTCCAAAATGATTTAAAAAGAACCTGTCATCAAGCTTTGCATGGTTCCCAACTTAAAAAAAAATTCTATGTTACGACCAATGTAACCTAAGAATCTTATTACTTCTTGGAAGTGTCCACTCCTGCCTGTGGTGGCTCCTGTTCCTGCTGCTATGTGGGTAGGCAACAGGAGCATACACTTTTGTAGAAAGAAATGGAAACCAATTGCAATGCGTGGCACCACATCCAATAATGTAAAAAAAGACGGGGGGGGGGGGGGGTGATTTTCATCACACGAACCGACAACTAGGGGCTCAGAGGCTCTATTGGAGAGGACAGCACTTCTTGAGTATTCTTACTCAGAGGACTCAAACAAGATTTGTTATATCTATATCTCAAATAGAATTCCTATGTCAAGGGAACAAATGAGACCTCTCTGTAGATCGCTAAAATAAAATTATCATTCAATTTAAACAACTACCCCTGAAAAGTGCTCAAAAGCTGCTACATCTGGATGGGCTCCTCTTTTTAGGCTGTCTGATACTCTCCCTATTACCCATTGGAGTCGGTCGAGTGTTTTCCTTTAACTTCATTCCCCCCCCCCCCTTCCATCTCTTGTTCCCATCTTACAGTGGTCTGGATGCTTCATACCTCCTAGTTACCTTAATCAAGCACCAATAGGTTCTCCTGAGGAAGCTAAGAGCTAAACGCATAGTGATCCATTGGCGTTAGCGTTGCAAATCCTTCGGCTGGCCCATAATGAGAAGACTACTGTCATTACAACATATTTTTGACTATTCTCAGGCCATTCACAAAGGTTTCCTAGTCCAGCCTATGTGAGATTTACCATTGTGTTTATGTACTCATTCTTGATGCATGTTTTTATGATATAACTACATTTGACATTTTTACACTTTTTAAAGAACATTTTTTCCTTGCTGGGATTATAATAGCAGCCTTAAAAGTCTGCTACTATTCTCTTCCTCCTTTAACAGGAGTATACACAGCTATCTAGCTAGCAAACATGGATTTCAGGCACAATAAGTGAAGTATTATCCGCACGAAAAAAAGGGGCTAGTTTGAGCAAAGTGCACAAAAAAATGAAACAAAGCAAAAGCTGATTGTAATATGTGCAGAGTGGAAGAGGTGTCACTGCTCTACTGTGTGCAAACTCAAGGTTGTTCAATAGGCCTCAAAGTGTAACTAAAAGTAAAACTTTTTTTTTTAGTATTGGATATAACTGAGATGGATTAGAACCCCTTTTAGGCTTTTATTGCTGTCTGTGTCTCCGTTAGGGAGATTCACCCTCTATACTTGTCCTGTTTACCATTATCACTGAATGTAAAAGTAAGAGAAAATCCTAAATGTTGGGTTGTCCCCAAAAAAGTAATAGAGGGTAAATCTTCCAATGGGGACACTAGTTCTAATGACCTGGGAGGGGAAGGAAGCCAAGGGATTTCCCCTAATTTGCAGGGATTTCCTCTCACTTCTCGTTTTGGCTATGAGAAGATGACAACCATTTTTGTCCAGAATGGATAATTAACTCCCATCCACTGGAGGTGCTCAGATGGACCAGACAGTTACTTTCCCAGGCAATGTTCTTCCAACCTCATAATCTAATACTGACTTCTGCATCCTGCTTCTCTCCATCTTTCTTCCCTTTCTTCACACAGAAGATACATTTTGACTTGCCAGTATACAGTAAAACCTTGGATTGCGTGCAAAATTAGTTCCAGACACATGCTTGTAATCCAAAGCACTTTTATATCAAAGCAAATTTCCCCATAAGAAATAATGGAAACTCAAATGATTCATTCCACAACCATTTATCCATAGGTCCTTCAGTTTATAGTCCATATAAAAAAATTATAGCAATGTGACCAGGTTGTGTAACCTTTAAATGTCCATCCACAAATGGAAGCCTCCACAAGGGGATTAGAAGCAAAATCCATAGGGAGCTACAGAGTATAAAAGAGAAGCGAGGCGCCTCTAAGTGTAGCAATAAAGTTACCATTAATGAAGGTACAACGTTTAGCAACTCACATGGTTGATGATTAAAAGAGGCACATCTAAGTATGCAGGTATCTAGGGTAAAGCTGTCAAACATAGACCGTCCTCCGCACTGCCAGCTCTCACCGCTGTCAGTCTGCAATCATGACCGGAAAGACTACCCTGCAGTAGAGCGATCTGAAAGTGAGGCTTGAACCGCTTGTGGAGCGCAGAGTGGAAGGGATGATGTCGATGGCTGTGAGGAGGATGGTGTGATGTGAGTTGCTAAATGTTGTACATTGTACCTTCATTAAAAGTAGCCATATTGCTACACTTAGATTATTATTGTTATTATTATTATTATTATACAGGATTTTTTTAGAGCCAACAGTTTACGCAGCGCTTTACAACATGAGGGCAGACAGTACACTTACAATACAATTCAATACAGGAGGGATCAGAGGGCCCTGCTCGTTAGAGCTTACAATCTAGAAGGGAGGGTCAAGTGGAAACAAAAGGTAATCACTGTGGGGGGGTGAGCTGATGGAGAAAATGAAAAAACAGTTGTTGTTAGATGTGGGTAGGATAGGCTTCTCTGAAGATAAGGGTTTTCAGGGATCGCCTAAAAGCTAATAGAGTAGGAGATAAGCAGACAGATTGGGGTAGGGCATTCCATAGGACTGGAGAGGCTTTAGAAAAGTCCTGGAGGCGAGCATGGGAGGAGGTGAGGAGGGAGCTAGAGAGCAGAAGGTCTTGAGAGGAATGAAGAGAACGAGTAGGTTGGTATTTAGAGACTAGGCTAGTGATGTAGCTGGGGGCTAAATTGTGGATGGATTAGTACGTAGTTGTTAGTATTTTGAATTTAATTCTTTGGCCGACCGGAAGCCAGTGGAGAGATTGACAGAGAGGGGTAGCAGAGACAGAGCGATTGGTAAGGTGGATGAGTCTGGCAGCAGCATTCATGATGGATTGAAGAGGTGATAGACTATGTAGAGGTAAGCCAATGAGAAGGGAGTTGCAGTAGTCGAGACGAGAGATGGCCAGCGAGTGAATTAAGAGCTTTGTTGTGTCATTGGTTAGAAAGGGGCTTATTTTGGAGATGTTGCGGAGGTGGAGGCGGCAGGATTTGGACAGTGATTGGACGTGGTGCTTAAAGGAGAGAGGCGCCTCTCTTCTCTTTTATACCCTGTTGTGACATGACACTACTTGTATATAAAGTAAACATTTATTTAAAAATTTTGCTTGTCTTGCAAAACGCTCTCAAACCAAGTTACTCTCAAACCAAGGTTTTACTGTACATGGTAATAAGGCATTCTTTAAGAACAAGTTCATGTCCTAAAGCTGGCCATATGCTAGTAGAATCTAATTTGCAAATGTTCCTTTTAAGAATGCCCATTCAATTTGTTAATAATTTTTCAACATATATCAACATTAGACCCCTTTCACACTGGAGGCGTGCTTCAGGCGCTTTAGCGCTAAAAATAGTGCCTGTAAAGTGCCTGAAAAAAGCCTCATCTGCAATCCCAGTGTGAAAGCCCAAGGGCTTTCGCGCTGGCAGGATGTAAAAAAAACACCGCTCCTAAAGCGCCCCTGCCCATTGAAATCAATGGGCAGCGCCGCCGAATCGCCTGCAAAGCGCCTCTGCAGCGGCATTTTGCAGGCGCTCTTAACCCTTTATTCGGCCACTAGCAGGGGTTAAAAGCGCCCCGCTAGTGCCCGAAAAGCACTGCAAAAACGACGGTGCTTTAAAGCCAACGCCTGGGCGCTGCCAGTGTGAAAGGGCTCTTAGTTTTCAACCACAGTGAGGAGAAAATTCGAAGGATCAGGATAGAAAATTTTTCTCCAACAAATTAATTTCTAACAGTGAATGTGATTTTCTTTCAGGAAAGCCCATTCACTTCAAAATCGAATGTTCAAATTAAATTTTTTGAAGCACTTTCAGGCTGGGTTCACACTTGTGCGAAAATGGTGCAAGACCTTTTTTTGGTCGGCACTGGAATCGGATCGTATGGGTGTTCACACCTATGCGATCCGCTTCCTGCACCATTTCACAGTTCGCACTCTGATCTGTGAACCGATCTGGGGGTGTCATTAACTTTACATTGACACCCCCAGCAGTTTGCAGATGTCAGTGTGAACCAGTGTGCGATTCAGGTGCGATGTGGGAATCGGTACTGAATCGCAGGGTTTCCGGCAACGCACCAGTGTGAACCAGGACTCAAATAACATTTGTCATGTCTTCGAATGTGCTGATGAAAATTTTCTTATGAATGTTCATATAAATTTTCATACAAGCATTCAATAAAAGCTCAAAAATCGAACAGAGTATGGCCAGCTATAGTGCAATCAAAACAAGTTAACATAATTGACTATCTTTTGATGTTTATGGTGTGCTTTAGAGTTCTGATATATTGTGGCTAAGTACCACAGGTACTGGGATATGAATGCATGTCCATTACTTTTACTCTGATTTTGACCAATGCAACATTTTCTTGAATGGTGGATTGTCTGCTAGGGTTATCAGTAAAAGTTAATGTGCACTGCAGTGTGAGCACCCACAGATGCTTTGTATTACTAATAAGTGACCAATGAGTTAGAGAAGGCTGGCCCAATCTTTATCCCTCTATGGTGGGTGAACGCACTCTTTCACCATCACATTGATATCTGCATACAGGTTAAAGGTTCCACCTCTCCATTCCTTTGCCGCTAAGCAGGGAAGCTTCATTCCAAACTCTTCAACCACAGCTCACACTTTACTAAGAGAGGAACTTCAGCCTAGAGATATAACCCGCTTATACCTAGCTAATGTTTAACAAATAACTAGCTCACAAACCATATATGTGTCTCCTTACTGGATTTCATTTTTATTGTCTAAGTGTCTTTTATGGTGGCAGAATGACTGGAGGTTCACTTCATTGTCATCTATAAATTTGTTCCACAGGAGAGCAAATCCTGTTTGTACTTGCTGTTTATTTGTTTATTCATATGGTTCTTTCCAAGTACCGACCATACTTGGAAGAAGAAGTCTAATGCCACAACTGGAAATATGCCTTACCCAAGTAGACGGCATCTAATAAAGTGGTTCTCAAGACAAAAGTTTTTTTTTTTTTTTGCATTCTAAGCATTAAGGTAAAAAAACTTTTGCATGCAGCTAAGCCCCCCAAATACTTACCTGAGCCCGATCTCCAGCGATGTGCACGAGAGCAGCAGCTCTCTTGGCTATCTTCCTCCTCATTGATTCAGAGACAGCAGCGGGAGCCAGTGAGAAGAGAGAGTGGGGGGCGAGTCAATGGACACACAGGGCCGGCTTGGGTGCGAGCACACACAAGCACCCCCATATCAAGCGGCATGCTATGAGGGCACTCAGCAAGGGGGAGGGGCGTCGGTGGGGTACAAGAGAAGAGGAGGATCAGGGCTGCTCTGTGCAAAACCATTACACAGAGCAGGTAAGTATGACATGTTTGTTATTTAAAAAAACCGAATAAAACATTTTTGCCCTTAGAATCACACTCATCTGAAAGGCCCAGTACGCAATTTTTGATCCAGCAGTTCAATGGTCGATGTGGTCAAAGTCTAAAACATATGTTAGGCACCCCCCTTTCAACATCCTCATAAACATAGTCCAAAAGGAAACACACCAGCCTGTCTAAGCACTCATTATTGATCTTATTACTTTTATATAATTATTGCTAGCGGCTAGGTACAGTAGCAAGCGCATAATCTTCCATTTGCAAACAGCAGCTCATTATTTATTAGTCTTTCACAGAGATTTTTAATTTTTTACATATAGCTGGAGCTGAATAGAGGTTTTTTTTTCGATATATAGCACCCATTCTGCCTTTTCAGCAAATCACATAACTCATATTACTACTTACCCAGAATGCACTACATTCTGTGAATGGAGGAGAAGCAGCTAAACAACAGCATCTCCTCTGCCTGGTGGCTGTAAAGTTAATACTGCAGAGAAGATTTTTACCAGAAGCAGCCACCCGCAAATAATGGGATTACACATATCTAATACAGTATGTTTCTGCTGCTGTATCCCCCCTTCCCCCCCAAAAAAGATATATATATATATATATATATATATATATATATACAATCACACAGCTTACTGTAGGTATATCTTTCCAGTACTGTAATTGTGTTTGAAATTACAGTAATTGATTCACCTGAAAAAAACACTTAGAGAATTTCACATTCCCTGTTTTATAAATTTGCCCCTCTCTGAATGAATACAAAGATTTCTCTGTTTGGCTGAGGAAGTGAGGAAGGAGGATGATGCCATGATTTTCCAATCAGCCAATCAGAGTAAGCATATTCATTCATTCAGACAAAGCTACCTCTGAATAGCTGAGCGCCGCTCAGCCCGACTCTGAGTGTGAGATGGGAAGTTCTTATCTAACTGACAAAACACATAGCTGTATACTGTATGCAGCTGAGGCTAAATACAGTTTAAACATCACGCCCAGTGGCAACTAGGGATGAGCTTCGTGTTCGAGTCGAACCCATGTTCGACTCGAACATCGTCTGTTCGATCAGTCGCCGAATTGCGAACGATATGGGCCGTTCGCACCAAATTTGTGTGGCGCGTCACGGCCCATAATTCACTGCGGCATCGCAGTGCATTGCTGGCTGATGATTGGCCAAGCATGCACTATGACCCGCATGCTTGGCCAATCACAGCGCCATCAGTAGAGAGAGCTGTAAATGGCCAAAGCCAGGGTGGCTTTGGCAAATTATGGCTCAGGGGGTTTAGAACACACCCCACACTATAGAAGGTCGCCTGCACGGTGGCCCTGTGTAGTGTGTTCCGGAGTGCTTAGAGAGAGAGAGAGAGACAGTGTCATTTCATTTGAGTTAGCTAGATTAGGCAGGACAGTCAGTGAGTTAGCTGCACTTACAGTGTATTGTGTATATATATGCATCCCAGGTGTATATATATACACTGTATTCAGTTTAGCTAGATTCGTTCCTGTTATCTTCCTACTGACAGGCAGGCCTGTCTTGTTACAGTATTTACAGCTACCTGAAGAAAATTGCTGGTGTTCTTTTGATCCTATTAGTACCACAGTCAGGCAGCTAGACTATTTACAGTTAGTGTAGTGCATCCTCCTCACAGTGTTCAGTTAAAGCTACAAGTTAGTTTAGTGTGACCTCTGCACAGTGTTCAGCTAAAGCTACAAGTTAGGGTAGTGCGTCCTCTGAACAGTGTTCAGCTAAAACTGCAAGTTAGTGTAGTGCAACCTCTGCACAGTGTTCAGCTAAAGCTACAAGTTAGTGTAGTGCGTCCTCTGAACAGTGTTCAGCTAAAACTACAAGTTAGTGTAGTGCGACCTCTGCACAGTGTTCAGCTAAAGCTACAAGTTAGTGTAGTGCGTCCTCCTCACAGTGTTCAGCTAAAGCTACAAGTTAGTTTAGTGTGACCTCTGCACAGTGTTCAGCTAAAGCTACAAGTTAGGGTAGTGCGTCCTCCTCACAGTGTTCAGCTAAAGCTACAAGTTAGTGTAGTGCGACCTCTGCACAGTGTTCAGCTAAAGCTACAAGTTAGGGTAGTGCGTCCTCCTCACAGTGTTCAGCTAAAGCTACAAGTTAGTGTAGTGCGACCTCTGCACAGTGTTCAGCTAAAGCTACAAGTTAGTTGTTTGCGAGCTCTGCACAGTGTTCACCTAAAGCTACCTGTAGAAGGTTGGTGGTGTTTTCCTGATCCTATCACTACCGCAGGCAGCTAAATAAGCTACAAGATAGTTTTTTGCGAGCTCTGCACAGTGTTCAGCTAAAGCTACAAGTTAGTGTAGTGTGTCCTCCTCACAGTGTTCAGCTAAAACTACAAGGTAATGTAGTGCGACCTCTGCACAGTGTTCAGCTAAAGCTACAAGTTAGTGTGGTGCGTCCTCCTCACAGTGTTCAGCTAAATCTACAAGTTAGTTTAGTGTGACCTCTGCACAGTGTTCAGCTAAAGCTACAAGTTAGGGTAGTGCGTCCTCTGAACAGTGTTCAGCTAAAACTGCAAGTTAGTGTAGTGCAACCTCTGCACAGTGTTCAGCTAAAGCTACAAGTTAGTGTAGTGCGTCCTCTGAACAGTGTTCAGCTAAAACTACAAGTTAGTGTAGTGCGACCTCTGCACAGTGTTCAGCTAAAGCTACAAGTTATTGTAGTGCGTCCTCCTCACAGTGTTCAGCTAAAGCTACAAGTTAGTTTAGTGTGACCTCTGCACAGTGTTCAGCTAAAGCTACAAGTTAGGGTAGTGCGTCCTCCTCACAGTGTTCAGCTAAAGCTACAAGTAAGTGTAGTGCGACCTCTGCACAGTGTTCAGCTAAAGCTACAAGTTAGGGTAGTGCGTCCTCCTCACAGTGTTCAGCTAAAGCTACAAGTTAGTGTAGTGCGACCTCTGCACAGTGTTCAGCTAAAGCTACAAGTTAGTGTAGTGCGTCCTCTGCACAGTGTTCAGCTAAAGCTACAAGTTAGTGTAGTGCGTCCTCTGAACAGTGTTCAGCTAAAACTACAAGTTAGTGTAGTGCGACCTCTGCACAGTGTTCAGCTAAAGCTACAAGTTAGTGTAGTGCGTCCTCCTCACAGTGTTCAGCTAAAGCTACAAGTTAGTTTAGTGTGACCTCTGCACAGTGTTCAGCTAAAGCTACAAGTTAGGGTAGTGCGTCCTCCTCACAGTGTTCAGCTAAAGCTACAAGTTAGTGTAGTGCGACCTCTGCACAGTGTTCAGCTAAAGCTACAAGTTAGGGTAGTGCGTCCTCCTCACAGTGTTCAGCTAAAGCTACAAGTTAGTGTAGTGCGACCTCTGCACAGTGTTCAGCTAAAGCTACAAGTTAGTTGTTTGCGAGCTCTGCACAGTGTTCACCTAAAGCTACCTGTAGAAGGTTGGTGGTGTTTTCCTGATCCTATCACTACCGCAGGCAGCTAAATAAGCTACAAGATAGTTTTTTGCGAGCTCTGCACAGTGTTCAGCTAAAGCTACAAGTTAGTGTAGTGTGTCCTCCTCACAGTGTTCAGCTAAAACTACAAGGTAATGTAGTGCGACCTCTGCACAGTGTTCAGCTAAAGCTACAAGTTAGTGTGGTGCGTCCTCCTCACAGTGTTCAGCTAAATCTACAAGTTAGTTTAGTGTGACCTCTGCACAGTGTTCAGCTAAAGCTACAAGTTAGGGTAGTGCGTCCTCTGAACAGTGTTCAGCTAAAACTGCAAGTTAGTGTAGTGCAACCTCTGCACAGTGTTCAGCTAAAGCTACAAGTTAGTGTAGTGCGTCCTCTGAACAGTGTTCAGCTAAAACTACAAGTTAGTGTAGTGCGACCTCTGCACAGTGTTCAGCTAAAGCTACAAGTTATTGTAGTGCGTCCTCCTCACAGTGTTCAGCTAAAGCTACAAGTTAGTTTAGTGTGACCTCTGCACAGTGTTCAGCTAAAGCTACAAGTTAGGGTAGTGCGTCCTCCTCACAGTGTTCAGCTAAAGCTACAAGTAAGTGTAGTGCGACCTCTGCACAGTGTTCAGCTAAAGCTACAAGTTAGGGTAGTGCGTCCTCCTCACAGTGTTCAGCTAAAGCTACAAGTTAGTGTAGTGCGACCTCTGCACAGTGTTCAGCTAAAGCTACAAGTTAATGTAGTGCGTCCTCCTCACAGTGTTCAGCTAAAACTACAAGTTAGTGTAGTGCGACCTCTGCACAGTGTTCAGCTAAAGCTACAAGTTAGTTTTTTGCGAGCTCTGCACAGTGTTCACCTAAAGCTACCTGTAGAAGGTTGGTGGTGTTTTCCTGATCCTATCACTACCGCAGGCAGCTAAATAAGCTACAAGTTAGTTTTTTGCGAGCTCTGCACAGTGTTCAGCTAAAGCTACAAGTTAGTGTAGTGTGTCCTCCTCACAGTGTTCAGCTAAAACTACAAGGTAATGTAGTGCGACCTCTGCACAGTGTTCAGCTAAAGCTACAAGTTAGTGTGGTGCGTCCTCCTCACAGTGTTCAGCTAAATCTACAAGTTAGTTTAGTGTGACCTCTGCACAGTGTTCAGCTAAAGCTACAAGTTAGGGTAGTGCGTCCTCCTCACAGTGTTCAGCTAAAGCTACAAGATAGTGTAGTGCGTCCTCCTCACAGTGTTCAGCTAAAACTATAAGTTAGTGTAGTGCAACCTCTGCACAGTGTTCAGCTAAAGCTACAAGTTAGTATAGTGTGTCCTCTGAACAGTGTTCAGCTAAAGCTACAAGTTAGTGTATTGCGTCCTCCTCACAGCGTTCAGCTAAAACTACAAGTTAGTTTTTTGCGAACTCTGCACAGTGTTCAGCTATAGCTACCTGTAGAAGTTTGGTGGTGTTTTCCTGATCCTATCACTACTGCAGGCAGCTAAATAAGCTACAAGTTATTTTTTTGCGAGCTCTGCACAGTGTTCACCTAAAGCTACCTGTAGAAGGTTGGTGGTGTTTTCCTGATCCTATCACTACCGCAGGCAGCTAAATAAGCTACAAGTTAGTTTTTTGTGAGCTCTGCACAGTATTCAGCTAAAGCTACAAATTAGTGTAGTGCGTCCTCCTCACAGTGTTCAGCTAAAACTACAAGTTAGTGTAGTGAGACCTCTGCACAGTGTTCAGCTAAAGCTACAAGTTAGTGTAGTGTGTCCTCCTCACAGTGTTCAGCTAAAACTACAAGTTAGTGTAGTGCGACCTCTACACAGTGTTCAGCTAAAGCTACAAGTTAGTTTAGTGTGACCTCTGCACAGTGTTCAGCTAAAGCTACAAGTTAGGGTAGTGCGTCCTCCTCACAGTGTTCAGCTAAAGCTACAAGTTAGTGTAGTGCGTCCTCCTCACAGTGTTCAGCTAAAACTACAAGTTAGTGTAGTGCGACCTCTGCACAGTGTTCAGCTAAAGCTACAAGTTAGGGTAGTGCGTCCTCCTCACAGTGTTCAGCTAAAGCTACAAGTTAGTGTAGTGCGGCCTCCTCACAGTGTTCATCTAAAACTACAAGTTAGTGTAGTGCGACCTCTGCACAGTGTTCAGCTAAAGCTACAAGTTAGTATAGTGTGTCCTCTGAACAGTGTTCAGCTAAAGCTACAAGTTAGTGTATTGCGTCCTCCTCACAGTGTTCAGCCAAAACTACAAGTTAGTTTTTTGCGAACTCTGCACAGTGTTCAGCTAAAGCTACCTGTAGAAGTTTGGTGGTGTTTTCCTGATCCTATCACTACTGCAGGCAGCTAAATAAGCTACAAGTTATTTTTTTGCGAGCTCTGCACAGTGTTCACCTAAAGCTACCTGTAGAAGGTTGGTGGTGTTTTCCTGATCCTATCACTACCGCAGGCAGCTAAATAAGCTACAAGTTAGTTTTTTGTGAGCTCTGCACAGTGTTCAGCTAAAGCTACAAGTTAGTGTAGTGTGTCCTCCTCACAGTGTTCAGCTAAAACTACAAGTTAGTGTAGTGAGACCTCTGCACAGTGTTCAGCTAAAGGTACAAGTTAGTGTAGTGTGTCCTCCTCACAGTGTTCAGCTAAAACTACAAGCTAGTGTAGTGCGACCTCTACACAGTGTTCAGCTAAAGCTACAAGTTAGTTTAGTGTGACCTCTGCACAGTGTTCAGCTAAAGCTACAAGTTAGGGTAGTGCATCCTCCTCACAGTGTTCAGCTAAAGCTACAAGTTAGTGTAGTGCGTCCTCCTCACAGTGTTCAGCTAAAACTACAAGTTAGTGTAGTGCGACCTCTGCACAGTGTTCAGCTAAAGCTACAAGTTAGGGTAGTGCGTCCTCCTCACAGTGTTCAGCTAAAGCTACAAGTTAGTGTAGTGCGGCCCCCTCACAGTGTTCATCTAAAACTACAAGTTAGTGTAGTGCGACCTCTGCACAGTGTTCAGCTAAAGCTACAAGTTAGTGTAGTGCGACCTCTGCACAGTGTTCAGCTAAAGCTACAAGTTAGTGTAGTACGTCCTCCTCACAGTGTTCAGCTAAAACTACAAGTTAGTTTTTTGCAAGCTCTGCACAGTGTTCAGCTAACGCTACCTGTAGAAGGTTGGTGGTGTTTTCCTGATCCTATCACTACCGCAGGCAGCTAAATAAGCTACAAGTTATTTTTTTGCAAGCTCTGCACAGTGTTCACCTAAAGCTACCTGTAGAAGGTTGGTGGTGTTTTCCTGATCCTATCACTACCACAGGCAGCTAAATAAGCTACAAGTTAGTTTTTTGCGAGCTCTGCACAGTGTTCAGCTAAATCTACAAGTTAGTGTAGTGCTTCCTCCTCACAGTGTTCAGCTAAAACTACAAGTTAGTGTAGTGAGACCTCTGCACAGTGTTCAGCTAAAGCTACAAGTTAGTGTAGTGCGTCCTCCTCACAGTGTTCAGCTAAAACTACAAGTTAGTGTAGTGCGTCCTCCTCACAGTGTTCAGCTAAAGCTACAAGTTAGTGTAGTGCGTCCTCCTCACAGTGTTCAGCAAAAACTACAAGTTAGTTTTTTGCGAGCTCTGCACAGTGTTCAGCTAAAGCTACCTGTAGAAGGTTGGTAGTGTTTTCCTGATCCTATCACTACCGCAGGCAGCTAAATAAGCTACAAGTTAGTTTTTTGCGAGCTCTGCACAGTGTTCAGCTAAAGCTACCTGTTGAAGGTTGGTGGTGTTCTCATACTACAGGCAGGCAGTTGATTTTGCTAGCTGCAGTATCAGTATATATATATATATATATATATATATATATATATATATATCCCAGCTTAGTGCAGCTACAGGACATTAGTATGTCTGGAAGGCCAACAAGGAGAGGCAGACAGTCACAAGCCAATAAAAGAGGGCAAGCAGGCTCTGTGTCTAGAGGCAACAGTGCTGGTCGTGGAGACGGTGCATCCTCATCAGCACGTGGCCGCGGGACACGCTTGGCCTTTTTTTCGGCAGCTGGCCGTGTTGAGCCGCAACATGCGGAAGACTTGGTCGAGTGGATGACCAAGCCGTCCTCATCCTCCCTCACCCATGCTCAGGGTACTTTGTCTGGCAAAGCAGCTGCCAACGCGACCTCTTTCCTCAGCTCAATGGCATCAGTGACTCCTTCCCTAGCCCCGCCATGTCCTCCTGAGGAGTCCCTCAAACTGTTTGACCACAGTGTTGGGTATATGCTCCAGGAGGATGCCCAGCATTTAGAAGGCTCTGATGATGATACTGAGCTAGATGAAGGCAGTAACGTAAGCACGGACAGAGGGGATGCCCAAGAAGGACAGAAATCTGGCAGTCATGCTCCCCCCTGCTGCAGCATACTGCCAGGTTTGCTCCAGTGATGAGGAGGGAGGGGATGATGAGGTCAGTGACTCAACGTGGGTGCCTGATAGGAGAGAGGAGGAGGAGGAGGCACATCACCAACGAGGCAGGATGCCCTCCAGGGGCCAGCCTAAGGGCAGCACACTGACTGCATCACACCCCAAAGCTCCGCATGTGCAGGGCGCTGCTGTCTCTGCGCGTTATTCAAAAAGTTCTTTGGTGTGGGCCTTTTTTGAGACGAGTGCATCAGATCGCACCGCTGCTATTTGCATAATATGTCTGCAGCGTATCTCGCGTGGCCAAAACATCTCCCGCTTGGGCACCACATGCTTGACCAGACATATGTTGACCTGCCATGCAGTTCGTTGGCTAGCGTATCTAAAAGACCCACACCAAAGAACAAAGAGGACCTCTCCTTGCTCCTCATCAGCTGAGATCTCCAACCCCACTATACCTTCAGTCCTCTCTGAGACCTGCACTGAGAGGAATGAAGGTGTAGAATTAGGTGTGTCACAGCCAAGTACTTGTGGGCAATCTGCTTTCGGTACACCGACGTCAGATTGTACCAGGCAAATTTCCCTGCCCCAGCTGCTGCACCGCCGAAAGAAGTTCGCTCCCAGCTATCCACATGCCCAGCGGTTGAATGCTAGCTTGGCAAAATTGCTAGCACTTCAACTGCTGCCTTTTCAGTTGGTAGACTCCACCCCCTTCCGTGAGTTTGTGGAATGTGCGGTTCCTCAGTGGCAGGTACCCAAACACCACTTTTTCTCACGGAAGGCGATTCCGGCTCTCTACCGGCATGTGGAAGGCAATGTCCATGCCTCGCTGGACAGGGCGGTCAGCGGTAAGGTGCATATTACCGCTGACTCATGGTCCAGCAGGCATGGACAGGGACGTTACCTAAGTTTCACCGCACATTGGGTGACTCTGCTGGCAGCTGGGAAGGATGCAGGACAAGGTGCAGTAGTGTTGGAGGTTGTTCCGCCACCACGCCTCCAAAATGCCACTACTAATGATTGTGACACACCTCTCTCCTCCACCCCCTCCTCTTCTTCTTCCTCCATGGCATCTTCTTGTGCTTTGTCCTCGGAACCAGCGATGCTCCGTAGCCGTTCAAGGGGCTACGCAAGTATGCAGGCCAAAAGATGCCATGCGGTGCTTGAGCTGGTGTGCTTGGGGGACAGGAGCCACACTGGGGCAGAGGTTCTGTCAGCTCTGCAGGGGCATGTTCAGAGGTGGTTGACGCCACGCCAACTTAAGGCAGGAATGGTGGTTTGCGACAATGGCACCAACCTCCTCTCTGCCCTCCGACAGGGACAAATGACCCATGTGCCCTGTGGCTCACGTCCTTAACTTGGTGGTGCAGTGGTTCTTGGGCAGGTACCCGGGCTTACAGGATGTCCTGAGGCAGGCCAGGAAAGTCTGTGTGCATTTCCGCCGGTCATATAATGCCAGTGTTCGGCTGGCAGACCTCCAAAAGGAGTTTAACCTGCCCAAGAACCGCCTAATCTGTGACATGCCCACCAGGTGGAACTCAAGGGTGGCCATGCTGCAGCGGCTGCACACGCAGCAGAGAGCCATCAATGAGTACTTGTGCGACTATGGCACCAGGACAGGGTCAGGGGAGCTTGTTTTTTTTCCCCACGCCAGTGGGCTATGATCAGGGATGCATGCACTGTCCTGTCACCATTTGAGGAGGCCACGAGGATGGTGAGCAGTGACAGTGCATGCATCAGTGACACTGTCCACCTGTTGGAGCACACGCTGCGTGGATTAATGGACAGGGCACTTGAGGCAGAACAGAGGCAGGAAGAGGAGGACTTCCTTAGCTCTCAAGGCCCCCTTTATCCAGACAGTGTTCCTGCGTGCCTGCCGATCACACAGGAAGAGGACGAGGAGGAGGAGGATTGTGTCAGTATGGAGGTGGAGCCTGGCACTCAGCATCAGCAGCAGTCTTTAAGGGATTAGTCCCAAGAAACACATGGACTTGTACGTGGCTGGGAGGAGGTGGCTGCGGACCATGTCGTCCTTAGTGACCCAGAGGACTCCGGACCGAATGCCTCAGCAAACCTTCGCTGCATGGCCTCCCTGATTCTGCAAAGCCTGCGTAAGGATCCTCGTATTCGTGGTATCAAGGAGAAGGACCAATACTGGCTGGCAACCCTCCTTGATCCACATTACAAGAGTAAGGTTGCGGACCTTATCTTGCCATCGCAGAGGAGGAAACATCTTCGGGAGGCCTCGCAGAAAGGTCTGTGCAACGCGTTCCCAGAGACTGGGAGGTTACAAACTCCTGTTTCTGGACAACGTGTTGCTGAGGCTTTGGTCAGTCAAAGAAGGAGCAGTGGAGAAGGTGGCCGTCTGACCGATGCGTTCAGACAATTTTTTAGTCCGCAGCCCCAAGGTATGATCGGTTCCAGCAACCATCGCCAGCGTCTGTTTTACATGGTGCAGGAATACCTAGGGGCAAAATCTGACTTGGACACCTTTCCCACCGAAAATCCTCTGGGTTACTGGGTCTTGAGGATGGATCACTGGCCAGAGCTTGCACAGTATGCAATTGAGCTACTGGCCTGTCCTACGTCCAGCGTTCTTTTGGAACGCACATTCAGTGCTGCTGGAGGCTTTGTAGCCGATCACAGGGTGCGTCTGTCCACCGACTCGGTCGATCGACTGACCTTCATAAAAATGAATCAGTCTTGGATCACCACCAGCTACCAAGCACCTGATGCTGATGTAACCGAATATTTTTTTTTTAAATCTCAGATCCCTTCAAAGACTGCCTATGCTGATGCTGAGTGACTATCCTGAGTAATTATCCTCTTCCTCCTCAATGATCACGCTGATAGCTTGTAAGAACATTTTTGGTTCTGGGCGCCGCCACCAGTGCCTAAGGCCCAATTTTTCAGCCCCTGTTTAACAGGGGCGTGTAATTACAATTTTTGATGCAATACTTTGCAGCAGGGCTCGTTCCTGCGTTCCAACTAGAGTATCTGTGAGGGGTTGCAGTGTTTGTGGCACCAGCACCAATGCCTAATGCCCAATTTTTCAGCCCCTGTTCAACAGGGGCATGTAATTACAATTATTGATCTAATATTTCACAGCAGGGCCCGTTTCTGCACCCACCAAGAGCGATTGAGGACTTACAGTGTTGTGGCACCAGCACCACCACCACCACCAAAGGCCCAATTTTTCTGCCCCTGTTGAGCATGTAATTACAATTCTTGATCTAATATTTCACAGCAGGGCCCTGTGAGGGCTTACAGTGTTGTAGCCACAACAACACCTAAGGCCCAAATTTCTGCTGAGTATATAGGGCAGGCCCCTACTTTCAAACATCCAACTTACAAACGACTCCTACTTGCAAACAGAAGGAGACAACAGGAAGTGAGATGAAATCTACCCCTAGGAAGGGAAATTCTCTCCTGTAAGAGTTAATATGGGAAAAACATTTCTCCTTTCCACTGATGCTTTATCACCAATCCTTGTTTCACAAAAAAACCCACATTTTCAAAAAAACATTTGTCATTGAGACAAAAAGTGAGGTGAAATCTTCTGAAGAGGAGCACAGGCAGCAAAACAAATGTCACAGGGGTGATAACCCTTCCCTATGTTTTCCAAAAAGCTTAAAATAGATTTTTTGGCTGGAGCTAAACACGTTAAAAATGTACCAGTTCAAAATTACAAACAGATTCTACTTAACAACAAACCTACAGTCCCTATCTTGTTTGCACTGCCTGTATACTGCTGTTCAGAGTAAAGAGCCTGTATACTGCTGTTTCCTTTTTTAATTTGGGTGCGCGGTTCCCCTTAATATCCATACAAGACCCAAAGGGCCTGGTAATGGACTGGGGGGTACCCATGCCGTTTGTCTCACTGATTTTCATCCATATTGTAATATTTCATTACATTAAAGCTGCAAGCAGTTTTAAATGACTTTTTTTCCTTTAAAAATGACATTTTGTGCAGGGACTGTTCTAAGCACCGGAAACACACGGCACTTTACAGGCATACTATAGACACCCCCCAGGTACAATATTTAAAGGAATATTTCACTTTTTATTTTTCTACTTTAAGCATCATTAAAATCACTGCTCCTGAAAAAAACGGCCGTTTTTTTTGCATTGATACATATCCCCTGGGGCAGGACCCGGGTCCCCAAACACTTTTTAGGACAATACCATGCAAATTAGCCTTTAAAATGAGCACTTTTGATTTCGAACGTTCGAGTCCCATAGACGTCAATGGGGTTCTAACGTTCGTGCAAATTTTCGGTCTGTTCGCAGGTTCTGGTGCGAACCGAACTGGGGCGGTGTTCGTCTCATCCGTAGTGACAACACTTGTTGGGGCTGGTTCACCTTCTATGAGGAGGTGAGCTGCCATCTAGATAAAGGAAGACCCGTAGACGTGGTATATCTGGATTTTGTAAAAGCATTTGACACAGTTTCCTATAAACGTTTACTGTACAAAGTAAGGTACGTTGGCATGGACCATAGGGTGAGTACATGGATTGAAAACTGGCTACAAGGGCCAGTTTAGAGGGTGATGATAAATGGGGAGTACTCAGAATGGCCAGGGGTGGGAAGTGGGGTCTCCCAGGGTTCTGTGCTGGGACCAATCCTATATAATTTGTTCATAAACGACCTGCAGGATGGGATAAACAGTTCAATCCCTGTATTTGTGGATGATACTAAGCTACGCAGGGCAATAACTTCACCGCAGGATGTGGAAACCTTGCAGTAAGATCTGATCAAATTAATAGGGTGGGCAACTACATGGCAAATGAGGTTTAATGTGGAAAAATTTAAAATAATGCATTTGGGTGGCAAAAATATGAATGCAATCTACTCACTGGGGGGAGAACCTCTGGGGGAATCAAGGATGGAAAAGGACCTGGGGGTCCAATAGATGACAGGCTCAGCAATAGCATGCAATGCCAAGCTGCTGCTAACAAAGCAAACAGAATATTGGCATGCATTAAAAAAGGGATGAACTCCAGAGATAAAACGATAATTCTCTTGCTCTACAAGACTCTGGTCCGGCCGCACCTGGAGTATGCTGTCCAGTTCTGGGCACCAGTCCTCAGGAAGGATGTGCTGGAAATGGAGCAAGTACAGAGAAGGGCAGCAAAGTTAATAAAGGGACTGGAGGGTATTAGTTATGAAGAAAGGTTACGACGAGCACTGAACTTATTCTCTCTGGAGAAGAGACGCTTGAGAGGGGATATGATTTCAATTTACAAATACCGTACTGGTGACCCCACAATGGGGATAAAACTTTTCTGCGGAAGGAGGTTTAAAAATGAAACGTGGCCACTCATTAAAATGAGAACAAATTAGATTTAACCTTAAACTGCGTAGAGGGTTCTCTAGTGTAAGAGAGGCAAGGATGTGGAATTCCCTTCCACAGGCAGTGGTTTCAGCGGGGAGCATCGATGGTTTAAAAAAACTATTAGATAAGCACCTGAACGACCACAACATACAGGGATATACAATGTAATACTGACATATAATCACACACATAGGTTGGACGTGATGGACTTGTGTCTTTTTTCAACCTCACCTACTATGTAACTATGTAACACCAGAATGTGGTGTGGGAAATGCACGTTCCATGCACATTTCCCGCACTACATACAAATCGCACTGCCTTGTGGGCACCAGATTTGGTGTAGCGCGTTTTTCAAAATAAGTACCTGCACTACTTTTTGTGCAATCTGGTGGGATTTCAGCCTCCTTAAATTGCACTGCAGGGGAACGCACAGGAATTGCAGAGGAACGCGTACCACATTCCTGTACGATTCTGGTGTTGACCGGCCCTTAGTGTAGAAGGTGCCAGTTTGGCCCAAACTTACTAGTTAAAGAGATAATAAACCTGGAGATAAGCTTTAAGGCATATTCAGGTTCTGTCACTGAAACCATATATAATGTTTAGCATGTTGCTTTGTCTCTGCCTTTTAATTGTGCCCATGTGTTATCACCCTATACTTTTCCCGTGGGGATTCCAACTGGCTGTGACCACTAGGGTTGCCACTAGGGATGAGCTTTATGTTGGGGTCGAACATGAGTTCGACTCGAACATTGGCTGTTCGCCCGTTCTACGAAAAACGAACATTATGGGCCGTTCGCGCCAAACTTGAGCACTGCATAATGCCCCATAATGCACTGCGGGAGCGCAGTGGATAGATGTATGATGAATGGCCAAAGCATGCAGGTCATGGTGCATGCTTTGGCCATTCATCAATCCCAGCGCCCTCAGCTAAGAGAGCCATAATTGGCCAAAGGCAGGGTGCCATTGGCCAATCATGGCTCAGGGGGACTAAGTCCACGCCCCACACTATATAAGGCTGCCTGCACGTCGGTCCCGTGTAGTGTGTTGTTGGCGTGGACGGAGAGAGAGTGTCATTTAGATTGATCAGGCAGGCAGGTTATTCAGTTAGCTGCAGTGTATTTAATATATATATATATATATATATATATATATATATATATATATATTGCACAGACATGTTCTGGTGTTGCTATCAGCAGGAAATCCACCCTGACATATGCCATGCAGCTAATGGTGGAGTACATCATGCATGTTGACAGGAGTGGCTGCAAAGATGTTTCAGCAGATCAGCAGCCCTGAGATGCAAAAAGGAAAAAAAAAATTTTTTTCTTAAAAAAAAATACAAAATTGTTTATGATACATGGGGCTTTTTTAGGCCCGGTTCACGCTGATGCGCGTTCATGACGAATGTGATGCGTCAAAAACACTTTAAATTCGCATGTCATCCCTAAAATCATTGTTTTCAATGATGGTCGTTCACATACATGCGTTGCGATTCCTCTACGAATGCGATGCGATTAAAAAAAGGGTCTTGTGCGAGTTTACTGCGTTGCGTTGCGAATTTAGTCTCCATAGACATCAATGTAAATAGTACTTGAATGGCATTGAGGGTTCACATATGTGCGAATTCCACCACACTACTCTCCACAAAAACCAGGAAGTACACAGGAAGTTAACACCTTTTTTTTTTTTTTTACATTATGATTCCATTGGCTAGAATATCAATTGCAGCTATGTCCAACTCCTGAAATACACGGTAAATTTGCGGTAAATTCGCACCTCACAAAGGGCAAAAAACGGAACAAAATCACAGCGCATCAGTGTGAACCGGGCCTTAAACAATATATCATCAAGTTATGGTTTATATTTACTTTAAAGTCACAGTCATTTATAAACTTTGGGAAAATTGCCTACAGTTTCTCATTAGCCATCCAAAACAGAAGTTATATAGATCCAAAAAAGTTATGAAATACTTACATGGTTCGAACACTGGTTTCCCAGGATAGAAGTAAACGGCAACAAGTATCCCAGTCAGTGCTACCAGTGCTTTATTGAAGAGAGCCATGAGGAAAAGGAGACTAGATGAAATGTGCTTACAACTGCTACTGTCACTGATCAGAGCTGCCTCTACAGGGCTGAGCTTCTGTGAAACATTTCACACACAGCAGAATTGGTCTTTTTACATATCAGAAAGTTCAAGGCTGCTCTTTTATAGTAGAAGTGTTTAACTTTAACCACTTCAATACCAGGGACTCTCACGCCCTTCCTGCCCAGTCCAATTTTCAGCTTTCAGCACTGTCACATTTTGAATGACAATTAGTCATGCAACACTGTACCTAAAAAAAATTTTTTATCCCCACAAATAGAGCTTTCTTTTGGTTGGTATTTGATTACGTTTTGAGTATGTTTTCTCCTTCACTGATGAGGCAGTACTGATTGGTACTGATGGTATGGCACTGATGATGAGGCACTTATATGCAACACTGATGGGTACTGATAGGCGGCACTGATAAGCAGTACTGATGGGCACTGATAGGTGGCACTGATCAGAAGGCACTGACAGGCAATCACTGATGGGTACAGAGTGCCATCCTAATGGACACCGATTGGCACAGATTGGCATCCCTGGTGGGCTCACCTGGTGGTCTCCAGTGGGCATCCCTGGTGGGCATCCTCGATGGGTCTGCACTGATTATCAATACGTTGATTATCAGCGCGAACCCCCCCGTTAGGAGAGCAGCCGATCGGCTCTCCTCTACTCACGTCTGTCAGTGCGAGGGGAGGAAAAGCCGATAAACAGCTTTTCCTGTTTACACTGTGATCAGCTGTGATTGGTCAGAGGCTCTTTACCTCGATCGGAGATGCGGTGTGTCAGACTCACACACCACCAATCGCTGCGCTGTGTGCACCTGCGGGCGCGCGCTAGCGGCTTATCTTGCTGGACGTCTTATGATGATATGACGTCCAGTCAGGATAATACAACCACTTTCCGGCCTTCATTTTGCTATATAAGGTGGTTTCATCTGGTGATCCGGGCAGTAAGTCTGTTATTTTTCAAAAGAACAAGCTCTCTTCCAGATGTATCAGTTTACATGGATGAGACAAACCATTTAAAAGAGAAGTATGGGTTATAGTTTTTTTTTTTAAAGCATACTCACCTAGGTGGATGCAGCATCTGTCCCCTTCTGACTCTAAGGCTGAGAACACAGTGATCAAACACCGCTAATCACTCAGTTCTTAGTGCTCCGTAGGCAATGAGCCAGTGATTGTCAGTCACTGCTCTCTGCTCTGCCCCCCCCCCCCCCGCTCACTGAAGCATTGGGCTGTGGAGGGGGCAGGAGCGGCTGGCCCAGACTCTTTGAGGCTCTCTGAGAAGATGAGCCTGCTGTCAGTCCAGGCTCCTGGATGGGTCCTGATCATATGGTCACAATCTTTCACCAGGCTGGACCAGCTCTGTGGAGTCATCCGACAGCGGGCTTCCGGCTGAAAAGGGGTTACAGGAGTGCAGAACGAACTGCACTCCTGTAATCCACAGGAGAAGTACAGCCAAACGAGTTGTACTTCTCCTTTAACACTGAGAGGGGTGCTTACAATGATTAACTTTTATTTAGTCATGTAAAACCTTTATCTCAAAAGAAAAAAAAAACAGTTTGCTGTAACTGCTTATAAAGTGTTAGCTGGAGTTTAGCTTCAAATTGTTTTCAAATCTGATCTAACACTTCCCACCCCCAGAATGACAAAGCTGCTGTCTGCTGTGGCCCCTGTTCTCCTTAATCCAGAGGTGTGTTACTGGCTAGGTCAGTAGGTAAAAATAGGGGGGGGGGGACGAATGCACATCTAATGATTGATAACTTGCAATAATATTAGAGTTTTGGTTTTGTGTTTAAGGCTGGGTTCACACTATTGGGAATTGAGGACTTTTCCTCAATAACCAGTCTAGAAGTGTTGTTTTTGTTGTTTTTATTTTTGAGAGAACTTGGACAGGGTTGAGGGAATTGAGTGGAGAACTCCAAAAACAGAAACTATGTACAGGTTGAGGAGAGAGAAGCTGAAGCAGAAGTCCTTGCATATAGCAAACTGGACTTGCCTTGGTAGTGGAAACATTTAAATGTAGAACTGAAGTAGAAGTCATTGCATATAGCAAACGGGGGACCAGTGGCAGCCCATCCACAGGGGGCACCCGGGTGCCCCCCAGGCAGTCACAAAAAAAATTAAACTTTTTTTTAACCACTTCAATACCAGGCACTTATACACCTTCCTGCCCAAGCCAATTTACACCTTTCAGCACTGTCACAATTTGAATGACAGTTGGGCGGTCATGCTACACTGTACCCAAACAATTTTTTTTATCATTTTGTTCCCACAAATAGAGCTTTCTTTTGGTGGTATTTAAGCACCTCTGCGATTTTAATTTTTTGAGCAACAAATTAAAAAAGACCGGAAATTAAAAAAAAAAAAAAGTTTTTCTTTGTTTCTGTTAAATTTTTTTGTAAATAAGTATGTTTTCTTCTTCAATGACGAGCACTGATATGGCTGCACTGACGGGCACTGATAAGGTAGCACTGATGGGCACCGATGAGGTGGCACTGATGATGGGCACTGATAGGCGGCACTGATGGGCACTGATAGGTGGCACTGATGGGCACTGATAGGTGGCACTGATGGGCACTCATAGGTGGCACTGATAGGTACTCATAGGCGGCACTCATGGGCACTCGTAGGCTGCACTCATGGTACTTATGGGTGGCACTGATGGGTACTGATGGGCACTGATAGGTGGCACTGATGACACTGATGAGTGGCATTGCTGGGCATCACTGAATTTTTTTGTTTTCATAATGCTGCCAGTCAGTGCCCATTTGTGGGCACTGATTGCCATTGATTGGGCATATGTTGGCACATGTGGATGGCCATGGAGGATGTACCTGGCCATCCACATGTTATGTGCGGCCCTGGCGGCTTCCCTGGTGGTCTGAAGTGGGCATCCGAGGGGGGCTGGGCTGATAAACAATCAGCACAGACCCCCCCTGTCAGGAGAGCCGCCGATCGGCTCTCCTCTACTCGCGTCTGTTAGACGCCAGTGAGGAAAAGCCGATCAACGGCTCTTCCTGTTTACATCGTGATCAGCCATGATTGGACATGGCTGATCACATGGTAAAGAGCCTCCGCCAGAGGATCTTTACCGAGAACGGTGTAGCGGTGTGTCAGACTGACACACCGCACCACCGATTGCCTCGATGCGCGCCCCCACGGGCGCACGGCATCTGTTATCCTGCAGGGCGTCATGTGACGCCCAGTCAGGTTAACTGATTCACCGCCCGGCCGTCATTCTGCTATAGGCTGGGCGGGAAGTACATGGCCCTTTAAAAAGTCCTTAAGTGTACTGTGTTTGGGCACTGGACACAGTGCACTATGGGAAGTGCCACGTCAATGCAATCACGAGATTGCAGACGCGGCGCTTCATTCGTGGGGTTTGGAGCTGCTTTGCAGCGTGATCCATTGCGCCAAGCAGCATCTTCTTTGTTCTCAGCGTGAGAACAAAGTCACTTCCGGCTCCCGGCGCGCTACAAAAAGATGGCCGCCGCCTAATCCCCTTGTGTTTAGTGGAGAGGGGAGGCCCCTCCCCTCTCCACTGAACTAATGGAGAAAGACAGGAAGTAGCTGAAGGGGAGAGAGAGAGACAGACGCAATATGAAGGAGGACAGCGCTGGGGACACACATGTAAGGAGGACAGCGCTGGGGGCACACATGTAAGGAAGACAGCGCTGGGGACATACATGTAAGGAGGACAGCGCTGGGGACACACACGTAAGGAGAAAAACAAGATATTTGGGGGGCACACCCTAAAAGATGCATTAAAGATGGTGCAGCCATAAGACCATACAACAGAACAAAATATTACAGCGCACACATGCAAAATGACATTTACCTCCTGCAAGGCTTATTTAAAACACCTAAGCAGGATCTCCCAATCTATGGATAGTGTAGGACCCACTAATCATGGGGTACTTTGTCGCAGTAAGTGGGCTTAAGCACCATATAGCAATATGGTGTGACCAAATCCCCATATTTTTTGATAATGCTTTTTGAAAATATCTAGGTGTTTTAAATAAGCCTTGGGTGGAGACCTCAAGTTCTCCCATATAGAGGAGTGTATTGCTCCCATGGTTCAGAGAAGCGGGATCTCCCAGTCTATGGATAGTGTAGGACCCACTAATCATGGGCTCCGCTGCTGGGGATACAGATGTAAGGAGGGGCTCCGCTGGGGACACAGATGTAAGGAGGGGCTCCACTGGGGACACAGATGTAAGTAGGGTCTACACTGGGGACACAGATGTAAGGAGGGGCTCCACTGGGGACACAGATCTAAGGAGGGGCTCCGCTGGGGACACAGATGTAAGGAGGGGCTCCGCTGGGGACACAGATGTAAGGAGGGGCTCCGCTGGGGACACAGATGTAAGGAGGGGCTCCGCTGGGGACACAGATGTAAGGGAGGGGCTCCGCTGGGGACACAGATGTAAGGAGGGGCTCCTCTGGGGACACAGATGTAAGGAGGGGCTCCTCTGGGGACACAGATGTAAGGAGGGGCTCCTCTGGGGACACAGATGTAAGGAGGAACTCTGATGATGGGGACACAGATGTAAGGAGGGGCTCCACTGGGAACACAGATGTAAGGAGGGGCTCCGCTGGGGACGCAGATGTAAGGAGGAACTCCGCTGTTGGGGGCACAGATGTAAAGAGGGACTCCACTGGGGTTCCGCTGTGGACACAGATGTAAGGAGGGGCTCCGCTGATGACACTGATGTAAGGAGGGACTCTGCTGATGGGGACACTGATGTAAGGAAGGGTTCCGGTGGGGACACAGATGTAAGGAGGAACTCCACTGACGGGGGCACAGATGTAAGGGGGGCTCCGCTGGGGACACTGATGTAAGGAGGGACTCTACTGGGGACACAGATGTAAGGAGGGACTCCGCTGGGAACACGGATGCAAGGAGGGACTCCGCTGATGGGGACACAGATGCAAGGAGGGACTCCACTGGGGACACTGATGTAAGGAGGGACTCTGCTGGGGGCACCTGATGTAAGGAGGGACTCTGCTGGGGGCACTTGATGTAAGGAGGGACTCTGCTGGGTGCACCTGATGTAAGGAGGGACTCTGCTGGGGGCACCTGATGTAAGGAGGGACTCTGCTGTTGGCACCTGATGTAAGGACGGATTCCACTGGGGGTACCTGATGTAAGGACGGATTCCGCTGAGGGCACCTGATGTAAGGATGGACTCTGCTGGGGGCACCTGATGTAAGGAGGGACTCTGCTGTTGGCACCTGATGTAAGGAGAGACTCCGCTGGAGGCACCTGATGTAAGGACGGATTCCAATGGGGGTACCTGATGTAAGGATGGATTCCGCTGAGGGCACCTGATGTAAGGACGGACTCCGCTGGGGGCACCTGATGTAAGATGCACTACACTGGGGGCACCTGATGTAAGGACGGACTCCGCTGGGGACACCCTATGTAAGGACGGACTCCGCTGGGGACACCTGATGGCATCTGGTGGCAGGCGACGTGGCAGGTGACACACTTAAGGCTCCTACTGATTCTGCATTATGGTGAGTTGAATGATTTCATTTTATATTACAATGTAATAATAGAAATAATGCACTTCAATCATCCTGACACCATAACAACCATGGTGCCGGGCTGATTGAAGTGCTAGATGTTTGGAGTATCTTTATCTGCTGATTGTTAAACTTTATGGAATACACATATTTCTATTGCGGTGTAGGATCTGGGCCTGCTGTCCCTCCTCTCCCTACCTCTCCCTCCTTCCCTCGTTCATCTCAGACGCTAACCACACCCCCTTAGAGCCACACCATTTAAGCCACGTCCACTATTTCGCTGAAACCGTGCCCATTTTCACCAAGTGGGAGGGGTCAAAAAGGAAGGGCGGGGTCTGCCCCCCTATCCTAAAACTTCACTAGCCGCCACTGCTGTGGACTTGGCTCTGTAGTAGAAGCAGTTAAAAGCAGACTTCTTTCTTTAGAACAATAAGAGTCCCTTCTCAAGAAATTAGATAAACTACTGTAAGCTCTTCAGGACACCATCTAATGTCCCCTTTAAACAGACACACAGCTGACTCTCTAGCATAAGAGGGGTGGCATCAGCCCACAAATCTCTCAGCAGTCTGTACTCACAACATTTCCAGGGACAGTTGGTTGCCTCCTTCCAACTTCCAAGAGACACCTTTCTTCAGTGATACCAGATTAGATCTTCAGCAGACAGCCCCTCAGTCAGCTCTCTGTAGCTTCAGCATCCAGGCCCTCAGGTCGCCCACCTGAGCCCTTACGAAGAGCAAGTGCATGGCAGCACTGCCATAAAGTGACCTTTCCAGAAAAAGACACAAAGCTCACTGTGCTCATGGAATTTATACAGAATCCCAGCATTTTAATCATGTCTTCAACTTGGATCTCTGCCCAAACAGACAATTATACACCACTTCAAAGCAATGTTTCATATTCCTATTTCTATAAAACAGGAGAGTTGGGACTTTGAATGAGGTGAGCAAAGAAGACCAGGGGAGCAGTCAGACATAGCACTTTATTGATACATTTCGTGTATTGAACACTCTTCAGGGGCGATATAGCACCAGAATCTACAAAGGAAAAGAAGAATGGGGTAAAAACTGTATAAAAAAAAAAAAAAAAAAAGACAAAACCTCTAGTCTCCAATGGGTACTCACATGCCCCGCGATAGTGAAACTAAGGGGGTCCACGACTGCCGGCAGCCAAGTAGCCCGTTTTTTAGGGGTTGTTTAGCAGTACACAAAATGTTGTGTCCCATTCTTTATCTACCTCTTTTGTTTTTGTTTTTCCTTCTTTGCTTTTTCCTCTCTCCTTTTGGGTGCAACCACGTGGTGTGTCTCTGGGGGGTCGGCCTCTGCTTGGCGACCTTTTGTTCTGTGTCCGGGAGCTGCGAGGCACGGCTGGGACCCCTCCCCTTCCCCCCCCTTCGTTCTCTCTGACTGGGTGGTCGGGGCGGGCCTCTCGCGGTGCGTCGGCATCACGCCTCCTCGTTACGCACGTGACCTCTGTTTGAGTGTCACGGCGTCTGACGCTGTGTTTCCTTCTTGTGCAGACACGTGGGTGGCGGCCTCCCCAGCAGCTGTGGGCGGCGTTTGCCGCTGCGCTGGATGAGTCCTCCATCCGCATGTGTGCCTGCACCGTGTGATGCTGGGGGGAGCTATTTGATTGGGGCGGGGACTGGCCATATATAGGGTTCCCATTCAGGCTTACTGCTTGCAGGCAGTATGGAGATCACCGGGTTAGTTCCGGTTGGCCATTACTCATCATCTTAAGGTAAGGGGGGTTTTCACAGGGATACTTCTGTACTTTTTGTTTCTAGCAGGGGCCCCAGTCCTATTTTGGGGCTATATCTTATACTATTTACTTTTATTACTTTAGGACCCTACCCCCACCAATTCCCAGTGTGTATCATTACTTTTTTGGGGACCTCTGTGCTGTGTTGGAATCTCCTTCCGCCCCTCTCTTTGAGCTCCTCCCTCAGCTCCCGGGCACGGGCTACTTGGCTGCCGGCAGTCGTGGACCCCCTTAGTTTCACTATCGCGGGGCATGTGAGTACCCATTGGAGACTAGAGGTTTTGTCTTTTTTTTTTTTTTTTTTATACAGTTTTTACCCCATTCTTCTTTTCCTTTGTAGATTCTGGTGCTATATCGCCCCTGAAGAGTGTTCAATACACGAAACGCGTCGGGCTTACCACATGCACCAGACAACCACATACTTACAAGTTTTTTATCACCCTATGACCACTTTAGTGAACATTTCTTCCAGAATAGTATTATTCTCTCTGCATCCATTTGGGGGTTGTTTACCATGTTTGCCATGTATCAGTTAGGATGTGACTGCTACACGACTTGTTATGACAATTTACACTGGAACTCCAATTGTGTCATTGTACTATTATGTATCAATAAAGTGTTTTATGCTATGTCTGACTGCTCCCCTGGTCTTCTTTGCTCACCTCATTCAAAGTCCCAACTCTCCTGTTTTATGTATTTACGCATAGGGATGGAGACCTAGTGTCTCATTTAAAGTCCCATTCTTCTATATTTACATATTCCTATTTCTGGACTCAAATATCTGTGTGCTAAGTATACCTTTTGTTTCATTCTCATAGGGGAGAAAAGACTCAGACAGCAGTCAGAGGATACCAGGGACCCCCAACATAACCAACCTGATTAGCCCAAGCCCCCCCGAGGATCTTGAGGAAGGAGAGGTGTAGGAAGTGGGCGAAATGGGCACCCCACCAGGTCTGAAACCCCACCTTCAGTCTGACACCCCAGCTTCAGGTAATCTATGTATGCCTGCATATTTCTAAATACATGTTTTTTCATCAATTTTAGGTGATGTGCTGGTTGTAGAAGGGGAAGCGGCCGAACCATTTTCAAGCGACAGCGCACAAAGACTCATTGGCCAGATCATGGCCTGGAATGGGGAGATTGATGGAATGCTCAATCGCCTGGACATCATGCAGCAGGAAATGAAGAACATGATCGATGTTTTGGGGAGAATTTAATCCCTTTTTCCCTAAAGCGAAATCGATCATGTTCTTCATTTCCTTTTTAGATGACCACATTCAGTGCTTTTAATTTTTTACAATTTTAAAAGCCAAATTTTGAAGATGCACACGGTGTGTCAACATGTGCTATCTGCCATCAAGGGATCTCAGTGTACGTGTTTTGTGGGTGCAACCCCTTCCTCATAACGCTAGTAGGTGAGAGGAAGGGATTGCACCCACTAAACATGTCTATTGATCCCCCATGATGGGAGATAGCACATGTTGACATTACCCATTTGGAATCCCAACTTGTGTGCATCTTCAAAATTTGGCTTTTACAGGGGTGACATTACCCCATCTGATTTTTGGCAATATCAAGACATTTTGACACTACAATGTCTGATATTGCCTTCATTTTCTAGATATTGAACTTTGTAAGTTCCAGAGTTGTGTGTATATTATGTTTTAAAACATGCCTGTTTGTAAACAACAAAAAAAAAAAAAAAAAATATATATATATATATATATATAATATATATATATATGCACGTCTGCACTTTCAATGTCTGTATGACTGGAATTTTCAAGTAAAAGGAAATATTTGCATCAAGCATCGATCCATGTCTTTTTCTTCGTTAATTTATGGTGGAAGATTGGGAGACCACCCTGACGGTGCTGTGATCTGATTAATTGTTAAAGAAAAGAAGGTAACCCACCCGAAGTTTTGTATATATATATATATATATATATATATATATATATATATATATATAGTTAAAAAAAGAAATATATATTAAAAAAAAAAAATTTAAACGCACATGTGCACAGATTAAAAATGTTACTAATCAACAATGTGTGGCTTCTTCAGGGGCGGACTGACCATTCGGGCACTCGGGCACTGCCCGAGGGCCCCATGCCCAAAGGGGCCCCATCAGGGTTGCCAGCCTCAATAAAACCAGGGACAGTATGTAAAAATCTGTGTTTTTTTTTTTAAATCCCAAGATTATAGCTGCCCCATCTCTCCAGTACCTTTTCAGTGTGTGTATGTGTATTCTGTGTGTGTATACTGTGTGTGTATATTGTGTGTCTGTGTGTGTATACTGTATGTGTGTGTGTGTACTGTGTGGTCCCATAATCTATTGCTTGGGGGCCCCATAATCTCCTATTGCCAGGGGGCCCTATAATCTTCTCCTATTGCCCGGGGGCCCCATAATCTCCTATTGCCCGGGGGCCCCATGAGTTGTCAGTCCGCCCCTGGGCTTCTTCTTTCAATGCTCAAAACCGGTTTTGTAAGTAATTTGGTGTTTACAGTGACAATGGGGCTTATTTACTAAAGGAAATACACTTGGCACTACAAGTGCACTAGGAGAACCTAGGAGACAGCCAAAAAGAAAAGCAAGCAATAAATATATTTCGAGATTTTAACTTATTATTTTTTTTTATTAATATAAATTAGACATTGTCTGGCATTGCAATGGCCCCCACCCGTAAAAAAATTAACATATTTATCCCTAACTTCACTGGAACTTTGGGGGGCCAAGCCAGTAAGGCCATTATCCAGGCCCGTCAGAGGATTCTCTGGAATAAGTCCGGCCTCAGGCCCAACTGAGGCAATATAATCTCTTGAATTTTTTCTTCAAAAATTGTGCAGGATGCAGCATGCTAGGACGATATGATTAAGTTTGTGGTCCGCCATGTGTATTGCTGTCAGAAACAGACGGAACCGGCTGGCCATTATCCCGAAGGCATTCTCCACAACTCTTCTCACTCTTGCCAGCCGGTAGTTAAAAACCCTCCTCTCCGGGGTGAGTGTCCTTTGGGGGAATGGCCTCATCAGGTGCTCGCCCAGACAGAAGGCTTCATCTGCAATGAAGACAAAGGGGAGTCCTTCCACGTTACCCGCATCAGGTGGCAAACCCAGGCCACCAATCTGGAGATGCTGGTAGAACTCCGTCTGGGCGAAGACTCCTCCATCCGGCCATTCTAGCCCCGTCGACTTACAGAAATTCATATTGTGCCGACACCACCGCCATTAACACGATACTATGAAACCCCTTATAATTAAAATAGTATGACCCCGAATGGGGTGGTGGCACGATGTGGACGTGCTTCCCATCTATAGCCCCTCCACAGTTGGGAAAATGGGATGTCACAGTCTGCCATTCCTGTGGCGTTGAAGGAAACTGGGGAGTCAAACAAGAAAAAAAAATATAAGTACTTTTGCACATAACATTGCAAGCACATTACACAAAAAAAACATTCTTGCCCAACATCAGTATAACATTTATTTTAAGTATTATTTAAAGACTAAAATATAAGGCCCACTTATCAGATTCCTCACCCCCTCTGATGGCCCATTGATAAAATATAAGGGGGGGTTATAAATTAATTTAAGGACACACAGACCATTTGGAAACATTTTGGGGGGGGGGGGGGGGGTTATAAATTAATTTAAGGACACACAGACCATTTGGAAACATTTTAAGGGGGGGGTTATAAATTTATTTAAGGGCACACAGACCATTTGGAAACATTTTAAGGGGGGGTGCTATAAATTAATTTAGGAACACACAGACCATTTGGAAACATTTTAAGGGGGTGTTTAGGGTAAAGCACTACTATGGAGCTGACAAAATACATTGTTAAGTGACTAGACTAGGTGGATATGGGCCCAGCATAGCATGATGGGAGGTTAGTGAAGGCAAATATGCATGAAGGACAAAAAAGGAGCATTAAAAGATTACAGCATGCATTAGGACAAAGGGGACAGTCACAGCATATTGCAATCATGGTAATTAGGGATTGAGGAAAGAAATACAATACATTAGCAAACATTAAATACAATAAAATGTGATGTTAAAGGATACATCTTACCTTAATATAGTCCTTCTGCAGGACCTGAAATATAGCAGAACAGGTCTCTGGGATAATGATCCCCAGAGCCTGGGGGGAGATGCCTGTCAATAACTTGAGGTCCTGCAGACTTCTCCCTGTTGCCAAGTACCGCAACGTGGCGACTAGCCTCTGCTCCAGAGTGATGGCTTGCCTCATGCAGGTATCCTGCCTGCTGATATAAGGGGGCAGCAAAGCCAACAGACGGTGAAAAACAAGGTCCGTCATCCTGAGAAAGTTCCTGAAATCATGAAGATTATTCTCCTGGATCTCACGAAGCAAAGGTATGTGAGAGAATTGGTCACGCTGGCGTAACCAATTCTTGGTCCATGAACTCCTCCCCACCCTGTTCATGGACTGGGCCTGGGTCGAAGAATTAACTACAACACCAAGCCCAAGCAAAGCACGAACTCTATGATGAGTACGTACACGCAACATGGCTTCAAAACGGTCGGCTGGTCAGAACGAACTTAACAGAACGCACTGAAGAACAGCAAGGCCTGTGAAGAGCGAGCTGAAAATCAGCAACGAGCGGACAAGAACGCACTGAATTAACAAATGGGAACTCACTACATGCACTGAAAAGCAGATACAAACCCCACAAGCACAAAATGAACAACAGTTAAACGATCTGAAAAAACACGGGTCTCAGAAGCGCGAATCGGCTCTCACCAAACTTCTACTAACACAAGATAAACACAAAATTAGCAGAAATGGCCCAAAGGGTGGTGCACTAGCTAATTGAACTAGTCCCGTCGGACCTGGTGTACGTCACTGTGTTCTAGACAGTCGGACTTTGGTGTGATCATGTGTAGGCAAGTCCATTTCGATGGAAATCTGTCGAAAAGGCCTTCGGAGTTCAGTCCGACGGAAAGACTGGTCGCATGTACGCGGCATTACTTGAGTCCTGTCAGCAATCTGCTTGCTGTGGGGCACCCGCAGGAAGAAGGAGCAGGCAGTGCTTGCGAGGGACTACAGAAGAAGAGGTAGGGGATTGCTCTGTGCAATGCAATTGCACAAAGCAGGTAAATATAACCTCTTTTTTATTTAAAAAAAAAAAAATAGGCTTCAAAATCCCTTTAAGACAGGATTTTTTTTACAGTTGTAGTGATAAGATATTGATCACACAGGGATTGCACTGTGTTTAGTGGTCTGCTTTGTGAGAAAGAGCAGTAAAGCGCAATCCTTGAGTAGCACTGCCAGAAGCAAAGCCTGCATGTGCAATAAGCAATTATTGTTGCTCTACATAAATATTACACATTTCAAAGAGATCTACCAGGACAAAAATATGGGAGCTGACATTATTGACCTATTTTTAAAGGGGTAGGCTCCAGGGCTGACATCCTTACCTGTGCTTCACCGATAAGTAAGTTGCTGGCTGTAAACAAGCATGTGGAACAGGTGTCAGAAACTAAGTCACTGTTACCATTCAGGGCAATGTGCCAGTTCTTGCGTTAAGTCATGTGGTTTTGACAGGACCATTGTACTACTAGGACCCATTTGCATGTTTGCGGTGCGTTTAACGTTCCCATGTTTATACATGCTATGTTGCTTGTTAATGTGCGTTGCATTTAGGTAGCCCCTTCATTCGAATGTGCTGCCCTTTGCACCTATTATGATACATTGGTGTGCACCGCCTTGTTCCCTGCAGGCTTGTCGCTATCAAATCACACTGCTGTTATCTCCATGCCCTAGTGTCCTGCGTTGATGTTCGCTGGGTGAAAATTGAATATGCTGCACTTCAACACAGTGAAACTGGTGCACACAGAATCTGGTTAAGCTGTACTTAGTAACCAATCAGCTTCTCACTCCAGCTTATTCAAATAAACGTTGACAATAAATCCTAGCTGATTGGTTACTATGCACAGCTGCATCAGATTCTGTGTGCGTCAGTTAGTAAATATCTGTGTCAAAGTGTACGATAATGAACAGGATTAAGGTATTTTGGCTTCTACCAAAGGGATAAAATACACATCAAAACAATGCATTAAAAGAAACATGCAACTTGGTCCCGCCTACCCCTGGGAGTTTATGGTCGCATTAATTTAATAAAGATGATTCTGTTACCCAAAGTGCTGTATATTCTATGGCACTCTCCAGTTTACATACCCCTCAAATATTTTAAATCACTGGAAGCTCTCCTTAAACCCTTCGTATGGGGAAATAATAGGCACAAACTTTCATGGCAGACACTTAAAAACCTGACCAACATGGGTGGCACAGCCCTCCCGGACTTTAATAACTATTATATTGCATCACAACTATCCCAGCTTTTCCATATTGACAAGTCAGATAAAGATCGCTTCCTTGCCCTCTTATGCCCCCGCTGGGCACAGCGCACCGGGGACCCTATAACTGCCATATCAGTAGGTACAGAGAACATGGTATTGAGGGAACACAGACAGTCCCTGCTCTTTCATTATAAACGTATATGGGACATAGCATCAACCAAATTAGACATACCACCACATAATGACTATACACCACTCTGGCACAACAAACATTTACAGGAAATTCACCATATTCAGCATACAGAACTCTGGGGTATATATTACCTACACCACTTGATCACTGACGGGACTTTTAAAACCTTTGAGGTACTTAGGGAAGAATTTATGCTTCAAGACCATATGTTCTATCGCTTCCTCCAGATTCGCCATGCAGCACGGACACAGTTTTCACAATCTCTTCCGCAATCCACTCCAAATCTCATTATAGCAATAATTAAAAACACAGACCCCAAAAAGCTTATATCATGCTTCTACAATATGCTTTCCACACCTGTCTCGTCAAAACTAGCCTATGCTCTAAAACCCCGATGGGAGGGAGATGTGGGAACGATGGAGGATGAGGAATGGGAGGAGGCCTTGGAAACTTGCAAGACAGTGTCCCCCAGGCTCTCAGACAGACTCTCCCAAATATACATACTTCACCGAGCATACCTCACCCCTCTCAGGGTAGCTAGATACAAAAGCAACCAGCCCACTACATGCCCAATGTGTAACATTGAAACAGGGACATTCTTCCACCTTATATGGTCCTGTCCCAAACTGCAGGAATTTTGGAAACAAATAGTGACCTTCCTACATGATGTCTTGGGATCTCCCCTAGCGCTTGACCCGAAGTCGTGCCTACTTGGGATATTTCCTGATGTTATCGAAAAATTCACAAAAATATTCCTGCAAGAAACTTTGTTCTCGGCCAGAAAAATCATTGCTAGAAAATGGATGAGATCTGAACCCCCAAATGTGATAGAATGGAAAAGGGACATAAACACGACCTTGCCGTATAAAAAATTCCTATACATTAATAGAAGCTGTCCAGCTAAATATAACAGAATATGGGACCGATGGCTACAAGAATCCGAAACCTGTACATAAGGGATGTAAAAATAGACATTAATGTAATACTATATGTAAATATTACATATCCTTATATACAAATTGCTGCACATTCCCACATAAATAAGTGCCTACCAAGTATGTGATGATTTGTACATGTATTGTAATTGATGTATATGCTGTGTTTACAAAAATGTTTTTTTTTCTTCTTTTTCTCTTTTACCTGTGCTATGTACACTTGTGTCTAATAAAACCTTTATGAAACAAAAAAAGAAACATGCAACAAAGCATGCTAAATGCAAGGCATGTGGTGTTATTCCAGCCTGAGAACGTTCTGGGAGAGCGGGTGATGGTAAAATTGAGGAGATTTTAGAGTGAGGCTGCAATGATGTTTTCATGTGAAATTTATGAAATTCAAATGTAAAATAAAAAAAAAAAAAAACAATAAAAATGTCTTCTAATACTTCATACAACATTTTTGACACTGTTATAAAGGACCAGGAAAGCTTTAGGGCTCTATTCACACCAACCCACATGCTGAAATGCATGTATACTGGTGTATGTTGTGTAGGGGTCGTGCACCCACATGGATGTCACATTGGGAGCAGCAGCTGTGTTTGTGCAGCCACTGCATCCCAACTGACATTATTGGGGTTGCCTGCACGGAATATACAGAACACTTGTGCATCCCTGTTTGGGTAAACAGGGGTATGCATTAGGGTTGCCACCTGCCTGGGATTCACCTGGATAATCCGGTTTTTGCATCAGGTGTCTGGGTTTCCAACTCCCAGACACCTGGACACAGTATTCTGACAGAATACTTGCCAGTGATATGTCCCCAGTGCCTGCCACCAATGTGTCTTCCCCTCATCTCTGTCCCCTGTCTAGTGACAACTCGCATTTCTCTGTTTACTACTGCTGGATTCTGTCCCCCTCACTGACATAGTTTACACATCAAGGCTTAAATGTGGTTGTTAACCCACTTATATAAAAACATCCCATCTGCACTGTAATATACCAGTAAATGCCCCTGTGCCTGTGTTAGGTTAAAAATATGCTTATCTGTATGTATAACAGCGCAACTCCCAGCGCTCAGCTGCCTCTTCGGGTCTCCTCTCTTTCCGACTTACAGCTCCAGTGGGCAGGGCCGAGCGCTCCCGCTGATGTCAGCCGGAGAGGAGAGAGTGAAAGCCGAGTCAGCTGAGCGCTGGGAGCCATGCTGTTTTACATACAGATACATACCTCCCAACTTTTTGAGATGGGAATGGGGGACACCTATCAGCAAAAGTATGTAGGCATAGGGCACACCCCTTGCCACGCTTCCTTAAAGGAGAACTGTACAAAAAAACAAGATTGGTTAAACCCACAAGTGCTTTTGTGCTTTTTTTACCACTATCATTCCTTTATATTGGCTTTTGGAATTTACAAATGCAGCAATTTAGAAATCAGATGAAAAGTTTAGCACTGGAAAACACTTTTTGATAGATAAAAAGTGCATTTTATATACATCTGTATAGATCAGACCAAAATGAGGGACAAATGAGGAGGAATGAGGGACAGAGGGACATTGCTCCAAATCAGGGACAGTCCCTCGAAATCATTTGAGAGCTATGCAGATAAGCATATTTTTTACCTAACAGTCACGATATATTAGAGCACAGATGGAATGTTTTTTTAATGAAATATAATATGAGAGCAGCAGGAGCGGGGGGGGGGGGTGTGCACTGAAACAGAAGAGCAGGCTGCGGATGACGGAGGCATGCAAACAGACCACTATGTCAGGGCTCAGCAAGCATGATTATCGTGGTCTGTTTGCAGAGGGGAGGTTATACCTAGGCAGGATCAGCCAGGTATTACAAGTTATAAATTCCAACAGGATGCACAGAATATCCAGTTTAAACGGTGGCGGGATATATAAATTAACCAATATACATTCCAGATTCTCCATTACACAATGCAAAAACACATACCGTCCCTCATCGTCTATCTTGCACTGCCTGCAGGTGAACGTTACCCCTCTACCGACCAAGATTGAAACTCCTCTAGAATAGGAGGTATATGTAGAATGAAACTGATGTTGATATCTCTTTTTCCATAAGTTATTTTTTGAATCTTTTGTCAGGTGTGTCTGCCTGCAGCAGACACACCTCGACCGGGTTTAGATTGGAGAGGGGATCAAGGCAGGGGTGTCCGTTGTCCCCCATGATTTTTGCCCTGGCCATGGAACCATTAGCCACAACAGTGAGGCAGGATAGGAAAATAGTGGGGTTCCAGAGAGAGGAAGGCGAAGAGCGGATTGCACTCTATGCGGATGACGTCCTCATATTCATGGGAGACACTGGGGAATCTCTGAACCAAGTAATGGATATTTTCTCAAGGTTTGGAAAAGTCTCGGGATTGACCATAAATTGGGAGAAATCAGTCTTACTATCATTAGACCCAGATACTATAGACACCACCTCAAACATTAACATCAACAGGTTGGGGAAAACAACACTAACAAAATATCTAGGTATTAAAATAACTAAGGACCCAGAGAGCTATCTAGACAATAACTTAGCCCCACTATTAAAGAAATTCAGAGATAAAATTGAAATATGGAAGGACCTCCCGTTATCAGTAGCGGGGAGGTGCAATTTAATTAAAATGTTATGGCTCCCCCAGCTGCTGTATATAATGCAGAACTCCCCAATTTGGATAAGCAGGAAATGGTTTGATAAAATAGAAAAAATATTTAGAGCCCTTATATGGAAAGGAGGAACATCTAGGATAAGATTGCAGACCTTACAACTACCCACGCGGGAAGGGGGGATGGCTGTTCCGCACCCACGTAGTTATTTCCTGGCTGTTCAGCTGCAGTATATAGTGGGAAACAGCGAGGAGAAGTTGATTATTATGGGAGCTCCCCACAAGACCGTGATAGAGACGTTGGAAGCAGACTCCTTTATATACAATACCCCTACGATCAAATTAATAAAAAAAGCATGGAGAACTGTTAAAACTCTGCTGGGAATAAATGGTTGGATTAAATATACCCCCCTATGGAACAATAAGAATTTTCAAGAACTAAAAGAAATAGGAATAATTAAAACATGGGAAAAGAGTGGAATAGTGAAACTAGCTCAGCTTTATAACCAGGCTTTACTAAAATCTTTTTCTACATTGAAAGTAGAATTTGGTATACCAGATAATTCATTATATAACTATATACAAATTAAACACGCCCTTAAGTCGCAGTTTGGGGATCAGGGCCCCTCCTGGAGTGAGCCCGCCCTGCTCCAGAAATTAGGAGACCGGGAGAGCCAAGGGGGGACCATAGCTAAAATATACCCGCATATTTGTAAAAATAGTATAGAGACCCCGGAAAAACTTAAAAGTAGAGGCAAATGGGAGAAGGAATTGGGAGCAATCTCGGATGGGCAATGGAGAGACATATTAATGGGAGGGCATCGGGTATCGATCTCCCCTGCCCAAAGGATATCACATCTAATGGTAATCCATAGGACGTATTACACCCCAAAAAAGTTATTTGAGTTTGGGAGGGTAACAGATCCCAACTGCCCTAGATGTCAGCAGGAAGGGGACTTGTTACATATGATGTGGAAATGCCCGAAGTTGTTCCGGTACTGGTCAGAGATTGTAGAAACACTTAATAAAGTATTCTCCCTAGAACTTAAAATGGAACCGAAGCTGTGTATTCTGGGGGTAGGGGAGGATATGGCCATTGGAACCTGTAAATCTACAATAGTTCAGAGGTGCCTATTCCAGGCAAGAAAACTTATAGCCCAAAGATGGCAGGCAAGAACCCCCCCACAGATAGATGAGTGGTGTAAAACAGTGACTGAAACAATGTGGAAGGAAAAAACAGTATATATAAAAAGGAGGAACCTAAAAACATTTAAAAAACTTTGGAGTCCCTGGTTGGAGGAAATGGGATACATACTATAGTAAATTAAGAGATAACGCCCTTACGAAACAGGAAGGTTAATATTGGGGATGTAGGGGGGGGAGGGGGAGGGGGGGGGTGAGAGGGGGAGGGGGGGGGTGAGTAAGGGAAAGGGGTAAGGTAGAAAAAATAACAAAGCACTTTTTTCCTTTTTCGATACGGGACTTTTTATGTACATCTAATGTGGAGGATTGAATTGTAATGCATCACTGTAAGGATATAATGCACTGAGATGTATTTATGTTTGAACTTTAATAAAAATGATTGAATTTAAAAAAAGGTATTACAGGTGTTACAGGGTGCCAAATTACACAGCACAAGCACTGTGCTGTATAACATGCTTTAACCGCTTCAGCCTCACACAGAGTTTAATCTGGGGAGGGGCACTGCCAAATTTTTGGCGGGCAATTTGTCGGGGCAATGGCTGGTGTTGGCGCTTCAATCATCATGGCACCATGGTTAATATGGTGTCAGGATGATTGAAGCGCATTATTTCTATTATTACATTGTAATATTAAATGAAATAGTGCAACTCACCATAATGCAGAATCAGTGGGAGCCTGGGGATTGTCACTTGCTACGTCGCCTGTTATCAGAAGCAGCTTGTCACTTGCCAGTGGCCAGTGACAGTGTCCTTGTTGTTCCAGAGTGAGGGCGGGCAGTGAGAGATGATGTCATCTCTCTGCTGCCTGCGCCTGCACAGTAATGGCAGTCTTCTTTTAGATGCAGAAATGCGGAGATGTAGGGTGGCGGTGAGAGACAGTGGCATCTCCAGCTTTCATATTTAGGGGGGCACATGGGGGGACAGGGACAAAAGTAGGGAGGCCAACTATAAAATGCAATTATATATGTAGCAATCAAATGGTTCCTGAAAAGGAAAACGTGTTAAACACACACATATATACTGTACAACTTCAGGAGCAAAGCCTCATTTAAAAATGAAACTCTCTTCCCATAATCTATTATCAAAAATAATCTTTAGGAGTCCACCCTGTATAGATATTTTTTTTTTTACATGAAAGAAATCCGGCTAGCAAAAAGAAGTCCTTGGATTCAAAACACTGAGATGAATATCCAGACCTTGACCACGAAGATCTCTTATACTTACATAACTAACTTCAAAATTCTGTTGTACATAGTTACCAATAAAACTGGGGATCTGGCAAGGTCAGTGTCTTTCCCAGTTTATCCACTGTGGTAATGAAATATACAATGTCATCTTTTCCGGGCCTGCAGATGACCACTTTGTCAGCATAGATGTGCCGACCGAAGTTCCAGTGCATAAAACATCCACTAAAACGTTCATCCATTTTAACAGAACATCCAGTCTTTCGGAAAGGCTTAGGCACAGACAAGTAGTCCCAAACAGCTTCACTGTACCAAAGTTCCCGGTTAACTTCAATCACTTGCATTACATCCTGAGGGACATAGGGGAACTCCAAGCCATACTCTGTAGCTACATGCTTGTTTAACATTCTCTGCAAACGTGCAAGCTTGGGCAAAGATCTGTTCTTTCCCATGCCGGGAGGCACACAGGAATCCAATAATTTACTCACCATAGACCCAGCCGGTGTCTGTAGTGAATCAACAACTTTCGACAAAGTCTCATTTACAGTGCTGTGTGGCTCCACACAGGGTGATGTCTTCCGAGAACTCAGGGCTGTCCATTCAGGGAAAATCATAGCAGAGGCAACATCCTCGCCTTGTGACCATAACAGTTCTTGTGACATAGTCTCAAACAAGTCATCATCACCGGAAGGATCCGGCATGGATTCTATTTCCAAATCTCCCAACTCTTCCGCTGGCAGATATTTATTTACAGTCCCAGATACATTCCCCATCAGTTGCTTACCCGTTCCTGTCGTGGACTTTTCTGGATCCGGTTCGGGTAACCTCGGGGGTAGACCTCGGCCACGGCCGCGGGAAGCCTTCACATATCCTACCTTCCTCTGTACAGGCACAACAGAGACAGGCATGGTGGACTCAGAATTCAAAGCAATGTCCGCTGATGAGACGGCAACAGCAGTGTCTCTCTCTACCTGTTGCCCAATCCATCCGATAAGCATGGGGTGACATGGTAGGTTGCTCCACCACAAACAAATACTCTCCACATTGCGGACATCGGCCAAATGGACGGAGATGTACGGCTAGTCCTTCAAATTTATGGCAAATCGTGCCCAGTCCCTCAATATCTCCTGAGGTATACAGAACAAACCTCCCCTGCGGCTTCAGACGAACATCGGTATCTGTGAGCAGGGTTCCGGTCAGCACAGTATTCAACGTGGTACTTGCAGGGAACATTCTTGGTCCCATAATTGGCTGCATCGCTGAAAAAGACATGGCCACACTCTGATCTTTTCAGCATGATCACGAGGCCTCTCTTCTTCTCTGGCGCCAAACACATACACGCGTCCCACGCGGTATCAAGTAGGGTAGACTCCTCTCGCTTGTTCTTCTGATCACGTAGCTCCCGGGCTTTTACTAGCGCCCGCCGCCTACGCACTCGGAAATAAAGTCCTGCAACTTTTAACCTCATCTCTTCCTGAAAAAACAACAAAGTCCAGTTTTCACTGTAAACTCCCGTTGAAACACCTCTCTGGGTTGCGAGAATTGACGGTCAACAAATCCCGGACGACGCCCCCACATGTAGCAATAACTCTCGGTGGAGCTGCTGGTTTAAGCGGGCATGTTACCTTCACTCTCGACACCCCTGCTTCACCGGCACCAGGTATAGGGTTCCGTTGAGTTTACCTCTGGACGATAAACGCACCAACACTTGAGTACGTTTTCAATGCTTTATTGAACTAAATAACGAAGGAAGTAGCAGGAAAGAGGCAGGAGGGAAGCTACAGGGAAGCTCAAATACCTTTCTTTAGGATTCTTGAGAACGTCCTTTAAAGTTGATTATTGTAATCGGATGTGATCCCCTTGTGGGACACAATCTTTGCTCATCTGGATAGGCCTCTCTCACTTGCCTAACAGCCAGTACGTAGCACAAACAAAAGTCTCTGCCACAGACTTGCTTGAAATAAATCCGTACAATCCTCTGCCACAGGATGTATTAAACTTTGCGGTGAATGTCAGACACAGTACTTGGACCTCTAAGCCAACCCGGCAGTACTATGCTGTAAAACTACTTTAGGATACGTCCTCCAACCGAGTCACCAGGCCCCTCTCCAGACCAGCACTCTGCGTGATCCTTCCATGATGGGTCCTCTCCTGGGATCTTCTCGGTTGTCCAGCTTCTTCACTCTGGATAGACAGCTCAGGACCATTCCTCGGCTGCTGTGGTAGACCCCAGACATGCTTCTGGGCCCACCCACGCGCCGCAGCGGAGTGGGCCTCCGGAACGGAGGACCACGAGGTAGCACTCTAACGCATACCTGTTGGCCAGGAGGGCCAGCAGGTAGCTGAAAAACGAACCCCAAAACATGGCGTCTGTGCCATAAATACCCTCTCTCAGAATGCAACTCGGAGGACCACCTCCACCGAGTTGTCTCCGGGACAGAGGAGCACCCATACGCTTTGACACGTTGCCTTTCCAACACTAGCCAGTGGTAACAGCGACACCCACAGGCTCAGTGTGGAACCACACGCAATGTCAGCCAAGCTGGAACAGAGGCAAATCTAACTCCCCTAACGAGCAATTTACTAAATTTACCTATCAGTTGGTAGATCATAAATCTACCAGCGCTACATATAGTTAGTTATAGTATTAAATGTCTAAAAAGTATTGGTGGTTGCAGCCAGGTGGAGGGGAGGACAGTGTGGGAGCAGCCAGGTGGAAGGGAGGACAGAGTGGGAGCAGCCAGTGATAAGGTCCTGTACCTCTATGGAAGCCTGCATCCCTGCCCCCCCCCACCATCCCCCCACCTGGAGGTAAGTTCTTACCTTGGGGGATATATAGTAGAATCAGACCACTGACACTTTCTCTCTGGCTCCCTTCACCCGACAGCCTCATGGTCCCTCTTCTCCTCTCACGGTCCTCCTCTCCCCTCCTCCCGCTCGGCATGTTGGGGGCTGCATTGCACTCTCAGGGAATCCTGGGCCTGCTGGTATCTGGGACTACATGATCCTCTTGATGTTAGTATCCCAGCCATTGGCCCTGAATGTAGCCACTAGGAGCGGGCATTGCCGGGTGAATGAGAGCTGCTTGGCTCAAGGAGGAGAAGGAGGGGTGGAAATCCCCTGCAGCTGCGGCTCTGCCTGTGTCCCTTCACAGAGCCTGTCAGTTTCTGCCCTGTGTCCTGATGGGGGGTCGGCATCAGCACAGCCTGCTCACTATTTTCTCAGGGAGGGGGGGCAATTGACCCGTTGCCCCCCCCCCCCGATCCGCCCCTGGCCCCAGAAGAGTTTAGCTCCTTCCTCACCAGACCATTTTTGTGATACAGCAATGCGTCGCTTTAACTGACAATTGTGCGGTCGTGCAACATTGTACCCAAACAAAATTGATGTCCTTTTTTCCCCAGAAATAGAGCTTTCTTTTGGTGGTAGAGCTGTCTTTTGGTGGTATTTGATCACCTTTGCGATTTTTATTTTTTGCGCTATAAACAAAAAAAAAAGCGACAATTTTGAAAAAAACACAATATTTTGTACTTTTTGCTATAATAAATATCCCCAAAAATGTATTAAAAAAAAATAATTTCTTCATCAGTTTAGGCCGATATGTATTCTACATATTTTTGGTAAAAAAAATTGCAATACGCGTATATTGATTGGTTTACGCAAAAGTTATAGCGTCTACAAAATAGGGGATAGATTTATGGCATTTTTATTATTATTATTTATTTTTGTTTACTAGTAATGGTGGTGATCGGTGATTTTTATCGTGACTGCGACATTGCGGCGGACAGATTGGACACTTTTGACACTTTTTTGGGACCAGTGACATTTATACAGCGATCAGAGCTCAAACTAGCCACTGATTGCTGTATAAATGTTGGCAGGGAAGGGGTTAACACTAGGGGGCGATCAAGGGGTTAACTGTGTTCCCTAGGTGTGTTCTAACTGTGGGGGGGATGGGAGTGACTAGGGGAGGAGACCGATCAGTGTTCCTACTTAGTATGAACACACGATTTGTCTCCTCTCCCCTGAGAGAACCGGGATTTGTGTGTCTCTTCTCCCTGTCTGACAGGATCATCTGGCTTCACAGGAGCCCAGCAGAAGGAGCAGCAAGTGCAGCCGATCACTCACTGCTTGTAATGGCAGCTCCTCACAGCCTACAGAATGGGACAGTGGGAAACAGGTATACAGTCCATCACTGAGCACCACTGTCTCCTCACTGTACACCCTGCTGTCCACCTGACTACTGCCCCCCTGCTGCCCACCCCCCCAGTCCACTCTGCTGCCAGTCTACTCTGCTGCTCCGCCTGTCAACCCCAGTCCACTCCACTGCCAGTCCACTCTGCTGCTCCGCCTGTCAACCCCAGTCCACTCCACTGCCAGTCCACTCTGCTGCTCTGCCTGTCAACCCCTGTCCATCCCGCTGGCCCCGGCCCTCTCCACTCCACTGCCAGCCGACTCTGCTGCCCCACCGTCCACGCCTGTCAATCCTGCTGCCCCCCAGTCGACCCCGCTGCCCCCCCCCCCCTGTCCACCCCGCTGCCCTCTGTCCACACCACTGCTCCCAGTCTATCCCATTGCTCCAGTCCATCCTGCACAGTCGGAGTGTTGGTAGAGCGCTGAACCCAAAACAGGAAGGATCTGACGTTAGATGTCAATTTTCAAGTAGCTCTCTATCAGCTGGGGATATCCTTGGGATTCCCCAGGGTAGTCTAAGCCCAAGTGCACATTCAGCATTTAGCTGTAGGTAGAGGGCACAGATGTGCCAACCCCACTGCAGACTGCCTGTCAAACTCTATGAGAGGCTGAAAACTGCTGAGGCTGGGTGGTGCACTGTGCAGTACTTATATGTTCCCAGGGAGGAATTCCGGGAACATAGACTTCCTAAGGGGGCCCAAGAAAGGTAGAGAGAGTGAGGGCACCACTATTATAATCAGTCAGTCTGGTATATATTGATTTTACATAACAGGTCATTAGCCAACATGTTTCAGGGACTCAATACTCTCCCTTCCTCAGGCAGTCACTTTAAGCTACCCAAAAGTGTCCAAGGTCTTTTACAATGTATACAACGAAAATAAAATTGCTGTGCGGCAAATAATTGTTCGGGTTTGGCTTGAAGAAATGGTGGCAGCCCTAGTATGCACATGTACACCCCATGCAAATGAGGCCTTATGATGGGAACAGAGCACACAGAAAATGTTTTTGTGTGACTTTGCATTCATCTTTACAAAATAATATAGCTCATATGCACCATGTTCATAAAGTTGATATGTGCAGGAATTGTCAGCTATGTCTGAAACCACATAGTGTTAGATGCCAATACAGTTTTTGTTTTCTACTAACACCATCTTGTGGTAGATATATATCATTACACTACTCAACAGTGATACAGTAATTTGCAGGACCTCACAATATAGGGATACCACATTATTATTATTATACACGATTTATATAGCGCCAACTGTTTACGAAGCGCTTTACAGTATGAAAGGGAGACAATACAGTTACTATACAATACAAGAGAACTAACAGGGCCCTGCTCAGAAGAGCTTACAATCTAATAATAACACAAATATACATTTTACCTAACACAGCAGACATAGAACTAAAACATAAAGGTTCCCCTTTTAATGTTTCTATGATTACATTAGCACGTCTCAAAGCACATTATAACATTAGATTTTTTTAGTACAGTTAGTGGCACATAGGGCCCTGTTCATACATACTGCAGTGAACAGCATTTTACAGCACTAGAAGAATGCAGGTCACCACAAGGACAAACAGAAAACAATTGTTTTCTATGTATCCTATTCACACCACAATGCTGGTGTCATGTGCGGTGTGTTGCGTTAAAATGTTACATGTATGCATTTTTGCACAACGCAATGAACATAAATGAATATCAACTCAATGCAAATCTATAAAAAAAAAGACTATTTTTATTTTTTTTTATTTGTATTTATTTTCTTGCTATGAAGAACTCATAGCAATTTAACATGCAAAGAAATGTGTGTCAATGCAGGTCAACGCACATCAAAATGCACACCAATAGAAGGCCATGCACATCCACTTTTTGTATATATATTCATGTAGTTGTATGCATGTTTATTTGTGAAGAGGCCATTAATGTAATTATATATTTCCTATAGTGTTCTATGTCAACAGTAAGCTTTTTGTTGCTTTTTTAAATGTTATTTCTTACCATTGCATGATTACCAAACATACACTAAGTATTGGGACGCCTGCACATGAACTTTATTGGCATCCCAGTCTTAAGCCTCGTACACACGATTGGATTTTCCGACGGGAAATGTGTGATGACAGGCTGCTGGTGGAAAATCCGACCGTTTGTATGCTCCATCGGACAATTGTTGTTGGATTTTCCCTGGACAAATGTTGGATAGCAGGTTTTAAAATTTTCCGCGGACAAAAGTCTGTTGTTGGTTTTTCCGAGCGTGTGTACACAAGTCCGTCGGACAAAAGTCCAAAATACAAACACGCATGCTCAGAAGCAAGGACGAGCCAGAAGCAGTCAGTCTTGTAAACTAGCGTTCGTAATGGAGAATTAACTTTCGTGACGTGACAAATTATGAAATCTCGAAATGCAGCGCACATTCTCTTCTTCTTTAATGGAATAATAATGAAGCTTTGCTGGTGATACTGATGGAGTTATTGCAAACACATTTTCAAAGGCTTTTTTTTCTAGTGATATCAAGAATAATATTATTATGCTTTTTTTTTTTTTTCTTTTTTTTTTTGGACAAGTTACCACAACAGTAGTTTTTAAGATCAAAGATACGTTGGTGTCCCTTGTTAATTTTACATTGTATTTTTTAAATGTAACTGCCTACTCCCAAACTGTCATTTGAAGAAAAACACATAGCCAAGTATTATTCTCCACATTTTTTTTATTGTGCATTAAAAAAAAATAAAATTAGACACGCTATCTGCCAATAGAACTTAACTAAAAAGTGAATTCTGTGCATCCAAAAATATAGAAAATATAACATATTAAATCATTATTCAACCAAAAAATAAAATAAAAGCCTCATGCATGTGTCCTGCTTCTTAATATAGGGGGTCAGCGCCAAGTGTTGGTGAAAGCAGGGGTTCGTCATCTGGAGATGATTCCGAAAAACATCTGGATTATTCTCCTGGAGCTCCCGCAGCAAAGGCATATGACATAATTGGTCACAATTAAAAAAGCAACCAATTTTTGGTCCAAGAACTCCTCCTCCTCCTGTTCCTGGACTGGACTTGGGTCAAAACAATAACTCCAAGGCCAATAATAAATAACACGTTATCGCCTCCGATTCCGTAACATGTATGGTTGATGAACGGCCGTTCAGAAACGAATTGAAAATCACGAAATGAAAAGCGCAAACTGAAAAGCGCTAAATGAAAAGTGCGGAATGAAAAGCATGAAATGAAGTGCGAATCAACACTCACCAAACATTCTACTAACACGAAATTAGCAGAAGGAGCCCAAAGGGTGGCGCTAAAGAGCTGAAAAACCACGTAGTACATCAGTACATTCGTGTTTGTTGGCTGAAAATTCCTTGCCATTTGTATGCAAGTTAAAATCCAGGCACACGCTTTCGGATAAAAGTCTGAGGAAAAATCAGATCGTGTGTACGAAGGCTTAAGTCCGTAGGAATATTGAGTTGTCCCACCCTTTGCAGCTATAACAGCTTCAACTCTTCTGGGAAGTCTGTCCACAAGGTTTAGGAGTGTGTCTATGGGAATGTTTGACCATTCTTCCAGAACCACATTTGTGAGGTCAGGCACTGATCTTGGATGAGAAGGCCTGACTCGCAGTCTCCGCTCTAATTCATCCCAAAGGTGTTTCTGTGCAATTCACATGTGATTTAGTGCGGTGCGATCTGAGTCCATTAATTTTGAATAAGCTCAAATCGCACTGCATCACACCAAGTTAGCACCAATTTTAGAAACGCACTGTAACCTGATTGCATGGTCATTTTGTATCATGCAATCCGGGGCAGGCAAACGCATTGCGTTTGCAACCTTCATTTAGGGTGTGTCATTAACATTGCACTGACACCCTCTGCAGATTACAAGGGCAGTACCATTTTAGCGTGGGGCGTAAGGACAACCAAAGTCTAAAGGTGTTAAACAATAAATAGAAGAGGCTCCTTATTGTTTTTCATCTGGTTATTTGACTCTGGACTCATATGACTGATAATAAATAATGTAATCACTCTTAATCCAAGAAAGACAGAAAAACTTACAACAGGTAATGGACAATGCGGCGTGGCATGGAGGCGATCAGCCCGTGGCACTACTGAGCTGTTATGGAAGCCCAGGTTGCTTTGATAGTGGCCTTCAGCTTGTCTGCATTGTTGGGTCCGGTGTCTCTCATCCTGCTCTTGACAATACCTCACAGATTCTCTATGGGGTTTAGGTCAGGCAAGTTTGCTAGCCAATCAAGCACAGTGATACCATGATCATTAAAGCGGTTGTAAACCGCTGGACTTTTTTTTTTTTTTACAACCTGCAAGGCAAAGGTATAATGTGCTAGTATGCATCGCATACTAGCACATTATGTTAAACTTACCTTAAAATGAAGCCCTACCGCGTCGAGATCTCAGAGCTGCAGCGGGCTCCCATCTTCTCCCGTCTTGCTTCTGGGTTAGCGGGTTCTGGCTCTGTGACTTGCCGAAGCCATGATGATGTCACTCCCGTGAATGCGAGTGGGAGCCGCTCATTGCGGCACAGGGCTCGGAAGGAATGGCGTATGCGCCAGTGACGTCACTGGCAGCATGTAATGTAAATATCTTATTATAGCTACAGGTAAAAGTAATGAGTGGAACTTTACTTCCACTTTAAACCAGGTATTGGTACTTTTGGCAGTGTGGACAGGTGCCAAGTCCTGCTGGAAAATTAAATCAGCATCTCCATAAAGCTGGTCAGCAGAGGGAAGCATGAAGTGCTCTAGAAATTCCTGGTAGAGGGCTGTGCTGACTTTGGACTTGTTAAAACACAGTGGACCAGCACCAACAGATAACATGGTACCCCAAATTATCACTGATTCTGGAAACTTCACATTGGACCTCATGCAACTTGGATTCTGTGCCTTTCCACTCTTCCTCCAGAGTTTGGGACCTTGATTTCCAAATGAAATGTTGTCTAGGTTCAGGAGACAGTTGTAGCCCATGTCCTGGATACGTCTGTGTGTGGTGGCTCTTGAAGCACTGACACCAGCCATAGTCCACTCCTTGTGAATCTCCCCAAAATTCTTGAATGGCCTTTGCTTCACAATCCTCTCAAGGCTGCAGTTGTCCTTGTTGCTTGTGCACATTTTTCTACTACACTATTTCCTTCCACTCAACTTTCCATTAATATGCTTGGATACAGCACTCTGTGAACAGCCAGCTTCTTTAGCAATGATAAGAAAAAAGTGGGGTAAATGGCACTACCCTGGACTGGAGAGGGGTGTCCCAATCCCTTATATATAACGATAGATCACCACCCAAAAACTGATGTGCTCTAATAGTAATAATGTTGATTGTTAAAATCACATATACCACCGTATAATATGATACAAAGTGCATTGATACACGCACCAAAAAAACTTTCCTTAGAACATCGATTAGTGAATAATCTTAAATGTCCAAAGGATAGCTAAAATCCATCTGTGAAACACTAACACCAAAAAACAAAAATAAATGTGTGTATACTGGAAATAAAAATATGAGCTTTCCAAAAAATATATATATGTGAAAAAACACCAGTTCATCAATATGTGTATTATCAAACGTTATATATATATATATATATATATATATATATATATATATATATATACATACAGTCAGGTCCATAAATATTGGGACATTGACACAATTCTAATCTTTTTGGCTCTATACACCACCACAATGGATTTGAAATGAAATGAACAAGATGTGCTTTAACTGCAGACTTTCAGCTTTAATTTGAGGGTATTTACATCCAAATCAGGTGAACGGTGTAGGAATTACAACAGTTTGTATATGTGCCTCCCACTTTTTAAGGGACCAAAAGTAATGGGACAGATTAACAATTATCCATCAAACTTTTACTTTTTAATACTTGGTTGCAAATCCTTTGCAGTCAAATACAGCCTGAAGTCTACAACGCATAGACATCACCAGACGCTGCGTTTCATCCCTGGTGATGCTCTGCCAGGCCTCTACTGCAACTGTCTTCAGTTCCTGCTTGTTCTTGGGGCATTTTCCCTTCAGTATTGTCTTCAGCAAGTGAAATGCATGCTCAGGTGACTGACTTGGCCATTGCATAACATTCCACTTCTTTCCCTTAAAAAACGTTTTGGTTTCTTTCGCAGCATGCTTCGGGTCATTGTCCATCTGCACTGTGAAGCGCCGTCCAATGAGTTCTGAAGCATTTTGCTGAATATGAGCAGATAATATTGCCTGAAACACTTCAGAATTCATCCTGCTGCTTTTGTCAGCAGTCACATCATCAATAAATACAAGAGAACCAGTTCCATTGGCAGCCATACATGCCCATGCCATGACACTACCACCACCATGCTTCACTGATGAGGTGGTATGCTTTGGATCATGAGCAGTTCCTTTCCTTCTCCACACTCTTCTCTTCCCATCACTCTGGTACAAGTTGATCTTGGTCTCAACTGTCCATAGGATGTTGTTCCAGAGCTGTGAAGGCTTTTTTAGATGTTGTTTGGCAAACTCTAATCTGGCCTTCCTGTTTTTGAGGCTCAGCAATTGTTTACATCTTGTGGTGAACCCTCTGTACTCACTCTGGTGAAGTCTTCTCTTGATTGTTGACTTTGACACACATACACCTACCTCCTGGAGAGTGTTCTTGATCTGGCCAACTGTTGTGAAGGGTGTTTTCTTCACCAGGGAAAGAATTATTCGGTCATCCACCACAGTTGTTTTCCGTGGTCTTCCGAGTCTTTTGGTGTTGCTGAGCTCACCGGTGCGTTCTTTCTTTTTAAGGATGTTCCAAACAGTTGATTTGGCCACACCTAATGTTTTTGCAATCTCTCTGATGGGTTTGTTTTGTTTTTTCAGCCTAATGATGGCTTGCTTCACTGATAGTGACAGCTTTTTGGATCTCATATTGAGAGTTGACAGCAACAGATTCCAAATGCAAATAGCACACTTGAAATGAACTCTGTACCTTTTATCTGCTCCTTGTAAATGGGATAAAGAGGGAATAACACACACCTGGCCATGGAACAGCTGAGCAGCCAATTGTCCCATTACTTTTGGTCCCTTAAAAAGAGGGAGGCACATATACAAACTGTTGTAATTCCTACACCGTTCACCTGATTTGGATGTAAATACCCTCAAATTAAAGCTGAACATCTTGTTCGTTTCATTTCAAATCCATTGTGGTGGTGTATAGAGCCAAAAAGATTAGAATTGTGTCAATGTCCCAATATTTATGGACCTGACTGTATATATATATATATATATATATATATATATATATATATATATATGTAATAATAGTCCCAAAAAATTTGTGTGCAAAGTTGCTGTGAAAGTTGCCAGGAACTCCAAAGTGACCAAGTGCTCAGCAGATCAGGTGAATCTTGTGCTCCCCCTTACGGGTCCCCACTCACCAGCTCCTGTTACCCCTACAGGGGTGATTGGCATATGTGGATAACCATGGATGATGTCCCTTCGTGGCTCCTCCAGCTGATTCACCGGTACTAGGCGTGATGTCCCTTAATGGCTCCTCCAGCCTATCCACCAAACTAAGATATTCAAAACAGTTTCCTGTTCAACAATTCCCAGTCACGCTTTCCAGAGAATATTCAGTGAAATCCCAGGGATAGATCCTCTCACCCTCCGCCCCCTGCTGACGATGACCTTTACACAGCTGTCTATGTAGCACCTGAGTTATATATATATATATATATATATATATATATATATATATATATATATATATATATATATATAACACGCTTGATAATACACATATTGATGAACTGGTGTTTTTTCACATATATATATTTTTTAGAAAGCTTTTATTTACAGTATATACACAATTGTTTTTGTTTTTTGGTGTTAGTGTTTCACAGATGGATTTTAGCTATCCTTTAGACATTCAAGATTATTCACTAATCGATGATCTAATCAGTGCCCTCCAGCTGTTTGCGAAACTACAAGTCCCATGAGGCATTGCAAGGCTGACAGTTACAAGCATGACTCCCACAGGCAGAGGCATGATGGGACTTGTATTTTCGCAACAGCTGGAGGGCCTCCAGTTTGAGACCCCTGATTTAAAGGCTCAGGAAACCTTTACAGGTATTTTGAGTTAATTAGCTGATTGAGTGTGATTCCATGGGGTTGATTTACTAAAGGCAAACAGGCTTTCCACTTTGCAAAGTACAGTTGCAGAGCTTGGTAAATTAGGTAAAGCTTCACTTTTCAAAAAGTACCCAATCACGTGCAAGGAAAATGAAAAAAAAAGAATTTTTGCTTGCACATGATTGGATGTTGGAAGTCAGCAGAGCTTTTGCTCATTTACTAAGCTCTGAAGCAACACTCTGTGTGTAATGAATCTATATAATTTTTACTTTTTTTATATACTTTTTGAATTGAATTACTGAAATAAATTAATTTTCTGATGATATTACATTTTTTGAGATGCACCTGTATGGTATAGACAAGTAGTGAGGGGGAGACTTCATACATTGCAACCTCTAAACATCCAGCTATAGTAGCTACCAGGGCTTTTTTTCTCAAACAATAGGTGCTGGAACTTAACCACGGCCCCACAAAACCCCTCCCCCTACACACCCCCTCCAAATCACATCAAATAGTGAGTGTGTTCAGTCAAATTTCATGAAAACAGTAGGAGGGTCTTAAAGGGGCATTAAATACCAGGATTGCATTACATACAGAGTGCAGAACTGTCACTTGTAAACACAGAAACCAGAAACTTGTGTTTACAAGTCATTGTGGTGAGCAGGCACCAAAGGGTCTGAGCCAGAGGTGGTGGAACTGAGTTCCACCAAGTTCCCCCTGAAAAAAAGCCCTGGAAGCTACCATGTAAGTTTTCTACCGATGTGTAAGTAAGGAAAGGGACTGCAATGCTATGACAAAACCTCTACCAAAACCAAGAGGTAAAGAACTCTGAAGGATGATGAGACTTGCATCAAAAATTGTTGAATGGGGGTGCTAGAATGCTATTTATACAGACATAGGTGCAACAACCATTCTTGTCATTTATACTCTGATTACCAGTTTTGCCACTAAGTAGCATTACTGTAATTAATGCTTTTATAATATAGCTGTCTTTCTTTTGGAACTAGAGTACATGGTTATGATGTAATTTTCTGTGTGTGTGTGTGTTTCTTTCAATTCTAATAAGGCAAGAAGGGCTCAGCTGTGTGCCCAGCAGCACCAATCTGGTGAGAGTCACATCTGCAGCAGCTTTTCAACAGAATGTTACACATAGGCCTGGGACTAAACAACTCTGAAAAGTATCGCTATACGTGAATGTCATGTACAGTATGTTGTTATCACTGTAGTATTAGCTTGCATAAACAGAAATAGTTCATATAATAAGGTGTATACACAAAAAAGTTCTCCCTATAATGCATGTGGCATATAAAGCATGAAGCAAGTGTTGTGGTGTGCAAGTATGTATGCATGAGATCTATGCTACGTTCTGTAAATCCAATAAGAAAAATAAGATTTACCATACCGGTGAGTGTATTTGGCAAAAATGGCACACATAGGGAGTCTATTTATAAAACAAATTGCTGTGTGAATGTCTCAGCATTTTTGCTTCACAAATAATTCTGGTAATGTTTGTAATAGGTGCTATTACAGTTTCTGCTGGTTTCCTTTCACAGGGCAATTGCAACATTCCCTAACATTCGACCCCAAGAGAAAAAAAGCCTAAAGCCCCGTACATGCGATTGGACTTTCCGACGGGAAATGTTGAATATGAGGTAGTTGGTGGTAAGTCCGACCGTATGTATGCTCCATCGGACAATTGTTGTCAGACTTTCCTCCAACAAATGTTGGCTAGCATGCTCTCAAATTTTCCGCCAGCAAATGTGTATTGTCGGACTTTCCGATCGTGTGTACACAAGTCCGTCAAACAAAAGTCCAAAGTACAAACACGCATGCTCGGAAGCTGAAGCGGTTGGTCTTGTAAACTAGCATTCGTAATGTAGAATAAACATTCGTGACGTGGCAAATTATGAAATCTCGAAATGCAGCGCACAATTCTCTTCTTCTTTAATGGGATAATAATGAAGCTGCTTTGCTGGTGATACTGATGGAGTTATTGCAAACAAATCTTCAAAGGCTTTTTTTTTCTAGTGATATCAAGAATAATATTATTATGTATTTTTTAATTTAATTTAATTTAATTTAATTTAATTTAATTTTATTTTACCAATCTGTCACGGATTCGCATGCCCACGGCAACTAACTAATCGCGACGTGCGTTCCGTGACCGGGTGATATGAGGAACTAAGGGAATAAGGGGGAACTTATACTGAGTATGGTACTTTCACAGCCTGCACTACCTTTGGCCACCACTAGAGGGAGACTCCACTCTAATCCAGCTAGCTGACCACACACAGGCAGATACAAATCTTACATACAATCTGGTGCACTCTAAGGGTTGAGGAACAGTCTAGCAATTACTACACACTTCTAGGATTCCTCCAGCTATCCTGCAAGCTTGAACCCCGGTGTTAATCACTCCTCCCACTGTCCCCACACCCACACACCAGACACACAGTAAACGATAGCCTGCCACCACCCAACAATTTGTCCGCAGACTGGTCTGCTGAGCCACCACACACATAGATCTCCGTCTGGCAGATCTGTTAGCTTACAATCTGCATGCAATCTGCCAACACACAGTGCAATTGCATACCGATTGGTACGTAACTTAAACCGAGTACTTAGACACTAAAATACAACAACCTCTCCAGAGATATGAGTCCTAGCTTAGTACACAGAAGTCACTTATTAATTTTATCATTTAATATCCCGAAAGTGGGCAGTGCATATAAGATATACAAAGAAAAAGGATTTACCAAAAAAGATACAAAAAATGCAGAAAGACACACAATTTGGCAATTTGCTATGAAAATAAAAAGGGATAAAAACAGAAATAAACTTTACCAAGCAAGTCTATCCGTTAGTAGAAGCATACTGGAACATGTGGGAACTCCCCAGTTTCGAACTGGCTTCGTGGAAGAACTGTCATGGAAGACGTGTCATTTCAGCCTCAAATCCAATCGTTGTCAAAAGTTTGTAGAATTCACCTCCGTAACATCTCTAAAATTCGACCCTTTTTAACAAATGAAACCACCAAGCTCCTCATTCACTCCCTCGTTATCTCCCGCCTTGACTATTGCAACTCCCTTCTCATTGGCTTACCGCTCCATAGGCTATCCCCTCTTCAGTCTATCATGAATGCTGCTGCCAGACTTATCCACCTTGCCAACCGCTCAGTGTCTGCCAACCCTCTACTCCAATCCCTACACTGGCTCCCAATCACCCAGCGAATTAAATTCAATATACTAACCACAACATACAAAGCCATTCACAACTCTGCCCCGAGCTACATCACTAATCTTGTCTCCAAATATCACCCAAATCGACCTCTCCGCTCTTCTCAAGACCTCCTGCTCTCAAGCTCTCTCATCTCTCCTCCCATGCTCGTCTCCAGGATTTCTCCAGAGCCTCTCCCATCCTCTGGAACTCGCTACCTCCATCTATCCGGCTATCCCCTACTCTTGCTACCTTCAGGCGATCCCTGAAAACTCATCTCTTCAGGAAAGCCTATCACATCTCCTACCACTTCCACCAGCTCATTCCCCACAGTTACAACCTTTTGTACCACCTGCCCCACCCTATTAGATTGTAAGCTCTTCTGAGCAGGGCCCTCTTAATCCTCTTGTATTTTATTGTATCATAACTGTATTGTCTCCCTTTTATATTGTAAAGTGCTGCGTAAACTGTTGGCGCTATATAAATCCTGAATAATAATAATAATAATAATTTGGGCAAGTTACCACAACAACACCATTATCCTGTAGTTTTTAAGATCAAAGATACAACTATGTTGGTGTTCCTTGTCAATTTTACATTTTATTTTTTAAAATGTAACTGCCTACTCCCAAACTGTCATTTGAAGTAAAACACATAGCCAAGTATTATTCTACACATTTTTTTATTGTGCATTAAAAAAAGAAAACAAATAAAATTAGACATGCTATCTGCCAATGGATCTTAACCAAAAAGTGCATTCTATGTATCCATGTCAAAGCAATAACTCCAAGGCCAATAATAAATAATATGTTATTTCCTCTGATTCCGCAACATGGCTGGTTGACGAACGGCCGTTCAGAAACGAACTGAAAAGCGCTAAATGAAAAATGCGAAAAGAAAAGCGCAAATCAACACTCACCAAACTTCTACTAACACCAAATTAACAGAAGGAGCCCAAAGGGTGGCGCTAAAGAGCTTAAAAAACACGTAGTAATTCTAGTACGTCACTACGTTCGTAATTGTTGCCTAACATTTGTGTGACCGTGTGTATGCAAGACAAGTTTGAGCCAACACCCTTCGGACGAAATTCCACGGTTTTGTTGTCGGAAAGTCCGATCATGTGTACGGGGCTTTAAAGTAAAAGCCTAAAAGCAAAACTTTATTTTAGTTTTGGATAGAGTAGAGAGGGATTTTTATTGCAGTTGGTTCCCTTGCTAGGGAGATACCACCTCTCTATTTGTCCTGTTTACCATTTCATTGGAAGTGAGAGTAAAAGCAAATCCCACATTTTGGAATGTCCCCAGAAAAGTAATAGAGGTGAAATTTTGCAATGGGGGCACCAGCTCTGGTGACTTGGGGGCCAGGAAAAAATGTGCTGCTGCCAGAAAACGCGCAGGGCTGTCATTAATTCTGAATGGCACCCCTACGCATGTAAAATCGCAGTGCGCGTGCGATTTCCTTGTGGGCCGCATTTTGAAAAAGGTGCATCCACCTTTTTCTCTGGAAACGCAGGCACGGCAGCCCACTGAAATGAATATGCTGCCGGCCCCCGCAAAAACGCTAAGGTATTACCTTGTGTAAGAACATTCGACCAGAAGAGTTAAAGAACATAGCAAGCAATAGAGAAATTAGCTTAACCCCATAGGCTAAACACATTCGACCAGAAGTGGAAATAATATGAATGAGACCCCTGCACTGTGTACAAAATGTATGGAGATTCCTGTGCTCACTGCTGATAGTGTAATGAATCAGCTACTAAGGCTTCATTCAGATGAGCGCTGATAACCGTCCTGCATTCAGGTTCCCTTTGTTGTTGCACCTTCATCTGTCCCGGGCTGCACACAGGCAGCCTATGGAGGTGGATGGTGATGCAGTGGCTGCACAGATACTGCTTTTGACATGCTGGCAGGAGCGGGTGCACTAATCCAAATGCACACTGTCTGCATGTCAGCGCCTGTCTGGACAAAGCCTAAAGAGAGTGAATGGCTGTATACAATCTCTATTGCTTACCCTAGGTGATCTGTTGCTTATCTATGACGGGGTTCAGTCAAGTATACCTGTTGAACAATGGAGTTGTTTTCTGTAGGTATTAGTGTTGACCACTAGGTGGCAATCAGGTGCACACAATTCCAGAGTGAGTATTAAATATTAAAGCGGAGTTCCACCCAAAAGTGGAACCTCTACTTTTAAGCACTCCTTGCCCCCTGACATGCCACATTTGTCATGTCATTTTTTTTTTTTTTTTTGGGGGGGGGAGTGTGTACATTCTTTTTAGTGGGACTTCCTGTCCCACTTCCTCCTTCCTCCTTTTGGTCGCCTAGGCGACTCCTCCTCTCACTCCAGGTGGACCCTCCCTGCCAGCGAACTTCTGGGGCACAACACAGAGCACCGCAACTTATGCATGCGCAGTGCGTGTCCAACCGTGAAACCGTAAGCTGTCACGGCCGGGTGCCCACAGTTGCTATGACGGTGTGAAACGCGTCAGTGGTTTTATCCTTGCTGCATGGATTTATTATAACAATAAAGAAATCGTTTTCATTGGAGTGCGGCCATCTGGACATTTTTGTTCAATTTTTGCAGTGTGTGACCACAACCTTAGATATTAGAACTGGAAGGACAACATGGATTTTAGTTGTGCCCAAATCGCTTGACACATTACCAAATATTATACTAGCAATAACATATTGTTGAAATAAACAATTGCTCATGATATAATGATTTATAATAGATAAAGAGGTATAAAAAGGAAAAAGAAAATATAAAAATGAAAAAAAATGAAAAATAATGAAAAAAATGTAAAAATTAAAAAAAAATGAAAATGAAAAAAATAAATAGAAAAGAGAAAATAAAATTAAGAAAAATAAATAAAAATAATTATAAATGAAAATGAAAAAAAAAAATAAAATAAAAATTAAATAGAAAATAATAAATTTAAAATAAAAATAAATAAAATAAAAATAGATGCATATCATATCAATAAACTATAAACATTGGTTGTGAATCATTATATATGCTATACCCTTACATTAAACAAATGTTTTTACTCCTAAACCATAATAATAAAATTAATTAATTCATGACAGGTTTAGTTCCGACATGATAATTTGAAGTGAAAATATTTCCCTGTAACCCAAATTCATGTAAAAAATGTAAAAAAATCCCAAATATTTAATATATTTCCAATGTGAATACCAAAAAAATGTAACCCATTAGTATTTTTTATGTACCCTATCACTTATTGAACCCGCCTTGAACCAGAACTAAAATTATTAGACATATATGACGATCCCTGCACAGTAATACATGCAAGTATCCTCAGTGCCAGGAGAAGGCACTTTTAAATGTACGCAGGCATTTGTATATGTGTTTTTAAATAAACAATATTACGCTATGGCACCTTTTTCATTCTTTTTTAATGGGATAACATGGTGGAGAGGAGGTTGTTGTATGGAAGGGTATCTTGGTTCATCTCCAGTTGATATTCAAGCAAGTTCAAAGACCCATAAACCAAGCTTATACCGACCTTCTTTTTAGCTGAAGAGGTCATGTCTTTCTGGTGAGTACGAAATCTCAACCACATTGGGTGCAACTACAAAGATTACTGCCTATGGTGATGGTGTTATGATTTGGCAATATATCACAGAAGAATTTACAGACTTTTGAAGGATTTCATATTAACTGTATATTCACCTATTAAGCACAGTGCACTTTATTATGCATATCAAGTTGGAATTGCAAAGTTTTATTTGATGTTTGTGACATTTCACAGATTTTTGCCAGCACTAATAGCGTCCCCTACCATTGTTAAAAATCACTGGTGGAAGAGGGGCGTGACCAGATGCTCTAGAGTGCAGATGTGTGTGATCTTGCTCCGCTGCAGCCCTGGAAGAAATCCTGCAAGCTGGAGCCGATGCAGTAGCGTGGGGATGGCTTACTCTGGATCCAGCCGCTCTGCTGCCTCGTCGTTCCGCCCTGCCGTTCTGTCAGCGGAACCTGGTTTTAACAAAGGAATTGAAGGACCAGAGAAAGAGGAGAGCCATTGGTGTACCTGCAGTACCCTTCACCACCGCCCTTTGGATACCTCCATGTTGTATGGATGGTCTGATGCCAAACAAGGGAGGGGCCATACATCTGGGACACCGACTGTAGAGGGGAGAAACCTCAAAGCTGAAACATAAGTCCAGCATTTGCAACACATCTATCAGAGGAGACTAGGCTTTGTCTTTAGTGACACCCGGTGGACATTTAGTACTCTGCACCCTGTATCAGGGATACCCAGTTTTCTGCAGCTGAGGGGGGGGATTAAGGAGGTCCCTCTTGGACTATTGTGGAGTTGCTTTTCTGACTTTATTATCCTGATTTCCCTTTTTGTCCCTCTCTATTGGGAGTAAGCTTCACCCTGCCCCAAGGTGGGGAGTCAGTGCTGGGTTATTATAATACATAGTTATGACAAGGAGGAGAGGGAAGACCAAGCGCAACAGGATAGCGTCAGCTCCAGTACCCAGTCACAACAAAATGTGAAGGGGGAACCAGGCGTCCGCCAAACTAGAGAAGTTTGCCCATACCCAGGGTCAGACCCCCACAAAAGGAGGGCAACAAAACCCGCAGGCGCAATCTAAGGCACATACCAGGGCCGCAGCTGTGAGGAAAAGCCAGGGTCAAGGGCAAGCTATAGCAGCACCAGAGGTAATTCACACAGGATTGAAACCTGCAGGTGAGGATACCCAGGACATCCAGGATGCCCCAGAACCCTCAACTGGAGCTGGACCCTTAACAGAAGGAGAACCAACACTGAAAGAAGACCTGCAGGCAATTAATGCCTGTAGGACATCCTTAGGAGAACTGTCTGACCAGCTTAAAACCATCAGGGAAGAGCTATCCTTTGTTAGGCATGACTTACAAAAAGTACGAGAAAGGACTACCGCCCTTGAAGGGAGAGTAAGTCTAGTGGAGGATGACCTGAACCCCCTTAAGCAGGAGATAAGAACTGTAAGAGAACAAATGGCTAATTATGAGATAAAAATGGATGATATGGAAAACAGGATGCAAAGGAAAAATGTAAGGATCGTGGGGCTCCCCGGGTGCAGTGAGGGCCCCGACCCTGTGGTATTTCTCGAAAAATTTGTTTCAGGAACTAATTGGAAAGGACACTTATTCACCCTGTTTTGCATTAGAGAGCTCATAGGGTGCCCTCTAGACCTCCTCCACCAGGAGGCCACCCAAGATCCCTCCTGGTAAAAATGCTCTTTTATAAGGACAGAGTAACCATATTACAGAAGGCTAGGGAAATGGGTAATATTCTCTACGAAGGTGCAAGGGTATCCATCTACCCAGATTTCTCACCGGAACTGCAGTAACTGGGGGCTAAGTTTCTGGAAATCAAATGTAAACTACAACAACTGAAAGTATCCTATGCCCTGTTATATCCAGCGAGACTGCGGGTGACCACCTTGGGTGACCTGTTTTTTGATTCCCCGGAGGGGGTGGCAGGGTGGCTGGCATCCCATAAGGGAAAATTATAGAAGAACCAGAAAACAGCATCTCATAGATAGAAGTATAATAACTGCATGGGCGACTTAAGGGCACAGCTGATCACTCTTTTGGCACATTAAGGAGCTGGGGTGAGGGGTTGTATTTAGGTTAGGGGGAGTAATGTGTATATGGCCCTCTTTCTGAAAGGGATTTGGGAGAATTTTTTTCTTTTTTCTTTTATTAGTTGCATGTGTTTTTTTGGGGGGGGTGGGAGGGGAGGGAAGTTATATACGAAGGAAACAATATTTGTCATTCTGAGCACATGGAAACGTCACTTTGGAAGCTCCCAGAGAGTACTCAAAGGGGTGGTGAGTGGATTGGGAACCAGACATGGATGGTGTGATAGGTATGAAAGGTGTATATGGGGATGTATGAAGAATAAATGCACTTTAAATAGGAAACATTTTGTCACAAAACTATATCACAGAAGAAATATAATGAGAAGAATGGGTATTAGTCACTAAAGAAAGATTACACAAAGTATATAGAAATCAAACAATTAGGATTAGGTATTTTGAATTATATGCATTTGCTGAATACTAAATGGTTAAATGGCTAATCTTATGCAGGTAAAAAAGTTAATTATATGCTCTTGGAACGTCCGGGGGTTGGGGACCCCACAAAAAAAAAAAAAGCAGTCCTTTCTGTAGCAAAAATGTATGGGGTGGGACTACTCCTCCAGGAGACGCACCTCACCAATGTCTCTATCCCACAGCTGGGTTGGGGTGATTTTCAAACCCAGTATCATTCAGTTTACACCTCCTATTCTGGGGGGGTGAGTATTCTGATTAGATCTGGGGTGATGTTCACCTGCAGGCAGATTAAGACTGATGAACTGGGGCGTTAAATCTTTTTATATTGTACAATAGAGAATAGAACCTATGTGCTGGCTAATTTATATATTCCTCCTCCTTTCAATACTTTAATTTTGTACAGATTAACCACTTGCCGACCGCCGCACACCGATGTATGTCCAAAGTTTGCCGGCGGATATAGTTGTTATGGCAGCAGCTAGCTGCCATAACCCCGGTATCCCCGTTTTCTGGCGGCGGTCGGCTTTCAGATAAAAGTGGTCTCTGCGGCGGATTCGCCGCAAGATCACTTTTATCAGTGGCGGGAGAGGGGCCCCCCTTCGCGCCGCAATCCGGTGCCCTCCGCTGCTTACCGGAGCCGTCAGTAGCAGCGGAGGTGATCGGGTCGGTGTGCCTGCTGTGCCTGGAGACGAGTGAGGCTAAGATGGCGCCCACTCGTCTCCATGACACTGCTGGGCGTAAATATGAGATCTGAGGTCTTTTTGACCCCAGATCTTATATATAAGAGGTCCTGTCATGCTTTTTTCTATTACAAGGGATGTTTACATTCCTTGTAATAGGAATAAAAGTGACACAATTTTTTTTTTTAAAACAGTGTAAAAATAAATAAAATCATGTAAAATAAATAATAAAAATGAAATTTTTTTTTTTTTAAAAACCCCCCGTCCCGACGAGCTCACGTGCAGAAGTGAACGCATACGTGAGTAGCGCCCGCATATGAAACGGTCGTCAAACACATGTGAGGTATCGCCGCAATTGTTAGAGTGAGAGCAATAATTCTAGCCCTAGACCTCCTCTGTAACACAAAACATGCAACCTGTAGAATTTTTTAAACGTCGCCTATGGAGTAAGGTAAAGGTAAGGTTTTGAGGGTAAAAGTTTGATGCCATTCCACGAGCAGGTGCAATTTTGAAGCATGACATGTTTCAATTTACTCGGCGTAACATTACCTTTCACAATATAAAAAAAAAAATTGGGCTAACTTTACTGTTGTCTTATTTTTTTATTCAAAAAAGTGCATTTTTTCCAAAAAAAGCGCGCTTGTAAGACCGCTGTGCAAATACGGTGTGAAAAAAAGTATTGCAATGACTGTAATTTTATTCTCTAGGGTGTTAGAAAAAAAACAATATATAATGTTTGGGGGTTCTAAGTAATTTTCTAGCAAAAAAACCTGTTTTAAACATGTAAATACCTAAATTCCAAAACGAGGCTGGTCCTTAAGTGGTTAATGGAGTTTGTTCTGGATAAACTAGGTGTGTCGGTTATTGTTATGGAAGACTTTAACACGGTCATGGACCGGAAGGCGGATAGGATCCCTCAGGGAACACAGATGGGTGCTATAGTTGATGACCGACTGTCCCTCTTTTTGGGAGAGGCCGGACTAATGAATATATGGAGAGTGCGAAATCCAAAAGTACTGTTTTTTCAGGACACACTCCACTCTTTCCAGAACTGATCTGGTATTGGGGAACGAGGAGGCATTACAGGTGATAAAAATTGTAAGTTATATGCCAAGAGGTCTTTAGGATCACTCACCGATGACAGTGTCAATAGAGGTAAAGGAGAATTACCACCCCGGGGGGAGTGGAAAATAAGTCCCTTTTGGATGGAATTGATGGGTGACCACAAGGGAGATGGCAGGTCAGAAATCTCCAGGACCCAACGGCGTTCCGGCGGAGACCTACAGACAATATAGGACGGAGAAGGAGGGGGAGATTCCTATATCCATGATGGAATCTACCATAATTGTGATACATAAGGAAGGCAAGGATCCACTTAATACATCCTCATATAAACCCATTTTCTTATTGAATACAGATATAAAAATCCTGGCAAAGGTCTTGGCGGCTAGGTTAAACAGAGTCATTCAGAAACTTGTCCACCCCGATCAGTCCGGATTTATCCCTGGAAGATCTACCAGTATAAATATAAGACCTGTGTATTTTAACTTACAGATCCCGGCTGATGGGGATGGATCGAGGGCTATTTTAGTCTTTGGATGCCGCCAAGGCCTTTGACAGTCTTAAATGGCGATATTTGTGAAGGGTCCTGACTGAGTTCCAATTTGGCCTGGGCTTTATCAAATTAAAATTACTATACAATGTACCAGAAGCAAAAGTGAGAGTTAATAGTGAATACTCAGACAAATTTTGATTGCTGAGGGGGACGAGACAGGGATGCCCTATGTCCCCCCTGCTCTTTGCCCTCGCAATTGAACCTCTGGCAGTGGCTCTCAGGATTTAGCAGGGGAGTAGTGGAAGAAAAAGTGGCATTATATGCGGATGACCTTCTACTATTGCTAGGGGACACGCAGACTTCCCTATTGAGGGTAATGGAGATAATTATAAATTTGGCCAGTTTTCCGGACTTACCATAAACTGGGAAAAATCTGCATTGTTGCCAGTAGACCTCCTGGAAGGTCCCTTGCCTGGGGAGGTTGCTCAGATTCAAATAGAGGACAAAATGAAATATTTGGGAATTAATATTACAAGAGACCCCAAACAGTATATAATAAATAATATTGTCCCACTTCTGTAAAAATTCAGGGGAAAAATTAAAATATGAAAACATCTCCCATTATCAGTAGCAGGACGATGTAACTTGATGAAAATGCTATAGATGCCACAACTCTTGTATGCATTACATAATTCTCCATTGTGGGTAAGTTAGATGTTATTTTCAGAGAATAAATCTGGAAAGGTGGTCCGGCAAGAATTCGCTTGCGCACCCTACAATTACAAAGACAGAAAGAAGGGGTTGCACTTCCACACCCTCAGAGTTATTTAGTCGCGGCACAATTACAGCATATGGGAGGGTGTAATGGGTTGGAAGGGGGATATGTAGGGAGGGAAATGTTGCTACAAAACACTTCGCATGGGTCAATGGTGGAAGCCATGGAGGCGGGCTTTTTTCCTTTTAGGCTCCCCACATTAAGTTTAATGGTAGAGTATGGAAGACAGTGAAGACATTGCTGGGGTATATGGGGATTCACAGAGTACACCCCTCTATGGGAGAATAGAAATCTGGGATAAATCCAGAAGATGGGGACAATTAAGGAATGGGAAAGGCGTAGAATAAAGTTTATTAGCCAGCTATACAAAGATGACATTCTGAAATCTTTTCAGGATCTGAGGGAACAATACACAATACCGAATAAATCCTTTTTTAGGTACCTACAGGTCAGGCATACTCTTTTAGAGAGGGGGCGCTGGAATGGAGCAAGATTCTTTTGCTCCAGAAGGTAATCAATGAAACAACCCTAAAAGGCCTCATCTCGAGCTTATATCCGCATATATACAAGGGGAGCCCGGAAGGGATAGGGGCCCCACCAGGTAGGAGGAGGTGGGAACAAGACGTAGGAACTATAACGGAACAACAGTGGAGTAGAATCCTTGGTCTCACTTTCCCCCTCCCAAAGGATTTCACATCTGCTTTTGCTGTATAGAGCTTATTATACCCCTCAAAGGCTTTCTTTGTTTGGCCGCAGATTGGTCGCAAGCTGTCCAAGGTGCGGGGAAATGGAAGGTGATTTAATCCACATGTTTTGGAGGTGTCCGAAGTTATTTCGGTATTGGAGGGAGGTAGCTGGAGTCATAAGTCAGGTATTTGGAGGACCCCCAAACCTGGATGTTAGGCTCTGTGTATTGGGGCTTGTAGAGGGGGAGGGAAACCCCAGATGCACCTAGATTGCAATCCTTAGGTGCATATTTCAAGCAAGGAAATTGATAGCACAAAGGTGGCAATCGGTTTTACCTCCATCTTGTACAGAATGGGAGCGAGGCATGAATGACACAATTTGGAAGGAAAAATCTGCAAATGTCAGACAAAGAAATATGAAGAGATTTGGAAACCCTGGTGGGAGGTAAAGGGGTATCCCCCCTAGAATGAGGGGGAAGATATTATTAGCCAGGAACCATTTGTACAGAGGGAGAAGGATAAGAAGAGTTGAAGAGAGAATAGGGATAAATGATGTCCATGTCAAAAGAAAAAGAAAAGGGACAGAGAACAAGTGCAATAAAGATAAGATGTGACATATTGGAATGAGAGGGAAGGGTGACTAATGGTGAAAGATGTGGATTTATTAGGGGAGGATGGCTGAGAGTGGGTACTGGGATTGTGAGGAAGGAGATGGAATGGAATGTGATTGAATGGTTTAAGAGGGGGTGTCGGGGGGGGGGGGGGGGCAGGTATGGAGGAATCGAATGGAACGTGAAAGGGAGGTAGATGGACCCGTTATAGAATAAACAACTGAGAAACTTACTGTGAATATGTTATACAATCATTATTTTATATCTCTGCATTTAAAATCGTGCTGGGAGGGGGAGGGGATAATGGTCCTATGTATATTAATATGTTTAATGAAAACATTTTTCAATAAAGATTATAAAGTTTAAAAAAAAAATCACTTAAGCTAGCATTGTCTACACTTAGAGGGGAGCAGCTTTTATTAATCATAATTTTTATTATATCTATATTGCGAGGTTTATACAATAATTTCAATATTTATGTAGTTTACCTGCACTATCAATAATGACCAATAGAGGGTATATTAAGACTATGGATTCAAACCACTATTGTTTAAAGGCTATGTTCACCTTCTGAAAAAAAAAAATAATAAATGCACATTTATTTTTTTGCAGGTAAAATAAAAATGTGCACTTATTTTTTTTTTCTAAAGAGCTTGCAGAGCATTGCACCTGTGATCAGCAGAACGTGGGTGCAATGTCCGGCTCCTACAAACTCTCAGGATAGCTGAGAGTAGATACAGGTAGACAGTTCCTTTGAGAGCAGGAAGAGCGTGAATGAGGCATTTGTTTACACATCTGGGGCTGTGTGCAGGCAGCCTATGTTAGTAAATGGCAATGCAGCTGCTGTACAGATACAACCACACATCCAAGTTTGACAGGTATGCAGGGACAGCTGCACAGCCCCAAAATCAGACAGTGTGTGTCTAGGGCCACGCACCCTCCTCTGGCCCTGCATACCTGTCAAACTTGGATGTGTGATTGTGTCTGTACAGCAGCTGCATTCCATCACCACTAGAGATCACAAGAAGTTTGTGTTTTCTAGCATTAGCTTGATCTAAGGAGTTCCAGAGAAGGATAACGCTGCTCCAGGTGATAACAATCCAATGGATCAGAATGGGCTGGGTGCAAGCCACGGCTCGCCACCAAGGTAAGAGAAAAGGAAGATACGGCTGCACATCACCATCGATCTAGCGTAGATTTATTGGTACATAAATGTCATAATGACTGCCACCAAGACAAGGACACAGGTGAGGTGACTCTTATGACACTTAACTAGTGCTTCTTCAAAACCTGTGAAGAAGCACTAAGTGTGATACGCGTCACCTCTCCTGTGTCTTTGTCTTGGTGGCAGTCATTATGACATTTATGTATCAATAGATCTATGTTGGATCGATGGTGGTGTGCAGCCGTATCTTCCTTTTCACTAGCATGATCTACTCACCCTGTGGTTCAGGCTTTGGCTGTGTTACCTCTCTTAAAATCAGTTCACAGGTGAGGCAGGGGGGGCAGAAAACCCTGTGGTTGAGCAGCGATTGTTTTGCCCCCAAACACTAACTTCTTTAGCTGCAGAGGCAGCATTTGGGGGTTTAATACATGCCCTGACCATGATGCTTTGCTTCATGGCTGCGGACGGAATTATATCCCCTGTCACCTGCCGAATGTGACCCATTCAAATGCGGCGTGTGGCTGTGGAGTGCTAGTGCAGGATTCAAGGGAATAAAGCAGGAGGTGGTGAGGTGATACAATACCTCCTCACCGCCTGTCATATACTCTCTGAAGAGATGGATACTATAGTAATAGTAAGGCCACTTTCACACTGAGGCAGTTTTCAGGCACTTTATCGCTAAAAATAGCACCTGTAAATCGCCTGAAAACTGCCTCTCATGCCTCCCCAGTGTGAAAGCCTAAGTGTTTTTGCACTGGGGCGGTGCTCTTGCGGGATGGGAAAAGAAGTCCTCCAAGCAGCATCTTTGGGGCAGTTTGGGTGCGCTGTATACAGCGCTTCTACACTGCCCCTGCCCAGAGCCGGACTGACCTACTGGGATACCGGGAAATTTCCCGGGAGGCCTCCTGCCCTGGGGCCGCTTTGAGCTGTGGCTGACTGCACCTCTCCCCTCCCTCGCTCTCTCTCTCTCCTATGTGTCACACACAGCGGGCATCTCCCGCAGTGTGCATCATGGAGCTGGCTGGGTCTGTGTTCGGCTGTGCTGTAGCAAGGTCCTGCCCCCCTAGACCGGCTCGTATAATAGTAGATGGAACACTGGATTCAATCGCCTATCACACAAGCTGGTCTAGGGGGGCGGGACCTTGTTACAGCACAGCTGAACACAGACCCAGCCAGCTCCATGACACACACCGCGAGAGATGCCTGCTCTGTGTAACACATAGGAGAGAGAGAGAGTGAGGGAGGGGAGCGCTGTGTGTGATCCGGGCAATGCCACGGTGACTGAGTAACCAGTGGGACATACTGGGACTTCTAGTTTTGCAGAGACAAGCGAGAAACCAGTGGGCATGCTAGGACCTCTAATTCTACAGAGACAGGAGGAGGGGAGCCAGAGGAACATCTAGCTCTACAGAGACAAGTGTAATAAGTGAGACATACTGGGATTTCTAGGCAATGCCATGGGGAGTATGTATTGATGGGGCACAGTGAGGCTGCATTTGATGGACAGTGCATTCACGGGCACAGTGAGGCTGCATTCATGAGCACAATGAGGCTGCATTCACGGCACAGTGAGGCTGCATTCATGAGCACAATGAGGCTGCATTCATGGGCACAGTAAGGCTGCATTCATGGGCACAGTGAGGCTGCATTCATGGGCACAGTAAAGCTGCATTAGATGGACAGTGAGGCTGCATTCATGGGCACAGTAAAGCTGCATTTGATGGACAGTGAGGCTGCATTCATGGGCATAGTGAGGCTGCATTCATGGGCACAGTGAGGCTGCATTCATGGGCATAGCGAGGCTGCATTCATGGGCACAGTAAGGCTGCATTGATGGGCACAGTAAAGCTGCATTTAATGGACAGTGAGGCTGCATTGATGGGCACAGTGAGGCTGCATTTATGGGCACAATGAGGCTGCTTTCATGGGCACAGCGAGGCTGAAATCATGGGCACAATGAGGCTGCATTCACGGGCACAATGAGGCTGCATTGATGGGCAAAGCGATGCTGCACTGATGGGCACGGTGAGGCTGCATTGATAGGCACAGTAAGGCTGCATTGATGGGCACAGTAAGGCTGCAATCATGGGCACAGTGAGGCTGCATTGATGGGCACAGTAAAGCTGCATTTAATGGACAGTGAGGCTGCATTGATGGGCACAGTGAGGCTGCATTTATGGGCACAATGAGGCTGCTTTCATGGACACAGCGAGGCTGCAATCATGGGCACAATGAGGCTGCATTCACAGGCACAATGAGGCTGCATTGATGGGTAAAGCGATGCTGCACTGATGGGCACAGTGAGGCTACATTGATAGGCACAGTAAGGCTGCATTGATGGGCACAGTAAGGCTGCAATCATGGGCACAGTGAGGCTGCATTCATGGGCACAGTAAAGCTGCATTAGATGGACAGTGAGGCTGCATTCATGGGCACAGTAAAGCTACATTTGATGGACAGTGAGGCTGCATTCATGGGCATAGTGAGGCTGCATTCATGGGCACAGTGAGGCTGCATTCATGGGCATAGCGAGGCTGCATTGATGGGCACAGTAAGGCTGCATTGATGGGCACAGTAAAGCTGCATTTAATGGACAGTGAGGCTGCATTGATGGGCACAGTGAGGCTGCATTTATGGGCACAATGAGGCTGCTTTCATGGGCACAGCGAGGCTGCAATCATGGGCACAATGAGGCTGCATTCATGGGCACAATGAGGCTGCATTGATGGGCACAGCGATGCTGCACTGATGGGCACAGTGAGGCTGCATTGATAGGCACAGTATGGCTGCATTGATGGGCACAGTAAGGCTGCAATCATGGGCACAGTGAGGCTGCAATCATGGGCACAGTGAGGCTGCATTCACAGGCACAGTAATTCTGTATTTGATGGACAGTGGGGCTGTATTCATGGGCACAGTGAAGCTGCATTCATGGGCACAGTGAAGCTGCATTCATGGGCACAGTGAAGCTGCATTCATGGGCACAGTGAGGCTGCATTCATGGGCACAGTGAGGCTGCATTCATGGGCAAAGCGAGGCTGCATTGATGGGCACAGTAAGGCTGCATTGATGGGCACAGTAAAGCTGCATTTAATGGACAGTGAGGCTGCATTTATGGGCACAATGAGGCTGCTTTCATGGGCACAGCGAGGCTGCAATCATGGGCACAATGAGGCTGCATTCACGGGCACAATGAGGCTGCATTGATGGGCACAGCGATGCTGCACTGATGGGCACAGTGAGGCTGCATTGATAGGCACAGTATGGCTGCATTGATGGGCACAGTAAGGCTGCAATCATGGGCACAGTGAGGCTGCAATCATGGGCACAGTGAGGCTGCATTCACAGGCACAGTAATTCTGTATTTGATGGACAGTGGGGCTGTATTCATGGGCACAGTGAAGCTGCATTCATGGGCACAGTGAAGCTGCATTCATGGGCACAGTGAAGCTGCATTCATGGGCACAGTGAGGCTGCATTCATGGGCACAGTGATGCTGCATTCACGACACAGTAAAGCTGCATTTAATAGACTGTGAGGCTGCATTGATGGGCACAGTGAGGCTGCATTGATGGGCATAATGAGGCTGCATTCACGGGCAGAGGCGGCTCTAGGCTTTGTGAGGCCCTAGGAAAATCTATGACATGAGGCCCCATTCACATCCATAATGGGAAAAATAATTCAAGCGATAAAAATTAAGTGTATAAATTGCATATATTAAGAGTTTTAAATTCTATGAACTATGAATTCACCGTTTATAGAATTTTCTCTTAACAATTCTTCTTTAATCAAATATATATATTACATATATATTATATATTATATATTACACGCATATTTATCCATGGGGCTTGTAGTTTTAAAACAGCTGGAGGGCCGTCTGTTTGAGACCCCTGATTTACATGAAGGTCACATGATACAAGAGACGATCAGAGACTGCAGACATGATACAGGAGATGATCAGAGATTACAGACATGGTACAAGAGATGGTCAGAGACTGCAGACATGATACAGGAGATGATCAGAGACTACAGACATAGTACAGGAGATGGTCAGGGACTGCAGACATATTATAGGAGATGGTCAGAGACTGCAGACATGATACAGGAGATGATCAGAGACTGCAGACATGATACAGGAGATGGTCAGAGACTGCAGACATGATACAGGAGATGATCAGAGACTGCAGACATGATACAAGAGATGATCAGAGACTGCAGACATGATACAGGAGATGATCAGAGACTGCAGACATGATACAGGAGATGGTCAGAGACTGCAGACATGATACAGGAGATGATCAGAGACTGCAGACATGATACAAGAGATGATCAGAGACTGCAGACATGATACAGGAGATGATCAGAGACTGCAGACATGATACAGGAGATGATCAAAGACTGCAGACATGATACAAGAGACGATCAGAGACTGCAGACATGATACAAGAGACGATCAGAGACTGCAGACATGATACAAGAGACGATCAGAGACTGCAGACATGATACAGGAGATGGTCAGAGACTGCAGACATGATACAAGAGATGGTCAGAGACTGCAGACATGGTACAAGAGATGGTCAGAGACTGTGCTGACACACTACAGGAGATGATCAGAGACTGCAGACATACTACAGGAGATGATCAGAGACTGCAGACATAGTACATGAGATGATCAGAGACTGCAGACGTTATACAGGAGATGGTCAGAGACTGTGCAGACATGATACAGGAGATGGTCAGTGGTGGCTGGTGCTCAAAATTCTGGGGGGGGGGGGGGGGGGTGCAAACAAACTGAAAAATTCTAAAAAAAAAAAAAACATCAATTGCAGCAACTGTGCCAATCAAATGCAGCCACTGTGACCATCAAATGCAGCTACTGTGACCATCAAATGCAGCCATGTTGCCCATCAAATGCAGCCACTGTGACCATCAAATGCAGCCACTGTGACCATAAATGCAGCCACTGTGCCATCAATTGCAGCCACTGTGCCCATGAAGTGCAGCCACCGTGTCCATCAAGTGCAGCCACTGTGTCCATCAAATGCAACCACTGTGCCCATGAAGTGCACCCACTGTGCCCATGAAGTGCACCCACTGTGCCCATCAAATGCAGCCACTGTTCCATCAAGTGCACCCACTGTGCCATCAAATGCAGCCACAGTGCCCTCAAATGCAGCCACTGTGCTATCAATTGCAGCCACTGTGCCCATCAAGTGCAGCCACTGTGCCCATCAAATGTAGCCACTGTGCCCATCAAAAGCAGCCACTGTGCCCATCAAAAGCAGCCACTGTGCCCATCAAAAGCAGCCGCTGTGCCCATCAAATGCAGCCACTGTGCCCATGAAGTGCAGCCACTGTGCCATCAAATGCAGCCACTGTGCCCATCAAATGGATGCCACCCACTTTGTGGCAGACAGCATCTGTTTGATTGGGGGGAGGATATGTGCTAGGGGGGTTTTGGGAGGGGAGAAGATATGTTCTGGGGGGATAGAGCTGGAATGGGATCGGGGGAATGGATGGAGCCAGAATGGGATCGGGGGATGGATAGAGCTGGGATGGGATCGGGTGGTAGATGGAGCCGGGAAAGGACTGGGGGGATGGAGGGAGCCAGGATGGGATCGAGGGGATGGAGGGAGCCGGGATGGAATGGGGGGGATGGAGGGAGCCGGGATGGGATCGGGGGATGGAGGGAGCCGGGATGGGATCGGGGGATGGATGGAGCCAGGATGGGATCGGGGGATGGATGGAGCCGGGATGGTTTGGGGGATGGATGGAGCCAGGATGGGTTGGGAGGAATGGATGGGATCGGGGGAATGGACGGAGCCAGGATGAGATCGGGGGAATGGATGGAGCTAGGATTGGATTGGAGGGTGGATGGAGCCGGGATGGGATCAGGGGGAATGGATGGAGCCGGGATGGGATTGGGGGAATGATGGAGCCGGGATGGGATCGGGAGGATGGATGGAGCCAGGATTGGATTGGGGTGGGGTGGATGGAGCTGGGATGGTATGGGGGGGTGGATGGAGTTGGGATGGTATGGGAGGATGGCATGGGAATCGTATTGGATCAGGGGGATGGATGGAGCTGGGATGGGATTGGGGTGCATGGAGCTGGGATGGTATGGGGGATGGATGGAGCTGGGATTGGATCGGGGGGATGGATGGAGCCGGGATGGGATGGATGGAGCTGTGATGGGATTGGGGTGGATGGAGCCGGGATGATATGGGGGGATGGATGGAGCTGGTATGGGATCGGGGGGATGGATGGAGCCGGGATGAGATTGGGGTGGGGTGGATGGAGATGGGATGGTATGGGGGATGGATGGAGCTGGGATTGGATCGGGGGATGGATGGACCCAGGATGGGATTGGGGTGGGGTGGATGGAGCCGGGATGGTATGGGGGATGGATGGAGCTGGGATTGGATCGGGGGATGGATGGACCCGGGATGGGATTGGGGTGGGATGGATGGAGCCGGGATGGGATTGGGGTGGGGTGGATGGAGCCAGGATTGGATCGGGGGATGGATGGAGCTTGGATTGGATTGGGGGATGGATGGAGCCAGGATGGGATTGGGGTGGGATGGATGGAGCCGAGATGGGATGGGGGTGGGGTGGATGGAGCTGGGATGGTATGGGGGGATGGATGGAGCTGGGATTGGATCAGGGGATAGATGGAGCCGGGATTGGGGTGGGGTGGATGGAGCCAGGATGGTATGGGGGATGGATGGATATCCTCTCTCCCAAATCACTCCAAGTGAACTCTTTGCTTGTTCCCCCTCCCTCGCCCTCCTCTTCATGCCCTCCTCCCCTCCAAGACTCACTTTTAGATGACACAGACCTCAGACCAGCACGCCTCTCGGTACAGTGGTGTGACTCCTTCCCTCCTCCTTCTCCGTGCACAGGAAAACATCACAGCACAGGAGGAGGAGGAGGGGCGGGTTCAGTTTTCTTCGCTCCGCAGTGCACTGTGTGTGTCAGGCAGCTGGGGAGAGATGCCGGCTGCAATGCACAGTGGAGTGGAGCTTGCGGCGTGCGGGAGCATGCAGGCGTGCGGGAGCGAGAATGCAGGGCGGTCCCGGCGAATCATCGAGGTTGCGGTATGGGCAAATTAGGTGGCCGCGAGGCCCCTTTGGGGGCGAGGCCTAAGGCGACCGCCTAATTTGCCTAATTAGAGAGCCGCCTCTGTTCACGGGCACAGTGAGGCTGAATTCATGGGCACAGTGAGGCTGTATTCATGGGCACAATGAGGCTGCTTTAATGGGCACAAAGAGGCTACATTCATGGGCACAGTGAGACTGCATTCATGGGCACAGTGATGTTGCATTCATGGGCACAGTGAGGCTGAATTCATGGGCACAGTGAGGCTGCATTCATGGGCGGTGAGGCTGCATTCATGGGCACAGTGAGGCTACATTGATGGGCACTTCTGAGGCTGCATTGATCTCTTGTACCATGTCTGCAGTCTCTGACCATTTCCTGTATCATGTCTGCAGTCTCTGACCTTCTCCTGTATCATGTCTGCATTCTCTGACCATCTTCTGTATCATGTCTGCAATCTCTGACCATCTCTTGTATGATGTCTGCATTCTCTGACCATCTCTTGTACCATGTCTGCATTGTCTGACCATCTCTTGTATCATGTCTGCATTCTATGACCATCCCTTGTACCATGTCTACATTGTCTGACCATCTCTTGTATCATGTCTGCAGTCTCTGAGCATCTCTTATATCATGTCTGCATTTTCTGACCATCTCTTGTACCATGTCTACAGTCACTGACCATCTCTTGTACCATGTCTGCATTGTCTGACCATCTCTTGTACCATATCTGCAGTCACTGACCATCTCTTGTATCATGTCTGCAGTCTCTGACCATCTCTTGTACCATGTCTGCATTTTCTGACCATCTCTTGTACCATATCTGCAGTCACTGACCATCTCTTGTATCATGTCTGCAGTCTCTGACCATCTCTTGTACAATGTCTGCATTCTCTGTCCATCTCTTGTACCATGTCTGCAGTCTCTGACCATCTCTTGTATCATGTCTGCATTCTCTGACCATCTCTTGTATCATGTCTGCAGTCTCTGACCATCTCTTGTACCATGTCTGCAGTCTCTGACCATCTCTTGTATCATGTCCGCAACCTCTAACCATCTCTTGTCTTATATCATGTCTGCAGTCTCTGAGGGAGTCTGGAGAGGAGTCAAGGGTGGGAGTGCTGCCGGGATGGGGATCATGGGAGAAGTCAGACATGTGTGGACTGTGGAGAGGAGACTATAGGATAAAACCAGAGCCACCAACCTGGAGCTGACTCACTGAGCCCTGCAGGGTGCACCTGAGAGGAGGTCTGTGACAGTGCCACCAGGCCAGTCTGACAGGGGTCACTGATGTAAGGGAGGAGTGAATACAACAATGTAAGGGAGTCCTGTATATATAGATATATATCTATATATATCTATATATACAGTATCTCACAAAAGTGAGTACACCCCTCACATTTTTGTAAATATTTTATTCTATCTTTTCATGTGACAACCATGAAGAAATGACACTTTGCTACAATGTAAATCAGTGAGTGTACAGCTTGTCTAAACCGCTGGCAACAAAAGTGAGTACACCCCTAAGTGAAAATGTCCAAATTGGGCCCAATTAACCATTTTCCCTTCCTGGTGTCATGTGACTCGTTAGTGTTACAAGGTCTCAGGTGTGAATGGGGAGCAGGTGTGTTAATTTTGGTGTTATCGCTCTCACTCTCTCATACCGGTCCCTGGAAGTTCAACATGGCACCTCATGGCAAAGAACTCTCTGAGGATCTGAAAAAAAAGAATTGTTGCACTAGATAAAGATGGCCAAGGCTATAGGAAGATTTCCAAGACCCAGAAACTGAGCTGCAGCACGGTAGCCAAGACCATTCAGTGGTTTAACAGAACAGATTCCACTCAGAACAGGCCTCGCCATGGTCGACCAAAGAAGTTGAGTGCACGTGCTCAGCGTCATATCCAGAGGTTGTCTTTGGGAAATAGACCTATGTGTGCTGCCAGCATTGCTGCAGAGGTTGAAGGGGTGGTCAGCCTGTCAGTGCTCAGACCATACGCCGCACACTGCATCAAATTGGTCTGCATGACTGTCGTCCCAGAAGGAAGCCTCTTCTAAAGATGATGCACAAGAAAGCCTGCAAACAGTTTGCTAAAGACAAACAGACTAAGGACATGGATTACTGGATCCACGTCCTGTGGTCTGATGAGACCAAGATAAACTTATTTGGTTCAGATGATGTCAAGGGTGTGTGGTGGCAACCAGGTAAGGAGTACAAAGACAAGTGTGTCTTGCCTACAGTCAAGCATGGTGGTGGGAGTGTCGGTCTGGGACTGAATGAGTGCATGAGCACTGGGGAGCTACAGTTCATTGAGGGAACCATGAATGCCAACATGTACTGTGACATACTGAAGCAGAGCATGATCCCCTCCCTTCAGAGATTGGGCCGCAGGGCAGTATTCCAACATGATAAATGTGACAGACCTAGCCGGGAGAGAGACTTTTGGAGGGGACTGAATGCTAGCCTCTTGCCAATCGATCGTGGGCCCTGGCATTTGGGGGAACGGTGCTCTTTGTGAGCTGTATGCCTGGGGACCCTTGAGGTGGTATTACTGTGGATTCGGGTCCTGGTCCCCCAGGACACACAGACTCTGGGGACCCTGGATTTGCCATATTAGAAATAGTGGCTGATTCATAATGCTGGGACAGATACTGTTAGGAGATGCTGATGTAAATTCCAGCCACCTGTCTGTCTGTTGCCTGCTAGAATGTGTATTGTAAATAAATCTCTAGTATGGGATCTAAGAGTCATTAGATCCCCATTGTTGTTTGTGTTAATTAACTCTGCTATTGTGATAATGTTGATTGGGTTTTCTGAGCTACAAGACGGCCAGTCTGGCCTAAAGGTCATGTGTGAGTCATCTAGGCTGTCTAAAGGGATTAGTTAATTAGCCCATGTTAATTAGGTTAATTAGGTTACAGGTGTATTGTTAGAGTAATATGAGACTTTTAGTGTATAAAAGAGCCTGTATTTTTCAATAAAGGAGATTCCTGGTTGAACTTACATACAGCCTGCCTGGTGTTTGTTCTGAGCTACACAACTGGATTAGAACGACACATAGCTGTAGTTCTAGTCCCGGAGCATCGGATGACCATCAGATGTTGCGATCTGCAATCTGATTCTGTAGCTGCAGAGGAGTGTCGGGAGAGTGGAACCGAGCGAGCAAGGGGCTCGTTACAATAACGACCCCAAACACACCTCCAAGACTACCACTGCCTTTCTAAAGAAGCTGAGGGTAAAGGTGATGGACTGGCCAGTCATGTCTCCGGGCCTAAACACTATTGAGTATCTGTGGGGCATCCTCAAATGGAAGGTGGAGGAGCGCAAGGTCTCTAACATCCACCAGCTCCGCGATGTCATCATGGAAGCATGGAAGAGGACTCCAGTGGCAACCTGTGAAGCTCTGGTGAACTCCATGCCCAAGAGGGTTAAGGCAGTGCTCGAAAATAATGGTGGCCACACAAAATATTGACACTTTGGGCCCAATTTTGACATTTTCCCTTAGGGGTGTACTCACTTTTGTTGCCAGCAGTTTAGACATTAATGGCTGTGTGTTGAGTTATTTTGAGGGGACAGCAAATTTACATTGTTATACAAGCTGTACGCTCACTACTTTACATTGTAGCAAAGTGTCATTTCTTCAGTGTTGTCACATGAAAAGATATAATAAAATATTTTAAAAATTGTGAGGGGTGTACTCACTTTTGTGAGATACTGTGTATATGTGTATATATATATATATATATATATATATATATATATATATATATATATATATATATATATATATATATAAACATATATATATGCCTATGTGCTTTCATATATAATACACCCTTCAAATATGCTTTAAAATGCATGGTTTTCCCTTTCATGAACAAGAAAATAATGACGTTTGCTGTTGGGCTGGTATAATAATGCTATGGGGCTGGTATGAATTTTTTTCCAGGGCTGGTTTTTATTCCCAGTCCGGCCCTGCCCCTGCCCATTGGAATGAATGGGCAATGCTTCCAAAAAGCCGCAACACGGGTGGTTTTAACCCCTTCTTCAGCCACTAGCGGGGGTTAAAAATGCCCCACTAATGGCCGAAAATTGCCGCTAAAACAACGGTAAAGCGCCGCTAAAAAACCGCTAACGGACCCGCCACCCTCAGTATGAAAGAGTTATGCAGTTTGTTTACACTAATATGGACGTGACTTTAAATGTGCTGTGAAGTTGAGGAGTTAGCTGGCAATTTATGAGCCATTTGGATGCTATAGAAATAGTGGGAGTCATGCTGTTTGCTTTCACTAATCTGGAAGTGACTTTTTATGTGCTGTAAGCTTGATAAAGCTGCCCATGTATTTGCGTTCTGGCAAAGAGACACATATTATTTCAAGGTCAGCACATAACCTTCAGCCTAGACATTAGCTCACTACTAGGTAAGGAAGCTGTAAACTCTGTGAACCATATACAGTCACCTAATGTAAAATGCAATTCTTGTGTATGAAATAGCAATGCATTGTTCAATAAAATATGTTTGCATTTAAAGTCTAAGTTTAGTTAACGACTTCCAGTCCAGGCCAATTCTGACACTTCTCACATAAATGTTTATTTGGTGTATTTTTTAGTGTATATTTGTTTAATTAGTTGCACACCTTTACATTTTTCACAGGGGTGTTTTTATTATGTTTTTGTGTTTCAAAACCGAGTGGGTTGTCACTGTGATTTATATTGAAAATAATCTATATTTAGGAAATGTTTTCATATATGTTCATTTAGATTTTACACATCATATCTATTGGTCAATTTTCACAATTTGTTCAGACTAGCGCAGACTAGTACCAACAAACTGGAATATGCAGTCTACAATGAGAATCTAACTTGCAATACTCAACCAGCTACAAATGAATGTGTCCTCGGTGGACCCCTTTAAATGTGGTTATAAATGCAATACAGTTCTCTTAATTGCTGGACGTTACTTTGGCAAGTGAGAATTTTTTCAGTCCTGGCAAACAAACAGCAGTAGTCTAATGCCCCGTACACACGGTCGGATTTTCAGACGGAAAATGTACGATCGGAGTGTGTTGTCGGAAAATCCGACCGTGTGTGGGCTCCATCTGACTTTTTCCATTGGATTTTCCAACACACAAAGTTTGAGAGCAGGCTATAAAGTTTTCCGACAACAAAATCCGATCGCGTCAATTCCAACCGTGTGTGGACAATTCCGACGCACAAAGTGCCACGCATGCTCAGAAGAAATTCCGAGACGGAACAGCTCGGTCTGGTAAAATTAGCGTTCGGAATGGATATAGCACTTTGGTCAGGCTGCAATGTTAAAAATTGTTTAATGCAGCGCACTCTCTTCTTCTTTCTAATGCTAGAAGAATGAAGTAGTTTTGCTGCTGATATTCACACAGAGTTCTTACAAACTTCTTTCTTTATTATTTATCGTGATTCCCTCAATATATTTGGATTTATCACATCTGACAAAATGTTTTTTGGGTTTTTTTATTTTTGTTTTGTATTTTTTTAAGGATGAATTTCTATTTTTTTGTTTTTGTTTTACTCCAGAATATTTTTGGGTGTGTTTTGTGTGTCAAGTTACCACAACACCATTATTATCTTGTATTATTTAATCTCAAGGAGATTGTTTGGTGTTGGTGTCTCTTGTTAATTTCACATTGTATTTTTGAAATGTACCTGAATCCTCACAAACAAACTGTCCTTTTTGAAGGAAAACACACATAGGCGAGTATAATTGAAACACAAAATCCTTTATTAAGGGGTCCTAACCAAAGAAAGAGGGAGGCAATGCTGGAGAAACAGCAGAAATTGGTGAAGCCTTTGACCCCCAGGGCACACATCAACTATTTTACTGCAAAATTGGTGGCCTGAGGAGTCCATATTTAAGGTAGTGCAGTCTGGTCCAGAAGTCCCAGACATCCTGACAGCAGCAGATGACATCTGTGTCCCCAGGCTGTGGTCATACGGGATCTTTTGTCAGACCAGACTGAACCCAGGTCATCACTCTCTGGTCTTCCTTCCACGTTGTGGCTCTGGTGGTGGAGTTGTGGCAGGAGGAGGAGGAGGAGAAGGAGGAGGGGGAGGATGGTCCAACTCACTCAGGTGGGTATTGGGTGTGATTTCACCCCTCACCACCTTAGTTAAGACTTTATAAAGAAGGTCCTCACACAGGAGGCGTTGGCCCTCCTGCATGCCCTGCAGTTTGGCGGAAGCCATGCAGGCAAAGGCCTCTTCAGGAGTGGGGGTGGCTCTGAGGGACGCAGAAGCCTCCTGAATGAGCCTGAGTGCTGAATCCTGCATGTGACTCCCCTTCCTGGGTCTTTTGTTTGGAAGGCGGAGGGGAGGGACCTGCGATTCTGTCAGGCTCCTACTGGGTCCCGTCTTCTCCTGGCTGCCACTTAGCCCCGCCTCCTCCTGGCTGCCACTAACTCCTGCCTCCTCCTGGCTGCCACATTCCACAGCCTCCTCCTGTGTGCCACATTCCACAGCCTCCTCCTGTGTGCCACATTCTAGAGCCTCCTCCTGGCTGAGGTCTTCCTGTGTATGAAAAAGGGACATAGTTTTAGTTTTTTATTCATCAATCACACACAATTTTCACCTCATGACTGTTGCAAATTGAATGTTAACAAATATAACAGACTATCATTCTGAGCGCAGCATTTTTCATTCTTGTCCCAATTATTTTTGCCCACTACTGTCTATTGATATGTAAAACACTTTATTAAATTAGCAATTAGTGATCAATAATAACATCTAGTAAACATCATTTATTTATTGACCAGAAATCTGTAGAAGAATGCTATACCTGGCTCCAGCTGGGCTCCTTCACTTCTTCCTGGCTGGAAGTCCCAGGTTGGACATCGGAAGCCTCAGCTGGGGTGGAAGGAAGGGTGGAAGGAAGAGTGGAGAGGGATTCCCTGATTCCAGTCTGGTCTGACAGAAATCGCAGTCTCTCATAGTACCACAGCCTGGGGACATAAATGTCATCTGCTGCAGCTCCGGATCTCTGGGAATCCGTGACCTTCTTGCGCTCCCTTAGATAAGTGCTCCTCAGGCCACCAATTTTGGCTTTTAAATAGGGGATGGTTGCCGTGGGGATCACCGGCTTCACCAACTCCAGCAGTTTCTCCAGTGCTGTCTGCCTCTTTTGTTTATGATTATAATGTGGGTGTTTCATCTGCCACAGACAGGGCAGCTCCCTGTACTTGTCTATGAACAGGGGGAGGAAGTTGTGGTCATTGAAGCCATCCATTTTCTCTGCAAGACACAACACAAGACAAACCCTAATGTCAGGCTGAACTCTACTAATCTTGTTACAATATAGGCCTCAATTTAGAAGCAGTATAGGCCCAAGTTTAGATCTTACCTTCGTTATCACGATCGGTGCCTCCGATACTCCCTCCTCCACTACACGCACGCGTGTTACGCTTTATAGACACTGCACATGCGTGAAACTCCGTCCGCCCCTGACGTTCTTTCTAGTCTATTCCCCGCTGCTTCTCGTTCGGCGCAGTGGGGGAAGAGCACATGGCGGAGACACAGCAGGTGTCTGATAATTACACCAACGAGGAGGAGGAGGAGGAAAGCCCAGAGCCTGAAACGTCCCGATAACAGAAGAGACGATTTAAGGCATCGAATGTGTCCTTTGGGGAGATGTTGGAGATGGTGGACATCCTGAAGAAGGCCGACTATGACGGGAAGTATGGACCTTACCCCAACCCCAATGTCAGAAAGGCCAAGATCATGGCGAAAGTGGTCAAGAGTCTGCACCGGAATTTCGGGGTACGGCGATCGAAAGATCAGCTCAGGAAGCGGTGGTCGGACCTCAAATTAAGGAACAAAGGGGGGTGACCAACCAGTTTTAGGCAAGGGAGCCGTGCCACGTCCAATAGTCTATAGACAAAAAGCAAAAGGGTTCCCCTAGGTGGACTTTACTGGCACTTGCAAAAGTAAGGAGTAATAAAGTGTATAGAAGATAAGGAGCAATATAAAAAAGATTTAAATTTTATTCAAAATCACAGGTACATTGAGATAAAAACAAGCAATAAATGTATGGACTAACATAGTAAAAACTACATAATAGCCATCATAAGCAATTAGGACAAAACAAATGTGATGAAAGAAGCTCTTCTCAGGCCCTACGCGTTTCGGGGTACTTAATATCTGTACAATCCTTCTTCAGGGGCATAATCAGAGAGAGATGTTCATCTAGGCTGAGAATGTTTGCTTATTTGCTTGAGAAAAACTTATTATTCTAAAAACAAGAAGAGTCATGGAGGAAGGGCATGGTGTGGCAAGAAGTTAAGTACATATTGTAACTGGTGTAAACCAGAGTATTTAAATAGTGATGAATGCAGGTTGGTGGGCTGCAGTCACCATGGGGGTGACTAGACGTTACACTCTCTGGACGCTTGGCTGTGAGGCTGTCATCACACTCCTTTCAAGGGGCGCCTTCCTGTGACCTCAGCACGCCGCTCTGGTTTGTACGCGCATTGGTCGGGCGAGACGGGAGTGTTGCCAAAAAATTCCCCCCATGGTGACTGCAGCCCACCAACCTGCATTCATCACTATTTAAATACTCTGGTTTACACCAGTTACAATATGTACTTAACTTCTTGCCACACCATGCCCTTCCTCCATGACTCTTCTTGTTTTTAGAATAATAAGTTTTTCTCAAGCAAATAAGCAAACATTCTCAGCCTAGATGAACATCTCTCTCTGATTATGCCCGTGAAGAAGGATTGTACAGATATTAAGTACCCTGAAACGCGTAGGGCCTGAGAAGAGCTTCTTTCATCACATTTGTTTTGTCCTAATTGCTTATGATGGCTATTATGTAGTTTTTACTATGTTAGTCCATACATTTATTGCTTGTTTTTATCTCAATGTACCTGTGATTTTGAATAAAATTTAAATCTTTTTTATATTGCTCCTTATCTTCTATACACTTTATTACTCCTTACTTTTGCAAGTGCCAGTAAAGTCCACCTAGGGGAACCCTTTTGCTTTTTGACCTCAAATTAAGGGAGCATGAGCAGTACAGAAGGATCAGGAGAGTGCTGCGAAAAAGTAAGTAGTTGTGCTGTGTTCCTATTCTTTATGTTTATTACGTTCGTGCTGCTCCATGTGCTTTTCTTAACTGTTGTCCAGTTTAAAATGGCAACTTTCATGTTCATGGGCACATTATTCGTTAATATGAAACATTGTTTGTTCGGCCTAGAACACACCATTGTTTTGGCCATATGCATTTTAAATAATTTTTATGGCCTACTTGTCTGAAAATAATTTGGTTGTGTAGATGGGTTTGTAACTGGAATGAAATGCAAACTAGATTCTGTGTAAGGAGAGGACACTCAGCAGCAGTTTTCACATCTGGACACTGGAGCACTAGTGTGGGACACAAGAACACCCTTTTTATTAGGGGGCCCCACACAGGTGTTAAAGTGTATACTATAGGGGTGTCTCCATCTGTGAAGCTTGTACTAAACAGATAAATATTCAAGCTTGACAAAGGACAATAAAATTTCAACATCTTGGAACTCTGCCAAAATAGACAATTGTACCCCACTTCCAAGCAATGTTTCATATTTATAGTTCTGCCATCAAATATCTGTGTGCTAAGTATACCTATTTGTTTTTACATAGGGGATAAAAGATTCGGAGGACACCCCTCATCCGAGGAGACCACAGACCCCCCACCTCTGGAAGAAGGGGAAATCCACCCAAGCCAAGCAGAGCAGGAGGAGGAAGACATGGTGGAAATTGGCACCACAACAGGTGAGTGTCTGTGACCACAGGCTCAGGTAAGAGATGGATGCCGGCATATTTATAATACATGGTGTGTTTTTGTTTCTATCTTTTTAGATGATCATGATGTTGTGGATCCAGATCATTTCACCTCGGAAAGTGCACAGATCCTGATCGGGGAGATCATGGGGTGTAATAGGGACTTGGAAAACATCCAGAAAAACATCAATGATGTTCAAAAAAAAATGAAGAACATCATTGATGTTTTAAGGAGAGTTTAAAAAAAATCTAAATCCCTTTGTTTTTTTGTGAGCTAAAAATTTATACCATTTTTTGACATATTTGAGAAAAGCCAAATTTTGAAGATGCACACAGTGTGTCAACATGTGCTATCTGCCATCACGGAAGATCAATGGACGCGTTTTGGGGGTGCAACCCCTTCCTCAATAATAAAGTAGCTGCGAGGAAGGGGTTGCACCCCCAAAACACGTCCCTTGATCCCCCATGATGGCAGGTAGTACATGTTGACATTCGGCAATTTGTGTGCATCTTCAAAATTTGTCTTTTCCTGGGGTGACTTCACCCCATTTGAACGCAATATCAAACACAGTTTGTAAATACTCCTGTCTGATATTGCTTTCAAGCTCTACCAAATGTGAACTTTGTAAGTTTTGTGTCTTTCTTGTTGGATTTAAACATGCCTGTTTTATCTTAAATGGACATTGCTACTTTTTCTAATGTGACCCCAAAATTTGTTATACAACAAACATGTTGCTTTGTTTTAAAAACCTTTTCTAAATGCACATGTGATTGTGCTGGTATTAAAAAGATTGTTAATCAAGAATGTGTGGATTATTGTTTCAACGCTCCAAAACTTTTGCTGTGCTCTAATTGGTGTTTTCAGTGACAATGGGGGTTATTTCCTAAGGGAAAATCCACTTTGCACTACAAGTGCAGTTTCAACTGCACTTGTAGCGCAAAGTGTCTTTGCCTTTAGTAAATAACACCCAACAGTGCTTTATAATGTTACACAATCACGCCATTTTCAGGACTCACCACATTTCTGTTAGGGTCAGCTAAAAGAAACACAAGCAGTAAATGTCACCAAATTTTAGTAGTTATTTTTTTTTATTATTTGAAAAAGGTTTCAGACATTGTCTGGCATACTGATAGCCCCTCTACCCGCAAAGTATTCAAGGCATCTTACCTGGACATCACGGGCACTCAGGGGGGGAAAGCCAGGACGGCCACTTTCAAGCGCCGTCAGGATTGTTTCATTTAGAATTCCGGCCTCAGGCCCAACTGAGCCAGCATAGTTGGCAGAATGTTGCCGTAAAAAGTTGTGTAGAACACAGCACGCCAGGATAATGTGATTCAGTTTGTACTCCGCCATGTGTATAGGTGTAAGAAATAGGCGGAACCGGCTGGCCATGATTCCAAACGTGTTCTCCACCACTCTTCTGGCTCTGGCCAGCTGGTAATTAAAAACCCTCTGGTCCAGGGGGAGGGTCCTCATCGGGAATGGCCGCATAATATGGTCACCCAGGGCAAACGCTTCATCCGCAAATAAAACGAATGGGAGTCCTTCCACATTGTCTACTGGAGGTGGCAAGTCCAAGCTGCCATTCTGGAGACGCCTGTAGAACTCTGTCTGGGCGATGACTCCACCATCAGACATCCGGCCATTCTTCCCCACGTCCACATACAGGAACTCGTAAGTAGCCAACGCCACCGCCAACATCACAATACTATTGAACCCCTTATAGTTGAAAATAGTATGACCCCGAGTTGGGTGGTGGGACGATGTAGACGTGTTTCCCATCAATTGCCCCTCCGCAGTTAGGAAAGTCCCACCGCTGGGCAAAGTGGGAGGCCACAGTCTGCCATTCCTGTGGCGTGGAAGGAAACTGTGGAGTCAAACAACAACAAAAAATTAGTCATTTTGCACATAAACAGGGAAAGCAGATTAGACACAAACATTCTTGGCCAACATCAAGATAACATTTATTTGAGGGAATTTTTAAAGACCAAAGTATAAGGTACACCTATCAGATCCCCCCCCCCCCATGGGCCATTTCTAACATTTTAGGGGGGGGGGCTCTTGAACAGGCAACCCTCTCCACTTTATTGAGAGATGAATGCCTAAATAATGTGTATTACTTTGGCCAGCCCCTCCTTAGTTACACTATTGTCAGCCCACTGGACAGGTAAGAAGTGTCATAATACAAAGATATAAATACACATTGTACATATTTGAGAACATTTGGAAATTCTGCTATTACCTATCAAGATATTAATAGGATACAAAAACTTTAAACAGTACCATTTGAAAGTATTCAGGCAGGCCCTTGCACTACATGCTTTGGGGAATTCCTCCATAAATCTGAGCACAAAAGAGATGGGTATAGTGTGTATGGGTTTGGCAAAGTCAGCAGATAGATGATTGAGGCTAGATAGAGAATTGGTATCAGCTGACTTAGCAGTTGGGGGGAGGGAGGGTTCCAAATGATTTGGGGACCCCCAAAAAAAGCCTCTGGCACTCTGCCAGAATTTAAAGCAAATTTTAAAACATTTTAGGGGGTGGTTGGGGTAAAGCACTACTATGGAGCTGATAAAATACATTGTTAAGTGACTACATGAGGTGAATATAGGGCCAGGAGACCATGCTGGGGAGGTAAGTGAAGACAAATATGTATGAAGGACAAAAAAAAATTACAGAAAAATCCAGCATGAATGAGGACAAAGGGGACATTCAAAGCATATTCCAATCATGGTAATTAGGGAATGAGGAAAGAAATACAATATATTATCAAACATTAAATACAATAAAATGTGATATTAAAGGATAAAAATCTTACCTTAATATACTCCGTCTGCAGGACCTGGATGATGGCAGAACAGGTCTCTGGGATAATGATCCCCAGAGCCTGGGGGGAGATGCCTGTCGAGAACTTAAGGTCCTGCAGGCTTCTCCCCGTCGCCAAGTACCGCAGGGTGGCGACTAGCCTCTGCTCCAGAGTGATGGCTTGCCTCATGCAGGTAACCTGACTGCTAATATAAGGGGTCAGCAAAGCCAACAAACGGTGAAAAACGGGGTCCGTCATCCGGAAGAAAGTTCCTGAAATCATCAGGATTATTCTCACGGATCTCACGGAGCAAAGGCATATGACAGAACTGGTCACGCTGGAGCAACCAATTCTTGGTCCATGAACTCCTCCCCACCCTGTTCATGGACTGGACTTGTGTCAAGGTCAGGACCCCAACACCAAGCCCCCACACAGCACCAACTCTACGAGGAGTACGTATATGCAACATGGCTAGAAAACGGTCGGCTGCTCAGAACGAAGTAACAGAACGCACTGAAGAACAGCAAGGCCTGTGAAGAGCGACCTGAAAATCAGTAACGAACGAACAAGAACACAATGATAAATCAATGCGAACTCACTGCATGCACTGAAGAACAGATACAAACCCACAAGCACAAACTGAACAGCAGAAAACGATCTGAAAGCCACGAGTCTGAAAAAGCACGAATCGTCTCTCACCAAACTTTTACTAACACGAGATTAGCAAAAGGAGCCCAAAGGGTGCCGCGCTTGGTTAGGACCTGCCCTTTTCTAGTCTCGTCGTACGCGGTGTACGTGACCGCGTTCTTGGCGATCGGAAATTCCGACAACTTTGTGCGTGTGTATGCAAAACAAGTTTGAGCCAACATCCATCGGAAAAAATCCATGGATTTTGTTGTCGAAATGTCCGATCAATGTCCGATCGTGTGTACGGGGCATAATCCCATGATCTTGAACAACGCTTCTATGTTAACAGGCATGTGGTGACATGAAAGGATACGATCTGAGCACTGTGAATCATCCAGCAACTCAGCTGTTCCTCAAAGGTCCACAAAGATCACACAGTCCAGCAGTTACAGTATCTCATAAAAGTGAGTATACCCCTCACATTTTTGTAAATATTTTATTATATATTTTTATGTGACAACACTGAAGAAATTACACTTTGCTACAGTGTTAATTAGTGAGTGTACAGCTTGTATGGTGGTGTAAATTTGCTGTCCCCTCAAAATAACTCAACACACAGCCATTAATGTCTAAACTGCTGACAACAAAAGTGAGTACAGACCTAAGTGAAAATGTCCAAATTGGGCCCAAAGTGTCAATATTTTGTGTGGCCACCATTATTTTCCAGCACCGTCATAACCCTCTTGAGCATGGAGTTCACCAGAGCTTCACAGGTTGCCACTGGAGTCCTCTTCCACTTCTCCATGACGACATCATGAAGCTGGTGGATGTTAGAGACCCTGTGCTCCTCCACCTTCTGTTTGAGGATGTCCCACAGATGCTCATTAGGGTTTAAGTCTGGAGATATGTTTGATCAGTCCATCACCTTTACTCTCAGCTTCTTTAGCAAGGCAGTGGTCATCTTGGAAGTGTGTTTGGGGTCGTTATCATGTTGGAATACTGCCCTGTGACCCAGTCTCCAAATTGAGGGGATTATGCTCTGCTTCAGTATGTCTCAATACATGTTGGCATTCATGGTTCCCTCAATGAACTGTAGCCCCCCAGTGCCAGCAGCACTCATGCAGCACCAGACCATGACACCACCACCACCATGCTTGACTGTAGGCTCCTCACCTGGTTGCCGCCACACACGCTTGACACCATCTGAACCAAATAAGTTTATCTTGGTCTCATCAGACCACAGGACATGGATTACTGGAACCATTAGTCTGCTTGTCTTCAGCAAACTGTTTGAGGGCTTTCTTGTGCATCATCTTTAGAAGAGGCTTCCTTCTGAGTAAGGATAAGCCGAACACACGAACACCGTTAAAGTCTATGGGACACGGACATGAAAAATCAAAAGTGCTTATTTTAAAGGCTTACAGTGGGGATAGAAAGTATTCAGACCCCGTTAACTTTTTCACTCTTTGTTATATTGCAGCCATTTGCTAAAATCACTTAAGTTCATTTTTTTCCTTATTAATGTACACACAGCACCCCATATTGACAGAAAAACACAGAATTGTTGACATTTTTGCAGATTTATTAAAAAAGAAAAACTGAAATATCACATGATCCTAAGTATTCAGACCCTTTGCTCAGTATGAGTCTTTTTGGGAAAGATGCAACAAGTTTTTCACACCTGGATTTGGGGATCCTCTGCCATTCCTCCTTGCAGATCCTCTCCAGTTCTGTCAGGTTGGATGGTAAACGTTGGTGGACAGCCATTTTTAGGTCTCTCCAGAGATGCTCAATTGGGTTTAAGTCAGGGCTCTGGCTGGAACATTCACGGAGTTGTTGTGAAGCCACTCCTTCGTTATTTTATCTGTGTGCTTAGGGTCATTGATCAGAAGAAATGGACAGCACCTGAGTTAAATATATGAGTGTCACAGCAAAGGGTCTGAATATTTTCAGTTTTTCTTTTTTAACCACTTGCTTACTGGGCACTTAAACCCCCCTCCTGCCCAGACCAATTTTGAGCTTTCAGCGCTGTCGCACTTTGAATGACAATTGCGCGGTCATACAACACTGTACCCAAATGACATTTTTATCAATTTTTTCCCACAAATAGAGCTTTCTTTTGGTGGTATTTAATCACAGCTGGGGTTTTTATTTTTTGCTAAACAAACAAAAAAAGATGGAAATTTTTGTAAAAAAAAAAAAATCATGTTTAATAGTTTGTTATAAAATTTTGCAAACAGGTAATTTTTCTCCTTCATTGATATGCACTGATGAGGCGGCACTGGTGGGCACTGATAGGCTGCACTGATGGGCATGGATAGGCACAGATAAGGCGGCACTGATAGGCACAGCTAAGGCAGCACTGATGGGGACAGATAAGGCGGTACTGATGGGCACAGATAAGGCAGCACTGATGGCCACGGATGGGCGGCACGGATGGGCGGCACGGATGGGTGGCACGAATGGGTGGCATGGATAGGTGGCATGGATAGGTGGCACGGATAGGTGGCACTGATGGGGGGCACTGATTGGGGGCACTGATGGGTGGCACTGATGGGCAGTGATGGGCGGCACTGATGGGCACTTATGGGCACTGGTAGGTGACACTGATGGGCACTGATAGGTTGCACTGATGTGGGTGCTGATGGGTGGCACTGATGGGTGGCACTGTGGGCACTGATGGATGGCACTGTGGGCACTGATGGGTGGCACTGTGGGCACTGATGGGTGGCGCTGATTGATGGCACTGTGGGCACTGATGGGTGACTCTGGTGGGCACTGGTAGGCAGCACTGCTGCCTATTGCTTTGTGTTATAAGATCGCCGTGGTCGGGACTGATGTCCCGATCACGGCCGCCGGTGATCGGGTTTTTTTTTTCCTCCTCACGCTGTCAGCGTGAGGAGGAAAAATAGCAGATTACCGGCTCTGTTTACATCACATGATCAGCTGTCATTGGCTGACAGCTGATCATGTGGTAAGGGGTCGGGACCAACCCCTTACTCTGATCTGTGATCAGGCGAGTCTCATAGACTCGCTGATCACCGAGCGCACCGCGCGCGCCCTGCAGGGGGCGCGCAGGCCGCTCGTGCATGGGACGACGTCAATAGACGTAGTCCCGGCAATTTAGATCCACGCTGTTGCCGTCATTTGGCAATGGCCCGGATCTGAAGCGGTTAATAAATTTGCAAAAATGTCAACAATTCTGTGTTTTTCTATCAATATGGGGTGCTGTGTGTACATTAATGAGGAAAAAAATGAACTTAAATGATTTTAGCAAATAGCTACAATATAACAAAGAGTGAAAAATGTAAGGGGGTCTGAATACTTTCCGTCCCCACTGTATATGCAAGTTATTGTCATAAAAAGTTTTTGAGGACCCGGGTCCTGCCCCAGGGGACATGGATCAATGCAAAAAAAGTTTTTAAAAGGGAAGTCTATTCTGGAGTAGTGATTTTAATCATGCTTAAAGTGAAACAATAAAAATGAAATATTCCTTTAAATATCGTGCCTGAGGGGTGTCTATAGTATGCCTGTAAAGTGGCGTAGTTTTCCCGTGTTTAGAACAGTACCATAGCAAAATGACATTTCTAAAGGAAAAAAAGGCATTTAAAACTGATCGCGGCTGTAATGAATTGTCGGGTCTCGGCAATATAGATAAAACTCATTGAAAGAAATGGCATAGGTTTCCCCCAGTCCATTACCAGGCCCTTTGGTTCTGGTATGAATATTAAGGGGAACCCCGAACCAAAAATAAAAAAAATTGTGTGGGGGTCCCCCCAAAATCCATACCAGGCTCTTCAGGTCTGGTATGGATATTAAGGGGAACCCAGCACCAAATGTTAAAAAAAAATGGCGTAGGGGTCCCCCCCAAAATCCATACCAGACCCTTATCCGAGCACAAAACCTGGCAGGCCACAGGAAAAGAGGGGGGGGAGGAGAGAGCGCCCCCCCTCCTGAACTGCACCAGGCCCCATGTCCTCAACATGGGGAAGGTGCTTTGGAGTAGCCCCCTAAAGCACCTAGTCCCCATGTCGCCTGGTTACAACACTGAGTGTCCCTACCCTCAGCTATATAACAGCTGTCATCGAGAAGAAGCATCACTCAGCGGGAGGCGGAGATGTTGCGGCCTTTTGTTTTCTTTTTTTGGCTCATCGAGCAGTGTGAGATTGATCTACATCACGGGCCATTTTTATTTTTTTTATTTTTTAATAAAGGACTTGTCCAAAAGTGTCTCCTGTCTTTTTTACTATTTTTGACACTTTTTTCTGTGAAATGGTAGGGGTACAATGTACCCGTTACCAATTCACATGGGGGAGGGGCTGGGATCTGGGGGTCCCCTTGTTAAAGGGGGGCTTCCAGATTCCGATAAGACCCCCACAACCACCGGGTTGCTACTCCAAAGCACCCTCCCCATGTTGAGGGCATGTGGCCTGGTACAGTTCAGGAGGGGGGCTGCTTTCTCGTCCCCCCTCTTTTCCTGCGGCCTGCCAGGTTGCGTGCTCAGATAAGGGTGTGGTATGGATGTTAGGGGGGACCCCTACGCCATTTTTTTAAAAGTTTGGCGCAGGGTTCCCCTTAAAATCCATACCAGACAAGGATTTCGGGGGGAGACCATTAAGCCATTTTGTTTTCTTTGGTGCAGCGTTCCCCTTAATATCCATACCAGACCTGAAGTGCCTGGTATGGATTTTGGGGAGACCCCCACGCAATTTTTAAAAAAACTTTTGGGTTCTGGGTTCCCCTTAATATTCATACCAGACCCAAAGGGCCTAGTAATGGACTGGGGGGGAACCCATGCCGTTTTTTTTTAATGAGTTTTATCTATATTTCCGAGACTCGACAATTCATTACAGTCGCGATCAATTTTAAATGACTTTTTTTGCTTTAGAAATGTCATTTTGCTGTGGTACTGTTCTAAATACGGGAAAACTGCGCCACTTTATAGGAATACTATAGACACCCCCCAGGCACGATATTTAAAGGAATATTTCATTTTTATCATTTCACTTTAAGCATTATTAAAATCACTGCAATACATTGCATATAAGCCTTTAAAATGAGCACTTTTGATTTTTCATGTTAGTGTCCCATAGACTTTAACGGGGTTCCGCAGCGTTTGAATTTGCCACGAACAACGTATAACGTACGTTGTTCGCCGAACGCCCGATCAACCAAAGTTTGGCCCGAACTTATGCTCGGGCCGAACTTTTCGCCCATCCCTACTTTTGAGATGACAGCCATGCAGACCAATTTGATGAAGTGTGCGGCGTATGGTCTGAGCACTGACAGGCTGACCCCCCTCCCCTTCAACCTCTACAGCAATGCTGGCAGCACTCATACGTCTATTTCCCAAAGACAACCTCTGGATATGACCCTGAGCACATGCACTCAACTTCTTTGGTCGACCATGGCGAGGCCTGTTCTGTGTGGAACCTGTCCTGTTAAACCACTGAATGGTCTTAGCCACCGTGTTGGATCTCAGTTTCAAGGTCTTGGCAATCTTTTTATAGCCTAGGTCATCTTTATGTAGATCAACATTTCTTTTTTTCAGCTCCTCAGGGAGTTCTTTGCCATGAGGTGCCATGTTGAACTTCCAGTGACCAGTGTGAGAGAGTGAGAGCGATAACACCAAATTTAACACACCTGCTCCCCATTCATACCTGAGACATTGCAACACTAATGAATCACATGACAGCAGGGAGGGAAATGGCTAATTAGGCCCAATTTGGACATTTTCACTTAGGGGTGTACTCACTTTTGTTGCCAGCGGTTTAGACATTAATGGCTGTGTGTTGAGTTATTTTGAGGGGACAGCAAATTTACACTGTTATACAAGCTGTATACGGACTACTTTACATTGTAGCAAAGTGTCATTTCTTCAGTGTTGTCGCATGAAAAGATGTAATAAAATATTTACAAAAATGTGAGGGGTATACTCACTTTTGTGAGATACTGTAAATCTGGCGACTGCCCAAAATTGCAATGAAGGATTAATAAAAGCATGGCAAGAATTTCAGGCTTACATGCACTGTACCTTAAAGTGTATCTCTAGACAAAATTTTTTTTATTTTAGTTATGGATAGATTTGGGAAGGGTTACACCCTCTGCCAATTTTTGTTGTTATCTGTGTCCCCATCGGGGAGATTTACCACTCAGTTTGCATTTGTGACACTGAGAAAGTGAGGTGAAATCTGAAATTTTAGAGTTGTCTCCAGAACAATTGGTAAGGGGAAATTTTGTAATAGGGATACCTATTCCAAGGACAACATATGTATATGGTCAGTTTAGTTGTCCTTGGAATAGAACAGATTCCTCCATCCACTCCATCCATCAGATTCTTAATTCTACACAGATGGTGTGAATGGACAAATCCGTCAGCTATTGCTGGCTGTCAGAATACCCAAATGGTGTCTGCAGATGACTGCAGGCACTGCTAATCAAACACTTTTTGGCCTGTCTCTTTTAACAGAAATCATTTGAGTAATCGATTTTTGCTGACCCGGCAGGGCCCACCCATTGTTAGAATTTCCGCAGATTCCTCTGATTCAGCCAAAATCCTCAAGGTGTATTTCCAGCCTAGGAGCGGTGAACTCCTCTAACTTTGGATGATTTCTGCTAACTTCTTGTTATGCCTCTGGCACAGGAAGTGAACAGAACTGTTCTGCCAAGGACTTTAATCCTTCCTACTCTATCAAAGCTAGAAAAAAAATTGGACTATAGATAAACACATAAAACACATGTCTTAGAGTCCAACTTCATTTCATTACAGTATCACTTAGTACAGAGCTCTGGATCTGTCATGTATGCCACTGGTAAAATCACGTCCTGACAATTTAACAGGCAGTAGAAATGGTTGGTAAGCAGAAACCCCAAACTGCTTGGACTGACTAAAGTCTAGTGCACACTATTGTTTTTTTATCTTTTCGTTCAACCCAGCGGGCTGAATGAAAAAAAAAATAAAAGAGCTCGGGAGGAGCGGCTGTACTAGCTATGCAATGTTAGTACAGCGATCTCCCCCGCTGAGCTATTGTGTTCTGATGCCAGAACGCACCGGTCATCGCTCTCAGCCATTGGCTTAGAGCGCTGATTGGATGCTGATCGACAGGCCTTTTTTGTCGATCATGCCCCTTCACAGAAGCCAACCAAACGACCAACTTCTGTTGGGCCAGCTGCCATACAAACGGACCAAATGTCGGCTGGTTCAATAGAAACCGGCCGATACGCAGCCCATGTGTATGGCCCTTAAAGTGGTTGTATACCGCTGGACTTCCCTGCAAGGTAAAGTCATAATGTGCTAGTATGCATCGCATACTAGCACATTATGTGAAATTTACCTTAAAATGAAGCTGTTCGCGCTGCAGCCACATCTATCTTCACCCTAATTGCTTCCGGGTTTGTGAGCTCCCTCTCTGTGACTGGCCGGAGCCACGATGAAGTCACTCCCGCTCATGCGCACAGGAGCCAGCGTTCATGACCTAGGGCTCGAAAGGAACGGCATGGGTGGCCTTTCTTTCAGAGCACGTGCACCAGTGATGTCACTGGCTGTATGTAATGTAAATATCTCCTAAACGATGTACGTTTAGGAGATATTTAAACTACCTATAGGTAATCCTTATTATAGAATAGAATAGAGTTTGTCACTATTTCACATTTTAAAGGGTGATATGTTGGATATCTATTTACTCGGCACAACCTCATATTCTATATTTTGCCGAAAACTTGGGTAATATATAGGGGTTGATTTACTAAAACTGTAGAGTACAAAATCTGGTGCAGCTCTACATAGAAAACAATCAGCTTCCAGGTTTCTTTGTAAAAGGTTTATTGAAGAAGCAAAAGTTAGAAGCTGATTGGCTACAATGCACAGCTGCACCAAATTTCGCACTGTTCAGTTTTTTTCTAAACAGCTGTCGGGAGATTAGCTGATTGGTGGACAGGATTTGGAAGTCCCCGCCCACTCTACCTCACCCCGTCCGCCACCCCCAGTTTCCTCCAGTCCTAGTTGTCCAGCTCAGTCGTGCCCAGGAGGAAGGTAGAGGACCAGATATACCAGAAGCGCACAGCTGGTCCTGGACTCCAAGCACTGCACCCAGGATCCAGGTAGAATAAGCTACTCAGACCAGGTGCTGGGGTGGGGGGACTAACATTGATGGGCACTGGTGAGGCTGCATTAATGGGCACTGGTGAGGCTGCATTAATGGGCACTGGTGAGGCTGCATTAATGGACACTGGTGTGGTTGCATTAATGGGTACTGGTGAGGCTGCATTGATGGGCACTGGTGTGGCTGTATTAATGGGCACTGGTGTGGCTGCATTAATGGGCACTGGTGTGGCTGCGTTGATGGGCACTGGCGTGGCTGCGTTGATGGGCACTGGTGTGGCTGTGCTGATGGGCACTGATTAGGCTGCATTAATGGGCACTGATGTGGCTGCATTAATGGAAACTGGTGTGGCTGCGCTGATATGCAATGATGAGGCTGCGCTGATGGGCACTGGTGTGGCTGCATTAATGGGCACTGGTGTGGCTGCATTAATGGGTACTGGTGAGGCTGCATTGCTGGGCACTGGTGAGGCTGCATTGATGGGCACTGGTGTGGCTGCATTAATGGGCACTGGTGAGGCTGCATTGAGGGGCACTGGTGTGGCTGCATTAATGGGCACTGGTGTGGCTGCGCTGATGGGCACTGATCAGCCTCCATTAATGGAAACTAGTGTAGCTGCACTGATGTGCACTGATGAGGCTGCACTGATGGGCACTGATGTGGCTGCATTAATGGGTACTAGTGTGGCTGCATTAATGGGTACTGGTGTGGCTGCATTAATGGGCACTGGTGAGGCTGCATTGATGGGCACTGGTGAGGCTGCATTGATGGTCACTGGTGTTGCCACATTGATGGGCACTGATGAGGCTGCAGCCGTTGCCATAGAAACATTTGTAAAGGGGAGTAGTTAGTAAGATGACCACAGCCATGTGGGGGTGCCAGAAGTATTTATGCACCCAGGCGCCTATAACTCTAAGATAAGCCCTGTGAGGGGCATTGCTGTAGATTAGGGTACACTAGTGTTACCCTCTAAAGAGTGAACCACAGTGGATCACTTTTCAGAGGGAGCAAGGAAGCATTATATTGCCTCCTCACCATCTGATTTTACATCTAAAATCCTGCACCACCTTGCTACAAATGCGTTCATTTGGGGGGGGGGGGTGCCAGATATAGGATCTGCCCCGGGTGCCAAATGCTCTAGGTACACCCCTGGGTAGATGCAAGATAAGGTTGATAATAGAAAGCTTTAGAAGCTCCCACCAACTAATAAACTTATACCTTTATATGGGAGGGTTCCATGTTTGGCTAACCAGTTTGCATTCGATCGATTACTAATCGATAATAATTAATCGCTAATAATTGTTCCAAATGTGTAAAATGATGGTATTTAAGCCATGTGTGTAGTTCTGACTTTAGATGTGTGTGTGATCTGAAGAAGGGTGTAAGCTTGTGAGCCCGAAACGCAATGAACGTACACATCATCTAATGTTTGTTTGGACTTTGGTTCAATAAAGAACATTTTAAGTGCAGCGACCCTCTGGACTTTTTTATATATATATATATATATATATATATATATATATATATATATATATATATATATATATATGAGCTGGAGTATAGATAGAAGTGTTATTCCTCAAAAAGGTTTATTTAGCTTCAATTTGGCATCAATCACAAAATCATTTTTATGCTCTTGACCTCTATTTACATTTCCCTCTGTGCTCATTATCAGGATTTCATTGCTTAGATTGGCAAACTCATAGCAACTGGGCTTTAAAAGGCTACTTGTCTTTCAAAAATTGTTATGCCAAGGGTAAGACTAAAAAAAATGTCCTTTCCTGCAATCTTTGTAACACTTTCAATATTAGTTGCAAAAGATTTAGAATTTTTTGAATACATTATGGAAGAGAACAAATGTAGAAAAAATTATAGTAATTTTGCAAATCTAGTCATTATATTTTACATTCTATAAGCCACTCCATACTTGAGATCCCAAAAAAATCATATCCTTAGGATATCGCATCTAAAATAAAACTTATAAATTAATTTATAAAAACACTGAATAACCAGGTTCATGTTTGTATATGAACAAAGATCTCAAAATCTTTCAAAGTTTATTCTGCAATTTCAAAATAGATGTGTATGAATTCCAAATTTTCTTAATATGGATTGAATTTTAGAGGTTTTTTTTTAAGAGATTTACACAAGTTTTTGATTTAAAAAAAGAAACATTGAAAATGGTGTCAAAATAGTGATATGGTAAAAAAAAGTTGCATATACTATTGGTCTTTGTGTGAGTCAGTTTAGCAGCATCAGCACTTAGCATGTTCAACTGAGTGGATGGCCACTGACAATGAAAAGAAATTTTTTTTTTTTACTATGTGTTGCAAAATTTAATGGCTGCTCAACTTGAACTGAGCAGAAAAGGTGATAATGGCAGATAAGAACATTTATTTAGTTTCTGGAGATTAGGCAGCGTGGCCCACAACTCTGGCAGAAAAATAAGTCTATTCATTAAAAATATATAATAAGGGAGTGGAGTCGACTTCCAAGGAAGAAGGCTGCGGATTAGCTGAGATTAATGGACGCCGACTCTCCAGGAGACTACAAGAGCAACAAGGGCACTTGAAACTGCCCCTACATCACACTCAAGCCTCGCACACCGGGTGGGCACATCATGGGCAAAAGAAAACCCAAATCAGGGGCGCAGAAGCTGACCGAATTCTTCCGTGTGGCCAGCACTCCCGCGATTCAAGATGGCATCGGCAGCTCGGCTGCATCAGTGCATAATGGCCAGTCGGGGAAACAAGGGAGGAATGCCAGCAAAACCCAGGGCTCTTATGCTGGGACAGCAAGATACTCTAATAACAGCACTCCCTTCTCCAGTCCCCAGAAGTCCAAGATGAGGCATTCCTATGAGCTGATGGATGCAGGTGAGCACACAGGAGAGGACAGTATCTCTAATGATGACACAAGGGAACTAGTGGATATTTTGGAGGAATTCCCTACACATGGGCAGGCCATTAACAACACCACAATGTTAATATCACTAAAAGGCTCCCTGCACAAAGAAGTCTTTTATGGCCCAAATTAACTCAGATGTATCTGGCGTGGGGGGCCGTGTAACTCACATAGAGAAAAAAATGGGGGAGTTTGCGGGCGCACACAATGAGCTAGTGGATGCTCACAATGATAAAGAGGAGGAAATAGATGCACTTAAATCTCAATTGGCGGACCTGGAAGATCATTCACGTAGCGTAACGTGAAAGGTGTGTCAAACGGTTCTCTCATCTGACCTTCGCCGCTATATTCAGCAACTGATTTCCACCCTCTTGCCAGATACCCCTGACTGAGAAGTAATTGTGGAACGGGCCCACAGATTGCCCAAGCCTAACCATCTACCTGACAATGTGCCTCGCAATGTAATTGCTAGGATCCACTTTTACCACGTAAATGATAAACCCATGTACTTTGCAAGACGTAACTCCCCTCTACCTGAACCCTATACCCATCTCCAACTGTACACGGATCTTTCACAGCACACTATTATGGCGCGTAAGAAATTACAATCTGTTGCGAAGTTGCTGCGGAACCACAAAATCATTTATAGATGGGGTTTTCCAGCAAAATTTATTATCACAAAAGAAAAAAAAATCCTACACAGCCTCCTTTGTAGATGAAGGTCTCAAACTTGCCAGAAGATGGGGCCTTCTGCCATGCTGCCATCTGATGAGGATTTACCATCTCCCAGGCGCTCCCTGTCAGGGATCTACCAGCGCCAGACCTGGGCATTTGCATGCGCCTATGCACCGGCGCGCCCCTGTGCAAACACTACAACGAACTTCTGCGGTTTCCATGCATCAGCGCGGCGCTCGGGCGTGCGCAGGTGCACGGCGCGTGTGCACGCACGCGTGCGCGTTCACGTTAGCGCCGTTTTGCCGCCAAAAAGCGCATAAGAGTTCCCCTGTTCCATGGGTGCATTGCTGCTTCGTCTCAGCTCTGTGATTCCTGTTAACCTGCACCTGATTGATTGTTACCTGATTTGACCCGGCTTGTCTGACCATCCATCCCGCTCAAACCCGACCCGGCCCGCCTGACTATTCTGCTGCTGCTGCCTGATATCGTTGCCAACCTCTGCTTGCCTACCAACTCTACCTCTGCCTGCCGTTATTGCCTGTCTCACCTACCTGCTGACCCGGACTTTCTGACCTTGCTTGTGCCTGCTGTTTGTTCTTTGCTGTTGCACCTTCAGCTCCAGATCCAGTGATCTCTGCATCTCCAGTGTTCCAGCCTGCTGCTTCCAGTTATCACCTGACCTGCAGTCCAGCCATCCCTGGAGGGATCTCCACCACACTTCAGCATCAGAGACTCTACTTCAACAGGCACTCCTACCCCACTGCGCTCAGGAGACCACTGTCCCCACTCCAGTGGCTCTTGAACCAGCGTTGTATGAGAGGTCTTCTCCTACAAGTCAGGCTCTACTACCAGGTACCTAACAGTACGAAGCAGCCATGACTGAGCCTGCAGGAGACACTTCTCCAACGAAGGAAATATGCACACACCTTGCGGCCCTCACTCAAGCAGTACAATCCCTTCAAGATAACTATAACAGTCTGGAAGGACAAGTTCAGAATCTTGCAGGGTCTAACCCTACAGCCTCCTCTTCAGCCGCAGCTCCAGCACAGACTGCTTCAGCCCCTTCAGTTGTGATGCTTCCACCTGAACCAAGGGTTCCCATTCCTGAAAGATTTTCCGGAGACCGGGCTAAGTTTCGGGCCTTTCGCAATGCCTGCCAGCTCTTTTTTGCCTTACAGCCCCGAACCTTCTCGCTGGAAGTCACCAAGGTGGGGTTTGTGATTTCCCTCCTGCAAGGAAAACCTCAGACCTGGGCTCACCGTTTACTTGAGGGGGACTCAGCCCTAACCCAATCTTTATCATCCTTTTTTGAAGCCATGGCGCAACTATATGAGGACCCCCAACAGACTGCCACAGCCGAATCAGCTCTGTTCGCGCTCCAGCAAGGCTGCAGACCAGCTAAGGACTATGTCACTGACTTCAGGCATTGGAGCGCGGACACACAGTGGAACGATGCGGTCCTGCGCCGCCAGTTCCGCATGGGTCTATCTGAAGGACTAAAAGATGAACTTGCTCGAGTGGGTATACCAAATACTCTTGAGGCCTTGATCTCCTTGACCATTCAAATTGACCGTCGCCTCCGAAAACGTCGATCTGAACGCTCTGCTCAACAATGCCGCCTGGCCTGGATGACAGCACGAGCTCCAGTTCCTGCAGCACGCTACTTACCCTCACCCAGTATGAATCCTGTTAATGTCACGCCTGACACTTCTGAACCTATGCAATTAGGACTGATGCGACCTGCCTTGTCTTCCGAAGAATGTGCTCGACGTCGGCAACTTAATCTGTGCCTCTATTGCGGTGGAACCGGGCACTATGTCCTCAATTGTCCAGTTAAAATAAGTAAGTGCCCATCTCCTGTGTATACCAGTCTCTCTGCTCTGTCTACGAATTCTACCCACCTTGCCATTCCTCGTTACAGCTCCAAGAAGAGATAATCCCAGTCAACGCCATCATTGACTCTGGAGCATGCAGCTGCTTTACCAATTTAACTTTTGCCAACCAACATAACATCCCTTACGGACTAAAGCCCATGGACTCTCTGTATTCCTAGCTGATGGTTCCTGCATCCGATCCGGACAAGTAACTCAAGAGACCCTGCCATTGCCTGCTACCACTTCTTCCAAACATAAGGAACTGCTGGTCCTTGATGCCATCACCTCTCCTATGTTTCCCATTATCCTGGGCATTCCCTGGCTGCAGGCCCACAATCCACACATCCACTGGGCATCCGGAGAAGTAAAATTCCTGTCATCCTACTGTCAGGAGCACTGTTTGATGAAAGATCCGGATTCCTCTGCCACTCTGCTTTGTCTGGACACCGACCAGAAAATTTACCAGGCCATACCTGAACAATATCACGAATACATCGATGTTTTCAGTAAGAAGGGGGCAGACTCTCTTCCACCTTATTGCCCCTACGACTGCCCCATCGAGTTGCTGCCAGGATCCGAAATTCCATTCGGACGCATCTTTCCTTTATCAGAAAAAGAACAGGAAGTACTAAAAACGTATATAGATGAAAACCTGGCTAAGGGGTTCATTCGCCACTCCACCTCCCCAGCTGGTGCCGGAATATTTTTTGTCACCAAGAAGGACAAGTCTCTTCGCCCATGTATAGATTACCGAGAACTGAACAAAATCACGGTCAAGAATCGGTATCCCCTACCCTTGATACCTGAACTATTCCTGAAATTAAGGACTGCCGTCATTTTTACTAAACTTGACCTAAGAGGGGCCTATAATCTGATCCGTATCCGGGCCGGGCACGAGTGGAAAACAGCTTTTCGGACCCGATTCGGGCATTATGAATACCTAGTTATGCCCTTCGGACTCTGCAATGCCCCTGTGACCTTTCAACACCTGATTAACAATGTTCTCAGGGACTTTCTAGATGTGTTTGTGATCGCATATCTGGACGATATCTTGATTTTCTCAGAATCTCTTGATCTACATCGAGAACATGTCCGCAGGGTGTTGGGTCATCTCCGCTTACACAGACTTTATGCAAAAGCGGAGAAATGTGAGTTCGAGCAACAGAGCATTCAATTCCTGGGGTTGATAATCTCTTCAACTGGCATCAAGATGGACCCGCAGAAGGTTTCCGCTGTGTGGACTGGCCGGTACCCCTAGACAAGAAGGGAGTTCAGCGGTTTATTGGGTTTGCAAACTTTTATAGAAAGTTCATCAGGGGGTTCTCAGCCATAATTGCACCCATCGCGCAGTTGACCAAACAGAATGCCTGTTTTTCCTGGAATCAACTAGCCCAAGATGCTTTCGAGAACCTCAAGAGACTGTTTACCTCGGCACCAATCCTCAGTCATCCTGAACCGTCATTACTATTCATTTTAGAAGTTGATGCTTCTGAGATAGCGGTGGGTGCAATACTTTCGCAACGTAAAGGCAGTAAAGAAGTAATGCATCCTGTAAGGTTATTCTCCCGAAAACCCTCCCCTGCGGAGAAGAACTACGATGTTGGTGACCGGGAGCTTCTCGCTATTAAGACTGCACTGGAGGAGTGGAGGTACCTGTTGGACGGGGCTATGCATCCAGTACTAATTTACACTGACCATAAAAATCTGGAGTATTTGCGATCTGCTAAACGACTAAAGCCTCGACAAGCCTGCTGGGCTCTGTTTTTCTCATGTTTTTCCATCCATATTACTTATCGGCCAGGCTCGAAAAATATTAAACCAGATGCATTGTCACGAATGCATGACAACCCAAAGGACTTATCTACTCCTGACACCATCTTACCTGCAAACAATTTCCTACTCCTACAAACAGATCTACTCTCCCATATTAAGGAAGCATCCTCTGAGTCAGCCAGGCCTACAGGGATTACCTTGATGAACAGAGATGGATTGTTCTGGAAAGGAAGCCAAATTTTTGTACCTGAGGAGGTTCGGGTCAAGGTCTTGACGCTTCTTCATGACCATCCACTGGCAGGTCACTTTGGGGTTCGCAAAACCCTGGAATTGGTGCAGCGTACATTCTGGTGGCCCAATCTGAAAGACTTTTGCGAAAAATATGTCAGCTCCTGCCCTATCTGTACCCAGAATAAGGCATCCAGGAATCGAGCTTGGGGCTTGTTAAAACCTTTACCTATACCCGATAGACCCTGGAAAATGATTTCCATGGATTTTATTGTGGAGCTTTCATGTTCTGAGGGGTGTTCAGCCATCTTTGTGGTGGTGGACCGTTTAACCAAGATGGCCCATTTTCTTTCTTTAAGGGGAACCCCATCTGCCATTGAAACTGCTTGTATATTTATCAAGGAAATCATCAGACTTCATGGAGTTCCTGTAAACATAGTCTCTGATAGAGGGGTACAATTCACCTCACGTTTTTGGAGAGCCCTGTGTGAAACCTTAAAAATTGAACTGGCCTTGTCCTCGGCCTATCATCCTCAAACTAACGGGCAGACAGAGAGGACCAATCAGACCCTTGAACAATACATCAGATGCTTTACATCCTTCACTCAGGACGATTGGGTATCCCTGTTGCCTTTAGCAGAATTTGCCTACAACAATGCCAAAACATTCTGCCACCGGACAATCCCCCTTTTTCGCCAATTATGGCTTCCATTTAACCTTTCTACCTGATTTCCTTCCAGAGTCTTCAGTTCCGGCAGTACAGAGTACAGTGGATTTCCTCAGTCACAACAACCAGATGTTGCAGGAAGCAGTGTCCAAGGCCCAGGCAGACGGCAAGAGAATCTTCGACCGAAAAAGAAGAGGGGAGTTGAAGTTACAGCTTGGTATACTCACCAAACATGGGTCAAGCTAAGTTTCTACGTAAAGTTTACAAGAAAGCTAAACCTTTACAGCATGGTCTAGTGTTGTGGTGTGGGGACTTTAACTCCCTGTTGGACCCCCTCTTAGACACTACATCATGGAAACCAACTTACAGCTGCCACCTCCAGTCCTTCCTGCAGAACTCTGGTTTATATGACATCTGAAGATGCCTCAACACCACTAAGAAAGACTTTACTTTTTTCTTGGCAGCACATAAATCATTCTCGAGAATTTACTATCTTTTTACCTGATTTACAACTCCTACAGAGGGTATCACAGGCCACAATTCACTCGATAACATGGTCGGACCATGCTCCCATCTCGAATGTATTAAGGGAGCGGTATTTGACCCGACCTACCACTCTCTGGCACAACAATACTTTTCTTTTGTCCCAAACATTCTCGAAAATGACTTAAAGTTCAAATACAAGAATATTTTCAAATAAATGCTATTCCCTCAGTTGATGTATTTACTACATGGTGTGCTCATAAAGCGGTCTCTAGGGGCCTGCTGATACAGTTGGCCTCGAGAGAATGGAAACAAAGGGTGCAAGTGACAAACAATTTATTAAACAAGATCCAATCCCTAGAAACCCAAACCAAAATCTCTGCCAGTCCTCGTAATACCGCAGATCTATTAAAAGCTAGACAAGAACTTTGCATACTTTTAATGGCAGATCAAGAAAAAGAAATGAAAAGTTCAAAGGCTAAGTTCTATTCCCAAAGTACCAAGGCAGGGAAGCTGTTAGCAAGCCAATTTAAAAAAAATTTCAAATAAAACCTAATTTGCCTTCTATCCAAAACCCACTAGATGGCAGTATTATTTACTACCCTAAAGACATTGCAAATGCCTTCTGGCTATGTTATCATTCTGTCTACAATCTCCAGGAAAATGTGGACACTCCTTAACCAGATGAGGAATCAATTTTTACTTATTTAGCCTCAATTCCACTTCCCTCAGTAGCCCCAGATGTTCTAACGTCCCTGAATACCCCTATATCTGTTGATGAAAATAAAAAAGTTATTAATAACCTTGCACATAATAAATCACCTGGTGAAGATGGTTTCTCTGAGGAGTATTACAAAGCATTTAGCGACATCATTGCCCCCCACCTGACCTCTGTGTTCAACAAAGCGGCATCCTCTGGTTCCTTCTCGTAAGAAATGTTAAAAGCAATTGTGATTACTTTACCTAAACTAGGGGAAGACCCTACCCACCCTAAAAACTTCAGACCTATATCCCTTTTAAATACAGATCTAAATATGTATGTTAAACTTCTGGCCAACAGATTAGCTGTAGTTACTCCATCCCTTTTTAAACCAGTTCAAGTGGGATTTGTGCTGGGTCGTCAGGCCCCAGATGGTACGCTCCATATGTTCAACCTGTTGAAGCTGCTGGAGAACCGCAGTGAACCCTCAATATTCCTAACTTTAGATGCTGAAAAGGCATTTGACAGGGTTCACTGGGGCTTGCTACGCTCTTTTCTCAATAAATTTGGCTTCACTGGTCTCGTTCATTTAGCTATTATGGCACTACATTTAAACCCTTCAGCAAGTATATATAACTCCAATGTAATATCTGATACATATAATATAACTAACGGTACGCGACAGGGATGCCCACTATCCCCAATCATTTTCATTCTAATAATGGAACCCCTTGCTACAGCAATTAGGATGAATCCCCTGATCTCCGGTATAAAAGTAAATAAGGACACACATAAAATTGGACTTTTTGTGGAAGATGTTATTCTAACTTTGACAAATCTCCTATTTTCTCTACAAGAAGTCCAAAAAGAACTCCATAAATTTAGTATAGTATCGTATTACAAACTCAATATTACGAAATCGTCTGCCCTACCCCTCTGTGTGGACACCAAAATGCTCTCTAAACTTAACTCACGGCACAAATACATACTGTATGGGAAAAAATTCCTTGACATATTTCGGTATTTCCCTCACACATCCCTCTACTAAAACATATGATACTAATTTTGTCCCCCTTCTGGATGCAAGTAAAAGAGAAATGATCTCGATCATTTCTTTTGAACTGTTCTGGATAGGGAGAATAGAAGGATTTAAAATGCTTGTATTGCCTAAGATACTATACCCTTTTAGAATTGTCATTATCCCTCTACCTACAAAATTCTTTCGGGATTTTGAAATTTACCTTAGGAAATTTATATGGAAAGGGGGTAGACCTAGAAAACCAGTAGGTGGAATTGGCCTAAGGACTGAAACATTATCACACTGCTGTGAAGGAGGATGTAGGTGTGGCGCTGTTCTGATTAGCAAAAGAGTGTTTTGTAATAAAGCTGCTGTGTTACACCCTCTGCCGTCCTCCAGAACCAGGTGTGAATGGTGAGGAGATTAATAAACAGAATGCCAAAAGAATGTATAAATGATTAATTATCAGCAGAAGGTACCTAAAACAGTGTGTGTACACCCCAGCAGGGTGTTCTACCTTAAAACCAATATACAGATATGCTATCCTCTCATGGCTACGTCCAAATCAGAAGGGGGAGTACATGGATAGATACTGTATCAGCATCAATGTACATATACTCTCTGCAGGGTGTGATGTCTTGTGAAATAGTATTCAGGTGTGTTACCCCCTAATATCCACGTCTGAATTTCAGAAAGAGGAATACGTGTTCATAAAGGGAACACCAATGATGGCTTTCCTATAATGGTGCTATATCCTCTGTATAAGACCGGTGCTGGTATTTGGGGTATAGGCTGATGTCCAAATGTGACACTGTTTGGTAATAAAGAGGTGTATACCTAAAATGTAACTTACCGTATATAAGAAAATATGTCTAGGTTGTGTTGCACCCTCTGGCAGCTGCTTAACAAATTTGGTATCGCCAAACAGAAAGGGTAAACTGGCAAACTGCTAATGTTTTAAAACTGGCTGTGTTTTAATATAAAGAAATGTGTCCAGGATGTGTTACACCCTTTGGCTGCCACTGAACTGAGTTGATGTTGGCAAACCAGTAGGACGTCCTGTGGACGTCTGATGATAAACGCATAGGGTGGGGTTATGAAACGTCTTGCGTCACCTCCGGTCAGCCGAGAATAGGTTTCTGACGGCATCCATTCACTCATGTTTTCATGCTTATTATATCCATAAAAAAATGTGAGTACATTTTTCGTTTAACAAATAAACACATTTTAAAACGGTTTTACGCTATGGGCATCCCTTCTCTTCCACATGATGAACAAACAAAACGTTGCTAACAACATCAAAAGCACAGACCAGGGCTGCCAAGGATTGCTACACAGTGGCAGATACTGTGACCGCGCAGTACCCCTGTGGGGGTGAGGCTATTTGGTGAGTGCATGCACATTAGGAGCACGAATAAGGAGCACCATCACTAGCTGGCACCTAAACAAGAAGTTCTTTTAAAAATATCATTCCTCAGCAAGCACTAGACTTTTTTCTTGAGCACAAATCACTTTGTTAAAGTGTATAGCTCATTTGTTAGCACTGGACACTTTCTGAGCACTAGGCACTTTTGGCAAATGCACTTTTATGAAGTTATTTCCACTGTTAAGTATATTTATATTAATTTCTTGTAGAATGTATTATTTACAATTTTGGTTAATTTTATGATATTCTAATCACACTATTGGGAATAGCACACATTTCCGTTCATAGGAATTTATATTTCAATAAGCACACTTTTTCCTACTGGTTTGCCAACTCAGTTCAATGGCAGCCAGAGGGTGTAACACATGCTGGACACATTTCTTTATATTAAAACACAACCAGTTTTAAAACATTAGCAGTTTGCCAGTTTACCCTTTCTGTTTGGCGATACCAAATTTGTTAAGCGGCTGCCAGAGGGTGCAACACAACCTAGACACATTTTTCAGTAAAATTTTAGGTATACACCTCTTTATTACCAAACAGTGTCACATTTGGACATCAGCCTATACCCCAAATACCAGCACCGGTCTTATACAGAGGATATAGCACCCTTATAGGAAAGTCATCATTGGTGTTCCCTTTATGCACACGTATTCCTCTTTCTGAAATTCAGACGTGGATAGTAGGGGGGTAACACACCTGAATACTATTTCACAAGACATCGCACCCTGCAGAGATTATATACACATTGATGCTGATATCTATCCATGTACTCCCCCTTCTGATTTGGACATGGCCATGAGAGGATAGCATATCTGTATATTGGTTTTAAGGTATCACAACCTGCTGGGGTGTACACACACTCTTTTAGGTACCTTCTGCTGATAATTCATCATTTATACATTCTTTTGGCATTCTGTTTATTAATCTCCTCACCATTCACACCTGGTTCTGGAGGACGGCAGAGGGTTAACACAGCAGCTTTATTAAAAAACACTCTTTTCCTAATCAGAACAGCGCCACACCTACATCCTCCTTCACATTCTTTTTAGTACACTCCACTTAGGTGTTGGTGTACCTGTAGAGGCAGCAGTTCCTTTTTTAATACATTTTCTGTACTTGTATCCTGTGCGTGGATTTACCCATACACCGTTCTAATTATCACACTGCTGCCATCCTTGACCAATTAAAAGCCTGGTTCATTCCTAGCACTGATAAATTATGGGTTTCCCTAGAAAAGTCATTTCCTAACTACAGAGATCTCCCATCCCTATTAATACCTAACACCACTGGGCATCGTCTCGCGCTTTCTGAGTTCCCCTCCATACAAGCTTCAATAGAAGCCTGGCAAACACTATTAGCTATGCACCCTCAATCATCACCTAATCTTAAGATCCCCTTATCCCTTATGGCCTATAAATATCTCATCCCCTCTCTCAATGTGACCCAGTGGATTAAATTAGGATAATATCACAATGTGCAGGAGGACCCAGTAGAGATTCGCACAGGTACGTTTTCATACATGCAGATTCACCATTTTCAATCCAAAATCCCTAATGAATATGTAATGATGGACTCCTCAGTGTGGAATTACCTTAATGCTAAACAGGCTGGTAAGGGAGGAATCTCATGGTTCTACAATTCTCTACAACATCCCAAAACAACCCAGAAACTACCAGCCTTCACCCACTGGGAAAAAGAACTAGAATCCTCATTCCCCTTAGAAGTATGGACAACGGCCATTAACCATAGGTTTAACGCTACTCACTGTACGGATCACTGGGACAACCTTCTCAAGATCTTACATAGAGGGTATTTCACACCATACAAACTGGCAAATACAGTGGGGACGGAAAGTATTCAGACCCCCTTAAATTTTTCACTCTTTGTTATATTGCAGCCATTTGCTAAAATCATTTAAGTTCATTTTTTTCCTCATTAATGTACACACAGCACCCCATATTGACAGAAAAACACAGGATTGTTGACATTTTTGCAGATTTGATAAAAAAGAAAAACTGAAATATCACATGGTCCTAAGTATTCAGACCCTTTGCTGTGACACTCATATATTCAGGTGCTGTCCATTTCTTCTGATCAGCCTTGAGATGGTTCTACACCTTCATTTGAGTCCAGCTGTGTTTGATTATACTGATTGGACTTGATTAGGAAAACCACACACCTGTCTATATAAGACCTTACAGCTCACATATCATGTTAGAGCAAATGAGAATCATGAGGTCAAAGGAACTGCCTGAAGAGCTCAGAGACAGAATTGTGGCAAGGCACAGATCTGGCCAAGGTTACAAAAAAATTTCTGCTGCACTTAACTTTCCTAAGAGCACAGTGGCCTCCATAATCCTTAAATGGAAGACGTTTGGGATGACCAGAACCCTTCCTAGAGCTGGCTGTCTGGCCAAACTGAGCTATCGGGGAAGAAGAGCCTTGGTAAGAGAGGTAAAGAAGAACCCAAAGATCACTGTGGCTGAGCTCCAGAGATGCAGTTGGGAGATGGGAGAAAGTTGTAGAAAGTCAACCATCACTGCAGCCCTCCACCAGTCGGGGCTTTATGGCAGAGTGGCCCGACAGAAGCCTCTCCTCAGTGCAAGACACACGAAAGCCCGCATGGAGTTTGCTAAAAAACACCTGAAGGACTCCAAGATGGTGAGAAATAAGATTCTCTGCTCTGATGAGACCAATATAGAACTTTCTGGCCTTAATTCTAAGCGGTACGTGTGGAAAAAACAGGGACAGGACGACTGGTTGCAATCAAGGGAAAAATGAATGCGGCCAAGTCCAGGGATATCCTGGACGAAAACCTTCTCCAGAGTGCTCAGGACCTCAGACTGGGCCGAAGGTTTACCTTCCAACAAGACAATGACCCTAAGCACACAGCTAAAATAACGAAGGACTGGCTTCACAACAACTCTGTGACTGTTCTTGAATGGCCCAGCCAGAGCCCTGACCTAAACCAAATTGAGCATCTCTGGAGAGACCTAAAAATGGCTGTCCACCAAAGTTTACCATCCAACCTGACAGAACTGGAGAGGATCTGCAAGAAGGAATGGCAGAGGATCCCTAAATCCAGGTGTGAAAAACGTGTTGCATCTTTCCTAAAAAGACTCATATACTGAGCAAAGGGTCTGAGTACTTAGGACCATGTGATATTTCAGTTTTTCTTTTTTAATACATCTGCAAAAATGTCAACAATTCTGTGTTTTTCTGTCAATATGGGGTGCTGTGTGTCCATTAATGAGGAAAAAATGAACTTAAATGATTTTAGCAAATGGCTGCAATATAACAAAGAGTGAAAAATTTAAGGGGGTCTGAATACTTTCCTGTCCCCACTGTATATACCCTCATTACTCCCCCCTTTGTTGGCGGCATTGTGGGGCTATCGGCAACATTCTACATATCCTATGGACATGTCCCAACCTTCGCGGTTTTTGGAAAACTGTCTTTGTAATGATTTTGAAACTTACAGGTATCCTGACAAAATCCTCCTCTGGCCTGGCTTTACTCAAACTTCACATACCTAAATTCCTATTACAATACAGTACCATAGTTACTCATATACTAATAGCCTTCAGACTAGTGATCACTAAAAAATGGAAAACGAACCTAGCCCCTGACATCTCAGAAGTTGTCCATAGAGTGAATGTGCACTGCCTATGCGAAAGAGCGATAGCTTGCAATAATAACTCTCTAATCCCATTTAACTATAAATGGTCAACATGGATTCGTACCCAAAAGACAAGTCCCTATAAGGTTTCTCTTTATAATAGTTTAATTCTACTTCCACTAAGGCAATACAATACTCAAATGGGGTATACTTCTTGTTCTGTCTTATTTTAGTTTTAAGTTAAGCCCTTACCCTCTATTAACCACCCCCCTCCTCCCTTAGTACTGTCGATCCTATTTTTCCCTACTCCAATAGTGCGTTATCAGTGACCAGGTTTTGTGTAACCCAATTAACGACAAACTTTTAAGTTCAAACATTATTAAATTATAAGTTTTGACAAGTTATCACTTATAATATTGACCTATGTACAATGTGAACTGGTTTAAAATTAAGAGATTATCTTTCATGTTTTCTGAATACTATATTACAACGGATAACTTAAAAATATTGTAATATGTCAATAGCTCATTGAATATGCAAACCTAATGTTACACATATCTTCTTGAAGCTTGTAACGGATATTGTCTATTTGTTTATTATGCAAAATCTATAATAAAAATGATTGAAACATAAAAATATATAATACATGAATGAATCAATTATTAACATATAACAGACATGCTCTTTTATAGTCAGAAATGGTCATCTTATCCGCATTGGTCATTTGGCTGGTAAATTTAGCCCTGAGTTTCTGAGAAGTTCAGCCAAAAATGTTTTAAATGCTATAGATGCATTCAGTGATAGAAGATAACAGTTGTGTCCTTCAGGTGTTAATGCTTGATTATTTTTAATGATAAAGGGCAGTGAATCTGACATTGACCAAACATCCACTGCAGATGAATCTTACAGGTGCATGTTTTTTAAATGACAGTAATTGGTTTACCACCACTGGATGTTTGGTAAAAATCATGTTCACTGCTTAACAAATATGCCCATAATGTTTAGGTAGATAGAAATACAGTTAAAAGGACAAAGCACCAACTAGATTATTTAGATTGGGTTCCTCAAAGTTTCTAAAGGAAGGGCCAGTTCACTGTCATTCAGACTTTAGGGGGCAACAGTGGGCCACTGGGAGTAGAAAATGACCCAGCGTATGTAGTAACTGAGATTAAACAATCTGCCTGGCTTGATGATGAGTTAAGCCATCCATTGATTGCAATTCATCCGATTCAGCAGGGGCGATCCATGTATTGGCAGGCTGATTGTACACAAGTCGATCTATGGATCGACTTGTGTACAACCAGCCTGTTGGAAATTTTTCTCTCAATCAGCACAGCTGGCTATAGCCGATGCTGCTGATCAGTGTATTCCAATGGCGGGGAAATCTCCCCACTATCTTAATACAATAGAGCAGTGGGAGAGATTCCCCCATCCACATCAAGTATGTGGATATGGGAATTGAGTCATATTCTTTTGTTTAATCCACTGGTTGAATGAAAAAAAAATACTCATACATGGGCTGCCTAAGAGTAAAAAAGTCCCACTGTTGGTGGTCAGTGTGAGTAAAAAAAAATACCTAGCAACTGTGATCACTGAAATTCCAGGTCCCAAATACCTCTCTAATAATACAGAGAAGATTGCGATTCAGTCCTCTCCTTAACATGGCTAATCCGGAAATTTCTCACCTATCTCGGGTGAGCCCACTGAGTACCCACACACTTCCCTTAAAGGGACCATAACCCGAACACTGGCGCCACATAGCACCCATCCAGGACCCATCCTTGCGTCCTGTACATATCCCTCCCTCTGACTCAATACGGAGGTGTTAGAGGCACTAATTGACATCATACAATGCCCTCGGGAGAGGGCATTGGAATTTTGATGTTGTCTCCCGGGTCTGTGCTCTACCACAAATTTAACTCCTGGAGAGAAAGGAACCATCTTTTCACCATGGCATTGGTCTGTTTGTTTTGTCTCATCCAGGTCAATGGGGTATGGTCTGATACCAGGCGAAACCTCCTACCTAGCAGAAAGTACCGCAGGGAGTCCAAAGCCCATTTGATGACAAGACACTCCCACTCCACCACAGCATAGTTTTTATCGCCGCCGTCAGTTTCCTACTAAGAAAAACTATGGGGTGCTCTTACCCATTGACCTATTAAGACAAGAATGCTCATAAGCCCTCAATTGACGTGTCTATTGCACCGCAAACTCTTTTGAAAAATCAGGAGCCACAAGCACCAGATGCTGGCACATGTTGTATATGTTGTAATATGTTCACCGATTTATGTGGGACATTGTTGTGTGTATGTACACATGCAGTCAATATTAACCAGGCCAGAATTGAGTTGACGATGGTCTATTTGTCCAAACCAACTCAATTTTAATATAACAGCTGAAAACCCTTTGATGTGTTAGTCTCATGCAAGTCTACCTAGGGGTGTGAGGTATGGGCTGTTAACCTAATTGAACATTTCAAAGGGTACATTGTTTAAAGGACCATAGAAGAAATATTTATTGATGGTAATTAGACTTGAGGGGGTAACAATGGGATCAAGGAGTGTTTTGGGTTGGCCTAGCGGAGGCTCCCTCCTGTGGGGCTAATTTATCAGGGGGGCTTGTTGATATGCAGGAATGTAGGTATTCCAAGGGCTCAAAAGGGTGTTCAGGTGGTATCTGTTAATATAATTACACATATCTAAAGGGGACTTGTTGATGTTGATATGCGGGAGTGCAAATTGGGGTGGTTCACGGCTGTTCACGGCTGGGGGTTGTTGTCTGTTTGAAAGACTAAAGCTAATCAAAGTCCTAAATTGAAACGGCCAATCAAATTGCTCAGCCATTCAATATTTAGTGAATATAACATGGCATTCAGTCTATAGGTTTGGAGGTGAGGCTTGTCTGTGTATGGCTGGGAACACACAGGCCTAGGAATATGGGTCTCTGAATTATATTTCCTCTGTCTGATTTTTTTGTCATCTGTGGACTTTGGACTTTGTTCTGTGTTGGAAGTCAATAAAGTGCATCTCTCTGGAAGAATTGGGTTGCTGCGGAAGAGTACTTACATCATCATCATTATAATAACCACTAATTAATTATCGTAGCCACTCTACATCATATCACCCAATACATATTAATATACCCGATCACTACAGCACAATGCGGTCTTAAGCTTCTGAAAAGCTTCTTTGGCATCCTTATTTCACTTTATCATCACTGACTTCCTGCCTTTTGTTAAGTCAGTCCATGGTGCAGTAATAGGCGCAAAGTTGGGGACGAACCTCCGGTAATAGCCAACTATGTCCAAAAAATGCTCTGACCTGCTTTTGGGTTAGAAGGCGGGGCCAGTTCTGTATTGCTTTCACATTATTCATTTGAGGTTTTTCTAGCCCTCTACCCACAATATACCCTAGGTACTTGGCCTCCTCCATCCCAACCGCACAATTCTCAGGATTGATTGTAAATTCCTGACTGCCTGAACTGAGCAACTGAGTAAATGATTGACTGCCTGAAACCGGTAGGAAGATGGGACTCCCAACTGGTGCTGAAAATGACAATGTCATTCAGGTAGACTGAAGTGTATTGTCGATGGGGGTGTAATGTTTTGTCCATTGCCCTTTGGAGCGTGGCTGGGGCAGAGTGTAAGCCGAGCAGTATCCTTTTATACTGGAAGTGGCCTTCCAGAGTGAAAAAAAGCTGTTTTCTTCCTGGCTTCCTTGGTGAAGGAAATCTGCCAGTACCCTTTTGTGAGGTCCAATGTAGTGATGTACAAGGCAGTACCCAACCTCTCAATTAAATCATCTATCCAGGGCATCGGATAGGTATCAAATTTGGAAACTTCTTAAGTTTCCTAAAGTCATTGCAAAAAGGCAGAGTGCCTATATGGTACTAAAACTATTGGACTAACTCTTCAATGGCATCAAGTTCAAGCATTCATTTTACTTCTTCGGATACTGTCTTCCTATGTGCTTCTGGGATGCAACTTGCTTTTAAACAGATTTTTACATTGGGCTCATGCTCGATGACACTGCTGAGACCAGGCAACCCGAAAAATTTTCCTGCTTCTCTGGGAGTATTCCAATGGGTTGATGATCCAGGGAGCTTCTTAGGACATAGTTCAAAGTCTCCGTACGTGCATCCTGAGCCTGTTCTAGAGTCCCCACTTCCCTGTGCTTGGGTTTCCTTTCTCTTTCCAGGATCTGGGCCTCTTCCCTTTTTATAACACACATGACGGAGGCCAGACCCCAGAGGAAAACCCGCAAAGACGCAAGAAAAGATGGCATGAGCATTAACCACTACCCCCCAACCTGGACAGCCGGCAACCTGCCTACATGTATGTAAAACCTTTATCCCAAAATGAAAAACCTGTTGCTGTAACAGCTTACAAAGTGTTAGCTGGAGTTCACTATCAATTTATTAGTCAATTCCATCTAAATCTGATAGTACATCTAAGGCTACCCTCTCCCTAGACTAAAAAAAGAACACTGGTATAGCCACTACATCCAGAGATTGGTAAGCTGCAATATATCACATTTTTGTTTTTGGGTTTAGTATCGCTTTAAGGCCTGGTTCATACCTATGCAGGTTGCAGTTTGCATATTCCAGGTGCATTTTGCTTTTTTTCAATACACATTTTTGATCCATTGAAGTCTATGGAACCAAAAAACAGAAAAAAGTCCCTGGCCCTTTCCATAAAATGCACAGATGTGAACATGACCCATAGGAAACCATGTTAAATGGACTGTAGTGGGTTTCTGCAAAACTGAAAATGCACTACAAAAATGCATAGGTGTGAACCAGAAAAAAAAAAGGAGAGGCGCGCCTCTAAGAGTAGACGTTTGTAAACACTTTAATTAGCATACAGTTTATGCACTCACATTTAGAAGAAGTATTATGAGCATTTCAGTCCCAAGAAGTCTAGGTGGCCGCTCCTGCTGGCTGCTCCCTCCATCTGTGTTGCCTGGGAGAGTGTCACTCCGTTGCGGATGGATGCCGGCTGCTGTCGAGGAACTCGAGGGTCAGAACGAGGCTTGGAACTCAGGGCAGGGATGATAGCAGGGAGATGGCGTCACCAATAGTGGACGCGCTTCATGAGCATGCACGCTGCAATCGTACGGCAAGCTGCACTCATTTCTCAACCAACTTAGAGGAGGGGACAGTATAGGCTCATTATAAAGGGAGGATGGACCCGGGAGGGGAGGAGAATGAATAGCAGAGAGCGGGCCATACTAATTAAAACATGCTGACATGTAGTGAAAGACAATAAATAAAAAACACACATACAAGTGCAAATATAAACTTGTATGTGTGTTTTTTATTTAGTGACACTCTCCCAGACAGCTCCGGAGCAACACAGGTGGAGGGAGCAGCCAGCAGGAGCGGCCACCTAGACTTATTGGGACTGAAATGCTCATAATGCTTCTGCTAAATGCGAGTGCATAAACTGTATGCTAATTAACGTGTTTACAAATGTCTACTCTAATGCCGCGTACACACGAGCGGAATGTTCGACAGAAAAAGTCAGACGAAAACTTTTCATCGTATATTCCGATCGTGTGTAGGCCTCATCAGACTTTTCTTTTAGAAAATTCTGAGAGACCTAGAAATAGAACATGTTCTAAATATTTCCGACGGAACCAATTCCTATCGGGAAAACCGCTCATCTGTATGCTGTTCCGACGGACCAAAAACGACGCATGCTCTGAAGCAAGTACGAGACGGAAGTTATTGGCTACTGGCTATTGAACTTCCTTTTTCTTGTCCGGTCATACGTGTTGTACGTCACCGCGTTCTTGACGGTCGGACTTTGGTTTGACTGTGTGTAGGCAAGACCGCTTGAATGGAATACCGTCTGAGTTCCGTCAGAGAAACCTTCGGAGTTTATTCCAACGGCAAAACCGGTCGTGTGTACAAGGCAATAGAGGTGCCTCTCTCCTTGTTTTTTTTTTTTCTGCAGTTTTGGAACCTGGTTTCTGTTCTCCTATGAGCCCTAAGAGTTACTGGACATTATTTCCCAATTTTTCCTAACTGATCCCCTTTCTTCCCTACATGGATCAAATGAGACTGTGTATCCAATTACATAATTGTTGTAATTGGGAGATATATGAGCCATAGTTTTTGCGCCTACACTTGTATTATAGGTGTGAACCAGGCCTTAGATTGCTAAGTGTGCATTAGTCATTATATGTGACTATAACAACATAAATTAAATTTTTTCTACATGACAAACTTTGCATGCTCTTCTACTGAAAACGAGTAAAATGGAGTAAAAGCTGCCATTTGAGAAGGTTAAAGCTCTTAAGCCTGTTTATTTTATTGGCACAGTGTATATAGGAAACAATTGGCTTCATTACAGGCCTAGGTTGGCAGTCTTCCTAGTAAAGTATTTTTCCACAGCTTGCTCAAGCATAAAAGACACTGTTGGTACAAGCAGCCCTGCAATTTCATGAATCACAACTCTTAAAGGCCACATCTTTTAACAATCAGTAAAAAAAAAGTTAGGTTCTTTATATCTAAACATTAAACACAACTAGTTATATCTTTTTTTTTTTAAGTCTACATTCCTCCGACTAAAATTATTACAATAAATGAGCAATTCTGTTTTAAAATTAAAATACATAAACTTTTGTAAATTATTACTTAATTCTTGAATCACAGAATTGCCACACAGCATAACCAGAAGATTGACAATGTACAATTTGCTACTGTTGCTCTGGACTCGGTTACTGCATCATCCATGCTCCAGTATACTTCAGACGATGATTAAGCATAGCCTCGTCACTAACATCCTTTCTCTATGCTCTTGGTCCTGTTGTGACTTGCCAAAATATTTAAATCTACAGCACCAGTAACTGGAAACCAGGGATGGGTACATTTGTCTGGGTTTGACTCATGGGGTTTTTTTTCAAATCCTTTTCAAAATTTGAAATCCAAACTTAGCAGCCAAGTGAAAGAACACTAACCTTTTAAATGGCATGCTTGGGGGATGCTATTAAGCTATATTTTGTGTTAGAGAATGATCAAATCTCACAGACAGTGTCAATGACACATATTCTGGCATCACATATTTATGATGTGTAGTCAATTTTCCTTCTTGACCATTGAGGGACAGAGAAACACAGATATTAAAGTTCCACCCAAAAGCGGGAGTTCCACTTTAAGCACTCCTCGCCCCCTTACATGCCGTATTTGGCATGTAATTTTTTTTTTGGGGGGGGGGGAGCAGGTACCTAGTTTTGACAGGTACCCAGCTCCCACTTCTGCTCCTGCCGCCTAGATGACTCCTCCTCTCCCCCTCCCTCCCTGCAATCGTCTGGGACACGTCACAGGTCCCAGAAGATTGCCCGGCTCACTGAGAAGACACAATGTGACTCGCACATGCGCAGTGCACACCCGGCTGTCACAGCTGGGTGCCCACACTTGCAATGCTGGCACCGTAGAGAGGAGGAGGAGCGAGGCTTCGGGCGGCCCCATCGCTGGACCGTGGGAAAGATGAGTGTGTGTTTATTAAAAGTCAGCAGCTACACTTTTTGTAGCTGCTGACATTTAATAAACTTAAAAACGACTGGAAGACCGCTTTAAGAAACTGTTATGTTACATTGCCACCTACAGGAGGTTGGGATACTGACATACACAAAAAAAAGGTAAACCCTTAGACCCCTTTCAAACTGGGGTGCTTTTCAGGCATTTTAGCGCTAAAAATAGTGCCTGTAAATCGCCTGAAAATCGCCTCTCAAGCCACTCCCAGTGTGAAAGCCTGAGTGCTTACACTGCTCCCACACCGCCCCTGTCCATTGAAATGAATGGGCAGCGCCCCATCGCCTGCGAAGCGATTTGGCAGCATCGCAACACGGGCGCTATATTTCTTCGGCCGCTAGCGGGGGTTAAAAGCACCCTGCTAGCGGCCAAAAAGCGCCGCTACAACATTGGTAAAGTCCTTTTAAAACTAGCGTCGCTTTACCACTAACACCCGCACCTCCCCAGTGTGAAAGGGGTCTTAGTAAGTAAGGCATTGAGAGCTACCACACTATTTGCACAGCTGGACACCTTTTCAAAATTTCAGGAAGGGTTAGGGCTGACAGATTAGCGCTGATGTTATCTGCTGAGTAGAGTGTTGCATGTGTGCATAACACTCTTTGTAACGCCATTTAGCCTAAATAAAGCACCATCCCTGTTGGAACGCAACATAGTTTAACATAATATTTCTGTAGTTTTAATGCCTGGTTGATATAGCCATTTGGCCTATGTTGGAGATTGCCATATTGGAATGCCAGTACAGCAAGTTTACCCAACAGGGTGTTTGAAACAAAGAGTCATTAATGGGAATTCATGTCCTAACAGGATGTTCTCGCATAGGCCTCCTGATGTGAGGCATGGGGGTAGAGGAGGCAACCTCGGCCCTCCAGCTGTGGTGAAACTACAAGTCCCATGAGACATTGCAAGACCCTGACAATCAGAGGCATGACTCCTAGAGGCAGAGGCATGGGATTTGTAGTTTCACCACAGAAGGAGTGCCGAGGTCGCCTACCCCTGAGATAAGGCCTCCTGGGGAGGTGCGAATTAAAATGTCCTGAATTACAGAAGATCAAAGGCCAGCTGTTACTGAAGGATGACCCGGGTCAAAATCAGTGGTTCATAGACTATTTTCTGCCCCTAGTGGAGATTACAGCATGCTCCCTGGAAGTTGGGCAAGATAAGAAGAGGACAGCAATTTATTACCATGCATCTGGAAGTTCAGTCTGGTGCTCAGGCCTCAGGTCTTTTAGAGCTCCTTCAGATGAAAAAAAAAACTATCTGCCACAGCTGATTTTTAGGTCATTCATTTATGCATACTGGAAACTCCTTAAGGGGCTTGGGTCCCATCTGAGAACATTTTGTAATGTTTCTTCTTTGAGAGAAAATTAGTAAATCGTTGGTTGAGCCCCCATTGATATACCAGTGATCCAATTGGAATACCACTAAGCAGATTGAAGGTGCCTTTCAGGATTCAACCTCTAGCGCCCTACTAGTGTAGAATGTTAGGAGGGTGCTAGGATTGTAGGTTTTGTCTCTTTCTGCAATCAAGAGAACAGTGATTGTTTTTTCTAGCGCAGGGCTACTGCTGTCAAGCAGCCCATGGATCATGCAACTGCTTTAGGAAGCCTCAGATGCCCCAAGAAGTAAATGGACTTTACTCAGGAACCAACTGCAGAACCACACCACCAGGGAATTGGTGATGAGAGACACCATCTCACTCACTGGGTTGTGTCCAGAGGAAGCTCGCAGCTGTCCTGGGGACTTATGAGTAGTGACCCTAAGTTGATCTTTGAGACGGTTTGACTTGATTTGAGACTACTTTTCGCAAAGTACCCAGGTGCTAAAAAGACTTGCCTTGTGGCCTTCAGCTGTAAGGAATTAGACTGTTCAGCATTCAACAAGTTCTAAAGATAAGAATTTATGTTCAAGAATTTTGTCTCATGGTCCCCAGTTGTGAGGCCTTAGCCTGTCTAGAAATCGCCCCATGGTCTTCAGCTGTGAGGGCTTAGACTATTTAATATTCACCACTGTATGCCAAAGAAAGTTGCTTCATGGTCTTCAGCTGTGAAGAGTTAACCCATTCAGAAAGTTACCACATTATCTTCAGCTGTGGGGGTTCTAGACTGTTCAGCTTCTGCACATGCTCAAGAAGAAGAATGTCCTTCAATTGTTCTGTGTTCCACGTTTTTTGAGTATCCCATGCCCCCCATCTCTATCCTGCCCCAAATTCAATAAATTACAAAAAGACAAACCCTAGACTGTTTATTGGATCCTGTGTAAATGGACTGCTGGTTTGGCGATTGGTGGCCTCTGTACTGTTTGGGAAATAATCTGTGAAAATCAGCAGCCCCTGTGTACACACTGACAGACAATTACGGTCCCTCCTAAAAGTCCAGTTTGAGGCAAAACTTTTTTTCATGTCTGGATAGAGTAAGCAAGGGTTATAACCCCTATCAGTTTCTTTGCCATCTGTTTTCCATTGAGGATATTTCCCTTCATTTCCTGTCCTATAGCCAAAACAGGAAGTTACAGTGAACAAAATCTGAGGTGTCACCAACAGGGTAATTGGGTGGAAGATGAAGATACAGTGTTGAGGAAGTTGTTGGTGGCCCTAAGGGGTACCCCTATTCTAAGGGGGGAGGGTGTCTTGCCTTGGGCTGGGGCTCGGGTGCTGTAAGGATCCTACCAAAAACACAAGGAAGGAAGGAAGCTTTCCTGGAGGCATGGGAGCAAAGAGAGAACAGCACTAGTGGGAACTAACAAGAAGACAGCGGTGGGCTTAAGTCTTCTACCTTTTCCCAGAGGCCCCTTTCACACTTGTGCGACCTGAAAGTCGCATGATTTTGCTGCGATTTTGACACGATTTTGACGCGACTTGAAGCAATGCCTGTGTAATGTTGAGTAGGGATGGGCGAATGGTTCGGCCCGAGCATAAGTTCGTTCCAAACTTACGCTGTTCGGACGTTCGACAAACATTGATCGTTTGTTCGCCCCCCCAAACCGACCACAATGCATTGCGGCGCTGAACAGTGCATTGCAAGTCCTGATTGGCTGAAGCAGTGAAAGGTTCAGCCAATCAGGGCACAGAAAACTGTCAGAGTCATGATTGGACACTGTCATCATGACTTTATCCAATCATGGCTCATTCCCGCCCCACAGTATAAAAGTATTCTTTCAATGGCAGCCATTTTCAGTGTGATTTCGGTGTGGAGAGAGATAGAACAGGGCTCTGTTCAATGCTATTAATTAGTTAGTGTGCTATACTGTGCTATTTTGCTTCAATTGTCAGTGTAGAATATTAGTTTAGTGTCAGTCTAGGGATAGTGTGAGTGTAGTGAGGAGGACCATCATTTAGCTTTGCATAGTGTGCAGCTAGAGTAGGGACAGCTCAGATAGTTTAAGTGTGGTGTAGTGAGACCATGTCAGTAATCTTTACATTAGTGTATAGCAAGATAAGGGACAGTTTAGATAGCATCAGTGTAGTGACGGTTGAACACTGTCTATTTGATGCGTTACTGCCAGTTTTAACACCATTTACTTCTGTGTGCCAGTTTAACGCCATTTAATTCTGTGTGTTACTGCCAGTTTAAGGCCATATAGTCCTGTGTGCGTTACTGCCAGTTTAACGCCATATAGTCCTGTGTGCGTGTTTTGCTTACGTTTATCTAGCAAGGTTACTTTGTGGTATAGCAAGGAAGCTGAGACCTCTGCAGTGTGTAAATGTGCTTTTGCTATACAAAGATGCAGTACATACAAAACTATTACAATATTAGGAATACAATACAAGTATGACAGATATCTATAACAAGCAAAATGCCTAGCAAATTAACAGCCTATGGCCTGTAACAGTAGAAATACACTTAAAATGTACTTAGCTCCAGTTACTGTGTTCATTGTGACAGGAGGCCTGTCGAACCAAGAATCCCTTGGAAAGGTTGGGAAACCCATATTTCAGCTCTCCATGCACCTCTTATATCTAAGTCACCCTGTGCCATCCTGAATGAATATATCTTGGGTTACTTAAAATGGGACAGTAATATTTATCCACAATATCTCCCAGGATATATGTAAAGACTATTCTTGGTTTGTTTGATTCTGAACTCAACATGTTAGTTGAGAGAGCTGATCACATTGGCCTCTAGAACTGGGTAGGAGCCAGACAGTCTACTCCTACTATAGTTTGTTGCCTACTAGGCTGAGGAGTTGGGGAGATTACTGTTCGTATTGTTAATTGTAATTAGCTCCTGCTATTGTGAGAAGGTGCCCTGTGTTTATACTAATGTGTGAAGCTCGGTGACAACAAGTCTGACCTGTAGTGAAATCCTGATTAATCATAACAATGCTCAGGAGGGCATGGAGTCACATCGGCTGCTTTAAGGGATTAGTTAATTAGCTCATGTTAATTCTGCTTCTGATTACAGGTGTATTAGAGTAATATGAGCAGGAGGGGGGACCACCTCTTCTACTGTATATAAGGCTTGTATTTTGGTTCTAATAAAAGAGTCCATGTTCAGCAACTAAACAAGTATCGTCTTGTTTTGTGCTTGTGAGTGGTTAGAATATCTGATATCTATATTCAGACTGGGAGGAAGTGGTATATGATGAAAGCACTCAAGCGGAGTGTGTGACGTTTCGTTACATTGGTGGCAAGCAGTGGGACGCTTCCTGCAGTCTGGGACATCCAAACTTCCACCTGGATCCAGGGTCCGGATAGCAGGAGAGGAGAGGTACAGATACCAGCCGCCATGGAAGAGGAATTCAGAAGGAGGTTGCGAGAGATGCAGATATAGCACAGAGGACCAGTGTCAGAGCAGGTCCTGCTGGGATGGTTTGATTCTATCCACTATGAACTCTGGAAGGAAACACTAGCCCGTGAGCAGCGACACCAGTGAAAAGTTCTCCCAGGAAAGGTACTGGTCGCAGTATGGATTGCGGGTGCTGTTTTTGGGAGGAAAACCGCACAAGGAGCAGACAGCTGAATTAAGCAGGCTGGTCTGGGCAGTGATGCGGCTGGATGAGAGCTACAGAGCCCTCTGGTGGCATGTATCCCAAGCATGCCCTTGGATAGTGGATGGCAGCCCAATGGAAGGCTTTGGCTATAGGGGCCTGGGACTGTTGTATGTGAAGCTGACAGGGGACCCTAACTTTGGGAGTGATTTGGAGTGGCGGTTGGACAAAATCATGGATTTCAGAGAAGGGCTACTGAATGTCTCGGAAGTGCACTGGGCACTGGAATATATAGAGTTTCTGGCTGTTCAGGAATGGGAGCTGGAGATCGCCTACAGACGGCTGCTAGACTCTGCTCAGCGCCAGGGCTGGGCTCCCTTTGCCTGGGACTATCAGGAAATACTAGTTGACAACTCTGAAATCCTGGCTGAAGAGTCGGCAATGCGGTAGAGTAACAGTGTGCTTTGCCAACCTGCCCCCACAGCTATGGATGCGGAGGTCTTATGGGAGATGCAGCAAGTTCTGACTGACCTTGATGATCCTGTTTCTGCATGGGATGATCTTGGATGGAGGAATGTGCCTGTCCAGCAGCATGCCAAAGAATCAGCAGTGGAAAATCTGGAGATTGCCATCCCCAAAGCTGAAGTGCTGAGAACAGGGCAGAGCTCTGCTAACCTCTGCCCAGCACCGATAGCATCTTCTGGGTTCCTTGCACAGGAGATGGTGAACCTCTATTCCCAGACACCAGTTGCAGAGACAGGGGATTTGATAGACCTTTCTGCTGAGGAAGAACAACCTGATGAGCCTCCAGCAGAAGAGCTGGTATCAGGACCAAACTTCACTGTGCTCTGCCCAGCACCAATAGCCTCTTCTGGATTCCACGGACAGGAGATGGTGAACCTCTATCCCCAGAGACCAGTTGCAGAGACAGGGGATTTGATAGACTTTTCTGCTGAGGAAGAACAACCTGATGAGCCTCCAGCAGAAGAGCTGGTATTAGGGCCAAACTTCACTGTACTCTGCCCAGCACCAACAGCAGTATCTGTGGAGTTGCAAGGAACTTCCCCAGCTGAAGTTCTGGTCACCAGACAGAGAGTCCAAGACCTCTGCCCCACACCTGTGGCAGTTCCAGTGGCTCAGGGTGAGAAGGTGGCGATCACTTCCCATCAGCAGATACAGGAGGAGAAGGAAGAGGAGGTGTTTGTTGTCCCTCCCCAACAGTCGTCCAGGGTGGAGAAAGCGGTCTTTCCTCCCCAGCAAAGATCCGCGCACCTGGAAGATAGTACCATAGACATGTCGTCCCAGCAGCCAGATGAGGGAAGGGAAAAGGAAGCAGCTAGCTCACCTCCCCAATGGCAGCTACACAGTTTGGGAGTGGAGGAATCCAGCCTCCTGCCCCAACGGTTAGCCGAAGCGGATGACGTGGAGTTCCCAGCAGAAGTGCTGGCAACAGGGCAGAGTGCTAACAAACTCTGCCCAGCACCGACAACAACTGTGGAGTTCCAGGGAGCTGGGGCAGTTGGCTCATCTCTCCAGCCACAGATTACAGAATGTATGGATTTAATGGACTGTTCATCAGAGGATGTTATAGATTATGCATCACCTGCTCAAGTACTGGCAGCAGGACAGAGTACTGCAGACCCCTGCTGGGGGCCCAAGGTGAGAAGGTGATGGTTCCTCTTTCCCAGTGGATTTCAGAGATGCAGGGAGGAGAAGCAGCCATTTCCCCTCCCCAACAAGGGTTTGTGCACCTGGGAGACAATACCAGTGAAAGGGAGTTCCAACAGCAGACGGCGCCCCAGAATGATGACACCAACCCAGCGGAAGCGCTGGCAACCTGACAGAGGGTCCAAGACCTCTGCCCCCCACCTGCTGCAGTTCTGGAGGCCCAGGATTAGGAGGTGGCGGTCACTCCTGAGCAGCAGATCAGGACCCAAGGAGAGAATGCAATCGGCAACTCACAACTGCAGCTTGATCTGATGTCGGTGGATGGGCCTGCTGTCTCCACTAACATAAACCCAGCAGAAGTGCTGGCAAGTGGGAAGAGTGCTACCAACCTCTGCCCAGCACGGCAACAACTACAGGGTTCCAGGGAGCCGGGGCAGTCGGCCTCCCTCCCCAACAGTTATCTGGAGCAGATGGTGTGGGTTTTCCAGCAGAGGGGCTGGCAACAGGGCAGAGTGTTGCTGGCCTCTGCCCTCAACTAACAGAGGATGGATTTCCTGTAAAGGTGGATCAGACTTCAGTCTCCACCTGTATACCCCAGGGATGCTGGGCAGTCGGCCCAGATGCCCAACAGCATGACGGACTGAGCCCAGCCACCCTGTCTTCTCTCCTGCAGCTAAAGGGATTCCAGGGGGAAGGACCAGTCCGCTCTTCCCCCCAGCAGGGGGTATGTTCTCTGAGAGAGGCAGAGGTTGGCTGGGTGAGAAATGCTCTGTTTGGAACAATTTGTTTGGGGTACTGTGTGGGTACAGGCATTAGAGGACTAGAAATATGGACTAACTTCGGAGTCAACCTGTCTGGGGTCTCCTTCTCTGTTAGTCTTCTGCCGAAAGGGGAGAGATGTGACGGGAGGGCCCGTGGAACCAAGAATCCTTTGGAAAGGTTGGGAAACCCATGTTTCAGCTCCCCATGCACCTCTTATGTCTAAGTCACCCTGTGCCATCCTGGCACAGGGTGACTGAGAAAATATATCTTGGATTACTTAAAATGGGACAGTAATATTTATCCACAATATCTCCCAGGATATATGTAAAGACTATTCTTGGTTTGTTTGATTTTGAACTCAACATGTTAGTTGAGAGAGCTGATCACATTGGCCTCTAGAACTGGGTAGGAGCCAGACAGTCTACTCCTACTATAGTTTGTTGCCTACTAGGCTGAGGAGGGGGGAGATCACTGTTCGTATTAATTGTAATTAGCCCCTGCTATTGTGAGAAGGTGTCCTGTGTTTATACTAATGTTATACTAATGTGTGAAGCTTGGTGACAAAAAGTCTGACCTGTAGTGAAGTCCCGATTAATCATAACAGTGCTCAGGAGGGCACGGAGTCACATCGGCTGCTTTAAGGGATTAGTTAATTAGCTCATGTTAATTCTGTTTCTGGTTACAGGTGTATTATTAGATTAATATGAGCAGGAGGAGGGACCTCCTCTTCTACTGTATATAAGACTTGTATTTTGGTTCTAATAAAAGAGTCCATGTTCAGCAACAAAACAAGTATCGTCTTGTTTTGTGCTTGTGCCCTTCAGCTACAATCTCTCCTCTAAATGGCTTCTTGCCTGGATATCTGACCAATACTTTGCCACCTGCCTGTATCCACTTCTGACCCTCCCAAAGACCATCAATAGGGAGGAGAGGAAATATACTGATATTTCCCAGAAGATCACTGCTGTTTATTTTGGAAGGTTTGATGTTATGTAGCCTCACTTTCCACTCTTGCTGAGAAGTATCCACCAACCAGTCGGAGTCCCAGCCACTGTCTTGAAGCTCATCTGCCAATGCAAATATAACTTCAAACCTTCCTGCCAGATTCCCTCTCATTCCTAGATAGTCACTATTGGTTTCTATGTCATGGGAAGCAGTAACATGGTATCTGTTAAGCCCTGTTCTTTCAAGAACCTTACATAAATACTGAACTCTGCACTCCAGTTGTGGAATTTGTGCCCCAGCCCCTACCATCCTCTCATATGGTGTGCTTTTGGCTATTGGCCTAGAATTTAACAACATGACTGCCTGTGTGAGGATCTGATCCCACCCCCTTAGTGTATGTGTGGGTGTAAGTTTACGTATCTGGTCCTTCAATAGCCCGTTGTATATTTCAATCAAACCAGCTGCCTGTGGATGGTATGGGATGTGGTAAAACCAGTACACTTCAGAATCTTTGGCCCACTGCTGTATTGTTGATCCGCTGAAGTGTGAACGTTATCATTTGGACTTATTTGGGACAACCATAAGCAACGACAAGTTTCTGGAGCAGTTGAAATGTTGCAGCTTGATCTGCACGTTTGCAAGGATGAACAAGCATAAGTCCTGAATAGGTGTCCACTGCAGTGCAACAATATCTCAGTCCATTGTTTCCCCGGGGCAGGGGACAGATGAAGTCAATCTGCCAGATCTCTGCAGGCCTCTCACCCCTCCTAATTGACCCGGTGGAGTACAATACTTTTGCAATGGCCATTGTCGCACTTCACATACTGTACAATTCCCTATTACAGTCTTTATCATGTCCATCAATATAGACAATCCTCTCTGCTGTGCCCATTCCTATGTTGCTTTCTGCCCCAAATGTCCAGATTGCTTGTGGGCCCAGTTGGTCAAGTTCATCAAGGCAGGATCAATTGGCACAACTGCCTTCACTTTGGCGATTTTATCTACAACTCTGTTATAGTTCTCAAAGTCTGGAACTAGGGACACATGCGTCAACATGCCCCACTTTTATGGTGCAGGAGTGAGATTCCTTCCAGATGTAGTCCCAGACTTCCTTGCCTCCCCACACCACTTTTCCATGAATCATACATTCATTGGGCTTCTACGTGGGCATCCAAGTTATCAGTGCTTTAACCAATTCTGGTCTCCTGCAGGACTATGTCTGTACTTGGGTTGTAGGCTGCTGCTGTCCATTTACGCACAGAGGAGGCGACTATGGCTGAACCATCAGTGAACCATGCTGACTCCTTCATGTCTTCTGACAGAGACTCAAAGGGTGGAGTCTCTTGAATGGGGGATAACTGCAGCACAGGAATTTCTTCTTCTGGCTGGGTGCTGGTAAAAGTAACAAGCCCTGCCAACTGTTTTGAAATGTCTTTAACATCCCCAGCTGCAATACCCCCTCTTTCTTGAAGGTACCACTTCCATTTCATCAGTGTCTGGTTCTGGGCTACAGCTGCCCTAGTGGTCAGTCCATTATCTCTCATCGATCCTGCTATTGACAATGCAGTATGGATGGTGACTGTGTCCTTTCCAGTAATGGTCTCTACATGTTTAAGTGCTGTGTAGGCCCCAAACAGGTACTTCTCTAGGGGCGTGTATCTCTTCTGTGCCCGTCAGTTGCTTGGACCAAAATCCAATGGGTATTACTCTCAGTCCTTTCTTTTCATATGGCTGCCGCAGACTCCAAGATATGGGACCATCATGCTCTACTACATCCAGCTGCAATGGTACTCCTTGTCTCACGGGCCCCAATCCCTGATGCTGCAAAATGGCTTCTTTAGCAGCAAGGAATGAGGTTCGCTGTTCTGAACCCCATGAGAACTCAGTCTCTTTCCTGGTAACATTGTATATAGGCTTCAGAATCAGTCCAAGATGTGGGATGAACAATCTACAGAATCCCAAAACTCCAATGAACTTCTGTGCCTCCTTTTTGGTAGTAGGGGGCAACAGCACCTGGATAGTTTGCAAAACTGTCTCTGGAATTTTCCTCTGTGGCCCAATCCACATCATTCCTAAGAATTTCACCTTTGTGGCAGATCCTTGGACTTTGCTGATAGTCCACCCTCTGTTCTCCAAGTGCTGTATCAGCCGATGCAGTGCTTCAATTACATCCTCTTTCATCCCAGAGATCATGATGTCATCAATGTTATGAAACACAGCGACTTTCAGATTCAGGGTGCTTAAATCTCGGGCAATCAGTTTGTGACAAATCGTTAGAGAATGAACATAGTCTTCAGGAAGCACAGTGGAAGTGTACTGGTGGCCTTCCCACACCATAGCAAACTGGTCTTGACGCTCTGGGTCTATAAAAAAAAAAATCGAAAAGAAAGCATTAGCCAGGTCTATCACAGCATGATATTCTCCTGCCTCTTTAGCAATTTTTTCAACAATTGAGATCATATCAGGCACAGCTGACTTCAATGGAGGAGCCACTTTGTTTAGACCTCTGTAATCCACTGTCATTCTATATGTCCCATCAGGTTTCTTTACTGGGAACACCAGAGAGGAGAAAGGACTTACAGCAGGTTTAAGGTTCCCTATTCTCAACAGTTCTTGAATAGTTTCCCTAATTTGTTTTTACTGTGGTATAAGCAAGGAAGCTGAGACCTCTGCAGTGTGTAAATGTGCTTTTACTATACAAAGATGCTGTACATACAAAACTATTACAATATTAGGAATACAATACAAGACTGACACATATCTATAACAAGCAAAATGCCTAGCAAATTAACAGTATATGGTCTGTAACAATAGAAATACACTTAAAAGTTACTTAGCTCCAGTTACTGTGTTCATGATCTCCGTTGCTCCTGGAGATCAGGCCCCTTCTTGTTCGCTGATTACAGATTTGAGTGTCCTTCGGTGTTAATCCATGTTGAGTGGCTTCCTATCAGTCCCTACTGCTCCTTTTACTTGCGCTTTTGTTTACCAGTTTGTTGACAATGGTTACAAAACAACCAAACTTCCAACTGTCAACAGTTCCCATTGTTACCAAGGCATTTGTTTGAGAAACATCCTCAGACAAACCTGATCTCTGTTAGAATAGCAATCAGACTAGTTTTTATCACAATCTTATAGAAAAATTGTATATTTTATATCAAATGCAACACAGTGTGTTACTGCCAGTTTAACGCCATATAGTTCTGTGTGCGTTACTGCCAGTTTAACACCATAGAGTTTTGTGCGTTACTGCCAGTTTAATGCCACTTACCGCTGTGTGAGTTACTGCCAGTTTAACGCCATATAGTTCTGTGTGCGTTACTGCCAGTTTAATGCCATATAGATTTGTGTGCATTACTGCCAGTTTAACGTCATATAGTTTTGTGTGTGTTACTGCCAGTTTAATGCCATATAGTTTTGTGCGTTACTGCCAGTTTAACGCCATTTACTTTTGTGTGCGTTACTGCCAGTTTAACGCCATATAGTTCTGTGTGTCACTGTACGTTTGGCGCATTATATTGCAGTATATTATAGTGTATACATGGCGTGTGTCTGTGTAGTGTGAGTACTCAATTTAAAGTGCACCAAAAACCTCTTTACATTGATTAAAGTGCATCTACATACAGATTTCAACTTCTTCTTTACATTTGCTTATAAGCACTGCCCCTCCCCCCTAATAATGTCTGGGAGGACAACAAGGAGAGGCAGACTTTCCTTTGGCACTGTAAGGGGGCCAGCAACCCAAGCTATCCAGCCACAGCATGCAGAGGAGGTGGTGGACTAAACCTTCCTCATCCTCCTCATCCTCTGTAACGCAAGCAGAGACAAGTGTGCAGTCCCCTGCAGTTGCCAGAGTGGATAAACCTGCCTCCTTGTCCCCATCTATTCTTGCCATAGCCCCAACATTAGCCATTGGGGAGTCAGCTGAGTTATTTGACCACAGTGTCACCCACTTGCTCTTGATGATGCCCAGCCATTACTGGATTCAGATGTTGGTTCGGAGGTTGAGGATGTATATTATATATATATATATATATATATATATATATACACACACACACAGTCTAGTATGTGTATATATATATATATATATATATATATACAGTATCTCACAAAAGTGAGTGCACCCCTCACATTTTTGTAAATATTTTATTCATGTGACAACACTGGAGAAATTACACTTTGCTACAATGTAAAGTAGTGAGTGTACAGCTTGTATGGTGGTGGGAGTGTCATGGTCATTGGCTGCATTAGTGCCGTCTACACTGGGGAGCTACAGTTCATTGAGGGAACCATGAATGCCAACATGTACTGTGACATACCGAAGCAGAGCATGATCCCCTCACTTTGGAGACTGGGCCACAGGGCAGTATTCTAACATGATAACAACCCCAAACACACCTCCAAGACAACCTCTACCTTGCTAAAGAAGCTGCGGGTAAAGGTGATGGACTGGCCAAGTATGTCTCTAGACCAAAACCCTATTGAGCATCTGTGGGGCATCCTTAAATGAAAGGTGGAGGAGCGCAAGGTCTCTAACATCAACGAGCTCCGTGATGTTGTCATGGAGGAGTGGAAGAGGACTCGAGTGACAATCAGTGAAGCTCTGGTGAACTCCATGCCCAAGAGGGTTAAGGAAGTACTGGAAAATAATGGTGGCCACACAAAATATTGACACTTTGGGCCCAATTTTGAGATTTTCACTTAGGGGTGTACTCACTTTTGTTGCCAGTGGTTTAGACATTAATGGCTGTGTATTGAGTTATTTTGAGGGGACAGCAAATTTACACTGTTATACTAGCTGTACATTCACTAATTGACATTGTAGCAAAGTGTAATTTCTTCAGTGTTATCAAATGTAAAGATATAATAAAATATTTACAAAAATGTGAGGGGTTTACTCACTTTTGTGAGATATATATATATATATATATATATATATATATATATATATATATATATATTAGGGATGAGCTTCGGGTTCGAGTCGAACTCATGTTCGACTCGAACATTGGCTGTTCGCAAGTTCGCCGAACAGCGAATAATTTGGGGTGTTCGCGGCAAATTCGAATGCCGCGGAACACCCTTTAAAAGTCTATGGGAGAAATCAAAAGTGCTAATTTTAAAGGCTAATATGCAAGTTATTGTCATAAAAAGTGTTTGGGGACCTGGGTCCTGCCCCAGGGGACATGGATCAATGCAAAAAAAAGTTTTAAAAACGGCCCTTTTTTCAGGAGCAGTGATTTTAATAATGCTTAAAGTCAATCAATAAAAGTGTAATATCCCTTTAAATTTCGTACCTGGGGGGTGTCTATAGTATGCCTGTAAAGGGGCGCATGTTTCCTGTGTTTAGAACAGTCTGACAGCAAAATGACATTTTGAAGGAAAAAACTCATTTAAAACTACCCGCGGCTATTGCATTGCCGACAATACACATAGAAGTTCATTGATAAAAACGGCATGGGAATTCCCCAAAGGGGAACCCCAAACCAAAATTAAAAAAAAAAAATGACGTGGGAGTCCCCCTAAATTCCATACCAGGCCCTTCAAGGGGTAGCCCCCCAAAACACCTTGTCCCCATGTTGATGAGGACAAGGGCCTCATCCCCACAACCCTGGCCGGTGGTTGTGGGGGTCTGCGGGCGGGGGGCTTATCGGAATCTGGAAGCCCCCTTTAACAAGGTGACCCCCAGATCCCGGCCCCCCCCCTGTGTGAAATGGTAAGGGGGTACTTATACCCCTACCATTTCACGAAAAAAGTGTCAAAAATGTTAAAAATGACAAGAGACAGTTTTTGACAATTCCTTTATTTAAATGCTTCTTCTTTCTTCTATCTTCCTTCATCTTCTGGTTCTTCTGGTTCTTCTGGTTCTTCCTCCAGCGTTCTCGTCCAGCATCTCCTCCGCGGCGTCTTCTATCTTCTTCTCCTCGGGCCGCTCCGCACCCATGGCATGGGGGGGAGGCTCCCGCTCTTCTCTTCTTCTTTTCTTCTCTTCTTCATTTTCTTCTCCGGGCCGCTCCGCAATCCATGCTGGCATGGAGGGAGGCTCCCGCTGTGTGACGGCGCTCCTCGTCTGACAGTTCTTAAATAACGGGGGGCGGGGCCACCCGGTGACCCCGCCCCCCTCTGACGCACGGGACATGACGGGACTTCCCTGTGGCATTCCCCGTGACGTCACAGGGAAGTCCCGTCAAGTCACCGTGCGTCAGAGTGGGGCGGGGTCACCGGGTGGCCCCGCCCCCCCGTTATTTAAGAACTGTCAGACGAGGAGCGCCGTCACACAGCGGGAGCCTCCCTCCATGCCAGCATGGATTGCGGAGCGGCCCGGAGAAGAAAATGAAGAAGAGAAGAAGAGAAGAAAAGAAGAAGAGAAGAGCGGGAGCCTCCCCCCCATGCCATGGGTGCGGAGCGGCCCGAGGAGAAGAAGATAGAAGACGCCGCGGAGGAGATGCTGGACGAGAACGCCGGAGGAAGAACCAGAAGAACCAGAAGATGAAGGAAGATAGAAGAAAGAAGAAGCATTTAAATAAAGGAATTGTCAAAAACTGTCTCTTGTCATTTTTAACATTTTTGACACTTTTTTCGTGAAATGGTAGGGGTACTTATGTACCCCCTTACCATTTCACACAGGGGGGGGCGGGATCTGGGGGTCACCTTGTTAAAGGGGGCTTCCAGATTCCGATAAGCCCCCCGCCCGCAGACCCCCACAACCACCGGCCAGGGTTGTGGGGATGAGGCCCTTGTCCTCATCAACATGGGGACAAGGTGTTTTGGGGGGCTACCCCAAAGCACCCTCCCAATGTTGAGGGCATGTGGCCTGGTACGGTTCAGGAGGGAGGGGGGGCCGCACTCTCGTCCCCCCCTCTTTTCCTGCGGCCTGCCAGGTTGCGTGCTCGGATAAGGGTCTGGTATGGATTTTTGGGGGGACCCCACGCCTTTTTTTTTTTTTTTGGCGCGGGGTTCCCCTTAAAATCCATACCAGACCTGAAGGGTCTGGTATGGAATTTAGGGGGAACCCCACGTCATTTTTTTAAAAAAATTTTGGCCGGGGTTCCCCTTAATATCCATACCAGACCTGAAGGGCCTGGTATGGAATTTAGGAGGACTCCCACGTCATTTTTTTTTTTTAATTTTGGTTCGGGGTTCCCCTTTGGGGAATTCCCATGCCGTTTTTATCAATGAACTTCTATGTGTATTGTCGGCAATGCAATAGCCGCGGGTAGTTTTAAATGAGTTTTTTCCTTCAAAATGTCATTTTGCTGTCAGACTGTTCTAAACACAGGAAACATGCGCCCCTTTACAGGCATACTATAGACACCCCCCAGGTACGAAATTTAAAGGGATATTACACTTTTATTGTTTGACTTTAAGCATTATTAAAATCACTGCTCCTGAAAAAACGGCCGTTTTTAAAACTTTTTTTTGCATTGATCCATGTCCCCTGGGGCAGGACCCAGGTCCCCAAACACTTTTTATGACAATAACTTGCATATAAGCCTTTAAAATTAGCACTTTTGTTTATTCATGTTCGTGTCCCATAGACTTTAACGGTGTTCGCGTGTTCGAACAAACTTTTTTCCTGTTCGCATGTTCTGGTGCGAACCGAACAGGGGGGTGTTCGGCTCATCCCTAATATATATACACTAGTGTAGCCTATATATGCAGTGCATTTGGTGGTGTATACTTTCTAATACACTTCAGGCGGTGTACACAGTATCTGATACAGTGTGTACAGTTTCTAATACACTTCTGGTGGTGTACACAGTATATAATACAGTATGTACAGGTTCTACTACGCTTCTGGTATACTGTATTGTATACTGTGTACACGGTATACAATACAGTGCAGTTGTTCTACAGTTTCTAATACAGTGCCGGTGGTGTACACAGTATCTAATACAGTGTGTACAGTTTCTACTACACTTCTGGTGGTGCACACAGTATATAATACAGTGCAGCCATTGTACAGTTGCTAATACAGTGCAGGCAATGTACACAGTATCTAATACAGTGTGCACAGTTTCTAATACAAGTCAGGTGGTGTATTAATATATATATATATATATATATATATATATATATATACAGTCTAATATATATTTATATATATATACTCTGCATTCAGTGTAGCCTATATATACAGTGCACTCGATGGTGTATGCCTTCTAATACACTTCAGGTGGTGTACACAGTATATAATACAGTGTGTACAGTTTCTACTACACTTCTGGAAGTGTACACAGTATATAATACAGTGCAGCCATTGTACAGTTTCTAATACAGTGCAGGCGGTGTACACAGTATATAATACATGGTGGACAGTTTCTACTACGCTTCTGGTGGTGTACACAGTATACAATACAGTGCAGTCATTGTACAGCTTCTAATACAGTGCCAGCGGTGTACACAGTATCTAATACAGTGTGTACAGTTTCTAATACACTTTAGGCGGTGTACACAGTATCTAATAGTGTGTACAGTTTGTAATACACGTCTGGTGATGTACACAGTATATAATACAGTGCAGACATTGTACAGTTTCTAATACAGTGCAGGCGGTGTACATAGTATCAAATACCTTGTGTACAGTTTCTACTACACTTCTGGTGGTGTACACAGTATACAATACAGTGCAGCCATTGTACAGTTTCTAATACAGTACAGGCGGTGTACACACTATCTAATACAGTGTGTACTTCTAATACACTTCAGGTGGTGTATTATATACATTCAGTGAAGCCTATAAATAAAGTGCATTCAGTGGTGTATAGTTTCTAATACACTTCAAGCGGTGTACACAGTATTAAATACAGTGTAGTGTGCTGTTGCAAAACAAAAAATACATCATGTCCGGTAGGCCACCAAGGAGAGGCAGACGCTCACAGGCCACTAAAAGGGGGCAAGCAGCCTCTGTGTCTACAGTCAACAGTGACGGTTGTGGACATGGTGCATCCTCTGCAGGTGGTCGTGGGGCACGTTTGTCCTCTTTTTCTGCTGCTGGCCATGTTATTTAGCCACAACATGCAGAAGAGTTGGTGGAGTGGATAACAAAGCCATCCTCATCCTCCTCATCCTCTGTCACCCAGGCTCAGAGTAGTTTGCCTTCCAACGCAGATGCCAAAGTGGCCTATTCCACCGGCTTCTTGTTCACAGTCACTCCTTCCATAGCCCCACCATCATGCACGAAGGAGTCCCCAGAACTTTTTGACCACAGTGTCGGTTACATGTTGCTGGAGGATGAGCAGCAATTTGAAGGCTCCGATGTTGGTTCCCGGGTTGAGGAAGTGAGTACCTTGAGGCTAACGTGAGAGAGGGGGTGCCACAGAAGGACAAGAAACTGATAGTCATGTTCCCCCAGCTGCAGCATACTGCCAAGTTTGCTCCAGTGATGAGGAGGGAGGGGATGATGAGGTCACTGACTGTACTTGGGTGTCTGAGAGAAGAGAGGAGGAGGAGGCACAACTCCAACGAGGCAGGATGTCCTCTAGGGGGCAGCTTAAGGGCAGGACTCCCCGCTGACTTTTAAAGTTCCTTGGTGTGGGCCTTTTTCGACACGTGTGTAGCAGATCGCACTATTGCTGTTTGTAACCTATGTCTGAAGCGGATCAAGCATGGCCAGAACAGTAGCCATTTGGGCACCACATGCTTGACCAGACATATGACGACCTGCCATTCAGTCCGTTGGCAACAGCACTTGAAAGACCCACATTAAAGAAAAAGGCTCCTCATCTGGGATCTCCAACCCTACTATACCTCCAGTCCTCTAAAAAGCTTGCACTGAGAGGAATGAAGGTATAGCAATAGGTGTCCCAAGTACTTGCAGCCAATCTGTTAGCCACCAATTGATTTTAGCAGGCAAATTTCCCTACCCCAGTTGCTGAATGGTAAAAAGAAATTTGGTTCCAGCCATCCAAATGCTTAGCGTCTAAATGCTAGCTTGGCCAAATTGCTAGCATTGCAACTGCTGCTTTTTCAGCTGGTAGACTCTGCCCCCTTTTGTGAATTTGTGGAATGTGCTGTAACTCAAAAGGCCATTTCTTTTCACGGAAGGCCATTCTGGCTCTCTACCCGCATGTGGTAGGCAATGTTTTGGCCTTGTTGGACAGGGTGGTCAGCAGTAAGGCGGTCAGCAGTAAGGTTCATATTACTGCTGACTCATGGTCCAGCAGGCCTGGGCAGGGACGTTACCTTTCCTTCATGGCGCACTGGGTAACTCTGCTGGCAGCTGGGAAGGATGCAGGACAGGGTTCAGTGTTGTTGGAGCTTGTTCCACCACCACGCCTCTAAAATGCTAGTGGTGATTCTGCCACAGCTCTGTCCTTCACCCCCTCCTCTTCTTCTTTCTCTATGGCCTCTTCTGCAGATTTTCCCTCTGAACTAGCAGTGCTCCATAAGCGTTCAGGGGGCTATGCAAGCAGTCAGGCTAAAAGATGCCATTCAGTGCTTGAGTTGGTCTGCCTAGGGGACCGGAGCCACACTGTGCCAGAGATTCTGTCAGCTCTGCAGAGGCAGGCTCAGAGGTGGACGACGCTACGCCAACTTCAGCCAGGAATGGTTGTATGCGACAATGGCACCAGCCTTCTCTCTGCACTCTGACAGGGACACTTGACCCATGTTCCATGTTTGGCACACGTCCTGAATTTGGTGGTGCAGCGGTTCTTGTCCAGGTACCCGGGCTTACAAGATCTGAGGCAGGCCAGAAAAGTCTGTGATCATTCTGCCAGTCATACAATGCCAGTGCTTGGCTGGCTGATATTCAAAGGGAATGCAACCTGCACACCAACCGCCTCATTTGTGACATGCCCACCAGGTGGAACTCAACGATGGCAATGCTGCAGCAGCCAGACACACAGCAGAGGGCCATCAATGAGTAGCTGTGTGAGTATTGCACCAGGACAGGGTCAGGGGAGCATGGCTTCTTTTCGCCACACCAGTGGCTACTGATCAAGGATGCATGCACTGTCCTGTTACCATTTGAGGAGGCCACAAGGATGGTGAGCAGTGACAATGCATGCATCAGTGACACTGTCCCCCTAGTCTTCCTGCTAGAGCACAGGCTTCAAGGAATCATGGACAGGGCGCTTGAGGCAGAACAGCAGGAGGAAGAGGAAGACTTCCTTTCCTCTCAAGGCCCCCTTTATCCAGACAGCATTCCTGCGGGCCTGCCAAACACACAGGAAGAAGATGAGGAGGAGGATTGTGTCAGCATGGATGTAGAGGATAACACTTAGCAGAAGTCTTCAAGGAATGGTTTTCAGTCCCCAGAAACCCAAGGAGTTGTATGTGGCTGGGAGGAGGTAGCTACAGATAATGTGATCCTTAGTGACCCAGAGGACTCAGAATCGAATGCCTCTGCAAACTTATGTTGCATGGCCTCCCTGATTCTTCAAAGCCTGCGAAAGGACCCTAGGATTCTTTGTATCAAGGAGAGGGATCATTACTGGCTGGCAACCCTTCTCGATCCATGTTACAATGGTAAAGTTGCAGAACTCATCCTGCCTTCGCAGAGGGAGCAGAGGATGAAACATCTTCAGGAGGCCTTGAAGAAAGGTTTGTGTAACACATTTCCAGATCCTGGAAGGTTACCATTTCCTGGTGCTGGACAACGTGTTGCTGAGGCTTTATTTAGTCAGAGGAAGGGCGGTGGAGAAGGTGGCCGGCTGACCGATGCCTTTAAACAAGTTTTCAGTCCTCAGCGCCAAGGTCTTATCGGTTCAAGCAACTATCGCCAGTGTCTGCAGTATATGGTGCAGGAATATCTAGGGGCAAGAGCAGACTTGGAGACCTTTCCAACAGAGCATCCACTGGGTTACTAGGTCTTGCGGATGGACCACTGGCCAGAACTTGCTCAATATGCAATCAAGCTACTGGCCTGTCCTGCATCCAGCGTGCTTTCTGAACGCACATTCAGTGCTGCACGAGGGTTTGTAATGGATCAAGGAGTACGCCTGTCCACAGACTCCGTTGATAGGCTCACATTTATAAAAAATTAATCAGTCCTTGATCAGCAGCTATCAAGCACCTGATGCTGATGTAACTGATTTCATTTGCTAAGGTTCTGGGATCCCCTGAAGACTGCCTATCATATTCCTCCTCAATCTTGATGATGCTAGCTTCCAACAATATTTTTGGTTTAGGGCACCACCACAACCACCCAAGGCCCAATTTTTCTGCCTCTGTTTAACAGGGGCATGTTATTATGATTTTTTATATAATATTTGACAGCAGGGCCCATTCCTGCACCCAACAAGAGTAACTGTGAGGGGTTACAATGTTGTGGCACCACCACCCAAGGCCCAATTTTTCTGCCCCTGTTTAACAGGGGAGTGTAATTACGATTTTTGATATAATATTTCACAGCAGGGCCTGTTCCTGCACCCAACAAGAGTATCTGTGAGGGGGTATGGTGTTGTGGCACCACCACCCAAGGCTCAATTTTTCTGCCCCTGTTTACCAGGAGTATGTAATTAAAATTTTTTATATAATATTTCACAGCAGGGCCCGTTTCTGCACCCAACAAGAGTAACTTTGAGGGCTTACAGTGTTCTGGCACCACCAAAACCCCTATTTTTCTGCCCCTGTTTAACAGGGGTATGTAATTACAATTTTTGAAATAATAGTTAAGCAGGGCCCGTTCCTGCACCCAACAAGAGTAATGCCCCGTACACACGGTCGGACTTTGTTCGGACATTCCGACAACAAAATCCTAGGATTTTTTCCGACGGATGTTGGCTCAAACTTGTTTTGCCTACACACGGTCGCACAAAGTTGTCGGAATTTCCGATCGCCAACAACGCGGTGACGTACACCACGTACGACGAGACTAGAAAAGGCCGGTTCAGAACCAAGCGCGGCACCCTTTGGGCTCCTTTTGCTAATCTCGTGTTAGTAAAAGTTTGGTGAGAGACGATTCGCGCTTTTTCAGACTCGTGGCTTTCAGATCGTTTTCTGACGTTCAGTTTGTGCTTGTGGGTTTGTATCTGCTCTTCAGTGCGTGCAGTCAGTTCGTATCGGAGTTTTCTGTGTGATCTTGCCTGCTCGTTGCTGTTTTTCAGGTCGCTCTTCACAGGCCTTGCTGTTCTTCAGTGCGTTCTGTTACTTCGTTCTGAGCAGCCGACCGTTTTCTAGCCATGTTTCGTATGCGTACTCCTCGTAGAGTTCATGCTGTGCGGGGGCTTAGTGTTGGGGTCCTGACCTTGACACAAGTCCAGTCCATGAACAGGGTGGGGAGGAGTTCATGGACCAAGAATTGGTTGCTTCAGCGTGACCAGTTCTGTCATATGCCTTTGCTCCGTGAGATCCGTGAGAATAATCCTGATGATTTCAGGAACTTTCTCAGGATGACGGACCCCGTGTTTCACCGTCTGTTGGCTTCGCTGACCCCCTATATTAGCAGGCAGGATACCTGCATGAGGCAAGCCATCACTCCGGAGCAGAGGTTGGTCGCTACCTTGCGGTATTTGGCCACAGGGAGAAGTCTACAGGACTTGAAGTTCTCGACAGGCATCTCCCCCCAGGCTCTGGGGATCATTATCCCAGAGACCTGTTCTGCCATCATCCAGGTCCTGCAGAAGGAGTATATGAAGGTAAGATTTTTATCCTTTAATATCACATTTTATTGTATTGAATGTTTGCTAATATATTGTATTTCTTTCCTCATTCCCTAATTACCATGATTAGAATATGCTGTGAATGTCCCCTTTGTTCTCATGCATGCTGGATTTTTATGTAATTATTATTTTAGGTCCTTCATACATATTTGCCCTTCAATAACCTCTCCAGCATGGTGTCTCCTGCCCTATATTCACCTCATGTCGTCACTTAACAATGTATTTTATCAGCTCCATAGTAGTGCTTTACCCCAAACACCCCCTAAAATGTTTGGAAATGTTATTTTTGATTTAAATTCAGGCAGAGGGCCAGAGGCTTTTTTTTGTGGTGTCCCCAAATTTTTTGTAACCCTCCCCCCCAACTGCTAAGTCAGCTGATCCCAATTCTCTATCCTCAATCATCTATCTGCTGACTTTGCCAAACCCATACACACTATACCCATCTCTTTACTGGTCAGATTTATGGATGAATTCCCCAAAGCATGTAGTGCAAGGGCCTACCTGTATAATTTCCAATGGTACTGTTTAAAGTTCTTGTATCCTATTATGATCTTGATAGGTAATAGCAGAATGTCCAAATGTGCTCAAATGTGTACAGTGTGTATTTATATCTTTGTATTATGACACTTCTTACCTGTCCAGTGGGCTGCCAATAGTGTAACTAAGGAGGGGCTGTTCCAAGTAATACCCTGTATTTAGGCATTCATCTCTCAATGAAGTGAAGAGGGTTACCTGTCCAAGAGTTCCCCCCCCCCATAATGTTAGAAATGGCCCATGAGAGGGGGGGGGAGGGGGAATATGATAGGTGTACCTTATACTTTGTTGTTGTAAAATTCCCCTTAATAAATGCTATCTGGAGGTTGACCCATAATGCTTGTGTCTAATCTGCTTGCCATGTTTCTGTGAAAAAATAGTAATGTTTATTGTTTTTTCCTCAACAGTTTTCTTCCACGCCACAGGAATGGCAGACTTTGGCCTCCCACTTTGCCCAGCGGTGGGACTTTCCTAACTGCGGAGGGGCAATTGATGGGAAACACGTCCACATCGTCCCACCACCCAACTCGGGGTCGTACTATTATAATTACAAGGGGTTTAATAGTATAGTGATGTTGGCGGTGGTGTCTAATTACGACTTCTTGTATGTGGACGTGGGGAAGAATGGCCGGATGTCCGATGGTGGAGTGATCGCCCAGACGGAGTTCTACAGGCGTCTCCAGAATGGCAGCTTGGACTTGCCACCTCCAGAGGACAATGTTGAAGGTCTCCCTTTTGTGTTTGTTGCTGATGAAGCGTTTGCGCTGGGGGACCACCTGATGCGGCCATTCCCAATGAGGACCCTCACCCCGGAACAGAGGGTTTTTAATTACCGGCTGGCCAGAGCCCGAAGAGTGGTGGAGAACACATTTGGAATCCTGGCCAGCCGGTTCCGACTATTTCTGACACCCATCCATATGGCGGAGTATAAACTGAACCATATTATACTGGCGTGCTGTGTTCTCCATAATTTTTTAAGAAAACATTCAGCCAACTATGCTGGCTCAGTTGGGCCTGAGGCCGGAATACCAAATACATCAACAATGACGGCGCTTGAAAGCGGCTGTCCTGGCTTGCCCTCCCTGAGTGCCCGTGATGTCCGGTTACGATACCTGGAGTTCTTTGCGGGTAGGGGGGCTATCAATATGCCAGACAATCTGTGACACCTTTTTCAAATAAAAAACAACCAAAAGCAATTCTTGGTGGACATTTACTGCTTGTGTTTGTTTGAGCTGACCCTGACAGAAATGTGTTGAGTGCAGAAAATGTCGTGATTGGGTAACCTTATAAAGAATAGTGTTGGCTGGTACTTCCTAAATGCAAAAACACATTTCACTACAAGTGCACTTGCAACTGCACTGAACCTGCACTTGTAGTGCAAAGTGTATTTGCCCTTAGGAAATAACCCCCATTTTTGCATAAAACAGCTATTACATCACCCCAAAAGTGTTGTAGTGTTGAGACAATAATCCACACATTCTTGAGTAAGGCACTTTTTTATACCTGCACAATCACATGTGCATTTACCAAAGGTTTTTAAAACAAAACAACATGTTTGTTGTATAACAATTTTTGGGGGGGGGGCATTATCAAAAATCGAAATATCCATTTCAGATAAAACAGGCCTGTGTAAAACCAACAAGAAAGCCAAAAACTTGAACTTACAAAGTTCACATTAGGTAAAACCTGAAGGCTATATCAGACATCAGTATTTAGGAACTGGGTTTGATATAGCGTTCAGATGGGGGGAAATCACCCCTGGAAAAGCCAAATTTGGAAGATGCACACCAATTTACGAATGTCAACATGTGCTATCTGCCATCAGGGGGGATCAAGGGACGTGTTTTGGGGGAGCAAGCCCTTCCTCAACGCTACTTTATAATTGAGGAAGGGGTTGCACCCCCAAAACGCGTCCATTGATCTCCCGTAATGGCAGATAGCACATAATGGCACACTGTGTGCATCCTCCAAATTTGGCTTTTCTAAACATTGTAAAAATTTTAGTAAGATAAAACAGGTGATTTTGTGGGGTTTAAATTCGCCCCAAAACATCAATGATGTTATTATTTTTTTTAATAACATCACTGATTTGTTTCTGGATGTTTTGCAATTGGAGATTACACCCCATGATCTCCCCGATCAGTATCTGGGCACTTTCAGATGTAAAGCGTTCTGGATCCCGATCACCTAAAAAGAGATAAAGAACAAAAAAAAACAGGTCTCAAAAATCTGCCAACATCCATCTCTTTTACCTGAGCCTGTGGTCGCAGACACTCCCCTGTTGTGCTGCCAATCTCCACCACATCTTCTTCTTCCTCCAGCTCTTCTTCTTGGGTTGGTATTTCCCCTTCTTCCAGAGGGGGGGGGCTCTGGTCTCCTGGGATGAGGGGTGTCCGAGTCTTTTCTCCCCTATGTAAAACAAAAATGGTATAATTAGCACACAGATATTTGATGACAGAACTAGAAATAGGAAACATTGCTCGTAAGTGGGGTACAATTGTCTATTTTAGCCGAGTTCCAAGATGTATATTTTTTATTGCCCTTTGTCAAGCTGCAATACTTTACCTGTTTGGTACAAGCTTCACACATGTAACCCCCCTATAAAAATGGTGCATCAGTGTGCCCCCCCTAATAAAAATGGTGTTCTTGTGTCCCACACTAGTGCTCCAGTGTCCAGATGTGAAAACAGCTGCTCAGTGTCCTCTCCTTACACACAATCTAGTTGGCATTTCATTCTAGTAACAAACCCATCTACACAAACAAATATTTGGCATCCAAGTAGGCCCAAAAAAAATGTGGGAAAATGCATATGGCCTAAACAATGGTGTTCTAGAGGCCGAAAGAAAAATGTTTGATACGAACGAATAATGGGCCCATGAACATTAAAGTTGACCTTTTTAAACGTTACAATTACTAAAAGCATATGGAGCAGAACGAACGGAATAAAGACAGAAAGAATATGAACACAGCACAACTACCGTATTTATCGGCGTATAACACGCACTTTTTTCCCCTTAAAATCAGGGGAAAGTCGCAGGTGCGTGTTATACGCCGATCCCCTGCGATCCCGTGGTGTCAAAACTTCAAAATCGCCGACCGCGATTTGAAAATGGCGCCGCCGGCGCCGAAATACACAGAGCCGGTCCTCGGCTCTTTCCGGCGGCTCTCGTTCATTTTCGGCTCCACTCGTAGTCCCGAGCGGAGCTATCCGAACCTACTCGGCTAGGTTCGGATAGCTCCGCTCGGGACTACGAGTGGAGCCGAAAATGAACGAGAGCCGCCGGAAAGAGCCGAGGACCGGCTCTGTGTATTTCGGCGCCGGCGGCGCCATTTTCAAATCGCGGTCTGCGATTTTGAAGCCCAATATGGCAGGGACAGGGGATCGACGGCTGCAATGGGGCAAGGCTGCACTGGGGAAGGCTGCACTGGGGAAGGCTGCACTGGGGAAGGCCGCACTGGTGAAGACTGCACTGACAAGGCTGCACTGGGGAAGGCTGCACTGACAAGGCTGCACTGGGGAAGGCTGCACTGACATGGCTGCACTGACAAGGCTGCACTGACAAGGCTGCACTGACATGGCTGCACTGGGGCAAGGCTGCACTAAGAAGGCTGCAATGATGGGCATTTATATGCAAGTTTTTTTCCCTTCAGCTTCCCTCCTAAAAGTTTTTTTTCCTTAAAATTCCCTCCTAAATTGGGGTGCGTGTTATACGCCGGCGCGTGTTATACGCCGATAAATACGGTACTTACTTTTTTACAGCACTCTCCGGATCTTTCGGTACTGCTCTGGCTCTCTCAACTTCAGGTCCGACCACCGCTTCCTGAGCTGATCTTTAGACCTTCGTACCCCGAAATTCCGCTCAAGACTCCTGACCACTTTACCAATGATTTTGGCCTTTCTGATGTTGGGGTTGGGGTAAGGCCCATATTTTCCGTCATAGTCGGACTTCTTCATGATGTCTACCATCTCCAACATCTCCCCAAACGACATATTTGTGGCCTTAAAACGTCTCCTTCTGGATCGGGACGTGCCTGGATCCGGGCTTTCCTCCTCCTCCTCCTCGTTGTTAGAATTATCACGCACCTGTTGTAACTCCGCCATCATGCTCTTCCCCCACTGCGCCGAACGAAAAGGGGCGGGGAATAGACTAGAAAGAACGTCAGAGGCGGGCGGAGTTACACGCATGCGCAGTGTGTATAAAGCGCAACACGCATGCGTATTACGTACGATCTGTGAGCGGAGGAAGGAGCATTGGACGCGCCGATCGTAAGAACGAAGGTAAGAGACAAACTTGGGCCTATACTGCTTCTAGATTGAGGCCTATATTGTAACAAGATTAGGAGAGTTTGGTCTGACATTAGGCTTTGTCTTGTGTTGTGTCTTGCAGTGAACATGGATATCTTAATGAGAGATACTGACTTCATGTCACTATTCATTGATATGCTAAGTGAGCTGCCCTGTCTGTGGGAGATTACCCACCCCCATTTCAAGAACCAAGCAAAGAGGAAGGCAGCACTGGAGCAATTGTATGAAATTGTGAAGCAGGTGATCCCCACGGCAGACATCACTTATTTAAAGATTTTCATTGGTGGCCTGAGGAGCACATATCTGAGGGAGCGCAATAAAGTCCTGGATTCACAGAGATCCGGAGCAGCAGATGACATCTATGTCCCCAGGATGTTGTACTACGACAGGCTGCATTTTCTGGCAGGCCAGACTGAACCCAGGCCATCCCTCTCCAGTCTTCCTTCCACGCTTCCTTCCCCCCCCGGCTGAGGCTTCTGACGCCCAACCTGGGCCTTCCAGTCCATATGTGGAGGAGCCCAGATTGAGCCAGGTATAGCATTCCTCTAAATATTTCTGCTTGTCCAATCAATGATGTTACCTAGATGTTAGTTGGGAGTACTAATTTAGGATTGTGATTGATGATGCCAAAACTAAAACCATGTCCCTTTTTCATACACAGGGAAGTCTCAACCAGGAGGTGGCCGGGCCGAGCCGGCTGGCTGATATCAAGGTCCCTCCACCCCCCCTGAAAACAGAAAGTGGCAGTAGGACGAGTGCCCTAGAGGAGGCGGCTATCAGATTCTTTTGGAGGGCTACAGAGGTCCTGGGAGCACCACACACCAGGCAGGAGAACATTGCTGCATTCATAGCATATAAAATGCAGAGGATGGAGGAGGGCCAAAAAGCCATGTGTCAGGCCCTCATATCAGAGGCTCTGGAGAAAGGTGTGAGGGGCCAAATTACACCTCACACACAGCTTTGGGATGGTCCTCCTCCTCCTCCTGCAGGTCCTCCTCCTCCTCCTCCCTCTCCTCCAGGTCCTCCCAGTCCTCCTCCAGGTCCTCCCAGTCCTCCTCCTCCTCCAGGTCCTACTCCTCCTCCTGCCACATCTCCAACTGCACAGCCACAGCCCGGAAGGAAGTGTGAAAGGAAGACCAGAGAGTGATTGCCCTGGATCCAGTCTGGTCGGCCAAAAGATGCAGCCTCTTGTGGTACCACAGCCTGGGGATACAGATGTCATCTGCTGCTATCCGAGTCTCTGTGAATCCCGGACCAGACTGCCCTCCCTTACATATGGACTCCTCAGGCCACCAATTTTGATGTTTAAGAATTGATGTCTGCCGTGGGGGTCCCAGGCTTCACTAATTTCTGCTGTTGATCCAGTGTTGCCTTCCTCTTTGTTTGGTTCTGATCCCTTAATAAAGGATTTTTGTTTTGAATTATACTCTCCTATGTGTTTTACTTCAAAAATGACAGTTTGTGAGGATTCAGGTACATTTCTAATATAAAATGTGAAATGAACAAGGGTCACCAACAACAAACAATCTCCTTGAGATTAAATAATAAAAGATATCAATGGTGTTGGGGTAACTTGACACACAAAACACACCCAAAAATATTCTGGAGTAAAAATAAAAATAACATTGAACAAAGATCAGCCTTGGAAAAAATCCAAACATTAAAGAAAAAAAAAGGCTTAAAAACAAAAAACATAAAAAATATAAAACTGTCAGATGTGACAACTAATAACAATATATTCAGGGAATCCCACTAAAAAAACACAAATAAAACTTTGTGAGAAGTGTGTGTGAATATGAGCAGCAAAACTACTTAATTCTTGTCACATTATAAAGAAGAAGAGAGTGCGCTGTATTAAACCATTTTTTACATTGCAGCGTGACGAAAGTGCTGTATCCATTGCGAACGCTAAGTTTACCAGAACGAGCTGTCCCGTGTCGGAATTTCTTCTGAGCATGCGTGGCACTTTGTGCGTCGGAACAGGCCACACACGGTCGGAATTGACACGATCGGATTTTGTTGTCGGAAAATTTTATCTCCTGCTGTCCAACTTTGTGTGTCGGAAAATCCGATGGAAAATGTCCGATGGCGCCCACACACGGTCGGAATTTCCGACAACGCGCTCCGATCGGACAATGTCCATCGGAAAATCCGACCGTGTGTACGGGGCATAACTGTGAGGGGTTACAGCGTTCTGGCACCACCAACACCTAAGGCCCAATTTTTCTGCAGATTATATAGTGCAGTCCATATAGTATACTGTATATACTAATGTTCAGAGTATATAGTACCTGGGGGACCCCCATGCCATTTTTTTTTTTAATTTTGGTGCGGGCTCCTCTTAATATCCATACCAGACCTGACGATCCTAGCATAGATTTTGGGGGGCGTCCACGCTATTTATTTTTTTTTGTATTTTTGGCGCGGGTTCCCCCAATATTCATTTCAGACCCAAAGGGCCTGGTAATGGACTGGGGGGTGGAACCCACACCATTTTTTCAATGATTTTTATCTATATTGCCGGGCTCCGACAATACATTACAGTCGCGAGCAGTTTTAAATGACATTTTTTCCTTTCGAAATGTCATTTTGCTGTGGTACTGTTCTAAACATGGGAAAGATGCGCTACTTTACAGGCAGACTAAGGAGACCCCCCAGGCACTATATTTAAAGGAATATTTAATTTTTATTGTTTCACTTTAAGCATTATTAAAATCACTGCTCCTGAAAAAACGACCATTTTTAAAACTTTTTTTTTTGCATTGATACATGTCCCCTGGGGCAGGACTCAGGTCCTCAAACACTTTTTATGACAATAACTTGCATATAAGCCTTTAAAATGAGCGTTCGGCTCATCCCTTGTCAGGATCAATGGTATCCTCAATGCTGAGAAATACAGGCAAATACTTATCCATCATGCCATACAATCATCGAGGCATGTGATGGGCCCCAAATTTAGTCATCAGCAGGAGAACAACCCCAAACATTCCTCCAATGTCATTAAAGAGGAGGTCCAGTCTGGGTGAAAAAAATGTAAAGTCAGCAGCTACTAATACTGTAATTCTGCTGACTTTTAATATTAGGGCACTTAGCTGTCCAGGGAGCACGCAATGTCAGTGCCCTAGACGATCTTTGGATCGACTCCAGGGTGCTGCCGCCGCATTTCCTGGTAAGGGAACCAGCAGGGAAGCCTTTTGGCTTCCCTGCTGGTTCCCTACTGCGCATGCGTGAAGCATGCTGTGATTTCTAATTGGCCCAGTGGCAGGGGAAGGAGGAGGGGGCCAAACTTCTGGGAGATCGTGCCTGTCAAAAACAGGTCCTCGTTCCCCCCCTTCCCCCTGAAAGGTGCCAAATGTGACACAGAATGGGGGAGGAAGCGTAATAACCTTCTATGAGGAGGTGAGCTGCCATCTAAATGAAGGAAGTATCTGGATTTTGCAAAGGCATTCGATACAGTTCCCCACAAACGTTTACTATACAAGCTAAGGTCTGTTGGCATGGACCAAAGGGTGAGTACCTGGATTGAAAACTGGCTACAAGGGCGAGTTCAGAGGGTAATGATAAATGGGGAGTACTCAGAATGGTCCAATGTGGAAAGTGGGGTCTTTCAGGGTTCTGTCGTCGGATCAGTCCTATTTAATTTATTCGTAAATGACCTGGAGGATGGGATAAACAGCTCAATCTCAGTATTTGTGGACAATACGAAGCTAAGCAGGACAATAGCTTCTTTGTTTGTGTGAATTTTTTTTAAATAATGCATTTAGGAGGCAAAAACATGAATGCAATCTACTCCCTAGGGGGAGAACCTCTGGGGGAATCTAGGATGGAAAAGGACCTGGGGGTGCTAGTAGATGACATGCTCAGCAACTGCAAGCAATGCCAAGCTGCTGCAAGCAAAGCCAATAGAATATTGGCATGCATTAAAAAGGGAATTAATTCCAGAGATAAAGCGATAATTCTCCCACTCTACAAGATTCTGGTCCGGCCGCACCTGGAGTATGCTGTCCAGTTCTGGGCTCCAGTCCTCAGGAAGGATGTGCTGGAAATGGAGCGAGTACAGAGAAGGGCAACAAAGCTAATAAAGGGACTGGAGGACCTTAGTTATGTGGAAGGATTACAAGCACTGAACTTATTCTCTCTGGAGAAGAGACACTTGAGAGGGGATATGATTTCAATGTACAAAAACGTACTGGTGAACCCACAATAGGGATAAAAAATTTCCGCGAAAGGGCATTTAAAAAGACTTGCGGCCATTCACTAAAATTAGGAGAAAAGCAATTTAACCGGAAACAGCATAGAGGGTTCTTTACGGTAAGAGGGTTCTTTATGGTAGGAGCGATAAGAATGTGACATTCTCTTCCACAAGCTGTGGTTTCAGCAGGGAGCATAGATAATTTCAAAAAACTATTAGATAGGCACCTAAATGACCACAACATACAGGAATATACAATGTAATATTGACATAAAAGCGCACACACACAGGTTGGACTTGATGGACTTGTCTTTTTTCAACCTTACCAACTATGTAACTATGTATAAGCGGAGGTTCCACTTTTGGGTGGAACTCCGCTATAAGAACTATTTTCAGTCAAAAGAAGACAAGAAGTTAAGGTTGGGCCCCCACAGAGCCCTGATCTCATAATCAAGCCTGTCTGTGATTACATGAAGAGACAGAAGAATTTGAGGCAACTACATCCACAGTTCTGTAGTTAGTTCTCAAAGATTTTTGGAACAGCATACCTGCCGAGTTCCTTCAAAAACTGTGTGCAAGTGTACATAGAAGAATTGATGCTGTTTGGAAGGCAAAGGGTGGTCACACCAAATATTAATTTTATAAGGATTTATTTTTTGTTCATTTAGTTTCCATTTTGTTAATTGATAAAAATAAACTATTAACACTTTTGTCCCTGAATGCATTCTTAATTTACAGCATTTTTTCACTCCTGTCTAAAACGTTTGCACAGTAATATATATGGGGTGTTTTATACAGTACATGCGCTGTGAGCCGGGACATTTTAACCACTTGCCGAAAAGCCACCGCAGTTTTACTGCGGCAGAATGGCACGGCTGGGCGAAACGACGTTATGTTATGTTGCTTCGCCCTGTGCCCCCCCCCCCCGGAGCCAATGCGAGTGCCCGGCGGGCGCGATGACCCGCGATCGCTCGTGACATAGCGAGAACTGGGATCTGTGTGTGTGAACACACAGATCCTGGTTCTCTGAGGGGAGAAGAGACTGATCGTGTGTTCATACTAAGTATGAACAGCAATTTGTCATCTCCCCTAGACAGACAGTCCCATACCCCCTTAAGTTAGAACACAGAGAGGGAACACAGTTAACCCCTTGATCGCCCCCTAGTGTTAACCCCTTCCCTGCCAGTGACATTTTTACAGTAAGCAGTGCATTTTTATAGCACTGATCGCTGTATAAATGCCAATGGTCCCAAAAATGTGTCAAAAGTGTCCGATGTGTCCGCCATAATGTCACAGTCCTGATAAAAATCGCAGATTGCCACCATTACTAGTAAAAAAAAAAAAATAATTAAAATGCTATCCCCTATTTTGTAAACGCTATACCTTTTGCGCACACCAATCAATATAAGCTTATTGCGATTTTTATTACCAAAAATATGTAGAAGAATACATATCGCCTAAACTGAGAAAAAATTAGCTTTTTTAAAAAAAAAATGGGGATATTTATTAAAAGGAAAAAGTACAAAATATTGTGTTTTTTCAAAATTGTCGCTATTTTTTGGTTTATAGCGCAAAAAATAAAAACCGCAGAGATGATCAAATACCACCAAAAGAAAGCTCTATTTGTGGAAAAAAAGGATGATTGTTTGGGTGCAGTGCCGCACGACCACGCACTTGTCAGTTAAAGCGACACAGCGCCATATTGCAAAAAATGGCCTGGTCATTCAGCAGCCAAATCTTCCGGGGCTGAAGTGGTTAAAGGGTAACTTCACTTTCATGGGCAAAAACAAATAGCAAATAAAGAAAAAATAATATAGCATGTACAATTGTAATTGAATGTTATTAAAAATTACCTTTCCTTTTCAATCTGCAGCCGCTGTAATTTTCTATAAATGCAATGCAATATGGCTACATAGAGTTGTTCTGTACACAGAATGTGTACTGACCACTCCCCAGAAACATAATTTCCTGCTTGTGTGATTGGCTCACCAATTTTCCCAGAAGTCTGCCTAAGATATAAGTCAGATTTCAGGCATCCCCTGCAAAAAAAATGTAATTTTTGGTGAAATATTTCCAATACGAACATGTCTAAAGGGATGCACGCCCAGCAGATTTCCTCATTCGTGCTCTTCAGCTGCAACAGTTGACTGATAATTATGAAACCACTCAGCACAGAGGAACATACAGGGATTTACTCAGAATAACAAAAGGTAGGAATCTGCAACAAAGGTTGTTAAATCCTTGTAATGTACATAGATCACCCAAGGGGGAATGTTTTTTTTTCTCAACAAAAGTGGAGTTACGCTTAAGGCTTCATGTACACGGGATGTTTCTCAACCTCTCCTGAACGCTGGAACATCACAGCTAGTAATCCAGGTTTAAAAACATGTGCTTAGCAGCGTTTACAAGCCGCGTTTGCGTTCAGGAGCGTTTACTAAAGATAACCTCAGGAGACCCTCCCAAATGATTAGAAAGCACTAAAAACAAGTATTTATTTGTATTTTTAAATTTTACACACATCTCAATTGCCACCTTTGACGTTCTGTTGGCAAGGTTGGACCCCGTCTAGTTCGCAAATTCTCAATGGTTGACGGGTGAGTGAAATTCCTTATCAACTTCAGCGTCAAGTAATGCAAGTTGTGTATTGTACAGCATAATTGGCTGATGAGGGGAATATCACATGGTATATCAAGCTTGCAAGCAGTGATAATTGAGTTTTTGGTGTGTTTTTAGCATTTTCCAGGCTCAGAAGTAATAAATAAAATGTTTCCCTTTAAAAACGCTACTAGACGAAAATGCACCTAAGGCCTCATGTACACTGCTGCTGGTAAACGGACGTTTAGGAGCAGTTGGGCATTTTTTTCAACTGCTCCTGAACTCTCCTCTATGTTATCTTATCAGTACATGTACACAGGTTCCTTTATAGTTGTTTCTAGGCAGTTGTGTTTAGAGGCTTTTTTTGGAACCCAAAAAAATGCATTCAGAAGCTTTGTTTAGAGGCATTTCAAAACGTCAAACGTGGCTAAACGCGGTAACTCGCGTTTAGTCGCGTTTCATTTACAGGCGTTTTTCATGTTTGGCTATTTTGAAAAAAATTAATTTTTTTTCAAACGCTTCTAGGCGTGACTAAATGAGGCATGTAAATGCGGCTAAATGGCTATTTAGCCGCGTTTGGCGTTTTAAATGCCTCTAAACACAGCTTCTGAACCCATTTTTTTGGGTTCCAAAAAAAGCCTCTAAACGCAACTGCCTAGAAACAACTGTAAACGACCCTGTGTACATGTACTTATAAGATAACAGAGGAGAGTTCAGGAGCAGTTGAAAAAAAATGCCCAACTGCTCCTAAACGTCCGTTTACCAGCAGCAGTGTACAAGAGGCCTCACAAGGTGGTGCTAAACACTGATCATATCTACAAGGCTTATGATTAATATATGTGCCAGCTATCTGGTAAAAAGAAATGACCTTTGATTTTATTACACAGTCTTCTGATAGAACATACACTTCCTCCAGTCAGTGTGAAGGTATTTTCGGAGATTTCTTTGAGCTTATCACAATGATAAGACCCATCAACACAGACATCTAAAAGAGTATACTTAAATAACGGTCACCAAGTTCCGCGCAACTAGACTTGATGTGCCACCACTGCGCTCCTATATGTAAGTGTAAATCCCTAAAGTTGCCAACTTGGGTAAAATGAAATGCAAAAAGTATTTTTACATGAAAAATAGTGGCGCTGTGTTCACATCAGTACAATGACATCAAATCTAATATAAAATATAATACATCTAGCAGTGAACTAAATATATTTTAAATGTCCATAATGAGTCCAAGTGTATTAACACTCCAACAGTGAAAGTAAAATAAAAATGAAAAATAAATGAAAATTGGAATAAAAATGTCAAAAATGATAATAATAAAAAAAGCCCATGCAAAGCACTGTGTTCCACATAGCGTGAAGTGAATAATCTTCTTATGTATTCAAATTTCCTTCCACCACACCAATCGTGATTGTGATCCACTCCCTTGAAACCGCACTCACCACAAAGGTTTGCCTTGCACTCTCATGCTCGGCACATAAGCTGTTATACCCACCAGGGTTAATCAAGGTAAGTCAAGCTCTTCACTTTCCAGCAGTGCTCAGCATAGGGAGATGTATCCACATAAAATGAAAAAGATGCCTCCAATAGCGTGATAACGTATAAACCATTTATTAAGATATACACACGGAATCTTCAACTCACATCCTTCCAATAATAAAAAGCATTAAACAGTGATTTTCATGTGACAAGGTTGTGGCGGTGTACTGTGGTCACGGCGGACCCGGGATGCAGTTTTAAACCTCACCCTCCCCTCGTTGGATGCTCAGCAGCACAGATCAGTCACAGCCGAACACAGCCAAGCGTCACATGTCACGCGTTACGATAGGTTGCCGTACAGCCACACCCCCGACATGTTTCGTCATTCCGACTTCTTCACAGGATTGGCTGTATGGCACGGCAACCTCCTCTATATATTCTCCCTATCAACTACTGGCGGAAGTGATTTTAGAGCGCATGCGCGCATCCTGTGTCCCCATGATGGCAATATGCCGATATTTACTCTGTTAAATCTACTTCATTATATAAAATAAATAAAAAGCATACAAAAAGATGCATGAGGTTCATTACTAACATAATATATATCCATTATCAATCAAACTGGGTACAGTTGCGAACGAGTAGGTATTTAAACCATATATCATATGTTAAATTTAGCATGAAAAAGATGTACTATATAGCAATGTCTAAGACTAATTAATAACGGAAAATTGAATACTTACCTTTCCGTAATTTTCCTTTCCTGGTGCCTGCCCATGGCAGCATACCAATGGTTGGTTGCTCCGCCCCCTACCAACCCACAGGACCACTTTAACTCTATAAAAAAGAGTTGCTCCCCTCAGTCGGTATTCTTGTAACTAGATCTCATAACGCTAAGAATCATTGAAGGGAGGGTGTATGCTGCCATGGGCAGGCACCAGGAAAGGAAAATTACGGAAAGGTAAGTATTCAATTTTCCATTTTCCTGGTGCCTCCATGGCAGCATACCAATGGTAAATAACTCGCTTACAGGGAGGGTACTGCAATAAGAAAATTTAATGAGAAAAGAAAAAAAAACTACAGTACAGATGACTGCAAGGTCCTTTCCCCAAACTCTCGGGAAGTAAGAACTGCTGGGTCTACACTATAGTGAGAAACGAACGTGCTGAAGGATGACCAGCTGGCCGCTCGGCAAATTTCTCAGGGGAGACCCGTGCCAAAGCTGCCCAGGAGGAGGCTATTCCACGCGTTGAGTACGCATTGACCACATTTGGAATTGGAAGACCACTAGCCCCATATGCTCTTTGGATTAACCTCACGATCCAGCTTGCCAAGGTAGTCTTGGATGCCGCCATTCCCTTCCTGGCGCCTTTTGGGATGACAAATAGCTGCTGATCTTTCCTGAACTGTTGCGTCAAATTTAGGTAGTGTCTTAGGCCCCTTTCACACGATCGGACCGTTCAGGTCCGCCTGTCAGTTTTGACGGCGGACCTGAACAGGCGCTCCATGTTAGTCTATGGAGCGTCGGATGTCAGCGGAGACATGTCCGCTGACATCCGACCCCGTCTGATCTGCTAAAAGCAGACGGAAGGCCCTACGTCCAGGTCCATCGCTGGCGGATCGGATGAGATATGATGAAAACGGACATGCTGTCCGTTTTCATCCGATCCCTCCATAGGCGGCAGCGGCGCCTGACAAGCCCCTCCCCGCTCAGAGAGCAGAGAGGGACCTGTCATCCGTCGACTCAGCAGAGATCAACGGACAGATCTCCCGCTGAGCCTGTGGACCGAGGCGGGCTCCGTAGAAACGGAGTCCGCCTCGTGTGAAAGGGGCCTTAGGGATCTGGCTATATCCAACTCATGCAGTTTCGAGGAGGCTGGGTCCTCCCCGAATGCTGGAAGAACCCACTCCTGGTTCAGATGGAAGACTGAAGGTACTTTAGGAATGAATTGATGAATAGGTTGCAACACAACTCTGTCTGGGAAGAAGGTAATGTAGGGTTCTTGTGACCCTAACGCTTGGATCTCTGATACTCTGGGACCTGAAGTGATGGCGATTAGAAAGACCGCCTTCAGAGAAATATCCTCCAAGGTGCATTCTTCTGTAGGAGCAAACGGAGGTTTTGAAAGGACACTAAGCATGATAGTCAAATCCCATTTGGGGTATAGCGTCTTCCTGGGAGGTCTCAATCTTAGAACTGCCTTCAAGAAATGTTCCACAAGAGGATCTAGTGCCCACTGGGTATCTGTTAGAGCTGAAAGGGCTGAAACCTGGACCTTAAGCGTGTTCAGGCTCAAACCTAAGTCCAATCCACACTGTAAAAAGAGGAGTATATTCTGGATTCCGGGATTTAGAGGATCGAAATGGTTAGCCTCTGCTAATTCCGTAAACTTTCTCCAAACTCTATAGTATGTGGTATTCGTAGATGATTTTCTGGCCTGTAGTAGTGTTTGGATAACACCATGTGAACATCCTAGCTCGCCCAGCATTTTCCGCTCAACTTCCAGGCCCTCAAGTCTAGGATCTCCGGGTGCGGGTGACAGAACTTGCCCTGAGACAGAAGGTTGTCTATGCATGGAAGGGGAAGCAGTTTGCACAAGGCCATCTTGACTAGAAGCGTGAACCATGGTCTTTTGGGCCAGTACGGAATCACTGCCAAAATTGTGATCTCTTCTGTTGTTAGGCATTGGAGAAACCTCAGTATCAGGGGGATTGGGGGATATGCATATCCCATCTGAAAGTTCCATGGTTGGGTTAGGGCATCCACCCCTGCTGACTTCGGAGATGGGAATCTCTAAAAAAATAGCAGTGTCTTTGCATTGAGCGGGGAGGCAAATAGATCTATTTGGGGAGTGCCCCATTGCTGGCATATTCAGGAGAAGACCCTCGGATTCAGAGACCACTCGTTGTCGTGGCTGAAAGATCTTGAAAGCTGATCGGCTAACTGATTCTCTAGCCCTGGGATATATGAGGCCCGTAGGTTGACTAAATTCCTCTCGGCCCATGTTTAGAATGGGTGTCACTTTGTTCAGGAGGGACCTGCTGTGTGTTACCCCTTGATTCTGGACATAGGCCACTGCCGCTCTGTTGTCCATCTGGAGAAGGATGGATTTGCCCTTGAGGAAGGTGTCTAGAGACAAGATTGCCAACCAAGCTGCCCTTAGCTCCAAGGTGTTTGACACTACCCCCGCTGAATCGAATTGCAATCTCCCCTGTACCAACTGGTCTTGGTAATGTGCTCCCCATCCTAACGGACTTGCGTCTGTCGTCAGAAAGGTCCATGGGATGGGACCAAGGGGACATTGAAGCAGAAGGTTGGATGGCCTTGTCCACCACCAGAGGCTGGATTTCATTGCAGGCATAATTGATATCCTCTTATCTAGGTGATTCTTCTTCCACTGTGATAAAAAGCCTATCTGGAAAGTCAGTAGATTCCATCTGGCCCATTTCACCATGGGTATGCATGAAGAGAGGCAACCGAGCAGGCTCAGACAGTCTGATGCTGACATGGAATGGCTCGCCAGTGCCCTTTTCACCTTCAGTATCAATGAAGGAATCTTTTCTGATGGGAGTGAGACTGCTCTTTCTGGAGTGTTGAAGAATGCTCCTAGGTAAGTTATCTCCTGTGTGGGCGTGAGATGACTTTTGGCGTAGTTGATTAGCCAACCAAACTCGATCAGCGTGTCTAGGATCAATTGTACATGTATCACCAAGGTCTGTCTGTGCTGGGATAGAATTAGGATATCATCCAAATAGTGTAGTACTCGAATCCCCTTCTCTCGAAGAGGAGCCAAGATCGCTACTAGCACTTTGGTGAAGGTTCTGGGTGCTGTTGAAATCCCAAAGGGAAGGCATTGGAATTGAAGATGTAAGTCGCCTATTCTGAACCAAAGAAAAGGCTGAAACTGAGGGTGGATAGGTATATGAAGATACACATCTTGAAGGTCTATGGAAGCTATCCAATCCCCTGGCTGAACGGATAGAATGACCGTGTTTAAGGACTCCATTTTGAAATGTTCCACACGGATATGCCTGTTCAACCTCTTCAGGTCTAGCACAGGCCTCCAACCCCCCCGACTTTTTGGGGACCAAGAAGATCAGGAATAAAAGCCCAAGCATTTTTCCGAGTCTGGAACTGGTACCACTGCCTGCTGGAGAACAAGCATTTTGACATATTGAAGAAGGGCCTCCTTTTTTTTCTTTGGAAGTTGGAATCTTGGTGGGTTGGAAGGAACAGAGGGGGGGCTGCCTTTTGAATTTCCAGAAATGGCCTTGACAGACCGTGGACACTGCCCACTGGTCTACACAATCTTCCACCCAAACCTGGGCAAACGCCTTTAGACGGGCTCCCACCGGACCAGTTTGGGTGGGGAGGGCGTCAAAAGGACTTCTGGCTCTCAACCGTGGATGTAGAGGCTTTTGGTTTTGCTGACCTCGGAAAAGTGGCTTGCGAACCTTTCCAGCCCCTTCTGTATTCCCCTTCCTGGGCGGTAGGATCTGGAATCCTTACCTCTTAGCTGGCCCGCTGGGCAAGTAGCGAATCTCTTCCCCCTGTCCTGGGGAATTAAACCACTTTTCCCCCCTGTGACTCTGGTAATTGCCGCATCCATCTTCTCGCCGAACAGGGCTTTCCCATCGTATGGAATACGACACCATGATTGTTTAGATGTTGGATCGGCCGAACATGGCTTTAGCCATAACACTCTTCTGCCCGTGATGGAATACCGCATGGCCCTGGAAGAACATTTTAAGACATCAATAGCTGCTTCTGCTATGAAATATGGGGCCAATTTTAATTCATCCAGTGCCTTAATGATTTCTTCTGAGCCCACCCCTTGTTTGAGGGCTGTTTCCACGTTGTCCGACCATACTTTGGTAGCCCTCGAGATCGAGGTCAGAGCTACCGCCGGTTTGCATGCTCCTCCAGCCGCCTGATAAGCCTTTTTCAGGTCTGAGTCTATTCTTCGGTCAAGGACATCTTTTAAAGGAGACTGCGTCTTCTAGTGGTAGAGTCAAATTTCTAGCCAACCTCATAATTGAGGCGTCTACAGTTGGTACAGTATCAAAAAGCTGCGCATCTGCTTCTGCCAGCGGATATAACTTGAGAAAAGGATTATAAGCAATAGGTCTTCTGTCCACCTCTTTGATTTCTTCCATCAAGGGAAAAGTTGATCATTTCTTTTTCAAGTGTGGAAATTTTTCTTTGTTTTAGAAGGCGGCTCTGGATCTTCCTCCCACTGGATTGCATCCTTGACCGCGGTGATGAAAGGCTCAACTAGAGCGAAGTCAAATGCGAAGTATTGTCATCCACCATTTCCGTCTCGTCTTCAGAATTTGTCACGTACCTGGTAGGTAGAGCCCAGAATGCAGGGAACGGCCTCTTGTCTACCTCTGACTCTGGAACCCCTGGTAGTGTTGACAGGGGCTCGAGAGTACAAAGGGGCACAAGTGTCTGACTGGAAGGCTGGAGTAGAGGGCTGGATCCTGTAATCAGCAGGGTGGTGCACTGTAGCCCAGCAGCAGGATGCAGACAGCAGGGAGGTGCACTGTAGTCCAGCAGCAGGATGCAGACAGCAGGGAGGTGCACTGTAGTCCAGCAGCAGGATGCAGACAGCAGGGAGGTGCACTGTAGTCCAGCAGCAGGATGCACACAGCAGGGAGGTGCACGGTAGTCCAACAGCAGGATGCAGACAGCAGGGAGGTGCACTGTATTCCAGCAGCAGGATGCAGACAGCAGGGACGTGCACAGAAGTCCAGCAGCACAATGCAGACAGCAGGGAGGTGCAGACAAGCCGGGTCAAACACAGGCGGGCAGATCAGGTACAGAAGGCCAATCCAAAAGAATAGTCAAAGTCCAAGCTGGGATTGGGGCAGGCAGCAAACAGGGAAGTCAGGACCAGGCCAAGTTAGATAAGAGATTCAGGTAACAAGGTAACAGGGCAGCAGGGGTCTTCAGGAAACGCTGTAGACCGGACAGCAAGGCTGCAAGGCATCAGTCCCCTCTAAATAGCACATCTTGGCGCCAAGTGCTGTCACAAGGAGCACGCGCTCGTGCGCCGCTATTTGCGCTATTGTGCATGCGCGTGCACCGGACGGCCCTTCTGTGCACAGGCATTCTTCTAGCTTTCATTATACTAGAACGCTTGCTGGATTGCTTTTCCTGACAGAATTCACTTCTGCATGAGGAGTGGGCGCATTTATTGCCGTTTTGGCCGAGGATCGGTTAACTTGGTCTTGGGACAGGGCCAACTCCCTGATTGAATCCTTGATCAGGCTCTTAATTGATTCCAGAGACTGCTGCTTGTCTCTCTCCTTGCCCCCTGTAGCCTCTAGTAGACACTGCCCGCATACCAATTTTTCCGGCAGCGCTTGTTTTCCACATACCCAACAGGTTTTTTCTCTTGAATACACGGGTCTGCGTGAAGCGCCGCACACTGCTACAGGAGGGGGGGGAGGACATTATCCATGGAGGAACGCTGTAAAGCAGGTAACAGCCTGCTAACATATAGCTATGAGGCATGCCATCAGGGAAGAGAATAGAGGAGAAGGATAGGCTCCTGTTAATCTTCCAAAATAGGCCAAAAAAAAAGATCCACAGAAAAAAACGGCCTCCCATACTTATCTGGCGTATTTAGCAGCCCAAGCAATGGGACTCCATACTGCAGAAGAGCATGAACCTGCAACGGTTACACCATAAAGCGGGAGGTAAGGCTGATAGTGATCCTGCTTGAATGAGGACAGAGAAAAGAATACCGACTGAGGGGAGCAACTCTTTTCTATAGAGTTAAAGTGGTCCTGTGGGTTGGTAGGGGACAGAGCAACCAACCATTGGTATGCTGCCATGAAGGCACCAGGAAAGCATAATATCTTATCACTCCAATGAGGCTCGCTTGTATGTAAACAAGTGTATAAACCTCATTTCATGTGCTAAATGCAATATTAAAAAGTGGGTAATAAAAGATTATAAAATCAGTAATATTCCAACCCCATTTAAAGTGATTGGAACCAGCATCAAGACAACATCTTGATACCACCTATAAAGGTTTCCATCAGATATCCAAAAATAATTCAAAAAATGTACTCAAAAATTGTTAATAAAGCAATTAAGGTCTAACTCTATGTTTAACCCTCTCGGGTGAAGACTTTTTAAAACAAAAATCCATTTTGTTTCTCTTTGAGATAAATCTCTAATCTGATTGGACCCCCTCCATGATGGGGAAACAAGGTCAATTCCGCAAAATTGAAGCACAGATGGATCTTGGCCATGTTTTTCCTTAAAGTGCAGGGACACACTATGAAATTTAAATCCATTTCTGATATTGGCTATATGCTCAGCTTTTCAAATTTTTAATTGTCGTTTAGTTCTTCCCACATAATAAAGCCCACACGGGCACCACAGAAAATACACCACATAGGAGGAGTTACAAGTGATGAATTTGTCCATTTCAAATGTTTCATGATCCAAATTCATAACACCCCCCTATTCCTAATACTCACAGTCCTACAGCAGATGCATTTGTAACTCCTTTGGTATATGCACTATTTGTATATAGTTATTTTTTTATAGATGTACTTAGCATTTTTGTTTGGCACATTGATATTTATATATATTTAATTTTTTTGGGGGCATGATATTTACCATGCAACATAGCAAATTATAAACTCGGGCCTAGCGCCCCCCACCACATAAATTTAACATAGGGGCTATTGGAGCTGCAGCTCCAGGTCCCTTTCCTTAACCAGTTCCGGACCAGCCGCCACAGTTTTACTGCTGCAGGTTGGTCCGGCTGCGTGAAATCACGTTAGTATACTTAATGCGCGGGGCCGGCTGGGGGGCGCTCATGCACCCCCCGCCGGCCGCGACGATTGGATTAGATCAGGAACTGATCAATCCCCAGGCCCAGGACAATGAAATCTGGCCTGGACCTGGTGATCACTCCTGGTGAATGAGATTCTTCCCCTATTGTGTAAGTGTAAACACTGACAGGGGAAGTGATGTCATCTCTCCTCGTGTCGGTCTTTTCGTTCCAGACCGAGAGGCAAGAGCATCAAACAGTGAGTTGCACCAACACTACACTGACACCAGGTCACATAGGCACACAAATCACCCCCCGATCACCCCCCCCCCAGTTAACCCCTTCATCACCTGTCACTGTCACCCAGTACAGCAATCCGATTTTTTTTTTGATCGCTGTACTGGTGTCATTAGTGACAAAAATCAGTGTTAGGATAATTCGTCTTAGGCCCAGATAGGTCTAGGAACCCCCCTAACCCCCCCAATAAAGGTTTAACCCCTTGATTACCCCCTGTCACCTGTGATACAGTATAAGTGTCACGGTGACACAGTTTAGCTAGTTTATTTTTTATAGCATCAGGGCACCCGCCATATTTTTACCCAATAAAGGTTCCACCCCCCTGATCACCCGGCGGTTAGGTTTTAGCGTCAGATAGGGTCTGCGTAACCCAGGCAGTGTCAGATTAGTGCCAGTACTGCTAAAACCCATGCACGCACAATAAACTTCCCTTAGTTGTATAGTTTCTGAATGGATCGATATCTCATCTGATCAGATCTATGCTAGCGGGACGCAGCAGTTTAGGGTTCCCAAATACACAGTGTTAGCGGGATCAGCCCAGATACCTGCTAGCACCTGCGTTTAGCCCCTCCTCCCAGCCCAGCCCACCCAAGTGCAGTATCAATCGATCACTGTCACTTACAAAAACACAAAACACATAACTGCAGCGTTTGCAGAGTCAGGCCTGATCCCTGCGAATGCTAACAGTTTTTTTGGTAGCGTTTGAATCAGTGGCTAACAGTCAGGAGCTTTTTTACCTGTGAGTCTCACTAGTGTACCAGTAAATTTGGAGACCAAAATATCAAATCGAAGGTACACTAGTGAAGAGGCCTACACGTTTCTGAGCATGACAGATAGTGAAGAGGAAGTCACTCATCTGTCAGATTCAGGCTCAGAATATGAACCTGTAGACAGCAGCAGCACCCTGACAGATAGCTCTGACAATGGAGTTGTGGTCCCTGCCGAGGGTCAGGCATACCAGTCCCTTGTATGGAGCACAGAGCCAGTACTAGTGAGGCTCATTCTTCACCTCTGCTGGGTTAGCCCCCCCATATCAAAATTTTGGAAAAAATCTTATGCAGTTTGTTAGATCTTTGTTAGATCAGGTTAGATCAACCGTTGTTTGCGTTAGATCTCACACAGAAGAAGCAATATTAACAGTTATTTGCTGGGGGGGCTAACCCTTCATCAGCCCCCCTTTTTAAAAAATTGACCAAACAGTTAGCTATTTTGGAAGCTATTTGTTAGATCCGGTAAGATCAAGTGGATTTAACGTTAGATCTCACATTATTAGAGACTTATTAAGTGATTAAGGGGGGCTGGCCCCCCCTTATCAAATTTTCTGACCAAAAATCATTCAGGCTAATAGATATTCGTTAGATCTGGTAAGATCAAGTGGTTTTAACGTTAGATCTCACATCATTTCAGAGATATTCCACATCAAAATAGAGATATTAGGTGGTACATATGGACGGGTTAACCCCCCCTATTAAAGAGAGAGACCTCTTATGGATTTTCATTGGTACAGGCTGGCAGTGGGTGTTTGTGTGGGTGGTGTTTGAGTGCTATTTAAAAGGTAGTGGCCGGCTAGAATTATTCCTCTTGCCCATTGAGCCCAGCTGAAAGCTACCGAATACAAAGGACGACCTTACGTAAAGTATCATTTATGTTCTTTTGTTTTATATGCCCTGTAATATTCATTTTAGTGTTTAATGTTAGCATTTCTACTTTGTTAAATAAATGAGCCTGAATAATTTTTCTGGCCAAAAATCATTCAGGCTAATAGATATTTCTTAGATCCGGTAAGATCAAGTGGTTTTAACGTTAGATCTCACATCATTTCAGAGATGTTCCACATCAAAATAGAGATATTAGGTGGTACATATGGACGGGTTAGCCCCCCCTTATCAAATTTTCAGGCCAAAAATCATTCAGGCTAATAGATATTTGTTAGATCCGGTAAGATCAAGTGGTTTTAACGTTAGATCTCACATCATTTCAGAGATATTCCACATCAAAATAGAGATATTAGGTGGTACATATGGACGGGTTAGCCCCCCCCTTATCAAATTTTCAGGCCAAAAATCATTCAGGCTAATAGATATTTGTTAGATCCGGTAAGATCAAGTGGTTTTAACGCTAGATCTCATATCATTTCAGAGATATTCCACATCAAAATAGAGATATTAGGTGGTACATATGGACGGGTTAGCCCCCCCTTATCACATTTTCAGGCCAAAAATCATTCAGGCTAATAGATATTTTTTAGATCCATTCAGGCTAATAGATATTAGTTAGATCCGGTAAGATCAAGTGGTTTTAACGTTAGATCTCACATCATTTCAGAGATATTCCACATCAAAATAGAGATATTAGGTGGTACATATGGACGGGTTAGCCCCCCCACATGCAATTTTCTGGCCAAAAATCATTCAGGCTTATAGATATTCATTAGACCTGGTAAGATCAAGTGGTTTTAACGTTAGATCTCACATAATTTCAGAGATATTCCACATACAAATGGAGATGTTAGGTGGTACATATGAACGGGTTAGCCCACCCTTATCAAATTTTCTGGCCAAAAATCATTCAGACTAATAGATATTCGTTAGATCCGGTAAGATCAAGTGGTTTTAACGTTGGATCTCACATAATTTCAGAGATATTACACATAAAAATAGAGATATTAGGTGGTACATAAGGACGGGATGGCCCCCCCCACATGCGATTTTCTGGCCAAAAATCATCTAGGCTAATAGATATTCATTAGATCCAGTAAGATCAAGTGGTTTTAACGTTAGAGATATTAGGTGGTAGTACATAAGGATGAGATTAGATCTCACATAATTAGAGACGTATTAAGTGATTAATGAGGGGGGCTGGCCCCATCTTATCCAATTTTTTGGCCAAAAAATCACCCCAGCTAATTGATATTCATTAGATCCGGTAATATCAAGTGATTTTAATGTTTGATGATCCATAATTACAGGGATCTATATTGTTTCCCGGTGATGAGCATTTTCATGTGTACCAGTGAGGAGTGCCATTGAGCATACCGAGGTATTGCTGAAATTATGTGGGACATTAATCGGCAGGTGTGTCCAAGCCCAGTGAAGCCTGAAGCACAGTGCCAAAAGCCAGAGGGAAACTTCGAAGGGCTCTGGTGAAGGAGTCAACCGGGTGCCCATCTGCAGTAGCTGGCTCAAAACCAATGACACGAAGAGACAGCAGCAAAAGTCCAAACCCTTGCAGAGGGCCCCCTGTTGTTGCTTCCAAGCAACCCAATGTCCCGTTTCTTTTGACAAATGCTGCCTGGTGTTGGAAATACAATGCACACCAGACTCCCAGAACTTAAGCCCAATCAGAACCTTGCAGAGAGGAGCGAGGATACAAACCACCGAACAGGCCAGGGCTACCACTTCCTCCGTGCTCCCTAAAAAGCTGGTGGGACCTTCTCCTGTTGTTCCCATCCAAGTAAAGGGCATCTACACCAAAGCCCTTCTGGATACTGGCGCTTAAGTGACCCTTCTCTACAGAGACTTCTATGACAGGCACCTCAAGCACTTGCCTTTGCAGAAGTTGGAAGAGCTGCAGATATGGGGCATTGTGACTCAGAACTTCCCCTATGATGGCTATCTACCGGTCAAGCTGACCTTTGATCCCTCCATGGCTGGGAAAGCCGAGACTTTTGAAACTCAGGCAGTGGTCTGCCCTCGCCCGCCAGGGGCCAGTAAGAGTTCTCTCATCATAGGGACCAATACTGATGTCAGAAGGTTGTTGACACCTCTTGTTCTGGAGCTGGGCACGTCAACTACAAGTGTGCACCCCATGCTGAGACAAGCCTACCAGCACCTGGTACAAAAACAGAAGGGAAAGATCTGGCGCTTGGACCAGTGTGAGAAGGTGTTACAGCCTGGGCAGTGGCCCATTTACGAGCATCTGTCAAGCTAAATTGGAAGCAAGCAGGCCCTTTCATTGTCCTTGAATCAGATGGCCAGGGAGAAGACATGAGAGTGGAGATAATTCCCGAGGTGGTTTCAACCAAAGGGTTGCAAATAAGTCACAGGAACATCTTGGTTAGTGTCCGCAACATAACAGCCTCGCCAGTGAAGATGCCTGCTCAGATGTTGCTGGGACAAGTGAATCTGGCCACCCCAGTCCCGCTGTCTGATTTGGTGGGGGGAGCAAAGGATGGGATCTCTGTGGAGGAGCTCTATCCGAAGAATACTCCCCTTTTGCCTGAATGGAAAGAAAGGGCCAAGACTCAGCTCCTGAGATGGCAGGCTGCATTCTCCAAGAGTGAATTTGATGTGGGGTGTGCAAAAAGTGCCCAATATCGGATCCATCTCTTCAAGTGCATAAGCCGTTCAGGGAAAGAGTTTGATGGATTCCTTTAGGGGACTTGGAGGATCTGCATGAACAACTGGCAGAGTTGAAGAGGGCAGGTATCATCCGAGAGTCCCAGAGTCTATACGCTTCCCCAATAATGGTGGTACGGAAGAAGAATGGGTCACTGAGGCTGGGTATTGACTACTGGACGCTGAACCGAAGGACCATTTCCGACCAATATACCACCCCAGGGATAGAAGATGCCTTGCAGAGCCTGTCAGGAGCGAAGTGGTTCAGCATGCTGGATTTGAAGAGTGGGTATTACCAAATCCCCATGCACCCTGAGGATCAAGAGAAGACCATTTTCTTTACCCCGGAGGGGATCTTTGTATTTGACCGTATGCATGAAGGCCTGTCTGGTGCCCCAGCCACCTTCCAAAGGCTAATGGAGAAGCCTGTGGGTGACATGAAACTGATCGAGGTGTTGGTGTACTTAGATTACATCATCGTTTTCAGCAAGACTCTGAAAGAGCACGAAGAGTTTCTGCAGAAGGTCCTGAAGAGACTCCATGATGAGGGGGCTGAAGCTGTCTCTGGAAAAGTGCCAGTTTTATCAACCCTCGGTCAACTACCTTGGTCACATTGTGTCTGCTGATGAAGTGGCCACTGACCTCCAGAAGCTGGAAGCTGTCACCTCCTGGCCGAGGCCTACCAACTTGACTGAGCTTAGGTCATTTCTGGGATTCTGCTCTTATTACAGAAGATTTGTCATGGGATTCGCTAAGACGCTGACCCTGACCTGGCGAAGCCTGTCAGACCAGCTGGAGGGCCCAGAAAACCCAGAGAGTGCATTCAGGAACAATGGACTCCGAAGTGTGAAGAGGTTTTAGGCAGCTGAAGTGAAGCCTATCAACTTCTCCAGTCATGGCCTATGCAGATCCAACCAAGCCATACGAGCTACATTTTGACGCCAGTCTAGATGGGTTAGGTGGGGTGCTATATCAAGAGCATGACTGCCATCTACAGCCTGTTGCCTACGTGAGTCGGAACTTGGCCCCCGCCGAGAAGAACTATCCCATGCACAAACTTGAGTTTGTCAACTCCAGAGATAAAACGATAATTCTCCCACTCTACAAGGCTCTGGTCCGGCCGCACCTGGAGTATGCTGTCCAGTTCTGTCCTCAGGAAGGATGTACTGGAAATGTAGCGAGTACAAAGAAGGGCAACAAAGCTAATAAAGGGTCTGGAGGATCTTAGTTATGAGGAAAGGTTGCGAGCACTGAACTTATTCTCTCTGGAGAAAAGACGCTTGAGAGGGGATATGATTTCAATTTACAAATACCGTACTGGTGACCCCACAATAGGGATAAAACTTTTTCGCAGAAGAGAGTTTAACAAGACTCGTGGCCACTCATTAAAATTAGAAGAAAAGAGGTTTAACCTTAAACTACGTAGAGGGTTCTTTACTGTAAGAGCGGCAAGGATGTGGAATTCCCTTCCACAGGCGGTGGTCTCAGCGGGGAGCATTGATAGCTTCAAGAAACTATTAGATAAGCACCTGAATGACTGCAACATACAGGGATATATAATGCAATACTGACACATAATCACACACATAGGTTGGACTTGATGGACTTGTGTCTTTTTTCAACCTCACCTACTATGTAACTATATGTAACTATGAGTTCCTGGCCTTGAAGTGGGCAGTGGTGGATAAGCTGAGGGATTACCTATATGAAGCGGAGTTCGTGATCAAGACTGACAACAATGCTCTCACCTACATCCTCACTACCACCAAGTTGGACCCCACGGGTCACAGATGGTTGGCTGCTCTATCAGGGTTTATTTTCAGCCTGAAGTATCGACCAGGGTCAGGAAACAAGATGCGAATGCTTTGTCAAGAAAGCCCCATCGTTCCAGAGACCCTCCAGAAGAATAGGCCCAGCTGACACCTTATGTCAAGGAGCAGAACATCAACCTGGAGTAGGATCCAGGACCGAAGAGGTTGGAGTGTCAGCCGCTGGTGTCCCCAGATGTTATTGCAATGTCGCCCAAGTCGGGGATGAAGGTCTGCCCAAGCTGTCAAAGTCCTTCGGAGGGACCAGTTGGAGGACCCACCCTGTAGCTTGGCATTGAAGGCCTTGGAGAGCCAACGCCCTGACTTGCTCCTCACTGACTCCCCAAAGAAAATTCATCTGCTGCACCGAGAGTGGGATTGGTTTCAGGTGCACAGAGGGTTGGTCTACCGAAAGGGCCCCTCTGACGATTCTGAAGAAAAATGGCAGCTTTTCCTACCTGAAAAACATACGGAGACAGTATTAACTGCCCTACTATCAGGAACCATGAATCAGACCGAGACAGAAGTATAGTTAAATCACAATTGTTTATAAATAATAATAATAATAATAAGGTAAACAGAGTAAGCGTAGTCAAAACAAGCCAGATTTCAGTAACCGGATTGGGTAGTCAGCCAAGCAAATGTCAGAGAGCCAGAGATAAACGTAGTAGTACAGCAAGCAGGATCAGGAGCCAGAAGGAACGTCAGCCTAGCAAGTCTTCAACAGGAACGCAGGAGAAAGACTCTGTGATATTGACAAAGGTGAAGGCAGAGATCAAGTGAGCTGGATGACTTTAAGTAGGCAGGACTGACGAGCAGAATCAACAACAGCTGGGTAACTGTGGAGAGAAATGGGAGCTGGCAATTAGCCGACAGCTAAGCGGCCAGCTCAGAGAAGGAAGGGCTGAGCCCAGCCCTGACACCTACATGACAACCATGGCCACCTAGGGCCCAAGAGGACTTTTCTCCTGGTGAGGGACTGGTTCTACTGGCTCTGCATGCAGGCTCGAGTTAAGGACTATTGCCACTCCTGCATCAGATGTATCCAAAGGAAGACTTTGCCTCACCGAGCTGCCCAAATAGACCATCTTCAAAGTCAGGGACCCATGGAGCTGGTGTGCATTGACATTCTGTGCTTGGAGCCTGATCTGAGCGGGAAGGGAAATATCCTGGTAGTGACTGACCATTTCACTCGGTATGCCCAGGTGTTTTCCACAAGGGACCAACAAGCATCCATGGTGGCCAAGATCTTTGTGGAGAAATTCTTTGTGCACTATGGTCTGTCCCAACGCATCCACTCTGATTAAGGGAGAGATTTCAACAGTAGTCTCATCAAGAGACTTTTAGACCTGTTGGGCATCAGTATCATCCTCAAGGAGATCCTCAACCAGAGAGATTCAACCGAACCCTCCTGGATATGCTTGAAACTCTAAATTCAGAACAAAAGCAGCACTGGAGCAAGCATATAGTGGCCATTGTACATGCTCATAACAGCACCGCCAATGATGCCACAGGTTACTTTCCCTATAGTTTGATGTTCGGACCGTAGGCCCGGCTGCCAGTAGACTTGGCCTTCGGCACATCCCTCGGCCATACCTCAGCAACTTTCCACAGAGGGTATGTGGATCGCCTGCAGAGATGTCTGAAAACCGCCTACGATAAGGCTCAAGCTGCCCCATATGCCCGAGGACTGAGAAACAAAATAAACTTTGACCTCAGGGTATGAGTGCAGGACCTACAGCCGGATGACAAGGTACTGCTGAGAAACCCGAGTGTCCCTGGAAAACACAAGTTGGCTAACCGCTGAAAGTTACAGCCCTAAGTCGTTTGGAAGCATCTGCCAGGACACCCAGTATATCAAATCCGTCCAGCGGGAAGCACAGGCCCGCTGAAGACTTGGCATCACAATCATCTGTTGCCTCTGTCAGAAGCAGTTCATGTGCCACCACAGCCAGATTTACAGTCCACCTCTCTCAAAGATCCCGGCCAGTGACTAGATCTCACTCTGTACCCCTTGCTGAAGATAAAAACAGCGAGGATGAAGAGAAAGATTGTCTGTGGCTATCTCAAATGCCAGAGCCTGCCCCCCCCCTTTCTTCTCCTCCCAAGGTGACTGAGGTGACTCTCAGGCCAGGGGCTCCTGAGTTTGTACCTCAAAGTCCACCTTTTGAAGAGTTGGAAGACCCTCAATCTTCCCTGCTGACAACAGACTCCTAAGACTTTCCATCCTTCATTGAGGAAGCTGAAGCTGATATGCAGGAAGAAGAAGAGACCAGTGTGCCTGTAACCCCAGAACCTAAAGAACAGCGAGAGCGAAGGGTTATTCACCTGCCCAAAAGACTAACATATGATACTTTTGGTGAAAGCTCTGAGGAGGTCGTTCTCATTGCAAAAAGGACTCTTGAAGTAACTGACCCTTCCATCGCAGATTTGGTGGTGGACAATCCCAACTCACTGTCAGGGCTGGGATCAGCCCTTCCTTCTCTGAGCTGGCCGCTCAGCTGTCGGATAATTGCCAGCTCCTATCTCTCCACAGTTACTCAGCTGTTGATGATATTGGTCAACATCACAGAAACAATCTCTTGCGATCCTGTTCAAGACTTGCTTTAATGACATCCCTTCTGGCTCCAGATCCTGCTTGCTGTTCCACTACATTGATCCCTGACTTCTGGCTTGGCTGACTATCCCTTCCAGTTACTGAACTATGTTTTGACTACGTTTGTTCTTTTTACTTCTATTATAAACAAGTGTGATTTAACTGTACTTCTGTCTTGGCCTGATTTCTTGGTTTGTGACACTCACCCCCTGGCACATCTAGATGGGCCATTCCAGTTAAGGTGGCCTGTAGGCAGGACAACCTCCCCTCCTATGCTAATTGGTGGGATGTTCCTCTGCCAGGGTTGTATGCAGATGGAAATTGTATGGTTTCCTGTCCACACTAACCTGTTTTTTTTCCTGTGTGAATTGCAAAAGCATGTCACAAGTCATAGACTCTTTACCTCCTTTGGCGGACCAAAGGTTGTTTGGTGGGGGGAGTGTGTAGCGAGGGCTACTCTATCACCCGTGGTCCCGCACCTCCCACCATTCCTGCCAGCGACCGCTGGACTGAATAGACACTGACACAGGCACTCACTGAGGGAGAGCACTCTGTCAGTCCCTGTGGGGGATTTCTGCCCCTCCCTCTCCTCTTCCTGTGTCCCTATTGGCAGGGAGAGGGAGCCAATCAAGTAACACCAGAGGACCATGGGACTTGAAGTCTCATCACAATACAGCCCATTGATTTCTACAGGGGTTGGATCTACCAAGCCCAGCCTGCTTTGCAAGGAGGGGGGCTAGCTAAAGACTTAAGCTTGTTGGTCTGAGGAGAGATCACCATGAGGCAGGGAGGTGAACGGAGGTGTGAGGAGAGACTACAGGCACCCGCTGAAGAACCATGTAAAGAAGGTCCCAGAGACCATCCAGAGACGGTTGAAGATGGATGAACCTTCTGTACCACCTAATATCTCTATTTTTTATGGAATATCTCTGAAATTATTTGAGATCTAAAGTTAAAACCACTTGATCTTACCGGATCTAATGAATATCTATTAGCCTGAATGATTTTTGGTCAGAAAATTGCATGTGGGGGGGCTAAGCCGTCCTTATGTACCACCTAATATCTCTATTATTATGTGGAATATCTAAAAAATTATGTGAGATCTAACGTTAAAACCACTTGATCTTACTGGATCTAACGAATATCTATGAGCCTAAATGATTTTTGGCCAGAAAATTTGATAAGGGGGGCCAACCTGTCCTTATTTACCACCTAATATCTCTATTTTGATGTGGAATATCTCTGAAATGATGTGAGATCTAACGTTAAAACCACTTGATCTTTACCGGATCCAACGAATATCTATTAACCTGAATGATTTTTGGTCAGAAAATTGCATGTGGGGGGGGCCAACCCATCCTTATTTACCACCTAATATCTCTATTTTTATGTGGAATATCTCTGAAATTATGTGAGATATAGCGTTAAATCCACTTGATCTTATCGGATCCAACGAATATCTATTAGCCTGAATGATTTTTGGCCAGAAAATTGCATGTGGGGGGACTAACCCGTCCTTGTGTGCAACCTAATATCTCTATTTTGATGTAGAATATCTCTAAAATTATGTAAGATCTAATGTTAAAACCACTTGATCTTACCATATCTAATGAATATCTAATAGCCTGAATGATTTTTGGCCAGAAAATTTGATAAGGGGGGCTAACCCGTCCATATGTACCACCTAATATCTCTATTTTGATGTGGAATATCTCTGATGTGATGTGAGATCTAACATTAAAACCACTTGATCTTACCGGATCTAACGAATATCTATTAGCCTGAATGATTTTTGGCCAGAAAATTGCATGTGGGGGCTAACCCATCTATATGTACCACCTAATATCTCTATTTTTAATGGAATATCTCTGAAATGATGTGAGATCCAACGTTATAACCACTTGATCTTACCAGATCTAACAAATATCCTATGAGCCTGAATGATTTTTGGCCAGAAAATTGGATAAGGGGGGGCTAACCCGTCCATATGTACCACCTAATATCTCTATTTTGATGTGGAATATCTCAGAAATGATGTGAGATCTAACGTTAAAACCACTTGATCTTACCGGTCCTAGCAAATATCTATTAGCCTAAATGATTTTTGGCCAGAAAATTTGATAAGGGGGGGGCTAACCCGTCCATATGTACCACCTAATATCTGTATTTTGATGTGGAATATCTGTGAAATTATGTGAGATCTAACGTAAAAACCACTTGATCTTACCGGATCTAACAAATATCTATTACCCTGAATGATTTGTGGCCAGAAAATTGCATGTGTGGGGGCTAACCCGTCCATATGTACCACCTAATATCTCTATTTTTATGTGGAATATCTCTGAAATGATGTGAGATCTAACGTTAAAACCACTTGATTTTACCGGATCTAATTAATATCTATTAGCCTGAATGATTTTTGGCCAGAAAATTTGATAAGGGGGGGCTAACCCGTCCATATGTACCATTTAATATCTCTATTTTGATTTGGAATATCTCTGAAATGATGTGAGATCTAATGTTAAAACGACTTGATCTTACCGGATCTAATGAATATCTATTAGCCTGAATGATTTTTGGCCAGAAAATTGCATGTGGGGGGCTAACCCGTCCATATGTACCACCTAATATCTCTATTTTGATGTGGAATATCTGTAAAATTATGTGAGCTCTAACGTTAAAACCACTTGATCTTAGTGGATCTAACGAATATCTATTAGCCTGAATGATTTTTGGCCAGAAATTTTGATAAGGGGGGGCTAACTAGTCCATATGTACCACCTAATACCTCTATGTTGATGTGGAATATCACTGAAATGATGTGAGATCTAACGTTAAAACCACTTGATCTTACGAATATCTATTAGCCTGAATGATTTTTGGCCTGAAAATTTGATAAGGGAGGGCTAACCCGTCCATATGTACCACCTAATATCTCTATTTTGATGTGGAATATCTCTGAAATGATGTGAGATCTAATGTTAAAACCACTTGATCTTACCGGATCTAACGAATATCTATTAGCCTGAATGATTTTTAGTCAGACAATTGCATGTGGGGGGGCTAACCCGTCCATATGTACCACCTAATATCTGTATTTTGATGTGAAATATCTCTGAAATTATGTGAGATCTAACGTTAAAACCACTTGATCTTACCGGATCTAACGAATATCTATTAGCCTGAATGATTTTTGGCCAGAAAATTTGATAAGGGGGGCTAACCCATCCATATGTACCACCTAATATCTGTATTTTGATGTGGAATATCTCTGAAATTATGTGAGATCTAACATTAAAACCACTTGATCTTACCGGATCTAACGAATATCTATTAGCCTGAATTATTTTTGGCCAGAAAATTTGATAAGAGGGGGCTAACCCGTCCATATGTACCACCTAATATCTCTATTTTGATGTGGAATATCTCTGAAATGATGTGAGATCTAACGTTAAAACCACTTTATCTTACCGGACCTAATGAATATCTATTAGCCTGAATGATTTTTGACCAGAAAATTTGATAAAGGGGGGCTAACCCGTCCATATGTACCTTTTAATATCTCTATTTTGATGTGGAATATCTCTGAAATGATGTGAGATCTAATGTTAAAACCACTTAATCTTACCGGATCTAACAAATATCTATTAGCCTGAATGATTTTTGGCCAGAAAATTGCATGTGGGGGGGGCTAACCCATCCATATGTACCACCTACTATCTCTATTCTGATGTGGAATATCTCTGAAATGATATGAGATCTAACGTTAAAACCACTTGATCTTACCGGATCTAACGAATATCTATTAGCCTGAATGATTTTTGGCCAGAAAATTTGATAAGGGGGACTAACCCGTCCATATGTATCACCTAATATCTGTATTTTGATGTGGAATATCTCTGAAATGATGTGAGATCTAATGTTAAAACCACTTGATCTTACCGGATCTAACGAATATCTATTAGCCTGAATGATTTTTTTGTCAGAAAATTGCATGTGGGGGGGGGCTAACCCGTCCATATGTACCACCTAATATCTGTATTTTGATGTGGAATATCTCTGAAATTATGTGAGATCTAACGTTAAAACCACTTGATCTTACCGGATCTAACGAATATCTATTAGCCTGAATAATTTTTGGTCAGAAAATTTGATAAGGGGGGCTAACCCGTCCATATGTACCATTTAATATCTCTATTTTGATGTGGAATATCTCAGAAATGATGTGAGATCTAACGTTAAAACCACTTGATCTTACCGGATCTAATGAATATCTATTAGCATGAATGATTTTTGGCCAGAAAATTGCATGTGGGGGGGCTAACCCGTCCATATGTACCACCTAATATCTCTATTTTGATGTTGAATATCTCTGAAATGATGTGAGATCTAATGTTAAAACCCCTTGATCTTACCGGATCTAACGAATATCTAATAGTCTGAATGATTTTTAAGATCTCTATTTTGATGTGGAATATCTCTGAAATGATGTGAGATCTAACGTTAAAACCACTTGATCTTACCGGATCTATGGAATATCTATTAGCTTGAATGATTTTTGGCCAGAAAATTTGAGAAGCTGTTTGGTCAATTTTTTGATAAGGGGGGGCTGATGACGGGTTAGCCCCCTAGCAAACAACTGTTAATATTGCTTCTTCTGTGTGAGATCTAACGCAAACAACGGTTGATGTAACCTGATTTAACAAAGATTTAACAAACTGCATAAGATTTTTTCCAAAATTTTGATATGTGGGGGCTAACCCGCAGAGGTCATCCTTCTGGTGAACTGGCAAGCACCAGCGGCCCAGGCTCATCCTGGTCATACATCCAGCACTGCAGTAACACTTAGTAACATGGCAAGTCTCATAAGTTCAGTTCAAGCTGGCAAGCACGAGTAGTTTCCCGCTGCTGTTCCTGCTGCATTCGCCAATCCTAATTGGGAACCCACCACTTCTGCAGCACCCGTACTTCCCCCATTCCCTGGCCAACCCGGAATTCAGGTGGAAACAGTTGATTTTACATCACTTGATCTTTATTCGCTGTTTTTCTCCGAAGATCTCTATAGATCTGTTGTGGACCAAAGCAATTTGTATGCTGGTCAATTCATCGCTGCTAATCGCCAGCTGACCCTTGCCAGAGATTGGAGACCAATTACAGTCTCCGAATTTAAGACCTTTCTGGGCCTATCCCTCCTCCTGGGCATAACTAAAAAGAGTGAGTTGGGGTCATATTGGTCCACTGACCCAATTCACCATATGTCCGTGTTCTCTGCCTCCATGACCAGGACACGATACAAGCAGATCTTGCTGTTCATGCACTTCAATGACAATGAACTCTGTCGTCCTCGTGGTGACCCTGGATTTAATCAGCTCTACAAAATTCGGCCCCTCGTAAACCACTTCAACCAACATTTTGCAGCCTTGTTTACTCCTGATCAAGTTGTCTGCATTGATGAGTCCCTGATTAAGTTTTCTGGCCGCTAGTCTATCAAACAGTACCTTCCCAGCAAGCGTGCCAGAAACGGGGTCAAGATGTATAAGCTCTGTGACAGGGCCACATGCTATACATATAGTTTAATGGTTTATGAGGGAAAAGATAGTCACATAGAGCCAGAGAACTGGCCAGACTACACAGGGAGCGCTGGTAGATTGTGTGGAACTTGGTGTCACCCTTATTCAGAAAGGGGTACCACTTGTACGTGGACAATTATTACACGAGCGTGCCACCTGTTAGATTATGGAATTGGCGCATGTGGCACCATGCGATCTAATCGTCAGGGCTTTCCCCAACGGGTTTTAGAATCCCAACTTTGATGGGGGGAGAGAGCCTGCTTGAGGTGTAATAATTTGTTAGTTGGATTCACGGAATGTTTTCGTTCTGTCCTCGCTTCACGCAGACACGGCAGTCCAAATTCCTACGGTGACTGGTGTTGTGGAGAAATCCCTCTATGTCCATGAATACAACCTTAACATGGGAGGGGTGAACCTCAACGACCAGTTGTTGTTGCCGTACCTAATTTCCCGTAAGGCCAGACGCTGGTACAAAAAAGTGTCTGTTTATTTATTTCAATTGGCTTTGCTGAACGCTTTTGTGCTATACAAAGCTTAAGGACGGACTGAATCCTTCCTTAAATTCCAGGAAGAGATCATCAGAGCCCTTCTGTTTCCAGACGGTGCTCTTGCCCAACTTCCCAATCCAAATCCAGTGAGCCGGCTGCATGAGAGGCATTTTAATTTTGTCCTCTCTGGTACCTCTACCCAAAGAAACCCCCAAAAAAGATGTGGTGTCTGCAGCAAATGCGGATTTAGGCATGACATCCGCTTTTATTGTCCCTCCTGTCCTGACCAACCTGGTCTCTGCATTGGTGAATGTTTCAAATGCTACCACACACTAGTGAAGTTTTAGTGTAGGATACAGCACCACACAGTCCTCGGCACACTAACACAGGCTCCCTGGGTCTCGAAAGATGTGATGGCCATAAAGCCACAGGTTTCCATTGTGCACCATTACAACCTTCTTGAGGGCACTTTCGCTGAGTGATGGAGAAAATTTGAAAGAAAAGAGAAACATTGGAATCCTAGTCAATACCAGTTTGCAAAAGTTTATTTGCTTTGGAAGAATAAATCACCCCTAATGTTGGGTGTCCTACATGTGTGGATGCTGCCGTGTTATGCAAAACTATTAGAATAGTTTTTACATTTTGAAATGGGGTGCCCCTTTTTTAAAGGGTGCCTTGACTGATATAAGTTTGAACAATAATGATCTATACAATTAAAAGACTGAAAAGATTGTTCAATGTGCCATATATTTAATTGGCGTTAATTGCCATTAACAATTAGGCCGCCTGCACACCTGTCTGACATATTGCTTTTTTTGGTGCATTTGTTGCGTGACAGCATAGGGCAGCCAGCGCCAGAGTAGCTCCTGCACTTTTTTTTCCGGCAGTGAGACAAGCATATTTTGTCACAAGACTTTTGTAAAGGGTGCTGCCTTTTAAGACAGTCTCTACGAATTGTATAGATTGATGTGTCATTATAAAATGTTACCACTAGATAGAGTTGGATTATTCTCTCTGAATTAAAGTGATAGTAAAGTCTTTTGTGACATTTTTACCTATAGGTAAGCTAATAATAAAGCTTACCTGTAGGTAATAGGAATATTTACTAAACATTTACTAAACGTGCATTGTTTAGGAGATATTCCAGTGAGCAGCAGCCAGTGACGTCACCAGCGCATGCACTCTGAAGAAACGGAATACTCATGCCATTCCTTCAGAGCTCTGTGCTGTGCCTGAGGCTCCCGTACGCATGTGCGGAAGTGACATTTTTGCAGCTCCCGCATCCAATTCACAATAGTGTGAACCCAGCCTTAAGGAGAAGTTCACCTTAGATAAATAAATGCAATTTTCTTTTTGCCTTTTGGAGCCTGGAAAGCATGGCACCAGCGATCAGCAGATTGCTGATACCATGCAGGTCTCTTGCAGACTGTCAGTGCAAGCTGTTTGCCCTGTACATCGTACCTGTCAGGCAGCTTCACACTGACAAGAAGACTCAATGAACTACCACAGCACTGAACAGCCCCATGGTAGATCATTGAGAACTGCAGACCGACAGCCGCAAAGGATTTCGATGCTTGTAGATCATTCACACACACACACACACACACACACTGAGTTCTGTGAATGAATAATGGGAACGTGTGAGCAGAGCCCCATGCGGCCGCACCATTTTCAAAAAGTGACATGGGAACTTCTCCCCATGCTGCTGCAAGAGGGAGAGGGGAACAGTGAGTGGCTGCAGCAGTAGGAACATGTTACATGTTTCACCTTAAAAATGGATGGAACATGTTACATGTTTCCAAAGGTGGATTTATCCATTAAAGAATCTTAAAGACACAGCGCAACATATATTTTTTTAATTCACTTATGCCAGGGGTGCTTAACCTGTGGTCTGCAGGCCACATGTGGCCCTCGGACCCCTTTGATGTGGCCCTCGACCTCAAACCAGGAAAGTGCATGCCCATGCTCTGGGAGGGTGGGTCGGCAAGCCCCACTCGTGATCAATGGGTTTGCGACCCACCATCCCAGAGCATCAGAGTGCATTGACCCACGTGTCCGTGTCCAGGGAGCTGTGATTCGGCTCAGGTGCCCCCAGAGCAAGCTGCTGACTGTGGGGGCACGTGACAGGAGGGAGGGGCCAGGAGCAACGAAGAGGAGGACTGTGGAAATCCACGGCAATAGAGAAGGTAAGTATAACATGTTTGTTATTTTTATAGAAAAAAAAAAAAAACAAGACTTTACAATCATTTTAAGTGTCCCTCACTCTTCAAAAGGTTGAGCACCCCTGACTTACAGTATCTCAGAAAAGTGAGTATACCTCTCACATTTTGGTAAATATTTTATTATATCTTTTCATGTGACAACACTGAAGAAATGATACTTTGCTACAATGTAAAGTAGTGAGTGTACAGCTTGTATAACAGTGTAAATTTGCTGTCCCCTTAAAATAACTGAACACACAGCCATTAATGTCTAAACCGCTGGCAACAAAAGTGAGTACACCCCTAAGTGAAAATGTCCAAATTAGGCCCATTTAGCCATTCCCCCCCCCCCCCCGGTGTCATGTGACCCAGGGCAGACTGACAACTCATGGGGCCCCTGGGCAATAGGAGATCATGGAGCCCCCCTATGTCCCTGCCACACTGCCCACATTACATACGTTGGTCCCCCCCCCCCCCCCCCCCTCTAGCTGCAGAGGCAGCAGCTGAGGCAGGATCGCAGATCACTCTCCTCACCCCTGACAGCACGGAGAGCTGTCTGTTCCAGGGGAGCCCAATATAACTGCGGTGGTTGGTTGGGAAGGGGTTAAGCATGGCAGTTCACAGAACAATACAATACACAGAGTCCTCCAGAACACTTACCAGCTAGCCAGCAAAAAAAAAAAAAAAAAAATGTCTAAATTGTTTGAACAGTTTAGGGGAAATTTACTAAAACCAGAGTGCAAAATCTGGTGCAGTTCTGCATAGAAACCAATCAGCTTCCAGGGTTTATTGTCAAAGCCTAATTGAACAAGCTGAAGTTAGCAGCTGATTGGTTACCATCCACAGCTGCACCAGATGCGTGCACCAGTTGTAGTAAATCGCCCCCTTTTTGTTCAGTTGGATATATTTGCAAATATATGTGAAGCCGCACTGCCACGTCAAGGCACCTCTGCAAAGCGCGGTCCCTAATTCTACTCTAATGTCGTCTCCAAAGTAAGAAATACATTAAAAGTCTAAACTAGTTAAAAAAATTATTTAAAACACAGAGGTTTTGGTTGCATATATTTGCAATAATATGTGAAATATTTTCTTTATAGCTGGTGAAACGCACGCCTGGAAAAACAGCCGGTCCAATGAATGCTTGCCAGAAAAAAATTCCCACCTCCCTTCATAGCCGGTCCAAGGCATGCCTGCAAAAGAGAATAAGAGCCTCCGACCTCCCCCCACAACCGGGCCAACGCACGCATACAAAAAAAGACTACCGGCCTACAACCTCCCCCCCATAGCCTGTCCAACACATGCATGCAGAAGAGACTAGCAGCCTCCAACCTCCCTCCATAGCCAGTCCAACGCACACATGCGGAGGGGGCTACCGGCCTCCACCCCCCCCCCATAGCCGATCCAAAGCATGCCCACAGAAAAGACTAACCAAGGCCTTCTACACTACACCTGGCAGGTCTACAGGTCACAGCATTCCTCTTCTGTCCTTACTAGGGCCCACTACACTGTGAGGACTACAGGTCTCAGTAATCCTCCTCTCGGAATCAGGGCCTACTACTATGCAACTGGGGGGATTACAAGGCTCAGCTTTTCTATCTTTGTCCTAAACAGGGTCTGCTAATGCTATACTACAACTAGGGAGACCACAAGGCCCAGCATTTCTCCTCTGTTCTGACCAAGGCCTAACACACTGCCACTATGGGGACTACAAGGTCCTAACTAGGGCCTGCTACACCACAAGTGGGGATGCAGCCTTGAACGATTCTGACTGCTTAAAGTGAAAGTTCCCCTTTACAGAAAAATCTGTAAGGTGAACTTACACAGGACCCCTTCCTCACCCCCCTCCCCCCCTGACCTGGAGCGTGGCAATCTCCCATTCTGTGCCCCGGTATAGCCGCCTCACCGGACCAGGGTTTAGAAATCCCCTCGGCATTCACTCTACTTCCCCGCTGACAGGACGGGCTACGCGGATCTGATTGGTCAGTGCCGTCCATGTGACAGCGCCAACCAATTAGAATGCTTCGAAACGTCCCTTCTTACGGGGGACATTTTGGAGATTAAGCTGAGGGAATTTATAAGCCTTGGTCCGGTGAGGCGGTGATACCGGGGCGCAGAATGGGAGATCACCGCGCTGCAGGTCAGCGGGACGGGGGGGGGGGGGGGCAGTGTTGCCAACCTACCAGATTGAAATTTACTGGCACGACACCCAATATTTACTGACACAGCCAAGTTTTTACTGACGTTTCCCAAAAGTTACAAAATTACATTTTTAGGTGCAAATTTCAGTATTTAGGCTACAAACAAGTACGCCAGGCACATAGCTATGTGATTTATGGTAGATATTAAGGTATAAAAACCTATTTTTGATATTATAAGGGCGGATTATTTAGTCCAATCACCTCCTGCCTCCAACATCCCCTGCCTCCAACACCCCTGCCTCCAACCCCCTCTGCCTCCATCACCCCCTGCCTCCAACACCACCTGCCTCCAACACCCCCTGCCACCTTCCCCCTCTGCTATCATCACCCTCCCCCTCTGCCTCCATCCCCCTCTGCCACCATCCCCCCTGCCTCCATCAACCCCTGCCTCCATCCCCCTCTGCCACCATCAACCCATGTCTCCATCCCCCTCTGCCACCATCAACCCCTGCCTCCATCACCTCCCTGCCACCATCACCTGCTGTCACTGTCGGCTGGGCTATGGGCTGTCACTCCGTCCCCGACTCCCCGTGGACTCTGGAATGCCTGCCACCAATAGCCCCTGCCACCATCCCCCTCTGCTGCCATTACCCTCCCCCACTACCTCCACCCCTCTCTGCCACCATCACCCCCTGCGGCCTGCCATCACCCCCTGCTGTCACTGTCGGCTGGGCTATGGGCTGTCACTCCGTCCCCGACTCCCCATGGACTCTGGATTGCCTGCCACCAACCCCCTCTGCTACCATCACCCTCCCCCTTTGCCTCCATCCCCATCTGCCTCCATCACCCCCTGCCACCAACACCCTCTGCCACCATCACCCCTGCCTCCATCCCCATCTGCCTCCATCACTCACTACGGCCTGCCACCATCACCTGCTGTCATCGTCGGCTGGGCTATGGGCTGTCACTCCGTCCCCAAATACCCGTGGACTCTGGATCGCCTGCCACCATCCCCCTCTGCTACCATAACCCTCCCCCTCTGCCTCCATCCCCCTCTGCCACCATCACCCCCTGCTTCCATCACCCCATGCGGCCTGCCACCATCACCTACCTGCTGTCATCATAGGCTGGGCTATGGGCTGTCACTCAATTCTCGACTCCCCGTGGACTCTGGAAGCTGGATTGCCTGGATGCAGGGCTCCTCCGTTCTGGTGCCACCGCATGCTGCTCAGGCTTCTGCTCCAGTGCTCCTGGTTACAGATTTTAAATGCTGGCGCGTCTGGCTGGTTGTTTTATTACATCACTTGCCTCACCAGTACAGCGCGCCGCACAGCCTCTGTGAAATCTGCCCCCCCTCCACCGGCCGAATACAGGATCGGCTCGGCAAGCTCTGGAACTAGCCGGACCGGTCATGGCTATTTTTTACTGGCACTTTCCCGCTATCACAGGCATTTATGGGCGGGGAAAAAAGTGCCTGTTTTTACGGGCTGCCTGTTAAAATACGGGCGGTTGGCAACACTAGGGGGGTGAAGAGGGGGTCCCGTGTAAGTACATCTTACAGATATTTCTGTAAAGGTGAACTTACCCTTTACATTTTTTGATGAAACCCGTGGGCAGTAATTGTGATGCATCGGGAACTGAATCAAAGACTGGATAATTGTAATTGAATCGTGAGACCAGTGAAGATGCGCATCTCTACTTTTTATACATAAGGCCCTTGTAATGTGCAATAATCTTTGTATATTCTTTCATCACCATTTCTACTTTAGTCAGTTAGTGTGACATTGTACCAACACATTTACACTTTTAACTGCAAGTAACAAACCTGCATTATGAACCACTTTTCAAAATTGCCAAAAGGACAACAATATGTAAGAAGCCCTTCTGCGTTGAGCATCGATTGTACCTCCAATAACAAAAAGCAAATTAGACATTTTAGAAGAAATATACTAGTTTGAAAAGATGTGTTATCATAGCTCCCTCTACTGGCTGACTGAAAGAAGTACAGGCTTCAGTCCAATATATTTCTGGTTTCACATCATGTCTGTTGCATTTAGCTTGCATGGATGAATATTAAATGCACTAGTATTGACATGCGCCATTGTGTTTTTTTTTTTTTTAAACACATTGGGGAGATTTACTAAAACTGGTACACACAAAATCTAATGCAGCTATGCATAGTAACCAATCAGATTCTAACTTCAGCTTCTTCAAATTAAGCCCAGTTCACACTGATGTGACAAGCTCTCCGACTTTGGAGCATCAGATGTCGGACCCCATTCAGTGCAGTGGAATTGTTCTAATTGGTGCGACTTGAGTCACTTCAACTTAGTGAAAGGTTCCTGCACTACTTTTGCTCTGACTTTGGTACGACTTGTCAACTTCTGTTAAAGAAGTCGCATGCAATTCGTGCCAAAGTTGCACTTTGACGATGCAGCAGTGTTAAAGTGTTTCTAAAGGCTCAAGGTTTTTTTTCGCCTTCATGCAGCAGTGCCCCCAGCCCCCCCTCCCCCCATAACTCACCTGAGTCTCATCTCGATTCAGCAATGTGCACTAGAGCCTCGGCTCTACGGGGACTCTCCCTCCTCATTGGCTGAGACAACAGCAGGAGCCATTGGCTGCTGTCAATCAGAGCCAATGAAAAGAGAGGGGCGGGGCCGAGCCACAGCTTTGTGTCTAAATGGACAGGCTGAGCAGCGGATCGGGAGCCCCAACAGCAAGCGGTTTGCTATGAGTGCACTTGGCAAGAGGGAGGGGCCAGGAAAGCCAGCAGGGGACCCGAGAAGAGGAGGATCAGGGCTGCTCTGTGCAAAACTAACAGCACAGAGCAGGAAAGTATAACCTGTATATTAATTGTTTTCTTTTAAAAACGAGAGTTTACAAGCACTGTAATTGTAATGTGCCTATGCACATAGGCACGTAAACAAGTGCCGTGCATTCTTCAGTAAAAAACAAAAAAAAAAATCAGCTTTTTTGGTCAGTAATTTACGCCTCATGCGTGAAAATGAGCGTGATTGTGCACAAATGGCCATTTGCATATTGTGCAGAAAAAGAACACAAGAATAAGTTTACACGCATTTGCGCAAACATGTGCGTACGCATATGCGCAAAAATGCGATTAACCACTTACCGCCCGCCATATGACGGCCAGGCAGCGCGGCTCTCGTTCTAGGTGGGCGCCATATGACGTCCATCCATTTAAACAAAGCATGCTCGCGATCATGTGCGTGCAGCTCTGTACCTTCGGTGGCGGCGTGTCACGGAGACATCGTTCACCACCGAGGGGGGTGAACAGCCATTGGGCATGGCTGTTTACCACGTGATTGGCCGTGATGAAGTCACGGCCGATCACAGATGGTACGGCCCCACTTTGCACGGCGCATGCACGTCAGTGGCAGCATGTTCCCGGGAACACTGCTCGTCACCGACGCTGGTAAACAGCCATTGGCCGGCGGCTATTTACCACATGATCACTAAATGTAAACATAGAGTGGTAACGAAATGTTACCGGGTTCTCCTCCTCACACATTGATCGTGTGTGAGCAGAAGATTGCGGTAACATCTCGTTACCGCTTACAGTGCACACCAATCACACTGATTCCCCCCCCAATAAAGAGGACCTGTCACCACCCATCAAAGTACCTGTCACAGTTCATCTAAGTACCCGAGTACCTGTCACAGATCATCAAAGTACCCGAGTACCTGTCACAGATCATCAAAGTACCCGAGTACCTGTCACAGATCATCAAAGTACCCGAGTACCTGTCACAGATCATCAAAGTACCCGAGTACCTGTCACAGATCATCAAAGTACCCGAGTACCTGTCACAGATCATCAAAGTACCCGAGTACCTGTCACAGATCATCAAAGTACCCGAGTACCTGTCACAGATCATCAAAGTACCCGAGTACCTGTCACAGATCATCAAAGTACCCGAGTACCTGTCACAGATCATCTGAGGGTACCCGAGTACCTGTCACAGATCATCTGAGGGTACCCGAGTAACTGTCACAGATCATCTGAGGGTACCCGAGTAACTGTCACAGATCATCTGAGGGTACCCGAGTAACTGTCACAGTTAATCTGAGTAACCGAGTAACTGTCACAGTTAATCTGAGTACCCGAGTACCTGTCACAGATCATCTTAGTACCCGAGTACCTGTCACAGATTATCTAAGTACCCAAGTACCTGTCACAGTTCATCTGAGTACCCGAGTACCTGTCACAGATCATCTAAGTACCCGAGAACCTGCCACAGTTCATCTGAGTACCCGAGTACCTGTCACAGTCCATATGAGTACCCGTCACAGTCCATATGAGTACCTGACTACTTGTCACAGTCCATATGAGTACCTGAGTACCTGTCACCAGCCCATCAGGGTACCCGAGTACCTGTCACCAGCCCATCAGGGTACCCGAGTACCTGTCACCAGCCCATCAGGGTACCCGAGTACCTGTCACCAGGCCATCAGGGTACCCGAGTACCTGTCACCAGCCCATCAGAGTACCCGAGTACCTGTCACCAACCCATCAGAGTACCCCCGAGTACCTGTAACCAGCCCATCAGAGTACCCGAGTACCTGTAACCAGCCCATCAGAGTATCTATCTGCAGCCCTTTAGAGTACCTATCTGCAGCCCATCAGAGTACCCGAGTACCTATCTGCAGCCCATGCCTCACAGAATATACGTTGGGGTGTTTGCTTTCCAAAATGAGGTCATTTTGTGGGCAATTCCACTGTCCTGGTGCTCCAGGACCTTTAAAAGTGTGATAGGTAGGAATGAAATGAGATGTGTAATTTATGCTCCTAGAACGCCTGAAGGTGCTACTATACTGGTGGGCCTTTGTATGTGGCCAGGCTGTGTAAAAGTCTCACATATGTGGTATCGCCATACTCGAGAAGAGTAGTATAATGTATTTTGGGTTGTAATTTGTTGCATGCATATGCTGTGTGTGAGAAATAACCTGATAATATAATAATATTGTAAAATAAAAAAAAAATCTTCATTTTGCAAAGAATTGTGGGAAAAAAATTACAACTTAAAAAAAACTCACCATGCTACTTACTTAATACCTTGGAATGTCTACTTTCTAAAAAGGGGTCATTTGGGGGGTATTTGTACTTTCCTGACTTGTTAGTGTCTCAAGAAATGAGATACACCTGATGTACTGAAGGCCTGATCAGATGTGATCAATATTCAGTGATTGGCACCATAGTTTGTAGACTCTATAACTTTCACAAAGACTAAATAATATACACTAATTTGGGTTATTTTTTACCAAAGATATGTAGCAGAATAAATTTTGGCCAAAATTTATGAAGAAAAATTACTAATTAGCAAAATTTGAAATTAGAAACAAAGAAAAACATTTTTTCACAAAATTTATGGTCTTTTTTTATTTATAGCACAAAAAAACCCCACTAGTAATTAAATACCACCAAAAGAAAGTATTTGTGTGAAAAAAGGACACAAATTTCATATGGGTACAGTGTTACATGACTGAGTAATTGTCATTCAAAGTGTGAGAGCGCTGAAAGCTGAAAATTAGTCTGGGCAGGAAGGGGTTGTAGGTGCCCTGTATTGAGGTGGATAAATCCATACAAAGAAGCAATTCTGAAAAGGTACATGCTCAAACAGGAGCATCATGTGCAAGAGGCCTAAATATTGGGTTTCCCAAACCATATCTGGTACTAAGACAAAACTCAGATCTTTGTTAAAGTTGACAGCCACACGGGTGGTGCATGGTTTTAATAAATCTGCATACTTGCAATAAGGGGCCATTCATACTTGTGGGATTTAGTAAAGGGCGGTAAAACGCAACTAATGTAAGGGGTGTGATGGGAGATCAATTCACTTTGGTGAGATTTCCTGTTGCCTCTCCCAGACAAAATATGAAGGGAAATTTCCTTAGTAACAAACTGTCAGCAAAAATACCAGATTAGGGTTTTAGCCCCCGTTCACATCGTTGTCACTTGTCATACGAATTTGACAGATCCAAATCACATAACAATTCGCACCTCGTCAACAACGGAACTGTTCAAATGGGTGGGTCTTCGACTTTGCGGTCCCGCATAGATTTGAAAAAAAGGTTCTTGCACTATTTTTTGCGATTTCAGTTTTGCACCTGAAGTCGCAATGACCTGCGGCTTTGAAATCGTTCAACTTCAAGTGAAGTCACACGATTTCAGTTTCTGAACGGGGGCTTAACCCTTTCCTACTCCATCTAAAAAAAACAAACAAACTACCTTTTGCTTTTGGAAACACTATGGGTCAATTTACTAAAGGCAAATAGGCTGATCACTTTGTAAGGGAATTTTTCCTTAGCTCACTGAATGTGGTGAAGCTCTGTTGACTTCCATAACCCAATCATGTACAAGCATTAATACAGATTTTTCTGTCTTCTTTGCACATGAGGTATTGTTTACAAAACAGATTTTCACCACATTCACTAAGCTAAGGAAAATTTCCCCTGTAAAGTCACACACACAGTAAATTCAATTTCTGGGGATGTTCTGTACTCAACTCCTCCAACATTCATTACTGTAGGGAAAGAGGTCTGACTGGCAATTTAAGGGGAAAAAAGAGAGAAGACAGACGCTAATCACTAGAAAGGGTTTTGGTGCTGATTTTTGTGTTGAATCTCCCCAACAGGGACACAGATAGCAGTTAAACCTGACAGGGGATGTAACCCCTCAACACTTTCTCCAAACCTACAGATACAATTTCATGTCCAATTCAAAGTAAAATGGGTTCCCTTATTCACTTGTCACCAAATCACGTACCTGTACATCATTTGTCTTCAAGTGGTTATACCGGGGTGATATGCAGCTGCAGACATCACCCCGCTACCGTTTTTTAGAGCCAACGGTCACTTTCTTGTAATAACAACCCAAGCAGCAGGAGAGGACGTTCCCCCTTCCCCTGCCTTCCACAGATCGCCCGGCTCTCCCGTCCCACCAGGAGGACCAAGCCAGTCTTAAAGGCGCCAGTTTTATAGAAAATGACAGAATTCAAAACCACCCATCTTGGCATTTTGAATGCTTTTAAGTGCAAAGGAGAGATTTGGGGTCTTATAGACTCCAGATCCCTCCATAATAATAACTGACATGTGCCTATTGCTGTCACAACAAAATGTGCCCATTAGTATGCCCCTTAACATAAATGTACCCATCAGAGTGCCCCTTAACATAAATGTACCCATCAGAGTGCCCCTTAACATAAAATGTGCCCATCAGAGTGCCCCTTAACATAAATGTACCCATCAGAGTGCCCCCTTAACATAAAATGTGCCCATCAGAGTGCCCCTTAACATAAAATGTGCCCATCAGAGTGCCCCTTAACATAAATGTACCCATCAGAGTGCCCCTTAACATAAAATGTGCCCATCAGAGTGCCCCTTAACATAAAATGTACCCATCAGAGTGCCCCTTAACATAAAATGTGCCCATCAGAGTGCCCCTTAACATAAAATGTACCCATTAGAGTGCCCCTTAACATAAAATGTGCCCAGAGTGCCCCTTAACATAAAATAGGGGCATGCTGATGGGCACATTTTATATTAAGGCCCTTTTCACACTGGGGCGGTGCGGGCGCTGGCGGTAAAACGCTTTACCGTTGTTTTAGCGGCGGTATTTGGCCGCTAGCGGTGCGCTTTTACCCTCCCACTAGCGGCCGAGAAAGGGTTAAAACCCAGTCGGGAAAGGGTTAAAACCACCGCAAAGCGCTATGCCGGCGGTATAGCCGCGCTGCCCCATTGATTTCAATGGGCAGGAGCGGTATATACACGGCTCCTTCACCGCTCCAAAGATGCTACTAGCAGGACTTTTTTCCCGTCCTCCATGTGGTGTGAAGTGGTCCTGATTGCCAATTTAACAAGAACATAGAAATCTTTTAATATTGGCATCAGCCTCATGTATGCCATTCTCCATTGTGGTTATCAGCAGGTCTCAGTACTGTACTGCTAAGCCTTTCCTTACCCCTGAGGTACCTGTAACTATCAGTGACTCCTGTACTGTACAGCCACTCAGTACCTGGGAAGGGAGACAAGCACTATTGTCCGTTGTCAGCTGACATGGCAGAGCAGTTATAGGATCTGGAAGGATCCCGACCATATTGTTGGGATCCACCCAGCTGCCTAACAGCTGGCTCTGAATCTCAGCCCACGGGTAAGGCTTGATTCACACCTATGCATTTTTTAGTTTTGCAGAAACACAATACAGTATGACTATAGTTCACATCTATGCATTTTATGGAAAGGGCCAGGGATTTTTTTCTGCATCAAAAACGCATGGAGAGTAGGTTATGTGCTTTTCAATGGCATAGTTCACACCAGTGCGTTCCAGAAAAAAAGTAGAACATGCTGCATTTTTCCTGCAATGGAACGCTGGAAAACGCATTAAAAACACACTGGATCGCACCTAAATGTACCAAAAACGTACTAAAACACACCTTATTTAGGGCCACTTCACATCATAGAAACGCAGTCCAGATGATTTTCTGCATGCACGTTTTTTGACGCGTTCCTGATGCAATCTGGTGCATTTTTGATGCAGTCCAGTGCATTTTTTCTACCTATTTTTTCTTAACGTTAAATGTGTGTTTCAGTACGTTTTTGGTGCATTTAGTTGGGTTCCAGTGCGTTTTTGATGTGTTTTACAGCGTTCTAGTACAGTCCAGTGAAGGAAAAATGCAGCATGTTCTCCTTTTTTTTCTGGAACTGGAAATACAAGCACTGGTGTGAACTATGTCATTGAAAAGCATATAACCTACTATCCATGCGTTTTTGATGCCGAAAAAAAAACGCACTGGACTGCAGGTGGTGTGAAGTGGCCCTTTACCATTGTTCACTGGATCCGACTACAAGAATTGGGGTGAAGGGCATCCATTGGGTGAGGAGGGGGCATCCAGGGGGTGGTAGGTCTGCCCACAGCTCCCCGGGCACCTCGGACACACACTACTTGTTTGGTACATTGCACTAAGGCAGGAATACAGAGGGGGGGAGGTAATATCACTCCGCCTGACACTGCCGCAACTATAGATGTCGCTGCGGCTGTTCTCTGCGCGGCCAATAAACAGTCCCACATCTGATAGTCGGCTCGGCGATCGACCAATCACTGTGTGGGGATGGACGGGTTGCTGACCCAGCTATAGACGGATATGCATTCTTCAGATTTCATGTCTGAGGTTTACAAAAACTTTTACCCCCCCCCCCATCATTAGTGGTGATGGAAGTGTCATGTAATCATCCCTGTATTAGGGGTCTGTGGGCAGTGAAATCATCATTACTGGATAAGAGGGGCTGCAGGTGTGGGAGGGACAGATGAGGGGTGATGGGGGGGCTCCAGCTATGTCTGTCCCCCCCTCCCCCTATCACCTCTACAGCCGGCCATATACTCCCCATTACACCACACAGCACACAGTACATTGTGTCTGTTCTCCCCCCCACGGCCTTCTTCTACCTACCCCCGGCTTCCTTCCCCTCTGTCCTCCTCACCTCAACACCTCTGCTCTCCCCAGTCACCAAAATACCCGGATTGGAGCAATTCATTTCTTTATACAGCAAGAATAACACATCATTGAAATCTCCATTCCAAGATGGCGCCGATCTGCGGCCAGAGGGCGGGGCTAACTCACTCCTGCCTTCAGCTCATTGGTCAGGGAGATAACTGTATGCAAATTAGCCATGAGGGAACGGGCAGACTGACCCCTAGTGACAGTTTTCAAGAATGAAACCCTTAAAAAAGCCATGAGAGTGTAATGAAATGTGAACTGAATGTAATGATATAAGATTTCGATGTGTACAGTGTTGTATGATGACATATGGGCAACAAATCAGATGGTGTGACGTCACCATAAGATGAATGACAGGCAGTTACTGGAAGAGGCTGAGGCTGCAACTGTCAGATCACTTCTCTTTACGAGTTGCTGAGTGTGGTTGCTCTGAGCTGTTGCTCTGCGATCTCACAGCGTTTTACTGCTTTTCCTCGTGACTGACTGCGATTTTATCAATTTTAATTGATATTTATCGCTATTTATACCATCTTATTGCTAATTCTAATATTATTATTAATATTAGAATTTTTTAGTTTTTTTCAGGTATATAAGGCATCCTATACCATCAGGATGCCTCGTCCTTCTCGTCCCACATCCCGGCAGAGGCGTTCTCGTCAGGACGGCGGAGAGTCACCGATCGCCCATCGGACGAGGTCTAGAGCCCATCATCGGAGGAGACAGGAGGACCACAGGAGCCGTTCCCCAAGAGACCGCGGCCGTGCTCCTCAACAACCCCCATCACCGCCACCGGTCATCGAGCCGAGGGGCGAGGTGCAGGTAATCTGTTCTATTTGCTTTTCAGATTTTCAAGATGGAGAAGACACTAGGATTCTGCCCTGCATTCACCAGTTCCACACAGAATGCATCCAGCGATGGCTGCAGCAGAGCGGAACCTGTCCTCTGTGCCGGGCTCCTGCTGTCCCCGTCCCACAACAGCCCCGGGGACTGCTCCTTCAGGACATTGAAGACCTGCTCAACAACTGGTTTGCTGTTCATATTGATGTTAATGGTGCTCCAAATCAGCCATTTATGCCCAGGCGTAGGGTCCGTTTACTCAGAATTTAGGGGAGGCGGACTGTGTGCAGTGAGAGTAAACAAAGTCTGATCTTTGCTATTAGGGGGAGAACTAGTGTCAATGGGAGGAATAGTGCCCCATCACTGGTGTCAGTGGAAGGAATAGTGCCCCATCACTGGTGTCAGTGGAAGGAATAGTGCCCCATGATTGGTGTCAATGGGAGGAATAGTGCCCCATCACTGGTGTCAGTGGAAGGAATAGTGCCCCATCACTGGTGTCAGTGGAAGGAATAGTGCCCCATCATTGGTGACAGTGGAAGGAATAGTGCCCCATCATTGGTGTCAGTAGAAGGAATAGTGCCCCATCATTGGTGACAGTGGAAGGAATAGTGCCCCATCACTGGTGTCAGTGGAAGGAATAGTGCCCCATCATTGGTGACAGTGGAAGGAATAGTGCCCCATCATTGGTGTCAGTAGAAGGAATAGTGCCCCATCACTGGTGTCAGTGGAAGGAATAGTGCCCCATCATTGGTGACAGTGGAAGGAATAGTGCCCCATCATTGGTGTCAGTAGAAGGAATAGTGCCCCATCATTGGTGACAGTGGAAGGAATAGTGCCCCATCATTGGTGTCAGTAGAAGGAATAGTGCCCCATCACTGGTGTCAGTGGAAGGAATAGTGCCCCATCATTGGTGACAGTGGAAGGAATAGTGCCCCATCATTGGTGTCAGTAGAAGGAATAGTGCCCCATCACCGGTGTCAGTGGAAGGAATAGTGCCCCATTATTGGTGTCAGTGGAAGGAATAGTGCCCCATCACTGGTGTCAGTGGAAGGAATAGTGCCCCATCACTGGTGTCAGTGGAAGAAATAGTGCCCCATCACTGGTGTCAGTGGAAGGAATAGTGCCCCATCATTGGTGTCAGTGGAAGGAATAGTGCACCATTGTTGGTGTCAGTGGAAGGAATAGTGCCCCATTGTTGGTGTCAGTGGAAGTAATAATGCCTTTATACCCCTTTCACACCGGAGGCGTTTTTCAGGCCCTTTAGCGCTAAAAATAGCGCCTGTAAAGCACCTAAAAAATGCCTCCCCTGCAGTCCCAGTGTGAAAGTCAGAGTGCTTTCACACTGGGGCACTGCGCTGGCAGGACGTTAAAAAAAGTTCTGCAATCAGCATCTTTGAGGAGCTTTAGGAGCGGTGTATACACCGCTTCTAAACCTCCCCTGTCCATTGAAAACAAAGCGCCTGCAAAGTGCCTCGGCATTGGCACTTTGCTCTTTATTCAGCCACTAGAGGGGGTTAAAAGTGCCAGTCAAAGGGCTCTAAGGGCCAGAAAAAGTCTGTGCCCAGTGGAAGTAAACAATGCCAGATCTTTGGAATTAGGGGGATAAATAGTTGGTTTCAGTGGGAGGCATTTTGCCCCATTGTTGGTGTCAGTGGAAGGAATAGTGCCCCATCATTGGTATCAGTGGAAGGAATAGTGCCCCATCATTGGTGTCAGTGGAAGGAATAGTGCCCCATTGTTGGTGTCAGTGGAAGGAATAGTGCCCCATCATTGGTATCAGTGGAAGGAATAGTGCCCCATCATTGGTGTCAGTGGAAGGAATAGTGCCCCATCATTGGTGTCAGTGGAAGGAATAGTGCCCCATCATTGGTATCAGTGGAAGGAATAGTGCCCCATCATTGGTATCAGTGGAAGGAATAGTGCCCCATCATTGGTGTCAGTGGAAGGAATAGTGCCCCATTGTTGGTGTTAGTGGAAGGAATAGTGCCCCATCATTGGTATCAGTGGCAGGAATAATGCCTCAAGGGCTGAATAAAGACAAACAAAGGGTCGCAGTTTAGAGACCACTGTAAAGCCCCTTTTACACGATTGACCCACTCGGATCCACCTGACCTTTTTTCAGGCAGATCTGAGCGGGCCACACATTGATTTGTATGGGCAGGCAGATGACAGTGGAGATGTGTCCGCTGACACCTGCCTGCCATTCGATCCGACAAGATCCGCTCAAAACAGACGGATGGCGATACGTTCGCCATCCATCCAGTGGATCGGATGAAAATGGACATGCTGTGCGGTTTCATCCGATCTGCCCATAGAGAACAGCCGAGCTCTGACAGGTCCGTCCCTTCACAGTGAGCAGAGACGGACCTGTCATCCGCCGGCTCAGCGAGGATCAACGGAGCGATCTTCTGCTGAGCTAGCGGAGCCTGTCCAGTGGATCCGCCCTGTGTGAAAAGGGCCTAATGTTAAGGATTTGATATTTTTAAAATTAAAACTGCATATTTGTAAATGTATAAAATATTTAACATCTTTCCTCTAAACAGAATGCTTCTAGTAGTTTTATAGTAATTGATGTTTTGAAAATAAATAAATAAAGATTTGTATCTATAAGTATATACAGTGGAACATCGGATTGCGAGTAACGCGGTTAACGAGCGTTTCGCAATATGAGCACTGTATTTCTAAAAATCCTAACTTGGTTTGCGAGTGTTGTCTCACTAGACGAGCAGGATTCAGGCCAAAACGGTGTGCAGTACTGCTTTTGGCCTGAGGTGGGGGGGCACCGGAGCTGAATGGCGCCGATTGTCGCCGTTCGGAAATGCACAGAAAGGCCAGAGGACAGTTCGGCTGACCTCGGCAAACCTCGGAAAGGCTCGTGAGTCTTTCCGAGGTTTGCGAAGGTCAACCAAAGTGTGCTTGGGCCTTTTCGGACGTTTCCGAGGCTCTCCGGCGCACACCGCCTCTGGCCACGTGCGGTATTGCATCCCATTGAAGTCAATGCGGAACAAATTATTTTCGTTTCCATTGACTTCAGTGGGAAAACTCGCTTTGATATGCGAGTACTTCGGATTACGAGCATACTCCTGGAACGGATTATGCTTGTAATCCGAGGTTCCACTGTATAAGTATAGTAATAACAGATATTTTCTTTTTATTCAAGGTGTTTATTTAAAAAAAAGCAAAAAACAAACATATCTATACTTACCTGCTCTATGCAATGGTTTTGCACAGAGCAGCCCCTCTGGGTACCCCCGCTGGTGTTCCAGGACCCTCCTCTTCATCGGGTGCCCCCATGGAAAGCCGCTTTCCCTGGGGGCACCTGTGCATTGACGCAGAAACCGGGACTCGGCCCGTCCGGCACCCCATGCCACCGGATTCGATTGACAGCAGCTGGAGCCAATCGCTCCCGCTGCTATCAGTCTGTCCAGTGAGGAGTGAGACACCGGCAGAAGCCGGATCGGATGGGCTCAGGTAAGGAAAGGGGGGGGGGGGGCAGCTTCAGCAGTGAAGGTCCTTCACCTTAGTCCATAGAATGCATGAAGGTAAAAAAACTGAAGGCTTTAGAACCGTTTTAAGGTAGCCATACACCGTAAGATATGGAGGGGCTGAAGGAAAGGGAATGTCTGATTCCCCTATCCATGGTAAACATTGTGTGCTCCAGGGGCAGACAGACAACCAAATTAGGAGAGAGTAGATTGCACACACAGATTATAGGATGAGGCCTACTACAAACATACATCCAACATTAAAAAAACGATGACTAGCATCCAGTAGGGTAGCTTAGTGTAGTTAGTGTAGGTCCTGCCCTAGAAGAGTCTACCTTGCCGTGGTGGGCAGGCTTGGAATCTCTTGGTCAAAAGTGTGTCAGCGAATGGGAGAGAGGATCACTAGATTTTCACTTTTGGCCAATTGATTTCACCAAAGGACTCTTGGTTGAATCAGAGTACATGAAAAAAGCTGTAAAAGGAACAAATGTTTCTAGGTCCATAATCATATTTTCATAAACGCACACTTAAAAATTGTAGATTTTCATTTGAATTGCTTCTTCTTTTATTTAACCCTTTTATGACAAGAGGTCTGTACTCACCATAAAACCCTTCTCTTGAAGTTTTTCAAGGGACACACGATCAGTAGGGGTAGAATCTGAGACTATTGGGCTATTCTGCTGACTTTATGAGGAATTGCACATTGGCAAGTAAAAAATCCATCGGTCAGTCAGGTATAACCACCCAGATCCATGATGCTTATATTATTTAGAAAAGCAGAGTAGGAGTAGATCATAAACACAAAGGATTGATTATCTGCAGGAGATTGCATTTTGTCTGGAAGTTGGAACCTTATCCTTATAACTAAACCAGGGACCTAAATATATATTGTTTCCCCGGAGTCCAGGTTTAAGCCTATAGGCGTGTATGAAGAGGTGCCAAAGCCACCATGAGATGGTGGAATGGAAAGCAGGTAGTCCTTTACGGGGACTCTCGGGAATGGCATAAAGAGAGTCAGACTACATCCAAAAAATAGAAAACTTCCTAGGATAAATAAGAGTTGGACAGATGGATGGAGGTACAATGGGGGACATTAAAGTTTACATCTGAATGGTTTGTGACAGCAATACAAATACGTTGCTAAAATGTGTTACATAATGTGGGCCTAATGGATGACTCCTGCTGCTACTTCTGTTTCCTGTGAATGCAGGGAGAGAGGAGAGAGCTAATACAGATTAGCAAAGCACTGGATCGAGTGAGGACTCGGGTAGGTATTTGGGTTGGGGGCAAAGGCGTAACTAGAACGTTTCCCGGTGCAAGAAATCATGAAGGCCCCCCCTGGCCCCCAACTGGGGCCCTTCCCACTGATCTGGGGCCCTTTACTTCCATTGTGGGACCCTTTATTATGGTCCCCCAGTGGGCCTCCTCCCTGCCATCTTGGGGTTCCCCCCACGGTCATGGAACACCAGGGAAGGACACAGCAGCACAGGGGCAGCAGGACAGAGATAAGGAGGTGGCAGGAGTGGCATGTTGAGGAGCCGATGCCCTCCATTTCCCTCCTGCAGCCACTGAATGTCTTCAGGAGAGAGAGGGGGGTTTCAGTGGCTGCGTGGAGGATCCTCTACATGTCACCGACCCTGCCGGATAGCAGCAAGACAACACTGGATTGACTGGGCAGGGACAACCCAACATAACAGCATAAGAGGGCCTTAAAACAATGTTATATATAACCATATTATCACCTCTCACATCACCTCTGTAACCCCTGTCCTCCGCTTAGCATCCCTGTCTTCTGCCCACTTTAGACAAGTAAAGGCGCAAAGGCTGGAAAACTATATCACCATCATGATTGGCAGGCAAAAAACTATAAATATAAATGATATATTTAGTCCGTAAAAGTCTATATGGAAGTCATGAGGAAGTGGCTGCCTTCCAGAAAGAGCTGAAACCAAGCTCCAAGATCTAAAGGAGAAAACACAAGGAGGGGAGGCGCCTCTGGGTGTAGTATGTAAACCAATTTATTAAAAAACCAATGTGCAAACAACTTACATTTGGACGAATAAAAGACAGCATGTGGTAAAAGTATGATCCATCATGAGAAGGGTCCGTCAGATCCTGAGCCCGTACACTCAGGAAACGCGTCGCTTATTAGTGACGTCACAGCTCCGCTTCTGCCTTCCACCAGCGTTCCAGGCCTCGCTCTGAATTCCATCACCACCACGGCCGGCTCTAGCGGTGTACAGCAAGCCATACGCATGGCAGCCAGCAGAGACATCTGTGATCGATTTGACGAACCCCTCTTATGATGGATCATACTTTTACCACATGCTGTCTTTTATTCGTCCAAATGTGAGATGTTTGAACATTGGTTTTTTAATAAATTGGTTTACATACTACACCCAGAGGTGCCTCCCCTCCTTGTGCTGTCTTCTGCCCACCTCTGGTATCCCTGTCCTCCGCTATCCCCCTCCTCCACTATCCTCGTCGTTTACTATCCTCGTTGTTTACTATCCTCGTCCTCCACTATCCCCGTCCTCTACTATCCCCGTCCTCCACTATCCTCGTCCTCCGTTATCCCCGTCCTCCACTATCCTCGTCCTCCACTATCCAGGTCCTCCACTATCCAGGTCCTCCACTATCCAGGTCCTCCACTATCCTCATCCTCCACTATCCATTTCCTCCATTTTCCTCGTCCTCTGCTATCCAGGTCTTCCACTATCCAGGTCCTCCACTATCCTCGTCCTCTGCTATCCTTGTCATCCGCTGTCCAGGTCCTCCGCTATCCTCGTCCTCCGCTATCCTCGTCCTCTACTATCCAGGTCCTCTGCTATCTTTGTCCTCCGTTATCCCTGTCCTCTTCTATCCAGGTACTCTGCTGCTGTCCTCGCAGTACAGGGGGGGCAGCTTCGCTGAAAGGGAGGATTTTCTGTTTTCCCCGGAGTTCAGTTTTAAGAATATTTGATGGTGACAACAGTGTCTGGCAGCCCATACATCGAATGAACAAAATTATCTGATTCCTCCATCCTCCAAACATACAAGGTGACTGGGGGAATCCCTCTCGCTTTGTATTGTATTCTGACGGTGAGGAGCCGACCCCGCTGTCACCATACAATGATCAGTGTTTCCAGCTAGAGCTGGTGGTACCGATCATTGGGGAAAAACCTGACAGGCTGGTTGTACAGATCGATAGATAGACTTGTGTACAACCAGGTGGTTCATCTATAGAAATCTGGAGGGTCCCTGGAGAACTGGCTGAATTTGGATCCATGTATGACGGAATGTCTATTGAAATTGCCTCTTATAGAGGATGAATTACTAAAGACAAATAGGCTGCTGACTTTGCATAGAAAGTTGCACTTTGTAAGGAAATTGGCCCCAGAGTTTAGTAAATGAGGAGGGGGAGAGGGGAGCTCTGCTGACTTCCACCATCCAATCACTTGCAAGCAAAAAAGCAGTTTTTTTTTTCCTTGCATGTGATTGGGTATTGTTTGCAAAGTGAAACTTCACCTCATTTATTAAGTTCTTCCTTTGAAAACTGAACTGCCTATTTGCCTTTGGTCAGTCAACCGCATGGTCTCCATTGGAAGCCCATGTAACAGGGTGACAACGCAGGAACAGAACTGGGATACAGATTAAGGGCCACTTCACACCATAGAAACGCAGTCCGGATGTGTTTCGGATGCTTTTCTGTATGTGCATTTTTGGTGCTGTTTTGGTGTGTTGCAGTGCATTTTTCCCATCCTTTTGTCTTCACCTTAAATAACGGCCAGTTCACACCACATGCAGTACAGTGAGTTTTTTTCTGCAACAAAAACGCATGGAAAGTCCGTTATATGGTCTCCAATGGCATAGATCACACCAGTGCAGTCAGTTCTAGTGCGTTCCAGTTCCAGATAAAAAAGAACATGCTGCATCAAAAATGCATCACAAACACACTAGACCCCAGTACAGTGAAAAAAAAAAACAGGAGAAAAGAAAGCCTCTGGAATGCATCAGAAATGCATCAAAAACACACCAGAATGTGCCAAAAACGCATTATAAACGTGCATGTAGAAATGCATCCGGAACAGATCTGCAGTGCATTTTTGTGGTGTGAACCAGCCCTTTAGAGCCCTTGCACACTGGGGCGGTTTGCAGGCGCTATTGCGCTAATAATAGCGCCTGCAAACCGCCCCGAAAGTGCCGCTGCTTTCATTCCAGTGTGCAAGCCCCGAGGGCTTGCACACTGGAGCGATGCGCTGGCAGGACGGTAATAAAAGTCCTGCTAGCAGCATCTTTGGAGCGGTGAAGGAGCGGTGTGTATACCGCTCCTTTACCGCTCCTGCCCATTGAAATCAATGGGACGGCGCGGCTATACCGCCGGCAATGCGCCTCTGCAGAGGCGCTTTGCGGTGGTATTTAACCCTTTCTCGGCCGCTAGCGGGGGGTAAAACCGCCCCGCTAGCGGCCGCATACCGACGGTAAAACGCTGCTATTAATAGCGGCGTTTTACCGCCGACGCCGCCCCCCGCCCCAGTGTGCAAGGGCTCTTAGACATGTGTGTTTCAGTGCGTTTTTGGTGCATTTAGCTGTGTTCCAGTGTGTTTTACCGTTTTACAGTACAATTAAGTGAAGAAAAAATGCAGCATGTTCTACATTTTTTTCTGGAACTGGAAAAACCACACTAATGTGAACTATACCATTGAAAACCATATATCCTACTTTCCATGCATTTCTGATGCAGAAAAACACTGGACTGCATGTGGCGTGAACTGGCCCAAAGAGCATTGTCACCTAGTTAGCGCAGGCACCTCCATGGCAGGATCACCGGGTATTATTGTAATGACAGCAGCAGCTTTAGAAAGACTGAAGCTGACTTTCGAACTGACATTCACATCTATTGAAAAAGAGTACCTGTCACTACCTATTGCTATCATAGGGGTTAGTTACATTCCCTGAGATAACAATAAAAATTATTAAAAAAAATGAAAGGAACAGTTTAAAGAAATAATAAAAAAAGCAAAATAAATAATAATTTAAAAAAAGCGCACCCCTGTCCCCCCATGCTCACGCGCAAAGGCGAACGCAAGCGTTGGCCTGGTGTCATATGTAAACAGCAATTGCACCATGCATGTGAGATATCACTGCGAAGGTCAGATCGAGGGCAATCATTTTAGCAGTAGACCTCCTCTGAAGATCTAAAATAATAACCTGTAAAGGCTTTTAAAAATGTTTGTAGTTTGTCGCCACTGCATGCAATTTTAAAGCATGTCGAGTTTGGTATCCATGTACTCGGCATAAGATCATCTTTTTTATTTCGTCAAACATTTGGGCACTATAGTGTGTTTTAGTGCATTAAAATGAAAAAGTGTGTTTTTTCCAAAAAAAATCGCGTTTGAAAAATTGCGTTTGAAAAATTGCTGCGCAAATACTGTGTGAAAAAAAAATTGCAAAACCCACCATTTTAATCTGTAGGGCCTTTGCTTAAAAAAAATATATAATGTTTGGGGGTTGAAAGTAATTTTCTTACAAAAAAAAATATTTTTTTCATGTAAACAAAAAGTGTCAGAAAGGGCTTTGTCTTCAAGTGGTTAGAAGAGTGGGTGATGTGTGATATAGGCTTCTAAATGTTGTGCATAAAATGCCAGGACAGTTCAAAACCCCCCCAAATGACCCCATTTTGGAAAGTAGACACCCCAAGCTATTTGCTGATTTGCTGATAGGCATGTTGAGTTCATGGAATATTTTATATTTTGTCACAAGTTTTGGGAAAATTACACCTTTTTTTTTTTTTTTTTTTGCACAAAGTTGTCACTAAATTATGTATTTTTCAAACATGGCAAGGTTATATGTGGAATTACTCCCCAAAATGCATTCTGCTGCTTCTCCTGAGTAGGGATGGGCTGTCTGTTCGAGTCGAACATGAGTTCGACTCGAACATCGGCTGTTCGATCGTTCGACGAAGATCGAACATTATGGGCCGTTTGCGCCAAATTTGAGCGGCACGTCACGGCCCATAATGCACTGCGTCATCGCAGTGCATTGCTGGCTGATGATTGGCCAAGCATGCACTATGACCCGCATGCTTTGGCCAATCACAGCGCCGTCAGCGAAGAGAGCCATAATTGGCCAACGGCAGGGTGCACAGGGTCCACAGCATCTGATAGGCAGATGTGGTGTGCTGGTGTGTATCATCTGGGTGGGGGGGCTTCTGTCTGAACCAAAAAGAGGCAGCCAACTCTTGATGACCAGGATGGCAACATGGGACCCAGGATGTGACAACTGAGTAGCGGATCGCAGCAAGACAACACTGGATTATCTGGGCGGGGACAACCCAGCATAAGAGGGCCTTAAAACAATGTTATATATATAACCATATTATCTATACCAGCCTTTATCAACTAGGATTTCCAGGCACCCTGGGGCGCCTTGAGGTTTCTTTAGGGGTGCCTTGGCAAAATGCCTAAAAATTGCCCCAAAATTGTATACAAGCCAGAATGTGGATAAAGCTGCCTTTTAGTTACATAAAGCCACAGGTTTCCATTGTGCACCATTACAACCTTCTTGAGGGCACTTTCGCTGAGTGATGGAGAAAATTTGAAAGAAAAGAGAAACATTGGAATCCTAGTCAATACCAGTTTGCAAAAGTTTATTTGCTTTGGAAGAATAAATCACCCCTAATGTTGGGTGTCCTACATGTGTGGATGCTGCCGTGTTATGCAAAACTATTAGAATAGTTTTTACATTTTGAAATGGGGTGCCCCTTTTTTAAAGGGTGCCTTGACTGATATAAGTTTGAACAATAATGATCTATACAATTAAAAGACTGAAAAGATTGTTCAATGTGCCATATATTTAATTGGCGTTAATTGCCATTAACAATTAGGCCGCCTGCACACCTGTCCGACATATTGCTTTTTTTGGTGCATTTGTTGTGTGACAGCATAGGGCAGACAGCGCCAGAGTAGCTCCTGCACTTTTTTTTCCGGCAGTGAGACAAGCATATTTTGTCACAAGACTGCTACCCAGGTTTGGGGTGACATTGAGGGTCTGTTCACACAGGAAAGGGGTGTTCTATACCCCTTTCCTGCACTGCAGGTGAACACGCTGTTTCACCTGCAGTCTGTTTTTATTTGATTGATATTTTTAGTTGATGATATTGATTAGGAGGTGATCATGGATTTTGTAAAGGGTGCTGCCTTTTAAGACAGTCTCTATGAATTGTATAGATTGATGTGTCATTATAAAATGTTACCACTAGATAGAGTTGGATTATTCTCTCTGAATTAAAGTGATAGTAAAGTCTTTTGTGACATTTTTACCTATAGGTAAGCTTATAATAAAGCTTACCTGTAGGTAATAGGAATATTTACTAAACGTGCATTGTTTAGGAGATATTCCAGTGAGCAGCAGCCAGTGACGTCACCAGCGCATGCACTCTGAAGAAACGGAATACTCATGCCATTCCTTCAGAGCTCTGTGCTGTGCCTGAGGCTCCTGTACGCATGCGCTGGAGTGACGTTTTTGCAGCTCCCGCATCCAATTCGCAATAGTGTGAACCCAGCCTTAAGGAGAAATTCACTTCAAATAAATGAAGGCTAATTTTTTTTGCCTTTTGGAGCCTGGAAAGCATGGCACCAGCGATCAGCAGATTGCTGATACCATGCAGGTCTCCTGCAGACTGTCAGTGTAAGCTGTTTGCCCTGTACATCGTACTTGTCAGGCAGTTTCACACTGACAAGAAGACTCAATGAACTACCACAGCACTGAACAGCCCCATGGTAGATCATTGAGAACTGCAAACCAACAGCCGCAAACGATTTCGATACTTGTAGATCATTCACACACACACAGAGTTCTGTGAATGAATAATGCGGACGTGTGAGCAGAGCCCCATGCGGCCGCACTGTTTTCAAAAAGTGACAGCTAGTATGGGGAACTTCTCCCCATGCTGCTGAAAGAGGGAGAGGAGTAGGAAGCAGTAGGAACATGTTACATGTTTCACCTTAAAAATGAATGGAACATGTAACATGTTCCCAAAGGCGGATTTATCCTTTAACCAGTTGCCGTCCGCCGCACGACGATGTACGTCGGCACAATGGCAAGGGCAGGCATAAGGACTTATATATAAGTCCTTGCATTCCTGCGGGCGGGGGGTCCCATCGGACCCCCCCCCCCCCCCGGTGCCCGAGGCGGTCGGCTTCTGTCCGGGAGTGATCAGACATGAGGGGGAGGCCATCCATTCGTGGCCCCCCCCTCGCGATCGCTCCCAGCCAATGAGAATCTTCCTCTGCCTCTGTATAGTAAACAGAGGCAGAGGAAATTATGCCATCTCTCCTCGGCTCTGTATTTTGCGTGCCGGCGCCGAGGAGAGAAGACATCCGAGTGAGTGCTCAACACACACACAGTAGAACACGCCAGGAATACATTACACCCCCCAATCACCCCCCCCCCCTCCCATCACACTGACACCAAGCAGTTTTTTTTCTGATTACTGCATTGGTGTCAGTTTGTGACAGTTAGTGTGGTAGGGCAGTTAGTATTAGCCCCCTTTAGGTCTAGGGTATCCCCCTAACACCCCCTAATAAAGTTTTAACCCCTTAATCACCCCCCGTCGCCAGTGTCACTAAGCGATCATTTTTCTGATCGCTGTATTAATGTCACTGGTGACGCTAGTTAGGGAGGTAAATATATAGGTTCGCCGTCAGCGTTTTATAGCATCAGGGACCCCCATATACTACCTAATAAGGCTTTAAACCCCTTGATTGCCCCCTAGTTAACCCTTTCACCAGTGATCACCGTATAACTGTTACGGGTGATGCTGGTTAGTTAGTTTATTTTTTATAGTGTCAGGGCACCCGCCGTTTATTACCTAATAAAGGTTTAGCCCCCTGATCGCCCGGCGGTGATATAAGTTAGGTTTTAGGGTCAGATAGGGTCTGCGTCGCCCCAGGCAGCGTCAGGTTAGCGCCAGTACCGCTAACACCCACGCACGCACCGTACACCTCCCTTAGTGGTGTAGTATCTGAACGGATCAATATCTGATCCGATCAGATCTATACTAGTGTCCCCAGCAGTTTAGGTTTCCCAAAAATGCAGCGTTAGCGGGATCAGCCCAGATACCTGCTAGCACCTGCGTTTTGCCCCTCTGCCCAACCCAGCCCACCCAAGTGCAGTATCGATCGATCACTGTCACTTACTAAACACATAACTGCAGCGTTCGCAGAGTCAGGCCTGATCCCTGCGATCGCTAAAAGTTTTTTTGGTAGCGTTTTGGTGAACTGGCAAGCACCAGCGGCCTAGTACACCCCGGTCGTAGTCAAACCAGCACTGCAGTAACACTTGGTGACGTGGCGAGTCCCATAAGTGCAGTTCAAGCTGGTGAGGTGGCAAGCACAAGTAGTGTCCCGCTGCCACCAAGAAGAAGACAAACACAGGCCCGTTGTGCCCATAATGTCCTTCCTGCTGCATTCGCCAATCCTAATTGGGAACCCACCATTTCTGCAGCACCCGTACTTCCCCCATTCACATCCCCAACCAAATGCAGTCGGCTGCATGAAAGGCATTTTCTTTATGTCCTCCCGAGTACCCCTACCCAACGAACCCCCCCAAAAAAGATGTTGTGTCTGCAGCAAGCGCGGATATAGGCGTGACACCCGCTATTATTGTCCCTCCTGTCCTGACAATCCTGGTCTTTGCATTGGTGAATGTTTTGAACGCTACCATACACTAGTTGAGTATTAGCATAGGGTACAGCATTGCACAGACTAGGCACACTTTCACAGGGTCTCCCAAGATGCCATCGCATTTTGAGAGACCCGAACCTGGAATCGGTTACAGTTACAAAAGTTACAGGTGATATATGCCGAAGCATGGGGGCAGCAGAGGGCGGAGGAGCAATTTGCTCCAACCTTTTATAGGAGGATGCCCCCCTGCTTCGGCATATATAAATGGTGCATATATGCCCATCATTAGAAGTGGGTGGATGAAGGGATGAACCGATCAATCTCTTTTTTTCGTTCAGCCCACAGGCTGCATGAAAAAAAAAAGATTACAATATGTGCCCAACAAGGACCAGCAACGTACTGGTTTGTTGCTGGACTTTGAGTGGTTATACCAGAATGATGCCAGCAGGTTTTTAGGTATAATCTTGGTATCAATCTTTTCAGCCAGCGGTCGGCTTTCATGTAAAAGCAATCCTAGTGGCTAATTAGCCTCTAGACTGCTTTTACAAGCATTGGGAGGGAATGCCCCCCCACCGCCTTCCATGTTTTTCTCTGGCTCTCCTGTCCCAACAGGGAACCTGAGAATGCAGCCGGTGATTCAGCCAGCTGACCATAGAGCTGATCAGAGACCAGAGTGGCTTCAAACATCTCTATGGCCTAAGAAACCGGAAGCTACGAGCATTTCATGACTTAGATTTTGCCGGATGTAAACAGCGCCATCGGGAAATTGGGAAAGCATTTTATCACACCGATCTTGGTGTGGTCAGATGCTTTGAGGGCAGAGGAGAGATCTAGGGTCTAATAGACCCCAATTTTTTCAAAAAAGAGTACCTGTCACTACCTATTGCTATCATAGGGGATATTTACATTCCCTGAGATAACAATAAAAATGATAAAAGAAAAAAAAAAATGAAAGAAACAGTTTAAAAATAAGATAAAAAAGCAAAAAAAAAAAACAAACCACCCCTGTCCCCCCCTGCTCTCGCGCAAAGACGAACGCAAGCGTCGGTCTGGCGTCAAATGTAAACAGCAATTGTACCATGCATGTGAGGTATCACCGCAAAGGTCAGATCGAGGGCAGTAATTTTAGCAGTAGACCTCCTCTGTAAATCTAAAGTGGTAACCTGTAAAGGCTTTTAAAGGCTTTTAAAAATGTATTTAGTTTGTCGCCACTGCACGTTTGTGTGTAATTTTAAAGCATGTCATGTTTGGTATCCATGTACTCGGCCTAAGATCATCTTTTTTATTTCATCAAACATTTGGGCAATATAGTGTGTTTTAGTGCATTAAAATTTTAAAAAGTGTGTTTTTTCCCAAAAAAATGCGTTTGAAAAATCGCTGCGCAAATACTGCGTGAAAAAAAAAAAAATGAAACACCCACCATTTTAATCTGTAGGGCATTTGCTTTAAAAAAATATATATAATGTTTGGGGGTTGAAAGTAATTTTCTTGCGGGGGGCAGGAGGCGGAGCCTAGCAGAGCAGACATGCATTGTTAGAGCTCCACACCGCTGAGGAGAGAAGAGAAGGACAAAGCGGAGCCTGCAGGCTCAAAAGGTATCCATTTGAACCTTTTTGCCCCTGGGAACAAACTGTGAAAGTTTGGGAAGGAAATATGGTACTGGGAGGAAACCGTGGCAGAAATAAAAATCACCTCACAAAGAGCTCACAGGCACTCACTGCAGCTGAAGCAGCTCGAGTCACCTCACAAGATACAGCATCAGGGCGCTCTCACAGACAGAAAATGTCACAGCAAGACTCTCCATTTGAGTCAGATACAGAACAAATCCTCTCACAAACTTCTCCACAAGCCTCCTCAGTATCCCCAGTAATATTATTACAATTTGAAAAGATGCTTCATAAGGCTTTAAAACAAACCTCAGACCAAATAACAAAAAGCCTAACCAAAGAAATAAGAGAGCTGGGAAACCGCACCGCAGCCTTAGAAATAAAAATGGATGAAATTGAAATTACAACCCAAGAAAATATAACAGAATTGGAACAATTAAAAAAAGACAATTTAATACTTCAAACTAAGCTCGAAGATTACGAAAATAGAGCCAGACGTTCAAACTTACGCATAAGGGGAATACCTGAAACTGTGACAGACCTGCAATCTACTATTACTGCTCTATTACAAGAACTAAAGCCAGATATCCCTATTGAACGTTTAGAACTGGACAGAGTACACAGAGCCCTCACAGCCAAAAAGAAAGATGAACCCCCACGTGATATAATCACAAAATTTCATTATTACAGAACGAAAGAACAAATACTAATTGCTGCAAGAGAAAAAAAGGAACTTAATTTTCAAGGACACAATTATCACATTTTTGCTGACCTATCCCAACTTACTATTACTAAAAGACGATCCATGAAACCTCAACTAATGGAACTGCAACGCCACAACATTATGTATCAATGGGGCTTCCCCTTTTCAGCCAGATTTAACTACCAAGGTACAATTTACAGAAGCAGATCAGCAGATGAACTACAACAAACCCTTTTAAAATTAAATCTGACAGAACCCACAAGCAGCAACTCTCCCACACGCAGAAGAATGGCATCATCTTCACCTTCAGGCAGCACCCAGAAAATTTCAGAACAAAATGGGAATCATCATTCTCACAAAAGAGGCCGTTATGCCACATCATCCATGGACCAAGAAGATTCAATGGACTGACATCCTAATTCCTGATATCTCTTCATTTATTATACTAAGAGATGGTTCTCTATAAAAAACCTATATTTATAACTGAATGTAACTGCATTCTGATAGTCACACACTGTGTGGGATCATGTTACATTCCAGTTATATTTCTTATTACTTCTGATTCATATAGCCTTAGAATATATAAGTGAAATAAGGAAATTCTTGTTCAGTTATATATTATCAGGTAATAACAATAGATTTATTACTTTTTAGGACAAATATGTTCAATAATCCAGAAGTAATGGAAGCTTTTTCTTTCTTTTCTTAAAACAAATATATTATTACCTAACTAGTTCCTAGAATTATGTTTTTGTTTATTCTAATCTGAAGCAATACAACCTCAATTTTATGAGTTAACATATCTAAACAGTTACGTATGAATAAAATATGTAATTGTTTACTCTAAAAGGGTTAAAATCCCAAAATAATTCAAACTATCTTCATCAATACCAAAGTTATTAACAGTACCTTTCTAACTGAATTATTTAGCCTAGGGCAAGACTAACCATATACAACCACCCTGGAATAAATAATTTCAACAAAAACTATATTCTGCACTCCAATTAATGAAACATCATTTTGATGTCTTTTGACATAGCACTTCTCTCCTGTAAGCGGAAGATCCGTGTACCCCCATTAGCCCTCCTCATTCTCCCAACCATATTATGTGGGAGTGTGACGAAGGCACTTATTCCCCTGAGAGAGATATTTATTCTCTTTCATGGGTAAATTGCGATTACTTGCAAAAAATAATTTATACAATGTATCATCTAATCTCATATGTTTTTTGTTTACTCTTTACTCCAGAATTCACTGGTTTCTTTTCTATCTATTCATCTCTTCAGTCCACACAGGTTGATCTGCGCAGTCAGCTCTGCATAACAAAAAGTAAGTCAAAACTATTTGATCTATTGCCATGGCACCACTGAATATACTTTCCCTGAATGTTCAGGGAATAAATGTCCCACAAAAAAGGACCAAAGCCTTCCGTACTTTCCATAACAAGAAGGCTCACATAGTATGCCTCCAAGAAACACACTTCACCAAAGATTCTACTCCAAAATATATTTCTCCTTTTTATCAACAAATTTACACGGCTTCTGCCTGTACCAAGCAAAGGGGAACTCTAATTGCATTTCACCGATCCACACCATTCACCTTATCATCAGAAATTAAAGACCCAGAAGGTAGATACCTGATACTCATGGGTTATATAATGGATACAGCAATCACAGTGATTTCCTACTACGCTCCTAACAAACAACCTACACCATTCCTCTCACATATATTACAAGTGATTAATACACACAAAATAGGAACAGTGATAATGTGTGGGGATTCGAACCAGGTCCTCCTCCCATTTCTAGATAAATCACCTTTTACACCATCCAAAATAACCTCTAGATTACCTTTTTCTCAACTTCTTTCCAAATACAATCTGGTAGATTCATGGAGAGAAAGTAACCCAATGAAAAAGAAATTCACTTATTTCTCGCATCCTCATCAAACCTTCACCAGAATAGATCATATTTTTCTAACAATAGGAATGATACCAGAAATTATTGCATCAGATATAATTCCGATTCCGTGGTCTGACCATAATGCAGTATACACTACTATAGCCTCAGCCATACCAAAAGCGCATGACCCAACGTGGTACTTACCGGACATAATGCTCAAACACCCACTACATCAGATGGCCATTGAACAAGCTTTAAAGGAATACATATCAATTAATAATACAACAGACATCTCCCCAATAACACTGTGGGAAGCTCATAAGCCTGTCTTGCGTGGTACAATACAAAGACAAATGGCACTATTTAAACGGGAACGCAAAAATCTAGCAAAAAAACTAGAACTCAATTTTAATGCAGCCTACATATCATTTCAAGATAATCCATCTCAGAGTACAAAATCTCATCTGGAAAAATCTAGATTGGAATACGATCTATTTCTCACTGAGTCAGTTGATAAATCCCTCAAACGCTCCAAACACAATTTCTACATGAATACAAACAAACCAGGTACATATTTGGCTCGGGCATTAAATTCAACTAACAAATCTTTCAAACCAATACGTTTGAAATTATCAAAAAATGTTTACACTTGTAATCCAGTTAAAATAGTCCATAAATTTCACTCACATCTCGCAACTTTATACAAGACAAACAATGAATTTAATCCTACAGAGGCTGAATCCTTCTTCTCAAAAATAACCTTACCTGAGTTATCTCAGAATCAAAAAAGCAGTTTGGATGAGCCTATAACTATAGATGAAGTTGCTAACGCCATAAAAGACCTAAAACTTAACAAAAGACCAGGCCCAGACGGCTACTCGGCTTTATACTATAAAACATTCTCAGAAATACTCTCTCCCATTCTCACTGAAACTTTTAACAAACTTCTAGATGGACATTCTTTTCGGCAAGAAACACTAATGGCAATTGTTTGTATGATCCCAAAACCCCTTTCTGATGATACTTCCTGTGTGAATTATCGGCCTATCTCTCTGTTAAACCTCGATATTAAATTATTAGCAAAAATAATAGCAAAACGCCTCAATAACATTATAGGAAAATTAATACATAGAGATCAAGTAGGCTTCATGCCAAATAGACAGGCAGGCGATGATATACGCAGGGCAGTGTTATTGGCACATATTGCTAAAAAACGGAAAATCCCTTTATGTTTTCTATCTCTCGATATTAAGAGGGCATTTGACACAGTATCCTGGCAATATATGCAATATTCATTACAAAAATGGGGTTTTGGACCCCACTTTTTAACATGGATCAAAGCATTATATAATAAACCCAAAGCCTATATAAAATATGCTGGATACAAATCTGAAGCCTTTAATATCGAAAGAGGTACCCGACAGGGTTGCCCATTATCTCCCTTATTATTTGCCCTTATACTCGAACCCATGGCCCAATACATCAGAACAAACCAAACTATAACTGGCATTGAAGTAGGAGGTATTACACACAAATTATGTATATTTGCAGACGATATATTACTTTTTCTATCATCACCACAGGTCTCTGGTCCTAACTTAATACCAGCTCTTGATGGATTTGCAGCCCTATCCGGCCTTATGATTAATCCTAAGAAATGCCTAGTGCTTAATATTTCACTCACAAACATGGAATTGATCCCGGCTAGAGCTGCACTCCCATTCACATGGGCAGAAAAATCAATCCCATATCTTGGAATTCATTTAACAGCATCTCATTCTGACTTATTCTCAACCAATTATCCTCCTGTATTAAGACAGATCACAAATCTAATAAAACAATGGTCGCAACTTCCTTTATCCTGGATAGGGAAGATTAATGCAATCAAAATGACTATTCTACCCAAATTGCTTTATCTATTCAGAGTCCTCCCTATTCCAATTCCTTCCTATTTTTTGAGAATAGTACAAAAAAGAGCAACTTCGTTTATATGGGGCTCTTCTAAACCACGTATACCTATACACACACTACATCTTCCCAAAAATAAAGGAGGCCTGGGATACCCTAATTTTACTAACTACTACAGAGCAGCACATTTGGCCAGTCTGTCCAAATACCATGCAAAACAGGAAATCCCATTATGGGTATTTATAGAGGCTTCAGAAAATGACCCTCTATTAATATCAAATTTATTATGGCTTGATCCTAAAGACCGCTTTAAAATTCATAATCCCATAACTAAACACTTCTTATCTCTCTGGGATAAACTAAAAACCAAATATCAGTTACAATCTCCACACAATCCTCTCCTTTCTTTTATCAGAAATCCGGCCTTTTATCCGGCATGGATCTACCCAAATTCTTTTAAAGCTTGGACAACATCAGGCATTCAGACACTAAATGACTTCATAGCATCTAAATCATTCCTTTCATTCCCATCGCTTAGAGAAAAATATGATCTACCAAACTCTGAGATATTTAGATATCTCCAAATCAAAAATTTCTATACACCATTCCTAAAGGGGGATACACCATTATCCCAATTATCCATTTTTGAATCAATCTGTACAAAAGATCCATTTGCTAAAGGTACAATTTCATCACTTTATAATCAATTATATGGAGTAGCAAATCTTAATAGACCCTCTTACGTTCAGAGGTGGGAGGAGGACCTGGGACGAACTTTAGAAGACACGGACTGGTCTAACATATGGCTCACATCTAAGTCATCTTCACCCAACATCTTAGCACTGGAGACAAATTATAAAGTCCTAACTCGCTGGTACCTTGTACCCGCTAGAGTGGCAAAATATTCACCTAATACCTCAGCTCTTTGTTTTCGAGGATGCCCAGAAATAGGCACATATTTACACATATGGTGGACGTGCCCAGTAATCCAAACCTTCTGGAAGGAAGTCTTCGTGATTGCATCTAAAATATTTAAAAAAATAATACAACCAGATCCATATTTAACTTTACTTAATCTAAAACCGGAATGGTTAACACTCTCTCAATTCAAACTTATGATCCAACTAATAACGGCTGCAAAACAAACAGTGGCCAAGGCATGGAAATCTCCTACATTGGTACTAGCAGAAACAATTCACAGAATGAATAATACAATGTCCCATGCTAAGATGGTAGCCATCGATCAAAATCAAATTCCAAAATTTGAAAAACTTTGGCATCCTTGGATAAAACAACAGTTCCTGTCAAACTTCAATGACTCTGTCCTGTTGCCATGGTAACAGATTAAATGACTTACAGAGACACCCATTCTAAGGCTTCAAAGAGAACTAAAAAGAATAATAAACTGACGAGCGGGACAACCTTGTGGACCATACCTCTACCTTTCAACCCTTTTTCTTCTTTCTCTTTCCTTTTCTCCACCTTACGATTAAAGCTCATTATCAGAATTTATTTGACCTATATACACTCTACTTGTAAACAATATGTATAGTAGGTATAAATCATTTAAATAACTACAAAAGTAACTAAGGAAATGATATATATCTTTAATTTAGGTTTACGTGAACCCAATGTTTAATATTTGAAATTTCATGATATTTACCTATATAAACCCTACTGTAAAACAATGAGCTTACTTTATAGATCCTTGTAAACTTACTTTATGTATCTTTATAACATTGTATACTCAATAAACTTCTTTTGACAAGGAAAGTAATTTTCTTGCAAAAAAAAATAATTTTTTCATATAAACAAAAAGTGTCAGAAAGGGCTTTGTCTTCAAGTGGTTAGAAGAGTGGGTGATGTGTGACATAAGCTTCTAAATGTTGTGCATAACATGCCAGGACAGTTCAACCCCCCCAAATGACCCCATTTTGGAAAGTAGACTCCCCAAGCTATTTGCTGAGAGGCATGTCGAGTCCATGGAATATTTTATATTGTGACACAAGTAGGGCTGGGAGATCTTCTTAAAAAAAAAATCTTCGATTCGCTTAAAAAAACCTTTTTTTTTTGAAACTGCGCCGGTCCCGAGGCACTGCGGGCATGAGCTTTTAGGCGAGGCCGCGGCTTCGGCCTAGTCCGCGGCGTCCGGCCTAGCGGACTAGGCCGAAGCCGCGGCCTCACCTAAAAACTCCTTGCCCGCAGCTCTTCGGGCCCGGCGCGGTGTCCACACTGGTCCGGAGGCGCTGCGGGCATGAGTTTTTAGGCGAGGCCGTGGCTTCGGCCTAGTCCACGGCGTCCAGCCGTAGCCGCGGACTAGGCCGAAGCCGCGGCCTCACCTAAAAACTCATGCCCGCAGCGCCTCGGAACCAGCAAGGTGAAAAAAAAAAAATCTAAAAAAATCGATTTGCTTAAATTTTGAATCGATTTGACCTCTCAACTCGATTCAAGATTTAAATCGATTTTTTTCCCAGCCCTACTTCCAGTGCTCCGTAAAATGTTAATTGTAAACTAACCACTTCCCATTCGGGCCAATTCTGGCACTTTGCTCCTACGTGTAAAAATCATCATTTTTTTTCTTTTCTAGAAAATTACTCAGAACCCCCAAACATTATATATATATTTTTTTAAGCAGAGACCCTAAGAAATAAAATGGCAGTTGTTGCAACTTTTTATGTTGCACAATATTTGCGCAGTGATCTTTCAAACGCGTTTTAAAAAACAAAAAACTGTTTCATGAATTAAAAAAAATAAACCTGCAAAGTTAGCCCAATTTTTTTTATAATGTGAAAGATGATGTTATGCCTAGTAAATTGATACCGAACATGTGCTTTAAAATTGAGCACACTCGTGGAATGGTGCCAAACTTTGGTACTTAAAAATCTCCATACATTTTTAAAAGTTTTTTACAGGCTAAATGTTTAGAGTTAGAGGAGGTCTTGGGCTAGAATCGTTACGTTTGCTCTAACGCACGCTGTGATAACTCACATGTGTGATTTGAACGCCGTTTACATATGTGGGTGCGACTTGCGTATGCAACATGTAAAAAAAAAAAAATATATGTATATATATATATATATATATATATATATATATAAATTAAAACATTTAATGCGCACCTGTCCGCTCACGTGCAGAAGCGAACAGGTGCGCATTAAATGTTTTAATTTATATATATATATATATATATATATATATATATATATACATATATTTTTTTTTTTTTTACATGTTCTCTTTAAAAAAAAATGTTGATCACTTTCTATCCTTTTACAAGGAATATAAACATCCCTTGTAATGGGAATAGTACATGACAGGTCCTCTTTATAGAGAGATGTGGGGTCTTTTTGCTGAAATGATGTGTCATTGTATAAATGTTTGAAACTGTAACATTTCTTACTGCCTTTCTTCTTTCTCATCCAAGTTCATTAAGTTCAAATACCTACTCTCAGGCTTGAGAGTTATATTTTGCCAGATGTTGAGGACAACGTCTATTGTAGTGGGGGGAGTATGTAGCGCTTGTAGATTTTCAATCTACCGCTTATATGTAAATTTAGTGGGTCATCTTTTCTGTACATAGTTTAGATTTAATCTATAGCTAAATTAGCTTCTGTTCCAACCTTGGTTGTGTTGCGTGCAGTTCCACTCCGTCACCTGTAGATGTCGGTGTCACTACAGACCGGAGCTGGAAAGCAGCAGACTGAGGTGTATTGAGTGCTCTTCTTTTTCAGAAGTAACTCGGCAGAGTGTCCCCTGCGGTGCATTCTGGGAGGGGGTATTTAAGAAACAGACACCATATTTTCAGGGTCTTTTCGTTCCACCCGCTGGCCCTCCTGGCCGACAGGTATGTGTTAGGAGTCCTACCTCGTGGTCCTCTGGGCCGGAGGACTGCGATGCTGCAGCGTGTGGGTGGGCCCAGAAGTCTGTCTGGGGCCTACTACAACTGCTGTGGAGATGGTCCTGTGCTGTCTGTCCTGCGGGAAGAAGCTGGACAATTGAGAAGAATCCAGGGGAGGACCCGTCATTGGAAGGATCATGCATAGCGCTGGTCTAGAGAGGGGCCTGGTGACTCAATTGGAGGATGCATCTTAAGTTAACCTACCACATAGTACTGTCGGGTCGGCTTAAAGGTTCTGGTACTGTGTTGCTGTTCACTGAAAACTATTACATCCTGTGGCAGAGGATCATACGGTTTTGTTTCACTCAAGTCTGTGGCAGAGACTTTCTGTTCGTGCTGCACACCGGCTGCTAGGTTAATGAGAGAGGCCTATCCGGGCGAGTAAAGATTTAATCCTGAACCGAAGATACATTCATCCCTGAGATTTCAATTCCTTAGTGCTACACCCAGAAAAGGTATTTGAACTTCCCTGCAACTCTTCTTCTACCTCTTTCCTGCTACTTCTTCCAGTTATCTCCCATTAAAGCATTGGAAAAGTACTAAAGTGACTGGTGCCTACATTGTTAGATGATAAGTTCAACGTGGACTCTAAGTCTGGTGTTGGTGAAACTAAAGGTATAAGGGTAACGGAAACAGCCCGCTTTAAATCAGCAGCTCCACCGTGAGTTATTGCTACAAGAATAAGAGCCTCCGACCTCCCCCCTCAACCGGGCCAATGCACGCCAATAAAAAAAGACTACCGGCCTTCAACCTCCTCTCAGAATAAAAAAGACACTCAGAAGAGAAAAGAAATATCTGCACACCCCGGGTAGTAGCAAAGAAAAAGGGTTTGTTCCCCGTAAGGGGTTTTCTAGGCAGCAAAGGGTTTGAAAAATACTACATGGAGTTGAATTAATGTACCGTATTTATTGGCATATAACACGCACTTTTTTCCCCTGAAAATAAGGGGAAAATCGTGGGTGCGTGTTATAGGCCGATTTTGTGTTTTATCGGAGCGATCGCGGCAATTGCCGCGGTCGCCGCCGACATACACAGCCGAAAAAAGCTGAGAACACTCGGGTATGTGTATCTCGGCTCTCGTTGACGCGTTTCGACCCCACTGGGTCTTCTTCAGAGGATTTTGTGAGCTGTAAAGATGTTTACTTGTGTTGGAATTCATAATTATCCCCTTCCCGCCGACCGTACGCAGATATGCGTACTCGGCTTTCCAGGGTTATACCGGGATGATGCCCGCAGCTGCAGGCATCATCCCGGTACCGTTGTTTACAGTGGGCGATCGGCTACCCGAGTAAAACAACCAATGCGGCTAAAATCCGCTCAGCTGTTATACCGGAGGAGTGGGAGGGGACATCCCCCCCTCCCGCCGCTCTTACCGGGCCTCCCGTGCGATCAGGAGGCCCGTTGTCCAACCGTGTGCCTTCGGCGGCTGTGGGCGGGCTGGAACAAAGCTGTGGGCGGCTTTGTTCCAGCCTTCTCATTGTACACGCGGAAGCGACGTCATGACGTCACTTCCTGTTTACTCGGCTGCCAATGGCGCCGGTTTTAAAAAAATATACAGTATTCAGAATCGCCGTTTTCGGCGATCTGAATACTTTGAAGTGCAAAGGAGGGATCGGGGGTCTTTTAGACCCCCGATCCCTCCATAAAGAGTACCTGTCACCACCTATTACTGTCACAAGGGAGGTTTACATTCCTTGTGACAGCAATAAAAGTAAAAAAAAAAAAAATGTTTAAAACATAATTCATAAAGTAAAAAATAATAAAATAAATAATAATAAAAATTTTTTAAAGTGCCCCTGTCCCCGCGAGCTTGCGCAGCGAAGAAAACGCATACAGAAGTCGCGCCCGCATATGTAAACGATGTTCAAATCACACATGTGAGGTATCGCCACAATCATCAGAGCGAGAGCAATAATTCTAGCCCTAGACCTCCTCTGTAACTCAAACCTGGTAACTGTAAAAAAAATTTAAAGTGTCGCCTATGGAAATTCATAGGTACCGTAGTTTGTCGCCATTCCACGAGTGCGTGCAATTATAAAGGGTGACATGTTTGGTATCTATTTACTCGGCGTAACATCATCTTTCACATTATACCAAAAAATTGGGGTAACCTTACTGTTTGGATTTTTTAAAATTCATGAATGTGTCCCTTTTCCAAAATTTTGCGTTTAAAACACCGCTGCACAAATACCGTGTGATAAAAAATATTGTAACAATCGCCATTTTATTCTCTAGATTCTCTGCTAAAAAATATATATATATAATGTTTGGGAACTCTAAGTAATTTTCTAGCAAAAAATACGGATTTTAACTTGTAAACACCAAATTTCAAAAATAGGCTTAGTCATGAAAGGGTTATAATCAGGGGGTAAAAAGAACAATAATAAACATTGTCATATAAAGTTACCAATTACATTGTGTTAAGTGACGTTTCAAGGACCTCTGAAGAGGTACCCCCTTGCTTGATCCAAGAATCCTCGGTCGGACAGTGCAGCCACTAATAGAAGCTAAACGCTCATACGTGTCTTACGAGGAGTCACACAGATATGGCAATCCCAGAGGCCTGCGAGGGGTGTGGAGGTGGATATACAGTGCCTGCATTTGGGGCATCAAACCACAGTACTAAAAGTATGTCCTGTTTTTCGCTAGTAAGAGTATTTTATATTGGGAGTGGTAAATGGATGGCTAAAAAAGACAGCTAAAAGCAATATGTACATATATCTATATTTTATATTGTATCTTCTATGTGTATATTTTTTATATTTTTATCATCGATCATGCGAGACATGATTGTAAATAAATATATCAAGATATGAATGCTGGAGAAAAAAAAATAAAAAAGCGGGGATAGGGAAAGACATGGTGAGGAATGATTGTGGGGGAAACAAGGGGAGGGAAAAAGGGAAGAAAGGGGAAGGGAGGGACATAAGGGAAGAGGAAAGAAAGGAAGGGAAAAATTGGGAACGGAAAAAGAGGGAAGGAGCTGAAAAAAGGGATGGTGGAACAATGAATGGTAAAATGTGAAAAATTAAAAATGAAAATTGTGTGTGTGTGTGAGAGACAAAACCAAACGAAACAAAAGTGGTGGTGAACACAAAGCCAAACCAAAGGCCAGTACAAGGAGATACAAGAGGTGATGTGAACCTCCCCTCATAGCCGGTCCAAGGTATGCCTGCAAAAGAGAATAGGAGCCTCCAACCTCCCCCCACAACCGGGCCAACGCACGCTTATAAAAAAAGACTACCAGCCTCCAACCACCCCCCCCTTAGCCGATCCAAAGCACGCCCACAGAAAAGACTAACCAAGGCCTTCTACACTACACCTGGCGGGACTACAGGTCCCAGCATTCCTCCTCTCGGAATCAGGGCCTACTACTCTGCAACTGGGGGGATTACAAGGCTCAGCTTTTCCATCTGTGTCCTAAACAGGGTCTGCTAATGCTATACTACCACTGGGGAGACCACAAGGCCCAGCATTTCTCCTCTGTTCTGACCAAGGTCAAACACACTGCAACTGTGGGGACTACAAGGTCCTAACCAGGGCCTGCTACACCACAGGTGGGGATGCAGCCTTGAACGATTCTGACTGCTTAAAGTGAAAGTTCCCCTTTACAGAAAAATCTGTAAGGTGAACTTACCTCCTCACCCCCCTCCCTCCCTGACCTGGAGCGTGGCAATCTCCCGTTCTGTGCCCCGGTATAGCCGCCTCACCAGACCAGGGCTTAGAAATCCCCTCGGCATTCACTCCACTTCCCCGCTGACAGGACCGGCTATGCGGATCTGATTGGTCGGTGCCGCCCATATGACAATTAAAATGCTCCAAAACGTCCCTTCTTACGGAGGACATTTTGGAGATTAAGCTGAGTGGATTTCTAAGCCCTGGTCCGGTGAGCCATACCGGGGTGCAGAATGGGAGATCACCACGCTGTAGGTCTCTGAAGAAGCTTGGCAACAAGTGAAACGCGTAAGCGTCTAACCTGTGCACTGGTGGGACATGGATCTCCACACATAAATGAGGAATCAACTTTTGCATATACAGAAGCGACTTGAGAACTTTCCAAGATGGAGGGTTGAGCCCTGCGGTGAATACTGGGACTAAGTGCTTCCCCTGGTAAACCTACAGACCTAGCGCGGAACACTTCGTGAACCCTCTGACACACCGTACTTCCCTACGGAAGACCCAGAAACAACAGCTCCTGTCAGTACGGGCGAGCACACCGCATGTCTGCTCCCCCACACCGAGACAAGGCGGCTATCGTAGTCCTCTATAGATCTTGGAACTCTTTGGTTGAAGACGTCAAATGGTGAGCTCTGTAGTGCTCCAACATATACGGAGGCACACCATATATTGCTATCTGCCGTTTGTTTCCTTACCTAATATAGCTTTTTGTTTTCCAACTGCTGATATATAGCCGGTCAAACGGGGACACTTCATCTATTTATGTAATTATTAATCTACCAACCTGCCATACATTGAAGTCTGCTTTTCCTCATTATCAATATCCGGACGGATATCTTGCTAATCCCCAGCACCTGCACTTTATTCAGTAAGGACCGAAGCGGCAATAATAAATCCATTCACAAACTTTATTTGGGAAGTAAATGAAATATACATCAGACCCGGGTCTTTTCAATAAGCTGAAGTGTGTATGGATGCATGAGTGATTTATGTATGTGGAAAACATCGGTGGCCACCAGTGCTGTGTAGGACTTTCTGTCCTATTTTTAATTAATGGTTTTTGGATAGTAACACTGTTTTTACTGGGATAATCAATAAAGATATTTAGGTTTAATACCCGCATGCTCTTGAGTGGACTGTCTTTTGAAGGTTCTCTCCTTCTCCTCTTCTCTTTACTTAGAAATCCCCTCGGCATTCACTCCACTTCCCCGCTGACAGGACCGGCTATGCGGATCTGATTGGTCGGTGCCGCCCATGTGACAATTAAAATGCTCCAAAACGTCCCTTCTTACGGAGGACATTTTGGAGATTAAGCTGAGTGGATTTCTAAGCCCTGGTCCGGTGAGCCATACCGGGGTGCAGAATGGGAGATCACCACGCTGTAGGTCAGCGGAAAGGGGGGGGGCAGTGTTGCCAACCTACCAGATTGAAATTTACTGGCACGACACCCAACATTTGCTGGCACAGCCAAGTTTTTACTGGCATTTCACAAAAGTAGCAAAATTACATTTTTAGGTGCAAATTTCATTATTTAGGCTACAAACAAGTACGCCAGGCAAATAGCAATGTCATTTAAGGTAGATATTAAAGCGGGGGTCCACCTACATCAACCTAAAAAAAGAAATATTAAAAGCCAGCAGCTACAAATACTGCAGCTGCTGACTTTTAATACATGGCCACTTACCTGTCCCAGGGTCCAGCGATGTCGGCAGCCGACGCCGACAAACCGCTCGGTTCTCGGCAGCTGCCGCCGCCATCCTAGGTGAGGGAATCAGGAAGTGAAGCGTTGCGGCTTCACTTCCCGGTTCCCTACTGCGCATGCGCGAGTCGCGCTGCGCATCGTAACTGGTCCCGCTATCTCCTGGGAGCTGTGTGTTTCCCAGGAGACAGCGCGGAGGGACAGGAAGAGGCATAGACTCCCGTGGGAGTCTATGCCGGAAGGGGATGCAAATACCTGTCTTAGACAGGTATCTGCACCCCCCTGCCCCCTGAAAGGTGCCAAATGTGACACCGGAAAAGCGGAAGTTCCATTTTTGTGTGGAACTCCACTTTAAGGTATAAAAACATATTTTTGTTATTTTCGATATAATAAGGGCGGATTATTTAGTCCAATCACCTCCTGCCTCCATCCTCCTGTCTCCAACATCCGCTGCCTCCATCACCTCCTGTCTCCAACATCCCCTGCCTCCATCACCCCTGCCACCATCCCCCTCTGCTACGATTACCCTCCCTCTGCATCCATCCCCCTCTGCCACCATCACCCCCTGCCTCCATCACCCCATGCCTGATGCCTCCACCCCCCTCTGCCACCATCACCCCCTGCCTCCATCCCCCTCTGCTACCATCAACCCCTGCCTCCACCTCCCTCTGCCACCTTCAACCCCTACCTCCATCCCCCTCTGCCACCATCAATCCCTGCCTCCATCCCCCTCTGCCACCATCAACCCCTGCTTCCATCACCCCCTGCGGCTTGCCACCATCACCTGCTGTCACCGTTGGCTGGGCTATGGGCTGTCACTCCGTCTCCGACTACCCGATGACTCTGGATTGCTTGCCACCAACACCCCCTGCCACCATCCCCCTCTGCTGCCATTATCCTCCCCCTCCATCCCCCTCTGCTACCATCACCCCCTCCCACCATGGCCCCCTGCCTCCATCCCCATCTGCCTCCATCACCCCTTGCCTCCATCCCCCTCTGCCACCATCACCCCCTGCCACCATCACCCCCTGCCACCATCACCTGCTGTCACCATCTGCTGGGTTATGAGCTGTCACTCCGTCCCCGACTCCCTGTGGACTCTGGAATCTGGATTGCCTGCTACCAAAACCCCCTGCCACCATCCCCCTCTGCTACCATTACCCTCCCCCTCTGCCTCCATCCCCCTCTGCCACCATCACCCCCTGCCTCCAACCTCTCTGCCACCATCACCCCCCGCCTCCATACCCTCTGCCTTCATCCCCCTCTGCCTCCATCACCCCCTGCCTCCATCCCCCTCTGCTACCATCAACCCCTGCCTCCACCTCCCTCTGCCACCTTCAACCCCTACCTCCATCCCCCTCTGCCATCATCAATCCCTGCCTCCATCCCCCTCTGCCACCATCAACCCCTGCTTCCATCACCCCCTGCGGCTTGCCACCATCACCTGCTGTCACCGTCGGCTGGGCTATGGGCTGTCACTCCGTCTCCGACTCCCCGTGGACTCTGGATTGCTTGCCACCAACACCCCCTGCCACCATCCCCCTCTGCTGCCATTATCCTCCCCCTCTGCCTCCATCCCCCTCTGCTACCATCACCCCCTCCCACCATGACCCACTGCCTCCATCCCCATCTGCCTCCATTACCCCCTGCCTCCATCCCCCTCTGCCACCATCACCCCCTGCCACCATCACCTGCTGTCACCGTCTGCTGGGTTATGGGCTGTCACTCCGTCCCCGACTCCCTGTGGTCTCTGGAATCTGGATTGCCTGCTACCAAAACCCCCTGCCACCATCCTCCTCTGCTACCATTACCCTCCCCCTCTGCCTCCATCCCCCTCTGCCACCATCACCCCCTGCCTCCAACCTCTCTACCACCATCACCCCCCGCCTCCATCCTCTCTGCCTTCATCCCCCTCTGCCTCCATCACCCCCTGCCTCCATTACCCTCTGCCACCATCACCCCCTGCCTCCATCCCCCTCTGCCACAATCAACCCTTGCCTCCATCCCCCTCTTCCTCCAACACCCCCCTGCCACCATCACCCCCTGCTGTCACTGTCGGCTGGGCTATGGACTGTCACTCCTGTCCCCGACTCCCCGTGGACTCTGGAATTTGGATTGCCTGCCACCAACCCCCTCTGCTACCATCACCCTCACCCTTTGCCTCCATCCCCCTCTGTCTCCATCACCCTCTGCCACCATCACCCCCTGCCTCCATCCCCCTCTGCCTCCATCACCCCCTGCAGCCTGCCACCATCACCTGCTGTCACCGTCGGCTGGGCTATAGGCTGTCACTCCATCCCCGACTCCCCATGGACTCTGGAATCTGGATTGCCTGCTACCACCACCCTCCCCCTCTGCCACCATCACCCTCTGCCTCCAACACCCCCTGCCTCCAACACCCCCTGCCACCATCACCCCTTGCCACCATTACCCCATGCGGCCTGCCACCATCACCTACCTGCTGTCACCGTAGGCTGGGCTATAGGCTGTCACTCCATCCTCGACTCCCCGTGGACTCTGGAATCTGAATTGCCTGGATGCAGGGCTCCTCCGTTCTGCCGCCGCCGCATGCTGCTCAGCCTCCTGCTGCTCAGCCTCCTGCTCCAGTGCTCCTGGTTACAGATTTTAAATGCTGGCGCGCCTGGCGGGATGTGTTATTACATCACTCGCCTCGCCAGTACAGCGCGCCGCACAGCCTCTGTGAAATCCTCCACCGGCCGAACAAAGGATCGGATCGGCTTGGCAAGCTCCGGAACTGTGCATGCGCAGGTCCAAGCCGGACCGGTCACGGCTATTTTTTACTGGCACTTTCCCGCTATCACGGGCATTTACGGGCGGGGAAAAATATGCCAGTTTTTAAGGGCTGCCTGTAAAAATATGGGCGGTTGGCAACACTGGAGGGGGGGGGGGAGGGGGTCCAGTGTAAGTACATCTTACAGATTTTTCTGTAAAAGTGAACTTACCCTTTACATTTTTTGATGAAACCCATGGGCAGTAATCGTGATGCATCGGGAATTGAATCGAAGACTAGATAATTGTAATCCAATCGTGAGACCAGTGAAGATGCGCATCTCTACTTTTTATACATAAGGCCCTTGTAATGTGCAATAATCTTTGTATATTTTTTCATCACCATTTCTACTTTAGTCAGTTAGTGTGACATTGTACCAACACATTTACACTTTTAACTGCAAGTAACAAACCTGTATTATGTTGCATAATTACATTTGTAGAATACATTTTGAGAACCACTTTTCAAAATTGCCAAAAGGACAAAAATATGTAAGAAGTCCTTCTGCGTTGAGCATCGATTGAACCTCCTATAACAAAAAGCAAATTAGACATTTTACAGGCTTCAGTCCAATATATTTCTGGTTTCACATCATGTCTGTTGCATTTAGCTTGCATGGATGAATATTAAATGCACTAGTATTGACATGCGCCGTTGTGTTTTTTTTTTTTTTTTAACACATTGGGGAGATTTACTAAAACTGGTACACAGAATCTGATGCAGCTATGCATAGTAACCAATCAGCTTCTAACTTCAGCTTCTTCAAATTAAGCCTGGTTCACACTGATGTGACAAGCTCTCCGACTTTGGAGCATCAGATGTTGGACCCCATTCAGTGCAGTGGAACTGTTCTAATTGGTGCGACTTGAGTCACTTCAACTTAGAGAAAGGTTCCTGCACTACTTTTGCTCTGACTTTGGTACGACTTGCCAACTTCTGTTAAAGAAGTCGCATGCAATTCGTGCCAAAGTTGCACTTTGACGATGCAGCAGTGTTAAAGTGTTTCTAAAGGCTCAAGATTTTTTTCGCCTTCATGCAGCAGTGCCCCCAGCCCCCCCTCCCCCCATAACTCACCTGAGTCTCATCTCGATTCAGCAATGTGCACTAGAGCCTCAGATCTAGGGGGACTCTCCCTCCTCATTGGCTGAGACAACAGCAGGAGCCATTGGCTCCCGCTGCTGTCAATCAGAGTCAATGAAAAGAGAGGGGTGGGGCCAAGCCACAGCTCTGTGTCTAAATGATCGGGAGCCCCAACAGCAAGCGGTTTGCTGTGAGTGCACTTGGCAAGAGGGAGGGGCCAGGAAAGCCGGCGGGGGACCCGAGAAGAGGAGGATCAGGGCTGCTCTGTGCACTAACTAACTGCACAGAGCAGGAAAGTATAACATGTATAATAATTGTTTTCTTTTAAAAACGAGAGTTTACAATCACTGTAATTGTAATGTGCCTATGCACACAGGCACGTAAATAAGTGCCGTGCATTCTTCAGTAAAAAAATAAAATCAGCTTTTTTGGTCAGTAATTTACGCCTCATGCGCGCAAATGAGCGTGATTGCGCACAAATGGCCATTTGCATATTGTGCAGAAAAAGAACGCAATAATAAGTTTACACGCATTTGCGCGAACATGTGCGTACGCATATGCGCGAAAATGTGTTTATACGCTTGCCGCCCTCCATATGACGGCCAGGCGGCGCGGCTCTCGTTCTGGGTGGGCGTCATATGACATCCGTCCATTTAAACAGCAATCGTGTGCACGCAGCCCTGTACCTTCCGTGGTGGCATGTCACGGAGACACCGATCGCCACCAAGGGGGGTGAACAGTCATTGGGCATGGCTGTTTACCACGTGATTGGCCGTGATGAAGTCACGGCCGATCACAGATGGTACCGCCCCACTTTGCACGTGATTGCGCTGCGCGTGCAAGTCGGTGGCAGCATGTTCCCGGGAACACTGCTCGTCACCGACGCTGGTAAACAGCCATTGGATGGCGGTTGTTTACCACGTGATCGGCTGTGATCCTTTCACAGCCAATCACTAAATGTAAGCATAGAGCGGTAACAAGATGTTACCGGGTTCTACACCTCACACACCGATCGTGTGTGAGAAGGAGATTGCGGTAACATCTCGTTACCGCTTACAGTATACACCAATCACACTGATCCCCCCCCCCAATAAAGAGGACCTGTCACCACCCATCAAAGTACCTGTCACCACCCATCAAAGTACCTGTCACAGTCCATCTGAGTACCTGAGTACCTGTCACAGATCATCTGAGTACCCGAGTACCTGTCACAGATCATCTAAGTACCCAAGTACCTGTCACAGTTCATCTGAGTACCCGAGTATTTATCACAGTTCATCTGAGTACCCGAGTACCTGTCACAGTCCATATGAGTACCTAAGTACCTGTCACAGTCCATATGAGTACCTGTCACAGTTCATATGAGTACCTAAGTACCTGTCACAGTCCATATGAGTACCTGTCACAGTCCATATGAATACCTGAGTACCTGTCACAGTCCATGTGAGTACCCAAGTACCTGAGTACATGTCACAGTCCATATGAGTACCTGTCACAGTCCACATGAGTACCTGAGTACCAGAGTATCTGTCACAGTCCATATGAGTACCTAAGTACCTGTCACAGTCCATATGAGTACCCGAGTACTTGAGTACCTGTCACAGTCCATATGAGTACCTAAGTACCTGTCACAGTCCATATGAGTACCTGTCACAGTCCATATGAGTACCTGAGTACCTGTCACAGTCCATATGAGTACCTGTCACAGTCCATATGAGTACCCAAGTACCTGTCACAGTCCAAATGAGTACCTGAGTACCTGTCACAGTCCATATGAGTACCTGAGTACCTGTCACAATCCATATGAGTACCCGAGTACTTGTCACAGTCCATATGAGTACCTGAGTAACTGTCACCGCCCTTCAGAGTACCCAAATACCAATCACCAGCCCATCAGAGTACCCAAGTACCTATCTGTAGCCCATCAGAGTACCCGAGTACCTGTCACCAGGCCATCAGAGTAGCCGAGTACCTGTCACCAGCCCATCAGAGTACCCAAGTACCTGTCACCAGCCCATCAGAGTACCCGAGTACCTGTTACCAGCCCATCAGAGTACCCGAGTACCTATCTGCAGCCCATGCCTCATAGAATATAAGTTGGGGTGTTTGCTTTCCAAAATGAGGTCATTTTGTGGGTAATTCCACTGTCCTGGTGCTCCAGGACCTTTAAAAGTGTGATAGGTAGGAATGAAATGAGATGTGTAATTTATGCTCCTAGAACGCCTGAAGGTGCTACTTCACTGGAGGGCCTTTGTATGTGACCAGGCTGTGTAAAAGTCTCACACATGTGGTATCGCCATACTTTGAAGAGTAGTATAATGTATTTTGGGGTGTAATTTGTTGTATGCATATGCTGTGTGTGAGAAATAACCTGATAATATGACAATATTGTAAAAAAAAAAAAAAAATCTTCAATTTGCAAAGAATTGTGGGAAAAAAATGACAACTTGAAAAACTCACCATGCTACTTACTTAATACCTTGGAATGCCTACTTTCTAAAAAGGGGTCATTTGGGGGGTATTTGTACTTTCCTGACTTGTTAGGCCCCTTTTACTCGGGAGGTGCTATGTTTAGCAGCGCTTTACCGTCGTTTTAGCAGCGGTATTCTGCCACTAGCGGAGCGGCCGAGAAAGGGTTAAAAAACACAGCAAAACACCTCTGCAGAGGCGCTTTGCTGGCGGCATAGCCGTGGTGCCCCATTGATTTCAATGGGCAGGAGCGGTGAAGGAGCGGTATACACACCGCTCCTTCACCGCTCCAAAGATGCTGCTAGCAGGAGTTTTTTTCCCGTCCTGCTAGCGCATCGCTCCAGTGGGAAAGCCTTCAGGGGTTTCACATTGGAGACAAAGCAGCGGCACTTTCAGAGCGCTTTGCAGATGCTATTTTTATCGCTGTAGCGCCTGCAAAGCGGACCAGTGTGAAAGGGGTCTTAGTGTCTCAAGAAATTAGATACACCTGATGTACTGAAGGCCTGATCAGATGTGATCATTATTCAGTGATTGGCACCATAATTTTGTAGACTCTATAACTTTCACAAAGACCAAATGATAGGGATGCACCAATAAGGAATACCGGTATCGGTGCCGATACTTGGCATTTTCGGGGGTAACGGTACTCGTGAAAATTCACAGATACCAGAAACCGATACCGGAAGTGACGTCAGCTTGGGCGGAGCTCGGGAACCAGATAAGGTTGCAGCCTCTCCACACAGCGGTGAATGCTGTTTTCCTCATGACAGACATGTGCTTTGCTGCTGCTGCTGCTGCTGCTGCGCCTGCTACATGGCTGCCCCACATGGCGAGCGTCCTCCTTACACCATGTCCCCTCATGGCAGCCGGTGAGTGCTCTTCTCTATTTCTAACTGTTGTTTGCTTTCTTCTTATGTGTCCTGCGGCCGGTGATTGCTGTACAGTACTACTAGCTTACATCATCATTTGCCTAACATGTACACCAATCACACTGATTCCCCCTCCTCAATAAAGAGGACCTGTCACCACCCATCAAAGTACCTGTCACCACCCATCAAAGTACCTGTCACAGATCATCTGAGTACCCGAGTACCTGTCAAAGATCATCTAAGTACCCGAGTACCTGTCACAGTTCATCTGAGTACCCGAGTACCTGTGACAGTCCATATGAGTACCTAAGTACCTGTCACAGTCCATATGAGTACCTGAGTACCAGAGTACCTGTCACAGTCCATATGAGTACCTGTCACAGTCCATATGAGTACCTGAGTACCTGTCACAGTCCATATGAGTACCCGAGTACCTGTCACAGTCCATATGAGTACCTGAGTACCAGAGTACCTGTCACAGTCCATATGAGTACCTGAGTACCAGAGTACCTGTCACAGTCCATATGAGTACCTAAGTATCTGTCACAGTCCATATGAGTACCCGAGTACCTGAGTACCTGTCACAGTCCATATGAGTACCTAAGTACCTGTCACAGTCCATATAAGTACCTGAGTACCTGTCACAGTCCATATGAGTACCTGTCACAGTCCATATGAGAACTGTGGGGCAGTGGGGCAGCCATCATTTGCCTAACATGGCGGACGGCCTGTGTTATACTTAAGTTAGTTTTGTCCCACATTGTCTCTCTCTCTCTTGCCTAACATGGCGGCCGGCCTGTGTTATACTTAAGTTAGTTTTGTCCCACATTGTCTCTCTCTCTCTTGCCTAACATGGCGGCCGGCCTGTGTTATACTTAAGTTAGTTTTGTGTCCCACATTGTCTCTCTCTCACTTGCCTAACATGGCCGACGGCCTGTGTTATACTTAAGTTAGTTTTGTGTCCCACATTGTCTCTCTCTCACCTGCCTAACATGGCGGACGGCCTGTGTTATACTTAAGTTAGTTTATCCCACATTGTCTCTCTCTTGCCTAACATGGCAGCCGGCCTGTGTTACACTTAGTTTGTCCCACATTGTCTCTCTCTCTCTCTTGCCTAACATAATGTCCACTGTCCAGCATGGCGGCCGGCCTGTGTTTGTGTGTGTTACATAACTTAGTGTCCCACATTGTCTCTGTTGCCTAACATGTCCATCATGGCGGCAAATGACTGCTGCTGTTACATAAATCATCACTGTCTGTTTACTTAAATAACGGTCACCAAGTTCCGCGCAACTAGACTTGATGTGACACCACTGCGCTCCTATATGTAAGTGTAAATCCCTAAAGTTGCCAACTTGGGTAAAATGAAATGAAAAAAGTATTTTTACATGAAAAATAGTGGTGCTGTGTTCACATCAGTACAGTGACATCAAATCTAATATAAAATATAATACATCTAGCAGTGAACTAAATATATTTTAAGTGTCCATAATGAGTCCAAGTGTATTAACATTACAACAGTGAAAGTAAAATAAATTAATGAGAAATGGAATAAAAATGTCAAAAATTATAATAATAAAAAAGTCCATGCAAAGCACTGTGTTTCACATAGCGTGAAGTGAATAATCTTCTTATGTATTAAAATTTCCTTTCACCACACCAATCGTGATTGTGATCCACTCCCTTGAAACCGCACTCACCACAAAGGTTTGCCTTGCACTCTCATGCTCGGCACATAAGCTGTTAAAACCCACCAGGGATAATCAAGGTAAGTCAAGCTCTTCACTTTCCAGCAGTGCTCAGCATAGGGAGATGTATCCACATAAAATGAAAAAGATGCTTCCAATAGCGTGATAACGTATAAACCATTTATTAAAATATACACACGGAATCTTCAACCATTGTACTCACATCCTTCCAATAATAAAAAGCATTAAACAGTGATTTTCATGTGACAAGGTTGTGGCGGTGTACTGTGGTCACGGCGGACCTGGGATGCAGTTTTAAACCTCACCCTCCCCTCGTTGGATGCTCAGCAGCACAGGGCAGTCACAGCCGAACACAGCCAAGCGTCACATGTCACGCGTTACGATAGGTTGCTGTACAGCCACGCCCCCGACATGTTTCATCATTTTGACTTCTTCACAGGATTGGCTGTACGGCACGGCAACCTCCTCTATATATTCTCCCTACGCATCCCGTGTCCCCATGATCGCAATATGCCGATATTTACTCTGTTAAATCTACTTCATTATATAAAATAAATAAAATGCATACAAAAAGATGCATGAGGTTCATTACTAACATAATATATATCCATGTTATATCAATCAAACTGGGTACAGTTGCGAACGGTATTTAAACCATATATCATATGTTAAATGTAGCATGAAAAAAGATGTACTATATAGCAATGCCTAAGACTAATTCATAGCATAATGCGCCCTCATATCTTATCACTCCAATGAGGCTCGCTTGTATGTAAACAAGTATATAAACCTCATTTCATGTGCTAAACGCAATATTAAAAAGTGGGTAATAAAAGATCATAAAATCAGCAATATTCCAACCCCATTTAAAGTGATTGGAACCAGCATCAAGACAACATATTGATACCACCTATAAAGGTTCCCATCAGATATCCAAAAATAATTCAAAAAATGTACTCAAAAATTGTTAATAAAGCAATTAAGGTCTAACTCTCTGTTTAACCCTCTCGGGTGAAGACTTTTTAAAAGAAAATCCATTTCATTTCTCTTTGAGATAAATCTCTAATCTGATTGGACCCCCTCCATGATGGGGAAACATGGTCAATTCCGCAAAATTGAAGCACAGATGGATCTTGACCATGTTTCTCCTTAAAGTGCAGGGACACACTATGAAATTTAAATCCATTTGTGATATTGACTAGATGCTCAGCTATTCAAATTTTTAATTGTCGTTTAGTTCTTCCCACATAATATAGCCCACACGGGCACCACAGCAAATACACCACATAGGAGGAGTTACAAGTGATGAATTTGTCCATTTCAAATGTTTCATGATCCAAATTCATAACACTAGTTACACCCCTATTCCTAATACTCACAGTCCTACTGCAGATGCATTTTTTACAGGAGAAGAAACCTTTCAGATCTATCTGTAAACCTAGTTTGTTTGGTGGGTCCAAGATCTTCTTGAATCTGATCCCCAAAATCTGGGGCCCTTCTGTAAATAAACCTTGGGCTGCTAGGTACAGTATCACAGAGGTGTCTATCTCTGCATATGTTGGTGTAGATGTACCTATAATTCCTGAAGATATCTTCAATCTCCCTGTATTGGTAATGAAAGCTAGAGATGAAACCCCACTGATTTTGATCATCCAGTGGTTTAACTTCCCTATTTTTCAAACATTGTTCTCTCGGTTCGCTATTCGCTATTTCAGAGATAGTATCATCCAATACAATTTCACTATACCCTTTTTGCATGAACTTTTCCTTGAGTGTCTCAGCCTGTTCAAGGTAATCCTCTATTTCCGTACAATTATGTCTGACCCTTAGCATTTGACCCTTGGGGATGTTTCTGATCCAAGCAGGGTGATGGCCGCTCCTAATAGACAAATAGCTATTTCTGTCAGTTGGCGTAAGATACACCATAGTGCTTACCCTTGTGTTTGATTTGGTGATAGTTAAGTCCAAAAAATTCACCTTCGAATCACTGATGACATAATCCAGCACAATATTATTCAAGTTATTATTAAGGTGTTGCAAAAACTGAAGCACAGAGTCCTCAGACCCCTCCCATATAAACAGGAGGTCATCAATGAACCTGCAATATCATTTTAGCTGGGGTCTATCCTGGTTAAATACATGCCTATCCTCCCTGTGCAAGGATGTGAGTACAATGGATGAAGATTCCGTGTGTATATTTTAATAAATGGTTTATACGTTATCACGCTATCGGAGGCATCCTTTTTCATTTTATGTGGATACATCTCCCTATGCTGAGCACTGCTGGAAAGTGAAGAGCTTGACTTACCTTGATTATCCCTGGTGGGTTTTAACAGCTTATGTGCCGAGCATGAGAGTGCAAGGCAAACCTTTGTGGTAAGTGCGGTTTCAAAGGAGTGGATCACAATCACGATTGGTGTGGTGGAAGGAAAATTTAATACATAAGAAGATTATTCACTTCACGCTATGTGAAACACAGTGCTTTGCATGGGCTTTTTTTTATTATTATCATTTTTGACATTTTTATTCCACTTTTCATTTTTATTTTACTTTCACTGTTGGAGTGTTAATACACTTGAACTCATTATGGACACTTAAAATATATTTAGTGCACTGCTAGATGTATTATATTTTATATTAGATTTGATGTCACTGTACTGATGTGAACACAGCGCCACTATTTTTCATGTAAAAATACTTTTTTCATCTAAAAGAGTATGTCAAGGCAAAAAAAAAAAAGATCATATTTTGTACATTTCTGCAATACATGCACATTTTCACATATTTTATGTCTTTAGGGCACATGCACATAGCTGATTAGGGTATGGCCTGATGTTTCAGATCAGCCACGGACAGGAAGTCTGTAGAAATCAATGTGGGGTGACACTGACTGGAGATGTTCATATACAATCATACATAAAGTAATTACCTACTGTTAGGAACTTCTGTACATCCCTGGCCAAAAACTGTGTGAGGTTGATTTACTAAAACTGGAGAGTGGAAAATCTGGTGCAGCTGTGCATGGGAGCCAATCAGCTTTGAACTTCAGCTTGTTCCGTTTAGCTTTGACAAAAAAAAAACTGGAAGCTGATTGGTTTCAATGCAGAGCTGCACCAGATTTTGCACTCTCCAGTTTTAGCAAATCAACTCCTATGTGTCCAGGGGCGCACATCTGTCCCTAACCACAGGTAATATTTCCATGTATGATAACGTGAACAGCTACTGATAGCCATGGACAGTGTTAGCCTGCCAATGATCTGTACAGACTTCCTGTCCTTGGCTGTATTTAAAAAAAAAAAATTGCAGCGCTGTTCATCTTTTGAAACTGCACGTACATTCATTCTGTGCTGATGGGGAAAAATTAAATGTTTCCAGGTTATATTCTCTACTAGGGATGGGTGAACTTTGGTTGTTAGGACATTCGGCAAACAACGAACATTATGCGGTATTCGCTGCAAATTTGAAAGCTGCAGAACCCCATTAAAGTCTACGGGACACTAACATGAAAAAACAAACATGCTCATTTTAAAGGCTTATATGCAAGTTATTGTCATAAAAAGTGTTTGGGAACCTGGGTCCTCAAAAACTCGGTGACGTAAACAGGCAACCCCGCCTTCCTCTGATGTCACGTGGCGTTAGGAGGGGCGGGGTCACCTGTTTACGCCACCGGGTGACCCTGCCCTCAGCTATATAACAGCTGTCACCAAGAAGAAGTGTCACTCGGCGGGAGCCTCCCATGGAGGCGGAGCTGTTGCAGCTTTTTTTTTTCTTTTTTCGGTCCATCGGGTGGCGTGAAATGGACCTATATTGTGGGACATTTTAATTTTTTATTTTTTAATAAAAGACTTGTCCCAAAGTGTCTCCTGTCTTTTTTACTATTTTTGCCACTTTTTTTTGTCAAATGGTAGGGGTACAATGTATCCATTACCAATTCAAATAGGGGGGGCGGAACTCCGCTTTAAGTTGTTAAAAAAAGTGTGATTGGGGAAAATACCGCTTGGACACAAGACGGAGCTGAGGAAAATACTTCTATCCATTGATCCTCATCGCCAGCTAGTGGCCATAACTCAGTATTTTCACAGTTCACGTAGTCTTTTTCAATAAATAACGTTTGATCTGCAGATAATAGCCTGAGAACATTTTATTTTGCCTCACTTCCACAAAACAAATCTACATGCAGTTCCAATGGATGAACAGCTATGCAAATGTTTTATAAACACGCCCCTTTTAAGTGTGTACGCTGACCTGCAAAGATTAAAATGCTTACTGGACTGATTGTTGTGGTAATGATTAAGAGCTCCAATCGAGCTCAAGGTTATCTGCTGCTGTCTCTAATTTGAAAAGTGTTGATATGCATGCATATAAAAGTAAACACTCTGAGACACGCTCACAGCATTACTGTTACACTTCTAATTTATTCAAGGCGGTGTTAATGTTTTATACACACAAATACGTCATTGCTATGTTAGTCTAATAGGTACATCTCATTGGTTAAGAAGATAAAGAAGATGGAGAATTTTCATAACGAGGTTTGGCTCTCTTTGGTTTTATCTCCAGTTCCGCGTTCTTCTGATGTGTGGGATGCAGGGGGTACACGCCATCTTGAGAAAATATAGGAACAGAGCAAACCTGTATACTTATATAATGAGTAAGGAGAAAAATATGTATGCACATAAGAAAATAGACATTTTCAGATTACTATTATTATTATCTACATCACATTCCTTCACAATCCCCCCTAAAATGACTATTTTCTCTTTTCTGTCCCTAATACTAAAGGTCCCACTTTGGCCTGGCCCTTCTCCTCAGCAACTCTTTTAGGCTGTATATAGAATTGGGCAGTAACTGTTCACTTCCCTCCTCGATACAGCTGGAGAGGTGCAGTCAGGCGCTATCTATCCCTAAAACCCTATAGGATTGTGAGATTATGGACAGGGAGTGACTGTAGAGGAGTGAAGGGTTTGTCATCTTCCATCATAAGGAGGTCCTCTTCTTCTTGGTGGAGAAATGTAGGTGTGCTATTGTCTACAGCCTTGCTCATTAACTTTTTTACAAAAGGTAGAATACAGCATATAATCAGGGCTAAAAGATCCAGGATTATTAATACCGTTACCCGTATCTGGGTGAGCACCTTCTGCCACCCACTCATCCAGCTAAAATATTGGTCCCATGGGTCTGTGATACCTGAGTTCTTCTTCAACTCTAGTGACAGATCTTCTAATTTCTTTATAGCTAAAGTAACCTTACCATTTGGGCCAATATTATCAGGAATGTATGTACAACAGGTTCCCGTTTTTTCCTATGATTTTACAAAACACCTCCTTTCCCAGATAGCACCATGTCTAAGGCCATCCGGTCCTGGAATGTCATGTAGGAAGTGGGGGCTAACTGATCAGAAATTCCCTGGAGGGCATCTTTAGAGTAATTTACAAATCTCTGTTGGTTATAATATGTGTAGTGTCAGCTCACCTAGAGGCTGGGTGACAGATGCACACCGTTGGGATCAGGAGTGCACTGCAAGGTAGTGGACCCTACGGGTGACTGCTGCGGATTGTACCTTGGGAGGTTCAGGAAGCAGGTCTACTGGATCACTGACACAGATCCCACTGGGAGCTAGAGCATAGATTCCCCAGGGCGCGGAGTCTAAGAGCCAGCAGGTGTTCACCAGAGCCTCTAGTGGTGAGGATGGACTGCGCTGCAGTCTGGCTCCAGGTCGGGGTCCCCAGGGTCTCACAGCTCACGCTCACACTACAGGAGAAGAGGAAGGAGGCAGCAGACTGGAACAACAAGGAAAGTAAGGTACAAGCCAAGGTCGGTAACCGGAATCAGATGTAGGAAACACAGCAAGTACACACAGAGGCTAACACACAATGGTTGATCAGCACTACTGGCTTGCATTGCACAGGTTAATATAGGGTTCCCTGATAGGGCCTGGGGTGGGGCCATGCTTAGAGGAGAGGTTACAAAAGCAGTCTGGTGAGGGTCAGCTGGTCTCTAGAGATGAACACATGGAGACAGGTATGCTGATCGACAAACTCTATTGCATAACCATGACATGTAGTTAATCCAATCTACATTCTTGCTGACAGTTGTTATGGGGATCAAAGACTCAAAACCAGCTTTTACCTGATCCCTGGCTTTAAACTCATCAGGGACCCCCCTTGTAACCCCTATGACATGTATGTATACATGAGGATCAAAGCTTCCGGAGAGAGCTGTTCGCTTCCTCCTCTGACTGTGTGCTGGGTCAGTGTATGTATCAGGGGTATCTTTGGTTAGGATATGGGGGCTTTCTATTTTCATCTTTTTTGTCTAATGCACTCTGTGGTCGCCCAGTCTGGCCCTGGGTTCCAACCCACTGGCCCCCACAGAAACCACAACTCTGTCCCCAGTAACTGTCTGTGTGGCATACATATATGTCCTTACCGTCAGGGATCTCACTGTACCAATGGCATCACCATGAAGGGTCAAACGGACAAGGTACTATGTCACAGTAATCTAAGGTAAAGGTGGTCACATGTGTACCTGAAGAGTTACACCAAAACGTAATTATGTTATCATTTTTGTGATGGCCACCTCCTGGCCCCTCCCCCCTAGATCAAACAGAAAAAGGATATGCAGCACCCGAAAACACGCTCTCCTGCAGTGATAAGCGTGCATTCAGGTGTTCTTCCTGGCCAACTTGACTGAGGTGGCTGTGGTCAGCAAAACTTGGAATGGACCATCATAACTTGGCTCAAGGATCTCCAGACAGTAGTTGGTGTGTTCCTGTATCTAATTCAGGATCTGGAATGGAAGAAAACACCTGGACATGCATTCAGGTTAATTCTCGTGATAATGTGGTTACATAATTAGTCAACACATCAGACTGTAACTGTAACTGTTGTGGAAAGTAACAACCAAGTCTGGGAGCTGAACCAAACAAAATTTCATAAGGGGATAGGGCATGTTTCCCCTGGGGGTGTGTCTGACACTGAACAGGGCAATGGGCTAACTGTCTGGCCAACTCATGTTAGTCTCTTGGGCCATCTTTAACATCCTGTTTTTAGTGTCTCATTCATCCTTTCTACCTTCCCGCTACTTTGAGGGTGGTATGGGATGTGTAGTGCCAACTGAACCCCCAGTGCTGCCCAAATCTCTTTTGTAAGGGTTGTTGTTAGGGCTGGTCCCTGATCTCTCAATATCACAATCTACATACTATCTCACTCAGTAGTTTCTTAGCTGTGGTCCTGACAGTCATGACCACTTCCACTAGGGCGTATTCGAATCTGCCACTTCTTGGCACTTGAGAATGATCAATTTGCATCTTCTAGAATGGGGTATAGGGCTTTTGCCAGGTGCTTCTTCTGTGCATCTTCTGTGCATCCTGGGTTACATTTGGTGCAGATAATGCATGATCTGCAGAAGCTGTCGGTCAGTGGAGTAACTCTTGGTGCAACACTTGTTGATAAGAGAGTTCATAAAAGTCTTTGTCAAGTGGGCAGCTCCATGTGCCCATTGCACCACAGCTGGGTACATACTCCTGGGTAGACAAGGCTTCTTGTTGCACTCGAATAGTCCATTTCTGAGAGTTGCTCCTCTCCGTTTCCAGCTTTCCTTCTTATCCGCACTTGTTGTTTCCTGTAGTTCTTTTAGATAAACTCTGTCCACTGGGAAAGTCTGTAAGGTAAGCACGGGGTGGTCTTCTTCTACCACCCTGCTGTCCACTTCCCGTGGACCACCAGCTGTCTGTTTGGCAGCTGAATTGGCTAGATGATTGCCTTAAGCTTCCTTTGAGTTCAGTTTGTCGTGTGCTTTTACTCAGAATAGTCACTTGGGTTGTGAGAAGCAAGGCATCAATCAAGTTTTCACAGGTGTTCCTGCAGCCATCAGGAATCCTCTGTCCTAGATAACACCATAATCATGGGCAATGCTGAAAGCATATCTTGAGTCCATGAATGTTGGCTCTTTTTCCCTCTGCCCATTTACATGCTGTAGTAAGTGCTTACAGCTCTGCCTCTTGTGTAGACATCACCGGTGGTAAGGCTTCAGCTTGTAGAACGGTGTTTTCAGTGGTGACCGCGTGTCCTGTGTGGTCATGGGGTGACAAGTCAAGACTCTACTCCTCCTCCTCCTTTCCCCCCTCGAGAAGTGGAAGAAGGGTGGTAGGGTTCAGTGTTTGACAACTTAATAGAGTAATGCTGTCCAGTAGGAGGGAACACAGGAGTCTCAAGTGTCTGGTAGTGGACAAGTGTTTCGGCTGGATCTTGGTTGAATATGGCAACAACGTCATGGGGAGCAAGCAGAACGAGGCAGTGTCCGAGGACCAAGTTCAAAGTTTTGTCAAGCAAGGCTTGTGTAGCAAATCCAGCTCGCAGACACAATAGGCCTCCTCTTGCTACCGCATCCAGCCGACAGGAATAATATCCTATGGGGCGTAGGCTGATGCCGTGTGATTGGGTGAGTACACCTGCAGCATGTCCCAGACGTTCGGATACAAAGAGCTTGAGCGTTTTGTCGTAGTCTGGGAGCCCTAGCGCCTGAGATGGCACACTTGAGGGCCTCAAACTTAGATATTTCTTCAGGAGACATCTGGAAGGGGTCTGATTGCAGAGCATCAGTAGGAAGGCTTCTAGAATCCATGCTCTGCACTAGGAAATTAGTCCAAGGAAAATGACAGGTGTTGAGCACCACTGCATTTTGGGCTTTGTGGTTCTGCAGCCCTGGTTGGCAAGATAGCACAACAGGCTTTCTGAGGTGACTTCAACAGGGGGTAAGTCAGCTGCACAAAGGAGAAGGTCATCAACATGTTGGAAGAGAATCACTTCCGGGTGTTCCTCTTGTCATGTGTCAAGGATGATAGCCATAGCTTTTGCAAACTGGCTTGGAAAGTTCTGTGCCCCTTGTGGCACAACTGTTTAGGTATGTTGCCGTTTCTTTCCGTGGATGAATGCAAAAAGGTACCAGCAGGAGGGGTGAGGGTGGACACTGAAGAAAACGTTTGTAAGGTCCACCTCTGTGAGGTATTTTGCAGTCAAAGGCATCCACAGTAGGTACCTGGTTCTCTTTTTAGGATTCTCTTCTTGGGGTTATTGTGGTTTCCGGGGCAATGAAGCGCCCTCTTTTAGCTTGACTGAAACTGGTGGCACCTTTAAGTTACCGTTGTCTTCCGGTCCTGTGGACCATAGGCACGCAGGGATTCTGTCAAGTACTTCCTGCAGTATTGAACTTGAAGTTTTTGCTTCAGTAAGTGTCATCAGGAGAGGCAGGGAACACAAAGCAGATTAGTCTTCTAAAGATAGGGGAGTATGTAACTTCACCCCCCCTTCAGGCGTGTCCTGATTGAGGCCTGTAGTCCGGACAACACATCAGCTCCTAGTAGATTCAAGGGACATGTAGAGGACACCACAAATCTGGCAAGCAAATCAGGAAGTGGAAAGGAAAGAATTATTAGGCAGGTTCACCGCCCTCAACACACTTTTGGCTGCACCCCTGTCAATGAGGAAAGTGGTAGGTTTTTCGTCTGGGACATCTTGGGGCTCTGCATTCTTTTCTGAAGTGACCCCGTTTCCCACAGTTGTAACAGGTGATCCTTTCCCTGGTATTGGGCAGTGGTGGTGGACTAGTGTAGGCGGGATCTTCGTCATGGGTTACCATGAGGGGCGTTGGTTTTTTACCTTTTTGATTTTCTATACCTCTGGTCACCAACAATAAATCAGACATTTTCATTGAATGGTATTCAGGGCGGGCCACCATCAGGCCTTTTCTGATATCCTCTCTGAGCCCTGAAACAAAAGCAGTTGATAACATGTGTGTGTGTGCCTTTATGAGTCTAGCATGATACTTCTTCACAGACTCCCTTTTATCTTGGGTAATATCTTGGATTGTGGTCTTCTGATCCGTCAACTTCTCCTTTGCCCAGTCGTGGAGTTGTGCACAGAACTCCACGCCTGAGGTGTAGGAAGTGGCACTTGTCAGGCAGGCATCATTGAAGGCCATCTGCATGACTGGCCTAAAGACATATCCTGCTTTGATTTGGCATAGGCTGATCAAGTCTCTCCAGGCAGCTGAGTAAGTTTCTTGTATCTGCACTATCCTGTGGTAGAAGGGAATTGGCTGCTTCTCTGGGTCAGGCAGACTTGTCTCTAAGGCCGCTGCTTGTGATAGAGTAAAAGCGACATACATCACTGGTGCCCTTTCTGGTAACCGAGACTGTTGTCGGGGCAGGGGCTGGCAAGGGGCACTGTTCTTTACGGTTGCCAGCATGTGTTTGAGATCCTCTCGGAACTGAGAGTCTGGAGCCGGATTGGGGGTTAAATCAGTGGGTGGCCTTGCTGCCTGCTGTCGGGCTTCCCACTCAGATGCTTCTTCATCATTAACATATCCGGCTTGGGAATGTGATGCTCCCGTATTGGGGAAGACAGGTGTGTGGTATGAACCATCTTGGTTTAAAACAGGGAGGGCTTGGTACAGGCTGTTTAAGCTTACTGGGTGTACCAAGATGGCCGCCGGCAGGAAGTGCACTGGACTGGGTAGAAAGTGAAGGCATGGGTGCACTAAGATGGCCGCCGGGCTGAGTTGTCACAGTGGGTTGTGCTTGGGTGGTGAGAAAGGAGTGGTTGTTAGACGGAGGGCAGTGCTGTCCCTCCCCTCCTTTGTTTCAAGTTCCAACATATCATCAGCTCTGTGATACACATACATAATACAATCGCCATCTTTCTTAACTTCCTTTATCCAATTTTCTTTATCACACAGGATTTTTCTCCCTGTCTTTTCAGCAACATAACTTTCGCCACTTCTTTCAACTTTGTTAACTATTTCAACATCTTCTTTGCAATATCACTTTCTTTACAATATCACTTTCTGTTACCCGGCTAACGGCTTGAGAGGGGAATACATACAACCAAGGAGTTAATATTTTTCTCAGCGTTCTTATCAACAAATTCCTTTCTCCGGTTTAGAGTTGTTCTGACCCATCTCCCCCTCCTCTCTCAGGGCCTCCTAAGACGTAACCAAGGTCTCTAACTCTGTTTTTTTTTTTTTTTTTTTTTGTTCGTTTGCTGCAGTCTCGGCTGACGGTTTGAAGGGGGAATGAGGACAACTAATGGTTTGATAACCCTCCTCCCTGGCTCTCTGTTCTATCACTTCGAGGGGCTGCCCAAACCCCCCTGTCACCGGGTAATGTACGTTTAATCTCAGTACAAGCACGTCAGGGGTAGTAGGGAGCAACGGCTTGTGACCCAACAGATCCTTCGGGTAGCCTCCTTCTCTGACTTTCACCAGTCCCCCCCCCTCTCATGTATAACAAACAATAAACCACAAATACAATCACGACAGGACATTACACCTGCCACTCTTCGAACTGCAAAATTTCAGCAGGCTAAAATAACCACAAGGGCAGACCACCTTGCAAAATAAACACGTTTATAGACGTTTTGCTACAAGGGAAACAATCTCATCTCAGAGGCCGAAAGCTCATCTGGAGATGAGACTACCCATTCTCACATGTAGCACTCCAGGCTGCATAGCCAGCAGCTGAAATTCCCCTCAAAGGTTCGTCGAACCTAGAGTAACCCGTCCATAACGTTTGCCACACGGGAAACAATCTCATGCCAGAGGCCGAAAGCTCATCTGGCGATGAGACTACCCATTCACACATGTAGCACCCTTAGACTGCTGAGTTTCGTAGCCCAAAGAATGGCAGACAGTGAACAAATACAGTCAGCAGAAACCCATCAGCAGGTTCGTTAAAACAACCTCAGGCGAGGAAATACCTGCCTCTAAGACAGTCTCAGCATACCGACAGAATCCAGCCGTCAACCGAAAGATAAGAGAGTCGTACAATGGTAAGAATATAAATCAACTCACCGGTACTGTTAGGGCTGCGCAAACCCCACTCTCATTAATCAGTTAACGCCCGAATGCTTGTCGCGGTATAACTTCGACTGTAGCCTGAGGTCCCGGGTTTCGGCACCATCTGTTGTGGTAATGATTAAGAGCTCCAATCGAGCTCAAGGTTATCTGCTGCTGTCTCTAATTTGAAAAGTGTTGATATGCATGCATATAAAAGTAAACACTCTGAGACACGCTCACAGCATTACTGTTACACTTCTAATTTATTCAAGGCGGTGTTAATGTTTTATACACACAAATACGTCATTGCTATGTTAGTCTAATAGGTACATCTCATTGGTTAAGAAGATAAAGAAGATGGAGAATTTTCATAACGAGGTTTGGCTCTCTTTGGTTTTATCTCCAGTTCCGCGTTCTTCTGATGTGTGGGATGCAGGGGGTACACGCCATCTTGAGAAAATATAGGAACAGAGCAAACCTGTATACTTATATAATGAGTAAGGAGAAAAATATGTATGCACATAAGAAAATAGACATTTTCAGATTACTATTATTATTATCTACATCACATTCCTTCACATGATGACCTGCAGATGAAGATAAAAGTGTAACATTTCAGATTAATCTTCTGAAATATTTTATATAGTATACAATATTTGTTTTACAAGCAATAATTCCATGGATAACAAACTTTTTTTTTTTGAGCACTATAAGCTGACGCTGTTTGCTTTTCTCTAGTTGGCTGTGGAAACTTCAGACAGTCAATGCTAAAGGGAAAAGGGAAGTTCCTCTTTAACACCTCCTTCCCCCCTCCCCTCCCACTTTTGGAGTTTTTTTTTGGGGGGGGGGGGAGGTTGTGGATACTTCGTTTTAACAGGTACCTTGCTCCCTCTTCTGCTCCAACCACCTGGCAGTTAGAGTGGAAGTTCATCCCTGCTGCCCCCCTCCCCACCCCCACAACCTTTATGGAAAAGTCACAGATCCCATGAGGCTGCAGGCCCATAAATACAGCACAGTGCGGCTTGAGCATGCGCAGTGGGAAGCTGGCTATGAAACAGCAAGGAGACACAGACGGCTTCCCTTCGGGGACATGAAGACCAGCCAAGAACCGGCCTGAGTGAGGACAGCGCTGGATCCCTGGACAGGTAAGTGTTTTTTGTTTTGTTTTTAAAGTCAGCAACTACAGTATTTGTAGCTTCTGACTTTTATTTATTTTTTTAAGACTGAAGATCCTCTTCAAGATATATATATATATATATATATATATATATATATATATATATATATATATATTTTCTTTTAGTCTAGATGGTGTTAAATAATGGTTACTACTATCTGTGACTGCACTATCTGTGCAATTGTGCCTCAGCACAGATGTGCGCATTCTCCATCAAAAGTCCATGCCGAAGAACAATAGGAAGACAGAGCATTGTCTAACTGAAGTGCCTGCATGACATGATCACCAGGTGTTATTTTAATTAAAGTTGCATATTTAAAAACAGTATAAATGTCTTTTGAAATAACTATAACCTGTCAATGCCTACAGTATATAAGTTTTACTGATTGGTTTTACAATAAGTTTAATTAGATGATAAAGGATTCCAAGAGCAAATAGACAGCAAAGCATTGGTTGCTTGTGTGTGGCTCTGTTTGAAGGAAACTTTAAACCAGCTGTACGATAAGGCAGGCCATAGACAGTGCAAATTTATTTCCTGCAACCCAAGAAATTTTCACGATTCCCATATCAACACAGTCAGAATCCCTCCTGCTGAGCAATTATCTGCTCCCGGCAGGACGGCGAGGTAGAAGACAGTGATTATTGCTAGCGGCTATAATAGCTGCTAGCGATAATCACAAGTGAACACGTCAGGCTGGTTTAACCCAAGTCGATCGATCAACTTGGTACATTCAGCCTACCCACACACGGTTCGAATCTTGGCCGGTTCCTGCAGAACCAATCGAGATTCCAACTGTCTATGGCTGGCCTAAGGAATAAGTCGCTGCTGATTAGTCATATCCTTCTGAATGTAAATTACAGCAGGGGCTGTAATTTTACAGTCTGTAAAAAATAAAAAAAAGGCATTTTGACTTACTTCTAAATTCCATATCTTGGAGTACAGTATAGGGCTGGATGTTCGTAGGTTATAGACTGCTACTTCCAGGTAACTGGACGCTGGCAAACCTTTTGGACACATCCCCTGGACATACCCCTATAAACCTACTACATTCCACGAGACCTCTGTTTTTTTTAGCAAGCAATGCAGAGTAACGCAGTAACAGATGGGAGGGTCCTCTACTGTACTCCAAGACAGGAAATTTACAGGTAAGGCAAAATTCCTTTTATCTTAGTTGTACAGTACAGGATATAGTCTGATCATTCATAGATTCTGGGACATCCCCAGGCAATGAATCAGAGAGGTGGGAAACAACAATACAAACAGAAGAGTGCCAACAGGCCCAACAAGACTAGGGCCAAAGACTCAACTCAGAGTGCTTCCAAAAAAACCTGCGTACACATCCAAGAACAGGCTACATCCACTGGGGTCTGTATATTCATCTGGAGAAGTTGTGGACCAAAGACCAGGTGGCAGCCTTACAGAGCTGGGCAACAGAAGCTTTAAGTAGTATTAACCTCCCTGGCAGATGATTATGATTTTTACATGAAAATTTGTTGTTTTATACTGTAGGCTTGTAATTCTTAGAAATAACTCACATAAATCTGTCCAAACAATAGTTTAGTAGACATTCTGGGTGTGATAAAGTTTGAAACACAAAATCATAATTTATAATATAATAAATAACTATAAATAATTATAAAAAATAATAATATAATAATAATAAAATGAATTTCCCCACGATTCACTATCGCTTAATTCTGTAAGTGATTCTAATTCACTATCGCTGTTTTCTAGCTGGTCTAAAACCACTTTTGACGTAGAGGGACGCTTTTTGGATGCCATGGACAATCTCAAGTTTCCAGGCAGAAAGAATGGCAAAAGTGCAGGCAGGGCACTGGACAAAGCACAGGGACAAAATTGAGATATTGAGATGAAATGATTTGATACAGTGATGTAATCCTAACAGATTACAATGTATTGTGTGTGTTATGTTTTGTACTTTTTGAATTTGCCTCCAGTTCCGCCACCCAATGCGTCACGACGCTCGCAGAGCTCGGCACCACCCCCTATCTCTCCTCATTGGCTCACTGGCTGTGAATGACAGCAGTGGGAGCCAATGGCTCCCGCTGCTGTCTCAACCAATGAGGAGAGGGAGTCCCATGACAGCTGAGGCTCTCATGCACATCGCTGGATTGAGAGGGAGCTCAGGTGAGTATTAGTGAGGGCTTTGGGGGGAGCAGCACACAGGGTTTTTTACATTCATGCATAGAATGCATGAAGATAAACAACTTTCAGCCTCTGCAACCACTTTAATGTTGGAAAGCCCAGGAAACTCCAACCGATTTGATGGAGTGAGCACATAGAAGTATTGGAGGTACCATATACTTAAAGTGATTGTAAAGCCACTTGGTTATATACAATCGCCTATGTTAGATAATGTTATGTGCCCCACTGTACGTGCTGTATAAAAAAAATGACGATTTTTACCTTATTTCAGAGCGCCACCCGACTCGCATGTGACTGCTCGCCTCTTTCCTCCTCTCCTCTTGTGTCGGGGCTCAGCAGCCAGCCAGGTATTTTAGGTTATAAAAAGGGCCAAACTACACAGCACAAGCACAGTGCTGTTATTCATGCTTCAAGGTAACAGGATCAAATTTTTATTTTATTTTAGGGTTACAAACACTGTAAGAGCATTAAAGTGATATTAAAGTCAAAAATTAAAAAAACAAAAAACAAACATGTTATACTTGCTCTGTGCGGAGTTTTTGCACAAAGCAGCCCCGATCCTCCTCGTCTCATGTCTCCCGCTGGCACTCCTGGCCCCTCCTTCCTGCCAAGTGCCCCCAGAGCAAGCAGCTTGCAATGAGGGCACACAAGCAGGGTCACTCCCGAGCCGCGGTTCTGCGTGTCCATTCACGGCCCTGCCCCCTCTTTCTCCTCATTGGCTCACTAGCTGTGATTGACAGCAGCGGGAGCCATTGGCTCTCTTAGCCAATAAGGAGGGAGAGTCCCCTGAGAGCCGAGGCTCTCATGCACATCGATGGAGGAAGATCTGGCTCAGGTAAGTATTAGAGGGGGCTAGGGGGGCTGCTACTCAGAGAAAGTTTTTTCATAGAGAGGGGGAGGGGCTGAGGGAGGGCTGAGAGAGAGGGGGGATTGAAAGAGGGGGGCTGAGCGAGGGAGGGCTGAGAGAGAGGGGGGCTGAAATAGTGAGAGAGAAGGGAGTTAGGGGGGAGATAAGAGAGACCCTTAGCCCTGTCCCTCTCTGCAGTCCCTTCTCTGTCCCGGTCTTTGTCTGCAGATCTGCAGGCCAGGTCAGTGTATGATAATGGTATCTTCCATGATGCCAGTCTGTTTCCTTGTTGATGTGCTTCGATCCTGCCAGCGGCTCCCGCCCACCCTCTGTGCCCCCAGTCAGCCTGTCCTCCAGGTTGGAGGAGTCCATACTCTGGAGGCGTGGGGTACACTGTGCCCGCTGCTTCTCGCCTCTTCAGGTGGGCAAGGTCAAGAAAGAGGCCGTGGAGCTCTTCTCCCCAGTCCCGGGCTCTCGCTGATCACCTTGGCCCCTCGTGTGGCAATGGATGCCCGGCCCCCTGCAACCCAAGGACGCTACTAAGCTTGCTGGAAAATGTTGCTTTGATCAGCACATGCAGCCACTTGGAGGAGTCCAGATGTCAATACAATGAACACAGCAGGCAGGATTTCCCCATCCACCTCAAATTTGTGGATGGGGGAATCTTTTCAAATTTTTCATGTTCAACCCTCTGGCTTAATGGAAAAAACTAAGCCATCTATGGCCAGCATAAGATGCCAAAGGTATATTCTTTTAATTACAGGTGACAGTGTATGCCAGAAGCATGCTGGGGAGCTTCTAGCATATTATTCAGGGCCAGGTTAGTTTATCTAGACAGTGAACTAATTGCAGATCTCAGCTTCCTTAGATAAAGATAGATTGTTTAGATTAGATTCGATTTAGATAGATTGTTTAGATAAGCAATAAAGCCCCATACACACGGGCAGTATGTCAGGAGACATTTGCCGGTACAAAAAATACCAGCCGACATTCTGCCCATGTGTCTGTCCATCTGGCCGGCTTCTGTCGGATGTGCATGCTGGAAAACCAGCAGCCGACTGACTCCTGATCAGCACTCCCAGCCAATGGCAGAGAGCACTGATCGCAGTGTTCTGGCGGGGGGGGGGCTGGCGTCTGCCTGTCAGAACACAACAGCTCGCATGGTTAGTACAGCGGCTCCCAACTGGAGCTGCCAGTTTTTTTTGGTGCAACCCGTTGCACCAAAAAAATACTGTAGAGCGTACCAGGCTTTAAGATGGACAGCCTTCATCACACCTGCACATGTGTAATTTTCTGTCCAAGGGGCTAAGCTGTTGGTGAAACTAATGGTAATGAACTAACCAAAAAATTATAAAAACCTAATTATGACTCAAACAATCACTATATGAATTCACCAAATATATGTAAAAAAATACATGTCTACCATACAAATATAAATATTTATTAACATACTGTACATAAATCACAAAAAAGCAAGGTCCATAAGACATGGATGAGTGAGTTTGGGGTGGAGGAACTTGACTGGCCTGCACAGAGTCCTGATCTCAACCCAATAGAACACCTTTGGGATGAATTGGAGTGGAGACTGCATGCCAGGCCTTCTCATCCACATCAGTGCCTGACCTCACAAATGTGCTTGTGGAAGAATGGTCAAACATTCCCATAGACACACTCCTAAACCTTGTGGACAGCCTTCCCAGAAGAGTTGAAGCTGTTATAGCTGCAAAGGGTGGGCCAACTCAATATTGAACCCTATGGACTAAGACTGGGATGTGCCATTATATATATATTGTTTTGAATCTGCTTTGCCGGTTTTGGGAGGTTTGTGAAAGGCAGGAGCTTTTTTTTACTGTCTTGGGGAAGAAGGAAGTCAATAATTTACCTCCATACTCAGTTCTCTGGGGATTCTCTTTTTTCCCCCGATTCTCCACCTCTGGGCTGGAGAATCTGGGAGGAAGAATTCTGACAGATATTGCCAGTGAGATTACCCCTTCATAAACTGGCCGTTTCCATCAATGACAGGCTGTCTGCGCGCTGAGATGATCAGCGGAGAACATGTCCTCACTGGATCATCTCAGTTTCAAAAACCGCTAATGGTCTGACCGCTAATCAAAGCTCATCTCAGTTTCATAAATGGACACCTGTATGTGAGTCACTGACGATCTGTCACATTGGGGTTGATTTATTAAAAACTGAAGAGTGTAAAATCTGGTGCAGCTCTGCAAAGAAACCATTCAGCTTCCAGGCTTTTTAGTCGAAGCTTAATTGGAGAAGCTGAAGTTAGAAGCAGATTGGCTACCATGCAGAGCTGCACCAGATTTTGCACTCTCCAGTTTTAGTAAATCCAGTGTATTAAAGATGCAGGGAGCCCAAATTCTCTATTCACATGGTGTGCTTCTGTACCATCACAAAGTGAGTCATGAAGGAACATCTGACATTACTGTCGGGAGTGTGCAGAGTGGGTGCAGGAGTGAACAGAGAATGTTAGTTCCCCGTGTCTCTATGTGGCTGCATTGAAGAGCACATTTAGCATCTCTTTTTTTCCCATTGCGACATCCTTTAAAAGAATGCAAAATCACAAGGAACCCTGTTTTTATTGGGCTGTAGGGAACTGATATTTGCACTGTAGGATGTTACCCTCTCGTTGAAGCCACATCAGCATTCCCTCTTCATATCAGAGTCAGCCCCTTTCACATCAGAGTCCCTTTAATGCATTAGAGTCCCCTATTACATTAGCGTCCCCCCTTCACACCAAATCCCATAATCACATCATACTCCTCCTTCATATTAGGGCTCCCCTCCACACATCAAAGTTCCCGTCACAATGTCTTCAGTCCCCCCTTCACAAATAGTCCTAACTTCAGAACTTTACCGCTGCTGTGGCATCATGGCAGGGGGTGGAGGGTCTGCAGAGAATAAGAACTTCTGTCCTCTTCTCGATGACTGCCCTGGATCAATGTCATCTCTTGCCATCGTACAAGCAAGTCTGCTGCCAGCTCCTTGGCAACAAATCACATAGTGCATTCAACCTGTATCTGTGATTGCACTCGATTAGGATAGAAGGTTGTCAGACAGTAAGGTGCTGACAAGGGACCCCCACTTCTCGAATTTTGGGTGGTTCATCAGAAACCGCCTGAAATTCAGTCAATGCATTGCCAGCTTAACAAAGGTCTTCCTCATTGTATCCAAACCAAAAGAATACAAAGCAATTGATGGATTTGTGCTAAAGCAATTGCTATCATTCTAAAATCTTCTTTTTTTTTTTAAGATGTGTATCTTCAGACTAAAATGTGTAACTATCTCCTGCAACTAGACATATACTATAGCACACATTAATGACACCGACAGCAGTAGCAGAGTGAATTTCCTTCCTCTAGGAAGACTTCTTTTAATACTTAACACTACTTTCAGGTCATTTCAAGTGAATAAGCTTAAGCTTTAAAACCACTTAGGTAGATTAAGTTGGCCAGAAAGATAATTAGGATCATATTTGCAGGGGCAATTTAAAATATGTGAACCTTGGAGAATCAATCATTTGTGTTTGAGTTGATATTTAGGCAAGTCATTAGTCTTTAAAATGAAAACTGAAGTACCCTGTGAAGAAAACAGCGAAATACTTACCTGTCTGGTGTTTGCTATGTAGCAATGTTCCTGGCACTGAACCTATTCCACACTTATGGATATGCAGAATATGTCCACTGCTGTGGTTTCTCCCTTTGACCCCTTCTTTACCATTGAGACCAGGAAGAAGAAAGCACGGTGGCCATTGGGATGATGTGCATTTTGATCAGCAAATGGTCCATCAGACAAGTATAATGCTCGTTTCTTCACAGGATACTTCCATTTTTATTATTGAACTCCTAATCTATATCCTACTATAACACTGGGCTTACCTAGGGCTCCATTCACACTTCGCAATTTAAAACCATGATAACAAATCTCATGGCGATTGCTGCGCAACACACGTTAGGTGCCATTATCCCTTAATGGCACCCCAAACATGATTTGATTCTGCTGCAGCACACCGCTCCTTTCCAAAGTGCAGGCCTTAGGAGCCCTAGGAGCAGGGACAGGGCTGGAGGGGTGTCATATCTTCTATGACAGGGCAATACACACCTGTGTGCTTCCAATGGTACAGGGCAGGGGCTTGCTGGGGGACTACAAGCCCCAACATGTGCTGTGCCTCCATTGCAGACTGTGATAGAACTATAAGTCCCAGCATGTGCTGTACCCCACTTATTACAATATTAAATGTACCAAGTTCTTAGGGATCCTAAGAAGGTTTAGGGCAGGTTCACATGGTTTGCGGAGTGGCTTGCAGCAGGGGGTCCAGTGTGTCCCTGTTCTCTATTTCAGCTGCGAATCAGGTCCGAATTGTTGCCTGAAACTGAGCCAAAGAAGCACAGGACCCTTCTGCAGTGTGTTCCATGGTCGTCCCAGAGATGTGTGAACTGGCTACATGCAAAGCCGGTCACATTCTCCTGTCATGCGAAATGGATGCGGGGAAACCCACATACAATGCGGATCAGTGTGAACCCAGCCTTCTAGGCAAAGGCATAATGGTGTATAAACCTGTAAAGATACACGTATGAGAAGGGTTTAATCATTAAAAATAAAGCTTTGTTTGTGGGGGGTGCTCCTAACTTTTCACTGACTTCTAGATTCAAAGCAAAATTTTTCAAACCCTGGTTTACGATAGAATTTCATAAACTTATTCTGAAGCAACTATGACAAGTCATGTATAGTAAAATAAAATATTTATTTAAAAAGGTAACATTTGTATGGGTAATAAAAAGAAAAAAAGTTAGGGATAGACTTTTTTCTAACCACAATGTGGCTCATCCCCAGCACATATATATATATATACTGCTGCACAGCAGCAAATTCAGTCATTAATTCACAAGGTTGCTACACATTCATATATACACAGGCATTCATTTACGTCCTCAAGACACACAAAGCAACCCCACACTCCAGCAGTCTATGCTTGAACAGGAAGTCCTTATGATGCATGCCCCCTATGATGCATGGCCCCTATGAGCAACACTTCTCCCCCTCACTGCCTGGGGGTTGGTCTTCTCCACCAGCACCTCTTCTTTTTTTTGTGGATGTGAAGGAGCTGGCAGTGGTGCCAAATGCTTGATTTCATCAAAGTCCGTGTCCTCTCTCCTTGTGAATGGACTGCACACGGTCTCCACCAATGCAATCATCACGCCAAAAAAGGCCAGCACGCTGCCCAACACATACATTTTCACCATCTTCTTGTTGGGTTTCTGGCTCAGTAGCTCTTTGGCAAAAGGGATCAATTCATTCATGGTTTCCATGGTGAAGAGATTATGTAGACTGAATCAATCTCCTACCTGCAGACAGAAACAAAAGGAAAAAAGAAACATTACTTGTCATTTTCCAGCACTGATTACACTGAACTATGTACAGAATGCTACAATGTCCAATATATGGCCAAATAATTAAGCCCAAACATCTTGCAAGTTTTATACATACTTGGGTTCATTCTTATTACAGGTAGCTATTTGCAGCGGGCAATTTATACAATATATACCGTAGATCCCTGCCTTCAAACAGCTTACAATCTAAGCTCATATATATATATATATATATATATATATATATATATATATATATATATATATATATATATATATATATATATATATATATATATATATACACACACACACACACACTAGGGCCGATTAACCTACCAGCACATCTCTGGAGTGTGGGAGGAAAATCAAAGTACCCAGAGGAAAACGTACACAAGCAAAGAGAGAACATGCAAACTCCATACAGGGTCTTCACTGGGATTTGAACCAATTACCCCAGTGCTGCAAGACAATAATTGCTACCCACCAAGATGGCCTTTTCCCAATGTCCAACATAGAGAACCTCTTAAAATAGCTTTCTGGTCTCAGGGAACCCTTGCTAATAATCACCATACACTACAGCTTATTGTACATTATGGTGTGATGGTCAGAATGCGCCTTACGTTTGTGGTCATTAAGGAAGTATCCCCTTCCCCTTACAGATAGCTAAAAAGATCACTGGTGTCGGGTTTTACTTATCTGAGAGGTAGAAATTACCCAAGGAATCCCCAGCAAACTTTGTGGGGGAACCCTAAGGTTCCATGTAACCCTGGTTAAGAAAGGCTGCGCCAATGATGACCAATCCATGCATAGAACAATTTTCTATATGATCATATTGTCAACAGATTTACCATCTAGTAAAATAAAAAAGTTGATTTTATCATCTAAAAGAGATAAAAATAAATAATAATTAAAAATCCCCCCCCCCCCCCCGCTTTAGAATATAACGTTTTTTTGTTTTTGTTTTTTTTTTACTCCTTTTTAGAAGATAAAAAGATCACTTAAAGTACTAAACAATCCTAATCAATCAACCTTTCTGCAATCAGATTTTCAAGGAATCAAGGATTTGGGTTTTGCTCAAAATCGAGTAATAAGACAGTGGGGGGATTTACTGTAACTGGAGGACTCAGAATCTGGTGCAGCTTTGACAATAAAACTTGGAAGCTGATTAGTTTATTTGAAGAGCTGCACACAATTTTGCACTCTCCAGGTTTAGTAAATCCCCCCCCCAGAATTGTCTTTTCACTAACTCATAGTTTCAATGACATTGGGTTTGATTTACTAAAACAAGAGAGTGCAAAATCTGGTGCAACTGTGCATGGCAGCCAACCAGTTTCTAACTTCAGCTTCAGACAAAAAAAAAAAAAAAAACTGGAAGAGGATTGGCTTCTGTGCAGAGCTGCACCAGGTTTTACACTATCCAGTTTTAGTAAATCAACCCCATTCTCTGATGAAAAAAAAAAAAACACAATTGTTCAATCAGATCATTATGTGTATGGCCATCATTCGATATTGACAATTGATATTATCCTACATTGTGCAGATGCAGGGAGAGCACAATACAGATCCAAGTTATTCTTATCAGGTACCAAAAAAAAAAAAGTATTTATATTATACATACACTTCATTTAAATTACTGACTGCACACAAATCATTAAATGACATGCAAACTAAAAGATGGATTATTAGATAGATGTTATGTGTCTGAGACCAGCAATCATGTAACTTGTCTTACCTGCTTCTACAGATCGTCCTGCCTGCTTTGCTCTCTTTCTCTTGCGATCATGAAGCTGTAAAGTCATCTGGCTGCATGTTGAGTCCCTGAGCCTTTTAAGTGTCAGGCCCCGCCCCTCCGTAGTGTGAGCCCCGCCCCCGGAGGATGACCATGTGCTGATCACGCAGAGTGTTGGCGTGCTGTGTGCTCCTCCTTGTAGCCAGGTCTACGTGTTCCCTGGACTAGCTGGATGAGTGAAGGGCTCGTATTCCCACCAGCATGATCAGTGCATGCACAGAGCAGGCGGCTATTGTCCTGGGATGTGTATCCATTCCTTGCACTCTCCTAGTCACGTAGTAAACGTGCAGGATTCTTCTTGTGACCTCAACACCAGGAAATCCCCGGATGGACGGTGCTGTGGTCAATGCTGGGTGTCCTGTCCTGACCTGTCCTGTCCTGGGGCACTTCTCTATTATTAAGTATTACTAATAACACTGGAGGGTGGATACAATATATCATTTCATCTAATGACAGGAGAAAAATACAAACTGCCCTGTTTGGTTGTGTTTTGCCTCATTTTGTATTTGCAAAATAGTAAACTACTAAGTTAGATCCATTTTAATATTCTTACTGGCACTGTTCGGGATTGGTAAATTGAAAGCAAAGTCCATTTGTTTCATAAAACAGAAATATATTATGTTACTAACCACTTGCCCTTCGGAAGGATTTACCCCCCCTTAATGACCAGATCATTTTTTGCAATACGGCACTGCGTCGCTTTAACTGACAACTGATGCTGTACCCAAATAAAATTGTTGTCCCCCCCCCCCCCACAAATAGAACTTTCTTTTGGCATTTGATCACCTCTGTGGTTTTTATTTTTTGTGCTATAAACAAAAAAAGACTTTTTGAAAAAAAAAAAAAAAAAACAACAATTAGATACAGAGATATAGAGAGATAGAGAGAGATATAGATAGATAGATAGAGGAGATTATATATATATATATATATATATATATATATATATATATATATATATATATATATATATATATATATATATATATATATATATATATATATATATTTTTTTTTTTTACTTTCTGCTATAAAACATATCTAATAAAAAAAAAATGTAAAAATCCAATAAAAAAAATGTATTCTGTTACATATTTTTGGTAACAAAAAAAATCCCAAATAACCGTATATTGATTGCTTTGCACAAAAGTTATAGCGTCTACAAAACTATGGGATATTTTTATGGAATTTTATTTATTTTACTAGTAATGGCAGCGATCAGCGAATTATAGTGGGGACTGCGACATTGCAGTGGACAAATCAGACACTAGGTGAAACTTTTGAAATTTGTTTGGGGACCAGTGACATTATTACAGTGATTGGTGCTAAAAAGTATGCACTGTCCCTGTACTAATGGCACTGGCAGGGAAGGTGTTAACATTAGGGGCGGTCAAAGGGTTAAATGTGTCCCTAGGGAGTGCTTGCTAACTGTGTGGGGGAGGTGCTTTAACTATGGGAAGACAGAGATCCGTGTTCCTGCTTAGCAGAAACACAGGATCTCTATCTTCCCCACTAACAGAACGGCAATCTGCCTTGTTTACATCGGCAGACCACCGTGCTGCTTCTGTCGGGAACGATCAGCAGGTCCTGGCAGATATCGGGTCCGCCAGACCTGCTGATTAGCTCCTGTTGTGTCCAATCACAGTGGTAACGAGTTACCAGCGGCGTTTGCCCCAGACCCAGAAGTGCAGAATTACGTAGCTGTACGTGATTCGGCGTAGAGAGGCCGCCTTGCCGCTGTATATGTACTCTATACAGTCGGCATGTGGTTAAACTATATTTTAATTTAAATGTATTAGCTGTATAAGGGCTCATTTGCATGGGCAGAAAAAAGTGGTGTTTAGTTTTGTGCGCATCTAACCTCAGCTCTATAGTAATCCATGAGCCCATGCACATAGCAGCGCCTAAGCTGTGAAATTGTGCACAACGTTTAGCTGTGCAGAAAAATAGTAGGATACCTCAAAGTCCAGGTCCGTACAGATCTGCAGATTTTACGCATGAACATGCATAAATGCGTATGTGAGTAAATGTGTAGCCATTCATTTGAAGGAAAGATGTATTGTGCATGTTATATGATATGGGGTTGGTTAGCTCAGGTGGTAGGTGCGTTTTTAGTGAAGTCCATGCCAGTCCAAACTGTGTTTTAAAGGCTTATCAGCCCACTTTTATTTCAAGGAAAAGCAAAGTCTTTACAAAGTTGCCCATGCAGGGGTTTCCGCTTCACAAAACAACAGGTAACAGAAAATGTTAGTCTACCTAGTTATAGTTCAGCAAGCTCCACTGTTATTAGCAATGTTTTTCCAGACCACGGGTTCCCTCATTATTATTATTATAGTCACTTATATAGCACTGTCAATTTATACAGTACTTCTCATATATTATACATTTACATCAGTCCCTGCCCTCAACAGGCTTACAATCTAAACTCACATTTATACATACGCATACTAGGGACAATTTAGACAGGATCCAATTAACCTACCAGCATGTCTTTGGAGTGTGGGAGGAAGCCGGAGTACCCGGCACAGAGAGAACATGCAAACTCCATGCAGGTAGGTTCTGCTTGGTTGAGATTTGAACCGGCGACCCTAGTGCTGCTAGCCTTCTTGTCACAGCACCTTGCTGTACGAGCCCTCTCCTGGCCTCCAGATAGGGTTCACCTAGCACCCCGGATTCTCTCACACTTATCAGGAACACAGGACTCCCTCCAGTGGACTTGCTAGTCACCTCGGTTTTCTCAGTCTCTCCAGACCCACATAGCTGTTCTGACTCCTGTGGGCAAGAAGTCCCCCCAACAAAGGTCGCTTCTCGTGAGAAGTTCACCCCTTCTGGCTGGAGCACACCACAGTCTCCAAACAAAGGCTAGGTCTTTGAATGACAAACTTATAACAACCCTGCGCACCTGTGTACCCATACAGGCTAAAGGCGTCCGGACACAGGGTTGAAGGTTTTGCCCTATCCAAGACACTTTGGAATCTTCAAACTCCAGGCCCAGATCCTAAAACCTTGAGTATCCTGTGCCATCTTTGTATTTCTTTCCTAATCTTAGAATGTGGCAGGGCCTCGCACTCTCACAACATCTAAATGCGAATACTTTAGGTTCCGTATTTTACACAGGATTTGCTGCTAGCTCTGCCAGCAAGAAGCTGCATTATCTGCAGAAAAATACTTATAAGCCTGTGTGAATAAGCCATATCTTTCCTCTGAACTTTTTAATTGTCCGCCGACCACATTGACACGCTCCCATTTTGTCAGTGTTAGGTAATATGGACTCCTGTAGGATCCTCCTCAACATACACACTCCTGCTTTGAACTGCAACTGTACATACAGCCATTCAAAGCACCGCATGCACAGGTGGCACCAGAGGAATTCAGAGCCTCTGTCAATTACCGCTGTGGAGGAGGAGGGATGGTTTTTGCGCTGTGTCCCTCTCGTGCTGCCTGTCTGTGTGGCACTCTAAATGGCTGTACGTACAGTTGTAGCTCAGTGTTTGAGAGTTGGGGTGTGTTGCACAAAAATGCATTGTGAAGCATGGCAACATAACACACAATTGTACATAGAGTTAAAGCGGAACTTCACACAAATAGAGCTTTCTTTTGGTGGTATTTAATCACTAGTGGGTTTTTTATTCTTTGTGCTATAAATAAAATACCATACGTTTTGTGGAAAAAATGCCTTTTTCACAAAATTTATACTGCTACATAGCTTTGGTAAAAATAACCCAAATTAGTACATATTATTTGGTCTTTGTGAACGCTATAGAGACTACAAACTATAGTGCCAATCACTGAAAATTAATCACATCTGATCAGGCCTTCAGTACATCAGGTGTATCTCATTTCTTGAGACACTAACAAGTCAGGAAAGTACAAATACCCCCCAAATGACCCCTTTTTAGAAAGTAGACATTCCAAGGTATTAAGTAAGCAGCAGGGTGAGTTTTTTAAGTTGTAATTAACATTGTTTTTACAAAATTGTCATATTATCAGGTTATTTCTTACACACAACGTATGCATACAACAAATTGTACCCCAAAATACATTCTGCTACTCTTCCCGAGCATGGCAATACCACGTGTGAGACTTTTACACAGCCTGGCCACATACAAAGGCCCAACATTGAAGTAGCACCTTCAGGCGTTCTACAAGCATAAATGACACATCTCATTTCTCAACAACCTATTACACTTTTGAAGGCCCTGGAGCACCAGGACAATGGAAATGCCCACAAAATTACCCCATTTTGGAAAGCTGACACCCCAACGTATAATCTATGAAGCATAATGAGTCTTTTGAACGGTTCATTTTTTTACAGAAGTTTTTGGAAAATGTTTAAAAAACACACAAAGTTGTCAATTTATAAGAAATTTCTAACACATAGCATGTATATAGCAAAATTTACACCCCAAAATACATTCTGCTATGCTTCCCGAGTATGGCGATACCACATGTGTAAGACTTTTACACAGCCTGGCCACATACAGAGGCTCAACATTGACGTAGTACCTTCAGGCGTTCTAAAAGCATAAATTACACATCTCATTTCATTCCTACCTAACAAGTCAGGAAAGTACAAATACCCCCCAAATGACCCCTTTTTAGAAAGACATTCCAAGGTATTAAGTAAGTAGCATGGTGAGTTTTTTTAAGTTTTTTTTTTTCCCACAATTCTTTGCAAAATAAAGATTTTTTTTTTTACAATATTGTCATATTATCAGGTTATTTCTCACACACAGCATATGCATACAACAAATTACACCCCAAAATACATTATACTACTCTTCGTATGCAAACATCAGTTTAGGAGCCAAATCTACTGTATGTTATCTAAACAAAAGATGTTGGGAGTCTACACAAAATGTATAATAACATAGTCCTGGAAGCCAGAACATCCAGTAATATAAAGGTGATCTATCTGTATAATCACTTGTATAACTGCCCCCACAAATGGCTTATCTGAATCTGAACATCCAGGGGGAGAACAGGGCATAGTTTACATGTGTGATACACACTGATCTAGATCTGGCAATATAAATAATCATTACTTGAAATGTTAGGATTAAAATGAATATGTTTGTCAGTTCCTGACAGTTTAAGCGTACATTTCTTTACTATTTATGTGGATCTTTCTACCTATACACAGTATATGTTCAGGTAGCTTTGCTAATCCTATGTCTTGTACCACGGTTACTATGTGTATAATGAGTCTGTGAATTATCTTTGCTGTGGAGCATGTCCTCTGTGTGTATACTTGTTACCTTTCACCTACATAGAATCTGAACTTACAATCACAGGATGGCTTGTCTGGGAAATGATTCTTGGTGTGATGTAGAATCTTACGACAGAGCCCTGGGGCCATACTGAATGAAAGTTTTAAAAGGAAGTTCTGACTTTTGAAGTCAGAATTCTATGTTTTAAAGTCTAATTATGTGATAACCAAATTAAAAAATAACATACTTTATAGTCACTTATTTTTTCAGATTGTTTTAGTTGAGTATATATTAATAAGCTATAAAAGTAACTTTTAAAACATAAATTCTTCAACTATAGAAAAGCGTGCATTTCTTTTTTATTTATTGGCTAATATTTTTTGCAAGTACAGTGAACCTGTGTCAACCCAATCTGGTTAACAGCAAGTCTGAAGCTGACCTATCTTTGTGTTTAATGAAAGAAATCCAATGGATTCCTCCAACCAGTGGCAGGCCCGTCCATTGCATCTCCCCTATCCATGCGTCCGGCTCCCTGATCTACATACAGGGCGCTGGTCCGTGGATTCCAATTGGCGGGGGGGGGGGGGTTGAAGCACGTGATTAGAGCCAGAAGCTCTAGTAGGCTTCAAAAAAGGGTGGGCTAGGGGTGCAGAACACTGCACTTAGTCCACCCAGTTGTGTGACAATAGCGAATGAATATTTGCTATTATTACAATGATTCTCCTCCCAGCCAACCAGGACCTGTTTCCCGATTGGATGAAGGGAGAAACCATCCTATTGGCCACTGAGGAAGAGAAGTACAGCTGGGGAGACGCATCCTGGGACACGGAGAAATTGGAGAGATTGAGGGGGGTAGCCGCCACCTCCTGTCCTGTCAGCACAAAGTGAGTGAGCTGGCGACGGGGGGGTGGGGGGGGGTGGATGCGGTGTGGGCTGAAGCGACGGGGGTGTCAGTTCCGTCTGCCACCCCCCCGACCGATGGCGCACCAGCCGCCACTGCCTCAAACTTGCTAAACAGCGCAGATGGGCAAATCTCTCCTGTCAGCTATTGTTCTGTATCTCTGCTGGCACTCGCAGCTGTCAGAATACCTGATCAGTGGCTGCTTCTGATTGGATACGGTCAGTGTTTTACCACCAGGCTCTTTTGACAAAAGTAACTTAAACAGTCGTTTTTCATTGAGCTGGGTGGTGCCAACTGGGGCACCCATGGCTTGAATATTGTCAGATTCAGCACAAATTGGCTGAAATACGAGCCCTGTATTGCAGCCTTGACACAAAGTTCCATTGTCAGTAGTACACATTGCCCCATTGTTTATTACCCCACAGTCTAAAGACAGCTTGAATTTTAATCGATTCGTACTGTGAAATGTGAACCACGAGTGGCCTGTAAGCACTGCTGGCTCAACAAAATTAGATTTAAAAATCCATTGAGCCGGTTTGAAAATTATCTGTTGAACAGTGATAGCATTGCATTAAATGAAGTCACTGTTCAACATCACCACTGTTTTCAGGTAGCCCCAGGTGCCACAACTGCCTGAATACAATAACTGGCAGTGGAGATTGGTCATTCAAAAGGATATTGTACAGATTGTAACATGTTCTGAGCTTTAGACATACAGTAGATTTTCCATTCTTTTTTTTTTTTAGCTATGAATAGGGTAAGGAAGTGTTGAAACCCATCACACGTGTTTCTGTCTTTGCTCCTGCTCAGGAAATTCACCCTCATGTCCCCAGATTCTAAAGTGGACTCTTCCATAGTGGACACCTGTTTAGGTGACAGCTGTCCAAGAGGGGTTTTCTCCTTACTTTGAAGAGATTTCCTTTTACTTCATGTTGCTTCATGTCCTAACCACTGATAGGAATGAAGTTTGTTGAGGACTGATGTAAGGGGGGTATTTCTCCAACTGGCCACCAGTGCAAAGGATTTCTTCTTCCACTGAACACCAGTGTAAGGGGCACATCTTTCAGTGACCATCAGTGTAGGTTAAAACTTCTTCTCTCAATGACCACCAGTGTAAGGGGGCATTTTACCACTGACCACCAGTGTAGGAAGCGGTTCTATTCCCACTGACCACCAAGGGGACACTTCTCACTCTGAACACTAGTGTAAATGAGCATCTCTCCCACTGGCAAACAGTGTAAGAAAGCATCTCTCCCACTATCACTAATGTAAGAGGGCATTTCTCCCATTAAACACCAGTGCAAGGGAACATCTCTCCCACTGGTCACCAGTCTAAGGGAGCACTTCTTCTCCCTTTGAGTACCAAGGTAAGGGGGTACTTCTCCCATCTAGAGGGACATTGACCACCAACATTTCTAGAGCTTCCATGGTACCAGTAAGGTAGTGGGTAAAAATAAATGATAGTTCATGCCAGTTGGTTCCTTAAAAGAATCCTTCTCCCTCTTACATCTTTTTTTCTGCAGGTGTCCCCAAACTGCAGCCCTTTGTTGGTCTTAATAATTGGAACTTGGTGCACTATTTCTTCCATTGGCACCAAAAATGAGAGCCTCCCCCTGACAATAATGATGATGCACCATTCCTCTCACTGATACAAATGATGGGGCACCATTCCTCCCTCTGACACCACTGATGTGCCACTTTTCCTTCCACTGACATCAACCATAGGTCATTATTCCTCACACTGATACCAACGATGGGACACAATTTCTCCTACTGATGTCAATGATAGAATATTATTCCATTCACTGACCAGCAATAGGCTATTTTTCCTCCCAATGACTCAACAATGTGGCACTACACCTCCCACTCCCCCCAAGAATGGGATACTATTCCTTTCACTGACACCAACAATAGAGCCTCCCACTGACATCAACCATGGGACACTATTTCTTCCACTGACACCAACAATGGGGCATTATTCCTCAATCCACTGACTATTAGGCCATTTATAAGCCCACTGATCACTAATCCTTGGGCTTTTTTTACCACTGATGCCAGGGCCCTGAACTGGCCTTTAGTTTGGAAAAGTTGAGACCCCCACTAAACAGGGCATGCGTTCACATGTCTTTATTTGATGTAAAACATAGACTAGCTTTTCTGTATAAGGGATTGCAAGAGGCTGATATCAGGTCAAATGCAGGTACCCACACTGCTTGCATTATATGATGTATAGATGTGTTTTAGAATACAGTCACATGTGCTTTTATATCTGCCTGGAGTTTAGATTTAAGCCAGTGCAATGTTTGCATGTCAATATAGTGGTGGTGAAAGGATTTTCATAGTTGTTTTTTGTAGAACTGACACTGAGTGAAATACAGGCGAGACTAAAATAAAAAGCAGCATCACAGAATCAATCATAGCACAAGTCATTAACAGAAAAATGTGACACTTGCACTACATTGGTCCTTTGGTCACAGCATGCTGGCTGTCATACAGGATGTAACACTGATGTCTACACTGATTGCAGCTAGATTTACCCAGATGTCATGTGTTTAGGGAAAACATCCCAGATGTTGCAAGTCACAAAAGCCTTCAAAGTAAATTTGCGTACAAAAAAAAATCAATTTTGTAGAAAATGAAGCGCTAAGAACTTTGTCTCCTATATTATTACACATCTGATACCAAAAGGCAACAGCTCAGTCTCATACCTAAAAAGCAGACACCATTTGGATCAAAGGCTATGTGATAACAAGCATGCTAAGAGTATTTAAAATCCTCTTTATCATACATTTCTTTATTCCTAACAGAAAGAGCAACTATACTGTTTTGAATTTGATAAAAGATATCCATTTTTTCTTTTTTTTTTTTTCCCAAAAATTAGACATTTGCCTATCTATGGGCAGTCTAAGCTGTAATTTTTCTGGTGATAATTTGTAGCTGGATAGCAGTATTTGTACAAATTTTTATTATTATTTGCAGAGCCTCCAAACTGATTGGACATCATATAATGCTGTTTTCAGGGCCGTCTTTAATATTGATTGGACCCTTGGCAAACTTTTTCTTGCACCCCCCCCCCCCCAGCCCCCTACATGCAATTTCGTTCACCACCTGCTCTGAAACATACAAAAAAAAATTGTAGTTTACTGAATCAGATCAGGCAGCAGTTGCGATTGGTTTCCATAGGTTACAGTGTATTATTACCACTCACTGATGGCTGCTAGAGGTTACAGCACACATTATGCCTCACTGATTATTTGCTAGAGGTTACAGCACATGACTTCTGCTTGTTGATTGGTTGCTAGAGATTACTGTACATCAATACTGTACTGCTCACTGATTGGTTGCTAGAGGTTACTGGACATCCTTACCACTCAAAAATTAGTTGCTAGAGTTTACTGCACATTATCACTGATCATTGAGTGGTTGCTAAAGGTTACTGCATATCCTTACCGCTCAATGATTGCAAGAGGTTAGCACACATCATTACTGCTCACTGATTGATTGCTAAAGGTTACAGCACATCATCTCCTCACTGCCTGCACATCATGGACTGGGGAGATGAGGGGACCCATCAGTAGACAGAAAACTCCTAGGATCCAATGCTGGGGATTAGTTAGGAGACAGTACACTGTGGCAAATTTTGAATTATGTAGGGCAAAGTCGGAAATCTTTGGCAAGTATATAGTGGAGAATTCTACACTGACCACCAATGTAATGGGGAAACATTATATTATACACACATACATACACACACACACACACACACACACACACATATACACTCACACATATATAAACATACAGTATCTCACAAAAGTGAGTACACCCCTCACATTTTTGTAAATATTTTATTCTATCTTTTCATGTGACAACACTGAAGAAATGACACTTTGCTACAATGTAAAGTAGTGAGTGTACAGCTTGTATAACAGTGTAAATTTGCTGTCCTCTCAAAATAACTCAACACCCAGCCATTAATGTCTAAACCACCGGCAACAAAAGTGAGTACACCCCTAAGTGAAAATGTCCAAATTGGGTTCAATTAGCCATTTTCCCTCCCCGGTGTCATGTGACTCCTTAGTGTTACAAGGTCTCAGGTGTGAATGGGAAGCAGGTGTGTTAAATTTGGTGTTATCGCTCTCACTCTCTCTAATACTTGTCACTGGAAGTTCAACATGGTACCTCATGGCAAAGAACTCTCTGAGGATCTGAAAAAAAGAATTGTTGCTCTACACAAAGATGGCCTAGGCTATAAAAAAATCCCAAGACCCTGAAACCGAGCTGCAGCATGGTGGCCAAGACCATACAGCGGTTTAACAGGACAGGTTACACTCAGAACAGGCCTCACCATGGTCAACCAAAGAAGTTGAGTGCACATGCTCAGCGTCATATCCAGAGGTTGTCTTTGGGAAATAGACATATGAGTGCTGCCAGAATTGCTGCAGAGGTTGAAGGGGTGGGGGTCAGCTTGTCAGTGCTCAGACCATACGCCGCACACTGCATCAAATTGGTCTGCATGGCTGTCGTCCCAGAAGGAAGCCTACTCTAAAGATGATGCACAGGAAAGCCTGCAAACAGTTTGCTGAAGACAAGCAGACTAAGGACATGGATTACTATAGTTGGACTGCCAGATTTTATTTTTGTGAATTCCAGAGCGCTGGACATTTTTTGTTGTTTTATGTCCTGTTGTCTGATGAGACCAAGATAAACTTATTTGGTTCAGATGGTGTCAAGCATGTGTGGCGGCAACCAGATGAGGAGTACAAAGACAAGTGTGTCTTGCCTACAGTCAAGCATGGTGGTGGGAGTGTCATGGTCTGGGGCTACATGAGTGCTGCCGACGCTGGGGAGCTACAGTTCATTGAGGGATCCATGAATGCCAACATGTACTGTGACATACTGAAGCCAAACAAGATCCCCTCCCTTTGAAGACTGGGCTGCAGAGCAGTATTCCAACCTGGTAACGACCCCAAACACACCTCCAAGACAACCACTGCCTTGCTAAAGAAGCTGAGGGTAAAGGTGTTGGACTGGCCAAACATTTCTCCAGAACCTAAACCCTATTGAGCATCTGTGGGGTATCCTCAAACGGAAGGTGGAGGAGCGCAAGGTCTCTAACATCCACCAGCTCTGTCATGTTGTCATGCAGGAGTGGAAGAGGACTCCAGTGGCAACCTGTGAAGCTCTGGTGAACTCCATGCCCAAGAGGGTCAAAGCAGTGCTGGAAAATAATGGTGGCCACACAAAATATTGACACTTTGGGCCCAATTTGGACATTTTCACTTGGGGGTGTACTCGCTTTTGTTTCCAACGGTTTAGACATTATTGGCTGTGTGTTGAGTTATTTTGAGGGGAAAGCAAATTTACACTGTTATACAAGCTGTACACTCACTACTTTACATTGTAGCAAAGTGTCATTTCTTCAGTGCTGTCACATGAAAAGATATAAAATATTTACAAAAATGGGACGGGTGTACTCACTTTTGTCAGATACTGTATATATACACACACACACACACACACACACACACACACACACACTTTTATGTAGGCCTGTGGTCAGCAGAAACTAATAATATGGGCTGGCTACCAGGTAAGATTTGGACCTAGGAATGGAGGCTTTACACCCCACATAGTAAACCCACAGGCTCCAGGACATGAGGAGATGTCCAGATGCAGCGTGTTCCTCCCGGAGTTTCAGTGCACCCAGGTGATGTGTCCAGCCCTGCTTTAGGCAGCCTGTCAAAGTCTATGCTAGGCTGTGGTGGGACAGGGCCGAACACTGTAACGAGTGGTACTGATACCTAGTGTCTTGCTCGTTCAGGTACGAAGGTCTGGAAGGCAAGATGGATGATCCTGTGTGCAAGGGTCCTAGGTTCTGAGAAACCAAAATGTTTGTTTTCTCCATATTAGTCATAAACCCTGAGTCCCTCTCCATGTGTATGTGAGAAACCTAGATGACATATACTCACCATTCACAATCCTGTCTGCCAGTGCCTCCCAGTATCTAGGAATTGTGATGAGGGATGTAGAAAAAAAAATATTGTACAATGTATGCTCAGTGCATTAGCCCCTAAATGTGCTGGGCCCCTAAAGGGGTTGTAAACCCTTGCGTTTTTTCACCTTAATACACCCTATGCATTAAGGTGAAAAAACACCTGGCAGTGACCGGCCCCCTAGCCCCCCACGTTTTTACTTACATGAGCCCTGGAACTTCATTCGGCGGGGACGCGGTCTTCCTCTGCCTGGGGTTCTCGGCTCTTGATTGGATAGATTAATAGCAGCGCAGCCATTGGGTCCTGCTGCTGTCAATCAAATCCAATGACGCGAGCGCTGGGGCCGAGTCATACATTCAGCGGCTATGGACGCTGAATGATGGACTCGGGAGCACGCCCGCATGGTAACCTCCCGGGAGAGTGCTTCTCCTGGGGGGTTATCTGATGTAGGGAGGAGCCGCGAGACCCAACAACAAACAAAAAAAAAAAAGAGTGACAATTTTGAAGAAAAAGCAATATTTTTTTACTTTTTGCTATAATAAATATCCCCTAAAAAAAATATATATATAAAAAAAAAAAAAAAAAAAACCAAAAAAAAAAAATTTCTTTCTCAATTTAGGCCGATATGTATTCTTCTACATATTTTTGGTAAAAATTTATATATATATATATATATATATATATATATATATATATATATATATATATATATATATATAATCAGTAAGCGTATATATTGATTTGTAGACGCTATAACCTTTGCGCAAACCAAATAGGGGATAGATTAATCGCATTTTTATTATTATTTTTTTTTTATTAGTAATGGCGGCAATCTGATTTTTATCGTGACTGCGACATTATGGTGGACACATCGTACACTTTTGACACTATTTTGGGACCATTGTCATTTATACAGCGATCAGTGCTATAAAAATGCACTGATTACTGTGTAAATAACACTGACATGGAAGGGGTTAAACACTAGGGGGCGATCAAGGGGTTAAGTGTGTCCTAGGTAGTGATTCTAACTGTGGGAGGATTGTCTCACTAGAACACGACAGAGATCACAGCTCCCAATAACAGGGAGCAGTAGATCTCTGTCATGTTGCTAGGCAGAACAGGGAAATGCCTTGTTTACCCTTTCTGCCACTCCGTGACATGATCGTGGGCCCCTGGTGGACATTGAGTCCGCGGGACCCGCGGGCACGGTCACGCGGTACGCGGCGGGCGTGCCTACAATGCAGGGATTTAAAGGGGACATACCTGTACGCCCATTTGCCCAGCCATGCCATTGTGCCGACGTACATTGTCGTGTGCTGGTCGGCAAGGGGTTAAGCTATCATTTTTTTTTCATGGTTGCGAGTAACGTTAGAAATAACAGTTTTCTGTAGGTTACCGTATGCTAGGTTATTGGATGACCCTG